>NC_142583.1:44392500-45642500 GCF_965207765.1 Zootoca vivipara | reverse complement strand
CAATGAAAATGTCAACCCAATGCATGGCAGCTGTGAAAATGCCAAATTCCATGCTAGGGATAATGAGGAAAGGGGTTGAGAATGAAACTGCCAGTATCTTAATGCTGTTATACAAATTATGGTGTGACCTCACTTGGAATACTATGCTTGCCTCACCTCAAAAAGGATCTTGTAGAATTGGAAAAGATTCAGAAAAGAAAAATCAAAATGATCAAGGGAATGGAACAACTGCCCTATGAAATTTTTTAAAAAAGATTGGGGGGAGAAGTTAGTTTATAAAAAGGCTAAAAAAGGAGACATAATAAAGGTATATAAAATTATGCATTCTGTAGATAAAGTGGATCCTCTTCATGGATCAATGCCTTGTCGTGGCGAAGGGGCTTGAATAACTCAGAGAAGCTATGAGCTATGCCATGCAGGGCCACCCAAGATGGACAGGTCATAGTGGAGAGTTTTGACTAAACGTGATCCACCTGGAGAAGGAACTGGCAAGCCACTCCAGTATCCCTGCCAAGAAAACTCCATGGACAAAGACAACAGGCATATGAAAGTTATGACGCTGGAAGATGAGCCCCTCAGGTCGGAAGGCGTCCAACATGCTACTGAGGAAGAGCGGAGGACAAGTACGAGTAGATTCAGAGCTGATGAAGCGGCTGGGCCAAAGCCGAAAGGACGCTCAGTTGCGGATATGCCTGGAAGCGAAAGGAAAGTCCGATGCTGTAAAGAAAAATATTGCATAGGAACCTGGAATGTAAGAACCATGAATGGAGGTAAGCTGGACATGGTCAAAAATGAGATGACAAGAATAAATATCGACATCCTGGGCATCAGTGAACTAAAATGGAAGGGAATGGGTGAATTCAGTTCGGATGACTATCATATCTACTACTGTGGGCAAGAATCCTGTAGCAGAAATGGAGTGGCCCTCATAGTCAACAAAAGAGTGGCAAAAGCTGTAATGGGATGCAATCTCAAAAATGACAGAATGATCTCGATACGAATCCAAGGCAGACCTTTTAACATCACAGTAATCCAAGTTTATGCACCAACTACCGGTGCTGAAGAAAGTGAAATTGACCAATTCTATGAAGACCTACAACACCTTCTAGAAATGACACCAAAGAAGGATGTTCTTCTCATTACAGGGGACTGGAATGCTAAAGTAGGGAATCAAGAGATAAAAGGAACAACTGGCAAGTTTGGCCTTGGAGTTCAAAATGAAGCAGGGCAAAGGCTAATAGAGTTCTGTCAAGAGAACAAGCTGGTCATCACAAACACTCTCTTCCAACAACACAAGAGACGACTCTACACATGGATATCACCAAATGGACAGCATCGAAATCAGATTGATTATATTCTCTGCAGCCAAAGATGGAGAAGCTCTATACAGTCAGCAAAAACAAGACCTGGAGCTGACTGTAACTCAGATCATCAGCTTCTTATAGCAAAATTCCAGCTTAAACTGAAGAAAGTAGGAAAAACCACTGGGCCAGTAAGATACAATCTGAATCAAATCCCTTATGAATACACAGTGGAAGTGAGGAACAGGTTTAAGGATTTAGATTTGGTGGACAGAGTGCCTGAAGAACTATGGATGGAGGCTCGTAACATTATACAGGAGGCAGCAACGAAAACCATCCCAAGGAAAAGGAAATGCAAGAAAGCAAAATGGCTGTCCAACGAGGCCTTACAAATAGCGGAGGAGAGGAGGCAAGCAAAATGCAAGGGAGATAGGGAAAGATACAGGAAACTGAATGCAGATTTCCAAAAAACAGCAAGGAGAGACAAGAGGGTCTTCTTAAATGAGCAATGCAAAGAAATAGAGGAAAACAATAGAATGGGGAAAACCAGAGATCTGTTCAAGAAAATTGGAGATATGAAAGGAACATTTCGTACAAAGATTACCATAATCAAGGACAAAAGTGGTAAGGACCTAACAGAAGCAGAAGACATCAAGAAGAGGTGGCAAGAATACACAGAGGAATTATACCAGAAAAATATGGAGGTCTCGTACACCTCAGGTAGTGTGGTTGCTGACCTTGAGCCAGACATCTTGGAGAGTGAAGTCAAATGGGCCTTAGAAAGCACTGCTAATAACAAGGCCAGTGGAAGTGATGATATTCCAGCTGAACTATTTAAAATTTTAAAAGATGATGCTGTTAAGGTGCTACACCCAATATGCCAGCAAGTTTGGAAAACTCAGCAATGGCCAGAGGATTGGAGAAGATCAGTCTACATCCCAATTCCAAAGAAGGGCAGTGCCAAAGAATGCTCCAACTACCGCACAATTGCGCTCATTTCACACGCTAGCAAGGTTATGCTTAAAATTCTACAAGGCAGGCTTAGGCAGTATGTGGACCGAGAACTCCCAGAAGTGCAAGCTGGATTTCGAAAGGGCAGAGGAACCAGAGACCAAATAGCAAACATGCGCTGGATTATGGAGAAAGCTAGAGAGTTCCAGAAAAACATCTACCTCTGCTTCATTGACTATGCAAAAGCCTTTGACTGTGTCGACCACAGCAAACTATGGCAAGTTCTTAAAGAAATGGGAGTGCCTGATCACCTCATCTGTCTCCTGAGAAATCTCTATGTGGGACAAGAAGCTACAGTTAGAACTGGATATGGAACAACTGATTGGTTCAAAATTGGGAAAGGAGTACGACAAGGTTGTATATTGTCTCCCTGCTTATTTAACTTATATGCAGAATTCATCATGCGAAAGGCTGGACTAGATGAATCCCAAGCCGGAATTAAGATTGCCGGAAGAAATATCAACAACCTCAGATATGCAGATGACACAACCTTGATGGCAGAAAGCGAGGAGGAATTAAAGAACCTTTTAATGAGGGTGAAAGAGGAGAGCGCAAAATATGGTCTGAAGCTCAACATCAAAAAAACCAAGATCATGGCCACTGGTCCCATCACCTCCTGGCAAATAGAAGGGGAAGAAATGGAGGCAGTGAGAGATTTTACTTTCTTGGGCTCCTTGATCACTGCAGATGGTGACAGCAGTCACGAAATTAAAAGACGCCTGCTTCTTGGGAGAAAAGCAATGACAAACCTAGACAGCATCTTAAAAAGCAGAGACATCACCTTGCCGACAAAGGTCCGTATAGTTAAAGCTATGGTTTTCCCAGTAGTGATGTATGGAAGTGAGAGCTGGACCATAAGGAAGGCTGATCGCCGAAGAATTGATGCTTTTGAATTATGGTGCTGGAGGAGACTCTTGAGAGTCCCATGGACTGCAAGAAGATCAAACCTATCCATTCTGAAGGAAATCAGCCCTGAGTGCTCCCTGGAAGGACAGATCGTGAAGCTGAGGCTCCAATACTTTGGCCACCTCATGAGAAGAGAAGAATCCTTGGAAAAGACTCTGATGTTGGGAAAGATTGAGGGCACTAGGAGAAGGGGACGACAGAGGACAAGATGGTTGGACAGTGTTCTCGAAGCTACGAACATGAGTTTGACCAAACTGCGGGAGGCAGTGCAAGACAGGAGTGCCTGGCGTGCTATGGTCCATGGGGTCACGAAGAGTCGGACACGACTAAACGACTAAACAACAACAACAGATAAAGTGGAAAAACAGAGGGGGTGTTCTCTCATAATACAAACCCGGGGTCATCAAATGAAGCTGAATATTGGAGAATTAGGGACAGAGAAAAGGAAATACTCGTTCATGCTATGGAATTCACTGCCACAACATGTCGTAAGAACTGCTACCTTTAAAAAGGGTTAATTCATGGAGTGTAAGGTTGCCAATGTCTACTAGCCATGATGCCTGCATATGGGTATCAGAAGCAGTATGTCTCTGAATACCAGAACAGAATGGTGGACTTGATGGGCCTTCATCAAATTGAAGGCTTTTCTCATGTTCTAGTAAGAGCAGAAAAAGAAAGCAGATCCCACAAGACTAAAGCCTTTCCACCCCTCTTTTGGACCCTTCTCCTCTCTCTCTGTGGGCTCAATTTCAACCAACATTCTGTAAGCTCACAGGTCCCTGTCATGCAGTGAAGGGTTGTTTTAAAATGCCATTTTCTTGCAATTCACAGGATTACTGTATGTGTTTCTGCTTATATAGGGTCATTTAGAATCTGCTGCCTTATTTTTTGGCGTGTCCTGAAACAGTGCTCATATGGAAATTCACAAGTAATAGACTGATATTACAATTATTGAGAAATTGTACAAGATGATTGAGAAAAGGGTACAAAATGGGTGTGGGTGTGTGCATGCAATTAAGTTCCTTTCTAGCAAACACTGTAATCACTGTGAAACTTTCAAAGTGATATAAATTAGAAGGAAGAACAACACTAAGAATCTTCTTCAGCATTCACAAATTGCAGTTCTTTTTCTAAATATTCTTTTCGCTGATTGAATTTATATTTAGAATGCAGATACGGAATGCAGGTCTTGGAATCCCTTTTTCTGGCCTGAAAAATATTTTAAAATGTAATCTATTTATATTCAGGATATAATTATTTGATTTCCCTTCCTTTGAACATTATCAGTGACTGCTCTTATACTATTATAATGCTTCCTTTGCTCTGAAGAGATTCCAAATGGTTGGATTTGAGTTCCAGCATAATTCCAGACAGCAAATGCATTCATGACTAAAAACAGCCCCTTTACTCAATCCTCATTAACCTTTAGCCCCCTCTTTCCTATTTCCTGCATATTCGTACCAGGACTGATACACATCCCCACACAAACACGCACGCACACTATGGCAGCTGTCATACAACAGATATGTTGTTATCATTCTTCAATACGCACAGCTAAATTCTTTGTTGCAATTGCTCAGCACACAGCTGTTGCATACCTTTTGCAGCCAGCTTCCTGGCCACAGAAGCACCTCAATGATGTTGTATCGAGCGATTCATTTGCAACATGGCAGCCAATTAAAATCTCACCTTGTGGTGGTTGTAACTGCCAGGAGACCTGGTTATGCCTAGCCTCTTGCTACTGAAATTGCTTGGAAATTCAGGGGCGAAGGGGCGGGGTATAGAAGTGTTTACTTCACTATGTGGCTGACAGCTGCAAATGAACACGATGCCCATGTGGTTAAAATATTTAAGTGGTCACAAGACTGGAGGTGATTGTTTCATGCAAGTTTGAGACTTTGTACTGCACAATTTTGTCCTGAGGTGCAAGGATGTGCTTCATGTAACCTTGGGCTGCAAGGAGGCTGGCTCTCATCCTTAATTTAGCAAGGCCCAACTCCCACATTTTCATACAAAGGTCCCAACTTGTGAACGATAATGTTTTTGTATCATCATGATAATGGACAAGCCGCTTAATTTTTGCTCTTGATAGTAGTGCCAGGAAGCTGATTCCCACAGCCAATTTGTGATGTACACATCAAGAGGAATACATGCCTTATCATAGTCATTCCCATGTCATCATAGTCCCATAATTGGGTTGGTACACTAAAGGTTTTGTCCCCTGTATCTATAGAGTGGACCTCTGGGGCATGCAGCCCTACAAAAAACACCTCCCCAAGTGTTCACAGGGACCCAGTTCATTGGCTTTATAAACAATACAGTGGTACCTCGGCTTAAAGGCGCTTCAGTTACAGACGCTTCAGGTTACAGACTCCGCTAACCCAGGAATAGTACCTCAGGTTAAGAACTTTGCTTCAGGATGAGAACAGAAATCATGCGGCGGCAGTGGGAGGCCCCCTTAGCTAAAGTGGTACCTCAGGTTAAGAACAGTTTCAGGTTAAGAACGAACCTCCGGAATGAATTAAGTTCTTAACCCAAGGTACCACTGTACATATAATCTAATTGGCCAACTAAAACGATAATGGTATTAGAAATCGGGTCCTCCTTGCAAGAGAGGGCACGCGTTGTGGTGTGCCCAACAACCAGGACTAGGTGTTGGGGCAGGGATAATTGGAACAGCCACAACACCCTATTGGTGGTCCATCTGCAGGGTGCAATTGGACTAAGGGCATGTAAATCAAGGAGGCAGATGGACCACTTATATAACACCTGCCGGAGCTGTGGATTACCTTCTACTCCGGCATTGTGCATTGGAACACCCGCCCACCACTCCCTAATTTTAGGGTTTGTGCTTGACCTTGCTATGCTATCGTGGCAGGGATTTTCCCCACTTGGTTGATTGGCTGTTGCCACTTGGGTTTTGCCTGCTGCATAGCAATTCGTAACAACTTGTAAGGTTGGCGGATAGGCTCTGGTTCATGCTGATAGGGGAGGAACGAGCCCTTACCACCCTATCTCTGGGTATTCCTCTTAAAGGAATCCATTGGACTACTGGTTGGTATGCCCCCAAGTGGGGTGTGCCCTCGCCAGAGTTCTGGGCACACATGGCGGAATCAGGCCTGGCACTAGTCAGGACCCCGTCCCAGGTGTGAACCTGGCTGCTGACTCAAGGTGTATCCTGAGTCAGCGCTACTCTAGGTTGCTTTGGAACCAGAGCCTATGCAACCACTCACTTGATTTGTAATCACTTACACTGGTGGTTGCTACAATTTTCATGGGATTCATTGGAATTCGGTAGTTTTCTGATAAAAACCAATGTGAGCTACACTCTATCACTGCTGAATACTTAGAGTTGGATTCAACTATCTCAGGCCTCAGTGGCAGCAGCCTTTTCTGCTCACCCTCTCTCCAGCAGCCACTGCTAGTTGCCCGGGTCAGGGGGGGGGATGGCAGTGGTGGCCCTGGAGAGGCAAGCTGTAGCTGTAGCCGCAGTTGTCACTTGAGATAAACACTGGCTCATCCTCTGCCCTGAGCTCAGCAGCAGCAGCACTGGTGGGGGACATAGGGACATTCCGGGATCCAATCAGACACTCGGATTGCTTTCATAATTTCTGGACTGTCCCTGGAAAAATGGGACACTTGTAGGGTATGAAAATGGTATCTGCAGGTATTTTGCCCTGCATTTCTGGTGCCTGCAAACTGAGATAAGGAATGGCATTGAAGAGAATCATGAATTTTTGTTTTTAATACACTTCTTTCCTTCTTTATCACATTAGGAAAACCTAATTGTGCTTAACCTCACTTGAGAAAATGACCTTAGAATACTGAGCAAAGGAATGGCTTCTGTCATAGCTAAATGTTGAAGCGGAAATAAGGCCAGTTTGTCGTACAAAAGAAATACTTGACCATGCATAAAAGGCAAGTCCTCTTCTGACCCCAAATATTCAGATAATTTAAAAGGCTTTTGATTATGAATGAGTGCCCTTGTATTAAAGCCACATTTGTGCTAGAATAATCATGATCACAAACATGCCAAGACCTCACTGAAGGTCTGGTAGTTCTGCATCATGAATGCAGTAATTAAATTTAAAATATGTGAACCATCTGCAGTGTCATGTAAATGCAGGCTAACGGTGGAAATATTGACCATGAGTTTTGAAGGAGACAGGAAAATGTTTCTCCCCCGGGACTTATATTTGTTTTCACTCTCTTCCCGACATTCTGTTAGCTGAACACCCATTCTGGCCTTATCTGATTTCTGAGAACTACAGTTCCTCTGTGGCTGCAACTGAAGAAGAAAATCACAAAGGAGGGTTCAGAATGCTCTTAATCTAATGCATGCTGTCTGGAAACCTATAATGCAAAACAAAAGCATCAAAAACAACTGGGGTTGGGGGCAAAGTGAAGCAGAAACCTGCCAAAAAATATAGACTATAGAAAAAAGAATCTGCTCTGCTTTGTCCCATCTTTAAAGTGATGTCAGCAGTTCATATGAAATGGAGGCTAACTAGCAATTTCTCAATAATAGATGGATGATGCTGGCATAGCAACAACACAGACTGCAAATATCATGAGAGGATATAATGTGTAGCAAGCATGAGTCATAGCAGAGTCATCAAAAGCATTGCATATTTCCCAATGGTTGCCAACATTTTCATATCAGAATTAGGGGTGGGTGAATCTGTCTTCAGTGTCTCAGTTTTCTTTTTCCATCTTAAACTCAGTTTGCCCAATTTCTGCACCAGGGTGCAATTTATTATTATTATGCTTTAGTCGAGATTCCTGCATTGCAGAGAATTAATTGGACTAGATGGACCTTGGGGTCCCTTCCCATTCTGCAATATTATTATTATTATTATTATTATTATTATTATTATTATTTATTATTATTATTATTATTATTATTATTATTATTATTATTATTATTCAGCACAAACATTGTATCATTTGTGTGTGCATTTCTGCTGGTTTTTTAAATTATTATTCACAATGTTGCTTAATATGGATATTTTTGCAATCAGTTTTCTCTGATGCCGCCTTTGAAAAGTGCTCAGAAACTTTAACTAGCCCAAAGTGCTACAGGCAACTGTTGCCCAGCGCTGGTTATACGGAGCATAGGACTCTCTTTTTACAACAGCTCTCCTGGCTATTCTTCAGTGTCCCAGGGGTAGCCCAGGCTACTGTATGCTCCCATATGAAGCTGCCTGAGCTCTGAGATCTTCAAGGGAGATTCCTCTGTCAGTCCTGCCACCCTCACAGGCATGTTTGGTGGGGATGCAGGAGACGGCCTTCTCTGTGGCTGCTCCCAGACTTTGGAACTCCCATCCTAGTGAGGCTCTGGCTCCCTCCTTGTTCTTCTGCTGGCAGGTGAAGACTCTCTTATTTGGCCTTTGGAAACTGACTGCTTTGAAGGAAAGGACTTTTAAATAGTGTTGCAATGTTTTTAGTGTTTTTATTATCTGCATCTTAATATATTTTGTTTGTTTTAATTTCATTGTAGCTTAATTCCCTTTTAACTATTATCTTTTATACGTCTTTAGTTTTCTGTGTTTTAGCAGTGTTTGTTTTTATTTTTGTAAGTTGTGTGTTCAGACCTTTAAACCTCCCCCTTAAATAAATTCACACAAGACTCAAATTTTTGGTTTGGTTTTTGTCAGAATTTAGGCCACAAATTTATTGATTACAGAAAGTGAGTGGTTGCATAGGCTCTGGTTCGACCAGCTCCCTGCACTGTTGCAGGTAGCGCTGACCCAGAGCTCTATCGTAGGTCAGCCAAGGGTAAACACCTGGATAGGCGGAAAGCCGGGGACATGCTATGTCTACCACCCAGATATCCCCCTGGACTCAGGCACGGGCACAACCCATCGCAGGGTTGACCAAACCATTGAGTCCCTGGATTCCTTAAATGAAATACCGCTTCACATACGGATGGCAAGAGCGTTCCCCCATCCCTATCCCCTGAACCAGAGCCTATCCGCAACCTTACAAGTTGTGATGATTTGCTATGCGGCAGGTAAAACCCAAATCGCACCAGCCAATCAGCCAAGTGGGGAAAATTCCTGCCATGCCCCTGTCCCAGCGACAGACGACACACAACGGCATACCAAGGTCAAGCGTGCAAGCCCTAAATATAGGGAGAGGTGGGCAGGTGTTCTGATGCACTGACCAAGAGAGAAAGCTCAGGGTCATGTGCATTGGCATGTATAGATCCCTTGATCCATTTGGCTAGCATCCCATTGGTCAGATTAAACCTGGCAACAAGGGACCTACCAATCGGGTGTTGTGGCTAACCAATTGTACCCACCCACAACACAAGGGTTTGGTTGCCAGGTCTCACCGCAACACATGCCCTCTTTGAGGGAGGACACGATCTGCCTTGAGTCCCAGTTCTGGGGAAAGGGTGGGGTATAAATGAATAAATATATCATCACCATCAATACATTTTTGTACACGAGTTTTGTAAAATAAATTTTGATAGCTAAGCTATGTTTGGTTTGTGTATTGGTTCAGGAAGTGCACATTAAAATGACAACCAAACAAATTTTCCCTGTGTCCCTAATTAGGATTCAAAGTGAGGAGATTGCAGCACTCAGTCTTAAATCCCAGCTTTTAACATTTGCTGGCAGATCAAATTTTGCTTCATTATTGAGTGATAGAAATGATCTTCTGAAAGGTCAGTCATGACTTAAGATCCTGAGTTACCATGCCCTGGAAAATGCTTGTTGTCTACCAGATTTCAAGGCAAGGCAATTAGCAATATACAAAAGTCCTTTCACAAGCCCACTTTATCATGGTCATGAATGTGCCCTCATTCAGTTTCCTGAACTTATTGACCATTGTACCCAACAGAGTCCAATAGCATCTATTTAATAACAGCAAGAGGATATACAAGTTGTGGATGAATTTATTGGTTTCTTTCCAGAATTTAAGCAGTGGGGGTAAAGACTCTTTGACTATTTTCATCTGAAGGTATAATAATAATAATGTATGAGTCTTTTTCTATTCAGTTCTAAATAACCCTAGAAGAGTACGTGGAGGAAAGGGATGATGCTGGTATATTTAAAGAGATTTCTAGCCCTGAAAGGGAGGACCTACCCATTCATTTATTTGCAGAATTGTCACTTAAAACCGTGCCTCTATCTTTGCTTGGCTGCTTATGTGAGGAAGAGTATAATCCTAGATAATGGAGGGGAGGGGAGAAATAACCATGTTGCTAAGCAACTTCATGCTGTAGCCTCCTGCTAGGTACCACTTGATCCTGTTGTAATTTGCACAGCTGATGGCTTTCAGTCTCAGGGAACTGTGTGATTTAAAACTCTTTCTAAGCAGGCATGGAGGAGGTATAAGAACTGTCAGAATAGTGGTGCTGGGAGAGAAAGCCAAAATGGAAAGGAGGACCATCTCTAAAGAGAACTATTAAGGGAGAAGAATGCATGAAAAAAATGAGGCAGTTTCATTTAAACGGCCCAGAAAACAAGAAGCAATGCCCGATTTGGTTGTACATGTCTTAAGATATTTCTGGATCCCAGCCTATTGTTATACAACCAAGTACAATATCTCTCGTAATTACACACAGGAATATAAATAGCTCCTCTGACTTCAGTAGAGAGACTATTACTATTAATAGTAGTACATAACTTGACTAAAATACACATACCACTGATTTGTCAGACATTGGGCCATTTTGAGTGTAAGAACACCATTGTAAATGTTTTATGAATCACGTATTTCAGATATAGCTACATGAATAATTCACCGAGCCTATCCATATTATTGATACTCTGTTGTGTCTGTGATACTGAAATTCTAAATCCACATATATATTGAAAAATAAGATTGATTCTTCCCTCCCAATGCATAAAATTAGTCAGCGTTAATACAGAGCAAATCTCTTTAGTGCCAATTATAAAGAATTTAAAGAGATGGAGGGTGAAGCAATTATCGGTGTGAAATACATAGGAACTCTTCAGCATGGTGGCTGCTTTCCCCCTAATCTGACAAACAGAAAAATTCTCATTGCTTTATACAAATATCTCTGATATACTTCAGTCAGATTGTCATATATGATTGAGGTGGAAATAAATAATGCATAAAGCTAGATAATCCTAGCTTAAGAAATCTATCAACCTCCCTAAAGTGGCTTTGCTGGGCTTCGGTGGAGGAGGAGGAGATAAAACATAGACCATGGCAAGAGCTTCTGAAGTGCAATTGATTAGAATTAGGCCTGGTATGTAGTTAATTAGGGTTATGTTCACATTAGCAGCTTAAAACACAACAAGCGCATGTCCTCTATTGTGTTTGAAGTCACATGTGCATGTTGCTGTACACACCAGAAAGGGAGCAGGGAGATCTTCACCCAGTTTGTATTATATTTTTGGTTTCCCCCACCCCTGAAAACCTTGGAACTCCTGTTTGCAATGGCTGTCTCAAATGTACACAGCTCAGCTCAACAGCAGTGTTTCTCAAGAAATGACAGAATAGAAATATAGTCTATATAGTGCTATACAGCCTGTCCTAAGCTAGTCTGGTGCCTTCAGGTATGGTGGAAGTCACATCCCATTGCCATTACTGAGGTAAGATACAACTGCCAATCTGGTTGGCTTTTGTACATGGAATGGTGGCGGCGGTGATGAGAGGTGCCATCTTGTCTCTCTCTCCCCAGGTAGCAAAACATACTGGGCTGGCCATGCTGCTGAGAGATGGAATCCTTTAAGTTTTCACCTGAATCAAAACTTAGATCAGAAGATCAAGCCTTCCAAATAAATTAGAGCATCCCTTTCTTTTGAAAGAAACCCTCCTGCACACCAGTGGCATAATCCTCAGTATACAGATGAGTTTGCACCAGCATGGAATTGCTTCAAGGGAGCGAGTAGAGGAAAAGTGGAAGGAGAATTCTATTCGAGCTCTTGATTTATATTCCAGTCAGATGCTTTTCTCCTCTCCACTACCCCTTGGCCTATGGAACTTAATCTTACACTAAGAAATGGAAAGAGAACCTGACAGGGTTCGATGTATGACCACCTGTGAAAGTCTTAGAACATTTATTACGAGAGGATGGGAGGCCTCAGTGGGCATAAATCCTCATAATCCCGACCTGAATGGAAACACTCTTCCTCCAGAACATTAGATTGCATTATGAGTAATTTTATATCATTTTGCCACTTTGTACATCACACCTGCTTGCCTGACCAAGACATCAAAAGAAATACACGAAGAAGCCTGAAGACTAAAATTCATGGACTTTAGCTATTAATGGACCTTGCTAAAGATTCCGTCGTTTTCTTTGATGTATGTTTTGAGGTTGTGTCTGGAACTGCAAACCTTGACACTGCAATGACAAGCTAAAGCCACTGAAATATACAGGACTTAATTCAAGGGTATAAACTGATGCATCTGATGAATGTTGTCCCTTTCTTTATCTCCAATAATATCTCTATTCATCATATGACAATGCTGGCCATAGGGGCAAGAGGTACAGTTCAGTAGGAGAACACATGCCTTTTTCGTGGATATCTGGTTGGCCACTGTGACAACAGGGTGCTTGGCAACCCCCGCCCCCCGCTGCACTCCTTCATTGCTGATCATCTCCTGATCCTGCAAGCAGGGATGTAGGAAGGGGGGCGGTGAGGGCGGGCCGCCCCGGGTGTCCTCACTGAGGGGGGTGACATTCGGCATGCCGCCTGCCCGTGACTCCCAAGCCTACCCCGAGCCATCAGGATAAGGGGGCGAGCTGCACCGCTTTGCTGGCAGCATTCCCCCTCCCCCCTTCGTTTTGACAGCTTGGGAAAGGCTTGGGAGTTGCAGGCGGATGGAGCGCTGAATGTCCGCCATGGGTGGCTCGCTCCACCCTCTAAGGTGGCTCGCTCTGCTGCAGCTACAGGGCGTGCACGCCATTCCAGGCATCCGAGTGGCTATCCCACACCTGGGAGGGCACCCTCCATGCCACACCCTCCTCGGGAGAACGCCCACTGCTGCCTGCAAGACTCTGCTGTTAGGTGTTTGGGGTCTACCACTTCCCACTGGGTTGTACCACTGCCTCTGCTGTGCTGTGTTCCTAGTCCCAGATCCTCAGGGTTTCAACGCGGTCCTGCCAGTTTTGCCTGGCTCACTCAAGTTCCAAAATTTTATCTTCCAAGAGTTGGAAGCTGTAAGATTGGGGTCACAAGTTTAGTTATCAGCACAGTGCACTTGGGTATGTGCAACTCAATACTGTATGTTATATACCAAGGGTGGGGAACTTCCACCCCAAGAGCCTAATTGCACCCATGAGGGATTCCCATTTGGCCTGCAAGGCCATTTTGTCCCATTTTACCCAGCCCCTTGCAAAGTGATACTCAGAATAGTGTTTTGCAAGGCGCTCTATCTGATTCTCATTCCTGAATATGGTTGACCCTATAGTTTCAGATAAAGAGAGAGAAATCTGGTTAAGGGCTCACAGAACTGATATCTTAGCTGCTTCCAGCAAGTGGTTGCTATCTCTGTTTAAATGGTTAAATTTTGAATGGAAACCAAAATTGCCTGAAATAGATCATATAAGATCTTCTCCATTCAGATATGGAATGTGACATTTTGTATGTCAGTATTAAGTAGATTTAAAACACCTCTTTTGCAATGATGGAAATCACTGCATTGTAATTGATTTGATCATGGGCCTGTATTATATAGGGATACTTATTAGAGAGTAATACTTCATAGATTAAATGCGACTAACCTGCAATTTTATTACTGGTGATGGAGGTGGAATGATTTAGCTAATATACTGAAAAGCAATAGACAGCTTCAGCATCCCCCTAGCAAGATATCCAGTGCTGTTGCTGGAAAAGAAGCTGTACTCTGTAAAATCTCACCTAGAAAAATAAAATTTTAAATCATCTAAAATGAGTCAAGAAGTGGGGATTAGTTTTAAATCTCTTTCAAATTACTATTCAGAGAAATGTGACATGGCAACTTTTTTGCAATTGGAGGAGAGAGGTTAAATCCATTATTTCTGATGTGTCCAGACTATTAGATTTTTTTTAAAAAAAAAATCTATCCATAATTCCTGACATATTGAAATGGAATCTGCAGCAGGTGAATTGCACCCATTTATCAACAGCTGGCTGCCAACCAAGGTGAACAGCCAAAAGACAAGCACTGAGAGTCAAATCTTCCTGACGTATGCAGAGGGAAAACTTTCTCCTCAAATTAATTACAATATTAAGTGCATAGTGTAGCAGAAACTGTCATTAATATGAAAGTGATGAAGTCTCTCTTGAACCTTTCGTCCTCAGAGTCCAGGAATTGCTTCAAAAAGAAGCCACGTAAAATGGATGTCAATCCTTCTGTAAGTGATCTTAACTTCTTTACTACTCTGCATGAGGAGTTAGAATCCACATGGAACATAGTATAAAATTCAGCACCCCTTAATTCTGTAGCATCCTTTGGATACCATGCAGGTTAGTAAGAAGACGTTTAAAAAGTACCGTAAGGGTAAAGGACCCCTGACCATTAGGTCCAGTCGCGGACGACTCTGGGGTTGCAGCACTCATCTAGCTTTATTGGCCGAGGGAGCCAGCGTACAGCTTCCAGGTCATGTGGCCAGCATGACAAAGCCACTTCTGGCGAACCAGAGCAGCATACGGAAATGCCATTTACCTTCCTGCCGGAGCGGTACCTATTTATTTACTTGCACTTTGACGTGCTTTCGAACTGCTAGGTGGGCAGGAGCAGGGACTGAGCAACGGGAGCTCACCCCATCGCAGGGATTCGAACCGCCGACCTTCTGATCGGCAAGCCCTAGGCTCTGTGGTTTAACCCACAGCGCCACCCGCGTCCCTCATTAAAATATCTGCTTGCATCCATTTAAGTATATATCCTGTTGCAGATAATGCAGTCACATTGTGTTGCTGTCAGTGGACTTTAGATTCAAGTGTAATTCAGACAGACAGTAGTGCTGAATATGCAGTTAGATGCAGGTGCAAATAAGCACATGTGTGAGGATGGTATATCTGCATTACTTTCAGTGGACTCAGAGCACTTGAATGTACGTCTGAGTCCACATTCCATCGGAAGTAATGCAAGATGGATAGACAATCTGCACTGAGATGCACAGTTTCTAATTCTCATGGAAGATTTGGACTTGGAGAATGTGTGATGCACCTAACATCCCCTAGTAACATAGTTTTTCAAGTTGGGAAGGGTCACCTCTTTTCTCTTGCTCAGAAGTTCTTGTGAAGAAGGTCAGTAAGAAAACTAGGTAGCAGTTGAGTCCCTGGAGCACATGAATGTGACAACCCCACTGTCTTTCAAACTGTGATTGGTGGGTCCTGCTTGCACCCTAAAGCATTATTTGGAAAGAACAGTTGGGTTTAGAGGACACACACAAGGCTGCACACCCTCTGATGTTAATGCTATACCCATAATGTCCCATGCTTAAGAGAAGCAGCACATAAATTAAGAGAAGTGACTAGCCACTTGCTTCTCTTTATTGACCGGGCAGTTGCCCTGTGCCTGCATTCTTTCCCCTGCTGTCAAGATTCACTGGTAGTATGAGGGCAGCACAACTTTCATAGAGAAATGTAAAAATGTAAACGAGCCTTAAGGTGGCATTTACAGAATTAGCAATTGATCAAATAGCTTTTTAGAAAGTGAATGCAAGGCACAAGGCATAGTTTGAAGCCTCCAGTGCAGGATTTGAATCCTGGTGCAGCAATAGAGATGTTTTAAACCTTTGATCTGGATCACCTTTAATATGCATTTTAAAAGTCAGAATAGGAAAGATATCTGGGAGTTAATTTTTATAATGTACACAAGGAGTTCCTGAAACTCCCCACATGTTTGCATCTCTTCAGCTAAATAAAAAATACTTCCAGTAGCACCTTAGAGACCAACTAAGTTTGTCATAGGTATGAGCTTTCGTGTGCATGCACACTTCTTCAGATACACTGAAACAGAAGTCATCAGATCCTTATGTATAGTCAGAGGGTGGGGAGGGGTATAACTCAGAAGGGTGGTGGGAATGGGTGATTGGCTAGCTACTCTCTTCAGCTAGCTACTCGCCAAGTTATCCCTCAACAGATAATCAGAGGAATTCTTTCAAAGCTGTGCTTGAATCAAATTCATGGTTTAGACCAGTGCTTCTCAATCAGCTAAGTACTGCAGACCCCCCTTTCCCCCCAAAAAAGCCAAGCTATGGACCCCCTACTTTTGAAATTTTTGATATCTCTATGGTATGTGAATGGTGCCTGGGTGGGTTACATAGACTCCCTTGTGTCCGCGGACTGCCCATTGGGAACCACTGGTTTAGACAAATTTCAGATTAGACCAATTAGTGGTTACCAACCATGACAGCTGTGTACCACATCCAGCTTCAGAAGTGCTCTGCTTCTTAATAACAGCTGCTGGTTTTTTTTCACTCCTGTTTGCAGACATCCCATAGGCATCAGGTTTTTCACTGTGACAACAGGATGCTGAACAAGATGGGCATCTTCTAATGTTCTTATGTCCTTAGTTGTAATGTTATATTCTTTCAAATGAAGTGGTGGATATGCTGCAGCTTGAAATAATTAAAAGTCCTTTATATTAACATTACTAAAATCTCTTTAAAAAGTAATGCGTCACTTCATTTTTAATAATCTTCAAGGAAAGACAAATCAGTGGGGAATGTTTGGAAGATGACACTCCCTCATCAGTCTCTATTAGCTTGGATGTACATCTGGGAGTTGCAGTTCTTTAAATTACTATGCCTCCCCACCCCCAAGGGGAGAGACAGCACCCCTTAATGTATTTTTAAAAGATGTCAGAAATGATTCCACATATGCAGTTGCTGCTTTTCAAATGTTAATCACCAATTCATTTCTATTAGAAGAAATGGCCTGCTCCCTTGGTATCCCTGTTAATGATTTTCAATGGTTTTTGAAACAACCAGTTCCAATTATGAACTATATAAGGACAAAACCCTCCACAAAGCTTCGCTGTGGTATGCCTATGTACTATAAAGCAAACATCTTTTGTTTTCAAATGGAAATTCAGCTTTTGGTTGTTGCTGTAGACTAGAAGAATGAAAGAAACAGAAATTCCATTTGCTGGAGCAAGGGTTTTGCTACACGGATTTCCATGACTATAAATAAATAGAAAACCTCACATTGTCATTACTATTGACATTGGGTGGAATTCAACATCAGTCTATCACAGAGGTTCCATCTGCCCGAGCACATCAGCTTGCCAGACAGAATGATTCTCCCTGCACACTGGTTTGGAGATTCACCTGTTCCTCCACAGAGCCAATTTAAGGGGACATGGAGGACAGAGTGGGGGGAAAGCTCTGTTGCACAATGGCTGGTAGGGGTTTTTTTTAGTTGAATCCCATTCTTTCATTTTGAAGCTGCATACACTAGAACGATGGGCATAGGAACCAACTCCTAGGGGCTGTGGGGGCTTCAGCCCCCCACAATGAAATATTTGAGGGGGCCAGGACCTCACAAAGTTGATCAGCATTCCCATTCAATTGGTGTGTGCGCACTGCATCATGTGATCGATTATGCGGAGCGGGGCTTACCTGGGTCCCCACAATATTTTATTCAAGTTGGCACCCCTGATGATGGGGTTGAGCAAATCGTAGGCTGTGTCTTTGTGACAAGGTGCTAGTTGGGATGCTTGCTGATTCCAGGGGAATTAAAATCTGAAATGCAGGGCTCTGTACTAGGGGATGAGGTGGGGATGCCAATGAAGCTTTGAACCTTGCCCTGTGTCAGTTGAAGCACAAGGTGTATTAAGGGATACCAGTGCATCCTGATTCCCTTCCTTCAAATGATGTTGTCAGGGGACCTCCGCACAGGGAGCCCCCGCCTCTCCTGTTGACCAGCACTTTGCCCAGTGAGAGCAGCAGCAGGGGGTCAGGTGGGGGGAATGAGGAAGTTAGTGGGTTGGAGGAGTCAGGGTTCGGCTATGCTAGAGAGCCATTGCAACGCCCTGACCAACAGGTGGAGGGGAACAGGCAGCCCCTTCCAGCGCCTGAATTAAGGTGCGCCACCAAACGTAAGGTCGGGAGGAGATGTTTCGGGGTGCCCAAACTCTTATGCTGGGCACATAACAGGAAACGTCCACTCCCGGATTCTGCGAGTGACTGAGAGGTCATGTTTTCTGCTATCTCTGCACTGTAAATACTATGCACAATAAAACTCTTAAAGACAGAGCGGACTTGGGCGTCTTTACTCAAGAGTAGCCGCAACAGCACCGTTACAGATGTCAATGGGACTCAAAGCATTTAACCAATGTATTGAAAGAGTCCCTTCATGTAGAGCCCCTTCACCTGATTTAGCATGTGGTGGGGCACTGAGCATGACAGCCATGGAGGCAGGGCTAATCACACGACCCCTGTGACCCCCTCACACATTATTTCAGTTCCCCCCATTGTTGTTACTACTTGTGTTGACCAACAGATCAGCTATCAATGCCGCACAGGACCTGCAAAATCTGATTGACGTATTGTGATGGATACATGCAACAAGGTGCCTTACGTTTTTCAAAGCATACTATTGTGTGGCTGCGTGCAATTTGGGAATCTAATTTGAGCTAATCCCAGTTTAGCCGACGCTCAAATTAAGTCCTAATGGCTACAAATGCTTCTGCCTTCTTTTCATGGCCCCACGCCTATTACTCTATCATACTCTATCATAACCCACACAAAACAAGGAATAGCACATGCTTTTCACTACCTTAAAAATACATTGTATATTATGCAGAATAATTGGCTCAATGTGGGCGGATACAAATCTATTGAGGGTGGCTGTAGGGCTCAGCAAAGCCACTTAGCCTGTGTTCTTTCATCCTTTGGGCTGGCACAGCAGCTGTTACCTCTGCAGCACCACAGCCGCTTTCCCAGGCACTAAATCTGCATGACACTGGATTTCCTCCTCCTCATACCCAGCTGCTAAATCCTGGCAAGGAGCCACCTTTCTTTGGGAAGAAGGTGTAAAGAACCCCCCTCCATAAAATTATTATTGGGTGTCAAATTTTTGTATTGGGTAAATTTTGTCAAAACTGTCCTGTTTGCGTACTCCTGAAATATTGTGTGTGTGTGTGTGTGTGTGTGTGTGTGTGTGCTTTTACTTCCTTCCTTTGGAAACTAAGGAATTAAATCATTAAGAGTGCACCTCCTCTATACATTTACTTATGAGGAAGTGTCACAGAGTTGCATGGTGCTTTCTCACACATACCTAGGAGTCGGTTCTATGCAACTCAATGGAACTTACTTCATTGCAGACATATGTACCATTGTGCCGTAAAATAAATACTGCTGAGTTACAGCACTGAATATATTTTGATATTTAATGAAGGTAATCATTTATCTGGCTTTAAAAATAAGCCTGGGACAAGGGAGGGGGGTCATCATAAATTCCTTGCTAGATTCAAGAGATATCCATGGGCTATTTGAATAATGCTGTTGGCACTGAGCACTGTTCCACCATGAACAATCTCAATTTAAATCTTTTTAAAAGCTGAAGTTAATGACTTAATTTATCAACATGCTTATCTCATCACACTAATCATATTGGCCCCAGTCTTTTCACAAGTACGCACCACCAATAACTCACATAACTTCTACATTGAGATGCCCTTGTTCATGCAGGTAAAGAAAGCATTGTTACTTGGTCAGAGGCAACAATGCTTCTGAACACCAGCTCTGTCTGATCTGATGAGGAGGCGAAAAGGAGGATGCTACCCTCCAGCCGTGCTGCGATTTAAACAGCAGTGGCCATGCCCCCGATTAACCAGATTGGTCAGCTGGGGGGCACGACATGGCTGGGAGTCCCAATGACGCAGGCGGCATCTCTCTGCCCACTGCCGGGTCACTGGGAGGTCCCAGACACTCTCCTGCAACTCCATCCCCCGGGAAAGGGGAGTGGTCTTGCTGAAAATCACAGGAGGGGAGAGGGTTATTGTGCTCAGGTCCTGCTTAAAGGTTTCCCACAGGGTGGCCACTGTGAGACAAGATGTTGGACTAGATAGGATATTAGCCTGATACAGCAGGTTCTTTTAGTGTTCTTAGATGTACTCCGAGGGCATGATTTTTGGATCCTGCATATATTCACGGAGACTGCTACAATGTCAGTTTGTTTTTGTTTGCAGTAGAGGAGCTGAGTGTGATAACAGCCTTTCCTGCCATGATGCACTGGGTTATTTGTGCGTAATTGGCTCTGTAAAAAAGCCTTGGGACGATTCTTAATATCTTTTTTATTTTCTTTACTCGTGTGCACAAGTCACCCCCACAGTCCAAAGACACTTAATGTTAAAAACCTGAAAAATATATCCACATAATTCATACAGAAAAATAGATAAGCAAACCATGATGTTATTTGTGCCATAAACGACATAGGCATGAATGTCTTTTGTCTTCAGACAACAGTACTTATGACTTGCTATCATCAAAGCTGTAGAAGTTGTGCTATTAGGAGCTGAACAAGCTTTCTGCATGGCGATGGGTTGGTAACCCCTGTGGCTTGGCCACGTTCCAAACTGCCAAATCACATTCTGACTTCAAATATCTGTATTTCCTCTGTAATCAAAAAGGAAGAAGCCATGCTATAATTTTATTCCTAAAATAACACTGCGGTATTGCTCACACAGAATACCTATTGTACTCTATGACTGAGGGACCACAGAGATCACTGTTATTAGTTCTCTATAGATGTAGGTGCAGTCATTTGAAGACCTCTTTGACGTTCTTCAAAGAAGTCATAAATTGCAACTGGCTATGAAGATAGATCAATTAGTAAATGTGCAAGTACGTGATCATGATTATTACTCTGCTCTGTAGTTTGGTTAATTTTCACAGTTTATAATGGTGCACATTTATACTGAGACATTTCCAACGGTGTATATTTTTCAGGTTTTTATAACAGAAGCCAATTCAAAAATTACTCCAAAGACCAACTATCCCAATGAGTCAGAAAAGGACTAGTTTACAAGAGCCCCCTGTAGTCCTTGTGTGGGCACACATATTCTTTGTAGCATTGTGAAATATAGTAACGTGTTTCAATTTTCCAGTTTTAATGTAGGAAGAATCCTCAGTTTTATGGCTATAGATACAGATGCTTGTAAAATATATGTGGCAAAATGCAATGGCAAAAACTGCAAGGGACTCAGAAGTCAAAAGAAATATCTGATGAGCTAGGCTTGTCATGTGTGTGTAAGTCTCTCAAACAACTGGTTATCTGGTACATAATTGTAGGTTAACATCTCTGCAGATAGACAAAAATATGTAAACACATTGTAACATGGATGTGTATTAACAGACATTTTCATAGCTGAACGCATATACTGAAATCTCAACTACTGCATTGTGTGTAACGTACTGAACAAAGAAAAATTCCTTCCAGTAGCACCTTAGAGACCAAATAAGTTTGTCATTGGTATGAGCTTTCGTGTTACTGGTGCTGTGGTTATAAGGTAAAGGTAAAGGGACCCCTGACCATTAGGTCCAGTTGTGACCGACTCTGGGGTTGTAGCGCTCATTTCACGTTATTGGCCGAGGGAGCCGGTGTACAGCTTCCAGGTCATGTGGCCAGCATGACAAAGCTGCTTCTGGTGAACCAGAGCAGCACACGGAAACGCCGTTTACCTTCCCACTTGGAGCGGTACCTATTTATCTACTTGCACTTTGACGTGCTTTCGAACTGCTAGGTTGGCAGGAGCTGGGACCGAGCAACGGGAGCTCACACCGTAGCAGGGATTCGAACTGCCGACCTTCTGATCAGCAAGCCCTAGGCTCTGTTATTTAACCCACAGCGCCACCTGGGTCCCTGTGGTTATATAAGCTTCCACTAGAAATAATTTAGCTTTCATCCCAGAAAGTTGACTTACCTCACTGGCTATTATTTATGGGTGTATTTATATTCATTTGCATATTTATAAACAGCTTCACAACCAAAAGCTACCAAAGCAGCACACAATAAGAATAAATAAAAGCAATAAAACCACTTCTACAATTGTACAATTAATGTTCTATAAAATGACTGGATCGTACAGTAATCTGGAGATTTGAGATTTCCATCGTTTGTCAGCCGCATACGAATGAACGCTTGCCGTGTTAAATAAAGGAGAGAAAGGAATAGTGCATTTGAATTAGAGCTGATACCAGATTTCATCTAAAGAGGATTTGGAGGTGAATCTACAGTCGTCTTGCCTGGAAAAAAAAATCGGTAGACATTTTGAAGGATGTGTATTTTTCATTGTGATCAGCAGCAGTTTTCAGAAGAACTTTTACATATCTAGGATTACCATCTTTTTTAATACAAAGGAGCTTTGTATGAGAGGCTGAATATCAACATCTGTAGCTTTCCATCATCAATGCAACTTTGTACTAAAAAAAAAAAGTTTCCCGGATGATTTTTTCCCCCCTATAGAGTTCTTGAAATTGTGGTGACTCTGTTCATAAGAAAGGGCTGTTGCAACCTACTTAAATAGGGCAATAGCAATGTAAGGCTCTGAGTAGACCATTTTTGCACACAGAGAAAAACAGGTAGCCTTTCTTTCCCCCAAAACATTTCCATATTTATTGATTCTTTATTAATAATATGTATATACCACTTAATAAGCAAGAACCTTAAGCTGTGGAAAAGCTGCTCTTTGGATTGCATTGCTCATGAATATATGAAGCTGCCTCATACTGACACAGATCATGGGTCCATCTAGCTAAGCACAGTCTACTCAGATAGGAAGTGATGGCTTGAAACTGCAGCTAATGTGCACAGTCTTTGTTATGTAAATAACAGTTGAGGGGAAGACAGAGCAGTCATCTTAAGGCTCATCCACACTTCTGCCTTCCATGCTGCTTGCCCTCAAGAAAACCCACCGTTTACTGATGAATCTGAGCAAACATCAGTCAGGTTTTCTCCAGACTGACATTTGCTCCAATTTAGCACTAAAGAGCAGGTTTTCCAGGGGAAAGCAGTAGAGCAACAGCAAAACCACTCGCTCCCATTCCCAGAAAGGGCAGGTCACGTGGGAAACTGCTTGGACCCGAGCTTTCTAGATGCAGGACAAGCGGAAATGTGGAGGAGCCATCATCAACGTGCAAGGTTGGAGGATGGAGCTTAACTTATCCACAGTACAGTAATGCTCACCCCACCTTCTGATTTCATAGCATTATGATTTATTGGCCACATTCTACAACTATTCCCTTTCAAAGCTGCTATTTACATTTCAAGGGAAGATGGGCCTGATAGCTCAGCTGGTTAGAGCGTGGTGCTGATAATGCCAAGGTCACAGGTTGGATCCCTGTATAGGGCAGCTGTATATTCCTGTATTGCAGTCTCATGATCCTCAGGAGTCCCTTCCATTTCTATGACACCTATGAGATTCCATGCCACCAGAAGAAGCTCCCTCGCCATCCATATAGCTTCTTCAGAGTTCTATTATTATTATTATTATTATTATTATTATTATTATTATTATTATTATTATTTATTGCAGCAGCAGCAGCAGCAACAGCAGGGAAAGAAATAGCTACACTTTGCCCACCCTGCCCTGCTCCATCCCAGGATGGCTCTGGATTCCCTGTGGCTGCTGTTTGCATGAATAGCACCTTCATGCAATTAATGTCTGGGTTTGGTCTTCAGAGAGAGGTCTTTTTCATCTCTCTGGAGGCAGAACTAGACATTATAAAAATCATGACTGCCATTAAAAGAAATACCTCTGTGCTGAGTTCTTCCTCTCTCCTTCTGTAATGTAGTAATATTTACACAGTGAAATAATCAGGTTTCTGCATCTCTACCAATGATGTAGCAACCAGTGATGTGGAGTGGGACAAGGAAATGCAGAATGTCATGAATTCAGGATGTAGGATAAGCAATACTGAACTTCTGAGGGGATAGTAACAAGAGTGGAGAATGTTGTACTGGCATCAGTATTCAGTGGAAGTCCCATTTCCCCCTAACGTCTAGTTCCAAACAAAGATTTTGTCAATTGCAAATGTTAGGGATTTAACTGGTGTGCAAAGCATCAACTGCTGTACCATTGACCTAGCACTCCTCCCAACTAAGCTACAGTCCTTATTTTTTACTATGGTCCAGGAAGGACCACTAGGTTGGAGATACCACAGCTCTGGTGCAGGAAAATTCTGGGGAAGAAAATCACACTTGTGTTTCCCATAGGTAGAATGACCTTTACTGTATATTTATATAACTATTTGATTGATGCCATGCCAATGTTGGGAAAGTAGCAGGCTAAATCTAACCACCCTTTATGAACACTAGGTTAAAATGGGGGGGGGGAGGTACTGTTATTGCAGTGGGTTTCTGTTTCTAAAATTATGTGCAATTCATAAATATATTATTTTCTAGAAACTCTCAGTGAACAGCTTTGCAGATAGGGCCATCGCTCAGTGGTAGAGCATTAGTTTTGCAATCAAAGGGCTACAGATTAAATCCCTGCCCCTGCCCAGCATCTCCAGGCTGGGCTGGGAATGTTTCCTGTCACTGCCAGTCAGTGTAGACAGTGCTAGGCTAGATGGACCGGCGATCTGACTTGGCGTTAGGCAAATTCCTAACATCTTGCAATGAGGATGACAGGCAGGGCACAACCTTCTGAGAATCTCTTACAAGCCCCCTTGTGCATTTCAGGTCCCATAAAGAGGAATGGAAGCAGTTGCACAACGCATCTCCACTTTGGCGGGGCTTACACAGCAATAACTTCCCAGTGGATTGAACCCATATTGTACAAGCTCAGTTTTGGCTCGAATTCTTTACCCCAGCTAATATTTCCTATGGATTCCCCATCTGTGTGTCTGTGCATCCTCCTCCCACTTCCCCGTCCTTAACAACCCCTTTGCTGCATCCTTTGTACATTTCCAGGGTTGTTTGTTTTCTAGGTCAGTCAGCTCTGCTTTGGTCCCTGCTGCTCTTGCTGCCTTTTTCTAATCTCCTTCCCAGACTGAACTCATTTCCTTTCCTGGCCTTAGTCCTCATGACCCTTTCCAAGCTTCCTTTACACCTGCCCAGAGCTATTTTCCTGCCAAAGCCAGAATATGGCAATTATGCTTTGAAAGCATTTAATCAAGCCAAAGCTGGAAGATGCAGCAAATGATAGCATTTCCTTTCCTTGCCCCCTTGTGTTCATGCATGTGCATGTATGTAGGGGTGTGTGTGTGTGTGTGTGTGTAGATAAGAGAGCTGAGTTCAGTTGTCCTGGGGATGAAAATAATAATAAAAACGGGTGACATTCATAAGCCCTGAAATATTTTGCACATGGGCAATAATTAAAGGCTGGGTAATATAATCCATTGCTAATATTGTTTCAATTGAATACACGTCCCAAACTCTTCTCGTTAGAAATGATGTTCTTGGCAGTTCAACTGCAATGCAGTATGCGCCTAGATTTTTCCTTCCTTGGGTTTCTCTGTATTTACTTATTTGTTTACAGGTATGTTCACACACACACACACACACACACACACACACACACACACACATTGTATGCACAGAGGACTGGGACTGTGCGTACAGTTCACATCGCAAATGTCTGTTCATTTAATGTTAGTTTGAAAGGGACCTGCTGTACATGGATGAATTTCACATACATTGGCCCATGCATTTGTAGCCTGCCTTCACAAATGATGTAAAAGGAATGGACACATGATGAGAGTGGAATAGGAGCATCCTCACAACTCTCAGTAGCCTTAACAAACCACAGTTCCCAGGATTCTTTGGGGGGAGCCGTGGCTGTTTAAAGTGCTGTGATGGTGCTTTAAATGTCTGGCACAGATGGGCCCTCAAACTGAAAGCAGGAGTAAACCACAATAAATACACATTGAGAAATCCCTCCCACCCACCCCTACACATTCCTATGGAACTTCACGGCTTACTACAATTAGTAACAGGAGGCTTGGTGTCCTGGTAATGAAATAAAAATTTCCTCTTTTAAAATTAAGAATGCACACAGATGGCTTTTTAACCAAACATTTTACTGTACATCTGCACCTTGTTAATTCTCTTTCACATTTCACAGGATGATACAGATGACCAAGCTACCCTGGTTTGGTCATCTGTGTGGACTCAACCAGTTTATCTAGTAGCTACATGCACACTGTGCACACTCCATTTAGTAAATGTTTGTCTCTAGCCCCTTTCATCATCATTAACTGCATTAGTAATAAATTATAGCAGTATAGACTTGGCCCACTTGCAAGGGGAGATCATCATTCCATATTTGGGAGAATATCAAGTTATGAGTGATAAAGCCATGAGCTACTTCCAGGCAGCAACCCCAGCAATGGATGTGAGTCTCTCTCTCCCCTCTCCCCACCTCTCTCTCCCCTCCTCACATGCCCTCCTTATTAAAGTGGAGAGATCTCCGTTGTAGTTGATCTCAGTTTGATCAGTTAATACATTGACCTTATGTTACACCACTATCACCGAGGTCCTCTGATGGAGGTTTTTCTTGTGGTTTGCCACACCCCTGAAATTTGGTTGGCCCCTGCTTAGCATGAATGACCCTGCCCTGTGGAACCAGTAGAGGTTCAGCCGGAATCATCCCTGCTTTCTTGTATTCATAAAAGCATTTGAGATGTGAATTTCTATTACCAGGCAGCATTTAATTTATGCTTCTACTGATCTTATTTTGGTGTTGCGTTCTTAGGCATACCACTGTGTTGTCTTTTTCATCAAAGTGTGGTGTGTAAACATTTAAATAAATAAACAATTCCCTGAATTTTATTTCTCAGAAAAAGAATAGGGGGGGGGGGGAGAGATGGCTATTTCACCAATAGCAGCAGCAGGCTGAGAGGAATGTGGGTATTTTCACTAAAAACAAAAGCCCTGAAAGGCGATCAGCCCCCCCCCCCCATGCACATGTTTAAGGGGAAGGGGTGTCTCATTATGCTCTTGTCACTTTCAATGAATATATTCCTTTGTGCAAGGAATCTAGCCTGAATTAATCCCAGAGTGATTGTGTTTTCCAGATACTGTGTATAGATTTAGTAGATTTTTACAGGAAGGTCCACACTTAACAGAGTTTAAAATCAAACTCTTATCTTATGTCAGCAGACAAGCTGTACGACTTCACGGATATTTGCATGTGTACAAAGCCTCTTGGAATGCAAATAGATGTGTGGGAGAAGACTTGGATATTTGCATATGCTATACACAAGTGCATATTTTTGTCACGTTTGCATTTTGCCGCTGTGCCTTTTGCTGTTCCTGAGGCATATTGAACTCACCAGACTATATCCCCCTGAATTCCTAGACTGCATATTGTTCTGTGTATTCCTGCTGCAAAGTCAACACCTGCTTGTTGAAACTGAGAAAATCAGCTGCTTGGTTTCCCAGAGCTGAGATTAACCAACATCCTGTTTTTAAACTCCAGTCTCTGTTTTTGTAATGGAGCGACATAAAGATTCTCCAGAATGAATCTGAGATTTGAACCTCTATGCCCCTTGTTCCTTCTCATTTAAATAGATTGTCCTGTCATATATTTATTGAGGATATAACTATGTACAACAGGCACAAACTGTAACAGATAAAAGGGTGCTTCAGTCTGCTTTGCTATTACAGTAAAATTTAATACCTCTTATAATACCTTCCAGAATGGGCACTAAGGAACAGTTTATTGAATTGGTATCATGAAGCGGCAAAATGTTTTCTAGGCTACAAAACCTCAAGCTGCAAGCACGGGCAGGTGACAAGACTTTGTGTCTCACCATGAAAAATGAAATTCCCAGTGCTTAGAGACTACCAGCACCTCAAGGGCAAGCTAGCCTAGTCTCATAGCCTGCACTTTTTCTACAACGGTGTTTCTCCCTTTAGGGCCCATTCAGACATGAAATATCCTATTTTCCACAACACACACGCAGAGACCGAATTGGTATAGTATAGGCCATGATAAGTGTAATCCCATGAGTCCTTTGTGAGTCCAAATTGGACCCAACAGAATATGATCTTTGTTATAACTTGAATAAAACTTGAGAGTTCCCTGTGAAGATGGATTTGATTGTTAAACCACTCTGAGAATTGTAGCTCTGTGAAGGGAATAGTGGTCTCCTAACAACTCTCAGCACCCTTAACAAACTACAGTTCCCAGGATGCTTTGGGGGAAGCCATCCCCCAAAATTCGTAATTGTGTAGCAGAAGTAGAGGCCAGTTATGGGTGGGGTTCATTTGCAGTGCTGTTGTAATGTGCAACAGTGTTTGTATAAGACAGCGTTTCTCAACCGCTGTTCCGCGACACACTAGTGTGCTGCGAGACGCTGGCTGGTGTGCTGCGACGTGCGGCGACGAGAAGGGCGATTTGCATTGTCATGTGCCTGGCGGCCGCCAATAGACAACACAGACCCGCCGGAAAGGAAGCCGGCCGGGTCACGACGCGGGGCAAGCGCAGCTCTCAACAGCCACCACCACGGGAGGGTGGTTTTAGACAAACTTAAAGAAGCTGGCTGGATGAGCTCAACCTGAAACTTGCTGAGCAAAGGATTGTGCTGGCAGAGAAATCAGCGGCTTGTGAAGCCTTATTACAGGAGATTGCAACCAACACAGCAATTGGCAAGTGTTTCTTACAGTCATAATTATATAGTCAATATAGGGCGGCACAGCGTTAAATTTTTTAACTTTTTTAATGGTGGTGTGCCTCGTGATTTTTTTCATGGAACAAGTGTGCCTTGGCCCAAAAAAGGTTGAGAAACACTGGTATAAGATACGTTTACATTGCAATGTAGCCAAAGCAAAATTCCAAGTATGTTGGTACTTGGCCAATAAATTATTATCCTATCCTATCCTATCCTATCCTATCCTATCCTATCCTATCCTATCCTATCCTATCCTATCCTATCCTATCCTATCCTATCCTATCCCTGTTTGGAGTCAGATGATACTGCTTTAAATGTGTAGTGCAGATGCAGTCTAGTTAAAGTCTGCCCTTAAACCATGTATTTTTTAAAAACAACAACAACAACCACACACACACAGAGAGAGAGAGAGAGAGAGAGAGAGAGAGAGAGAGAGAGAGAGAGAGAGAGAGATGTGCTGATGAAGCATGTTTGTATAACGGTAGCCCTCTTTAGGAATTTTGCACCGGGGTTAGGTCAATATGTGAACAACCAGCAAACAATTACCTCTTTCCTCCCCACATCATTCTTCCAATTGCCTCCATTGTATTACAGCAGGGGTCAGCAAGGTTTACCTCACCTGGGCTGGTTCACTCCAGCAGAGATCCCTCCATGGCCCGGATTGTGCGTGAGCCCCCGCGATTTCCGGCGCCTGCGTCTGTGCAGACGCGATTTCCGGTGCCACGGAAGCGAGTCCCCATGCTGCACTGTGCTGGTTTAGCACAGCACGCGGGGACTCGCCGAATGGGCGGCTCAGTTCGAGGGTGGGTTGGGGGCCGGTTAAATGACCCCTGTGGGCCGCTTGTGGCCCATGGGCCTTAGGTTGCCTACCCCTGTATTACAGGAAGAATCCATTAAGAGGAGCCTCCTGTACATGTATTTCAGAACCATGGAAAATCAGGGTTTTAAAATGGGTATGGGAGGCTCCCGGCTTCATAATTTGAGGGGAAGCTGTGTCTTCCTGATGTGATATCCTTGTGCTTTAAATATATGATGTGACTATGAGTCTGCACTGAAAATAAGAAGAATATCTCCTTTTTAAAAAATGCAGCTTTTTCACATGGATGGAAATCCTGGTAACATTACCAAATTCCTATTACACCTTCTGAAAAAATTCTTAGCTGATATTTTGGAACAAGATAGGGATTAGATTTTTGCTCTCTCTGCTATCTCCTGTTTTGTCTTGCCATCACTGCTGTAATCTTTTATTGCTCTTTGTCATTTCAATATCTGCTCACTGACTTAAACTTTCGGAATGCCAAATATAAAGTATAGAGTATTCAAGGCTGCCTTTACAGCTTAGTACAACATGTTCAAGAGAACTTCAAATGACAGATATTAATTCTGAATCCCAAACTGTCAGAAGAATCCAAGATCACACTAATTTCCTCCAGCAATGCTTCCATCATTTAAGTAATATGGCAGCTGCTCTCTACCAACTACTGGTAGTCACCCTTCACTGATGGAGGGTGTTAGTTTGGCAGTCCTAATGAAGGCTTTGACACTGTTTAAAGGGGATGAACCTCCTTCTGCTGAGGCTCTAGATAAGTCCCTGAGACATTGAGTAATGTAATTGATAGGTATGTTTACTTAGAAGAGAGTTCCAGTTGCGCTTAGCCTTTATGATGTGTGTTTAGGAGTGCAGTCTAAGGAAAGAACAACAAGTTTACAAAGAAGAGTCTTGTGGTATCTTAAAGCATTTTTTCCCTATCCTTGTGCCTTCCAAATGTTTTGGACTACAGTTCCCATCAACCCTGGGCAGCACAGCCAATGATCCAAGACGAGGAGAGTTGTAGTTTAAAACATCAGGAGGATAGCAGGTTTGGGAAGGCTGCCCTGAGATTTAACAGATTCATCAAGGTATAAAAAATGTGTGGACTATAGTCCTTTTCCAACAGATGCATGATGTGCTATATCTAGTTGGCAGATATATGAATAAAGATATAACATAGGTATATATAGAGAAAAATAATGAACAAAAGGCATGAAATGCAAGAGTGTAGGGCTGAAGTTGGTGGTTCACATCTGTGATGCCCTGTGCAAAGCTCAACTGTACACATGGTGAGTTGTCTACACTGTTTATTAATTATTTCAATTTTTATAACCTGTCCTGCCTCCCCAACATGAGCTCAGATTGGTTCACAGTAATAAAAATTACATAAAAACAACATATTGAATGCAACAGTTAAAACTAGGACTGCGAACATGCCATAAAACCGCTGGCCAAAACTCTGAATAAAATAAAAAGTCTTTATGTGTTTCTTGAGTAAAGGAAAAGACGAGGACCACCTGGTTTCCCTTGGGAGGGAGTTCTGCAGCTGGGGTGCCTCCACTAAGAATGCCTTATCTTAGGCCCCAGGTCTCTGTTTCCATACAATATTGACACCAGTTGAAATTTTCCTAAGGGTCTCTGATCTGCACATCCCATCATAGTTTGAGGTTAGGCTGGTAGATATGCAGGAGTAGGCTTTCTCTACTATAGTACCCTGTCTTTGGGACTCATTACCCTGGAAATCACGCTAAGGATTTTCTCCTCTTCTGTTGAATAAGGAGTTAGTGTTCTCTTTCAACAATATTTTTAATGGAAATTGAATCATTGTCCTGGCCCTGTGAGTTTGCATATCTTATACTATCTGATGCAGTTTGCATATCTTATACTATCTGATGCTACTGTTTTGGATTCAGTTCGTTTGAGATTTATATTTTCTTGCTTTACTTTTTGGTGTTGTATTTTAACTTTGTGAGCCATTTCAAGGAGGGTTTCAGCTGAAAAGAAGTATAAGAATAAACTACAATTTAACTACGGTATGTGCATACATGTGTGCACATAACTGGGTTTCTCAGAGCTTAGTTAATGACTGGGAGATGACTCCACATATTTCCTCCACTGAAGCACTGGATTCCATGTGATGATTAAAGCTACATGTCTATGGGATTCATTCTGTGACGGCTGATTTTCACATGCAGTTCATCCATTGGTGCTACAGCAATCAAGGCAGGGCCACTCTTATCATCAGGCAGAGTGAGTTGGCAGTTGGGATGGGAGGCCAGGGTTGAAATCCTTACTTGGCCATTAAGCTCACTGAGTGACCTTGGACCAGTCACTGCCTCTCAGTCTAATTTACCTCACAGGGTTGGTGGGCAGATTGAGGAGGAGGAGAAAAACGTATACCATATTGAGTTCTTTAGAGGAAAAAGGTGGGATATAAATGGATTAAATAAATAATAAAGGCCCGTATATTCCACTGTCCTGTGGCTGAGCAGCTGCATATGGAAACCTACAAGCAGGACCCGAGTGCAACAGCCTTCTCCCCAATTGCGATCTGCAGTAAATGGTGTTCAGAGGTCTATTGCCTCTGATACTGGAGGTAATATAGCTGTCATGATAGGCAGGCCCAAAATTCTCCATGGATTTATCTAATCACCTTTTGAAAAGTATTTGTGTGGGGGAGAGACCTAATTAGTCCAGAGGTAGTGGCCCAAGAATTGCAGCTCTCTCTCTCTCTTTGAAACTGTAGCCTGCAAAGCATGGAAGACGAATTGATCTCTAGAGACACAGTAATGAACACTCTTTTGACATGTTTCCAGGTATCAGTTTCATTATGTTGTCAAGAGTGTTGCTTTAAGACAGCAGAGGGGACACCCCTTATTACTTTGTCTAGTGCAAATAGATTTGAAGGTGAAAATATCAACACAGAATCCCACTATAGCTCTTTTAGGAATAATGCTTTTTATTTTCTTCAAAACACGCACATCTTATGACAGATTTTGCAAAGCAAATTACCTGTTGGAGCAAGCATGCGGTATCAATGATTTCAGTCTTCAGTTGTCACCTCGTATTGTGTAAGACAGAATATCTTGCTATTATCACAAGAACTGAGTGGGATTTGAGCTTCTTATTCTTAATCTCCTGATTTGAGTAGTCATTTATTTCATATTTGATTGACTGATTGAGTTAATGCCCTGCCCTTCTCGCAATCAGGACCAAAAGCAACCCAAGATTGAAAGCCCAACTAAATGTGATGATGTGATTGAAAGCCCAACTAAATGTGATGATGGGTAAATCTCAATATTATTGAGACTTGCTTTAAGATCTGAAGAGAAATATGATTATTCAGATTGGAAAGGATTGGAAAGAAGGGGGTGCCAATTATTTTCTTCCCTCTGTCTCTATTCTTATAACTCCTTGCCCCGCCCCCCAAGCTGCTATTTTCTTCACACACATCATTTTGCATGTAGATATATTTTTTCGAATGAGACTGCTGTGTTTTGAGCAATGGTCTCAGCAGTACAGAGGTGGGGTTTCAGTGGTACCTTGGACAGTTCCATTCAGCACTCAGGCTGGAGAATGTATAAGATCAGAATTCAGATGTTGCTTCAGCAGCAATTATCTTCAGAACTGAGTCTTAAATGTGAGTTGCAGCTCTTTCTTAGTTATTAGCTCTGTCTTCAGTGAGAGGAATCTCATAATTTAAAGGAACCCAGCCTGTTTTAGCTGTCATTGACTCCGATGGAGTGAGGAAACTGTGGTTCCACTAGGGCTTCTGAGCTGGAGTCATCTGAATCAGACGAAGACAATGCAATGTTAGAATCATAGAGTTGGAAGAGACCACAAGGGCCATCCAGTCCAACCCCCTGCCGAGCAGGAAACACCATCAAAGTATTCCTGACATATGGCTGTCAAGCCTCTGCTTAAAGACCTCCAAAGAAGGAAACTCCACCACACTCCTTGGTAGCAAATTCCACTGCCGAACAGCTCTTACTGTCAGGAAGTTCTTCCTAATGTTTAGGTGGAATCTTCTTTCTTGTAGTTTGAATCCATTGCTCCGTGTCCGCTTCTCTGGGGCAGCAGAAAACAACCTTTCTCCCTCCTCTATATGGAGAAGCAAGTGCTTCTAATTGAATATATACACACAAACACATACATGGGGCTGGCTCTGAGGGAAATTCCCTCTCCCATGTTGAATCCCAAGCTTAATCCTCTGAAGGGGAAGGGAGGGAGGAATTTTCACTGAGAAAATGGCACAGTGCGAAAGAGTTAACCTCCTCCCTCTTATGATCCTGTTGGGGACCTTCCCTCTCCCCTGATTGCTATTTGCAAAGATTTAAAACAGGGGTGGCTAAACCCAGTTCAAAGGCCTAATCAGGCCATGCAAGATCCCACCAATTTTGGCAGTGACTGTAGAAAAGAAAACAAAGTAGGCACAGTGCTGGGGGTGGGCAGTGCCTGGAGCCCCGAGGGAGATGCAAACCATCCCCTCTCAACTCATCAGTCGGATCACTTGATGAAGGGAAGGGAGCAATAGCCTTTCTCCTCAGATGATCTGCATGAGTCAGCAGAGGAAGGGGGGTCTGTGCCGTTTGTGTGTACATGTGTAGGTGAGGGAGTGTGAGAAAGGGTAGGCTGACCACACCCACTGGCAGCATGTCACCACTGTAGGGCTGGCCAAAGATTAATGCAGCCATCGGGTCCCTGATTTAAAGGGAGCAGAGATGCATTTACTCATCTCCACTCTCATGCTTAGTTTGACCCTGAAAGAACTGCCAGTATTATTTAAATAAGGAAAACAATACAAGAGATTTAATTAACGGACTAATCATTGTTCTGGAGGTGGTGATGGATTAGTCACCAAAGGAAATAAAATAAAGTAAACGTAGATACCAGGGGGGGGAGTCCTGAATCTGTCAAATTGTCTTTGCATCTTTAGAAAAGGATTTTAATTCAAGCTCTGCAATATTGCTCATTAACTGTGAAACTCTGGCGCTCTTCAGTCTGTCAGTTTACATTGTTAATAATTAGATTTCCAGCACAGCCCATTTTTTTCTAATTTATTTTATGTCAAACTTTCTTTCTTCATTATTGTCAGATAGCATAAAATAACAAGTGGCTGTCTTTAAAGAGCTTCAGAATCTTCTTGGGTCTTTACCTTTAATCCCTGGGCTTCCATAAAATCTGTCCTGCGTTCCTCATCTTCTTCTTCTCTTCCTCCTTCTCCACCACCTCCTCCTCCTTCTCCCCAGCACAGAGAAGATCAATGGAACTTATGCATGATAGATATTTGTGTGCCTGCTGGATTTCACTGAACAAAATAGAAAGAAAGAAAAGAATGGATTTCTCTTTCACAGTATTGAATAATAATAATAATAATAATAATAATAATAATAATAATATAATTTATTATTTATACCCCGCCCATCTGGCCAGGTTCCCCCAGCCACTCTGGGCAGCTTCCAACAAAACATTCAAATACAGAAATCAAACATTAAAAGCGTCCCTAAACAGGGCTGCCTTGAGATGCCTTCTAAAGGTCTGGTAATTGTTGTTCTCTTTGACCTCTGGTGGGAGGGCATTCCACAGGGTGGGTGCCACTACCGAGAAGGCCCTCTGCCTGATTCCCTGTAACTTGGCTTCTCGTAGCGAGGGAACCGCCAGAAGACCCTCGGCGCTGGACCTCAGTGTCCGGGCAGAACGATGGGGGTGGAGATAACATTGAATGTTATTAGTTAAGCTAATTTTGATTTGCTGAGTCTTCAGATGTTATCAGTCAAACAAACCTCAGACCCTGTTCTTTACTAAAATGGATTTGACAAATTCATGGAGGGCAGCTCTATCAATGGTGATCCCGCTCCCCATCTTCAGAAAATCAGTTGTTGTGGGAAGACAGCAGAGGAAATCTATTTACTCTGTGCCCTAACATGAGCTTTCTGGGTGCATCAAATATCTCCCATTTTTCCTCTTCCAAATTCTCTTCTGCCCATCATACTTTGAAGTATATGAAAAGCTGTCCTAATTCATACATCAAAAAAGGAAAGGAAAAATGCATAGATATACACCAAAAGAAATCTATTGAACTGCACCGAGTTACCTTTGTGCTAAGCACATTTACTTAGCAGTAATCCTAACCATTTTCAAATGTACTTAAGTGCAATAAGTGTGCTTATGACTTACAGAGAAAAGAGCATATTTTAGTTTAATACACAACTTTTCACTTCCCTCATCAAATGATTATTTAATTATTTAAACATCATTCCCAGAATTGTCTCATCTCTTGAAAGGAATAATTTTAAAATGGTTTGTGCATTTTGCTCATACTTCTTCATTGAGGACCAAAATGCACCAAAACCAGGGACATAAAATTGTTCCTCCATTTATTTAAGGATATCAGAAAGGGTTGCTCACTTTCAGTCACTATTTAGCTTTAAAAAGTCTTCCTAGCACACTAAACCCATTGGGGATGTTGTTAGGCTGGTAATTTGAAAAATGAAATCTTTCACCTCAGTTTTGGCTCCTTTGTCTGAAAGAGAAGATTGTTTGTTCTTTTTATTTTGAGAATCAAGCACTGTGCATATTTATATAATCAGCACATTTGTTTTATGCTTTAGCCACACACGCACATAACACAAGCACCTTATTTATTCATCTTTAGAAGCTTGAGCTGCTTTTGTTAGAATATATATTTGATTTCCAGATTTCCATCTGCTTCTTCTACTGAAAGGAACACTGCACTGTGTTCCAAACAGTGGAAAACACATTTAACAAGGCTACAAATTACAACGCACTGGGATTTATTAAGTAAACTGTATAGAAAAGGAAAGGCATTCAGTTTAGAGTTGTGCATAAGCCCACACACCAAAATTGAAAGGGGGGGTTAAGGGGGGGATGTAAGGATTTTTTGATTTATTTGTTAAATTAAATAGGTCAGTTATGAACTACAATTAGACCATTTCATTTCTGCTTAAATTGGCAGGTGAGAGCAGTAGGAGAGCTTAACACTGTATCCATGAGAGGTTCTCATCCCACAGGGTTACAGATTACGCAGGCTCCCCTCCCCTTTTCTCCATGTCTTCCAAAAGATGCTGCCTTCCTATTCTTAGACTGGCAAAATTCCAGTGTATGTGTTTGGCTCTGAAACAGAAACAAATGCACAGAAGGGGAGGAAAAACCTATTCTTTGGTATGGATTACAAATGACAAGATTCTCAATGAAAAATAGCATATGTCAGCTCAAGGAATTTAGCCTCTTATTGTTTCTGGAAAGAAAGTCTGCAAACTTCAAAATGTCCTCCCCCCCCCCCAACCCCGAAATATTGGAGTAGGATTGCCGTGGAGAAAGAGAGAGCTCTTAGACTAAGGTCCAAAAACCACCCACCCCAACCCCACACCCCAAATAAAAACAGCATTTTGGCAATACATGATGCTAAAGAGGATCTGCCTAGGACCAAACAAATGCCTGACTTTCACAAGCTGGAAAATGTGGAGAGTGACCAGGATGATAAATGGTGTGGAAACCAAGCCTTATGAGAAATTGTTGAGAGAGTTGGATATGTTTAGCCTGGAGAAATGGAGACTGGGGGGGAGATATGATAGCCATCTTCAACTATCTGCAGGGCTGTCACAGGGAAGATGAACCAAGATTCTGCTCCACAGAGGGGAGCAGAACTAACAATTTTAATTTAAACTAAGGAGCTTAACTCATAGAATTATTGTTCATAGGCAGCTGCAGCAACCTTGTTACATTTATTGTTGCAAAGTAAATTAATCAAGCCATTAACTTCACCATCAGCATTGTTTACTGTAACCCCAGATGTCATACACAAAAGCAATAATGCCTCATTGTATTGCATCCCAACATATGGCAGATTATTTCATACCGTCATCAATGCACATTCACTGTAATAAAGGACAAAAATTACAAGCCAGCCAAACATTCCACACTGACAAGAATCTTCTGTTCCAGCATAGATTTCAATACAATTTCACTCCTATATATAAGCAAGCTTATCTGATCTTTCCCCTAAGATAACATTCACAGAACAACTGTAAATCGATTTGAAATGGCAAACCCCTATTCAAGCCTCATATAGACCTGCAGGTGCAAAATATATGTTTGATGGCAGTCTTTAAAGTTTTAGTGGTAAAACTATAAGAGATTGGATTCTCATTTTTGTCTGTGTCAGAAAGTGAAGCCTAATAGTTCACAGCAAAGTGCCTGGCAGAGGTGCGGGGGAAGTTATCTCATGCCAGGATTGGATATGAACTTCAAAAGTTCACAGAAACCCACCACAAACTGGAGGTGTGTTTTCCAAGCACCCTCAAATCCAAGCCAGAGAATAATTTCTGGCTTCTTCCCTACCCATTCCAAGAAGACTAAATGCAAGGACAGCCATGGCAGTTTGGGGCCAGGTGAAAAGGTAATCAGTTGCCCCTAACGTTTTGTGGGCAATATGACTGAAAGTTGTAAAAAAATCAGAGAGGTGCCCCTGGGAAGAAACATACAAAAGTGCAGGCAAATAAATACAGGGGCTTCTGTACCAGGTACCTTTAAAGTTGATGTGGGTGTGAGAAGAAGGACCTGAATTTGAGAGCACTGAATTTGAGAGTGCTAGAAAAATTGTTCCCTCTGATTACAAGCTGTTAATCACAACTGAGCTCCTTCTCTGTGTCCTCATCCCATTCTCTTCCCTGCATCATCCCACCCTGGTTTTAAGGCATTAAGGTATACTCAGAGACATTACTTCCCACAAATACTTGTCTGCAGCATTATGCTGTTGTCTGAATCACTGAGATATCACAGAATGATTAATGAGTCCCTGCTTTGATTTGTACCACATCCTAGAGGTCCTGCTCCACTTTTGACAAGACCTAAATACCCCCGAGGCTTCCCACTTCACCTTGTGATTCATCTGACTCTGATAAACACAGGCACATCTGTACTATCTCTATAACCCCCTCCTAATGCTTTTACTTCCACTATATTGAAGTTTTCTGCCGGATAAGACTGAGGGTGGATTGCCTTTTGCTAGAAGACTTCTACTTGGCGAGATTGAAACATGTTTCTTAGTCGGAGTGGTTTAATAGTAACAATAAATTACATTGGTAACCATCCATAAAAATAAGCCTAAAGAACCATCAAAACAGTTTATGAATTGCTTGTATACATAGAAAATTCAGCTACTGATTTATGCATACAGTAGAAAAAAACAACAACTATAAACCAGCCAAAGCTCAGAGCTTCCAAAACGATTTGTTAATTGTCAGTGCGAGCTTATTGGCACTGTGTGACATAAACACAGATGCAACAGATTACCCGTAGGTTGAAGAATCCAGAGCAAGCTGTATATTGGTGTTCATGATTTGAGATAATAAACTCTTCAATATTTAAAGAAATAAACTATGCATAAATCCCCAAAGAGATACATGGGCCATTGTACTGGTCTGTAGAACTATCAGTCACTGCACAAGGAAAAGATTACACTCAAGTCTTTGGCAACAACCACAAAGAACTTCAGGTTACAGCAAATGTAAAATCACTTAAATACTGTGGCTAAAAGAAGGCTGGAAGTGACTATCACTCTGATACAAGCAGATTGTTTTTACCGTAACTCTTTGGCACAGAAGTGTCTGGGGGGCCAATTCTTCCCAAGCATAGTCCTCCTGCAGATACATAGCCATAGGTTTCCATTCCTCAGCACCTGCATTTCTGGCCAGCTCTCCACTCAGCCAGAACTGTCTGTGCTGTGATACATATTAGTACAAAGCGTGCCTCTGTGTCATTACACGTACCTGTATGCTTTTGTGGACTATGGCTGGGGAAGATCCTGAGAATCTTCCTAGGTTGTCCTTATGCTTGCTCACCTACATCCTTCAGTCAGGGCCAGCATTAGCCTCGGGCCACTTCTGGAAGGATTTTATTCTAGGCCTGCACCCTCTTTTCTGGCAGGAGTGGCCAGCTGGGGTGCTGGGGCCAGCTTTCAGGCAGTGGCATTGCTGCCACTTATTGGGATGAGGTAGGACAGTGGCAAGCTCAGGGTGGCATGGCTGCAGTGGCAAAAGCACTGGATTTGCTCTGCCTTTTTCTTTAATCCAGAAGACAGCATGAAAGAAGAGAAGAAGAAGAGTTTGGATTTGATATCCCGTTTTATCACTACCCGAAGGAGTCTCAAAGCGGCTAACATTCTCCTTTCCCTTCCTCCCCCACAACAAACACTCTGTGAGGTGAGTGAGGCTGAGAGACTTCAGAGAAGTGTGACTAGCCGAAGGTCACCCAGCAGCTGCATGTGGAGGAGCGGAGACGCGAACCCAGTTCCCCAGATTACGAGTCTACCGCTCTTAACCACTATACCACACTGGTGTGAAACACATGCAAAGCTGGCATGGAAAGGAAATAGGCTGATCTGTTCACCCCTAGCTGATACAGTAAAGTTTCTTCTCCGTAGAGAACTAATTTATAAAAAATCAGACCATTGGTCCATCTAGCTTAGCATTGTAAGCAGTGACTGGCAGTGGTTTTCTGGGTCTCATGGAGGAGTTTTCCCCAACCCTACCTGGAAATGCCACAAATTTAACCTGAAACCTTTTGCATGCAAAACATGTGTTCTACCACTAACTGTGACCATTTTTCTTCCCTACCTGTCCAAAGTCTGACAGGTGCGCCCCTGGCCATAGCAGCAAAGACAAAGGTATGTAAGGACTAGGTGGCAACTTAGATTGCAATCCTATACCTACTTCTCTCAAAGTGCCCTACTGAACTCAACGGAACTTACTTTTTAGTAGATGTGGGTAGGATTATGCTTTTAATTAACAGTTAGGTATCAAGACAAATTTATCTAATTGATGAGACTGTTCTACCATTAATGGGTCTTGTCAAATCGTGTGTGGTCCAATGGGTATGGCAGTTCAGAAAAGCTTCAGTCCCTGTAACAACTGCTTGTAAAACATTCGTTTTGAAAAAAATCCACTGGTGGATTTTTTATTTCCATTTTTTAGTTTCCATTTTAGTATCCATTTATAGTATCCATCAGTAGTATCCATTTAGTAATTGTTTCAGTTGCAGATTACTGAGATTATATTAACACGAGTAGGTGAAAGTAAAAATACACCATCTGGAGTTCTTGATCCTTATAGCAAATATGCCAATAATAATAATAATAATAATAATAATAATAATAATAATATGCATCATGAAGGATCCTAAAAACAGAACTTGACAGAATGCATTCTTCTCCTAATGGCTTTAGAGAGGGTGTTAAACAAAGCCCTCACAAGGCTGCTAGCTGGAAAATAGAAGCTGCCTTTTGTTTTACATTAAGGCGTTAGCACAAACCAAGTGGCCTATTTCCTCTCCAGCCACATTTGCAGAAGACTCCAGGGATGGTGGTTGCCTTTCCTGAAAGGAATTGCTTGGCTCTGCTGTGACGATGTGGAGAAAGGAGGAAATTCAGATGCATAGCTTGCAAAGCAGCTGCTCTCCTCTGCTGGCTCAGCTCAGAGTGTCATGTGTCAGGACCCTGGATGTATAAGGCATTATTGTTCACAACTGGGGTGGGGTGGGGGAACTGGGACTAGAGTGATGTTTAAAAGCCCACAGCACTTGAGCTTCCAACAGGGCATGTGTTTGCATGCACACACCCACATTCAATGCCAGCAAATGCTAGTGTCAACTGGCTGGCAGACATAACATATCTGCATCTTACAGGAGCATCCCTCAGACTATTTCCTCCATAGGCAACCTGTTTAAGTAGGTGAGGACTACAGTTTTGTACAGAATTCAATCAGGATTGCTGCCCTAAACCTTATAAGGAGTAGAGCCCACAGTAAACATTTTTGGGGTCCTGTCATTGGTGGACTTTGTCACCTAGCACAGGAAATTGCAATCAGTTCAACTTAACCCCTCTGTTTTATGAATAGTTATATGATTCCAAATTGAAATGAGGGGAATGAATACTGCCTGGCATAGCAGAACCTAGAGGGTGGATCTATTCTCCCTCATTTACCTTATGTATGTTTTAATTTAATATATTATATCATGAGGCTAGAAGTTTCCATTGATTGAGAGAGGGGACTGGATTTTTTTTAGTAATATAACTAATAATAATAATAATAATAATAATAATAATAATATATTTATTATTTCTTGGGCTCCTTGATCACTGCAGATGGTGACAGCAGTCATGAAATTAAAAGACGCCTGCTTCTTGGGAGAAAAGCAATGACAAACCTAGACAGCATCTTAAAAAGCAGAGACATCACCTTGCCGACCAAGGTCCGTATAGTTAAAGCCATGGTTTTCCCAGTAGTGATGTATAGAAGTGAGAGCTGGACCATAAAGAAGGCTGATCGCCGAAGAATTGATACTTTTGAATTATGGTGCTGGAGGAGACTCTTGAGAGTCTCATGGAAGCTTTTAATGTTTGATGGATTTCTGTATTTTTGTGTTTTGTTGGAAGCCGCCCAGAGTGGCTGGGGGAACCCGGCCAGATGGGCGGGGTATAAATAATAAATTATTATTATATTATTATGGATAACAAGAAGATCAAACCTATCCATTCTGAGGAAAATCAGCCTTGAGTGCTCCCTGGAAGGACAGATCGTGAAGCTGAGGCTCCAATACTTTGGCCACCTCATGAGAAGAGAAGACTCCCTGGAAAAGACCCTGATGTTGGGGAAGATTGAGGGCACTAGGAGAAGGGGACGACAGAGGACAAGATGGTTGGACAGTGTTCTCGAAGCTACGAACATGAGTTTGACCAAACTGCGGGAGGCAGTGGAGGACAGGAGTGCCTGGCGTGCTATGGTCCATGGGGTCACGAAGAGTTGGACACGACTAAACGACTAAACAACAACAATTTATTTATACCCCACCCAGCTGGCTGGGTTTCCCCAGCCACTCTTCAGAGATATACCAAACACTTTTCAATATTAAGAGCACAACTGATACAGTAATTCTAGCACTGCTTATTTAGAAAGTATGTTTTCTTAGTCAAATGGGACTAATTTGTTAGCAGGTATGGTGAGGATTACAGCCTGCAAAATTATAAGATAGCCTCTAATCTTCACTATGACTGTCAATTTGAATAAGACTGTTCTGATAAGGACAAGCAGGAAATATTTGAATGAATGCCCATTACTCCTTACTGTTATCTTATAACGGAACACTGAGAAAGAGATGATCGTAATGTGAGTATCTGTGTTTATAGAATGGGCCCAAGGCCAGCCTGATTTGTTTCATGCTGAAATATTTTTGGGGTGCCAAAAAAGGAGCACGAGATAGAGAGGTGTGCCTCATGAACTTTTATGACATCTTAGTGGATGCTTCCTTAAGCCTCGTCTTAATGTGAGATAGTAAGGGATCTTGAAATATATCCTTTATTCATTTAGGTAGTTATAAAAATATTTATATACCACTGCATTATTAAAAACAAGAACAACACAGCAGTTTACAAAAAATATAAAACCATAAAACCGTAAACAGATAAAATAGATAAAAACCAGATAAAAATAGTTTTAAAAAGCAAAAACAAATCAATAACGAACATCTCTAGGCCATTATGTCCTCTTAAGTGCCTGCACAGATCTGGCGGAATAGAAAGGCTCTTAGCAGGAATTTTAAAGTTGGCACAAAAGGCCCTCACTGAATCTCTATTGGCAGGGTGTTGATGTCAAAAATCAAGCTGGCCTATAAGGACTCAGCCATTTGGGATGTATCCTGGACATTTCCCATCTCAGCCAAATACTTGAACACAGCTATTGTCTTTATAATGCCTGACATTCTAAGCCAGGAGTGGGCAGACTTCTGGATTACAGAATATGCTTTGTTTTTTGTTAGAATTCCTAGGTCTACCAATCAGAGTTAAGTGTAAAATAGTGGCTTAGTCTCTGTATGTGAAGAACATGAAGGGATTAAGGAACCGGGCGCCACTGGCCATTTTATTTTTAGTCACCCAGGTGAGCTTACAGACCTGTCACACAAAAACTCACTCCTGGTTCCAACAAAAATGTTATTCATTTCACTAGCCTAACTTAGAAGGAAAGAAAATGGGATTCTTGGAGTTAAATGACTGGGAGTCGGAAACGCTCCAGGATCTATTGCAAATCACACAGAAATTTGCCAATAGATCTTGATCTGCATTCTGCCCACCTCTGTTCTGAGCATTGCAGGGCAGGCTTGCTTGTAAGCCAGGCCCTTTGAAAATGCTTGTACTTGGCTGAATATCCTGAAGTTGACAACTGATAAAGAGCCTAAAAGCTCGACATCAATACACCGTTACACTGCCATCATTGTATAACTCTTAAACCCAACAGCCCGATTACAGTGGCTGTGAAATAAAGGTTTTTCATTAACGTGAAAGATGACTGAAAGCAGTTTCCTATAAAGGTAAAATACCCTATGGTGCAGGAATTCACAGTCGACACACACAAGAAGACCTTTGTTTGGTGTGTATGTGAGACAGAGAGCGGGGGTGCGGTGCGGTGCGGGGGGAGGGAGGGAGAGAGCAAGAGAGGAAAAAATGTTAGCATTAAGTTATTTAATAAGCGAACTTCTTAGAAACATGGCATAATGATAAGCACATCTCAAATGCCACTTAGTTTGTGTGTTTTTTTAATCCCTTTGGAGTCTGTTAGAGCTTCTTCCTGAACTGTGAGGGGAGATATAAATCAGGGAAGGCTACCTTCTGTTTAGATGAAATAAGGCTGGATTTTACAGTTAGTGTTAGTGTGATATGTACTTGCTTGGTGTGTGGGAATAAAAACAGAAGCCCATGGCTCCTAAAACAGGTTCATTCTTATATATGCTTTGGGTTTAATCTGAAAGCATTTGTTTTAGGTAATACAGCTAAATGTTGACTAACTGTTCAAATATATAAAAGGATGTCATATAGAGGAGGATGAAAGGTTGTTTTCTGCTGCTCCAGAGAAGCGGACACAGAGCAATGGATTCAAAGTACAAGAAAGAAGATTCCACCTAAACATTAGGAAGAACTTCCTGACAGTAAGGCTGTTCGACAGTGGAATTTGCTGCCAAGAAGTGTGGTGGAGTCTCCTTCTTTGGAGGTCTTTAAGCAGAGGCTTGACAACCATATGTCAAGAATGCTTTGATGGTGTTTTCTGCTTGGCAGCGGGTTGGACTGGATGGCCCTTGTGGTCTCTTCCAACTCTATGATTCTATGACTGTGAACAACTAGATGGTTCTATAATATATATATATTTTGTAAAATAAAATATCCTTCTGAAACTAAGGTTATAGAGACACCCAAAATGCCATCTCTTCATTAACCCTGAAGGTGGCCCAACACTTTAGCCAGGTTATAGGTTTATTTTTTCACAAATGGCCTGTGTATACTAGGGATGGGGAACCTGTGGCTCTCTCAATGGTCTTGGACTCAAATACACATCAGCCCCATTGAAAATGGCCAGTAGTCCAGGGGTGGTGAGGGCTGTAGTACATCTGGAAAACTTCAGGCTCCCTATCCCTGGTATGTGCTGACCAGTGGCAGAATAGCTTAAGAAATAGTACAGGGTCTGAGGCCCTTTTGTGTAAATTAAAACCTCTAAGCCAGCTCAAGATAGTTGTGACTAACTTCAAAACCCTAATCATGTCACTCAGAAGAAAGGCCTATTGAATTCAATGGGGCTTACACTGAGGTAAGTGGGTTTTAGATTGAAGCCCCCATTGCAATAAATCTGCAGTTATTTGTGGCTAATTTGTCCTCTTGGTTTCAGGGGAACTGGACTCATAATTACGTTTATCTAGATCAATGTCCCCTGGGACACAGCTGTGTTATCAAAAGGGCATGGGGGGGTATTGCCACCTTACCCTTCACTGGTATACAGAACCTTTCCTTGTATACAGAACAAATTTCATTGACCTAAATAAAGTGTATGTTCTCTCTCTCTCTCTCTTTCTCTCTCTCTCTCCGGGTCACTTTTCCATGGCTTAGAAATGGAATGGCTATTATGGACTGAAATTATATTAGCAAGAAAATATGATGAACTGCTGACTTAATCTATAGTGACAAATGCCACATTGATGTGATGGTGGGATGTAGCTTGCCTGACCTCTGGGTCACAGGTTATAATTCAGTACTGGTCAATATTGATCCCTAATTAGAGACTTCAGTTGCTGTTGTTGTTTCCACACAGAGACCAATTACAAAACAGATGTGGAGACAACAGGGTACCCTTCCTTATATGCGTCTAGTACCTGAAGCTCAACGGTAACCTCATATTGCTGCTAACAGTGAAATAGTACAACCAACACCGTTAGGACTCCTAAATGATTAACTTTAGAGATCACAATAACCACAAGAATGAATTCCCATCCATAAACTTTTCTGCCCTTGATTATATTGAGCCAGATTTGACACTGGTAGACATGAAGAATCATTCTGTTGAAGCCTGGCAGTTGAATGCTAACCTTGTTTTGCTTGAAAGCATTGGTCCTTGTGTTAGGCGGGGTCACTTCCCATTAGGTGTAGGAGTACATCCATTAGGCCCTATTCACAACATACGTTCCACTGATCTCAGCTAAGGAAACGGGCAAAAGTTGAGTTTGTAATCCCCTGTAAAATAAGAAACACAACTTGGCACACATAAAAGGAGCTCTGTTCTGATTGGCCATCAGCAATGATTTAGCCTGACATTTGTGAACGTAAGCATGGCGGAGCACGCAGAAGAGGCATTTATACAGCCCCAGACTTCATTAGTTTTTATTAAAGACAGGACTGCTTTTGGCAATCATTTTATTTTCTTAGGAAAAGATTAGCTGTACTGTATGTACATAAAAAGACGTAGCTGCTGCTTGGCAAAAACCATTGTGTGCTAGGAATGAAGTGCACCAAGGGACGGTTGCGTGTTGCTGCTTCCAAAGCTAAACTCACCGTGGTCTTCAGTGTCAGCTTCGTATTTGGATGCTGATTAAAAATGTCACCACCTGAAAGCAAGAATAAACTAACCCGAGAAAATAAACTCAGTCAGCTTCTATATTTGATGTATATAAATCAATTACTAAAAAAGCTCAACAGCTTTGACCTGAACCCCAAAAAAGGGGGTAGATCACTGGCAGTTTTTAACTCTATGAGGTAGATTGCAGTGTCTTGGGAATTGCCACCCCTGCTCTATAGTATCTAAACCAGAGGTGGAAAAATGGTTGATGTACTACAGTTCCCATCATGGAGTCCAACTCCTGGTCCATGGGTTATTCTCTGCTGTTTATAAGACTTTTGTTAAGGGTGCACAATGCTTTTCTCTCAAGGGAGACATTCCCTCAGGGGTAAACTGATACACATGCTAATACAATGCACCTGGATGGCTGAATATGGCACAACTGCGTTTTTAAAATGTAGAGTTTTAGCATTCTCTATATCTTTTTCCTAATTTGGTTTTAAGAAACTTCCTTCATGTGCACACAATGTGTATTTCATGAGGCTGCTTTTCAACCCGAGAGGTAATGCCCATGCTGCTGGTTTCATACATATGAAAGGATTTTACTTGGCAAAACTGGGATAGTGTTAGGCTTTTGTGTGTCTGTCTTTAGGGATGGGCAGCAGATGGAGCAAAGGCTGCTCAGCGCTGAGCATGAAAAGATAGTTATGCAGCTACTGTCTACACAGAGCAACCTTGATTAGCCCGGTAGAATGAGAGCTCCAGAACCAATCTGCATAATGGAAGATTGGACAATGGAAGCAGTTTCTATCCTAAGAGCCTCTAAGGATGACTCTATTCTGAAAGGGGAGGCCTGTGAGACAAAAAATATAAAAATCATACTGTTTGGTATTATATTACATATGGTATGGTTAATGTTGTACGTATTTACATGTTTATATATAAAATCAATATAAATCATTAAAAATATAAAAATCATAAACATGATATGGATGAAATACAGTGTACTGGATAATAATAATAAATAATATTTTTAAAAATAGATTTTATTTCCTTTAGAACCGTCTTCACTGATTTTTCAGTCTTGTTTGAAAATTATAGCCAGCCTCATTCATATGTGTATGTGTGTGATATAAATTTATATATTTATATAATCTTTCAGACAAATGACTAGGACATATGGCTTATTGAAATTGCTGCTGTAATTAACAGTATACCATTTACTTCCAACAAAGACGGATGATTTTTTTTGTGGTGATTCCTTGAAGTTTTTGTAATTGAAGTTATTCATTAGAACCGTACCGTTATTTAAATTTAAAAGCAACTGCAGGCATGCCAGGGGTAAGGCTTCAAAAGATTGTTCCCCCACCCAAAGAATATATATTTAAAGCACTACAGAACATAGTGATGAATATGCAAATCATTTCTCCCCTTAAATAATAATAATAATAAAAACCCACCCACGTTTTCAGAATGGTTGTTTGCATAAGCAACACTGTGGAAAACCTAAATGACACTCGCGGCCTCTAGTGTTACACATCTCTTCATAGATGCTCCGGAAATGTGATCCAAAGCCCAGAGGGACAAAAAGAAGCAATTAAAGACTTTGCATTTTCACATAAACATGTAGATGAATCAAATATTGTGCTCAGATCAGCTTTCCATATGATTTACCAAAGGCAAATTAAAGGTTAATTAAGAAGAATTAATGTGTGCTCTGCAGAGGCTGCAGGAAAGTAAAGGGAAAGACCAGAGTTTTCCTGAAGGCCCAGCTGTATAACTAGAGGCTGGGATGTGGGTGGTGCTGTGATCTAAACCACTGAGCCTCTTGGGCTTGCTGATCAGAAGGTCGGCAGTTCAAATCCCCATGACAGGGTGAGCTCCCGTTGCTCTGTCCCAGCTCTTGCCAACCTAGCAGTTCAAAAGCATACCAGTGCGAGTAGATAAATAGGTACCACTGTGGCGGGAAGGTGAATGGCATTTCCGTGCACTCTGGTTTCTGTTACAGTGTTCCGTTGCACCAGAAGCAGTTTAGTCATGCTGGCCACATGATCTGGAAAGCTGTCTGTCGACAAACGCCAGCTCCCTGGGCCTGAAGCGAGATGAGCCCCGCAACCCTATAGTCTCCTTTGACTGGACTTAACCGTCCAGGGACCCTTTATCTTTTACCTTTTTACCTATAACTAGAGGCTGCTTCAGTTGTCCCCACCAGCCACCAAGCAGAACAGTAGCGAAACGCAGCAATTCACTCAGAGAGGGAACTCTCTGCAATGCCCAAAAGCAATAGACTAGACAGAATGCCAAATACCACAACAGACAAAATGCCCAATAAAATTTCCAAGCAACAAAGCTGCAGCTGGAGCTGGGACCGAGAAGGAAAAGCCGCTGCGCAAAAGCCCACTGGCAAATTAAACAGGCAGCGGCAAGCGCCACATACCAGAAGCGCTCAAGGGGCCAAAGCCCCGTGGGGCGAAAGCTCCTCTGGGGGGAAGGGAAAGGCAAGGCAAGGGATTAACCAAGGAGGGAAGAATAACTACGGGAAGAATCAAGGGGAAAGGGGGGGATAAAGGAAAGAAATCACCAGGACGATCAGTCGAAGGTAAATTGTGCTCTCTCTCGGTTGCACAGAGGACACACTGTTGCTGTTCTGAATGCATGCACCGAAAGAGGAAGCTCTGGGTCACATGCATGGGCATATATAGGTCTCTCAATCCATTTGGACTGCACCCCATTGGCCAGATTGAACCCAACATCGAGGGACCTACCAATTGGGTGTTGTGGCTGACTAATCTTACCCATCCACAACACAAGGGGTCGGTCTCCAGGTCTCACCGCAACATGTGCCCTCTTTGAGGGAGGACACGATTTGATGCCACATGGCATGATCTGTGCCTGTGCCCAAGGCATCCTGGGAAGTGTGGCCAGTGGAAAGCTTTTCAGTGAATGCACTTCCCAGAATGCCTTGGGACTGTTGCTTTGTTGCTATGACATGACAGTACTCCCAAGGCATTCCAGGCAGTGCAACTGGCAGGAAATCACAGAGGGACCATTTTGCCCCTGTGGGACGGAGGAAACAAGGATTCAACCCAGGCACCTTATAAGTAGGAATTGGGGAATCTGGCAATTTTGGTTTCTCTCTCTTTCTCATTTCTCCAATTTTGGTTCAGTTCTCCACATTTCCACGTTTGCTTGTTTGTTTCCCCTTTTAAAGTCCCCATGAAAATTGCTCAGCGCTTTAGTGCAAAAATCTCCACATATAGATGTTTGTATGCAATCTTGCCTAATTATTGAACATTTTTTGCAAAGCAGTTTTCCTGACCTGATCCATGCTGTCCTGGGGAATACACAACCAGGCCCAGACAGTCCATGCCCGTCAACTGTCCTGGAAAATCGCAATTGTCCTGTATGTAGTGCACAGCGCTAATGTTTAGTCAGGAGGAAGGCCAGTTATGACCAATGAGTATAACTCCTTGGCAAATATGCATAGAATTCCAGCCTTACAATGCAATCCTGTGTGTGCTCGCTCACTTAAGAGGTAAGAACCATAGCAGAGTCAGTGGTCCAGGTTTTGAATGTTGAGAGAGGACCTGGAATTGCAGGGTTCAAATCCCTACTAAACCATGAAGCTCACTATGTGACTTTAGGCCAGCCACTGTCTCTCAGCCTAACCGTCCTCACAGGGCTATTGTGAAAACGGAGAGGGGGAGAGCCAGCTTGGACTCCTTGGAGGAAAGGGGATATAAATGTGAATGATTAACAACAGCAACAATATTCAATAGGGCTTGTTTCCAGGTAAGTGAGATTGCAGCCATAGCATTATGGTAGTTCAATGCAGGAACTTGATATACGTAGCAGCACAACTCCTGTATGCCTTCTATAGCAATGAAAGCTTTAGGAATTAAATCATTCTAGTTCTCCAAAGGGCTGCTTGCAGTTTAAATGGGCAGGTGGTTAACTTTCCTTAGGAAGTAAGTGGAAGCCATTCTGACACTTTCTGTGTAAGTATGTAATTGCGGTAATAAAAATGTTAAATAGTGTTGGCCACAGTGTAATTGCTTGTGCCCTTGGTGTGGGACCACCAAGCTGGTGAATGTTATGAATAGAAGTGTTTCAGGAGGTAGAAGCAGCGCTTGCCATACTTTTACTCCTAGATTTCTATTAGTTATCTTTGTGCGAGTCATCTGTAAAAATCACATTTACAGAAGTGATTGCCTTGGGCTTCCATGGTATAGAAAACTCTGGGCCTAGTCTTCACTTTTAGATAACAGTTAAGAAAAAGTGCAGGAAAATGCTTATATGCTTTAAACCAGTGGCAGCCAGTGTGATGCCCTCTATATAGTGTGGACTACAAACCCCATCACTCATGACCAGTAGATATCCTGCCAGGAGCTGATGGGACTTGTAGTCCAGCCAAATCTGGAGGGTACCACATTGGCTATCTTTGCTTTTGCCAAACAACAAACAAGTTGTTGTCACAGTAATTGAGCTAAGAATTGTTATTAGATATATTTATTCATATTTATATTTGAGCGTAAAACTTAAATGACTGGAGACCTATAATCGGAACAAAACTTGTAGAGAGGATATTGAAAGAATTCCTAGAGCTTGCATTTGTGGAGTGGTGTAGAAATGTGTGTGATTGTGCGGGGCATCAATGTGCTCACTAGAAGCATAGAACAGTAGAGTTGGTAGGGACCCTAAGGATCATCAACCCCCTGCTCCTATGTCACTTTTTAGCTTTTTGAGCCTTCCCCCAGCTATACTGGATCACAATGCAAAGTCGAGCTTTCTCTTAAAACAGCTTTGCACAAAACTCTGCAATGCAATGGGAAGCATGGGGCATCCTGAGTGCTGAATGGTTATTCTAATTTTCAGGTCTGAATAATGAGCTTGGACGTAGAAAAACCCTTACCACCCTCCTCTGCAGTAACCCAACTTGTGTACATTATAATAGGCTGTATGCCTTCGTTACTTGTACATGCCGTGTACTAATTTTTATTCCATTGATCAAAGATAAGAGTCTATTAAGCTGGTCCTCCATTTATTTCTTTATTTATCTATATAGCATTGCCACAAAATAGTTCACTTTTGGTTCTTGCTTACAGTCACCAATGAGTTTATCCGGTCAATAGCTGATGATCTACAGATAATACATTAGCAATTCATTTTTGTATGGTCTAATCTAATGCATCAAATTATAAATTTCAAAAACAACCATTCATAATCTTTTCACAATACACATTCAGTGGAATAACGTGTCAAAGTGTATCCTGCCACCTTGTGGTCTTTTTTGCAAATAGCAATTTCAGGATTTTAGTTTCGAAGTACAGTACTTGAATTAATATGTATGTATGTATGTATGCATGTACCATGTTTCTCATATTATGACAAGTCTTATATTTATTTTTTCCTAAAAAAAAAACCACACTATGGCTTATTTTCAAGGGATGTCTTATTTTTTTCCTCCTCCTCCTGCTGCGGCCGGCATTGCTGCTGCGCCTATCACTATGTCTTATTTTCGGGGTATCGCTTATATTCCTTGAATGCTTAAAAATCCTGCTATGGCTTATTTTATGGGTATGTCTTAAAATATGAGAAACAGGGTATGTATGTATGTATGTATGTATGTATGTGAGTGTGTGAGAGTGTTTTACTGTTTAAAAACCTGTAACTGATATCCACCAGGGCCCTGCATTTATTCTGTTATGAAGTGGACAAAATGTGGCTCTTCAGAAAGGCTTTTGGCAGAATGTTTCCTTTTCAAGGTGTATTTTTCTTAATGCTGTTCCTGTTTTGACTGCTATTCCCATAAACTGGGGGTGCTGTTTATTGAGCATTCGTCCTGATTTGTTTGCACAAAATTTTCAAGGTGGCTGTACGATATGGGCTGTTGATTTTGAATTGTTTGTGGGGAGGTTATAAAGTGCCATGTCAAGCAATTGTTATCCCACACATTCCAGGGCATTTCCCCATCACTTTCTTTGCAGCAGAAAGCCCCCCCCCACCTTTGGCAAGGGATTTTGTTGCACAGTAGTGCCACAGTAGCGCACAACTCATTTTGATTAATTTTTTTGTTGCATATATTTCAGCAACCCCAAAGTTTGAGAATGAGTACCGTGTTTCTCACATTTTAAGACACCGTCTTATATTTATTTTACTCAAGAAAATAAGCCTATGGCTTATTTTCGGTTGTTGTTGTTGTTGTCGTTTAGTCGTGTCCGACTCTTCGTGACCCCATGGACCACAGCACGAATTTTTTTACTAACCGGTAAGTTGCTGCTGCTGCTCAAGCACCGACAAAGCGCCTGGCAGCGCTGCGCAGAGCACCCCGAGCCGCTGGAGGAGGATTCAAAGTGCTACAGAGCACTGCTGGGTCCCACTGACTCAGGGTGCTCCGCGTGGCGCTGCTGGGCGCTTTGTCGGTGCTTCAGCGGGGCCCGCAGCACGCACCGCGTGGAGTCCCGAGCCAGCGGGACCCAACAGCGCGCGCCGCTGAAGCGCCGACAAAGCGCCCAGCAGCGCCACGCGGAGCACACCGAGCCAGCGGGACCCAGCAGTTCTCTGTAGCACTTTGAAGCCTCCTCCTGCTGCTGCGGCTTGGGGCGCTCTGTGCGGCGTTGCCGGGCACTTTGTTGGCGCTTCAGCTGGGTCCTGCTGGCTCGGGGCTCCACACGGCGCGCGCTGCTGGGTGTTTTGGCGAGGCCCTCCTAAATTGCACTTAGCCCTACGGCTTATTTTCGGGGTATGTCTTATATTTTTTCAACGCATGAAAATCGTGCCATGGCTTATTTTATAGGCATGTCTTAAAATGTGAGAAACACGGTAGCATAGATGTTGCAACGGTGGACTGTCATGGTAAACTGGATGTTCTGCTGAAGAGCACTTAAAGTCTGTATACATGTTGCCTTTAGAAAATGACATTGCAAGGAAGCTCTCATATGACGAAACTGTACATGAATATGTTGCTAGAAAAACCAGAAAAAAAGAGTAGTTTGTAAAATGTGCTTCATGTAACATGGGGCAATCCAGTAGCAATTTTAATCAAAAACTGAAATGTAGTAGTTAACTCCTTTTTTAAAAATTGTGGTGCTCTGTCGCAGAACCCCACCTTGTTGCTGGTTGCAAAGGGGCCCCCATAACAGTGCAAGCTTCAAGGGCCAAAAAATACACCACTGGATATGATATATCACATTTAAATACTGCAGGGAATATCCAGTGTCCCTTCAATCCATTCTCCTTACTGCCCTCCCTGCAAACTACATCAGGGAGTCTCCCAACCCTCCATAGCAGATTTGGGAGAGCATAGTGACTGCAGGCTGGAGTTAGGGTAAGTCCTACTTGTCTTTGGGAAGCCACCATTAGATATCACCCTGGATGATGATGATGATGACAATGATTATGGTGGTTTGCTTTGTTCTCCACTCTGAGTTCCTTTGGGGGGTGGTGGATGTCAGGGCTCTGGCAAGGCTTCAGGGAATTATGACCCCTTCCCCGGTGGCAATCAAAAGGCAGATGAACGAAAGGAGTTCTTACCACGGAATTGATTCAGAATTCACAGAGAGTGACAAAGAACACTGTATCGCTAATGATGGTGTTGCTCCAAGTAAAGTCCCACCCCTTCAGTCCCCCTTAATCTATTTCACTCCCGCACAGGCTGGTCAGTGCTTTTTGCCTCTGAGATTTCTGTTCTGCTACACGCAAAGCTCACTTAGTTTTGGCAGGAGGGTCAGGAATGCTTTCAAGAGACACTTTCAAGAGACACTGTTAACTGCCTCTTCTTCAATGCTCCCCTTCCTTCCTCCTGCTCCCCCAATATAACCCAGCTTCCCCCCAATCAGCCTCTGAACTATGCCCTTCAGCAAACCATTGTTCTAAATCTACACCATCCTCCTCTTCCCAGGAAGGTGCAGAGAGGGGGGGCAGGGGCTCCCACCATTCCTTCTCAGTCCAGCCCCTGACAGTGGGTAAATCTGGGTATAAGTTTTCTTTTAAAAAAATAAGCAAAACACACAATTAAAAAATGAAAACCACAGTAAAATATATCCCTACCGTGTTTCTCATATTATAAGACACGTCTTATATTTATTTTTTCCTCAAAAAAACACACTATGGCTTATTTTCAAGGGATGTCTTATTTTTTTCCTCCTCCTGCTGCTGCGGCCGGCATTGCTGCTGCTCCTATCACTATGTCTTATTTTCGGGGTATGGCTTATATTCCTTGAATGCTTAAAAATCCTGCTATGGCTTATTTTATGGGGATGCCTTAAAATATGAGAAACAGGGTATTAAAGAAGTAGTAACCAAATATAATTAATGTTCTTCTTTAGAACATGTTTTTCTTTAGAAATGAGTTGTTGATCCCAGAATATCAGTTTTTAATGTGTGTGTTTTTTACTCTAGATTTGTAACAATAGATTCTAAGATAAGATAATCTTTATTGTCATTGTCCCCCTGCGGGAACAACGAAATTGCTCACAATCCTGATTGTGATTTTTAAAATGTACATTATATCTCTTTGAGCACACCTGCTTCAAGGTGCTCAATACTACCAAGTAAGTGTTCTTTGTCAATGGGTCCTGGCAGGTTTGCTTGGCATCAGACTCAGGTACATATGGGGTCGCCATATTAGTTTTTCACAAGGCCCAACAGCAACACTAAGTGGGGCACTGTGGGAAATGGAAATGATAGTTAGATCCAGGCACCCAGCATGGAGTATCAGGCCAAATGAGTAAATAAAACAGGGCCAAGGAATGTATCGGTGGTGAACACTGCCATGGCGCTGGAACTCTGGCAGTTTCCCAAACATGCTAAGTGCTGTTGCCAGCTTTGGCTCCCCATTCCTCCTCTGCCAACCCTTTTCCCAGCAGGCAGATTCATTTTTAACAGGCTGGCCAGTTTTGTGAGCCTGCTAACAGCATACCTCTAAATACCAGGTGACTTCAGGCTATGCTTATGAGTGTCATCTTGGCTGGACCAGCAAGCTGAAAAAGACTGGATCTCATTCTGACCCAGCAACATGTTATACATAGGGCTGCCTCTGAAGATGGTTCAGAAACTTCAGCTGGTGTAGAATTGGACAGCCAGGTTGCTCACGGAGGCAAGACTATCTGAGCATATTGCACAGATCCTGGTCCAACTGCACTGCCTGCCAATTAGTTTCCAGGCCCAATTCAAAGTGCTGATTTTGACCTAAAAAGCCTTAAATGGCTCAGGAGCGCAATACCTCAAGGACCATCTGAACTGACCCAGAAAGGGAGAGGAAAAGAGGGTGGGGGAAGAGAAAAGGGGTGTTCCCTAACTTTTGCAAAAAAATAATATGTGCAACCATCGTTAATGCAAACGCCAACTGGTGAAATATTTACAGGTAGGTAGCCGTGTTGGTCTGAGTCAAAGCAAAATAAAAAAATTCCTTCAGTAGCACCTTAAAGACCAACTAAGTTTATATTTTGGTATGAGCTTTCGTGTGCATGCACACTTTGGTATCTGAAGAAGTGTGCATGCACACGAAAGCTCATACCAAAATATAAACTTAGTTGGTCTTTAAGGTGCTACTGAAGGAATTTTTTTATTTTGGTGAAATATTGTTGCACATGACCCCAATCTCCGAGCAGTGTGGGATGCCAAGGGATCCAGGGGGCTTACCCAGGGACCATGTTTCCTTTTGGAAATGAGGCATAGCAGAGACTGTGGGGTCTTTATGATATATGGTTTATTTACACATATATACAACCCGAGTCTATGATGGATTCAACCTGAGCTGTAAATTCAAACAGAAACCAGCCTGACCCCCTCTGCAGCTTTAGCTGCTTTTAACAGCCTGCAACCATTTTTCTCCTCTAGGTCACACCATAACCAACCCTAAACTCTGAACTCTACTTCAAACTCTGCCTTTGTTTACTAACTAACTCTGAGTTGAGGGAGGGGCCCTTCCCATTTGCCGTATCGCACAGGGTACCCCTCTTTGGCTTTCCTAATGGCTTATAATGGTCCTGAGAGATCTACACTGGCTTCCAGTATGTTTCCAAGCACAATTCAAAGTGTTGGTACTGACCTTTAAAGCCCTAAACAGCCTTGGTCCTGTATACCTGAAGGAGCGTCTCTACCCCCATCATTCAGCCCGGACACTGAGATCCAGCACTGAGGGCCTTCTGGCGGTTCCCTCGTTGCAAGAAGTGAGGTTACAGGAAACCAGACAGAGGGCCTTCTCGGTAGTGGCACCCGCCCTGTGGAATGCCCTCCCAGCAGATGTCAAGGCAATAAGCAACTATTTTACTTTTAGAAGACAACTGAAGGCAGCCCTGTTTAGGGAAGTTTTTAATGTTTGATGCTGTATTGTTTTTAATATTCGGTTGGAAGCCGCCCAGAGTGGCTGGGGAAACCCAGCCAGATGGGCGGGGTATAAATAATAAATTATATTATTATTATTATTATTATTATTATTATTATTATTATTATTATTATTATATTGCCTTCCCTATGTTTTCTAAATGGCTCGTCTCCCAAGCAATTACCTGATCAGGAAACTGACCTGGCTTATATTTTAACATCTGCATTGATTAAATTATAACCCCTACTAGACCCAGGAATTTAGGGGAATCTGGTACCCACAAATTCCAAATATGCACTATATCCAAATATGCAAATGAGGCCCAACCTTTCCTTTGGTGTACAACAACACTGAAGTTTTTTTAATTGGGGGTAGTTTTAGCTCACTAGAATTTTCTGAAAATAGCTGGAAATTCTTCCATTATGTGTAGAAAGGGACAATGTTACCCTATTTCACCCACCCACACCAAGTTAAAGGGAAACTATTTGCATTTATACCATTCAGCACAATTTTGTATACATTTACTCAAAAGTAAGTCCCACTGAGTACAAGGGTCTGCAGCCAACATTTACCCGACTTCCTTTATTTTGTGGGAAGGATTCAAGGTTTGCACAATTGACGTGCATTAAATTGCTCTGTTGCCCTAGCACAAGGAATCCACTTTAAATAAAAATAAATAAAGTTCTGTGGTTTGAAAAGTGTCAGGGAAATGGACTGAAATGTGTGGAATGAAGGAACAGTTAATAGGAGGAAGTGGAAACTCCCTTCAAGGAAATCAGGATGGATGCAGGACGGACGAATGATTGGTGAATCACTGCCCCATAAGCAAAACAAGGCAGAATGGAGACTAGGCACAGTCCAACCAGCAGATAAACTTTGTGCAAACAAATAAGGATGACTGGTGAATGAACTGGCCATCTGGGGGAGTCCTGCACCAGAGTCTGGAAGAGCTGTCGCTTGCGAGGGACAGAGGCAGTAAAGAGTGCCACTTATTTGTTCAGGCAGTTACAGGCAAAAGTAGCCAAGGAGTCAGTAGTAGCCAGACAACAGGATGCAACTAAATGTGATAATCAGATGCACATCAAAGTCTTCCTGCATCGCCATCTGTATTTATTTCTCTCTTGTTCTGAAAGATTTTAATCTGTAAAGACCATAACCAAATTGCTGCTGCTCTCCCATATTTATGCCAGATGCCAAATTACTCATATAAAAGAAAGGAGACTTGCAAGAATTAATGACCTGTGATATCTCTTTGTTTTAGAGAGCAAAGTCATCCAGGAATCAGCCCAAACATCTCTTTAGTAATGAACTCCAGCCAAGGCTCCTAGTAATGTTTAGATTCGATCCTCTTCTTTCATTTCAGCCACAAGAAAGCATCACAACAGGAGGGGGGGGGGTAAACCTCTACATGGTGGCACCTCATTGTCACTGAGGATTCCTTGATCTTTGCTTTTTCTATCTCTGCTGATTTTCACAGTTATTCTGCCTTTCCTTGCTTTTCCTGAGTCTTGTTGAAACAAAAGGCAAAATAGGTTCTTGAATCTTTCATTTTTAGTCACAAGCAGATGCTAAAAATAGGTTTTGTACTGTCTCCTCGAATTGGTCTGCAGCGATAACATGTGATGCAGTTTGGGACAATAAATGACTTTGAGGCAGGCACTCTCTCCTAGCCAAACCTTCCTCACAGGATCGTTGTGAGGATAAAAATGGGGTGGCGGGGGGGGGCATTTATGCCAGCTTGGCGGAAAGGTGGGATATAAATGAAGCAAATAGATACACACATACATTTTCCTTGAATGAATAGGCAGATCAAATTCTTTAACCACCAGATAATTGGGCATATCTGTAATGGATGGAAGGGGAAGTTGTGGCTGGAAGCAAAAGTGGACAAAGCAATAGAAGCTGTGGTCCTCTGTTATGTTGCTTCTGGTCCCAAACAACATTGACATATAGTCCCTGTAGGTTGAACCTCCCATGGACTGAAGAAGCCTGGCATTTCTGTTTCGTAGAGATGTGCATCTGATGCCTGTTTGCATGCAAGAAGTAAATCGTACTGGGTTCAGTGGGGCTTACTCCCGGTGTGCTTAGGAACAGAGCCTCAAAGTTTAACTTTTCGGGCCAGGATGCTTTACCCTCAGAGATGGAAAGAAGATTCTGTACCAACCAAGGAGGAGTGGCAAAACCAACTTATGGACCATGCCGGAATGGCGAAATTAATGGGAGCAATAAAGAACCAAGAGGAGAAAAAACTTTATTAAAAGAGACTGAAGAACATTTGTAGATTCTTTGAAATGTTATTGTACACATGTTAGTTCATTAGCAGGATTAAATAAAGCCAAACAGTTAAAATGTAACTTAAAAGGAAACCATGGAGTAATTAATAATTGGATTAATGAAGAAAATGCAGGGTTATAATTTAAAATAAAATGAGAAACTGCAAAAGGGGTGGGGGAAGTAAAAAATAATAATATTTATTGTAATATTGGATTTGTATTGCTGTTGAAATATTTTTTAAAAAACTGGAAACTGGATTTTTTTTTTTAAAAAAAATAAAGTTTACTTTTTCAGCTTCCCCTGCAAGGCTTGAAAGGGGCAGCAGAGTATGCCCATAATCCTATGTCCATTTCCTAAGTTGGTTAAATCCTATGGGACTCAGTGGAATTTATGTTGAAGCATAAGCTTGTGCTGCATGTTTGGCTGGGGCTGGTCCTCAAATTTGTGGGGAATGAATTGAAGTTCCTTCCTTGAACTCTCGTGCAGCATATACTGGCTCTGGGACACGGTCCCTTCGCAGCATGTGCAAAAAAGGCATAAAGCACCAAAGGCCTTACGAATAGCTCTTTCGCTTGCATCCAGATATGCGTTTATTGAAGGGTTTGGTGCTCTGCCATCCCCTGATTTTCATAATATGCTATTTAGTTTTTGGCAATTTGAGAATCTGGAATTTCCAGGAAGTTTCTTCGTCCGGAAACAACTGGTGGTTGGATGCAATTTGAAGTTATTGTTGAGCAGAAATTATACCTTCTCCCCCAAAGGTGCTATTCAGAGATTCCGACAAATCTTTCTGTCCCCCCCCCCCCTGCTACTGTCCCGAGGTGACAAAGAGGAAATAGCACTGTAATCAGAGACCTCTATTCTACGAATAAAATTAAATGGGGCAGTCGAATAAAAACACACACACAACCAGCAACGTTTTATAGCATAAGAGCGCCAGGGGGCACTCTTGACCTGCCGTTGAATTGCACTGCACCGGCACAGCAGACAGTAATCCGCAGATGAGACTGGAAACACATTAGGAGATTGACATTTAAGTATTTACACCAGGCTTACAATGGCAAATTCACAGTGTGCTTTCATAAACAAAGGGCCTGCCCAGACATTTTTTCTAAAAGGTTTTCTTTTTAGCGTCACACTCTAGGGAGCCAGCAGAAAAAAATATCCCTTCTCCTTGTGATGTATGGAAGGAATATAGCCTTTCTCAGCCTTCCTGAGTGGGAACAGGTGTAGTTATGTATATATAGAGTGTGCACACTGGGTTCAGTTTTTGTTTCTTTTAAGTGGATTCTGCCACTAGTCCCAGAAGGGACTCAGCAAACTACCATATGTGTGAGTGAAAAAAGCTTCCGTTCCTATCCATGGCATGGAACAGGATGCTTGTTTCGCTGGAAGATGTCCTCTGCTCGAGTGGGGCTTACTCGTAGGAAGTGCTTAGGAAAGTAGCACCTCTTCCACTGCTTGAAAGCGGCAGCAGAGTTAGGTTGCAATCCTAAGTCCATTTAATAAGAGAGCAAGTCCATTTGGACACAATGTGATTTACTTGTTCTGAGAATAAAATTGAGTTGCATGTCTGACTGAGGTTGATCCTGGCACTTGGAGAAAGGTCAGGAGAAGTGAGCTGAAATTCTTGCCTTGACCTCATATAGAGCATAATACCAGTACTGGGGCACTGTATCTTTGCAATGTGTCTGAAAAAGCCAGAAATCACTGCATGCCTCTTGCAGGCACCCAGAAGAAAAAAGCACCATTTTGAAATGGGCATTGCATGGCTGCTGTTTATATATTTTTATATATTTCACACCATATATATATAACCTTCCCAAATTAGTGCAAGTCCTTTATGTCACTCAAAATCATTACAAGTGGCATCATGGCTCCTCTGTGAGATATAGCCATGACACTCGTTCACTTGTAGAATGATTGTGAAAAAAATATTTTTAAAAATGTGCAACACTGGTTGCATTCCTGGAAAGGCCAAATGTGTGTTCTTCAGTGCAAAGCTCATTCTGCTAACGGTATCTTCTCTGCAACATGGTTCTTCTTGTGTTTAAAGAAAGGTTTCCTTCAAATCAGGGTTGGGGAAATTGGTGCCCACAAGATCTTCTGAGACTACAGTCTCCACCATCTCTGATCACTGGCTATGCTAACAGAAGTTTTAGCTCATCAACATCTGAAGGTCCATAAGTTCCCCTTCCTTTTCTGCATATAAAGCAAAATAGACATTTTATTTAGTCTGTATTCATCTTTTCCCCTCCCCCCCCAAAGCAAACTACTTTCTTATAGAACCATGAGTGACAGCTTGTGCGCTTTGCTTTTAAATAAAATTATATTTACTGTCAGGAACGTCTTATCAGGATACTTGTTTGAATGATAACAAAAGCACTCAAAGCTAACTAACAATCTGGAAAATTGGGAAATGATATATGATGTGTGAGAGATTTTGAAGTCCCACTTAAGAAGCAATCCACTTTATACAAACACCAACTGCTTAACTCTTCCCCCTGCATTTTCTGAACACAGCACCTTGAATGCACTAACTGATGCCCTTGCAAGAAATCGATGTGATTAAAGGTGTTTTATTTGAACCAGGAATCCCTGGGGCTCAGTTGTGACACCTGTTTTTGACTGGACTCAGGTTTGGATTATAACTAGATGTAATAGCAAAGAAAGAGCATCTGCTTAAATGTCTCTTGTAGAAATCAGTGGGATTAAATGCAGTACCCTTGACTAGCTGCCTTTAAGGAGCAGCCTTCAGCAGCACCATTCCCCACACCCTTTCCCCCAAGCAGGCCAACGAACAGCTCTATTCGTGCAACTTCTGCCTGCCTGTGGATGCTGATGGAGATCAGGCTGCCGCCCAGACAGTAAGCAGGTGAAGGGCAAAACAAACGAACAAAAAAACCCACAAAAAACGCTCTTTAGTTGGGAAAACAAGTAATGACGGCAAACAGCAGTTGCCACCTTGCCCTTTGGCTGGTGCAGATGATCCAGTTCCGTCCATCACACTGCCCAGAGAAGGCAGTGCAGTGGCTTTGACCCTGAAGCAATTCCTGCCTGTATATTGCCCATTCCAACAAGGAAATTGGTCACTCTCTCTCCAAGCAGCGTGGTAGGGAAAAGTGGGGTGGTTCCATCCAGTTAGCTCCAGAGAGACAGAGGCAATGGCGGTGCCAATTTCTAGTATTTGCTCATTGGTTGCTTGCTGGAATCAGGGTCAGGCCAGCTCTAGTCACTCTGCTAGGTAAGACAAAGGACAAGATGTATTTTATGTATTATTACATAAGTATATCCCACTTTTCTTCCAAGGAGCTCAAAAAGACATGCATGGTTCTCCACCAATCCATTTTACCTCCACAACAACCCTGTGAGGGAGGTTAGGTTCACAAACGGCAGCTGGCACAAGTTCAGCAATGTCTGAGTCACATGGTTGTGGTCATTCTGATTTGTGGGGATTGTGATTCAATTCCACCTGGAAATAGTGGCAGCCTAGAATCACCCAAAGGACTGGCCAGAATGGTGTGCAAGAGACATGCTTATTGTGAGAAGTATGCATAAGAAGCAGCACCCAAGTTTCCTGCAGCAGCCACCGGCTGCCCTCCCATACTTGTCAATTTACCCCTTTGGGTGGGTAAAAAAAAATAAGAAAAAATATTATCATTAAAAAAAAAGACCTCTGTGACCCGTTTGCAAATTAAGCAAGTGCCTGGGAGCGCGCGCGCACAGAGCGAGGGAGAACTGCCCGTTTGCTGATGGGGATGCGGAAATCCCATAAGAACCGCTACCTTTCGGGGCGGGCGAGGAAAGGCGGTGGGGGCCCCCAAGAATAGAATGTCGACGTCTTCCCTCCCCCTTGTCTAAAGCCTCGACCCTTATCTAGAGGCAAAGTTGACCTCCGCCTCTTGCCTTCACTAAGTCCCGGCAGTCAACCGCGCCGACGCTCCCGAGACCCGCAGCTGGGGATGGAAAGCGAATCGCCCGCTTCCGACGGCGACGAAGCGGTTAAAGCCAAATCCGCGTCGCGCCTTCCCAGACATGCTTTGCTTAATCCCCTTTCGGACATTGTTGACAGCGGCGAGTCGCCGATCGCCTCCCCCGCCCCCTCTGCGGAGTAACCAGCAGCGTCTCTCTCCATGCTCCTTGGCGGCCGCCCGACGGAGCTGCTCTGGCCGACCCCTCCGACGAGCGGCGGCTCCTCTAGCTCCTGTTGACTGACGCGCCGAGGAGCCAGTGGCGCGCAAGCCGAAGCAACCCCGGCTCTCCACGCGGGGAGGAGGAAGAGGGGCTGGGGGCGGAGCCGGCCGCCGAGCTGAGACTCGACGGGGAGGCGCCTGGGCGGGCCGGGAGGCGGCTGGCCAATGGGAGGCAGGGACGGGGAGTGCTCGCCGAGCCCGGGCGGGAGGGGCCGAGCAGGAGGGCGTCGCGCCGGCGAGTGAAGAGCCGAGAGCGCCAGGAGGGGAGTGCAAAGTTTCTGCCGGGCTCGCTGCTGCGCGGTGGGTGCGGGCAGGAGGCTCCCTCGCGCGCGCGCGCTCTCCTCTCTGCCGTCCGGCTGGGCGAGCCGAGCAGCTGATGGAGGCGAAGGGGGGACCCAAACTCGCGCCCAGCTGAGCGGCTGCCGTGCGCTCCGAGCCTTGCAGGGGAGACGCTGCAACCAAAAAAGTTCCTGCTCGTCTCGGCAGAGTTAAAAAAAAAAGAGTCTCCTCGCCCCGCGTCTCCCCTTTTCGTTTTGCACCCCTGATCTCCGGCGAGGTGGAGTGCAGGGCGGCTCGCCAGGGACTGGGGTGTCTCTGCGCGCCTTGTGGGTACTGTGCGCGCCGCCGGATGCCCAGCCCGCAGGGATGTACAAAAGAGAGGCGAGCCGTGGCGGCCGCTCTTAGCCGAAGAGAACTTTTTCACACAATGCCCAGGAGCGCTCCGAGCTGCGCGCACGTCCAGAAAGGCTCCAAGCAGCGGTGGCGACGGCTAAAGGTGGGACAAGACGGCGGAGAAAAGGCAATCCAAAGAAGCTGAGAAGGAGGAGGAGGAATCTGCTGCATCTTTTCCCTGCAAAGAAAGGACGCTTGGTTATAGCGAGCAAAGAGCGGTGGCGAGAGGGGAGCGCTGGCACTTTTCACGCCAAGTTGCTCCGTCGCGCGTCCCGTCGGCTCTCGGCGCGAGTTTTGCTGAAAGGACCGGACGGACTTTTCTTGCTCTCTGTGAGTAACCATCCATCCCGGAGCCGCGGGGGGCTCATTTTAGCCATGCAAACGCTGGTCCCCCAGCCCGCACAAGTCGCTTGAAGGGAGGGGAAGGGGCAACAGAACAAGAGAAGGCTGCGCCTTGGTGGGAGGCAGCGACGGCTCTCGGACCGACGGCTTGTTTCATCTGGCGCCTGCCCCGCACGCGAGAAGAGATGCCCGCGGCTGCGGAGGCGATGACAACCCGCGCTTCCCCACCTGGGCTCCGCTGGTGATGTGGATTGGCGCTGTCCGCCTGACTCTCCACGGACTTTGGGCATCTCTGGGTTGTTTTGGCTTGCCTGCTCTGTTGGCCTTTGGCTGTGAGTGAGGATCTTTGCCCCGCCTTGCTCCACATCCTGGCTTGCACCATGGGCTCTTCCACCTGGCCTCTTCTCCCCTACTTCGCCTCCTTCTTGCTGCTGCCTCCGCTCCACGCCTCAGCTGAGCCCCGGCAGCTGTTCCAGGTGCTGGAGGAGCAACCTCCGGGCACCTGGGTGGGCACCATTGCCACCCGACCGGGCTTCACCTATCGCCTGAGTGAGCACCATGCCCTCTTCTCCATCAACGCCACTTCAGGAGACCTCCACACCCGTGCCACCATCGACCGCGAGAGCCTGGCCAGCGATGTGATGGATCTTGTGGTGCTCTCCAGCCAACCGACCTACCCCAGCGAGGTGCGTGTGGTGGTGCTGGACCTGAATGACAATGCTCCCGTCTTCCCGGACCCTTCCATTGTGGTGACTTTCAAGGAGGACACGGGGAGCGGCCGGCAGCTTATCTTGGACACGGCTACCGATGCAGACAGCGGGACCAATGGTGTGGACCACAGCTCTTACCGCATCGTGGGTGGCAACGAAGAGGGCCGCTTCCGGCTCAACATCACTCTCAACCCTAGTGGGGAAGGGGCCTTCCTGCACTTGGTCTCTCGTGGTGGGCTGGATCGAGAGGCCACCCCGGCCTACCAACTGCTGGTGCAGGTGGAGGACAAAGGGGAGCCACGGAGGCGTGGATACTTACAAGTCAACGTCACGGTGCAGGATATAAATGACAACCCACCAGTCTTTAGCCAGACCCTCTACCAAGCTCGTGTGCCTGAGGATGCACCTGTCGGGGCCAGTGTCCTGCAGGTGACGGCGGCAGATGCTGATGAGGGCACCAATGCTGACATCCGCTACCGCCTGGAGGGGGCAGAAAGTGTTGCTGCCGATGGAACGGGCGCGCTTCCTTTTGAGGTGGATCCGGAAAGTGGGGTCATCCGGATCCGGGAGGTGCTGGACTACGAGTCCCGGCGGCAGTACTCCCTCACCGTCCAGGCTACAGACCGCGGGGTGCCGGCTTTAAGTGGACGCGCCGAGGCTCTGATCCGCCTGCTTGACGTGAACGATAACGAGCCTCGGGTCAAATTCCGCTATTTCCCGGCCTCCTCCCGCTTTGCCTCTGTGGATGAGAATGCGGCGCCCGGCACAGTGGTGGCGCTGTTGACTGTGAGTGATGCCGACTCGCCGACGGCCAATGGGAATATCTCGGTGTCCATCTTGGGTGGGAACGAGCAGCGCCACTTTGAGGTGCAGAGCAGCAAAGTCCCCAACCTGAGCCTTATAAAAGTGGCCGCTGCTCTCGACCGGGAGCGCATACCCACCTATAACCTCACCGTGGCTGTGATGGACAACTTTGGGGCTCCCCCGCCATCCCCCAGTGCCCTCCCCTCTGCCCTGAGCCCCAAAGGAGCTGCTCCTGCCCCGGTGAGCCGTTCCTCTGTGGCTAGCCTGGTGATCTTTGTGAATGACATTAACGACCACCCGCCTGTCTTTGGGCAGTCGGTGTACCAAGTGAATATCAGTGAAGAAGTGCCACCTGGGAGCTATGTGCAAGGCCTGAGTGCTACGGATCGTGACTCTGGTCTTAACGCCAACCTCAAGTATAGTATTGTTTCTGGCAATGAGCTGGGCTGGTTCTGTATTAGTGAGCACAGCGGCTTAGTCACCACCATTGACACCATCATGGCTAGGCCTATCCTGGGGGTTTCTGGCCCAAGCACAGCAGCTTCTGGTGGGCTAGACCGGGAGATAGCTTCCCAGGTAGTGCTAAACGTCAGCGCTCATGACCAAGGTGTGCAGCCCAAAGTTTCCTATGCCCAGCTGGTCGTGAATATCCTGGATGTTAATGATGAGAGGCCCCAGTTTGGCCAGCCAGATGGTTATCATGTGTCTGTGGCAGAGAATTCCCCTTCAGGAACTGAGCTGCTAGTCCTCACTGCTGCCGATGGCGACTTAGGAGATAATGGCACAGTGCGCTTCTCCTTGCAAGAGTCTGAGCCAGGAGGGGGGGCGGGTGGTCTGTCGGTCGCTCCGTGGGGATTTTTCCGCTTGGATCCTATATCAGGCAGGCTCAGCACAATCTCACAGCTAGATCGGGAAGAACAGGGGCAATACACCCTGCAGGTCCTAGCCACTGACCTGGGCTCTCCTCCCCTCTCCTCAGTGGCTCAGGTTAACATCAGCTTGCTTGATGTGAATGATAACAGCCCCCTGTTCTACCCTGTCCAGTACTTTGCCCACATCCAAGAAAATGAGCCTGCAGGCAGTTACGTAACCACTGTGTCTGCCAGTGACCCCGACCTTGGGCTGAATGGGACCATCAGGTACAGCATCTCGGCAGGAGACACCTCCAGGTTTCAGATTCATAGCCTGACGGGAGTTATCACCACCAAAACAGTCCTGGATAGGGAGGAAAAGACTGCTTACCAGCTGCAGGTAGTCGCCAGTGATGGCGGCAACCTCCAGTCCCAGAACCAGGCAATCGTTACTGTCACTGTCTTAGACACCCAGGATAATCCCCCGGTGTTTAGCCAGGATATCTATAGCTTTGTGGTGTTTGAAAATGTGGCCTTGGGTTACCATGTAGGCCGTGTTTCTGCTTCCTCTATGGACCTGAGCACCAACATCACTTACCTGATTACCACAGGCGATCAGAGGGGTATCTTTGAGATTCACAAGATGACAGGCCTGATTACCACTGCCAGTGTCATAGACAGGGAAGAGCAGGCCTTTTACCATCTCAAAGTGGTGGCGAGTGGTGGAACAATAACAGGGGATGCTTTGGTCAATATAACTGTCAGAGATTTAAATGACAATTCCCCCCACTTCCTGCATGCCGTGGAAAGTGTGAATGTGGTTGAGAACTGGAGTACTGGGCATACCATCTTCCAAGCCAAAGCAGTTGACCCTGATGAAGGGGTGAACGGCAAGGTCCTCTACAGCCTTAAGCAAAATCCCAAGGACCTATTTAATGTCAATGAGCAGAGTGGTGCTGTAACCTTGACAGGGCCGCTGGACATAAATGCTGGGTCTTATCAAGTGGAGATTATGGCCACAGATTTGGGGGTCCCTCAGCATTCCTCTAGTTTCATTTTAACAGTCTCTGTCCATGATGTAAATGACAACCCACCTGTGTTTGATCAGCTCTCCTACGAAGTCACCATCTCTGAGCTGGAGCCTGTGAACTCCAGGTTCTTTAGCGTGCATGCTTCTGACCGAGATTCAGGCGCAAATGGAGAAATAGCTTATGCCATAATGGGAGGAAATACTGGAGATGCCTTTGGCATATTTCCAGATGGGCAGCTGTATATAAAGTGTGAGCTGGATCGTGAACTTCAGGAAAGATACACGCTACTGGTGGAGGCTTCTGATAGAGCTGTAGAACCGCTCAGCGCCACTGTAAATGTCACTGTTATTCTAGAAGATGTCAATGATAACAGGCCATTGTTTAACAGTACCAATTATGTTTTTTATTATGAGGAGGAGCAGAAGGGTGGGTCCTTTGTAGGTAAAATCAGTGCTGTTGACAAAGACTCTGGGTCGAACGGTGAAGTCAGATACTCATTTGAACACATGCAGCCTGATTTTGAGTTGAATGCCATGAGTGGGGAAATAAGAAGCACACATCAGTTGGACAGGGAATCCCTTATGAGGCAGAGGGGAGCAGCTGTGTTTACGCTTACAGTCATTGCGATGGATCAGGGGTTGCCAAAGCCTTTAAGGGACCAGGCAACTGTGCAGGTTTACTTGAAGGATATCAATGATAATGCACCCAAGTTTTTAAAAGAACTTTACCAAGCTACAATATCAGAACTAGCTGCAAACCTGACACACGTTTTAAGGGTGTCTGCCTCTGATGTTGATGAAAGCAATAATGGACTGATCCACTATTCTGTCATTAAGGGCAACGAAGAAAACCAGTTTACAATAGACAGTGGCACTGGTCAGGTGACTTTAATTGGCAAACTGGACCACGAAGCTACTGCAGCTTACTCACTTACCATCCAAGCAGTAGATTCTGGGGTGGTTCCCCTAAGCTCTGTTTGTACATTGAACATTGACATACTGGATGAAAATGACAACAGCCCTTCCTTCCCCAAGTCAACTTTGTTTGTTGATGTCTTGGAAAACATGAGGATTGGGGAACTTGTGTCTTCTGTTACTGCCACTGATTCTGACTCGGGGGACAATGCTGACCTTCAGTATAGCATTACAGGAACAAATAACCACGGGACGTTTAGCATCAGTCCCAACACTGGCAGCATTTTCCTGGCCAAAAAGTTGGATTTTGAAACCCAGTCCATGTATAAACTAAACATCACCGCAAAAGACAAAGGAAGGCCTCCTCAATCCTCTACCATGTCCGTTGTAATATATGTCAGGGATTATAATGACAACCCACCCAAATTCCCACCTGGAGATATATTTAAGTCTGTTATTGAGAACATTGCCATTGGCACCTCAGTCATTGCTGTAACTGCTCATGACCCAGATGCAGATATTAATGGGCAGCTGACCTATACAATCATTCAGCAGATGCCAAGAGGGAACCACTTCCGTATCGACGACGTCAAAGGAACAATATATACCAGTGCCGAAATAGATCGTGAGTTTGCTAATCTCTTTGAGCTAACAGTAAAAGCAACTGACCAGGCTGTCCCTGTAGAATCTAGAAAGTTTGCTTTGAAGAATGTGACCATTTTGGTAACTGACCAGAATGACAACATTCCTACTTTTGTATCACAAAATGCCCTTGCTGCAGACCCCTCTGTTGTGATTGGCACAGTTCTAACCACGATTGTTGCCGCGGATCCTGATGAAGGAGCAAATGGAGAGGTGGAGTATGAAATCATTAATGGGGACACAGACACCTTTATTGTGGATCGATACAGTGGGGACCTGAGAGTGTCAACAACCTTAGTGCCATCTCAGCTTATCTACAGCTTCATTGTTGCAGCCACAGATCTTGGCCCAGAGAGAAGGAAATCCACCACTGAGATGACTGTAATTCTGCAAGGACTTGATGGGCCTGTATTCACTCAGCCAAAATACATCACCATTTTAAAAGAAGGTGAGCCTATTGGGACAGATGTGATATCCATCGAGGCAGCTAGTCCTAGGGGCACTGAAGCTCTAGTGGAGTATTTCATAGTCTCGGTGCGTTGTGAAGACAAAATGTTTGGCCGACTCTTCACCATTGGGCGCCACACTGGGGTGATCCAGACTGCAGCCATTTTGGACCGGGAACAAGGAGCTCGCCTGTATCTGGTGGACGTTTATGCCATCGAAAAATCTGCTGCTTTGCCACGAACTCAGAGAGCAGAGGTAACATCTATTTTATTTCTATTTTATTTATTTATTTGAAAAGTAAATAGCTGTTTTGTTTTTGGTCCTGTCAGCTCAGTTCATTTATGCTGTTCTCCTTTACATATTTTTGTACCCAGTCCCCTTGCTTCCGGAGGAATTTACTTCAGAGTAGACTTGCATGGACTTCTCAGAAGTAAGTCCCACTGAGTTCAGAGGGACTTACTCCCAGGAAAACATGTATAGATTTGCAGTCTTTGTCTTGCAGAAGTCAACTGTTTTACAGGTATCAAGGTTTTTCATTGTTGGAATTTTGTTCTTCGCTGTGTTTTCTTCAGCATTAATATCCACTCAACAGATTGTGTTGGAGCAAAGCAGAGCTGTTTTTCCTTTGACATCCGTGAGCTGATTAGCATTCTGCATAAGTGACTTTTCGTTCTAACTGCACATGCCAATTCACTCGGTATTAACTATTTGGCTTTAACTGTGGGCTCTGACATTTTCTCTATGTATGAAAAATGCTGTATGATACGGGGCTTTCTCTTAGGCCTCTTGCTGGTCACTTCAGTTTATCTTAACTTGCTAAGTAGACTTTTGAATTTTTAGCTGCTTCTACGAGAGAGAGGACTGTTTTCTTACTGATCATTGTTCAATGCTAGAGCATTTGGACAAGGCCCAGGAAAATTTTGACTCCTCTTCCAAATGAGTTTCCCTTCACCTCTGAACACAGCTTCTATTCCTCTGGTCTTGCCAATATTCAGGATTGTGTCTAAAGACTTGCTGATACCCTTAGGTTGTTACAGAAGCCAAATGGTGAATGTTAAAAAGACTCTGTTAGTAACCTGATTGGTGATTTAGAGTGAACGGATTCCAAAACATTAGTTATGATATCTTAATGTTCTGCCAAGTGTCTGTTTCTGCTGAAGGTGTTTTGCTGTTAAGCAAGCATATTTGTATAATCTTTCATGTGGTTAGAATATGTATTGTTTTCCAGAGAGATAAATTTGGAAACTTCTCAGCCAACAAGGCAGGGCTCCCCCCCCCTTTTGACATTGTTCAGACCCCTCTAACTTCTGCACTGCACTCTGAGTCATTGCATTTTTGTACACTGGAAGTGCACTGGAACCTCTTCTATAGCCAACCAGCAGGGGATGCCGGAAGTGTAGAATGAGTCAAACATTTCCCTTACGGTCTTCAGCCTTTTAGTTCTGAAACTGAGCACAATTGCATATTCCAAAGACTGACGTCAATATGCTAATCCACACTGCAACCCTCTGCAAGTTTACTTGGGAGTTGGAAAAGTTTGGAAGCTTTAATCCTGGAAATAAGCCCTATTTAATTGACTGGGACATACATCTGAGTAAACTTGCATAGGTTTGCACTGTAAAACTCCACATTTTCTTGTTTCGTCAGTATACTGTACTTGCATCAGTTTACTCTGGAATTATGCCTTTGAGATGAACTGAGTGTGTGGACAGCAGCGATTGCAAAAACGTCGTTTGCATTTGTTTTTCACAATAAGTTTTAAAGGCAGAAAGTGGCTGAAAAGAGCATAATTTGTTGTTACATGATTTCTTAGGGCTTCATTAGAAAGATCAATAAGGAATTTGACCACATTAGAGATTTCAGCTATGTTATAATGAATGATTCATATTACTAGAAGGAATCATAATGTGCTTTATTACGGAAGAAATAATGTTATCAACAGGTTTTCAGCTCCAACTACGAGTTCAGCTCAGTTATATTGAAGGAGCTAAGCCAAAACAAGGTTCACATTTGAGTTTAAAGGTGTTATAAATTGGGGTGTTAATATATAGTATCCAATTATGGGAAAGTTAAGTATAAGCTTGCAATCTCTTACTTCCATGCACTTAATTGAAGCTTCAAGACCTATTCATGCAAATAACCGGGTGCCTGTGGAAGGAACAGGTATTACTTAGAAGACCTGCACTGCCCGAGCTACCTCCGCCCTGTCCCACTAAGTAGGACGCTGCTACTGGGAGGCTGGATCCATGGCATCACCATGCCAAGGCAACTGATTTTCAAATAAATGTTCCACCAGGAGCTCTCAAGAGGCTTTATATAGGTTAAACACCAGCTTGACAAAACCATTCAGTAGTGGACAGCATAGTGGGGCAGAGATTCTTACCTGACCTAATGGCAGGTGAGTAGCAAAGGCTTATCATGAGGAGGGGACAGGGAAGGTGGTGGCAAGTTTAGCTTGGTGCAAAGGCACTGGCAGAGCCAACACGCCATTCCTGGTGGTGTGTTTGCAACTCCTCTCTTCTCCTCCTCTTCCTCAGCGATTCACCTGCCGGGAGGTTAAGCAAGTGCCTCCATTTGCACCACACTGTCTGTTACTGAAACCAATGATGTAGGTGGTGGGAAGTCTGCATAGGATTAAAACCCCAATGTTATACATTTCCCAATGAAGCAGAATAATAATCCACCTCCCCCTTTAAAATAGCGGCATCCTTGAAAAGTAACAGCACATTGCTGCCCTGGTCGTGGTGCAATGGGTCATGGCGTCTGACTCTTAGCCAGAAGGTTGGTGGTTCGTGCCCACCCAGGGACGGCTCTGGGCAGAATTCCTGCATTGCAGGGGGTTGGACTAGATGACCCTCAGGATCCCTCCCAACTCCATGATTTTATCATTTCTGGGGAGGAAGGGCAAGGTAGACATAACTTCGTGTTCTCTACACTGCTTATTTAAGTTATCTGACAGGGCTTTCCTGCCCTGTGCTAAGCAAGTATTTTGAACAGGAGAGAACATTCTGAAACACCAGGGAGCCCCCAAGGCTGCTCTGGTGATGCGGAGAGGGGAAGGGACCTAAACCTGGGGCAATCATGCTGTGTAATGCAATTTTGGGGGGTAACTTACTTTTACAAATGTATTTGAAACTTACGTTTATAGAGCTTGTTGCTTTCATTTGGTTCTGTGTGAGATGTCAGGCAATTTCTAAAGGAATTTGTTGGAAGCATGATTAAGATGCCTGGATTTTTTAAAAAATATATAATACCCCTGAACAAGTAAAGATTGATGTTTTCCTTGGAGTTTTCATATAACTATTTAGGCTCCCTGGTGTTTCTTCCCCCTCCCCAATCTCCCCTTCCGCCACTGTTGTTTTTGTAATCTACCGTGTTTCCCCTATTTTAAGACGTAGTCATTATATAAGCCATAGCAGGATTTTAAGCGTTTAGGAAATAAAAGCCATACCCTGAAAATAAGCCATACCTCCGAGGAGCGAGACCGCTGAGTGCCCCAGCCAGCCAGCGGGACCCAGCACGCTGGCCGCGGCAAGAGTATAGAAAAGCAGTGCCCCGAGCCTCTGGGAGCCGGCAAGAGCAGGAGGCGGCTTGCCAGGTCGGCATCCAGCAGTGCGCGCGGAGCACCCTGAGCCTCTGCGAGCAAGCCGCCGGTTCCAGTGGCGGGGCGGCAGGCCGCCTCGGGCAGGCAAAAAAAGAGAGGCCAGGCTGCTGGCTCGGGCGCGCGGAGCGCCCCGAGCCTCTGAGAGTCAGCAGGACGAGGAGGAGGCTTGCCGGGTCGTCGTCCAGCAGCGCGCGCGGAGCGCCCCGAGCCTCTGAGAGCCAGCAGGACGAGGAGGCGGCTTGCCGGGTCGTCGCCCAGCAGCGCGCGCGGAGCGCCCCGAGCCTCTGAGAGCCAGCAGGACGAGGAGGAGGCTTGCCGGGTCGTTGCCCAGCAGCGCGCGCGGAGCGCCCCGAGCCTCTGAGAGCCAGCAGGACGAGGAGGAGGCTTGCCGGGTCGTCGTCCAGCAGCGCGCGCGGAGCGCCCCGAGCCTCTGAGAGCCAGCAGGACGAGGAGGAGGCTTGCCGGGTCGTCGCCCAGCAGCGCGCGCGAAGCGCCCCGAGCCTCTGGGATTGTTGTTGCTGCTGCTGGCTGCCGGAGGCTCGGGGCGCTCCGCGCGCGCTGCTGGGCAACGACCCGGCAAGCCTCCTCCTCGTCCTGCTGGCTCTCAGAGGCTCGGGGCGCTCCGCGCGCGCTGCTGGGCGACGACCCGGCAAGCCTCCTCCTCGTCCTGCTGGCTCTCAGAGGCTCGGGGCGCTCCGCGCGCGCTGCTGGGCGACGACCCGGCAAGCCTCCTCCTCGTCCTGCTGGCTCTCAGAGGCTCGGGGCGCTCCGCGCGTGCTGCTGGGCGACGACCCGGCAAGCCTCCTCCTCGTCCTGCTGACTCTCAGAGGCTCGGGGCGCTCCGCGCGCGCTGCTAGGTCGACGACCCGGCAAGCCTCCTCCTCGTCCTGCTGGCTCTCAGAGGCTTGGAGCGCTCCGCAGCGCCGGACGAAGCACTGAGCCAGCGGCCTGCTGCCTTGGTGCCTGGACCCAGCTGCTGCTGCAGCGCCGCACAGAGCGCCCAGCAGCACCCCAGCCAGCTGCCTGGCCCCTCCGAGGAGGCCTTAAGGTACAAGACACCCCCTGAAAATAAGACACCGTGTGTTTTTTTGAGTAAAAAAAAGAATAAGACGGTGTCTTAAAAAGGGGGAAACACGGTATCACAAAGCCTCATGCTGTCTGAATGATAAAGAAATATTGCCACCAAAAGAGGCAGGGATTGTTTCAGCCTTTTAATTGTTTGAGCTTCTTTTGCTTTGCTTGTTGTGAATAGTTTTTTTTATCAGGTCTAAAGTCTTCTGCATAAGAACACAGCAGGAGCATGGTTGCTATTTTGCAGCGTTTCAAGGATCTAGCAATTAAATGTAGATTTCCCCCCTTCCAACTGATCTTTGATTAATGGCAAAACCACAATATGCTCATGATTAGTATACTGACTAAGTACTAATAACAGTGCAGTCCAATATATATATATCTACACAAATTTAAGGCCTGTTAAGTTCACTCACTTATTCTTAACTAAGTGTGTTTGCAGGATTGCAGCCTAAATATAGTATATTGTACAAATATACAGTAGTTCCTGATTGAACCATTAGTTTGGACCAACTTGTTTCATTCATTTCTAGAGAGGGGTGTAATCTCCTGGGTTTGGGCTCTGCAGCCTCAGCTGTTTCTCCAGATTTTGGAACCTTGAATTATGCCTCCCCTGCCAGCCAATTCTGAATTGGGAACCTTGCCATGCTCCTGAATGGGGAATGGTAAGCTTTCTTCTCTCTGGTGTGGCACCTGGAGTGCGGAGAAAGCAGCGTCACAGAAATAAAGCGCTTAGGAAAATATAGTTCTCTAGAGCTTGTCCTTACAGTTTAGACTTAGGAGACATGGTGAGTTATGTTTCCCATAGCCCCTTGCAGCTGGGATGCTGCTGTTGGGATGTTCTGGGTGCTGTGGCAGATGGAAGGAGGTAAGGGAAGCATTGCTTCTTCTGTTCCTCACCCATGTGAAAAGAAAGGGAGGAGAGAGAGGGTGAGCTAGCAACAGGGAAGCTAGGCATACCATAATGCGAACCAATACAAGCCCAGTCCTGCATTTGGAGGGGAATAGGCTTGCCTTGGGTTCTGAATGGGGGCAGAACTCCAAATTCACCTGATCAACAGCTTGACTGACTGTTTGACTAACTTAGTTTGACTCACTTGATCTCTGTATGGATGTTTCTATGTATGGATATAACTATCATGACTTAGTGTATTGCTGCCATGTTGATCCACATAGCAAGATGTGAAGTTATTAGGGGGGGAAAGGCCTTTTATTGAACAGGTGGCAGAGAAAATGATAGGAACATGTCCCTCTACAAATGCCATTTTGTTAGTCTTGGGAGACAATGTGCACAACACGAGACAGAAAAGCATGTCTTAATCCAGCATTTACTTGATTGCAGAGAAAAGCCTTGCGGACGACAGGACACTGATATTTTTCATAGCAAATTTCCCTAGGGGTCACACCTGCTTTCCTAATGAAAATGGAGAAGAAGAAAATGAGGAATGTATAAAATCTGCCCTGTGATTTATTTATTTTTATAAAAGAAAATCAAATTCATGATGGGCAGAATGAAAGCTTTTAAGAGTAGAAAGGTAGCTGTATAATTTGAAGCTAGTTACAGGTAGGTAGCCATGTTGGTCTGCCGTAGTTGAAACAAAACAAAAATCCTTCCAGTAGCACCTTAGAGACCAACTAAGTTTGTTATTTAGTGGGGAGACTCAGTTTCAGCCATCAAATTGAACTTGTCCTTAATTAATCACAGGGAACGGTACCATATTATTTTAAATCCAATTCTTGACAGATTTAAAGCACTACATGGCCTTTGCACTGATAGAGAAAGACTGAATTGGGAGTAAATACTTTCCTTGCAAGGCAAGATCCTATTGGGTAAGAAACAGAAATACACATGCCTGCCAAAATACTTGGCTCAGGCGAAAGGGACACAGATGGCTGTGACTGATAAATATGTCCATTGTTATTTTTTCTGATCAGCACTTTGTGTATGAAATATAGAAGTGTAAGATAGTGAGAGCAGCCATTTAAAAGGCTGAAATAAATGTTGAGAGCTCGTTGTTCTGCTGCAACTTTCTTCAATGGTGGGGCAATGTAAGTCGAACATAAGGAACAGCACAGAACCAAGACTATTTGATATTTATACTACAGGAAAGATAATAATCGGTACTCTGGGACTGTTTCCCCCTGCATGTGAAGACAGGCTCTGGGGGTTTGAGCGGACAAGACCAATAATGGGTCCAACAGTCAAAAAGGCAGTTTCTGCATGTGATGTAGAAGGAAGTAAGGGATACATGGGGCTCCTCAACCTGGGATGGTAGCCCATCTAGAGGAAGGAAGACTCTGATCCTAAACATCCACTGCCTTGTGGGATATCTTTGGGAGAAGAAAAGGCTAAGGAGCAAACCCAAATCTGGAGTGGAGTCCCTAAGATGGTTGGATGGTCCCTTCCGGCAACTCCTGCAGTCAACTGGTGCCAAATGTATTGCTCTGCTTTCCTTTGGGCCTCATCAATGAGGCTGAGAGGGCGTCTTGTCATCTGGGCCTTGCACCTTGGGGAGGTCACTTCAGTGCTGCTAACACAGCAGTTTGACTTCACCCCCGGAGGCACCCTCCATTCTTTCTCAAGACAAATGGATGCCAATAACAAGTCCGTCTCCTTGTTCTATAAGCCAGTCCATGTGTGCTAATAACACCTTCAGGATCTTTTTGCCCCACAAGTGGGGCTGTGGTCTGTTGGGGCATCAGTGGTTGGTGTGCTGGCATTGTTAGTGATCAGTGAATGGTCTATTTATTCTGTTTTTTTAAAAAAAGATTTTTATTGGTTTTCACATAAACACACAAATTAACAAACATAAAACAAACACACACAAAGAAATACACACATAACACAACCTCTTGCATCTTATACTCTTGTATCTTAATATAATTCGCTCCGCCGAGCTAAGACTTCCCTCCCTCCCATCCTTCGGCTTTGTTTTTCCACTCTTATCCCACAGTTTCTTCTACCTACTTATTCAAAGTCAGTTCATAGGATTTATTTTAGTCCTGCAAGTGTCCTTAAACTTCTACAGTTCCTCTTCATGTATTGAATGAATTTACTCCATTCTGGTCTATTTATTCTGTATGGACCATAGAAGGGAAAGCTATTGCTGGGTGATAGAGCACATGTCTTTCATGTAGAAGGTTATGGGTTTCACTCCTGGTATCTCCAGGTTGAGCTGGGAAAGGCTTCTGAATGACACTTTGTGTCCAGGTCTGTGGCTTTCAGGGAAAGCTGGCAATATCGATTCATAAGAGTTAAAGGCCAGGCCAAGCAGAGGGTATCCAGGACCTTGGACAGGTGCAAGGGACCCTATGAAGGCAGCCAGAGGAAAATGTCTCAGCATGGATGCAGATGGGCTAGAGTTCGAGGCGAGTTTGAGGTGGTCAAGTTTGCTGTTGTTCAGTGTGGTTAAAATAAAAGGAATTGTGAAGAACTCCAAAAGGACCCATACCAAACAGGGTGAATGAGCCATATAATTCTCCTCATTCCAGTTGTGTTCCTGGTCACGGGGAACAATGCTACGATGTTCCCTGCTGCAACTCTCTGTGTGGCATAACAAATCACATGTGAGGAGTTTCAAAAGAAGTTTGTGTGATGCTTATGAAGCTGGGGGGTGGGGAAGGCCCAAAATCACAGCGGGAAAGGGTAAATTGTGTTTTTGATCTGGAGCACTGAATCATATCCTAGCCATTTACTTCAGTAGGATTGAGATGATGTCCATTATATTAGGTCATCAGCACTGCAGCAAGAGACAGTCGTTTTCCAAAAGCTCCCATAGTGGGTGTTACAAATGAGCAATAAATAACTCATGAAAAATCCATTCTTTGTTTTTCTTAATAGCCAAAGGAAGGTGAGCCTGCTGAGGCTCAGGCCTGCCCCCTGAGAAGATTTTTCTTTTTCTTTTTAGAGGCAGTTAAACAGACTTTCTCCAGCAGGAGTTATTGCTCTCTTAAACCAATTTTCAACATGTGTTTGCAGAGCAGTAATTCACGGTGTCTTTCATTTCTCTGATAACACTGTCCCTGATGAACAGCTGATAATTTCTAATAGTATTGATCTTCCTATAGGTTTTTCTGCTTCTAGTAATTTTTTTAATTGAACAATTAATTAATTATTTTTTTTTGTTTTGGTTTTTAGAATAGAATACTTTATTGTCATTGTACATAGTACAATGAAATTGAATGCCATCCCATAAAAAACAAAATAAAAACACAATTACAGCCACACATACATACACACCCATCACAACTCCCCGGGATCATATTATTTAGTTACAGCATTTAAGATGGTTATAGCTCTTGGATAGAAACTGTTTTTCAATCTATTTGTTCTTGATTTAATTGTTCTGTATCTCTTGCCTGAAGGCAATGGTGCAAAAAGACTATAGCCAGGATGAGATGAATCCTGTAAAATATTATTTGCCGTGCTGGCTCATGGTGGCTTTCATAACAGTTTGTAGTGTTTGAAATATCTGGTCTAACCTATAAATAGATAAATAAATGAATAGCAATAACTTACTTGATGGGATAGCTGAAACCAAACATGAGAAAACTAAAACTGTGATTGTAACGATTATTCAAATAATGCATATAAAATACTATGAATACTTTACAGTATTATAGGAATGTTAAGTGTTAATTGCCAGCAATTCCTATCACCTTGGTCTAATTCTATGGTGTGATAAACCTAAGAAAGGGGGTTGGGTTAGGATCCTGAATACGACTGGGCATTATATGTGCACATCTCAAGCTGTTAAAATTGTCTTATTGAAGCAATATATTTAATGTGGGATTCTGCCAAATTCTGTCTGGAGTCCAACTACAAGAAAAGAATCCTATGTAAACATTCTGTGAATACATCTAACTTCTTTGTATTTGAACTTCTGCCTTTAAAGGACCCTACCGTACATATACCATATGTAGCTCCTATTTTGTCAAGAGTGTAAATTGAGTTTGGAGCGTAGAAATGTTGGGGATGTATATATATAAAACCTCCTTCTGACAGAACTTCGTAAGCACGGGTTGGGTGCATGAAAGATTGGGACCATGAATTACGACCCCAGGTTCCCCTTCTCCCCTCCTGCATGTTATCGGTTCACACACAGAATATCTGCAAATGCCTAAGTTCACTGTGGGATGAAAAAAAACTCAGCCTCAGTGACAAGTCTTTTATGGTGAAATTGTCAAAGGAGAAACACAGTTTGTGTTATCAGCATTAATCGCTTGGCAATCAAGGTATTCTTTGCCCCATAATAAAACAGTCTGCATGGGCAGAATTCATTTAATGAGAGCTGTGAGGCAATATTGTTAACACAGTACCCACTTGAATGGGGTTAGCGATAAATTCAAGTACTAGGAGGACAACAGTGCAACTTAATAGACAACCCTTCTATAGAAACCTCTGTCAGGGAGTCAATTAGACTCCATCCAAAGCAGTGTTTATTGTATATGTCTCTTAATAAGCAGGCATTTTTGAATATTTTTTGTTATTTTTTGGCTTCTTTGGGGATATAATTTTAAGAAGACTAAAGAAAGTCTTCCCATTTTCCTTTGAGAGAATACAAAGGAATCGGGTTTTGCTTACGCCGCCAAGAAGTGTGGTAAATGCAAAAAAGGGTGCTCTAATAAGGAGGCATATACAGTACTGAGGAGCTAGCAGAGTGTGTGTGTGTGTGTGTGTGTGTGTGTGTGTGAGAGAGAGAGAGAGAGAGAGAGAGAGAGAGAGAGAGAGAGTTTGTGTGTTTGTATAAAAACTCTTCAGCTGGCTGTCAGTTCATGCATAAAGAAGACTTGAAAGTGTTAAGATGGCATTATTAACTATTGAAATTATTGTTTTTTTATTTTTTTATTTTCAAATATTTTCTAAGTTCTTCCGAACTGGGGAGAAATGGTTGAATAACTGATTAAAACACCTTTCTTTATACGCATAGGGGAGCCTGTATTGGTGAACCTTGGTTCCTGGCCTACTGAATGGGCCAATTCTGATAGAATAAGGGCTTTGGGAAAGGGGAGCTACCGTCATGGAAGCTCAAGGAGTCTTGGAACAGTGGGGTCTCCTCTGCTCGTTTTAGGGAAACAGAGGGCCATTTTATACAACCAGCAGAATCATGTGCTGAAACTTTTCCTATATAGTACCACTTGGTACCACTGCTCCCCTACATCAAAAACTCTGTATGGGAATAATAGAGTTACAGAGATCAGATTAGCCAAATATTTGTTAGGAGGTGCAGAGTTCCTCTGTAAAGGTCCCCAGCCTGAAGTGGTGCAGTCGGGAAACGCTTTTCCACATGTGTGATCCAGCCCAGGGATGGGGAACCTCTGACTCTCCAGATGTGGCTGAACTACAACTCTCAGCATCCCTCACCATCAACCATGCTGGTTGGGGCCAATGGGAGTTGCATTCCAACAGCATCTGGAGGGCGGCAGGTTCCCCATCCCTGGTCTAGCCTTAAGTATTAACAAATTTAAGAACCTGATCTCTTATCAGATAGATCTGCCATCTACAGATGATTCTCAGTTACATACTGTGAAATAGTAATTTCCTTTCACATCAACTCTAATTAGCGATTCAGACTAGTACTGGGAAATTCTGTCTTCTCCGTACTTTTTAATCTGCTCCATTGAAAAACTTCTAGAAATGCTGACAGATATTTTGTTTACATAGTGTAGTGCGAAAGTTGCAGAATAGCCTGGAGTGTGGTGACTTGGCTTTAGTTTGCTGTTTTCCCTTTTAGTTGTTCATGAGTGGTTACATATGCTGCAAAGTCATTGTGGGATGCTGTGTGTACATTCCTTTGCAACAATTTCCAGATTTCACTTATTTACAACATTGTAGGCTGCCTTTTTGGGTATCGTGTGCCCAGAACGGCTAAAACAGCAACATCGCGATACATTCTTCATGATGGCCGATTGTGTGTGACATCCTACTGGAAAGCACATTTTATGCAAGTAATTGAAGTGAAGCAATAGTGTACTCCTTTGTAGCAGTTAACAGAACACTTCTAAACTCACGTGAACTGCCAAGAAACTCACCAGGAAATTGGAGGTAGGGTAGGGAAGCACACAAACATGTGGGGTGATTCTGACCTCTTAAGCAAGGCTTAGAGATGGCACAGTTTTCCTTCTGCACCAGCCCCTTGCATGCAATTCATCCCATGGGACTGTGTAAGAAAAAACTCAACAGTAAGTGCAGACTCTGGCAGGTTCCTAAGCTTGCCCCAACGGTCAGCATTATCAGGCACCTGCCCAAATCTGCAACCCAGCAGAGCACACATTGCTGAGCCCAAGCCACCTGACGGATAGCTCAGCTAGTAGAGCATGAGATTCTTAATCTCAGGGTTGTAGGTTCGAGCCCCACCTTGGGTGAAAGATTTCTGCATTGCACAGGGTTGGGTTAAATGACCCTCTTGGTCGCTTCCAACCTTACAATTCTGTTATTCGAGCTGATTTTTATTGCTGCTGACACCTGTTTACCTGCCCTCTCTGAGTGAAAGGGCAGAGGAAAGGAGGAACAGCAGCCTCTGTTTGCTTAATATTCTGTGATGGTACAGATTGGACCTAGGAGAAGAGGGATAAGCCAATGGGCAACAGTGTTGGTGGTGTGGAGGAAGGGGACCCCCACAGGAAGGGCCACCCACTGAGGGCACATTCCACAGCTACCGCCAAAGCTGGAACTTTCCTTATTTCCCCCCCGTAGTACAGTAGGGCATATTCCAAATTCTCCATGGCCATCAGAGAGTAATTCAGATGCACATATCTTGCTGCCAGCACTTTGCATTTGCACCACCATTATGTATAGCTGGGCTTTATTAGACATCAGCTTTGTGGCATTAGAAAAGCACATATTTAAAGCCAATGCAAATTAGTGCTCTCTTTTCATTGTGAGTTTACTACTGAAGTAGTACAACCTTTCAAGAAACAAAGACGTTTTCTAACAGCAAGAAAAAAGATTATAGCTGGAGTCTCTTCATTGAATGTTCAGAGATACTCTTAGTAGGCAGTCTGTGTGAGGCATCCCCGGGGTTCCTAACAGAAATCTCTCCTTTACTCCTCCTGTTTTGTTACTAGTGGATTATGTGCAGTAGCTGTTATCCCATTATATGGTCCATTTATAACTATTTGGTTCAGGTTTTGAAGTGACTGGGACAGAACTCTATGTAGTACAGCTGAGATAAAGAACCCTTAAAACAAAAGGAAAAAGGAATTTACTCGGCTGCTCAAAAGACCTTCAGACCCACTTTCCCAGTCCTGTGCATTTTGCCTTAAGCAATTTTTAAAAAATAAAATATAAAAGGATAAACTATAGCATAATTCTGTTTTGTAAATAGCTGTGCTTCATTGCATTCCCATCTAACTTTAAATTATTATTCTTAAGGCAGCAAATGATAACATTTGTCAGAACTATTCAAGTCCTATTACCCCGAGCCCAAAAGAAGTGCCACTGAACACATTTCAGAAAATAGGCTGAAATAAAAATACTAAATAGATCAGAGCAACAAGTGTCTTAACAATTTGAACAAGTGAAGTAAAGGAATTGTTGTCATGCATGATGCTAAATGTTAGGAACATTCGAAGCTGCCTTATACCGAGTCAGCCCATTGGCCCATCTAGCTCAGTATTATCTGCACTGATTGGTAGCAGGTCTCCTATGTGTCAGGCAAGATTCTTTCCCAGCCCTATCAGGTGCTATCTGGGACTGAACGTTTAGCTCTACCATTGAGCTGTGAACCTCTCCCATTTAATGTATTTAACTTTGGCGTCCTGTATTCTTCACTACATGTTTTTGTACATGTTTTGTCCCTACATGTTTTTGTCTTTTTTTAACAGTTCAGAAACTAGCACACAGTGATTTATCCATAATAAATAGTGTCCATATAATACAAATACGGTCTGTGACACCCAGGCTACAGATTGGCCACCTAAACTTTGAAAGCAATTATTTTTTCTTAAAAATAATAATACTTATCATAGCCTGTAACAAACTTGTGTAAATGAGTTTGTATTTTCATACCAGAAATGGTTGATATAAGCATAAAGAGTAAAAAAGGAGCAATATTAACTTTCCGTGTTTGTATGCTGGGATTTGTTTTTTTGTTTACTGTTGTTATCTGTAAAATATATTTAAAAAGTGATGTTATTTATCTGGCAAAATCCAGAAAGGAGGATGCATCATTTCCCTCTGATTTTAGGCTCTAATGTGCAATATGGAGTTTATAAGAGAGCAGAAAGAGATGTGGAAATTCAGTATATGAAGTGAGACTCTTCATATCAGTTTTCGTTACAAAAGATGGCTGCAGCTTGTAGGTCTAGCACTAGAAAACACTGGTATGGCTTATGGATGTTTATACAGATGGATAATATGAAGATAATAATAGCATTTTTGTTAATATTTTATGAAGACTGATGTGCTGAAATAAGTAAGAGAAATAAGTAAGATGCTTTGCAATACTGAAGGAAAGAGAATACCTCTCTGAGGTATTCCATTTAAAAAGCTAAAAGAAGGATCAAGCCCTTGCAGGAGCATTCGTACTGTGCTAGGTCAACACATGGATCTGATAAGAGTGTTTATTTCCATAAATTACTCCTACCTTTACAAGCTCCCTGACTTGTTTTGATAAATTGGGAGCAGACCATTTAATTTGCCGTATGTAAATATTTCTCTTTCCATTTGTGCGATGTTCAGGTATGTTATAATAACTGCCGTGCAAAGGCCTGCAAGCGATTCACCGCTGATGCGCAACTGAAAGTTTTTAGTTGACAGCCCAGTGATAAGTAGATTTATATGTGATTTTGATTTCAGTGAGAGAGTTAAGCACATGCTTCTCTCTTGTCCATTGAAACTTATGGGATCAAATCAATGGGGCCAAAAACAAGAAAAGAAGACCTCACTTCGATTGGATCACACTGGCATTGTTTTCAGATGTTATTGCACCAGAGATTACAAGATGGTTAATTTATTTAATAGACAGAAATGCTGATCGCTCACTCTCCTCTCCCCTCGCTCACCATTATCTGCTCTGACCCCATCTTGAGCCACAGCATGGTATATGGTAACCGTCATGGTTCATTTGGGTGTGTGTGATCTTGTGGAGATTAATTCTTGTAAATGTTTCAGCAAAAGATTTTTTTAAAAAAATTGTCGTCGTCAAAATGATGCTTTTAGGCGGTCATTTGACTTTAGAAGGCTATTCAGACTTTTGTCCCCATTGCTGAAACTCGGGATTCTGATTAGTGACGCTTTAATAAAGTCATTTGAAGTTCAGTGGACTGCATCTTCGACCATTTCTAATGTTTCTATGGTCACCAAGAAGCAACTCCCCATTCAAGCCTCTGTACCGTCTTTTTTTTCAAGTGCACGCCTTTGAAAAGTAAAAGGATTCCTGGGTGTATATGGTTCTTCATTGGCTGCAGTTTCAAATGGCTACAGAAGCAGGTTCTCTCCCCCCCTCTCCCTTTATAATTATTCCTTTTTAGTTCACTGTTTCCATTTTGATGTGACAGCAATTGACTAAACGTGCGCGTTTTAAATGACCAAAGTTTGGGGAAATATTTAGGCTTTTTTTATTGCCGCAATTTTCTACAATGGAACATGGCAGAGAAAGGCTCTTTCCACTTGATTAGGTAGTAAGGCGAACACAGCCTGTGAGTAAAAAAAAAATACCTTAACACCCCCTGATTTTCCCTCCTTTTATTTTCTCTCTCTTCCCTTCCCCCCGAAAATTGACAAAGAAGAAAACTGTGCCTAATCAGCCACAATACGACCATTCAAGGAGACCTTAACTTTGCAGGAACTGATGCATTTTTGTATTGGCTAATGACTTGAGAGTGAACATTTACAACATGTGAAAACTGAGGGGGGAAGAAAAATTATAGCCATCTCTTGGTTCACAGGAGCAAGGGATGCAGGTCATTGACTCGATTTTCATGGGAAGACTGACTCTCGCCTGCTCGCAGACTCCGAGGCTAAACAACCTGATATTGACAGCTGTGGCTTTGGGGAGGGCAGCCTGCAACAGCTTTGTACATTGGGTTGTTGAGGCAAAACAAGGCAAGATTTAAAAGAAAGCACTGAAAGAGAACAGTAGTTCTAGTGTCCGGGGGCCGCCGACTGGCTGCTTCTTATTAGAGGCTTTCTCATTGAAAATGTCATTTAGCATTGTGACAGGAGAAATATTTATCATTAAAGTGACCAATGCCACTTAATTAAATGGAAGGGGAGAAAATAAAAAAAAATGCTCTCCGTATACTCTGATTGGAAACAAAATCAAGGAGGAGTTACTCTTTTTGCCTGTGCACAGGGCAGAAACCGTTATTAGGTGTTTTGGGGTTTGTTGTTGTTTTTACGAAATAAGTGCTGAATGTATGGTGAATGCAAAAGGATTTGAGCCAACGTTTTCTATTTTAAAAATACATGTTCCCCCATGTGTGCATGATTACGGTTGAAATCCTAACCCTGCTTATCTGGGGACAAGCCCCACTAAGTTCCATAGGGCTTACTTATGAGTAAACAAAGTTAGAATTGTACTGTTAAATATTAGTTAACACATTTGCTAGTTACAGCCTTGTTATTCTCTGTGTGTGTCACTTTCATCCACCCATAAACATATATGGGTTTTCTCATACACACCTCTCACACTCTTAAGTTGAAACAAAATTTTAAAAATTCCTTCAGTAGCACCTTAAAGACCAACTAATTTTTTATTTTGGTATGAGCTTTCGTGTGCATGCACACATCTTCAGAAGGTACACTTCTTCACACGAAAGCTCATACCAAAATAAAAACTTAGTTGGTCTTTAAGGTGCTACTGAAGGAATTTTTTAATTTTGTTTTGACTCAGACCAACATGGCTACCTACCTGTAACTCTTAAGTTGTTTATTTTCTTCCTCATGCCTGAAAATGTGATATTTATAGGCGCAGGTTGCCTCCCTTGATCTCCATTCTTAACTAAATTTTCTTCTTTCAGTACTTACAGTATGTGCCACTGATATATTTGCCGTACCAGATTATTATACAGTATTGGTCATGCCTATGGCGTGTGGGTAAATTCCCATGAGTGTCAATAGTCCTATCAGAATAAAGTCTCTTTTTTTGCTCCTATTTGATGCCACATCTTTCTGCCTAGTTTATACAAAGTTCTGAATCCTCTGTGTATCCTCTGTGTAACAATTGCAAAGTATATAACTCATCAGCCTGTGAAGTGCATAGGAGATCAGCCCATGTTCTTGTCACTGCTCTGAAATGTCTGAGTCAATTTGTCACAAGAAAGCACTGCAAAATGGAATTGGTTTGATCAGTAATCTTGACACTCTGCCTAAGAGATTATCTGTCTTCATCTGATTTGCAGGGCGACAATTTGTTAATCCTGAGAAGGAAAAATGTCATCTACAATTCTGATTCTATTTCCAATGAACATTTTTTTTGTACACAAAGGTGTCTTCTCTTCCTTCTAGCAGCCAAATGAGCGTGACACAACATTCCAAGGCCCAAATAGAACCACAAAACAAAAGGCCAGCACTTTCCAAAGAGGGCCAATCATTCCTTATTGGTATTAAATATTGCTGGTTGCTTTGGGCGCCATGTAATGTTAAACCAGAGCTGAACTTCCAGCTGAAATTCAAAGTTGCATGTAGACTGCAAGAAAGCAAGGATTTACACATATGGTATGTCTCATAGCACAAAAATCATGTTCTTATATAACCATCACCAGGTTTGTTGATAGATATACATTGATACTAGCCTGCTTTTTTTTTGCTGTTGCTTTTTCATGATTGAAATATTAAATAAAGGCCACAGTTCTTGCTCTCTGCTAGAAACACGAGGATACGATTGCAACCAGTGTGACTTCCATATGTTTAGCTGGGTGCAAGATTGCCTCCCCTAATCATATTAACTAATTAAGATCAACTAGTTAAAATCCATGGCTGGAAATGTACTTGACACACAATTAAAGCTTTTGGTCAGAAGCCAATGCAGAAGGTAGCATGTAAGGTGCTGTCACTCTTGAGCATGGCCAGCCACAGCTCAGTTCCACACAATGGACTGGGCCATTGTGTGCCTTTATGTGTTAAATGGTGTTGATGGTTCACAAGAGATAATTTCACAAGCCGATAACTGCATGAGAGAATCAAGGAGAAACACACATTCAGTACTTATATATAAATTATTTACAAGCGAGCAGCTACATTCAACTAAATAGTTACACCGGTGCAAGGATTAGCACTGGCACAAAGGGACTTTCCCCCTCTGCCTGCACACCCCAAATCTGCTCTGGGAGGTTGGAGAGAGAACCCAGAACAGATTTAGGGTCTGTGGAAGAGGAGAGAGCAAGAAAAGCTTGCTGTGTGCAAGGAGGTATCCTTGTGCTGATGGAAGTTCTCCTTGGTGCTACATTGCCTACAACCCTTGGTGGCTGTGTTTGCGCATAACAATAAGTCAAACATTATGGCTTGGTGTGAATGAGCAGCATCCTAGAGCCCACTACCCACTCCCACTTGGCTCCCTGGAGTGCGCAAGTTCATGGTTTGCTGCTCCTTAAGAAGCCCCGACCAGCAAGATGTCAATACACAATGGCTTAAAGTTGACTAGCGGTCATGGCTTGTTCGGATACAACAAACCACAGTCCCTGGTTCCAATGTAATGAGAAGCCAAGGCTTGCCCCTTTGTCTATGCCCCTCGCACTCGGAAAGAAGCGGAGCAGTCATGCAGTGTGCCCCAGCATGCTGCTGATTCACAACAAACCGCAATAAGCAGGGAGGTCTGGCTTATCCTTCCTTGAAAATTTGACCTGTCTGTTCATTTGCAGACTGATGAATCTGAGTGAACTGAAATATTTTTTGGAAGCCGAAAAGGCTTTCTGGCTTCCTATCACTTCAGCACGGTGGCTAAAAGGTGAACCTGACAAAGACTGGCATACCTAAGACATGCTGCAAAGCTGTCTGTACCACGGCTGCATCCCCTGATTGACACTGTAATTCCATCAAAGTAGAGATCCTGCTGTTTTGATTGTGTGCGCGCGCACACACACGCATTTGTCAGCTGTATATCAGCAGTATTTTCTTCGGTGGGCACAAGCTCAGAGCTGATAAAAGCTGCCTTGTCATTGTAACTCTCTCTGAATTATTTCAGAGGACAAGGTGGCACTTGCCTTATTGCTCACATGGACAGCCAGGGTGGCCTCATTTTTGTGCAACCTAATAATTTGTTCCCAGCAAAGTGGTGCATGTCATTATTTAGTTCAACCACCAATTCCTTTTATCCGGCAGCGGCTGCAAATAATGAACTGCTGAATGTTTTAATGGCTCTTTATATAACCCCTTTGAAGAGTTTGGAGAGCATTTACCAGGGTGGCAATGGAGGCATCATATTTAAAGGTATTCACAACACTGACATTGTTTTTTGTGGTATTAATGACAAAGATAATAAAGCTGAGTGAGCACAATTCTACCCTTTTGTGCTCTCTGGACTGTATAAATCCACTGACGCTCACTTCTTAAAAACCAGGGCAAAAGGACTGTGGTTTTCCTCATCCCATCTTCCTGCCGCTTCACAGAAGGGAACACTTGCACCATTTAAAATCATACCAGAGAAGATGAGGAGATCCTTATTCTTTCCAAAAGTGTGTACCACCAGTGTACTTGAGGCTGCGTTCAGATGTGAGGTTTATCGTTGTGGTTACAACATTAGCGCTCCTCTCCTGGTTTCTAATGTTCCTTTTACACCTATCGCAGTATGGGATTACGGTTTTTTCCTTACTATATCACCACATTATACTAAACTTAAACGTTCATGACATGAATGAATTACATTGCAAAGCTGCAGTTTCCCAAGTTAAGGGTTGCAGGTGGATTTATGGAAACAGTTAACATGGAAACTTCCATTTGATTCCCCAAGATTTCCAGAAGTGGATTTCACATTGTGTGAAAGATCATTTAAAATACAGAAATTAACAGGTAAGGAAATATTGGGAAGATGGAATAAAGTGTTGTCTGAATCAGCCTAAGCTTTTGCTGATGGGGTGGGGAACATTTTTGGCTTGGCAGGCCAACTCTCAGAGGTGGGCAGGACCACACACCTATCAGTCATCTGATATTGTGGTGATGTCAGGTGACTGGTCCTATCTGTCAAAGTCTACCCACAGGGATGGGGTAGGAGGGGTCAGCTTTGCCAGTGTTTTCCTTTCAGGGAACACATTGGTGAAACAGCACTCAGCAAGTTTGATGTACATGTAATTTTGTTTCATTGAAATAATAATGATTTTTTTTCAGCCGTGTGTTTGCAATCGTGATGGTATTTGAAGAATTAAACTTTAAGTGTGTAGTCAAGTTACATTTCAAGTAAGAGTGAAACTTTCTCCTCATTAATAACATCTAGCAAAAATATATATATACCAAAAAATGGCAAGCCCCCCCCCCCGGCTTAATAATATCAGTACTAGGACTGGAGAAAACAACCCTGCCTTCTAATGCCAAATTAAGAGAGAGATTTGAAATGAAAGGTCACTGCTCTATAATCGTTACTCTTTGTCTATGTACCAGTTATCTTAAAGACAATACATTACTGTCACTATTGTTGCTGGCTGTAGAGTGTCTGTGCTATCTCTTATTGATTATAGAACCTCACGTTGCATTTTTCTTATGACTGAAAGCAATCTTAAGGTTCATTCAAAATACTTCTCTTGCTTTGGTAGCATTCCTATCTTTAATGGAATGCTTCTTCTTTTTTTTAAGAATTGGAAGTTGCTTGCGTCAGGCATTGATTTTTTGCTGTGTTGCTTTGTGAGATACTTTATTCAGCTGAACCGAGCATTTTTACAAACAACGTGGGTGATACTTCCAGTTGTCAGTTCCACATGCCCTCTGTTGTCAGGCTGCAACAGCCTTATGTGAGTGATGACCTGAGCAGTATCTGAAATGTTGACCTCAAGTTGAAAGGGTTTGTATCCCATTGCAAACGTCACAGCTCCTCCAGTCTTCATACCAAGCCTTAAAAAAAGGGAAAGAAGTAATGCAGTTGGATCAATATTAAAATAATTAATAGCAAAGTACACGAGTCCCAATAAGATTCAGATTGAGAAAACTGCAAAACCACTTAAAACTACAATCAAAATTTATTGAAAATGACAGCAACTTAAAATCCATTGATTTCATTGGGTGTTTTTTGAGACTTAGCTGGATATCATCCTCAGGATGATATATGACATGAGTCAGACTCAGAGCAGACTTGCTGCAATCAATGGATTTAGGTAGCCTTATGGACTTCAATGGGTCTTGTGTGAGACTTAGTTAGATATCATCCATCTTGTTTAGTTTGAGTACCTATCAATCTTATATGAACCAATGTTATCAATCTTATATGAACCAATGGTGCCTTAAACCAGGGTTACAGTTGCCCAAACAGAATGCCTAGTTGCCATTTTTGGGTCAGACTGTTTGAGAGTCATATTATTCAAAACAACTTTTTGGTTCCTGAAATTCATTCTGATTGTGCAGATAAAATATAACAGAATTCCACAGGATGTGTTGCTAGTGTGTGAAAACAGTCAAGATCCAAGGATTCCCAGGCATGCACCTCCAGATGGTAGAGACACCAGGCAAAATCCTGGTGCCTAGGAAGCTTCACTTGTTTGCAAGTGGCTGATAGGTGCAAAATGTGCCTGGTGCCTAGTACATTTTGGATGCTGATATGAACATAACCTGATATCAAGTAGCTATGATTATGCGTGAGTTTGCTGCAGGTTCCATAGACACAAACATTTTGGAGTGTGGTGGAAGATGCTCCTAAGCACACTTTCCTGGGGGGTAAAGCCCCATTGAGCAGTGGGGAAATTAGCTCTTCCATTAGCAAGGATTGTGCATAAGGACCTCTGAGCACAAGTATTAATTTCCAAATAATAAGAGATTTTGCACTAGGCAAGATCTCAAAGCATTGTAGGTCATCAAAGCATACCCTGGAAGAGATTAGAAAAAGTAGACTACAACAAAGGAAAAATCCACAGTAAGTTGTAAGAATTCGCACTGAGTGATTTTCAACTGAATAGGTCTTTATTGCTTACCTTGTAATGTCTCCCCTTATGCTTTCATACATTTGAACTGTTTGTTTAGCTTGTGATTTTTGGCATCCCTCAAACCTTTTTTGAGTCGCTGCAGAAAGCGTTTGAAGGGGAACTTTGCTAGGCTTCCCCCAATAGTTTTGCATGGGTTTTCTTGGGCTGCAGGTGTGTTATGCTGCATGGAAGAGGGGAAGCAGATGAAAGTGAAAGCACTGGGAAATGGCACGGAGACCAGCTGTGAAATTCCCTCGAGCTGGGCTGGAAAAAAGTAATGTCGGATGTCTGACATCCTTGTTTTTAACATGCTTTATTTTCATTTTGATTCCTTATCTTTGCAGTTCAATCCTTTATATGAGCAGCCAATAAAAACAATAGTCAAACTTGATAAGTTGGAAAAAGCATATGTTAAGCAAGGTAAGTCAGGGGAAAGTATTCAGTTCCCATCTGTAGCTTTACCAAATTATTGTATGTAAGTGAGTAAAGGAATTGGTCCTGTTTGCAGAGGCTGCTGTGTAAATGCTCATCTTCTGTAGTTCTTGCTTAATCGTGTGTGTGTGTGCGCGCGCATGTGCGCGCAATGGAAAACCTGTAGTGTCTGTTGTATCACCTTTATCAGCAGATTTTTACTGGAGTCTCCATCTCACTCTGTTCTGCTTGGCATGTTGCAGAACTTGCCAGAAACTCTAATTCAAAATCTAAGCATAAAAATGATAATACTACGTATCATAAGATTTCTCCTGTTAAGCAATTTAGTCTTCTGTATTCCCATCTGTCTTCAATCTCCACAGTACAGTTTCATTTATTAAGTTTAGTTTATTAGATTTATTCATCGCTTCTCATAGCCAAAGGAAATCCCAAAGCGACGTACAAAAAGAATAAAATATCAAAATACAGTCTGTAGGATATACTCATTAAAACAGTCGAAATGGACACCTCCAGATCGCCTCCTTTTTCAGTATTCATCCTGATTTGTTTGCATACAAAAAGATGCCCATTTTTTATTGAACATTCTTCCTGATTTATTTGCGCAAAGGTCAATCGGATGTTATCCCACACTTTCTAGTGCGGTTTCCCATTGCATTCCTTGCTCCAAAAGCAGATTGTTATGCTGGAGCACTTGAATCCACTTTAACTGCAGAAACCCAAATTTGCTGGTATGCCACTGAATCCTCGCAAAAGAGCAGTGAGCTGGAGGGCTCTGTGATGTAAAAGGCTTCATCCACAAAATCACTTAAACAGCGCTACCCACCCCCAGCTGGATGAACACCAAAATATAGCCACTAAAAATAGAACCGTTATTGTTGACTAAATGCTTGAGAGAATAAATATTTGCCAGGCACAGAAAGCTTGCAATAGTGGCACCAGGCACGCTTCTATGGGGAAAAGCTCAAAAGTGATGCAAAAGGCCACTTTTTTGTCACAGAATCCTCGTAACAGTCACTATGCTTTGCATTAAAAGAAATCTCTACAGACATTGGTCATAGAGCGACTTAATTAAAACACCTTCCTCTCTCTATATATATTCCCAAATGATTTGATATTTGTGGGGTTTCACCCCGTAAAGAATTATTTACTAAACTATTGAATTTCTGTTATTAGGGAGAAAACAGGAAAAATTGCTTACATATGAGGAAAAGTTATCAAGAAAGAAAGTGTCCCCACACCCACTTTTCTGATGTTCTTGTTACTATACCAAATGATAGACTTCCTTCCTCCCATTGAGCTTTAGAAAACATTTTACAGAGAGAGAGAGAGAGAGTATTATATTTCTGTAGAACTTTAGAAGGCCAATGAAAAATTGAAGTCAAAGATTAGCCTTAATCTTCCCTTTCCCCTTAGGAGAAGCTATTTCTTTCAATTGGAAAACAATATATCCTCCTTTCCTCAAAATCCCCAACTGCAACCAAAGGGGCTAAATTAAATGGCATCAAACATGGCCTGTAGCTCTGGACCTCTAACACAAATGAGCCTAGTTTATATTCCCCAATTTGAAGCCTGCCGTGATACATTGATCTTTATCTTCCAGATTCTTGTGCAGCAAGGTTATTGCTATGACATATTAAATTTCTCACAAATTGGAGGAAGGCTGCTTTTGCTCATCTTGTTTGGGTTGGGAAGGGGAAGGGAGAGGTGTGTCAAATGAGAATCCAGCACAAGCGATGGGCTGAGGTCACAGAGAGGTGCTGTCATGGAGAACAGCAGGGCCCCATTTTTATTGAGGCTGTCATCTGTAATGCTCCGTGAACAATGGTTAATCTAGTCCTGCTATTCCTAACAGTACTTGAATAAAAAAGGGTTTTATAATATTTGATCTTGCTGGCATTTTGAATGAATCGTTTATATTGCTTTATATTAAACCACTTGGAAGTTGACTAAAATGATATAAAATTAGTTAGGTTCAAAACCCTCTAGTGGGTAGGACCCAAACCAATGGATTCAAATTATAGGAAACGAGATCCTGACCAGGCATTAGGGAGAACTTTGTAATGGTAAGAGCTTTCTGATAGTGGAACAAACTTCCTCGGGCAGCGGTAAACTCTCCTTCATTGGAGGTTTTTAAGCAGAAGTTGGATGGCCACCTGGCAGGGATTCTTTAGCTGTGATTCCTGCATTTCAGGGGGTTTGACTAAGTGACCCTTGGGATCCCTTCCTTCTGTGTATGTCAGGGGGACTCCCTACAGGGACCCACCCCCAGTCATCCTGATCAGCACTTCGCCCAGTGACAGCGCTAGCAGTGGGTCAGGAGGAGGGAATGAGGAATGGAGCGGAGTGAGGGGGCTCCGAGACGTGTCAGAGCCTCGGCACCTACCTAGCTGGCCAGAGGGGGAAGGACAGCTGGCCAGAGGGGGAAGGACGTGTCAGAGCCTCGGCAACACTCCAGCCAAAGGACGGGAGAAGGTACGCAGCCCCTTCCGGCGCCAACGTCGGGTCATGCACCCAGACGTAGGGCAAGGGGGCGGCGTTTTGGGGTTCCCAGACTATTATGCTGGTGCAAAAGCAGACAAGCGTCATTGCCGGGTTCTGAATCGGACTAGGCAGTCATGTTTTCTGATATCTCTGTACTGTAAATAATATGCACAATAAAGCTCTTAAAGACAGAGCAGATTGGAGCATCTTTACTCGAGAGTAGCCGCAACAATCCCCTGACAGTATAATTCTTTGAAATACCTACAGTGAATTAACAACTGGGCAGTAAATTTCAGGTGTAGAGCATTCAAAATTTCACCAAAATTCTGCTCTTAAGTAATGAAAGGCACCCATTACTTTCAGCAAACAGGAATGTATTCTGTTCTTTGACGTAGGCAAAAGAATAGTGTTGGTTTGGGGTGGGGTGGGGTGGCCATGCTCTCTGCTTCACAGGGGACAGCCTTTGGTGTAAAGAGCTGTTAGAGGATAGGTAATTCTGTATTTGAAGGGCTGTCTAATCCAAGTCTGGTTTAAAGATTTAAAAAACCCATAAGAATAAAAAACAGGGGCCTTGGAATTGCTCATCGAAAGCTCACACCTGAACAACAGACTGAGCTGCTCACATTCAGCTACTCACAGTTTTGTCCACTGTGGTGAGATGTGTATTTCTCTTTAAATTGTATTAATGATGCCCAAATTTAGCATGTGCCAGTCAATATACCTGCTTTGGCAATGTTGGTGTCTGCCTGCCTGCCTGTCTGTCTGTCTGTATGTATGTAATGCAAGCCATATTTATGCATCTGCAACTGTTGTAGCCTATTGGAAAGCTGCTGTGAGAATTAGGCTGCTTTTAAAAATATAGGCAGGGATAGTATATTACCGTGTTTCTCATATTATAAGACACGTCTTATATTTATTTTTTCCTCAGAAAAAACACACTATGGCTTATTTTCAAGGGATGTCTTATTTTTTTCCTCCTCCTCCTGCCGCGGCCGGCATTGCTGCTGCGCCTATCACTATGTCTTATTTTCGGGGTATGGCTTATATTCCTTGAATGCTTAAAATCCTGCTATGGCTTATTTTATGGGTATGTCTTAAAATATGAGAAACAGGGTACCAAAAGATTGTTTGTAAAGTGCTGATAAATATCTCAAAATAATGTTATTGGTAACGTTACCAGTATTTATTTTAGTATGATATGTAACTACCCAAGTCTCTGGGTTCAAAAAGGCACATTTCCTGTTCTGGCATATACCTGACACCAAGAATCCTTAGTAGATAGATGAGGTTTCTTCTTCTGTAAGATTAGAGTAGTTCATCATCTTTGCCTTACCTAAATAAATTGCTTTGAATTTCAGAGCCGTGATACATAAAATAATTGTGGGTTGCACCTAACCTGATTCCATTGAGGGTAGACCCCCTGATATTAATGGACCTATATTACAGCTCAATCCTTACTATGACTACTCTGAAGTAACTTCTGTTAAACCTATTGGAGCTTACTCCAAGGTATGTAGAGGCAGGATTCCAGCCTCAGTAATGCCTATTAATTTCAAAGGGTCTTCTGTGAGTATTAATAACATTGGCCACAGTCTATTTAAAATGCATTATTTCAAAGATTAATCTTTAAAGGCTATTCTTTTTCTAAATCACCATTTCTATTCCACAAAGTTTTTCATTTTGATTGAATTTTACCATATTAACAGCAGGGGAAAAATAAACCTATTGCGAGTTCAAAGGGATATAACCACCTGGAGAAGGATTCATTTATGCTTGATATTTTAAGGTTGGATATCGTCATTATGATCTACTCAGCACTCCCTTTAATAGCAAACTCAGATGGAGAGTCCTGACAGAAATGGAGCCAAAACAAGGCCACTGAGGAACAGGAGGGAGATATCTACAGTACCAGTACATGTTTGGGGAATCCTGAGGTCTGCAGAAGTATTACTACTAACACTACTACAGATGTAAGAAAGCATCAATTTCCATTCCGACCTGTGTTCTTCAGGTGTAGTGCCGTTTCCATTCCAATGAAGTTTGGCTTCCAACAAATGCTAAATTAATCATCTTAATGTGACAGAATTTTACATAGTTAGCATAAAATCAGAGAAGATAACAATACAGCACAGTAAAAACTATCTGTCTACCTAAGCATGTTAGTCTAAAAACCTGTATAAAACCATACAAAATTCCATCTATCCAAAAAGAAAACAATTGCCAAATGAAGACCAAGCATGTTCAGTGGCCACTAAATGTTGCACATCAGTTAGGAAATGAAACAGGGAATAGGATCATTTATCGTTGTGGAGAAGCATAACTGACTGGAGCCCTGAACAGGAATAGTCCTGTTAGGAGCTGGGGATACAGTGCAACATTTTGTTGTAGTTTCGACCTGTGAGACCTAGAGTCTTTGGGGACAGAAGAATCCATCATGGTGTGAACTACAAAAGTAGGCTAACTAACTTAGCTAACCTTCATCTTATTCTCTGTAAAATTGCTCTAATGCACCGATGGTGCAACATTATTAGTAATAATAGTTTTATCATAGTACTATATAAGTAAATATGTGGAGATTCAGAGACGGAGAGGTGGATTCTTCAACAAATATTTCCATCCGGATGTCAAATGTTTAAGAGCAATACAAAACGAAAACTTAGAGTAGGTTCTTTATACTGCTATTAAAACTATCTGTAGCTGTGTATAGGGTATGTTTGTAAATCTCCTTGAGACCCATGTAAAAAATGATTAAAAATCAGTCAATACTAATATAAATAACTGTTATTTAAATTATATATATACATGTATTAGAATCTAGTTAGGGGAGCCATAAGCGTGAATTTGGGAAATGTCACTCTGACGCTTCACAATATAGCTTTCTCTTCTACCATATTTTTTTAATGGCTAAAAACTATTAATGGTAGTACTGTAGTTCAGATTCTCAGGGGAAGTCAGAAATTACCATTGAGAATCTTTCTATCAGTTCTCAGTTAAACACATCTCTGATAACAATTTAAGCACTCATGTAACTTTGACAATATTATTTTTACATGATATTTACAGGTGCACACATTTTCTTGGAAATTATGCCCCATCATCTGATGTGGAAGCTGTGAACATTAAACAATAGGAACTAACCGCTATGGATGATGAAGGAATGCTCACTTCATTAATGAGTTCCAGGAAGCTATAGATTAGTGACTGGGGAAATTAGGTTCATTTAGTGCCAATGAGAGCTGTGTCTGCTTTTCACCTGTTCTCATGAGAAAGCCGTAAGGGAAGGTAATCCACCAGCAGCTGTGGCATGTCTGGTTTTAAATCCACTTACTCTGAGACTCTTGAGTGTTTGAGAATTCGTTTCCTAACAGCTTCTTGGAAAAGCTGCACATTTCTCAGTAAGCAAACAAAAGGAATGTATACAACTGCAGCCCTAAATTGCTATTGTCACACATTTATTCACAGGGCTAATTAAAATTACCGTACTTTACTGTGTGAGAGACAAACTCATTCTCTGTGAAATAATACGTTAGAAGCCACCTTTGTGAATACATGCTTGTACATAGAGGTTTCATTACCTACTGAGATTCAGAGCTCGTTCAGATGTAATGATCTCAATCTTGGACCAGGTTTATAGCTCACTCAGTAGAGCACAAGACTCTTAATCTCAGGGTTGTGGCTTCGAGCCCCACATTGGGCAAAAGATTGATGCATTGCAGGGGACTGGTCTAGATCAGGCTTTCTCAACCTTGGCCCTCCAGAAATTTTGAGACTACAATTCCCATCATCCCTGACCACTGGTCCTGCTAGCTAGGAATCATGGGAGTTGTAGGCCAAAAGCATCTGGAGGGCCGAGGTTGAGGAAGCCTGGTCTAGATGACTCACACGGTTCCTTCCAACTCTACAATTCTATGATAAACCATGCTTCCCCCCTTCCCTCCTTCCTTTCTTCTATGTTATTTAATGCAATACTTCAATGCTTTCTTAATCTATAGTTGTTTGATCCTAGGTTGCAAGCCTGGATTGTAAGAGTTTAAACCACAGTTTGTTGGTTCAGATGTAATGGGAAACTGTGCTTTAATAAAGCCCAGATGTCTCTTGCATTAAGGTATGCAAGAGAAGGAAAATATGGATCGGAGAGGAAATAAACTGTGGTTATTGCATTGAGTTCATTACATTAGTCTGTGGGGCTGGGGCAGTGCAAGCAGAGCAGCATTACACACCAGCCTTTTGCACATCGAGTGTTGCTGCCAGTTCCCGGGGGTGGGGACGGCACAGGGAGTTCAGCACAGTGCAGGCCACAGTAGCAGGAGTCTTGGATTGTAATTGATGTGTTTGCCATCCTGGGCTCCTTTGGGAGGAAGGGCAGGGTACAAATTGACTAAATATAAATATGCAACTCAATAGGGCTTGCTTATGAGTAGGCATGGCTAGGTCCATGCTGCTTGCCTCTTATCCTCACAAGGTAAAGGTAAAGGGACCCCTGACCATTAGGTCCAGTCGTGACCGACTCTGGGGTTGCGCGCTCATCTCGCATTATTGGCCGAGGGAGCCGGCGTACAGCTTCCAGGTCATGTGGCCAGCATGACAAAGCCGCTTCTGGCAAACCAGAGCAGCACATGGAAACGCCATTTACCTTCCTGCTGTAGCGGTTCCTATTTATCTACTTGCATTTTGACGTGCTTTCGAACTGCTAGGTTGGCAGGAGCTGGGACCAAGCAACAGGAGCTCACCCCGTCACAGGGATTCGAACCGCCGACCTTCTGATCAGCAAGCCCTGGGCTCAGTGGTTTAACCACAGCGCCACCTGGGTCCCACAGTTTAGTGCTAAACCAGGCTTCCTCAAACGTAGCCCAGGCATAGGCAAACTCGGCCCTCCAGTTGTTTTTGGCCTACAACTCCCATCATCCCTAGCTAACAGGACCAGTGGTCAGGGATGATGGGAATTGTAGTCCAAAACATCTGAAGGGCCTAGTTTGCCTATGCCTGGTGTAGCCTCTTGACACTGTATACACACTATACCTTTAAATCACATTTGAGGTATATTCTTTCCCTCAAAGAATTATGGGCACTGCAGTTTATACATCACAGGGGTTCAATCCCCAGGAACTCTTAACAAACTATGGTGCCTAGAATTCTTTGAGGGGGGAAATGTCTTTTAAAGGTATCGTGTGTACACTAGTTCTCTGCCTCTCCCCACCTTCTGCCAGCCTAGCATCTAATGTGTATTTGTGACCAGTGGCTGTAAATGTGCAGTAAGAATGATGGCAGAAGTATAGTAAAATGAAGACATAACTGTAATCTGGGATGTTTGGGTATTAAGCCCAAGGCAATGAGTTTGTGTTTCATAGTTGGGGGGGGGCATTAATGTTCAAAGGTTAGCTTATGGTTCCTGAAGCACAGCCCCAAATGGGTCGCAGATGTGTTTGCAGAAGGCTTGCCAGATGCCAAAATGAAAGCTTTAGGAATTTACCTAAATGCCAATAGCATATCTTCTCAATGCTGACTGGCCATTGTATGAACTGAAGGTTATTGAAACACACACGGTTCTCTTGCTACAAGCCCGGGGTTCTGAATCTCTTTTTAAAAACACATAGGCACAAACTCACCCATAGGCACAAACTCTTTTAGTGTTAAAATAATCACCAGAGGAAGGAAGACTTTTTCAAAGGAAACAATAAGCCTACAGTACAGTTTTATTTCTGAGTACCTCTTTGCTCTTCATTTTTTCAACAACAACCCTGGATTCCGCCTATTTAAGTGATTTTAATATTATCTTGGAATACTAGTTTCTTTATGACATATTAAAGAAATGGCAGCTTGACCAGATATTATTTTCCAACCTGGTGCCTTTATGAAAAAGAATAAGAATAAACAACTTCTTATACCCTGTCCCAGTCGCTCTGGGTGACTTCCAAAAACAATACAAAGAAAACAAAGAAAAAGAAAAAAAGAATGTTTTGGTTCACAAATAGTCAAACACATCTGGAGGCTGCCAGGTTTGTGAAGCAAGATGTATCTTCATGGGGAAGGGCCATAGCTCAAATCTCTGTCTGAAACCCTGGAGAGCTGTAGCTTATCAGTTGGAGAACAGCTGTCCCTAACCTGGTGCCCTCCAAACTACAAGTCACATCAGCGCCAGCTAGCCAGTGGTCAAGGGTTTTATAGCCCAACAAATACACAGGCTGACTTGATAAAAGGCATAAATTGGGTGAATAGTTTGGCTATTATCTAAAATATTGTCATAGATGAAGGAACTATGCAGAGATCATAGTATGTGTTTAAGTTTAAATTATTTTAATTATTTCTTGATTTATCATAACATATGGCTCCCAAGGGGCTTGCAAGGAAACCCCTACTACCCATTGTTTGTACTGAAGAGCTTGCTAAAGTTTCACTGAAACAGAAGGCACCGAGTATGTCTCCTGTGCCCAGTTGTCCAGAGGGGTTTACGTTTGGCTTGAAGGTTACAAAAATAAATGTGAATCAGTGTTTCTCCAATTGATTCTGCTGGCCATTTTACTGCAGATAATACAATCCACATTTCTACAGAGGAAGAAAATATCCAAAACAACTCTTTGTAAACAGCAGAAAGCAAATAGGATGCAACAGAATTTCAAATTTTTATTACTTAGCTAATGGCCAAATCATACAAACCTACAATAAAAAAATACCGCACCACTCAAAATATAGAATACAGAATTGTAGAGTTGGACGAGATCCCAAGGGTCAGCTAGTCCAACCTCTTGCAATGCAGGAATATGCAGCTGTCCCATTCAGGGATCAAAGATTATAGACAGAGGCTCTGAGATTACATTCACTACCTCCTTTAGTACCCTTGGATACAGCTCATCATGTGTTAGAAATTTGAATTCATTTAAAGTAGATAGATGTTCCCTTACCAGGTCTTTTTATCATGGTGTTTAGTGTTTGTGTGTGTGTTGCAACTACATACTAAAAAGAAAGTCTAAGAAATGGTTTTGTAGCTGTTAAAATCCTCACAGCCTTACCACGATAAGGAGAGACATACCCCCACCTCCTGACATCCCAGCTACCCTTCCTCTAACATGTGGTGCTGACTGAAAACAGAACCAACCTCTTCTTGCAGGGCCTGGCCAGCCACAATGATCAGAAACGGTTCATATGTAGTCACTCACACTTGTTTCAGCAGTCTGTCAATAACCGACGTTTTAAAAGATTGAAACTGGTCCAAGTGAAACAAAATGGTGCCCACAATGGTGCTGGCTTACATTCTTCTGAAATGTAGCACCCAAAACCCCTTGCCTCCCATCTCTCACACACAGTGTAAATAATGAGGAACTTTTACTGCTCTCAAACTTGGCTGACTTTCAGCCATTGTGTCCTACGTGTTTTCTAACCACATTGAACATCACATCTTGTGGTGCATATCTGCATAGAGAGAAAGCCACAAAGGTGCTAAAGCCTACAAAATTCTGCCAGCCCGCCCCCCGATTTTGCTTTGTAATGGTTGTGTACTATTTCTTTATTTGCATTGTCCTAGACTTCTGAAAAACACAACATGAATGGATATTTTTTGGGGGGGACATTTCCCACCTCAGACTGAACTCCAATGTATCTTGGCGTAGTAAAATATCCCAAAACAAAGCCATGTGTGTTGGGTCAGAAGAAGATACATAAATCTACTTTTCTGGATCAGTTTTTCTGTGAAAAAGCCATGGGATTTTTTTAAAAAAATTCCAATGTATGAATGTTGTATTGGACAAAGAAAAGCGCACCATAATGGAAAAATAAGCAGATTTCTGGATACATCTCTTTTCCCTGGTCTCTTTTTGGTTTTCAAAAGGAAAACTATCTATGTACTTAAACTTGCATCACCAATTCAGTAATTAATCAGGAGGAGGAACCTCCAACAGGTGACATTGGCTATGGCACAAAAAGTACCTCTTAATGGAAAGTTGAGGGATTTGGGGGGTATTTTTGTGTGTACAGTGGTACCTCGGTTTATGAACACAATTGGTTCCGGAGCGTTCATAAACTGAAGCTAACTTTCCCATTGAAAGTAATTGAAAGTTTCTTCTGTACGGTTCTTAGCTGTGCATCCCCCAATCCTACTGATTTCAAAGATGTACCTGTTCGTCTCTACAGAACTGCAGTTAAAGTCTTGTCACAGCTTATATCAGAGCCTCTCAAGACATGTACCTGACACACCAGAGACCGCTAAAATATTCATGTAGCACAGCATGTAACCCAAAGGAAGGTAGGCGTATCATTTACAAGAGCCACGGGGTGTGTAAATAAATAATGTTGGCAGCTTCCAAGTCGATTATTAAGATTCATTTTACCAACAACTGTACTCATGAAGAGAGGGGCGTTTTATATAAGCACTGCATTTAATTAAATAAATTAGGAAACCCATTGCTGATTTTATTCCTTTCTTTGGTTTAGAAATATTCACAAATGTGTGTGTTGGCAGTGCGAGAGAAGGGTGCCAGAGAGAGAGAGGGAGAGATTATATCCATCTGTATATGAAATGGTATGGGTCAGGTTCAATGGAAACAAATTATGATGGAATATGGTAGGTAATGACTGGACCTTAATGTGCTCAACCTACCAGTAGTAGTTAATCACTACTGTTCTACCGCAGTTTCTTCCCTTCTTGCATTCCTTCAATGATAGCTGGAAGCTAGCTCACTGATATTGTAGTTTAGTTTTTACCCTGGTGTGCTAGTTATCAAATTCCAGGGAATATTTTGTTTGCTTGTTATAATGCGGAGCAGCATTGTGGATTTCCTGCATGTGGTCTGAAATGGTTCAGTACGGCTACCTACCTGAATCTAGTATCATTTTATTAATGCATTCTACCACCTTATTCCAATCTGATCATTTGTTCTATGTCTAAAATTGGCCTAACTGGCCCTTTATACTTCACTTAGTAGTCATAATGTTAGTAAGCATTCCATCACACCATAGTTCACTCAGTGGCTAGAGTAAGCATTTCCTCTCTTTAATCAGTAAAGTTATGTAATGTCACACTATTGATTCTGAGGAGGTAGGATCCTTCCCTCCTTAGAAATTTCCATGTCTAGTATATGTGTCATATTGTTTGAGGCCCATACACCTATGGTATATAGTTTGGAAAGTGGTGTTCTTTGCTATACATTTGTACTCCTCTGAAGATATTGTAACCAAATTGTGCATGATGGTTCCTGAGATCAAAGAGAATGGGAGGGGAGGTATTGGCAGAGCTCAAGCAAGCTCATTCATGTATGAGGACTGAACCAGTAAGTTTAACCATGTCTATAATGCGAGATGAGCGCGCAACCCCAGAGTCGGTCATGACTGGACCTAATGGTCAGGGGTCCCTTTACCTTTACCTTTATTTAGAAGCAAGTCTTCTTGAATACAATGGGGCTTACTCCCAGGTAGGTGAGGTTAGAATTGCAGCTTTAGTCTTTAAAATGTCGCAAGACTTTTTCGCTCTGTGTGTAATAGATTAATGTAGTTACCCTTCTGGAATTTTGCCTCCTCATATGATGTCTTAAATATGATTAATAATGTGTAGTCAGACTACAAGTCATATATAAAGGCCCTAGATTGCCCAGTCCAGTCTCAATTAGCTTCATCAGCTTGTCAAAATAACCATCTAGCAATGCAGAATATCATCACACTTAAGCATTTATTAATTCTATTTTTAGATCTACGGTTCAGGAAACTTATATTGAAAATCTCAAGGCTTTCTCTGGAAAGATCTCATGGAAGTAATAAAGATTGTTGTAAACTACAGAGCTTGACAGTTGCTTTTTAAAATCTAAACCCATTATACAGGGATTTGCATCAGAATAGATAGCTATTTAATACTTTATTCACGATTTTTGACTAATAATCTCTCTCTAGCAGAAGACAATAAAGGAGCAGAATGAGGATCTAGGATGATCTTCATCCTAATAAAAGTGAGAAAAATTGGCTGCAGTCCAAAAACCATTCGCTTCAGTCACACAAACGACACTAATAGACCTACTCCAAAGTAAATAGCTTGGAGATTACAGCTACTCTTGCTTTGGATGCAATACAAAAACTTTCCCCTCCTAAATGCAGCTATTAGTTAAAAAAAAATGTGGAGCTCTATTAAAGAACTTAGAGTAACAGATTTATGTTCTATCTATCTATCTATCTATCTATCTATCTATCATTAAAGAGTACGGGAACATATCCAAGTGTTTGTGTTTTGTTTTTTTACATTTAATGAATAAAAAGTTGTTTGTGTGTGCATGCGTGCATGTTTTCTTGCTGGAGAGGATTGCTATCAATTCTCATAATTGTGGCAAATGGCATGGCTACCTAAGGTCTTTTCGGTAACTATATATGGAGGGCAGGAGTTACCTACTGTGACTTACAATTAAACAACTACAGTATAGGGGAATGTAAGAAATTGGTCCCGGATGAGACATAAAGCCGTATTCTATATACAGCTGTGCAGAGATGATTGGTTACAGTCCAACTCTAGGGAAGAAAATATTAACACTTCCTTTAGTTATTGTGAGTATCATTCATGGTTGGCGATGTCAAGTCATCTTCAGATGGATGCAGATAAGGTTAATGAGCTTTTCCACCTTCATAGTTCCCATCTCACATGTCTGCTGTTTCTTTGCTGTTAAGAGCACATACACTTAACACTCTGGTTCTAAACCTTTGCACTGGAATCACTGCCTGCAACACTAGGGTCCAAACATTTCCCGCAATGCCAGCATTACTCCTTTATTAAGTAATTAATTAAATGTATACCTTGTGCTTCCTTCCAAAAGGGCCTAAGGTGGCATCAGTTTCCATTGTGGTGCTTCACGAGCCCAACTGTTGATATGCCCCCACTCTTAGTAATAAAATCTTGGGATTAGGATGCTAAACTCATATAACTAGAAGAAACCAATGTTGTAAGGGGAGGGGGAAATGCATCTATTTTAAAAATTTACATCTATTTGAAGGTGTCATTTGATTGTTAAGACCCCAGCAAAGAATGAGGCTTAGCATAAATTGACTCACATTCTTCGGCCTTTCTTTTGCTCCTGCTGTGGAAATTATCCCTGTATGAAACGAACTTAGAGTGATTCTGCTCTTAAGGCTGAAAAAGGGTCTCTGTTGAGTGTTCTCCTCTCCTGGTAAGATGCTTTGTTTAGGGACCTGCCCTCTTCTGCCGCCCTTATTTAATCTGTCACAATGGAGACCGATGCCCCCCAGAGGCAGGATTAGCACAGGCTGCTACTAAAAGCAGTACGTACAGTAATTTCATGAGAAACCTTTGTGATTTATACATGTAATAGAATTAGTCGAAGAGAGTTGCTTCTCTCCCCCACCCCCTTAATTCTTTGTTAGCTGGTTGTGTCTTGGAACACTTTATAGGTTTAAACTGAAATGATTCCAAGAATGCTTGAGTTATTTTCATAGATTTGGTTCTGAGTTCTGGATTTCTCTTAAAAGATATTTGATATTCTGACAGATAGGGCAAAATAGCTGGCATGTAACTACAGTCTATTCGATATTTGCTTGTATACAAATCAGGGTGAGATAAATACCCTTAGGAAAGCAATAATAAAATAAAAGGCTAGCTTATAAATTTCATGTAATGCCAAAAGAATGCAATTGCGCATAGATTTTTCCATCAAACCAATGCACAAAGATCTGGAGCCAGTGAACATGGTGGCATTGGAGGCAGAACAAGAGTTCTACATGCATGTCCCTGCACACATTCGTAGAGCCTGTGGAGGGTAACTTTTGAAGAAAGCTCAAGTGAGACTTTGTATACATTTGCAAACTAGAAGTTCAGTTTTGCACAAGCCTGGAATTAATCAGACTTGCAAAATTTCACAGGATTCAACATTTCCAAGTTTTGCACGATTGGACTGCTGTCTAAATAAAATTGCAAAATATACTTGGGAGCCCAAAGAAGGAAACAACTAAGGTTATTTCTTTATTTATCCATCAGCGTATTCGTTTTAAGCATACTGTTGTTGCAGGGACCACATTTCTGGTGATTATATTGAGTATGAAAGGAAATTAGAATAAAAACAATTCCAGGAAACGTCTACAATATCTACAAGCAGATGGGATCTTCCTGAACAGAGCTGTGTGCTATATATTTTTTTTAATATGAGTCCATGACTTTGCATATTATGTTGTCATAAGGATTGGCAGTGAAGCGTAATAACGTAATAAAAGGGCAGTGTGTCCAGCCAAACCCGTCTGGTTGTGATTGTGGTGGTGGTAAGCTCAACGGCAGGAAGAACAAATCAGATGCAGATGTTTTTTGCATAAAGACTTCGACGTTTATTAGGGATATGGTCCTCAAGGTGACGTTGAGAGTGTGAAAAGGGATAAAGAATGGTGCGCGTTATAAACTGTGTCTGTATGTGCATTGTATATATTGACTGTCCTTGATTTCCCTGACCTGGGAATTGCTTTAGACAACTGTGCATGGAGCAGCTGTTCTGTGTGTGCAGACTTCTGTTGCATTTGGAAAGTGTGGGGTGCAGAGATTCCCTTCTTGTGCATATACATATGGGTACCTTCTGTAGATCTATCCGATTGCAGATCACTGAAGGCACACATTTCTGTTCTACCCCACAGTGAAAATGGAAATTCATCTTGTCTTTTGTTGTTGTGTACCACTTTGTGGGTCTCTCTCTCTGTTTTGGTGCTATGTGTTATTTGTTATACTGAAGTCTCTTGGCCTGAGAGGTCAGCACCCTTGAGAGTGCCCTGTGTGCTGGGAAATGTTTTTGCTAACTTTTAAATTACTTTGGAAATCTCTACAGAAGGCTGAGCTGAGCACCAGGACTGAGATTTCTTTTTCTGCAGGTGATGACTTAGACACTGATCTGCTGCTTCTTAAAGCCATCAAAAGTTTTTGTGTAATAGTTAAGACATTCTCTCAGATGGTCTTGCAATGGCTGAGGACATCAATATTAATTTCTTTAAATAATAATAATAAAAAGATAGGGAAGTAAAGGCAGCTGCGGCAGCTGCAGCAGCTGCTAGCCTTTGGGTCACATCGTAGAGCCAGGTCCCTCGTCACTCTGGATGCATGTAAGGGGGCAGCATCAGTTATAAAATATAGGAAGTTGTAATAATGCAGTGACAGTACACAGCTCTCTGTGCAGTCCTTAGGCATCAGCATCCACCTGTAACATCACTCTTCTGGTTCAGGAAGGATATGAAGGGTGGGGGGAAATTCCAAGTAGAAGAAATTAAACCCAGATTGGGCCAAAGATGAATAATATTGTGGGGGGGGGAATAGGAAGGAGTGACTTTTCATAGGCCAGAGGAGAGAATATTCAGCCAGTTCTTATTCACAGCCTATAAATAATATTTAACCAAACAAAATAAATGAAGGAAAGAGGTCGTTCATGGCTGCAGGTGTGGACTGAAGGGAGCAATGACAGGATGCTGCAGCAGGAAATGTGTATGATGTGAATTGGTAAATGTTTAATGGTTAAGACACTGAGAGGTCAGATGGATGGCTGCATTATTATCACTACCCATAACAGCTTTGACAGGGTAGCTGAAATAATACGTTGTCTCTGATAGCCTAATTCAATTTAATCTTTCTTCAGTGGCTCCACAGCTGGATCTTAGTGGCTTCCAGAGAACGACCCTTTTACTGGCAGGTGTGTTAGCAAGAAGCATAATGTTTTCCTGGCTGAACCAAATATGAAGTTGGTTTCGCAGGATGGGTGTACAAGTCAGGATCCGAATGTTCAGCAATTCGCAAATGGTGGCTTGACAATGAAAGAATTATTGGGTGATATCCAAGTGAGATATACTCATAAAAGAACCATTATCAATTAAGTTTAAGATTTCTGTGGCTCTACTCTGAGTACAACTGACAGTGGGTATTATCCATTGCTTTTAATATGTCAGTGTCTGTACATCTGCAAGACCAGGCCTATGCCACTGATGAGTATAGCTGCCAAGTCCCGGTTGGAAAAATACGGGGTCAGCAGCGCCGGCACTGGAAGTCGCTTCTACGCATGTCCAGACATGCGTAGAAGCGACTTCTGCCACCGGCTACCCGCAACCCGTCACCTTAACCGACGACAGAGATCCCCTCACCTTCCCTAGAGTCTTGTCAGCATCCCCAGGACCGGCGGCAGCGAGGGCTGGGGAGAGGCAAGAGAAGGGAGGGGGAGACAGAGCCGGGGATCGGAGCTGAGCCCCGAGCTGGGGGCTGACAGCAACGGTGATCGCTCATCTACCCCGTCTGCAGCCATGACTACTGCAGCAGCAGTAGCAGCAACAGCAGCAGGAAAGAGAGGGAGAGAGGGGGGGCTGGCGAGGGAAGAGCCCTCTCCACACACTCGCACAATGTGCATGTCACAAGGCGGGGGAGGGCGGGGAAAGGGAGAGGCAGAGCGGTGGGACACACACACACACAAGCCCGGCTTCTCGGGGTGGAAGAAAGCTTAGCCCTGGCTCCTTCTGAGGTGCAACTTAATCGATGAGTCGCTTGGAGGAGGGGCTCTGACTCTGGGGTAGGGAGTGGGCAGAGCGTAAATGGCAGGACGGGCCTCCGAGTCACCACAGCAGCCACCGAGTGCTTCCCTCCATCACCTCCATAGAGATCGGACCAACTCACTGCCGCTTCTAGCACATACTGAGACAGCCCCACTAACTTTATTACACAGTGCGCAGCGAAAGCGGCACCGGAAGAAATCAGGGGAATTACGGGATATTTTGCCATTCAGGATGACAGCGGGAAACGGCTTTAAAAGGGGGGTTTCCCGGGGAAAACGGGAGACTTGGCAGAGCTGATGAGGCTGGGTGAGGTGTCCATCTTGAGTGGCAGAAGCCCAAGAGGCAGCACCCTCCTCCTCCTCCTCCTCCTCCTCCTCCTCCTCCTCCTCCTCCTCCTCCTGTCCTGCCGCCTCCATCGTCAGCAGAGAAGTGGCACTGGCAGAAGCACCTGTTTCTGGCAAGATCTCATTAGATCTCATCGAGCTCACGAGATTTCTCAGACAGTCGGCACCACTGCTAATGGTTTGCAGGTGCACAACGCAGGTAATAGAGGAGAGGCCTCAGCAGCAGGGTAGCAGTAGGTGGGGGAAGCTAATTTTGCCTCAAGCAGGCCTGAAAGGCACACAACGTATATTAGAAATAAAACATTAATTGAATTTTTCAGTGTATTAATTGTGGAAAATGCCACTTTAGAATATTGCACTATAGGGTCTGGTTTGTCCCCCATATCTGAAAAGTTAATTTCAAAGGTACATTTATATAACAGAATAATAATTGATGGGGTTTGTTCCCCCCCATGTGAAAAGTTAATTTCAAAGGTACATTTATATAAAGGAATAATAATTGAAAAATGACTTATCTGACATTGCGCTACTTTATTCAATTTGAATCTGAAGGCATTGAAGCTCTGGTAACCCCAGCTCCATCTGCAGGTACAGTGGTACCTCGGTTTAAGAACAGTCCTGTTTATGAACGATTCCGTTTACGAACTCCGCAAAACTGGAAGTAGTGTTCTGGTTTGTGAACTTTACCACGGTCTAAGAACAGAATCTGAACAATGGAAGGGCACAGGCAGTGGGAGGCCTCATTAGGGAAAACATGCCTCGGTTTAAGAACAGATTCGGTTTAAGAATGGACTTCAGGAACACATTGTAGACCACAAACATTTATTCCCCCAAAATGCCATTGGTTTAAAGTGCCACAAGACTTGCTGAGTCCACCCCACTCTCCTGCCCCTGCCACAACAGACTAAGATAGCAAACTTGTTTAACTAAAATAGTAACTTCAAAAAAAACACCAATTTTTTGTTTTGTTTTAACAATCAGTAAAAAATGGCTAGAGTATTGGGACAGAGGCCCTTCCACACTTACCATTTAGAGCAGGGGTCCCCAGACTTACCTGGCTTCGGGCCGGTGCCCGCCGCGCCGACCGCGCGGAGGGCGGGGGAGTGCATCGGAAATGACCTCTTCTGGGTCGGGAGAGGCCCATACGCATGCGCACAAAGGATTTTCAGCGATTTTTTGCCGATTTTGAAGATCGCCGCCGCGCCGTGCGCCATAAGAGCGGGCGGCAGCAGCGGGCGGCGGGGGTCGTCGCGGGCCGGATTGGGAGGCCAATTGGGCCACATCCGGCCCGGGGGCCGTAGTTTGGGGACCCTGATTTAGAGTGATACAGTTTCTGTTTGAGCCAATGCTTTTAAGAGCGAATTACATTTGTGTCAACAAATTTGCTTCTTTGTCTCTCTGCAAGGTCTGCAATTTTAGTCACTTTGTTTGTAACAAGGTTATCCAACATAAGCTTTTTTGGATAAACACTTGGCATTTGCCATGCCACTTAAGAAATTCATAATATTCCTCTTCTCTCTTAGGTTCCTTCATTGTATAGGATCTAAGCACTACAGTACATAAAAACTGCCTGAATAATGCATAAGTGTTATTTCTATTTTACCTCCAATGTATGCTGCCTATAGTCCCTGGTAGAACACCTACAGTGGTACCTCGGTTTAAGTACACAATTGGTTCCGGAAGTCTGTACTTAACCTGAAGCGTACTTAACCTGAAGCGAACTTTCCCATTGAAAGTAATGGAAAGTGGATTAATCCATTCCAGACGGTCCGCGGAGTACTTAAACTGAAGCGTATACTTAACCCGAAGTATGAGTGTAATTGGTTCTAGAAGTCTGTACTTAACCTGAAGCGTACTTAACCTGAAGCGAACTTTCCCATTGAAAGTAATGGAAAGTGGATTAATCCGTTCCAGACAGGTCCGCGGAGTACTTAAACTGAAAGTACTCAAACCGAAGCGTACTTAAACCGAAGTATGACTGTAAGAAGTTTCAAGTTGACCTGTCTTGATTTAAAGCATACCTTGGCTTTCATTTTTATCCTGTTGCTTTTTAGCTGGTTTTGTTGGCTGCAGTTGCCTCAGCTTTTATTGTTGCTAAACTTTTGTACAGAATACTCTTATTCTTATTCATTCCAGAATGATGTGAGCTACCCTGAGCGCTGTTTTGACAGTGGATGGGTGGGATATTTAATTACCTATTTTCAAAATAAATTACTCAGGAAGCACGTTGCCTCCACATAACTTAAGCATCAGAGATTCCAAGCTCCACACTTTAGACTGAGCAATGCTCAAAAGCAACTCGTCTTAATCTGGTGAAAAGTTATTTGGGGAGATGATGGCAGTAGCTGAGTGATTGCACAATTGCCAGTTCCCCACATAGTCGTCATGATACACCTGTCACTACATGAGAAACTACCTTGTAGCATATGGACAGGTTACCAGGAGAATTCACTAACCTCTGCTTCCTGGTCTTCTGGACATTACCACTGTAGCTTGTGAGCTTCCCACATAGTAGGGCCAACCCTCCCCTAAGGCAAGATGAAGCAGTCACTGCTGGCAGTGGAAAACCCTAAAACAGCACCCCAATGAGTGCTGTACCCATCCTGTCACCTCTGCTGTCACAGAAGTGGTGATTTCCTGTGACATCTTGTGGAGAGCATGAGATCTTGTTGGATTTTGGTGAGATCTTGCCAGAACCTCACCATCACCACTTTGCTACCACCTTGCAACCTAGGTAAGGGATGCTTTGGCAGGGGCAGCACAATAACAACACTTCTTGTTTCTCCTCAAGCTGTGAAATGTGCCAATGTGACTGTTACCTTTGTACAGTAGGCTACATTCAGTTCTACACTTAGGAAAAGCAGCTGCACAAAGATAAGATGGGAGTCCACTGGCTTGCCAGTAGTACGTGTTGAAAGGATCCAGGGGTCTTAGTAGACCACAGGGTTAATTAACACTAATTTACATGAGTCAACAGTGTGATGCAGCAGAGAAAGAGAGAGAGTGCTGAGGCTATTCCAGGCTGCCTCAACAGAGGTATAGTGCCCAGGTCAAGGGAAGTAATAGTACCACTCTATTCTGCCTCGGTCAGACCATACCTGGAATACTGTGTCCAGTTCTGGGTGCTACAATTTAAGAAGGATATTGACAAGCTGGAATGTGTGCAGAGGACAACCAAGATAATCAAGGGTCTAGAAACCAGCCTTATGAGAAACAGTTGAGGAAACTGTGTATGCTTAGCCTGGAAAAGAGGAGACTAAGAGGAGATACAATAGCCATACAGTGGTACCTCGGGTTATGAACGCGATCCGTTCCGGGTCGCAGTTCGTAACCCCAAAAGTTCGTAACCCGAAACCGCCATTTTGCGCATGCGCAAAGCGCTATTTTTGCTATTTTCACGCTTTGCACATGCGCAAATGCACGCGGCGCTTCTGCGCACGTGCGCGGGGCAAAAATACTTCCTGGTTTGTGCGGTTCGTAACCTGAGTTGTTCGTAACCCGAGGTGTTCGCAACCCGAGGTACGACTGTATTCAAATATTTAAAGGTATGTCACATGAAAGATGGAGAAAGCTTGTTTTCTCCTGCTCTGGGAGGGTAGGACACAAACCAATAGATTCAAGTTAAAAGACAGAAGATTCTGACTAAACATCAGGAAGAACTTTCTGACAGTATGAGTTGTTCAACAGTGGAATGGACTTCCTAGGGAGGTTATGGGCTCTCCTTCCTTTGAGTTTTTTAAGAAGAGGTGGGGTGGCCATCTGTCATGGATGCTTTAGTTGAGATTCCTGCATTGCAGGGGGTTGGACTAGATGACCCTCGGGATCCCTTCCAAGTCTACAATTCTATTACTTTTTTAGGAGTTTCTGGGCACAGGCACCCATCCACACCTACTGCTCTGTGTCCAAACAACCAAGAGACATTGTCTCAGTTCAAGGACATATTCCAGTCAAGCAGGAACATTCCAGGAGAGTGAGGAGCAGGGCCAGTGAAAGGTGTGGTCTAGGGAAGGGACATGGCCAAAGTCCCAAGAGCCTGATGGAAAGGCCTGGAGGCTCACAATTGCATCCCTGTATATTCTGCACAATGCAGTGTGCCTAATGAAGGGGGTGAGGATATGTTCCACTGAGTATAATGCAGCCTTTTGCACAGAACAAAACCAGGAACCAAACTTTTTTGTGTTTATCTTCTGATGTTGGCGAAGTGTGCCTTTTCTTCTCTATCTGGGGTTTGATCACTTGTCAAACTCCGATACAGGAGCAGATACAGATTCTTATGCCCGTTGCAAAGAGAAAAATCAAATCTCAGATGCAAATCGGATATGAATCATTAATATGCAAGTGCGCTCCCCACACGAGCAGTTTCTAACTTACATCGCCCTACTGGAATACATATAGATTTGCTGGGTCAAAGTACTAACAGTTCTTCAACGCTTTCCAGCATAATGCAATTATACAGAACTTACTGTTAAGGAATTTATTGGTAAATGGAGGGTTCCCTGCTAAGAGTTTGCAATTTGGAACGTGTGCATTAAAAACGTCCTTTGGGAATTGGACTGACTACGGTGAATACCGTGAAATCTGTGTTGCGAGAATAAACCAGGAAAGGTCAAAATGGTTTAACCACAAAGTGTAATAGAAATCATATGCTTTTCGATGTTCTCAGCAGTTCCTGACTGCCCCGCCAACAGCATATAGTACCAGGGATTTCAAAAGTGTCCCTACCTTTTAATGATGAAGATTAGGCAGAGGACATAGAGAGATTGCTACATAATTTACTTCAAACCAATTTGACTAAGATATTAATTTAGACTTCAGCCCCTGTGGTTTTTTTCCAAGTACAGTATTCATGAATTTATAAAATCAGCAAAGTCAACGTTTGCAGACAGTAGTGTTCTTAAAGCATGATCTCATGTGTGTGTGCTTGGAATTAAGTTGTACTCCTGTGTCCAGTGGGTATTAGCCAAGTGTATAAGATTGCAATATTAATCTGTTGACATTGGCTTGGTTCAAGAGTTGCCCTTCCATTGACCAAAAAAAAAAAGGTTGGCAAGACATTGGCAAGACATAAAGATGTGTCTTTATTATTATTATTATTATTATTATTATTATTATTATTATTATTATTATTATTTGTAAACAGGGCAACTCAACAAACAGTGGAGTGAATCATCCTCTCTCTCTCTCTCTCTCTCTCTCTCTCTCTCTCTCTCTCTCTCTCTCTCTCTCTCTCTCTCACACACACACACACACACACACACACAACCCCTTCTTCAAATTCAGTGGCACATCTCTGTAATGTGAGGGCTTCTGTTAGAACTGCTAGATGCTCTGATCATAAAATCATAGAATTATAGAGTTGGAAGAGACCACAAGGGCCATCCAGTCCAACCCCCTGCCCTAGCAGGAAACACCATCAAAGCATTCTTGACATATGCCTGTCAAGCCTCTGCTTAAAGACCTCCAAAGAAGGAGACTCCACCACACTCCTTGGCAGCAAATTCCACTGCCGAACAGCTCTTACTGTCAGGAAGTTCTTCCTAATGTTTAGGTGGAATCTTCTTTCTTGTAGTTTGAATCCATTGCTCCCTGTCCGCTTCTCTGGAGCAGCAGAAAACAACCTTTCTCCCTCCTCTATATGACATCCTTTTATATATTTGAACATGGCTATCATATCACCCCTTAACCTTCTCTTCTCCAGGCTAAACATACCCAGCTCCCTAAGCCATTCCTCATAAGGCATCGTTTCCAGGCCTTTGACCATTTTGGTTGCCCTCTTTTGGACACATTCCAGCTCGTCAGTATCCTTCTTGAACTGTGGTGCCCAGAACTGGACACTACTCCAGGAGAGGTCTGACCAGAGCAGAATACAGTGGTACTATTACTTCCCTTGATCTAGATTCTATACTCCTATTGATGCAGCCCAGAATTGCATTGGCTTTTTAAGCTGCTGCATCACACTGCTGACTCATGTCAAGTTTGTGATCTACCAAGACTCCTAGATCCTTTTCACATGTACTGCTCTCAAGCCAGGTGTCACCCATCCTGTATTTGTGCCTTTCATTTTTTTGCCCAAGTGTAGTACTTTACATTTCTCCTTGTTGAAATTCATCTTGTTTGCTTTGGCCCAGTTGTCTAATCTGTTAAGGTCATTTTGAAGTGTGATCCTGTCCTCTGGGATATTAGCCACCCCTCCCAATTTGGTGTCATCTGCAAACTTGATCAGGATGCCCTCAAGCCCATCATCCAAGTCATTGATAAAGATGTTGAATAAGACTGGGCCCAAGACAGAACCCTGTAGCACCCCACTAGTCACTACTCTGCAGGATGAGAAGGAGCCTTTGATGAGCACCCTTTGGGTTCGGTCAGTCAGCCAGTTACAAATCCACTGAATGGTAGCATTGTCTAGCCCGCATTTTACCAGCTTCTTTACAAGAATATCATGGGGCACCTTGTCAAAGGCCTTGCTGAAATCAAGATAGGCTACATCCACAGCATTCCCTTCATCTACCAGGCTTGTAATTCTGTCAAAAAATGAGGTCAGATTAGTCTGACATGACTTATTTTTCAGAAACCATGCTGACTTTTAGTGATTCAAGTTAAGGTCATATTACGCATGATCGAGTTATTTATTTTGGCACCTGAGTTAGAAAATCTGTCAAACAACTTGCTGCCTTTTCATGACCACTCAAATCAGGTATCTGAAGCAGCTACCTCTTGATGGTAGAAAATACTGCTTTTGCCTTTCTGCTTTTCAAGTAAGTACTCAGTTAACAATCCAGTCTGAATATAGGAACTCATCACTGAACAGAAGGAACTGGTGAACATTCACATAAGCAGAAGTTAATACAAGTGTGATCCTTAAGAGAGTTGATACATCATGACACTGCTACCATTTGAATTTGCACAAATGAGACTTTGAATAATTAACATTTAAATAATTGCTATTTTAACTGTATTTTAACTTGGGTTCATGCTTGAATGGCTGAATTGAACTTTTTGTACCCTGAAGAATTGTGACTGTTTTGTTTCAGATGTAATTCTGAATCATGTGCATTAATTACTTGCTTTGTTTCATGGAAATAATACTGAAACACAGCATAATTTGTATGAACATAATTTGCTCATGGCTGTGTCTGGAAAGTCTTGTAAACTGACAAACTTCACAAAGAAAGCAGTGAATTTTGACAGAGTGCTACTGTCTTAAATGAATTATTATATGCATTCAACTACAGATGGGGAAAAGGTTCATTTTTTAATTAAACAGTGGATGGAAATACAAGCTACTACATTGTAGTGGTCAGCTCTAAATCTTTTCCAGACTAGCAGGAGAATTCTATGCATGGTTTTCCTTCTTTGGTGGGAACGATTCGAGTTCCAGAAAAGATGCATATCCTTTTATTTCATTTGCTTCAATTATTTCAATATTTTTGAAGCTGTGATGACTAGTGATTTAGAATTATGGGTAAATACTAAGAGGAACTCATTTTTATCATCCTAAAAGCTTTGACCCTTCCAATAAAAGCAAAATGATGTGGCGTGATGGTGATTTTCAGTGTCTCATTTCACTATAAGTGGCTGTGTTATTATCGCTACAGCTAAATTTAATCGTTGTAACCATTGATTCAGAATCGTTGCCAAAACAGTGTGGACCTGATCCAAAGAAAATTAATCCAGTTCAAAGTAATGAAGCGAGTTAGCTATCCATGCTATGGTAGCATTTAGGAGAGTCTGCTACAATGTCTCACAGTTGGACCTGCTTCAAAGACTGTTAAGAAATTGCAGATAGTTAAGTACATCTACTAGGTTGAGGCAGTGAACACAGTATATATTTAAAGCCCATTTTCCCCAAAGAATCCTGGAAACTTTAGTTTGTTTAAGATGCTGGGAATGGTAGGGATAAACTGTAGTTCTCGGGTTTCGAGGGAATGTGTTTTATATGTGCACCAAATGTATGAAGCATCTCCACCCCCATCGTTCTGCCCGGACACTGAGGTCCAGCACCAAGGGCCTTCTGGCGGTTCCTTCCTTGCGAGAAGCCAAGTTGCGGGGAACCAGGCAGAGGGCCTTCTCGGTAGTGGCGCCCGCCCTGTGGAACCCCCTCCCATCAGATGTCAAAGAGAAAAACAGCTACCAGATTTTTAGAAGACACCTGAAGGCAGCCCTGTTTAGAGAGGCTTTTAATCTTTAATTGATTATTTTATTCTTCTGTTGGAAGCCGCCCAGAGTGGCTGGGGAAACCCAGCCAGATGAGCGGGGTATAAATAATAAATTATTATTATTATTATTATTATTATTATTATTTGTACACAGCTTGGGACTGGCGTATCTTACAGACACTGCAAGAACAGCACTGCCTTCTGGTCTATTTCCAAGCACAATTCAAAGTGCTGGTGCTAAATTGCGTTAAAAGGTTAGAACCAAGATACTTGAATGAATGCTTGTTCCCATACCAGCTGTCTGCATACTGAGGTCGTCTTTGGAGTTTTAATTCGGGTTGCGACTGGCTGTGTGTGCCGAAGGGACCTTTGGAAAGGGTTTTCATATACCAAATTGCAAAGTAGTTTTGAAACTGAAAGAAGTTTCCAAACATCTTGTGATATGCGGGTCTCTTGCTGAAAGAACAACATTTGAAAATCCCACTGGGTGCCCGCTAGGTCTTGTACTCACCTAAAGTAGCTTTTTGGATTCCAGCCAGTTCTTGAAAATAAGTCTCTTATTTCAGTAGAACTCTGCATTCAAGTCCGCATGTGCTTAGGCTGTGGCCTAAATGGGCCTTTGACCTTGCATTTTCCAAGCAAATATACACTCGGTGACACATCATTTTGAGACCACTCCCTTATTCTCTCTCTCTCTCTCTCTCTCTCTCTCTCTCTCTCTCTCTCTCTCTCTCTCTCTCTCTCTCTAAAAAAAGCTGATATAATTTATGAGCTACACTCTCATTAAATAAGAATTGAATGTATGATATCTTTATAGTTGGCAGCAGGTTTCAGATCTGGCTGAATAACACTGTGAATATTGAATATCGTCTTTGGAGATACGTAAAGCTGTATATGAGATGCAGACAGACAGGAACAATCTTAGGAATGTAAGCTAATAAGTAAGGTCTGAATTCAACAGAGATAATGTAACTATAAATGCAGCACTAGGAATTTATGCTGTAGAAACAGGATGATTTGGCCATAGATTCAGATTCAGATTTGTTATTTTTAACTAGAGCTGTGCTGAAGGTTTCAAACTTTCCCCCCCCCCCCCTGACATTCATTGATTGGATGGGTAAAAAACAACAACAACCCCTCTAGAAAGATTGATGGAGAGTGGAGCCAAAGAGGAAATTCACCAAAATCTTCAGGAGGGGATTGTTACTGTTTTCATTTTTCTCCTTGGTTGTTTTTTAAGCACTCTGTGCCACTTGTGGCTGTATGGTGTGTTGCGAAAGGTTAATCCTACTCTACTCAAGTTCCATTCTGGATCACGCTACCTTTTAGATTTAACAATACAAGTGCAAACTAGGCATTCAGCATAATGCGTGGTTTGGCTCTATGCTTGGGATATCCGGATGTAAACCTTTTTTGAATGGTATGCCCAGTCTATCTTTTTTTTGTGTGTACGAATTTCCCCTTATATGTTGGCCTTTAGCATATATATTTTCTGTGGAATGCTAAGGGAATGTTTAGAATTTTCTGTGCCCTGAAGAGGCCATTCAGATTGCAGGAGATTCCATTGTTTAATAGAGTATTCCCTCTTGCATTTAAAATCATAGACTATAAAATACATAAATACCACAACTAGAAGAACAGCATAGTTTTTTTTTCTACAACATTTATTAACATGATGCAGACCATGCAGATCCTGGCAGTCTAGAAAGGAGAACTGTATTGTTTCCTTCTTGCCACCATCATTAATTTTGACAGATCTGAGTAGTTTGCATTTTTGCACTCGCATGTTGTGATTAACCTCCCCACCCCCTTCTTTGCTTTGGAGGTCAGCAAAAGTGAGCTTATAAGACACTTTGTGTAATGTGAGAAGAAGGCCATTGATGCAATTGGATTCATTTAGAATTTACAATGGTCTAACACAATATATTTCAGTATTAACATAATGTACAGATTTTTCTTTTCTTTACAGCTTTTGCTGGTCTCTCTAGTTACCAAAGTCACTTCCTATCTGTAAGCACTTCATGCAGAACTAGAATACTAAGCACACTATTTTACGGGTTAGTTTCTAGGAATAGTCAGTGGTTGAACATTTTGGCAAGCTGAATGGTTATTTACATTTGTATCCCATGTTTCCTCAAAGGAAGTCAAAGTAGTGTACATGGTTCTCCCCCTTAGGAATAGATTTTGGTCATTCAAATTTCAGCAGTGCCCTGTGTGAGCCCAAGATTTGGCACCCACCCCACCATCTCTCTCCTTTCGTTCTGTTCAATTCACTGCATCATCATTGCAACACCCTGTAGCATCTCTTAGGCTTGATGCCCAGTGTGGTGGATCGGTCATGCTGCCTTAAATCTGCCTCTGTCCCCTTAATTCTATCCTCACAAAAGGTCTGTGGGGTAGGTTAGGCTGAGATAGAGTGACTGGCCCAAGGTCATCCAGTGAACTTTGTGGCTGAGTACGGATTTGAACCCTGGTCTCTCGGGTCTGACAACCTGACCACTACATGTAGCCAATAAGTTATGAGGTTGTTGTGAGGGAGGGGGAAGAACCATGTATGCCACCTTGAGGTCCTAAATGTAAAATAAAATAAAATAAAATAAAAATGTTCACTGTTAAGTATGTAGGGTTATGAGCTGTACCACAGTCTGAAATAGCACACTGATTAATGGAACAGTGATACTCATTTTTTTCTCATAGATGCAAATCAGGGGAATATTTTACCAAACACCACCAATGGATTAAACACTGAAATTCTTGCTCTGATTGACATAACTGCAATTTAAAACAACACAAACATCTCAGTTAGAAATAATCCAATGAATTATCGATACAGCAGCAATCTTGACAACTTTACTTGTTTCTGCCTACTTGCTCTCTAACACTCATTCTTCTAATGATGTTTCACTTATCATTGCTTCTCAGCTTTGCACATAGGACATGCATTGCCATAAACTCTCTTAAAAAACAACAACAACCAATATTGCACTCCCAGCTCACATTTCTCAAGCTTCCACTAACAGCAAACATACTGACCTTCCTTTGAATGGAGGCACCCTGCTTCTAGTTACAGTTCAACCACATTTCCAGGGTTTGTTTTCTTATTTTAATCCCAACAGACTCCAGCCCTCAGTTCTTTGCATCTCAAGCAGTTCCAGCTCACAGACATCTTCATTTGGCCCCTCTCTAACTCTCTGATGCCCCTGTGGATTCCTGACCATGTGTCTCATTCTCCTTCCTGTTTCTTAGATTCCAGGCAGTATCTGCTCCATCACCCTGGTCATATTTCATTTCAGGTTTTTTAGCCTCTCACTGTCCTGAAATATTCGTTGTGTCTTTTCCAGAAACTTGGAAGTCTCTGATGCCAGAATTACATGCTCATGCTCATGATCATGGTTGTGGTGTTTTTGTTTTTAAATAGATGCTGAATTTGTCCAATTGCAATTATCCAATTCTGCACACCTCCCATTTAGTATATTGTAGACAACAAAAGAAGATGGATGCCTTCAGAGGTATTATGAAATAGCTAGTTTTGAGTGTCAGGGAGGTTCTAAGATACTGGCTATGTGGTTTTAAAACACTGTTTGCTACAGAACCAATTAGAGCTACTAGAGCAGTGCTCTAGTTTCAGTCCCACCTCCCAAAAGTAGCAATGGAAGGTTTTTAGGCAATTCAGTCTCAATCTTCAGTAATCATGCAAATGCTCATGCCTCTTCATTGGCATGCATAAAAAAATAGGGAAATGAAGTAGAAGTGGTGTCAGTTCATGCAATGTGGTATGCATAACAACCACTGCTTGCACAAATATAGGTATGTATCACATCACACAAAGAACTGCTGAGGTGGACAAAGCTATTCATTTCAATTCTTTTGGCACTGCCAACATTCATACCCTGTTCAACATTTCCAATACCGGAAACAAGCCTTACTTCCTTTATCATCTATGTAGTATTTGTGCAAGCCCATTAGATGGGCTTGCACAAACCTATCCATTCTGAAGGAAATCAGCCCTGAGTGCTCACTGGAAGGACAGATCCTGAAGCTGAGGTTCCAATACTTTGGCCACCTCATGAGAAGAGAAGACTCCCTGGAAAAGACCCTGATGCTGGAGAAAATGGAGGGCACAAGGAGAAGGGGACGGCAGAGGATGAGATGGTTAGACAGTGTTCTCGAAGCCACCAACATGAGTCTGACCAAACTGCGGGAGGCAGTGGAAGACAGGAGTGCCTGGTGTGCTCTGTTCCATGGGGTCACGAAGAGTCAGACATGACTAAACGACTAAACAACAACAACAAATTAGATGGCTCATGAGGACTCAGTGGAGCTTCTCTGGTTGAATCAAAAAATAGTCTTGGCATGCTGTGGTCTTGTTTCCGGTATTCTTTCACTTTAATTAGTGCCAATTTAATTAGAGGAAGATTTCCTGCTAATATCACTTACTGATACATAGTCTATCCCATATGCAACAGGATCAGAAATAATAATAATAATAATAATAATAATAATAATAATAATAATAATTTATACCCCGCCCATCTGACTGGGTTTCCCCAGCCACACTGGGCGGCTCCCAATAGAACACTAAGAACAGAATAAAACTGTCTATTGGGATCAGCTGAGTTCCCCCCCCCCCTTCCTGAGAGATCATCATTCTCCTTGGTTTCCCAGTCAATCCGTTCTGCTTCTTAGAGCACCTAGGATGTGGTTCAAAAGATGTTAACTTAGAAACCCTGTTGAATTCAGACGGATTCTCCCAGGAGCACAAGTAGTTTGCAACATTCTTAATTGCCACTGTGAACTTTATAGATCAGAAATTATTATGGGTTTAGGCTTCAGTCAAGCATGCTTGAGGCTAGAAATACCAGCAGGTGCTCTGCTGTTTTTTACCCTGAAGTCTTTTGAAGATACAAATGGCTTCATTCATTTTTTTTCACTCTATGGCTTTTGTCTAGTTTTGCTAACAAGGCAAAGAAGTCCTACTGTGAAGCTATGTAATAAAGGTGTTAGCATTAGTCACAGCCAACTTTAAAAAGAATTTCTAAGCACTAAACAGGAGAGTTTTGTAGGTTGTTTTTCCCGCAACCTACATATTATATTATACATTATAATATAATGTATTTATAATGCATATTTCAGTTTAGAGTAAACAAGATTAGTTTAGCAGCAGTTAAAATAAAATGTTACCAATCCCTAATTATTGGTACGTGCTAACTAAATTTAAATCAAACCAATCTTTGCTTTTCAGTCATCTTGTGAAGATGACAAATGCACTTGTCATTTGCCACTTACTTGCAGATTTATTCAAACTCTAATTGACGTACTGAGGAAGAGGATTTCCTGATTGAATGGCTATTAGCTTCCTAAGAATGGGAAATAAATGCAAGTATTTATTTTGATTAAATTAAAAATTCTACTTTTTCCTTTAAACATTTTAACTTTTTAAATGTAGTATTTGAAAACATTTCCATGCAGTTGTTGATATAATCATGATTAAATATAACATTTAAAAATCCTTTTTCTTTCCCCCAAATTTATCTTCTTAATAGTTTATTCATATTTACAGAGGCAGATGAACGGTATGGGCTCAGCAACAGACATAGAGTCACAGCAGCCTCAAAGCTCAGAACAAATAATTGGAACAGTGGGACTAGCTGGGCCATAAGCAAAAGTCCAAGTTTAAGGAGTCCAAGAAACCAGGCAAGGAGTTCAAAACAGCACAGAAGCAACAGAGTTGTCCCAATGAATTGACACACCCATCCACCAAGCTTGTAAAGGTGAGGTGAGGTGAGGCGAGCTTACTTGCAAGGCTGCTGTGCTTTATGGGAATGTTAAGTTTGCAGATTGAGGAGGATGGGTCTGTTTCAGTGATAGATCTAGTCCTGAGTGGCTCAGCTGTTATTCCCCATTCTGACTCTGGTTCCTCCACCCCCAGCAGTTGGTTGAAGCCCCTCTTGACTCCACTGATGTTCTCCTGTTCCTGGGAAGGAAGAGAAAAGGCCAGATTCCTGCTTCCCAATCCAGAGCTCCTGGTTTATGGGAGAGGGGAGTATCTGCCTCTTCTAGTCTCTGTTTCCTGGTCTCAGCTCTTTCCCAATTTCATCCTCCTCTTCCCCCTCTTTGCCTACCACAGCGTGGCATGGATTGTGGAGATATTCCTGGAGTTCATTCTTGAAATGCGGTGGTGTCCAGAAAGCTTATAGTATCTCAGTCTCCAAAGCAGGCATCTATTGCATTGTCTTTTTATTTTTATGTTTTAAAAAATGGATATGGAAGTTGAACTAGGTTTATACTTGAAACGCAGGATGATGCTCTCCTGAACATGCTCACTAGTTCTCATTTCATTGTTTCAGCCTTCAAATGCTTCATCCAACCAATTAATTTTTCATCATTCTTCTTTGGTTACAATCCTTGTTTTCCTTCAGAGGTTGACACTGATGAAATTTGTTACTACTCTACGACGATATCTGCAAAAATCATTAGTGGATATTATATTTCACTGTTAGGATGTCATTTTAACATAATAAGTTTGCTCTGGAAATGAATGGTATGCAAAAAAAGGAGAACTAAGCAGTTTCACTGTTTTGCCATGGTCTCCAGAGTGATTAAGTAATGTGGAGATTTTGATGGGAATCTAAATATATATATATTTAAAAAATCTATAAATTAACTCAGATGCTAGCCATATCTCTTTATGATTTAATTGCTCTATTATGGACAATTTTATAGCCTCTACCTTAGTCAGTAAACTTTCGGCACATTCTTCTTGCCATTAATAGGTACCATACAAAGTTACAAAGTTCTTAGCGTGTGTTGTCACAAGGTAGTGTGGAAGAAAATCCTTTTAAGCTAGCAAGGGAGTTGGGTATCCCTTCCCTTTCCTCCCTCCCTCCCCTTCCTCTCTCTCCCTCTCCCTTTCCCCACCCCCACTTATTGGTGGTTTAGTGCTTAAGATCATTGCTGGCTTGAGATCCACCAATGGGTTGTAGCCAGATTCAAGCTGAATCACAACAGGAGTGCTAGTACTATGCATATATGTGGTGAAACAAAATAAGAAATGGGTGCCCAAATGCATGTGTGGTTCTGCCTGGACACTCAGGTCCAGCTCCGAGGGCCTTCTGGGGGTTCCCTCTCTGCGAGAAGCCAAGTTACAGGGAACCAGGCAAAGGGCCTTCTTGATGGTGGCACCTGCCCTGTGGAACGCCCTACCATCAGATGTGAAGGAAATAAACAACTATCTGACTTTTAGAACACATCTGAAGGCAGCCCTGCTTAGAGAAGTTTTTAATGTTTGATGTTTTATTCCACGTATAGGCAAACTCCGGCCCTCCAGAGTTTGGGACTACAATTCCCATCATCCCTAGCTAACAGGACCAGTGGTTTGGGAATTGTAGTCCCAAACATATGGAGGGCCAGAGTTTGCTTATGTCTGTCTTATTGTTTTTAATCTGTTGGGAGCCTCCCATAGTGTCTGGGGAAACCCAGCCGGATGGGCAGGGTATAAATAATATAAAATATTATTATTATAAAAGGAGCTCCTTGGTTTGAAGAGGTTGAAGAAACCTGGTTTAGGTATTTACTCCTCACTGTCCTTGTATGGTTTTTGACAGGAGCTTTTCAGTCCTCTGAGGTTAGGCTACTTTCGAAACCTCTTTTCATCTCTCTCTTCCTTCTGTTAGCCCCCAAAATGACTCATCTGCAAAGTCCAAAACTGCTTTGGAAGTCTGGATGCCTTCCCCAGAAATAGCCTTGGATCAAGAAAGCAGTCTTCCTTTTATGCCTAGGTTGAAAATACAGGCCTCTGCTGTAAGAGGTGTAGAGAAGAGAGGTGTAGAGAAGAGAGGTGTTGGCATTTTGCAGATAGTGTTTCAGTTGTGAAGACAATAACAAAGTAACCAGCAAAGATTTATCCTGCAAACTCAGCCGCCTCATGCTGCATCTTGCAATGATATCTGGCCTTTTCTAGGGATTCTAATTATTACTGGATGGGGGGGGGGACTCTGAATTTTCTTTTTGGGGGCTATTTTTACATCTGTTTAGAAACCCAGTGCTTGCAGAGGAAATGCAATTCATTACATCTTCCCCCCAAAATGTTTACATTAGAGTTCTAATGTAACTCAGTGACTATTTGCAAGCATTTTGCCAAAAGGCTTCCCCTTCTGTATTTGTCATTCTAAGTAGGAGAGGTGTTGAAATATGACGTTAATTTGTGCTGCACCCCATTGCTACCAGTTGCTACCTGGGATAATTGCTGGTCACCCTGTTCATTTGGTAGGTATGAAAGTGAGTGAGTGTGTGAATGTGTGTGTGTGTATGACAAACCAGGCTACTTCCAAAATCTGGAAAACAGTATATGTATGTGTGTGTGTGTGTGTATATATATATATATATAAATTTTCCTATTCTTTTTCAAAATGCCATTGAAAATGTGAATAATCTGTAAATGGCTTTTCATGATCTCTGATGTGGCTATTGTTATATTGTCTGTGGCACTTGTCAAACCCTTTTCTTATTTCCAGTTCTATTGGGTTTGCTTCTTTAGAGAAAACAACAACAATTGACTGCTGGATGTACAGATTTCACACAAGGAAAGTAGCGGGGAAGAACACAGGTTGAAGGCACATCAGGATGTATAAAAGGTACATTGAAGTGCCTGGGTCTATCAGCCCTGCATCACACTCCATGGAATGCCCCTGCAGTTGCTGGTGGGGGCTTCTGAATAACAACACGTGAACTCTTTGTTAAAACATCTGCACCGGCTGCTACAGCTGGGCCAGGTTCAAGGCCCTTGCATTAATTTGCAAAGTCCTGGGTATCTCAGGAACTGCCTAAATCCTTATATCTCAGATCAGTCACTGAGATCATCTGTAGAAATGTCACTGGTCGTTGCTTGAGGCTAATTTGACAGCAGCAAGTAATAGAGCTTTAATGTCATCAGTCCAGCCCTGTGGAATAATACTCTGCCAATAGAAATTCAGCAGGCTTCTTCTGTTTCAACTGCTGAAAACCTTTCTATTCTGTCAGGTTTGTGAGAGCAGTTAAGAATACCTCCTCCACAACAATTACCTGATTTCTTATTTAAACTTTTTAAAATATGGTTTTTATATGTTTTTTATTGTATGGTTTTACATATAGCTGTTGTGAACCACTTTGGTATTTTTTTGTTATGAGTTAGCAGTATTTTCCATAAATAAAATAAATCAGCACAAGTGATCATGCATCACTGCATATATCTAGAGCTAGATCAAGATGTTTGTGGGGAAAGTCTAATGATCAACATTAAGGGGACGACGACACTGGATTGGAATCAGAGTGTCCCTTCTGCTAAGGAAAGGGCTTCTTCCATTTGTGGAAGGGACAGTAGGAAAGGAGAGCTGATTTTGGCCAATTCCCCCCTTCTACCTGCATATCCCTGCACCATCGCTCTCATTGTTCTAGAATAGGCATCTGCAAACTGCGGCCCTCCAGATGTTTTGGCCTACAACTCCCATGATCCCTAGCTAACAGGACCAGTGGTCGGGGAAGATGGGAATTGTAGTCCAAAACATCTGGAGGGCCGAAGTTTGGGGATGCCTGTTCTAGAAGGTTCCTCTATTTTCTGGAACAGTTTTTCAGAAGCTACAGAGTTGTGCGAATGAAAGAAGGAATCGATGAAAATAGTCTGCATCCTTTCTCCAGTGTGAGTGCTTGTGAGTGGAGATAGAATCCGCTCAAATGAATTCTGGACACCAATATGTGTATGTGTGCTTGCAGATCAGATTTTGCAGTACAAACCACCCCAGCCTCTTGCTATAATGCACATCAGTTTGTGAAATTGGTCTTTTGGGGGGAGGCAGGTGGTGTAACAAGAACCCCACATGCCCAGAAGGTGTTTTGGGAAAGCAGGAATATCCATGTCACTCGGTGGACTTTTGGTTGATATCCCAGACTATGGAAGGCAGAGTCAAAAACTGCATGGAAAGAGAAGGCTTCTTTAAAAAGGAAAAGCCTGTAAATATGCAAGAAACCATTTTGAAAAAGTATCTCTGTTAAACACTAGAAAGGTCATCCTGGTCAATCTGTTTCATCTGTTTCTTTTCACATCCATTATTGTACATCTTTAGGAAGCACTTCAGAAGTGTGTAATGGAAATAACAGAGGAGAAAGGTTCTTTATAGAGGTGTTACAGTAAGAAGATGAGGGGTAGGGACACAGAGAGAGGTTCTGATGATTCACATCTTGTGTAATGTGGACTCTGATATACATACGCAAAAGGAACATTACCAATGGTTTTGACAGCTACCTAGATAAGATTAATCTAAAATAAATTCATTTCTGGCCTCAATCTAACAGGCACCATTGAATGCACTAGTAGTATGAAGTGACACCTATAAACCTAATTGCTCATTTATAAATTTACTGTCGGTGACATTTCTGCCCTTAAACTGCAACCTGGCTTCTCCCCCACCTAGAATGGTAATATGCATGCCTCTGAAATCCATATATTATTAAACAGTGATACATCTCATTTAGTTAAACATAAAGTTGTAAACTATATGATTCCCAAATGTATAGAATTCCAGTATTTTATTCTTAACGTATCCTATGAAAAGGTGCTTGCCAAGCATTTGTATCAGCCTGGCAGATGGCTAAAACAGATTTTAATGACTGAAGGTAATGCTAGCTGCAGAAAGTTTAATGCAGGCTTAAAGAAAAATCACCAGACTTTTCCGAAGGGAATGACACACTGTCTGTAAGACTGAAGTTCTGAGGCCCGGGTTATTCAGGTGTAAAGTGTAAAATTCACATGGGGATCCTCCTCCCCTATTCTGTCCTGTGTTCAGTTAGTAGGGAAGCAAAAACCATTCATATATAACACTCTGAGGCACATCCAGGCATGCAGATCCCATGCAGCACCGATTTCACGACTTGGTAAAATTGCCCTTAGGAAGAAACTGCAAACTACTGAGACCAAGTTCACAAGGACATCCTGTGAATGGTGACCCAGACTGGGAAGCCACTTGAAATGGATGTGTATGTTGGCTCTCTGCCCTGGGTGAGTTGGTCATACTCAGACACCACCACACACAAAACCATTTTTATTTTATTTGTTGTGTAGCACCGCAAACCACATCAAATGTAGACTTACAAGAGAAAGACAGACCACTGTCAGCTGGGACTGGGTCACCGCTCAAGATTAGAACAAGTCAAAAACTGAGGGCATCGACCTAGGAGGTCTAGAAGATGGAAATTGCCTTCAGAATCCACATTTGCCAGTATGCTGTAAAATGTGAAGTGTCTACTTGCTTGGAGTGTGAGTTGTTTTACTTATACAGTACAGATCCCTGCTCCCACCTTAATCATCACTGAAAGAACGGGAAAATTGACTTGCACACAAGATCACTCTGAAACCAGTCCAGAATCACTATCATTTCCTGGGTTTGTACTAGCTTTTACAAACACGTATCTCCACTATGGATTGAAAGCTGAAGAAAGTCACCTGAACTATGAGATCAGTTTCTCTTTCTCCACACCCCTAAGGTTTCGACAGGCTAGGATTCTTCCACCTCTTTCGTGCTGCATTTCCATCCCTAGGTGTAGCTGCTCTCGTCCTGCTTTGAGAGTGTGAGTAGGTGTGTTGTGTGTTCGTACGACTGTGAGAATGAGAGAATCAGGCATCACCTGCACTATTTATTTAAAGCAGCGTCATAAAACTGTCATGGCTCCTCGCCCCAGAGAATCCTGCGAACTGTAGTTTGTTAAGGCTGCTGATTCTCTAAGCGGTTTTACAGTGAACCCCTCTTCCCTGGGAACTCTGGAAATTGTAGCTCTGCAGGTAGAATAAGGGTATCTCAACAACTCTCAGCACACTTAAAGTAGTTCCCAGGATGCTTTGTGGGGGGCGGGAGCAAGCCATGACTGTTTCAAGTGGTATGATACTGCTTCAAATGTATATTGCAGACAGGGATGGAGAGAGTAAGTGTGTTGTGTGCCTGCAAATGTGGTTGCATGTGTATAAATTTAGGTGGGGATGTGTGCAAAATAGTCACACCCACACTGGTATTTGGCGCTTGGAGGCGTGCCTGTCACTGCAGCCCTCAGTTCTCCTTCCTCAAAAAAGTTGCTATCTCTATCTTAAAAGGTCAGCAAATGAGTTTAACAATTACTTAAGCTGTAATAGTTTCAAGGAAAGCTAAACAGGGCAATTTGATTTCCTTTGACTTTGGGTGAGTGAAAAGGGGGAATGACTTGTTCAGTTCCAGCTTTTCAAGCAGCATGGCAAGCGCACAAAAGCACGACTCTTTATTATGTCACCACACACTCAGTGGGCTTTCGAAGGCATTCCTGTGTCAAGAGGAGAGCTAACCACTTCTTGTCCACACTACTGGGCTGTTCTTGCAATTCTTGGCCGGCTGCCCGGTTTGTCTGTCATTCATCCTGCGTTTTTCCCCCCTTCGCCCTTGACAAGGAGTACTCTCAGGCCCCAGGAACACATGCCTCTGACTGCTAGGTGATACGTAGTGATTAATAGAAATAATCATCTTAATTCGTGAAATAAAATCAATTGCCCTATACATGCAGAAGCCCCAGACAAGATGTACGCAAAAAAAAACCTTGTCTGCACTGCTTGCCTCTTATGAAACTGGGACAGCGCTCAAGATTTATGTTTTGCCTTCCCCTTCCAGGCTTGCCCTGGAGTGGCTTAACTTGACACCCCAATAAATATTTGCACAAACTAATTTGACAGAATATTTAGACTTATAAATGAGTTTGTTTCAATCAGGGGAGCCAGGCTGGGAAACACAAAGTGCATCTTTGTTTGGGAATTCGAGGCAGGAAGTATACATTGGGACAGAGGGCCTTGGATCAATCCCTGGCTCTAGTGTTTATTTCATTAGACAATGTATCAGAATTCTCTTTAGCATGCCTGAAAATGTACAGAGGGCGTGTTAGGATTAAGTGGTACAAATAGTGGTATCTAAGTGACTGACTATGTATACAGTAATGTTTATTCATCTGTTTCCGTGCAGTTTGAAAGGGATAAAATTTATCAGGCACATGCATTTCTTCACCCACTAATAATTTTGTTTCCCATGCCACAGTGGTTAATGAATGTTTTTTTGGTGTGATGGATTTTTACGCAAGAAGATAAAACACTACAGTCTTTACTAAAAATAGCACTTGCCTGCCTTCCATTCCCATGTACAGTACAAATAACAGTGGAACTCTTAGTATGCCCCTACCTAAGCACGCTTTGTGTGCAGCTGTAAGAATTTGCTTTCAACTCCTTTTTTCCTGCTCTTTCACTGTGGTGGGATATGACAAGTCACAGTTTGGCCAAGTGTGCTCTAAGGTTTTACATCAGAACTGGAGAACCAATTACCACGAGTGTTTTTGACTGGCAGAAATGTGCCACTGAACTCCCATTAGGCCTCTTGCTTTCCTGGATGAAAGACAGACAGTGTGAGTGTGTGCAGAAAATAGCCTACTGTACAATGATAAAAGTTATATTCATTGCTTGTCCCGCCTTTGCCTCTAACCCTGCCTACTGCTGGCACACGGCCCTCAGAAGGTGGCCCAGAAAGGAATGTGGCCCTCAAGCTTGGGAAGATTTGTCACCTCTAATGTAGGAGAAGGCGCTCCTCTAGGTCCTTTGAGATGAAGCCATTGAGAGCTAAGATAAGCACAAGTACTTTGAATTGAATTTGGAAATGGGCCAACAGCCAATGCAGTTGTTTCAGAAATGGAAGATATAGTCCCTTTGGCTGGTCGCTGCTGTATTTAGACTAACTGAAATTTTTGGGAAGTTTCCAAAGGCATAGACATTCCCAGAGTGTTAATTTGTTGCAGGAAAAACAACAATGAAGAATATTGTGGCACCTTAAAGAGTTAAAGAGTCACAAATTAATTATGGCATTTGCTTCTGTGGACTAGACTCCATCAGAGGCATGTTGTTATTTTGTGTGTGTGTGTGTGTGTGTGTGTGTGTGTGTGTGTGTGTGTTGATCACAGTTTATTATTCACTTCCAACAAACCATGCACATATACTTACAAACTAAGGATGTCATTTCATTCAGCTGTTGTGTTGGGCTCAGCTTTCTTTGACTAATTTGTTAGTTTTGAAAGATGTCACGGTACTCTTTGATGAGGTGCTGTTTGTCCTGGTGAAAAAAATTACTTGAGATGTGATTAGTTTCTTTGGTGCAAAAGAGAAGCTTATTTGAATATCTTATGGGATGTGACAGATTCATGTACATGGTGAGGAAGAGAGCAAAAAGAATTCTAAAAATCAGTTGCCCACCATCACACTAGTTTCCTCTGTGTTTTATTTTTAACGAAATGGTAGTGTGCAAATAAATATAAATATGGAATAAGGCATCTGGTGGCCTCTTTCTTCTTAGATCATATTCCTTCCGTAGCTCTCTGATGGGATATATGCACAAGGACACAGTGGTTAGTATAAAGGATTATCAAATAGATGCTTGCCTTGCCAATGCAAACTATAATTGCCACATATAAGCTGGCTCAGCATTTTTGTGGGCTGCCTGTTTCCTTTCTTTTGCTAGGCAGTTAAAAAGATGTTGGAGGAAAAGAGTAGAAACAATGCTTTTTTTCCTAAGGAGAGGATCTTTTCACCCTAAAATACTTGCCCATTAGAAAAGAAATAACTCATTTTTAAATACCCCCCCCCAAAATGTAGCCCTGTTATTCTATTGCAGCATAAACAACAAAGAGTCTTGTGTCATGTTAAAGAATAACAGCAGAACCTTTTGTAGACTGCAGACCATCTCATGAGATGCATGAAGTGTTCTCCTGAATTGCAGGCATATATATTGCTATGGTTTTCCCAGTAGTGATGTATGGAAGTGAGAGCTGGACCATAAAGAAGGCTGATCGTCGAAGAATTGATGCTTTTGAATTATGGTGCTGGAGGAGACTCTTGAGAGTCCCATGGACTGCTAGAAGATCAAACCTATCCATTCTTAAGGAAATCAGCCCTGAGTGCTCCCTGGAAGGACAGATCGTGAAGCTGAGGCTCCAATACTTTGGCCACCTCATGAGAAGAGAAGAATCCTTGGAAAAGACCCTGATGTTGGGAAAGATGGAGGGCACTAGGAGAAGGGGACGACAGAGGACGAGATGGTTGGACAGTGTTCTCGAAGCTACGAACATGAGTTTGACCAAACTGCGGGAGGCAGTGCAAGACAGGAGTGCCTGGCGTGCTATGGTCCATGGGGTCACGAAGAGTCGGACACGACTAAACGACTAAACAACAACAACAACATATTGCAGACACATGGTTGAAATTCCTAACAGTAAGGTCAGAGGCAAACAAAATGCAGCAAAAGTACAGGAAGTGATAACTGTGGTCATTCACAATAGAGTTGTTGATAACGCAGACATCCTGGCATTGGTAAGTCAATAAACAAATACAGAGTGAGATAAAACCCTTTGTCTTGATTTGTTCTGTAAGTGATAGCATTGAACTTCTTGATGTAATTCAGCATATTTCAGGCTCCTTTTGAGGTTCCTGTGTTCCAGTATAGCCACCTTAAGGTCAGCCACAGAGTGCTCAGGGAGACAGAAATGTTCCCTCACTGCTTTTTGAATATTGCCATTTCTGATGTCTGATGGTTTGTTTAGTCGTTTAGTCATGTCCGACTCTTTGTGACCCCATGGACCAGAGCACGCCAGGTACTCCTGTCTTCCACTGCCTCCCACAGTTTGGTCAGACTCATGTTGGTAGCTTCAAGAACACTGTCCAGCCACATTGTCCTCTGTCGTCCCCTTCTCCTTGTGCCCTCTTTCTAAACATCAGGGTCTTTTCCAGGGAGTCTTCTCTTCTCATGAGGTGGCCAAAGTATTGGAGTCTCAGCTTCAGGATCTGTCCTTCCAATGAGCACTCAGGGTTGATTTCCTTAAGAATGGATAGGTTTGATCTTCTTGCAGTCCATGGGAGTCTCAAGGGTCTCATCCAGCACCATAATTCAGTGTCCATTTATTCTTTTGCATGGAGATTGGCTGGCTTGCCCTATGTAGAAGGGCATTGCTGGCAGATAGTGTCTTATATGTCATTGGAAGATGGGCAAATGCATGAACCCCATATGTTGTATATGACATTATTAGGTTCTGTAATAGTGTTGCCAGGGTAGGCATGAGCACAGAGTTGACATCTGCCTTTGCTGCAGCGTCTAATCTCTGTGTCTGTATCTCCGTTATTTGGCCATGTGTTGCTGGCCAATAGCTGTTTTGGATTGAGAGGTTGTCAATAAGCAAGAACAGTCCTACCACCTAAGGCCTGGGATAGGAAAGTGTCATTATTCAGGCTGAGCTGTTGATCATTGATGATATAGGTGTCAGTAGTTTCAGTCTTTGAGAGTAAATAAATCAATGAACTGAGCATGAACTCATTACAAAATCATGGTCTCCTCAAGCCTGTCTCTCCTATGCCAAATTTGCACCTGGAGCTTTCTGTAGCTGCATTTTAAAGCTTCTGATCATAAGAATTAGCATACACATTGCTGATACAGCATCCCAAGCACAAACTCTAGAATTAAACAGCTTAAGAGTTTAATTTTCAAAGAATTAAACCACTCAAGAGGTTTGCTGAGGGTGGACGGGGGGTGGGGCGGGGAGAGAAGAAAAACACTGCAGCATTGTAATAATTAATTTTAACACATCGACAACAACCATACTAAGGTCATTAGAAAAGCAAAGATGAATTACTGCTATATGCCACAGCTGCCAATCAAGTCTTGGCCCTGAAACGAGCACAGCTAGAGCAAGCAGTCGTGCTACCAAACCTATTACATTTCACCAGATCCTGTTTCAAGGTACTGCAGCTGCGAAGCTCTGCAGTTTATTTATTAATACCATATATATCACACACAGCTTGTGTTTCAGCTACAAGCTGACATTTTACCACCAGAACCCAAATTCACAATGTGCAACGGGCAGCTGTCCTTTGTAAGCATCTATCTAGCTATTGTTTTAAGGTAGCTGTGCAAGCTGCATAAGATGCTATGTTACCAGGGAGAAAATTCATGAAGCACACAGAGGATTAATGGAAAGAGAGGCTCTGTAACTAGCATTTGGAATGATGAAAAGGAAGGGAAGGAAGAAATAGAAAGATGGTTGTGTAAGTTATTCTGAAAACTCTGTGTACTCCATGAAATACAACAGTAATATTACATGCTAAAGTTCCAACGTAAACTCAGGAACATGGCAAGTTTATTTGAAAACAAAAGAAAACAAAATTTAACGATGTGAATAGCTTAATTTTTTTGCAGATATTTTAGCACTTGGCACCTAACATTAAAACACTACATAATATTAATATGTGGGTTGTGTTACCTTCTCAGACAGCACAAAGAAGTCTAAGACACTACAAACATACAAAATAGTCATTAAATTTTGACGACACTAACGTAATTCACCTTTCGAGAATATAAATTGCATCCCTCAGTTTTCCCAGAAAACACAATAACACAACCTTTTCTATTCCTAGGATTTACACTCCTGCACATGCCTGTTTCAACTGTCAAGCTGTCAATTTTGGGGACCTATTGGCAACTAACAAAACTGTGTTTTAGTGCGTGAAAAAAAGGGCCACCTGCAAACCCCCCCCATTTATTAGTATGTATTGTTAATTGAGAGGAAATCTTTGAAACGGGGCTTCAAATAATGAATTGCTATTATTCTAGTACTTTAGTGTGTTGAATTGCAATTGCTGTAGCATTTTAGTTTGCTGGGGGGAAAGATCAACAAGGCCAGGTTGGTACTCAGGAACAGTCTACTACAGTGGTACCTCTGGTTACGAACTTAATTCGTTCCGGAGGTCCGTTCTTAATCTGAAACTGTTCTTAACTTGAGGTACCATTTTAGCTAATGGGGCCTTCCTCTGCCACCGCACCACTGGTGCACAATTTCTCTTCTCACCCTGAGGTAAAATTCTTAACCCAAGGTACTATTTCTGGGTTAGCAGAGTCTGTAACCTGCAGTGTCTGTAACCTGAAGCGTCTGTAACTCGAGGTACCACTGTACAGGAGAGATGTGGAAGAGGAGAAATGACAGAGCGCTTGTCTCACCCTGCATGTGTATGTAGGCCATACATATTTGGTATCGTAGCTTCTATCATGGGAAGGTACAACCTGAGAGAGATGCAACATGGGCCATGTTAGTTCCAGCAGCTCAGCTCCACACTCGTACCTCTGAGGCCCTTCGTGGGAGCTGTTGCCAACTGCCAACCAGAGAAGGTCTACCTCCATCACAAGCTGAGTGAGTTCAAGCTGACTGACCCTGTTCAGAAGTGATCCAGCGGACTCTGCTGCCTTGTAGAGACAGGCTGAAGGGTGACACCAGGGAAGACCAAGGATGAAAAAAGGAAATGCCACCTGAATTATCCTGGCACCAGAGGAGCACCATGATTTCTGTTACAGTATTGATTTTTATTATGTGAATCTTTTGTAAGCCGCTTTGAAAGCTTCTCAGGGCTATAAAGCAGGTTATAAGCATTCAAGCTAAACAACCCAAACATAAACAGGTGGGATATTTATAAAATCCTACTTCCTGCCTTCATATATTTTGATATATAGCACATCCGTGCCATACATTTATTTATTATTTATTATTTATTATTTATTATTTATTATTTATACCCCGCCAATCTGGCTGGGTTTCCCCCGCCACTCTGGGCGGCTTCCAACAAATACCAAAATACATTAAAATATCACATGACTTTAAACAGTTTTGGCCTCTCCCAAAGAACCTTGGAGACTGTAGTTTGTTAAGAGTGCTGAGATTTATTCAGAGACCCCCCTATTCCCACCATAGAGTGACAGCTCTCAGAGTTTCTGGATGGCAGGAGAGATATTGATTTTTAAACTACTCTGTCAAGTGTATGAGGAAAATACACTTAACAACTCTCAGCACCCTTAAGAAACTTCCAAGGATTCTTTGGGGAAACCAGGAGCCATAAATCTCAAAGTTGTATAATAGTGCTTTAATTGTATCGTTTGTATAGTTTAATTGTATAGTTTGCATTGTATTAGAGAAGAGTTCGGGCAAGCATCACAGAATTTATTTTTCCACTGAGCTTCTTTCTATTCATTAAATTTTTACTACCCTCATTCGGTTAAGATTGGATTTAATTCTCCATTTCAAAAAAAATGCCAAAATGTGTTGGATTTTGGCTTTCCTGATCAAAGAAGCTTGGTATTGTAATGCATTGTTCATATCCCCCGAAGAGTGGGAGATATGCAAATTTGTTGGATGAACAACACAAGTTTCAAAAACATATTTGTGCTGGTTTTTATACTTGGATTATTTCCATCCATGTTTCTGAAACCAGAAATCTCTTGTCAGTAGTGATGAAGTGTGTTGCTGAAGTACAATGACGTTTCTGTCTGTCAATCTGCTTATCTCTTTTGACTTTTAAGTTGTCCCTCGCTCTCCCCCTCCCCTTTCCAGTCCTGCTAAACAATCAGCTATCTAATGTTTGCTGAAGGCAGCTCGGCCCCCCAACTATGCCATTATCTCCTTGGTGGTCTTCACGTTTTGGTGACCACTTATTGGTCCAGGCCTTCTGGGAATCCTTTGCTTTCACTATAGATAGAAACCATCTGTTGCCCGTCTTTTCTTTATTGGGAGATTATTAGTATGTGTCTACCTAGCAGTGGAACTCTAAGCTCTTGGCTTTTTAAATGCAGCATCGGCAAGCCCATGAGAACTAAACAATCTTGCTTACACAGGAGAAGGAGTAAACAGCTTTGGCAAATAATTTCAGACGCTGCCATTAGTGTTTGTAAAAGATATAAACATAACTTGTGAAAAATAAAATGTGTTTGGGTTTAAGCATGGAAAGGGAGAGGGAGAGATCCAGAGAGATGTTACAACAACTTGCTTCCAATATTGACTTTTTAAAAAAACCCTAACACTCTCATACAAGGAAGGGCAAATCAGAACTCATTTTTAATGTTAAAAGTTGCACTCTTTCTTTCTAGCTGTTGAACATGCCAATATGTAAACATTTCAGGGAGAATTTTACACCACCTCATCTTTATGTCAAGCAGCATTTAATGGTTGAATGATCCCGTGCCCCAGGTCTTGGCAGCTATCCTCTGGGGTCCAACTTTTAGGGATTACATTGACAGTCAGTCAGTGGACCATGTCCAATGTAAACTAGACTAGGACCATTTAAAATCAGTTACTATCAACAAGTCAAATTAGCTTTATGTAGGTTACAGGCTTTTTCTTGGGAGATTTCATAACAATGTGGAATTTTAACCATCACGGGACTTTTTCTCCCTTTTGTGTTTTCAGAAAAGTTCCTGAAACATCAGATTGCGCACTGCTTACCTGATTCAATGTAAGGTTAAGCAACTTGCACTACTTATATTTAATAAATGAATCACAAGCTTTCCCCCTTTCCTTCATAGGTGGAAATAACTCTTCAAGATGTCAACGACAACCCGCCAGTGTTCCCTACAGATATGCTTGATCTGACTGTCGAAGAAAATATCGGAGATGGTTCTAAAATAATGCAGCTGACAGCTATGGATGCTGACGAGGTAGGATATTATTGCTTCTTTGAAGGGTAGCAGGACACTTCTGTCACAACAATGTTGTTAGGCATAGATTTCCAGCCTTGTTTCTACTCCACCCACTGATTTTTGCCTGGAAGTGGGTGGCGTGGAGTGGAAAAATGCAAGTGTTTAATTTTTTCCTGCGAGTTGAGACTGCCCATTCTATCCCTGTGCGCCTGATTCCAGGACATTTCAGAACCCCAGGTGGTCTCTTGTTCTCAGAGACTCCCCTAGTGGGGACCTTACTTAAATTAATTTGATTGCCCTCATCTATCACAGGGCATTGCTTGCTTTGCTTTATTTAATATAGATACAATGTTTTCTCTCCTGTGTGTCTGTCCTCTACTTCCTGTTTTCTAGTCTCTTGTCTTGCCTATCTTTCATCCATTCCCTCTCTTCCTTTTGTACAGTTTCCTTTCCTGTTTTCCTGGTCCTTCTTTCTGCTGGGAGATGGTTCAAACTCTCCCTCATGCCAGCCTTTTAACAGTTGCTGGATGCTCTCTGCCTTTTCTCAACATGCGGTACACCTGAACAGCTCTTCTTCTGGTCCCAAAGCCTACATATTGGGGGCCACACATTTTGGACCAACCTCACCTGCCACAGCCCCCTCAAATAGATCCAATACATTTTGCAGAAATGTGTGAGGTGGCAGATTCCTAAACATTGGAGAGCCACATTGGGGGGGGGGGTTAAGGCACCATTTCTTCCTTTTCTCTGTGTCTGCCTTGCATGGCATGATTTTATTAATCTATTTTTTATATCTCTTGCCCTCTTCAGACGTTGTCCCCTCATGTTCTTTTTCGACACAGGATCTGAGTGCTGCATCTTGATGTTCATACAAGTAGCTTGACCACCTATAGTGCACATACATTGATTTGCAAGAAGGCTTCCACATGTCCCAGAGTTCCAAATCATATGGAAATCTTCATGTGTCCAGCTGTATCTGTGAAAGCTATGTCACAATAGTCATTTATGTTAGCTGCATAGTCACCAGTGGCAGGGCTAGCCAGCATGTCCAAAGTTGAGTAATTTGACAGTTATTCATGCCTGAAGGAAGTTTCTGTCATGCACCTATATCAAAGAAAGCCTCTGAGCTTCAGAAGAGTATCAGAAATCCATGACATACGAAAACCTCTACTTGAAATCTGTAGTGACATGTTTTTTTAAAGTGTGCATGCCAATGACAAGACTAGGTTCAGGCTTCCTTGAAACCCATTCCCTAAACGTGTAAAAGAGTGTTTCGTATGACAGAAATTGATTGCTGGATTTGGCTAATATTCAGCTTAATGGGATCAAGGTGCTCACTATTTTGCAATCTGCACAGAAGGTGTAACTTTTTCTCTAGTGCCATGGGATGAATATTAATGATAGCTATGGTATCTCACAGCACAGTACTACTGTACTTCAAAAGTGTTGACAGGGAGCTTCTAGATTTTCTTCTTACTTGCCTAATTTATAGGATTTACTCCTTACCCACAGCAGGAGTTATGGTAGAGGAGTCTATAGCTGGGTCACATTGTTGTAAAAACAATGTATCAACTAGGATGATAAAGAATGTAACACTTGAGTAATATAAGATTATTCTTGAAAGAATCTGTTCAAACATTTTAATTATACTTTTACGAGTAAGTGTTCTACACACTGCACAGACATTGAGTATGAAAGTAATACTGTGGAATGTATCCCCTGAGTAGGCAAGGAAGTAAGACTACAGCGAATTTTTGTTCACAGAAATGTGGAGGCAAAATAAGGGTTTTCAGAGTCAAAGATTTCTCAGACCCCTTGCTTCTCTTTTTATGTGTCATCACAACTGCTGCACAGTGCATTTTTTTAAAAACAATTTCTTCCTGAGAGAATTGCAGCCTATCAAGGATCATATAGAAAATGTTACCTAGCCACACATCCAGTTACGTTGGTCAACATAACACAGTCAATCACAGTGAAAACTAGACGCACTATCTCACTCTGATGAGGCTTGATGATGTCATCGCATTGACAAATCTGCTTGGCTACATGGCTTTGAAGTCCATTCAGAGTGAGAGCAGTACTCCCTGCCATACCATTGAACAGATAAACATTTTGTTTGTTTTCATAGTCTTGTGAATCACCAAAATGAGGAAGTGTGTTTTACAAGACAATGTTCAGTATGGAACACAGCCCTCTGCTTCATATCAGCCCTCCAAAAAAGTTCATATGGGTATACGATTTCCTCAAGACTTAGCTCAGATCTGTCCTGTCCTACCCCAGTTAGGCTCCAAGTTTTCCCCAAAGCAAGCTGCAGTTATAACATCATCATCATCATCATCATCACTTTTAATTTGTATACCGTCTTTCTATTTTACAATACCCAAGGCAGTTTACAAGCTGAAGAAAGAAAGAATGTACACTATATAACAATCTAATCCAATAAAAAAATGTGATAATAAAACATAACTTTAAAACAGGCAACTTATATCAAATAAAGTAATATTCAACAATCCATTAGAATAATATAGAATAATATTAAATATCAGCATATAAAATTAAACAGAAATCCGCTCTTAACAATTATAATAAAAAAAATTCTAAACTATAATCAATAAAACAACAGCAAGTCACGGTGCATAAAATAATACAATGCAAACTGAGAAGCAGAGACTGGAGGGTGGGGCAATGCAGGTGGAGGAAGGCCTTGCCTGATGAAGTCTCTACCCTCACAGTACTTCCTTAACTATCATCTCTTAACCAGGTGCTATAGTGGAGTAGGGGTGAAGAACTGGATCCCCCACTCCCACAGGATGGGTAAGAAGGGCTGCCCACTGGTGAGTCACCTGACAACACAACATCACATGGCCCATTTTTGCAGAGTGCTGGGTACAGAAGGGGCACAGCAGTATTTTTCTCTTTTATATGATCAGTGCCAGTGCAAGTAAATACATCAGGAATGATAGATTGCTGCAAAAAAAAGGTTATTTGGCAAGGGAATATTTTCTGCCAGGGAGCCTCGAGGGACATTATAGGGAGATTCCAATCTTAGCTCTTTGTACTCTAACTTTTCTGGATACTTTTTAATATAAAAGTGGTATGATCAGCTCATCATTCCAAATCCATGGTTTACTTGCTTGCTTGCTTGCTTACTTACTTGAAAATTTCTTTAAAATTTCTAAGCAAATTCTTAGAATCAGTGCAAAAACTTACTGTTAATTTGGATGGAAATATAATGCACTTTGACCTTTTCTTTTCACTGTTTAGGGTGCAAATGCTCTGGTCACTTACACCATCATCAGTGGTGCAGACGACAGCTTCCATATCGATCCAGAATCGGGAGAGTTGATAGCCACCAAGCGCTTGGACCGAGAACGCCGTTCTAAATATTCTCTGCTAGTCCGTGCTGATGATGGCCTGCAGTCTTCAGATATGAGAATAAACATTACTATTAGTGATGTTAATGATCATATACCCAAGTTCTCCAAACCTTGCTATTCCTTTGACATACCAGAAGATACCACTCCAGGTGAATAGTAGATGTCATTACTGTCCTTATCATTCCTGCTTCCTTGTGCTTTTAACAGCTATAATAACTCAGAATTCTTTGGAAATATTTTGGTCTTGTGCGTTCCACAAAAGTTTTTGGATTTCAGCAAATTAAATATCAGTTAAATAAATGATCAGTCAACCAATGACATTAAAAGGGCCAGGTATCCAGGCTTAACTGATTTGTGCATAAATTCTCTGCTTATGATTTTGTTTACTGCACGCTATGGACTCGCTGCCCTTGTCCCACAAAACTCTTACATTGCTACTACAATTACTACAACTTGAAGTTGTCACTCTCAGAAGAGATAGGCAAATATATGCACATTATTATCCAAATGTTAGTTTGTTCTAGCCCAGATCTCTCTTTTCCAAGCTTGTACAGGTGGAGGAGCGAGAATAAGTTCACTAGATTCCCTCTGTTTCTTTTTCTTTTTAAAAAATTATCATTCTTTGACTGGCATAAGAACAGAATTTAGAATAAGTGAAAACACATGTGATATCTGAAGTACTATATAATACTCTGTTCCAAGTATAAAGAGAAATTCAAAACCAGCAAGTGGAGTGATTAGCTGCTGACCATTTATAACATCTCGCTATGTATCAGGAGTTCTTGGCACACCTATGCATAAGAGGCTGCGAAAGGAGGTTAGGTTATCTCTTTAAAAAAGTTATAAATGTGAATTTATTTTATCAAAGATCTGTGAAGAAATAGGGTAGTACACCATATTGAAACATGGTTGCTCCTTAAAGGAGTTTTACTGGCCTTATCTTAAACACCATTTTCCCATTAAGAGCATAACTGTATCATGCTTTTTTCCAAGGAGGGGAAAAAAAGTTAAACTTCAGTTAAAATTTTGCTGGGCAGAGATTTTGGTTTGCATATATATTCAAAGGCTTTGTTCATGATAACACTAAACTATGGGTTATTAAAACATTACCCTTCCAACTCTACAGTTCTATGATTTGACATAGTATGGGATGCTACCAGTGGACAAACTATAGTTAAGCTGCTGCGCAGAGTTCACAAATCACACCAAGGCTCAATATGCCGTGTGAACCTGTGTTATTTGTTTCCTACCAACAAACAACAAACTGAAAGAATGGTTAGTTGTTGGCTACATACAATGGTTTGTTTTAACTATGGTTCGGCATTATGTGTGATATCAGCACTGTTCCTTAACCATGGTTTGTTTGACCCCCCAGCCCAGAAGCTCACCAAACTAAAAAAGCTATGAGGCAAGAGCAGCTGGAAAAGAAATAAATTTATGGAAAAAAAGCTGTGGCTTGTCTGATCATTAGTAGCAAACTCGCCATTTGTTGAAGAAACCATGGCTGAGTGTTATGTGTGAACCAGGCCAGAGTATATTTTGAGTGTATATTTTCTCTCCCACACAGTTTTTTTTAATAAGGTGATCATTTGTCCAACTTTATGGATTTAATGCTTTACAATTCCTGTTCAACTGATGGTAAAAGGTAAAGGGACCCCTGACCATTAGGTCCAGTCATGACCGACTCTGGGGTTGCACGCTCATCTCGCATTATTGGCCGAGGAAGCCGGCATACATGGAAACGCCGTTTACCTTCCCGCTGTAGCAGTTCCTATTTATCTACTTGCACTTTGATGTGCTTTCGAACTGCTAGGTTGGCAGGAGCAACGGGAGCTCACCCCGTCACAGGGATTCGAACCGCCGACCTTCTGATCAGCAAGCCCTAGGCTCAGTGGTTTAACCACAGCGCCACCTGGGTCCCTATGGTACAACTGATGAGTAGGATACAAATGCTCTTAAATAAACTATCATTTAAATACTTTTCATGGATATGTTGGTACACACTTATAATAATGGATAGCAGGACACGTATTTTCTCTGACATGAACCATCTTGGTTTTCCCACCCTCCTAATTCATCTCTAGGTTCTTTAGTGGCCGCCATCTTAGCCACGGATGAAGATTCCGGTGTGAATGGAGAAATCACGTACACTGTGAGTGAAGATGATGGAGATGGAACATTTTTCCTCAACCCAGTCACTGGAGTTTTTAACTTAACTTGTATATTGGACTATGAAGTGCAGCAATATTACATTCTTTCCGTTCGTGCGGAAGATGGTGGTGGGCAATCCTCTACTGTGAGGGCTTATTTCAACATACTCGATGTAAATGATAATTCACCAGTATTCAGCATGGCATCATATAGCACATCTTTGATGGAGAACCAACCTCCGGGATCTACTATCCTTATTTTCAATGTTACTGATGCAGATGATGGTATGTATTTTCCCATTTTTAAAAATGTGTGCATTTGGGAGTATATTGGCACATTTATTCTTTTTGATTATTATTTATTATTTGTGCATTTTCCATTTTTCTTGTTTTCACATCATAATTCACCATCAAACATAACTTCTATACCGACCTCCCAACCTAGCCTTTCATGGCATTCTTGGTAGTCCTAACGATGCTGCATATTAGTTTAATAACCCACCCTACTTTCCCCCTTTGTATCCCTCATTGTATTTAACTGTTGTTCATAGGATCACCCCTACTTGCAGATTAATTTTGGTATCATATGTTTTTTAAAAAATATTCCCCAAAGGAGTCACATTTGCCCTTTGTCTTCTTCCCCCCTGATCCCTTAATTTGCACATTTATTTTTGTACCTTACTACCATATGAGTATTATCTCCCATTAGGGGTCAAAGAACAGTTATTATTATAAAGTTACAAATAAATATATTACAAACCTTATAATCAACACCACCCTTAGTAGCATCTGAAATAAATATCAAATAGTTTTGTTTCACTCACTAAGTAAATGGTAAATGAAGGTAGATGTCCCTTTTTGAGGATTCGGTCTGCAATCCTATACATACTTACCTAAGATTAAATCCCACTAAACTCATTACATTTGAGTAGACGCACCTAGACCATAATGTCAATCCGGGCATTCATTTAAAAATGCTAGCTTGGTCACTTTTTATTCCAAATAAGGACATAAGAAGAGCCTTCTGGATCAGGCCACACTGGCCCATCTGGTCCAACATTCTGTTCTCACAGTGGCCAACCACCTGTGTAGAGCAATTCTGCAAGCAGGACCTGAGCATAACAGCATTCTCCTCTCCTGTTGTATCTAGCAACTGGCATTCAGAAGCATGACAGTGGAAGGTACCTTATAACTCTCTCCGACAATTGGATTTGAGACTTATTTGTCAGCTCACATGTGTTATTATTGCACAATATTATTAAAGTGCGCCATTAGAACATGTAGCAGATACATGGTGTTGCTACAGAGGATAGACCATGCAATATTTTGTGTGACCAGTGCTTTTTTCTAGGGGGAAAAAGGTGCAGAAACGCTGCCCTGTCCCTCCTGCTTCCACACCAGCTGAAGAGACAGGGTTGCCCTGTGAATTCTGTGAGCTCCCTGTGCGTCCCTTCTGCTTGCACACGGAAGCCTGAGAGACAGGGCAGATTGCATAGCTGACACACAGGGAGGCTTCTTCCCACATGTCAGCTGTTAGCTCAGGAGGCTGAAGAGCCTCATTAAAGCCCCGCTGCACCTCTGGCTCATGAAAAGACCCTCTCCAGTGCCCGTAAAGGATGCCCTCTTCGTGCTCCAGGGATAGTCTTCTCATGAGCCAAAGAGGTGGGAAGAGGTGCTGGAAGGCACATTCCTGCTGGAAAAAAAGCCCTGAGTGTGACCAACTTTCTTCAGGTTATTGGGTAAAGATTGTAAACTCCCTCCAATTTCAGTTTTTAATATACAGTGGTACTTCTGGTTACAAACTTAATTCGTTCCAGAGGTCCACTGTTAACCTAAAACCGTTTTTAACCTGAGGTACTACTTTAGCTAATGGGGCCTCCTGCTGCCACTGCGCCACCGCCACGCAATTTCTGTTCTCATCCTGAGCTAAAGTTCTGTAACCCGAAGTGTTGGTAACCCGAGGTGTTTGTAACCCGAGGTACCACTGTATTTACACTGATAAGAATTCATATAAAGTATCGTATCTGTAGAATTATTTTGAAGATATATTATGGAAATGGTTGGGACTTAATTTAGAACAGGATTTCAATGGAACAAGCATGGCTAACTTTGCCAATATAATGCCAATGTTTTCCTGTAAATGGATCAAAAGCTTGAAATCACCTTACCCATGTCTCAACAAATACCCCAGAAAACGTAATCCAGCTGTACTTTGAAACTTCATTCTTCTTAAGACATTGACTGTTTCTGCATGTTCCAAGAATGAATCTAGAAACAACAGATTGGCAGGATTCTGGCAAATTTCCTGTTTTTCCACAGTATAAACAATGATGAAGATGAAAAGAGAGTTCAGATGCTAAATATCCAGTGTCATTTCCTGTTTAACACACCCTCTGAAAACAATAGTTATTGTGAAAATAATATCAGTTAACCTTCGAGATGTAATTTGACAATAACTGAAAGAGGGCTGCTTATTGTCTTGGATTTTAAAATTCAAACCAGTTTCAAACATTATCTGATGTAAATATATGAATGCTTTATACCGAGGCTATCAGTCCATCTAGCTCATTCTTTTGTGCTGTGATTGGCAGGAGTTCTCCAGGTTCTTGTTTAGAATTCAGGTACGTGAGAATTTCTGAGGATAGCTGTATTTACCATTGTGACTAGAAACATTAAAAATAGAAGAAAATTCTATGTTCTATGGTGGCAGCAGTGCTTCTCATAATGGTAGCCAGAAGCTGGCCACAGTATCATATTTTATATTATTCAAGTCTCATTTTCCATCTACCCACTTTTTCAGGTTCCTTTCTGCATTGCCCTCCTCCTAATATTCTGCCTCCGTAAGATTTTAATCCCAGTTAAATTGACAACTTTCCTTTTCCTCATGGTAACTGGATTGCAAACTTCTATAAGTTCCCTGAGGAACCAAACATTTCAAGATATCACACCAGCTCAGTTGATAAATGTGAAAGACTTCACTGTCATGACTCCAATTCAGTATTGATTCCAAAATTGTTGTCTTCCTTCTGTAATCTTATTTTTCCTATTTAAATCAGTTTAAAAATTGCTACCAGCTAATAAATTACCAGTTATTAAATATGGTATTTTTTCCTTCAATTTCTGGCTTATATATATACCCCCCCCCCCCGTATCAATTTATCAATTTTTTTCTGTAGAGAGCTCTGCTAAAGTGTAAGCTACATATAGGATCAAGTTTTCATTTTGGTCTGGCATAAAATGTATGCAGAATGTTATTTAATACATCATCTATATATACACACTAAAATGAAATAGCACCTTTTCAGTTTTAGAATAATAAATAGCCATGATTGATTCACTGAATATTATAGGGCTTAATTTATCCTCTAAGAACCTCAGATTGCTACTGAGAAGTGTTAGCATAAAGAATAAAGCAATTGACTGTATCAATAACTAATATCAAGTTTTACAAAAAGTGGAAAAAAAGACTGTTGAGGAAGGGCTTGATGGAAAATGAAAGCCATTAAATGCAAACCTCAATCTTTATGACCAATTAGTCAGATAAAATTTCCACATTATTTATTTAGCGCTGTAAGGTCTCAACCATTAATGGAGAGACATGAGAAAGTGATAGATGTTGGTTTGACTTTATAATGAATAATACAAACAGAATGGGTTTTGGGTTTTTAAACTGTCACCATATATTTCCCAGTGTATAGCACGCATAGAGCTGCTTACCCACTTTTGGTGCAATGTTTTGCTGAGTTAGGCTCCTTCAATTCCAATGAAGTAAGGATGCAGGGTATTTTTGTCTGTGCATGAAATATATAGAAACCTACGAAACACAGGAAACTTGTCTTATACTGAGTTAGTATAAGTTAGGTGGCTGGTTCATAAAACTCCTTATTAGCTGTACCAGTGGTAGGGGACCTCTGGGATCTGGGCTAGCCTTGGCCCACCAGGATTCTAATTTTGTCCATGAGCTATTTTAGTGAAACTACGCCTGTCTGTCAATCAGGTGACAGCTGGTTCACTGGGCATAGTCAGTCCCTGCAGATGAGAGTATTTAACCCAGGCATCCCCAAACTTTGGCCCTCCAGATGTTTTGGCCTACAACTCCCATGATCCCTAGCTAACAGGACCAGTGGTCAGGGAAGATGGGAATTGTAGTCCAAAACATCTGGAGGGCCAAAGTTTGGGGATGCCTGATTTAACCCCTGTTCCTCTCAGCTGATGGGCAGTGAGATAAATCCTGCTTGGTCACTGTCTGTCCCCCACTAGGAAACTTCAGCAGCTGGAGAACACCACACACCTGGCAGTTTGCCTGTGTGGATGAAAAATATCTGGGCAAAATGGTAGCCAATCCTTGGTCTGCACTGACTGACAATGATTCTCCATGGCTTCCAACAGGAGTCTTTCTTAGCCTGAGAATTCTTTTGCTTGTAATGCATGTGCTCTGCCACCGAGTTATGGTTTTTCCTGCTCTCAGTTGTCATTAACCAAAACTCTGCTCACCATTCTAATCTTGTCTGCCTAATAACTGTTCTTCTTCTAAATGGGAACTTTTTAAAAGGAACTGGTACCCCTCCCCCCAATGTAAATTGTATCTTTTGCATGCTGTCTCTGCTTTCAAACGTTGCACAGAGTGCACTGATGTTGGCGTGGTGCAGCAGACACAATCCCATTTCTCCATGTGCTCTCTGTAAGTGGTGGTAACAGTTGAAGGATGCAATTGATTATGCAACATTCAGGATAACTAACATGCTTTATGTCCTTAATGACTAAAAGTGGTTAAATCTCTCTTCTTTTGATTTGTTTCTGTTCTCAGGTTCTAACTCACAATTGTCCTACAGCATTACTTCTGGAGATAGCCAAAGCCAATTTAACATCAACAAAAATGGGATTCTAAGCACCAGGAAGCCTTTGGACCGTGAAAGCCAATCTTTCTACAGTCTTATTGTTCAAGTCCATGATATGGCTCCTCTTCCAGCCTCCAGATACACAAGCACAGCACAAGTATCTATCATTCTGCTAGACGTGAATGACAACCCTCCGAGTTTTATCTCTCCTAAGTTGACCTATATCCCAGAAAATACACCTATTGACACCATAGTTTTCAAAGCCCAAGCAACGGACCCAGACAGTGGTCCAAACAGCTACATTGAGTACAATCTACTAAATCCTTTGAGAAACAAATTCACTATTGGTACGATTGATGGAGAAGTAAGGCTCACTGGAGAACTGGACAGAGAGACAGTTTCTAATTACACCTTGACTGTAGTTGCCATGGACAAAGGTCAACCACCTCTGTCTTCATCTACTGATGTAGTTGTGATAGTCCTTGACATCAACGATAACAATCCCATCTTTGCTCAACAATTATACAAAGTTGAGATTGCGGAAAATATTCTAACTGGGACAGACGTGGTTCAGGTGGTTGCTGCAGATGGAGACGAGGGTTCCAATGGGCAAGTTCGCTATTCCATCATCAGTGGAAATACTAACAATGTATTTCGGATTGACTCTGTCACAGGAGTAATAACTGTAGCTAAACCTTTGGACCGAGAGAAGATGCCTTCTTATGCATTAACAGTTCAGTCAGCTGATCGTGGAAGTAGCCCGCGGTTTGATACCACTACAGTCAGCATTATTCTGAGGGATGTAAATGATTATATTCCTACATTTGAACTCTCTCCCTATTCTGTAAATGTCCCAGAAAACTTGGAAACATTACCAAAGGTCATTCTCCAGGTTAGTATGTGTGAGAAAGTAATAAGTAGTGCATAATAGGCAACAACTTCATAATCAGAGTAACCTGTTCTTGGATGTCAGCCGTCAATTTTGTATTTTGCTGCACATATCATGCGCTGCCATAGCTGCCAAGTTATCCCTTTTTAAAAGGGATTTTCCCTTATGCTGAATAGGCTTCCTCGCGAGAAAAGGGAAAACTTGGCAGCTATGTGCGCTGCAAGTTTTAAGTAGCTCCTTTCATGAGCAGAATGACTTCCACTTGCACAATGGGATTCCCTCCTGCTTTCTTCCTTGCACCTCCAACTATTCTGTTTCCCCAAACCATGGGAGCATACTGTATTTGGGGTCAACGCAGGTAGGAGGACAAGGTGGGAGAGTCCCATTGCACAAGTGGAAGTTGTCTCATCTGCACAAGTATTTGGTTTGATACCACCATATACAGTTAAATATATAATGGCTTGATTTTGTTTGCATAATTTTAAGATAGCTTTAGCCCTTGACAGTGCATTAAACAGAAACTAAATAGCATTTTTATTATCTTGACCCCGTCTTTTTTATATATATAAATAAGCCTCTCATTTTCACCCCTTTTCTTTATTCACTCTGTTTTTTGCTTTGCAGTAATTTTTTTGCTGAAGTTACTGAAGTGTTATTAAATCTTTTTTTAAAAAATATGGATGCATGCCTACCATTTGTTTTCTAAATATCTACGTTCAACCTTTTGTTGACAGCAGCAGCTGGCTGGGGGTGGGAATATAATTGGTATCTTTAAATGAATTGTTAAAGGTATGCCGGATCTTTTCATTGTTTAAATCAGTTTTAATAGATGTATCTGCTCCATCAAGCACAAGGCCACTTTTCCTTCGATATATGAAAAATAATTGTATGGCCAACAAAGCCACATTGGGTAGGGATTTGCAGTTATGTTGTGCTTCATTACTTCTATAGGTTGTAGCAAGGGATGATGATCAGGGCCCAAATAGCAAATTGACCTATCTTCTTATTGGTGGAAATGAAGATGGGGCCTTTACGCTCTCAGCCAATGGGGAGCTCCACCTTGTGCAGAGCTTGGACCGAGAAAAAAAGGGGCAATATAACATGCTGATCACAGCGGCAGATTCAGGTAAGCCAAATCAATTATTTATCCAGGTTGCACAGCCCTATTTCAGTACCAAGAGAATTAGTCTTATATTTAAAGAAATGATGAAATACAAAACTAAGCATCCCTTTCTGTTCAGGGGGATGATGATAAATTGATAACACCCTTGTGATGGAATCCTGATTCCACTAAAGCCAGCTACAAACATTAAGGCTGCAATGCTATACCCTTACCTGGGACTAAGCCCCAGTGAACTTAATGGTACTTACGTCTGAGTAGACATGTATTAGATTGCACTGTAAAAGATCTATGCTCTCAAAATCTGGATTTAATATTTAGTTTTAACTTCCATGGTCCTTGTTTTATTGATTTGCTACCTCTGTCACCATCACTTAGTAGCTTCTCTGCCCGTGCAGGAACTGGTCATTTGTTTTTGTTTTTTCCCAAGGTTGGAAATAATGCAAGTTGAAATAAGATAGAGAAAAACTAAGTATAGAATGCTGCATTCCTGTAAGCACCGTGAAAGTTATCCTGTATTTTACTGGCAACTGCTATCAGTTACACGTTTTATGTCCTCTGTGTTAGAGGATTTTTCTTTCTAGCTTTTGCACTGGGGAGCCCAGGAGATAAAAGATGTGGTTGTCAGTGGTGTGGTAGCTGTAGTTTTCTGGAGTGTGTACAAGGATAAAAACTGAAGCATTTTGCTTTTGGCACATAAAGAAAGGGAAAGAGGAGCAGCAGCAAATGAACTGGAACATAGGAATCTGTGTTATACTGAGTAAGTCCATTGTTCCTTCTTGCTCAGTATCGTCCAGTGACCCTCCAGGATTTCAGGCAAGAGTCCTTCCTAGTCTTCCCTGGAAATGCCAGGAATTAAACCTAGAACTTTCTACATGAAAAACATATGCTCTACCACTGAACTGCACTAGGGTGAATCATTACAAACACAGAGATCTGGCTGTGTTGATAACTGGTCTCTTCCATCTTGTGGCCATTCCACACAGATATAAAAAATATTTACTATTTTCCAGTGGCCCAGTGAATTTAGCCTCTTTATGGAATAGAAACATATGTAGCAGCAGCAGCAGCAGCAGCAGCAGCAGCAGCAGCAGCAGCAGCAGCAGCATACTGTGTAAACAGAGCTCCATCTAAGAAGCCAAGTTTCCAAATGGGTCCTCAACATAGCTGCCAAGTTATCCCTTTTTTAAAGGAATTTTCCCTTATGCTGAATAGGCTTCCTCGTGAGAAAAGGGAAAACTTGGCAGCTATGGTCCTCAAGTCTTTTGTGTAGCATTTAGCTGTGTTAATAGAAACCTCCTCATGTGTCCCAAATGAAATGTACTGGCATGGTAAAAATCTAGGGTACCCCAGGACAGGGCTCTTAGAACTTTAATAGTTTTGTAGAAGAGGGCACTGAAGTTTACATAACAAGATAAAGGTAAAGGGACCCCTGACCATCAGGTCCAGTCGTGACCAACTCTGGGGTTGCGCGCTCATCTCGCGTTACTGGCCGAGGGAGACGGCATACAGCTTCCAGGTCATGTGGCCAGCATGACAAAGCCGCTTCTGGTGAACCATAGCAGCACACGGAAACACTGTTTACCTTCCCGCTGTAGCGGTACCTATTTATCTACTTGCACTTTGACGTGCTTTCGAACTGCTAGGTTGGCAGGAGCTGGGACCGAGCAACGGGAGCTCACCCCGTTGCAGGGATTCGAACTGCCGACCTGATCGGCAAACCCTAGGCTCTGTGGTTTAACCCACAGCGCCACCCATGTCCCCTACATAACAAAATACATCCACTTAAATGTTCTCTTCTACTATTAAAAGTGCAAAAGCCCTGTTTTCGAAATCTTCACATGTATCTCCATATATGTGGTTGTGTTTGGAGCAGATATCCCAATGGGTAGAGTGAGATAGTATGAGCTGATACTGGAAGGTGTTCATAGACATTTCCCAGTGATTGTTGGTTTGGTTGACATTGTTTCCAGTTCACACACAAAAATACATCATACAGTGGTACCTCGGGTTACAAACACTTCAGGTTACAAATTCCGCTAACCCAGAAATAGTACCTCAGGTTAAGAACTTTGCTTCAGGATGAGAACAGAAATCGCATGGCGGTGGCGCGGTGACAGCAGGAGGCTACATTAGCTAAAGTCGTGATTCAGGTTAAGAACGGACCTCTGGAACGAATTAAGTTCTTAACCAGAGGGACCACTGTACTCCAGTGAACCGAATCTTACTGAAATAAAGAAGAAGAAGCTATAAACTGCATATCTGGAATTGTTTGAAGGGTTTTTTGCCACGTTTTTGACTTCCAAACTCATGGGGACAAAATAGACAAAGGGACTACCCTTGAGTAAGCAACTGTGTCTCAAATAAGCTACAATGAGGATCCGCATTTATTGTACATAGTAGCCCTTAAAAATATTTATTTAATGCCTTCTAAGCATCACTTCTATTTTTAAGCTTGTGTAATTCGCACAGTTTTCAACCGAGATAACATGGCAGAATTTCTCTGCAGCAAGCAAAGTCGAGTGTGCCAAAACCATGAAAAAGGGCAGCTTGTCAAAAACTAACACTCATCCATACAATCTCTGAAAATAAATCATGCAATAGATATTACCTCACGGGCCTTGGTTTGGTTTTTATTACCTGGGGGTGGGGTGGGGGAATGCTGGTTGGTTATTTTCAGGAATGTACTTCCTTACAAAGAAACCAGATTTTAAAATTTATAAGTTGTGCGTGTGCTTTTCAAAAATAGAGCACCATATGAAGGGAAGGGCAAAGTCTTAGTTGCCTCATTGTTTTCTTTCTCTGATTGCACCCGTAATGTAGTAGTATACACATACTCCACACATGTGGTGTGATGGCAAACATGGAGGCAAGTGTCTTTTGTGTCTCTAGGTAGACAGATGGGTGATAGAACAGGACATGTAGAAATCCTTCAAGTCTCAAACTCTCCACCATCCTGACTCAATAAATAAGCAGCAACAGTAACACCAATGTCCCACCAAACATGTTACTTAACAAAATCTATATCACCCAAATGTCTGTCTACACACACACACACGATTTATTAGTCTTCATGTTTGACATCAATGTAGGTTTATGTGGACAGTGGCTCCATAGCTCTATCTAACCACACATTCTGCTACTTAGCTTGCAGATATGATGCTCCTGGGGTTGGCTTGTTACATCATACTTCTTTGGTCTAGAAAAACTGAGGACCTCTGTCCACCAGGCTCCTTGGTATGGAGGTCACTCACTCACATTGATGATGGACTTCAGATACAAAGAGGTTAGATATCTCTGTGTGAAGTGGGGAGAGCTTACATGGAACTTTGTAGGCACTGAGTTTTAGTAAACTTCTGCAAACCCACGTATCACAGACCGTCTCAAAACATAGAGAGTTTTTCCTGCATTCTTATCCCTCAATGGTTTCTAGGAGCAGCTGCCATTCCAGTGTGGCTTGTGTAAAAGGGTCCTTGCAGATCAGCTGCGCACATAGCCACAACTGCTAGCTGATTGCAGAATTCTTTTTGGTGTTAACCATGAGATTTGCTTTATTGAGTTCCTTTCTCTTCCGCCATTCTCTTTATCTCACTCATTTGTAAGCTAGACAAGGCACTGTCTGCAGGTGTCCCTCAAGCATTCCAGCTGTTCTGCTTTGCAAACATATCCCTAGGCAATGGTTGCATGCCTTCTTGCTTTCAGAGATAGTATCCTCCCCACAATTCAATTAACAGGAAAACTGAAGAAGTCAATCACATAGTGGCCACTATAGTACTGTATGTTCATTTTGGAGCCTGGGTGATATATCTTACCATTTGCAAGCTATGCAAAACAGCAATTGAAATGAGGTAATGGCTGTTTTTCTACTGCTCCTCTCCTTCTCTCACCAACCTTCAGTTTTTATTTCTAAATTTAAGGCATAGGACTTCCCACAAATAATCTTTGGGACTGTAGTTTCCCCTCTCAGTGCTACAAATCCCTAGCATCTTTAATAAACTTCAGTGCCCAGAGTTTTGGGAGGAAGCCATATGTTTTAAATGTGCGCTGGATGTGCTTTAAAGGCTTGGTGTAAATCTGCCCTTTGTGTAACATTATTTGTTCCCATGGCCTGGTCAGCTCAGGGTAGCTGCACAAAAAAGTCAGCCCACACCATGCTAGTATGTTTGGGAATGATGAGCCACTGCCACCAGAACAGGCAGGCTGCTGAGATGGTGGTTCATATGGGCCTTTAATCTGAGGTCCAGTCCTTAGCAGCACAAATATACAGTGAAATCCTATGAAGTTGGAAACTCAGCCACAACCGTTATGTCATAATGAAGAAGCAGTTTCCCATTGCTAGAGTGACCTGTATCATAGTCTATAAAGGGAAGATGCAGTTATTAGATGTGAATGTCTAGTAACATGGCATGCAACTATTTGAAGTCAAGGGAAGAGTGAGATTTAATGAACATATAATTAATGGATTTGCCTTACCATTGAAAAAGAGCACATTTTCTTTCTAAAGGTATTATTGTCTTTGCACAAAGTGAAATAAGTCAGTTTTATTGTATTCAGATTTGAGTACCTCTACCTTTGTGTGTGTGAGAGAGAAAATGATGGGGGGAAAGAAGCTTTCCTGGAAATAAAACAAATAAATAATGCCATATGTTGAAAGTCAAAGATGAGCGAAATGGCAGTGTGCCACCCCAGAAAGCGGCAGCTTTTATCCTCACTTTTTCATCTTTGAACATTTTTTGGAGAAATGTTGGCTTCCATTCTTGCTTTTATTAATTGCCTGACTATAGAGTAGCACATCTGGATCCTTACTAGCAGCCTTGGCTTGCCATCTGAGTGAACTATGGTTTTTCCTCCTCCTCTCCCCCCCCTTCTGCCACCCTGCACATTTATGAGGCAGAACAGCCTGTTACCTGAAGAACTCCTTCAACCAACTTGCTCTGATTAGAACCTTAAAAGCCTGCACTTGCCAGATTAGTTGTTCCTTACTTTCTTTGTTTAAAAGTGGGATGGATCTTTTCTACCTTTGCAGACTTATCGCTTGGTATTTCTCTTTGCCGCTGCAAAATCTATCAAGATTTTTCTTTCTTTCATGCTTCCTTCTATGCCTAGAGAAGGGTTACATTTGTAGCTGCCTCACTGGCATGCTTTTTTTTCAGGCTTAAAATAAATCCAAACCATGCAGCTTCACAATCTTGATTTGTTACGCTTCTTTCCTCATAGTTAGCTCTGTTCCCTTAAGTGGTTTGGCAAATTACATATTTCAAGAAAGCTATTCTATTTTTCTTCACCCCACCCCACCCCCATTGCATTCCGTGCTGTGGTCTTCAAGCCACTTATTGCCTTTTAAAGCGTTCTGTGTAAATTCTAATGTTTACATATTCCTACAGAATTATTTTGCTCTACATCATAGTCCTGTTTCTACTTTGTATCTCCTCCTAGCATCGCTAACAGAGTCACTATAGGAACATCCATGACCTTAGTTTCCAGCAGATAAAAGCAACATAGGAACTTGCCTTATATTAAACCAGGCCTTTGGTCCACCGAGCTCAGAACTGTCTACACTGACTGGCAGCAGCTCTCCAGGATTTCAGGCAGATGCCTGGAAATGCCAGGGATTGAACCCAGTGCATTCTGCATGTCACTCAACTATGGCCTTTTCTCTGTGTGTAAGATTTGTATTATTTTTCTAAGGAGCTCAAGGTGGCCTATACGGTTCCCCACATTTATGTTATCCTCACAACAACCCCATGAGGTAGGTTAGGCTAAGAGGCATCAACTAGCCAAAGGTTACCCAATGAGCTTCATGGCTGAATGGGGATTTGAACCCTAATCTGCCAACTCCTAGTCCGACACGCTAACCATTGTACTTCCCATTATGTCAACCTACCCCCTGCCTCCTGCCACTTGGTTGGGGGACATCAGTAGATGGGGGTCTGCTCTATACATGCAGGTTCCCAAGAATGTGGAACCTTGATAGTGCATTCTCAGTGCTGTTTTATTTAACTCTAATAGCAGATGCTCGTTGAGCAGTGTGGTGATGTGCAAAGCAAATTTCCCAACTTAAACATTTCCTCAAAAATTTCCTATCAACAATGCTCTCACACTGCTGATTAAACAGAATGCTACAACTTATAAATTGAAAGTCTGTGAGTTAATTCTTCAGCTCCAAGGCTAAAGAAAACTTAATTGCTAGGATAAGACCAGTAAAACCTGAACATATGGCAAGGAATACTTATCCTGTTGGTTAATCTTCAAGAGTCAAACAGGGTGTTTTTAAAGCATAATTCAATAACAAAGAAAAGGCAGGCTTACTGTGGGTTATGCAGAAGTCATTAAGGGGCAAGACTGGCTTAATCAGTGGTTTCTTAAATAACCTGATTTCCTAGTCTTCTAACAGCAATAACTTTTCCAAAGAGTTAAGTGATTTTCATATATATTTAAACTTTGGGTTGTTGTTGTTGTTTTTTAAAAAATTGCAATGCAAAACCCACATTCCTGAAGCCCTATACTTAACAAGAGGATGTCACCCTTCACAAAATTTATGTGTATTCTTTTTGTGCCCACGGACCATAGGAAAGGGTATAGAAAAGCATGGTGAATCAAAAATCTGCACCAAGCTGAAACAATCCATGTAGGTTTCACATTCCACTTTGACTATGAATATGAATTATAGTCTATACTTGACCTTCTAAATGCACTACACATATTTTTAGTATCACTTCAAAGTGCGCATTGTCTTGACTTGATATTTTGAAAGGAGATATAACATCCAAAGTAAAATCATCTGGCTACGATCAGATACTGTGCAATATGGGTCATATCAACAATAATTTTCACATAGTTATCACTTCATAGATTTGGATGGCAGCTTTGCTGCATAGACAGATGATCTGCTAGCCTGTCCATTCCAAGCAAGAATTTCAAGCTCCCGACTTTCCAGGGATTTGTATTGCCCAATATTGCTTTGCTTTCCAGATAAGGACATAGATAATTAGGAGCCTGATCGAAGCCCTCACTGTTTTCTTTTTTGATAATAGTCTGTTTTGAATTCTGAGTTGCAGAATTGTAAAACAGCTACCGTTTTCATTATGCTAAAGTGTGGTTTACACATAACTCTGCAGTTACATGGGGGCCACTTGAAAGTCAAACATATGATGTGCAACATGTCAGGCAATTCATGTACAGAATAGCCACATGGATCTGGCAATTAGTATCATACCGTGTTTCTCATATTATAAGACACGTCTTATATTTATTTTTTCCTCAAAAAAAAACACCATGGCTTATTTTCAGGGGGTGTCTTATTTTTTTCCTCCTCCTCCTCCTGCCGTGGCCGGCATTGCTGCTGCACCTATCACTATGCCTTATTTTCGGGGTATGGCTTATATTCCTTGAATGCTTAAAAATTCTGCTATGGCTTATTTTATGGGTATGTCTTAAAATATGAGAAACAGGGTAGTTACAGACTGTTCAAATACACAAAGGCACTTTGTTTCAGAACATTCAGATCATTACAGTCCTTAGCATATAGTGGCTCAGGCTGTATTCAGACAGCACTTTATTCTGTTTTGCTGACTTGTCCTTGCTTGATCATTTCTGCATTTTATGTGATCTTTCACAAAGTGTAAAAGTCACTTCTGGGAATTTAGCAGAACATTGTGGAAGTTCAGTGTTTCATTTCCATGTCAATTGCTTTTTGGAGTGGCAGATGCCTGCACAGTTTGCCATTAGTTTTCTGGGATTTCATTTTAATCTTTAGAACTGTCACTTTGATTCTGAAGGGAGTAATATCTTCATTACTTCCAAAAATAAAAAAAACCACCCATCAATCTAAATACATTTACTTGGATCCACTGAAACAAAAAAAGATGCAAGTCCAAGTAAAGGTTTTTATGGTTGAGGAAGAAAACTGTACGTAGGGTTCACCATTACTATTGCTGGCCTGAAAACTGGACGACAACTGCAATCATAGGCACACTTACTCGGCAGTGAACCTCGTTAAATTCTGAGTAACTTATTTTTGCATGAACATTGAGGATCATCAGGGCATGTCAGCAAGATTTGTGTGAATTAGGCATCCTGGTACCTTCCAGATAAGAACATTAAGAGGAGCCCAACTAGTTCGCCATCCTGTTCTCATAATGGCCATCCAGATGCCTGAGGGAAGCAAGGATCAAACAAGATCCAAGCACAAGAGCCCTCTCCTTTCCTGTGGTTTCCAGCAACTGGCATTCAGAAGCATTCCATTGTGCAGGCAGAGCCAGGGGCGTAGGAAGATAGGGGTGGTGGGGGCGGGGCGTGCTGCATGCAGGGGTGGGGCATGCGTTTTGGGGGCGGGCAGCTGCGATGGCGCCCCTGGGATTGCGCTGCCTGGGGCGCCCAGCCCCCACCACCCCTATCTTCCTACGCCCCTGGACAGAGCATAGCCACCATAGCTACTAATATAGCCTTTGTCCCCAGATATTGGACTACTGTTCTCATCATCCCCAGCCAGACTCATCAATGGTCAGGAGATATAGTCCAAGGACATCTAGAGGCACCAGGTTGCCTACCGCTTTTGATCAGACTAAGAGTGAGTAAGTTTTGAGGACTAGAAAGCTGCTTTTTTATGCTGGGCTGGAGGACCTGCTGTACAGTGTTGCCTGTTTTCACAGATTCCAAACTTCCATGTTTGTAATTTAAAGATGCGTTTTTAATGGAAAATTTTATGCTTAGGGGGAGAAAACACTTTTGGCATTATGGAACCACAGGAGCAGTATTTTTTAACTGACAAATTTCAAGGAGCAGTATTTTTTTTAACTGACAAATTTCATGGTGACAAAAAACAACAACTCTTTGGGGGTCAAATGTGGCCCGTGGGCAATGGGCTAGCCACCCTTGGCTTATATATTGACTGGTGGTTTGTTTGTTTTTTGTAAGTGCTGGTTTTCTAAAATATTTCCAGAAAACAGAGGAGGCAAGAGACATGCTTACCTGAACCTTGTTCCCTGTGACCTTGAAACTTTGTTTTTCTGTCCAGTGAAATTTCAAGCAGGGTGTTTCAGCCATTTTCAGAATATGCTAAAACTCAGTGGCATTGAGGTATATGTGCAGGGTAAGCTATCATCATTGAGGGAAGCATTCTACATAAACTATGCTTAAATGCACTCAATATATTGTTATGTATGATCCAGGGTGTTGAACTAGTCTGTGCAGAGGTTGCCTGAGAGCAGGAGTCCTCTGTCAGCTGGCAGACATGCATCCGGACAGCAGATCCTTTGTGCAGCAGGCATGGAAAGAGTTAAGCCTTCCCTCTTGCCCCCTGTTGCTTCTCTGCCCAAAATAGTCACAGCCATACTAGCTTTTCTCTAACAAAAAGTGGCAGTCCAGATTTTGTTACACCTATTGGCATGCTCTTATTCATTGGCACTCACTGGATGACCAATTTCAGTCATCAAATTAATCTGGTTCACTGCAGGTCAGTGTTTGTGTATTGTTCTCATCTCTCTTTGCAAGCAGCAAACCCTTTACTTGATAATACAAGATTCAAAGCTTTTCCTATGTGACTTCATATTCTGAGAGTTCCAGAGGATCTTCTTTAAAAAACAAAAGTGACCTTGCTCTTTGCATGGATTTGACTTTCTAGCTCTGTGACCTGTGACATGTTCATGTGTGAGATAATAAATGAAGAGTGGCATATCCAGTATTAGTATTGTAACTTGGGTAACCTCTAGCATTTCAAATATCTTTCCCCCCCTAGGAAGTCCTGCCCTTACTGGTACTGGAACTATTGCTGTCAAAGTAGATGATGTCAACGATAACGTCCCCAAATTTGCCTTTAATATGTATTCCAAAACCATTCCGGAGGACGCACCCACAGGGACAGACGTTTTGCTTGTAAACGCCTCTGATTCCGATGCATCAGTGAATGCTATCATCAGGTATGTTGCGCTTGTGGTGCTTCCGATGCTGTTTAATTTAGGTCCTGTTTCCTTTCCATGCTTTGGGAACAAAGGGTTTTGTCTTGCATTGTTCACAAATACAACATGGTTCAGGACTGGCCTAAGACTTTTTGCTGCTTGAGATGAAACTGAAAAAAATGTCCTTCCTTCTGGTGTGCTAAGTACCCAAAGCCAGTTAACCTACTTTAGTATCTGAGGCAAAAAAAATTCCAATAAAATTATAATAAATTAAATCACCAAAAATCTGCTGCCGCCATTTTACCTTGCCTAATGGTTGGTCCACCCTGGTTTGGTTTGTGACAGACAGAGAAATGAACGAGATGAAATAGCTCTGTATTTAAGCCACTTGACTTAGGTGGGCTGAAAAAACACTGGGTTGTATCCAATAATGGCTTTGTCACAAGAGTGTTTAGAAGCTGATCCCTAACTTTTCATTTAGTAAAAAGCTTTAGAATTGCTGGCCAACCTATTTCTCTTGCTCTTACTGAGCAAGTTCCGACAAAGTTCAGCATAAAACGGAAGAATCTGTGTATGGCAATTGAACTGATTCCTTTGTGCCACTCAGCTTCTGAAAAGTCATGATTCGCTGGATTGGTTTTATGCATAGCTGCCAAGTTTTCCCTTTTCTCGCGAGGAAGCCTATTCAGCATAAGGGAAAATCCCTTAAAAAAGGGGATAACTTGGCAGCTATGGTTTTATGGCAAAATGGCTTGCACATTTCTATCGACATCTCCAAGTTTTACCAGAAAATCCTATTGCTAGCTATAAGCAAGAAAAAATTGAGAGGTTAAGTGTCAGTGGCAGCCTGAGCAATTTGCTCAGAGGAGTGATGCGTTCCTAATGGAATGCAGAGAGATTCATGTTTGTTGCCAATCATCACTACATGCCACTCAAGAAACCAGAATAGGCCCTTTTTCAAGTGGTTTCAAGGAGTATAAATATTGGTTATTGTTGCATAAAAGGCACAAACTAAGCTAAACAACTCACTACACTTTTTCTTTTCGTTTGAAATTCAAATTAGCTTTTTTCAATAAGAAAAATATAAATCATAATTGTTTGTAGCTATTAAAGTACAAGAGAAATAAAAACAACTTTAAAATATCAAAACACTGTAATTTTCTTCCCTTTTTTGAGCTCTCCCACCCTTGCCATCTGCCAGGTGTGCCTGATAAGCCTCCAATAAGATTAATAAAATATGACATAATAATGTTTTTTATTACATGTCATTTTTCCCATGGAAATTTACATTTTTGAGAAGTTTTATAACCATGTGAAAATGGCATCGCAAAATAGAGATGGCTGTTACTTTCACTTCCTAGGATTTAAAAAATATATATACATCTAAAGAGATTCTCTGCACAATCCTATTTTATTATTCTTACCCTGTGGCCCTAAAAATACAGAGGTCAGGTATCAACTTTTATGCAGATTTGTAGTAATGCAGTTTCACAATTCTGTGCAACAAAACTTTTTTTAAAGGCTCAGATGCATAGTGCATATACACCAGAAACTGTGCATTCAGAATTGTTGGCCCAATTTTATGGAACTTCCAGCTGAGGTCAGACACGCCCCTCCTGGTTTAAATTCTTCTGCCTCCTGAAGGCCTTAAAAAAAAAAGCAAGTATTTTAATTGAATTCAGATTTTATAGTTTTAAGTGATTTTTATCTTTCTTGTATTGTGTTACCTGTACCACTTAGAGTCCATATCACTTGTCAAAATAAAATTAAAATACAACAAAAATATATGGAAACTTGAAAAGAGTTGATATATTACTATGGGGGAATTGGAATCAGGATTGCAGCCTTTGCGCATAAGCTTTTTTTAAAACAACAACAACCCCCCAAAACCAAAAACCTCCCATTAGCTTTTGAAAATATGCTCCAATTCAGAATGAAACTAAACATGGATTAAATGAATTATAAACCATGAGATACACAACCCAGAAAAGTTTGCACAGGTCATTAAAAAAGCCAAACCCATCAATAGGAGATTTAAGCAGGAAGCTTATGAAGATAGTGAACAGCATGGGTGTGGCCAGACTTTATGTTGGGGAGGGGCAGGCTTCATGCTGGGGGAGGAAGAACCTCAGTTAGTTAAGTATTTCTATTGATTTACTTAATTTAGGGGGGCAGCTGCCCCCCCGGCTATACCCATTGTGCACTGACTGGAGTGGTAACTTCATATCATTTTCAGTAGTATTCAGCCAGATTCAAAGTGTTAGAATGGCCTATACCTTTATACCTCCCACTGCAGCAGGAGAAGAGGTACAGTATATTCCTGCATATAAGACTACTTTTTAACCCAGGAAAATATTCTCAAAAGTCAGGGGTCGTCTTATACGCCGGGTCGTATCTCTTATACGTCGAGTATATCCCAAACTCTATATTTTACCTGGAAAAGTTGGGGGTCGTCTTATACACCCAGTCGTCTTATACGTCCATCTTCTTCTTTGTGTATAGCATTATAAACCTTAAGCCCTGGCTAGTTAAATCAGGTCGGGAAGACAGCGGGCAAGAGGACTGAGGAGGGAACAGGCATCAGAAGCCACAGCTGCCATATCTCCTATCACCACGGGGTAGTTAATGACAGATGACTGTTCTTCAGCTTCAAAGCAGGCAAACCTAAGGGAAAGTCATTCAGTGAATGTGTGCAGTGACCACATTTTTGAGGCTGAAGGGATTTTGATACTTTAGCAGTGCAGACAACCTTTTACCAAGTAGTCACAGAAAGACGATTAGTAGTTCATAGTAGTACTTTACAGAAGTGTCCTATTTTACAGAGGATAGTTCCTTTTAAAGAGAAAGGGCATAAGGAAGGAGAGAATAATCCTTGATAGTTTTAAACGGGAGTGAAGCAGTTATTACTGTTGCATCCCAGTTGCAATTGATTCAGTTCTGTGTGGCAGATTATCTACTTCGAAGGACTCTGTCAAGTGGGCGTGAAATTGACCCAATGTATAACTGTCTTTCCATGAGTCAAAACACATGGGATGCTATTCACCCTGGAAGTTATCACAATCAAGATCACCTTAGGAGCTGCAGCAAGGCTTAAAATATAATGCAGCAGAAGGTAGCCCTATCCTCATCCTAAGTCAGAATCCCCACATTTTGAAAGCCGAGGAATAGTTTGATAGCAGAATACTTCTGTCAGTCCCAGGTGTGATACTCTCACCTGAAAATCGTCTCTTGGGACTCAGTGAGGTGGAAAGTTTCTGTCTGTCTCTCTCCCTCCTCTCTCTATATAAACAAATAGCACTTCATTATGCAGTCATGACTTTTCTATTAAATAATAACTGAGCAATTATTTTGCTACCTAGGGCTTTTTCCTAGGATAAATTGCTGGTTATGACCAATTGCTATATTCACTCCATCTGTCTATAGGCAATATCTCAGGCATTTGATTGAAAACCACAAATAAAATATTTCTAAGTATTTATCATAATGTCAGGCTTCTGAATAATTCAAAATTGTGTTGTTGCTGCTTCAGTCGGGGATATCTCTGTGGAATAACTCATTTTGTATATGTGCAACATTAGTGTCCCTTTTGTGTTACTTGTGCAAAGGGGTATAACACACTATGGTGTGGCCCAAGGCACTATTTGATCCCCAGTGCTATTTGTGTGAAGCTTTTTAAACCCTGTGGGTGGGTGGTTCCCATGTCCAGGAGACAGGACAATTTATCTGTTCTGGATGGGGTTGCTTACCCTCAGAAGGAAAAGATGGATAGTCTAGAGGTGCTCCCAGACTCATCTTTGTCACTTGAAGCCGGTCTATATAAGGCAGGGCTTTGTCACTGGTGGTGCCCTAGATTACAGAGCTTTTTCTTATGGAGGCTTATATGATCACGGCACCAACAGGGTTTCATATGGTAAATCAAGACCATTCAGCCGCAATTATTTGTTGTTTTTATGTCCATATTCAGCTCTGTCATTTTATCACTGCTGGTGCTGTGATTATATTGTTTTGACTTTGCTTTTGTACCTTTGTTTTATATTGATGTTAATCTGCCTTGTAAATCCTTTTGGATGAAAGAGAATAATATAAATATTTTAAATAAATATAAGAAAAGGAAGAAGAGTTTGGATTTGATATCCCGCTTTATCACTACCCTAAGGAGTCTCAAAGCAGCTAACATTCTCCTTTCCCTTCCTCCCCCACAACTCTGTGAGGTGAATGAGGCTGAGAGACTTCAGAGAAGTGTGACTAGCCCAAGGTCACCCAGCAGCTGCATGTGGATGAGCGGAGACGCGAACCCGGTTCACCAGATTACAAGACTACCGCTCTTAACCACTACACCACATTGCTTGATTCCCTGTCTGTAGAATTTACAGTTTGTCAACATATAAAGCAGTATAGTTCATACTAAAATGGGTATTAAAAATGTCTCTCCCTCCTTGTACTTTTTGCAGCTATAGTCTCAGTGGTGGAAACTCACAGTTCACAATCAACCCTTCAACCGGGCAGATCATCACAAGTGCTCTGTTAGATAGAGAGGCGAAGGAGAACTACACTTTGATTGTCGTGGCCAAGGATGGTGGTTTCCCAAAGGCTCTTTCCAGTTCTACAAGTGTCCTTGTCACTGTTGCAGATGTCAATGATAATCCTCCCAAATTTCAGCACCACCCTTATGTCACTCATATTCCCTCACCAACAAGTTCAGGTATGTTAACTAAATCCTGTCCTAAATACCTGTTCACCTGCTTCACCTGTTGCCCGGTTCAACAGTTGCTTCAATTTTTTTTTTTGGGGGGGGGTGTCAATTATTATATTTCCTACTGTTTGCTTCTGGCCAGCTGAGGATCCTGAACTCCATGTGATCCAGTAGACATGGCGTAAAGGATCCTATGGTCATAGTGTCATAGGATCTATCACAGTTGGGAAATCTGACCAAAGGAAAATTCATCCCTTGCATTGACCTCAGTCTGAATTAACAGGGAAAGAATGAGCACAACAGCCCACTACAGAGGCAACTGGTCTAGCACCCTTTTGCTAGACATGACCAGTGCATTATGACAAAACAAGCACCCATTACCACTCATGAGATCCCAGCACAGTAGCAAGTTTTGGTATCATAACCTGTTGTGTGAACTACGTAAATTCCAAAATGTTGCCTTCCATGCTGCATTGCATTCAGTGAGATTTAAATCCACTTTGGCACCATTGTCTGCATAAATATACCATTGGTCAAGGATGCCTATAACATCCTAAATATCTCCTAAGTATGAACAATACATCTGCTAGTGATTGTAATTTATTTATTTTTAAGTTTTATTTACAGTCTTTGTATATTGTCCAATAACTTAACATTTTCTGGTTATGAACAGTTGCATGACTATTAATGTTCAGTTTCACGGGATTAATTACCTTATTTTTGTCTTCCTTTGCAGGTACATTTGTATTTGCGGTGACAGTTACAGATGCTGATGCAGGACCGAATGCTGAGCTTCACTATTCCCTTTCAGGGAAGAATTCCGAAAAATTCCACATTGATCCATCACGAGGAGCGATTATGGCTGCCGAACGATTGTCTGGCACTTCTGAAATGACATTTTCTGTTAATGTGAAAGATGGTGGCTCGTTGCCCAAGACAGATTCTACAACTGTGACTGTAAGATTTGTAAATAGAGCAGATTTTCCTCGAGTTCAGGCTGAACAGCACACTTTCACATTTCCTGAAAATCAAGCGGTTGGCACTTTTGTCACTTCAGTTTCTGGATTGTCGTCGAGAGGCGATTCTTTGTCTTACTATATTGCTAGCGGTAATCTTGGCAACACCTTTCAGATTGACCAACTAACAGGACAGGTCACCATCAGCCAACCCTTAGACTATGAAGCAATACAGAAATATGTCATCTGGATTGAGGCGAGAGATATGGGCTTTCCACCATTTTCTTCTTACGTAAAATTGGAAATGACAGTGATAGACATAAATGATAATGCACCACTATTTGAACGAGATCCTTTGATTTCTGAAGTACTAGAAAACCTATCACCTTCTAAAATAATTACTGTAACTGCTGTGGACAAGGACAGTGGCTCTAATGGACAGTTAAATTATGAAATTGTCAGCGGCAATAAGGAGAACAGCTTCAGTATCCATCGTACCAATGGGGAAGTCAGAAGTGTCCGACCTTTAGATAGGGAGAATGTGGCCCATTACACACTTACTATCAAAGCTTCAGACAGAGGTGTACCTGTTCAGAGTACCACCGTCCGGGTGCTTATTAATGTGTTGGATGAAAATGATAACGCACCCAAATTTTCTCAGATATTCAGCGCTCTTGTACCTGAAAATGCCCCTTTGGGTTACACTGTAACACGAGTCACAACATCAGATGAAGATATTGGAGCAAATGCTGTCAGTAAATATTCAATAAGGGATACAAGTATACCTTTTGTCATAAACCCCAATACAGGAGATATAACAATCAGCAGACTTCTGAACAGGGAAGATACAGATCACTACAGAATCCGAGTTTCAGCACATGACTCTGGGTGGACAGTAAGCACAGATGTGACCATATTTGTAACAGACATCAACGACAATTCCCCACGGTTTACAAAACCGTCCTATTACTTGGATTGCCCTGAGCATAACGAAGTTGGATCACGAGTGATCCAGATATCTGCAACAGATCCAGATGAAGGAGCCAATGGGCAAGTCTTCTACTTCATCAAATCCCAGTCGGAGTTTTTCCGAATTAATGCTTCTACGGGGGAGATTTTCAATAAGCAACCTTTAAAGTTCCAAAACTCCAGCGGCCCCAGTAATGTCAATCTAAACAGGCACAGTTTCATTGTTACCTCATCAGATCGAGGCAGCCCTCCCTTGCTGAGCGAGACAACAGTCACAATCAACATTGTGGATAGCAATGACAACGCACCCCAGTTTCTCTTCAGTCAATATTTTACACCTGTTACTAAAAATGTAGCTGTTGGTACCAAACTAATTAAGGTAACTGCCATTGATGAGAAAGACTTTGGTCTAAATTCAGAAGTGCAATACATTATCTCAAATGACAACCTAACAGGTAAATTTGAACTGGACAGTAGCACAGGCTGGATTTCAGTAGCATCGCCACTGAGGAATGATATGAATAAAAACTTTCTAATAAAAGTAAAAGCAAAGGACAAAGGTAACCCTCCCCTCTCAACAGAAGTGCCTGTGCAAATAGTTGTAACAGAGGAAAACTATCACACGCCTGAGTTCTCTCAAAGTCATATAAGTATAACTGTCCACGAAAGTCATGCTGTTGGAGCTATTCTCAGGACTGTGTCGGCAAGGGACAAAGATACAGCTATGAATGGACTTGTCAAATACAACATTTCTTCTGGAAATGAGGCTGGGAACTTTGCAATTAACGCATCTACCGGTGCATTAAGGCTTGCCAAACCCCTTGATTATGAGCTTTGCCAAAAACATGAGATTACTGTTAGTGCTGCAGATGGCGGATGGGTTGCTAGAACAGGCTACTGTAGCATTACCATAGATGTTATTGATGTGAATGATAATTCTCCAGCTTTTAGCCCAGAAGACTACTTTCCGAGTGTTTTAGAAAATGCCCCTAGTGGAACAACTGTCATTCGTCTCTCTGCAACTGATGCTGATTCCGGACCTAATGCTGTAATTGCATATGCGGTTCAGTCTTCAGACAGTGATCTGTTTGTTATTGATCCTAATACTGGAATCATCACCACCCAAGGCTTTTTAGATTATGAAACAAAGCAGAGCTATCATCTCACCATAAAGGCCTTTAACGTTCCCGATGAAGAAAGGTGCAGCTTTGCCAATGTCAACATCCATTTAAAAGGAGCAAATGAGTATGTGCCACGGTTCGTGTCCAAGCTTTACTATTTTGAAGTTTCTGAAGCAGCTTCTAAAGGCACCATTGTGGGAGAAGTCTTTGCAAGTGACCGCGATATGGGAACTGACGGAGAAGTCCACTATCTGATCTTCGGCAGTAGCAGGAAAAAGGGTTTCCAGATTGATGACAGCAGCGGGCAGATTTATGTCACAGGACCTCTCGACAGGGAAAAGGAAGAACGGATCTCTCTGAAAGTGCTTGCAAAAAATGCCGGGAGCATTCGTGGTGCAGATATTGATGAAGTGGTTGTGAATATCACAATATTAGATGCCAATGACCCCCCTGTTTTCAGCTTCATGGTATACAACGTACAAATCAGTGAAGGTGTTCCAGTTGGGACCCACGTGACATTTGTAAGTGCCTTCGACTCTGACTCTCTCCCCAGCTGGAACAGGTTTTCCTATTTTATTGGCAATGGGAACAACAACGGTGCCTTTTCTATTAACCCACAGACAGGACAGGTTACAGTGACTGCAGAACTGGATAGAGAAACTTTACCAGTGTACAACCTATCTGTGTTAGCCATTGACTCAGGATCACCGTCAGCAACAGGAAGTGCCTCTTTATTGGTGGCTTTGGAAGATATCAATGACAATGGACCCACCCTTTCCACCACAGAAGGAGAAATAATGGAAAATAGCCGTGCAGGGACACTTGTGTTGAATCTTCAGTCATCCGATCCTGATCTTCCTCCAAATCAAGGCCCCTTTTCTTATTACTTGCTTAGCACTGGCACAGGAACCAGTTATTTCAGTCTCAGCACTGCTGGAGTTCTGACCACAACTAGAGAGATTGACAGAGAACAAATTTGTGATTTCTACTTGTCAGTGATTACAAGAGACTCGGGCATTCCTCAGATGTCTTCCACAGGAACTGTGCACGTAAAGGTAATAGATCAAAATGATAACCCGTCACAACCCAGAACAGTAGAGATCTTTGTCCATTATTTTGGCAATCTGTTCCCTGGTGGAACATTAGGCAATGTAAAACCTCAGGATCCAGATATTTTAGACAGTTTCCAGTGCTCTCTTACATCAGGAGTTACAAGCCTCTTCCATATTCCAGCAGGCACTTGTGATTTAAATTCCCTGGCAAGGTCTACCGATGGGACATTCGATCTCACAGTCCTGAGCAATGATGGGCTACACAACTCAGTCACTAGCAGTATCCGAGTTTTCTTTTCAGGATTCAGTAATGCCACACTTGATAACAGCATTCTCCTCTGTCTCAGTGTGCAATCCTTGAGAGAATTTTTGACTAACCACTACCTACATTTTCTGCGAATTGCCAATTCACAGTTGACCGGATTAGGGACTGCTGTGCAACTCTATGGGGCTTACCAGGAGAACAATCGGACTTTCTTGATGGCAGCTGTGAAACGGAACAGCTATCAGTATGTGAATCCAGGTGGTGTGACTACCTTCTTTGAAAGCATCAAAGAAATCCTTTTCCGTCAAAGCGGAGTTCGAATAGAGTCTGTGGATCATGACTCGTGTTTACAAAATCCTTGTCAAAATGGCGGCAGCTGCTTGAAAAAACTGGGTGTGAGCCCTAAGCTACGGAGCCATGAGAGTATCCCAGTCATTGTTGTGGCAAATGAACCCCTCCGGCCTTTTACATGCAGGTGTATGCCAGGATATGATGGCACACTGTGTGAAACAGACATAGATGAATGTCTCCCATCACCTTGCCACAATGGTGGGACTTGCCACAACCTGGTGGGCGGATTCTCTTGCAGTTGTCCCAGTGGTTTTACTGGAATGGCCTGTGAGAGAGATCTCAACGAGTGCCTCTCCGGCCCTTGTAAAAATGGTGCTCTCTGCCAGAACTTCCCAGGAAGCTTCAACTGTGTCTGCAAAACTGGATATACAGGTAAGTTTTTCTTCTACATGTGTGCTTGTTCTGAATGCAACACAGAGATGAACTAATGGTATTACCTATGAAGAAGCATTTAATCATAGCAAAATAAAAAAAAATCCTTCAGTAGCACCTTAAAGACCAACTAAGTTTTTATTTTGGTATGAGGTTTTGTGTGCATGCACACTTCTTCAGATACCAAAATAAAAACTTAGTTGGTCTTTAAGGTGCTACTGAAGGATTTTTTTTATTTTGCTTCGACTCAGACCAACACGGCTACCTACCTGTAACATTTAATCATAGGCGTTCTTGCTGGCAATTCAAACCCAGATGTATTATTTATGTAGCGTATGTGTATTCTGCCTTTTTTCCATCATGGAACTCAAGGTGGCTTATGTGTGGCTTCCAGTCCCCCCCCCCCCAATCCCAGATCTGGAGCTACTTTGCTTCCATAAAGTGATCACACTGTGTGTCTTCAGTTAGCTCACACCCCAAGTTTATAATCACATTATCTGCTGTTTGTGGAAACGATGATCCCACTTGCACCATACATTCAAAGCATTATTACACCATTATAAACAGCCATGGCATCCCTCACCAAAGAATCATGGGAACTGTATTCCCAGAATTCTTTGGGGGAAGTCTTGACTGTTAAATTGGTATAATAGTGCTGTAAATGTACATGTGGAAGTAGCCTAGGTCTAAAATTAATCAGTGGATTTTTTAAAAATGCTTTTTTTGCCAGAAATTAGCCAAGCATTAAAGCTTGCACGGCTCCATCCTGCCTATCTCCCAGCTAGAACCTTGTGTAAAAATCATAATCAGGATTTTCAGCCCTTCTATTAAACATATCAGTTAGATATAGAGTGATGCCTCTTAGCTTTCTGCCAGGAAAGCATCTAGAGCCATCAAATACATCTCCATTTAAATAGCATATGTGGCAACTGACACATGTTCACTGTTAGAGCCGCCTTGACATAAAAGATTCTGATGGGATCTTTCTATGTATGCTCCATCAGTGTAGCCTGCTGAGCCTCAGGTCACAAGTAATTATTCGTAATTGAATGGCTGTTCTAATTAACCTAATGATCTGAGATTGTGTTTCACAGTGAATCATCACATCAAATTATTTGGCCAGCAGCGTAGCAGAACAATTCCATGCCACAATTGCGGGTAACCTTTTAAGTCATTAGCATCAGAGGTTAAATAGGCATGTACTTGCCAGCTCACTAGGACACCTCAGCAGAACACCCGTTTTAACAATAGCACACAATGCAGTCACATCAGTCCTGTAGCTTGTAATGGGGGTTAATGAAACTACAGTGATTTGCTGAGATGACTGTCTTGCCTGATGCTTGTCACATACAGTATTTCTCCACATTGTAACACATTAATTCCCCCCCCCCCCATCTGCTGAAAGCAGAAATATGCCATGGAAGAAATTTGAAAAGTAATGTGTGTGAGAGAGAGGGAGGCAGGGAGGGAGGGAGGAAGGGAGAATTGAGTGTTCCCATAGAGTGTGGGTTATGCTCTTGTCTTCCCTCACCAAAAATAAAAAGGCAATATGGTAGCAGACACAATACACCCATGCTAGAAATGTGAAGTGGCAGTGTTTTTTCCCCTAGGAGCGAATAATTGTAAAAGAGGAAGATCAGTATAACTCATTAAATTGATGATTTACAAATATATCACAAAACAGCCCAAAGTAGGTTTGAAAACAATACAAAAGGAACACTAAAGGCAGAGACCTTTTCATCCTGTTCATAACAAAAATCTAAAATATATGTCACTAGCGGCCTCATTCCCAGTATTGCTTGGGAATCCTTAGGAACCAAAAGAGGAGACCTTTTGAAATTAATGAAATACACTTAGTCATGTTCATTAATTTCAGTGGGTCTACTCTGAGTGACTTAGTAGAATACCACCCAAAATGTATGTATGCATGACCCCTGTCTGGATCAAAGCAGCTGCTCTTCTTTGTAGCTTCTGTTGTTTTCTAAAGCAAGCTTTCCTTCTTTTCACTGTAAGTCTGAGTTCATAGACCACTAGAATGGCTTCCCTTACCTTGCTGAGAGGGTACACAGGTTTTTCACTGATTTATTATGTTTGGCCAGCTGCATTTCACTTCATCACTCCATAGAAGCAATTAGGCTCATTGCAGTGAGCGCAAGCATAATGAAAGATTACATCAGTGTAACACTGAGGTTTAAGCAATCTGTTATAATTATGTCTATTAATGATGATCATATTTTGTTTTGTAATGAATCAGTTGCAAGATGGGATATATCAGATGACATACAGTAGTGCGTTGTCTGCCCTTTCTATGAACCCCTCAGTTCCTCTTTTCTGGACCCTTTTTAGGATGGGTTTTGTGAAATCAATTCATTTTTTTAAGCAAGAAGTTAATCTGAAAGATACTGCCATCTTAGAAAAAGCCTAATGTTATCTTAAATCAGTTCTTCCCAACAACTATATGCAAATACTCCATTTAAGCAATGATAACTAAAAGGCCTTTCACATGGTTGCCAGTGAATCAGCAGAGCAGAAACTTAACTACTAATCTTTCCCCATCCTTGCTGGGACATGCTAGCTGACTGGAGATTCAGTTGCATATTATCCAACTACTAGCTGACCCGGCCACGCGTTGCTGTGGTTTTTTCCTGTGATCCTCCCTCCCCAATCCTGTCCCGATCCATGACATATCCTGCCCCTCCTCCCTCCACCCCGGCTCATTCCTGTGTTTCGGTAGGATAGCCTTTCCTCTGTTGTCCCTGGGGAGTGTTGGCCCCTCCCCCATGTATCTCCATACCTTAGCCCCCACCATTGGAGAAGGAACTGTTAGTTTTTGGTTTGGGTTTGTTTAATTTTTTTTAATGTGATAGTACTTGTGGGTAGACAATATTTTTAGTTGTTCCATTTGTTGTGAAGATGTAGAGATTATCTGGTTTGCCGACTCTTGAGCATGCAACATATAGTTGTCCATGTGAGAAGCAATCCGATTCTAGGTATAATCCACAGAATTGTAATGATTGGCCTTGTGATTTGTTGATGGTGATAGTGAATGCTAAGTGAATAGGGAATTGTAGTCTTTTAAATTGAAAGGGAACATCTGTTGGAATGATCGGAATGCGAGGAATGAGGGCATCTTCACCTTTGTTGGGTCCTGTTAAGATTGTGGCTTCTATGACGTTGGGTAATAATCTTTTTACTAATAGTCGTGTGCCATTGCAAAGTTTAGGCTGGTTTATATTTCTTAACATGATGATTGGTACACCAATTTTTAAATGTAGTAAGTGTAGTGGTATTCCTGGTAGTTTGAGGGAGTTTAAGAAGTCTGTAGGATAGTTAACTGCTTCATCCATTTCGACAACTGTGTCGATTGATTTGTATGTAATTGTTTCGTTGTCAAGGTAAGATTGTATGGTATAGTTTAGTTCGTAGACGTCTTACCTTTAGAGTCCTTTTTTAAGTGGAGGAGTTGTAGCTTTGTTGATAGAAGTTTATCCTGGTGTGTGGTGGATCTTGAGAAGGTCGAAATGGCTATTGGAGTGGGCTTTGTCCCTTGATGTTTTTTTTTTTTTGCCTGTTTATTAGGTCGCTTGATTGATTTTTTGGATAATGGAATTTTTTTTTTTGGGGGGGGGTGTTTAGTGATAGTAAGAGGGTATGATTGTGATTGGGAATGGATCGGAGGATGGTGAGAGGGAATGGTTTTAAGGATGTTGGTGGTGAGGGTGGGTGGTTGTTGGTTATAAGATAACCAAGATGGCGGAAAGTGTATATGTGGGGATGGGGGGGTATTTTGAGAGGGAATGGAGCAGAGGGAGGTGGTGGAGATTTTTGCAGGAAGGTGGTTAGGAGGGGAGGAAATTGTTGGAAAGTGTATATGTGGGTTTTGGGGTATTTGAGAGAGGGAAGGGGTCGTAGGACGCTGCTGGAAAGGAGGGAATAGTATATGAGGGCCTGTGCGGGCGTGTGTTTGTGAGTTGGAAAGTCTCGGAGGACGGTGAGAGTGAACGGATCGGAGGAATGTGCTTAGGAGGGTAGGAAGATGGAAGGGAGTGTTTCTGATGGGGTTTGGGCGGGTGATTGTGAGAGGGAAAGGATTGGAGAAGGGTGAGAAGGGACGGAGAGGAGGACGCTGATGGAGAGTATTGTAGGACGTTGCTTAAGAGTGCAGGAAGATGGCGGAAAGCATCTGAGAGGGTTTGTGGGGGGTTGTTTTTGTGAGAGGGAAAGGATCGGAGAAGGGTGAGAGGGAATGGATTGGAGGTCGTTGCTTAGGAGGGTATTAAGAGGTTTGAAAGTGTTTTAGGGTTTGGAGGTTTGTGAGTGGGAACGGATCGGAGGACGGTGCTGAAGAAATTTGGAGGGTTTTGATAATGAGGGTTGGAAAATGGCGGAAAGCGTCTCTAACGGCCTGAAGAGAGTGTGATTTTGAGAGGGAAAGGTTCGTGTTGCAGAGGTTCGGAGGACGTAGGTTAGGAGGGGTGGAAGATGGACGGAATAGTATTTGAGGGGCTGTGGGGGTGTGTGTTTCTGAGAGGGAAAGGATTGGAGGACGGTGATAGTGAACGGATCGGAGGACGCTCCTGGAGAATTTTGGAAGGTGTTGTTAATGAGGGTTGCAAAATGGCGGAAAGCGTCTCTAACGGCTTGTGGGGTTTATGATTTTGAGAGGGAAAGGGTCGGAGGACGGTGTTGCAGAGGTTCGGATGACATTTAGGAGGGGAGGAAGACGGAGGGAAAATGATCTGAGGGCCTGTGAGAGTGATCGGATTGGAGGATGATGGAGAGGACTGTAGGAGGATGTTTCGGAGGGCAGCAAGCTGTAGGAAGCAGTTTGTGAGGGCTTGCGGGGAGGTGTATTTGTGAGTGGGAAAGGATCGGAGGATGCTGAGAGGGAAAGGGTCGCAGGACGTGCTGGAGAGGTTTTTTGGACGGTGGTTAGGAAGGGAGCAAGGTTGCTGAAAGAGTATCTGAGTGTCTGTGGGAGGATGTGAGTTTGAGTGGGAATGGATCAGAGGTTGGAAGATTGAGGGACTGTGAGAGGGAAAGGTATACTTTTAGGTTGTTAGGAGGTCCAGACGCTGGTGTTGGGTATATCCGAGGAGGTCCTGGATACCTCTGACAGATGGATATCCATTAGTGTTGGATCTCGTGCTGGAGGCGGGGTTTGTGGGTGTGGCTTAGGTTTCCCAGGAAGGGAGGGGGTGGAGGAGGGTACTACACCACTTGAGGGCGCTGTTTGAGTTGGTGGGAAAGCATTTCTGTACCTGCGCAGGTGTGTGATTTGAGGTATTTTTGTCCCCAACAACGCTCTAGGAGTGACCTGGATCGTTGTGTCCAAATTTCAGGACGATCGGTCAAGCGGTTACAGAGAAAAGTGGAACCCCGGATTTCACAATTTTTACATTTTTATATATATAGATCATTATTTACCAGGAAGGCAGAGAACTGGTTCTCTCTTCATGCTAAAGCAAATCATGGCTTGGAGTATGTAGGCTTCCAAAAAGAGGACCACATACCATTTGCTCCTCACTGTCATTCTGTTGCTGCTATGCTGAGCTATGCCATGGCTGGGCTTAGTGTGTTGTCCAAACCTGGGGTCATGGCTTAGCTTTTTCCAGACTAACAATGAGCTGTAAACAAGTTTTTCTCCCTCTGGTTAACAGCCTATGGCGAGCTAAACCATGAGCCTGGGTTTGGGCTAACGTAGGGTTGCCATATCTCCTCTTTTTCCAGAGATGTCCTCTTTTTCATGGTTAGTCATCATAGCAATCCATGGTTAAAAGTAGAAGTCGGCAAATGTGCTTTCTTTTTTGCCCTTCAAAATATGGCACCCCTAGCCAAACCATGGCTTAGTTCAGTGCAGCAACAGGACACCTGGGAAGGAGCAAAGCACCTGTGATCTCTTCTCCAGAAGCCCACACACTTGAACATTTGTTCTAAGCCCTGCTTTGGTTTAGCATGATGTGTGAGCCAAGCCAATAACTCAGAAATAGTTTACACTTCCAAGCAAGCTAACCTAGAACCAGATTTGACTTGATAGTAGAGCTAGCAGGAGTCCTGTTAATGCAATGGGCTACTTCCCACTGCTCCCCATGGCACTCTCTTCAGTCATCTCTAGGGATTAGGAGAAGCCCCAGAGCAAGGTAGGGGGGGATGCATGCGCTGATAGAACAATCATATTATCACAATGTTGAATTCCCCCCAGCCTTCAATCTGTATATAGTAATACCTGTGAGTAAGTTGTATATAACTCAGTGGGGCTTATATCTGAGGAGACAGCTTTGGGCTATTCTTTCTGAGTTTTTCCTGTTAAAAAGATAAACGTTATGTGGCTCCTATTCCAGATCCTCACAGTTTATCTTTGGGCATGCATGTACAGAATAGCTCGTAACCTATCAAAATTAGTCGTTGCCCAATTTGGTTGAAAATGGGCAAAGTGATCAAAATCCGTGAAACTGAAACTTGTAGATGAGCCTCTTGTAGACCTTCAAAGTTCATGAATTCAGTCATTTGGTGATTTGTTTAACTTCGGGGCATAATTTACCCAAGCAAATCACCGGTTTCTCTCATCAAAACATTATTATTTGAACCATATGCAATTAATTATAGAGCTGTGAAATGTTTTGGAGGAGAAAGAATAGCCCGAGGAATGTATTTTTAAAAAACCAACCCATCTTCAGGCTTGCAAATTTAATTAAATTCAGTGGAGAAATCTTTACAAAAGGCAATAAAACTGTGCAGCTTGCACCATGCAGTGAACCCTTGCAGTGATGAACGGCGTCCAAGTAAGTTCTATCATGAAGTGACAAAAAATGAGAATGCAACGATTGAAGGTTAGGGCAAAGCTACACATTACGTTAGTCACATTTTTGAAACAGTTTGAAGCAGCTGTGCGAGGCCCTGTTCTGGAATACCGTCCCATGAAGGTTTCTCTACAAAATAACAGTCTACCAGCTGCTGCTTCTTCTTCTTCTTCTTCTTCTTCTTCTTCTTCTTCTTCTTCTTCCTCTTCCTCTTCCTCTTCCTCTTCCTCTTCCTCTTCCTCTTTCTTTTATTGAAACATCACCTTCAGGGGAAAATAGCAGCCATGGGAAATTATCAGAGGCAAATCTGTGCAGGATTCAGATCAAGATCTCAGTTGGCTGCTTTTCTTTCAAGATAGAAGTGGCAGCATTTTAGAATCCAGTTTGAGGCTCAACTCTGTTCATGTTAGCAAGTAGAGAACCTCCATGCTCTGAGCAGTGGCCAGTTCTTACTGGAATAACTTGTTGTTGCACATCAATTTTAGGAAGTTATGACTAGGGCTGGGCAAGTTTGTCAGTTTCAGTTTGTCTGAGTTTCTCATTTTTTCCAATCTTAAATTCAGTTCTCCATATTTCCACATCAGCATGAGTTTTTTTTAATATACATATATAAAATTATCCTCGTGAAAATTATCAGCATTTTCATGCACATTTCCCCTAATATACCCATTTGCAAAGCATCTCCCCATGATACAATACATATTAGAAAGATATGCATATACCCCACTACAAGCATTTTTATACACATTACTTGGCTAGAGAACTGCATTGCAATTTTTGAAGAATGGCTGTTTCTCAGTTCAGGTCCTGTTTCAGAAAGCGCAGGTTAGGTAGGTTAGTCATGACACATTACTCTCCATGAAAGTAGCTATTACAAGTTAATTCCACATTAGTATGATGTTCAGTGTTTCTACATTAAAAATATAATAATAAAAACTCACTACGGAATACAGAGAATGAAACTCACTTTTAAATTAAGCAAATTATTTCTGTGCTCCAGTTGCGACTAATGCAAATTATCCCACTTTGTTCATAATGCAAATTGGCTAAGTGCAACTCAGTTTCCATATGGTACTGTCTTCTACTATTGCAGGGAAAATGTGTGACTCCACCGTCAATTACTGTGAATGCAACCCCTGTTTCCATGGAGGATCCTGTCAAAATGGAGTGGAGGGATATTACTGTCATTGTCCATTTGGTGAGTAGAAATTTGGTACTTAATTCAGATTCACTTGCAGAACCCTAATCCTTTAGACCCTAGTCCCCAAATCCAACCACCTATGGATTTTATAGCTTACTGCTTAATTTTTCAAAATATGATAATATTGTTTTAATCAGAATAAAGCAAAGCAATGTGACTTGGTTGCTCATTTACCATCTGGCAGGAAACCAAACAAAGAACTGGAGTAGTCAAAAAAGGTGAGGCAAGATTTCCAAGTCATAGCTGTCAAGTTTTCCCTTTTCTTGTGAGGAAGCCTACTCAGCATAAGGGAATTTCCCTTTAAAAAGGGGAGAACTTAACAGCTATGTTCCAAGTGCTACAAAATTTCATCTGTTTTGAGCCCAACATGTTTTGCAACAATTATTTTATTAATGGCATGCATTTTAGCAACAATCCTGACACACCAGGGGTGTTGCAATATTCACAGGAAATAATACAGTATCTGTAGATTAGTGTGTCAGGATTTTTGCTTAAAAAAAGTAACAAAATAAAAATCTAAAACCCTTTGGACTCACAATAAATAATATTTTGCAGAACCTGGAGTTTCTCTTCCTCCTTTTTCTGTCAGTTGACATTACAAAGATAAGAAGAATGCCTACCAAATCAGACTGAAGACCTATCTTGATCCATGTTGTGTTGCTCATGGTAACCAACCAGGTAGCCATGGGAAGTCTACAATAGGACATGACGACCATTGGTTCTCTCCCTTCTGCTGGGCTTGATGGCCTTCTGTAGAGCCTCATGCATTGTACACCCTACACACCGCTAGTGAGTGAAGAAGTACATCATTGGTCTGTGCTGAATTTCCCACCATTTAACTTAATTGGATGTTACCTCAGGTTCTGCAGAATTTGAGAGTAAGATAATCTACACTCTCCGTACTTCCTCCACACCATGCATAATTTTATAAAACTCTTAACATCTCTCCCATTTCTTGCCTCCCCCCACCAGTCCCCAGTTTGAAGATAATATTGTAGAAGGAGAAAGATGGCACTTTTCTTTACCTTTCTCCATTCTACAATATTGTCTTCAAAGAAGAGAAGACAATTAAAAGCTTGGGTAAAAAGTATAGTATTTACCTGGAGACAGAACATCAGTAGAGTAGATACCTGTTGAAGAGATGTGGTGAGGGAGATCCACAGCTAAAGAAGTTCCACAAGTAATATTATCCACCCTGCCTCCGGAGGTGGAGACATCAAAGCAGGGCATCTTCTGAAGACGTATTGACGAGGTCTGAAGAAACTCTTAATTTCCATAAGCCTTGGGAGCCTTGGTTAAACTGGAGTTCTCAAAGTTAGTAGCATACACAGTTCCATTTCAACTTTATTCAGCAATGGTCACATATGTGACACAAAAATTGATTCAAGGTAGGCAAAGGAAATTCACACACTGGATGGAAGGGGTGTGTGAAGGTTAAGGAAATATTGCATCCCACTCCAAATCTCCACACTGTGTTTTTGTTTGACATCTGCACCGGGTCCATGGCAGATCACATGTAATTCCTGAATGGGGCTTTGGTACTTTCAAAACCCTGTGACAAGGAACAGCTGTAAAAGCACAGGATAAGTGAGGGCATTTGAACCACAAAACATTAAAGAGCTGGGAGAGATCATGCCCCAGTGCCTCAGAGGTACCAGACATCCCAGTATAACACAATTACTTGTAATGTTATAATTATTAAAGCTTCTCTTAAACATATATAAAGGTATGTCAAAATCAAACTACATTATATTTACAGCAATTGTGCCTTATTCCTGCAATCATTGCCAAGCAGTATTCTCAAGAAATTTATGGATGAAGCCAGAAAGACTTCTTCTTCTTCTTCTTTTGAAAGACCAATATATGGTAGCAATTATAGAAGAACTTGGAAATCACTAGCTTAGACCGTGAGCCTGCTGTGTAGAGAAAATGTAAGAGGAGATACAGCATCTGGCTACAATCACATTCAAGTCTTGCATGAACTTAAAATCCATGTTAAATTACCACTGATCATAAAAAATAGAGCTGTTGCATCTATATCTGTTTGTAAGTTTCGGCTTGTGCAGCTTCCCATCACCTTTCCCCCAAATAATCATTATGGGGAGAAGGGGCAATTGGGTTCAACTCAACTATTCTATTATCACGGATGATGCTTGACAGGGAATGTCTTCCAAATGATTACCTTCTTCATTGCTAAAGGAAGCACTCTAGCAAGGAAAGAAAGAGGTGATACTTCTTTACAGGAAGGAGCTGGGACAATGAAGGAGCAAATTCTCCTTCCCTGATGCTCCGCGGTCCTATTCCATACTAAGGTTCAATTCCAATTCTCCCAACCCTAAGCTAGGAATGGAAGAGAAATGTGGTTCACTGGTTCAGTTCACCCATCAAGATCTAATTTACACTCCCTGAAACAATATGTGGACTGAAATGTGGTAATCCTTCAAAATTCACACTTTTGTGAAATTTGCAGTGTTGTCCTCCAGCCTAACAATCACTAGGTGAAAAACATCCATAAATGATACATTGATGAAAACAACATTGACAAATGCATTCATTATATTAGGGGAAATGCCTTGCGAAATATGTATACTGGGCAAAATTGCATACAAAAATGTGCATATGGGGGGGGTCACTATAGTGATGTTGAATTTTGCAAACTAATGTGGAGAACTGAATTTAAGACTGGAAAAATGAGAAACCAAAATTGACCTATTGGACCATCCATAATCCAACCCATTCCTATATTTCAATTCTACTTCTCCCAGCCCTTACTTCAGATCTGATTTCTTCCTGATCCTAATTCTGCTCTTTCTCCCTTCCTCTCCATCTCAGATTCCACTCAATCCCACCCTGTCCTGCAATCTAGTTCTTCCCCTTTCTCTTTGTTTCTTACTTGCCTACATTCTTTTCTAACTTCAGAAAATAATGAGCCAGTCAGAAGCGGGATGCAAAAAAGGTCTTTGCCATTTTACAAAAATATAGTTAATATCGTACATTTTAAAACCCTTAAAAGACCGCAGGCAAGTATTTTATAAAAATATTATTATAAAAACATTCATATTTTGAAGAAATACTATATGGATGGAATGCAGCGCCTGCATGTTTGAAAGCAGTTAACAACAAAGAAAAATACTGTATGTGCTCTTCAAAATGCATTGTATGTTGACTTGATCTAAAGAATACTATATGGTGTTCTGCCAAAATTAAGGAGGAATGCAACTGTCATTGGTTCCATATTGGATTTTATTTTTATTCCATATTATTTGGCATAGCTAGAAAATGCTGGTAGCAAAGGGGGTGGTTTTATTGGCTAGTTTTGAAATGAAATATGATTTAAAACAAGGGAAACAGAAGCAGCACAAATAAAAAAAGGAAGCAAAAGTAGGCAGGAGGGAAATGCATACACATGTATTGACCGATTGACTAAATTTGGTTTTGAAAGTAAATAGTATATAACAGGGAACATATAGTATGCAAAATTCATAGGCATATAGAATGCCAAAGGGCAAGATAATATGATATTGTTTATCCAAATGATATTATCTATGTGTTAATACAGGTCACAAAGGCCATTTCCACTTTTGTAACACTTGAAGAGATATTTTAACACATTTGGAAGGGAAGTGTTATGTCCATCAAAGTCACCCCGTGAGCACAAGGATTCCCATTTGCCTCTCGTCCACCTGCTTTCTCCCAAAATCTGTTCTGGGGGTTACCCCAACATTCTTCGGCAGATCTGGCATGAGAAGTTCAATTGCACAAATAGAAATCCTTGCACTAACTAGACAACTTCACTATCTACAACCCAAAATATTTTATTGGTGCTTAAAACAATTGAAGCTACTGCAAATATATTTTTTTGGAATTTTATTTTTTACATTATATTTGAATAATTATATCCTGTGCTAAAGACATAGCACCCAAGGCTACTAACAATAGAAACCTTTTTAAAAAATGCCATAATGTAACAATACTTTTTAAAAAAGAAAGCAGAAAAAGTGACACATACATTCAAACATTAAGTGTTAACGTGAACCAGAGTGCTAATAAAGAGGCTGTGTAAACAAGCCTTAATCAAATTGTTGGAAGTTAAAAAATATGTAGACCACATGTCTTTAACACATAAAATGATCACTCCCAATGGATATTTATGCCACACAAATAGTGGTTCTCTTAAAAATGATAGTGATGATGCAGAAACTTGCCACTCTTAGTGCTATTGGAATATGTATAAATGCATGATTTATCCATTGAAATAGATGGCACCTAAATGTGTTAACTTGGCTGGGTCGCACCCAGTATCTTCATTTTTTACAGCTTCTTCAACAAGAGAGCAGTCATACAAGAAGTTGGCAAAAAGCAAGCTGGTGTCAATTAAGATGGCATAAAGTTACACCAGATCCAAACCCTGCTCAGCAGTGGGGTTGCTTCTGCTGCTTGGACTAAGCTGGGCAGAGGGAAAACAAGCCCTTAAAATAATGTTTTATGCCAGGTTGCCTGGTCACAGTAGCCAGCTTAAGTTCCCCCCTCTCTGGCCACACCCTGTCCCACCCCTTTGGGTGAATTTACACTGGCCTCGGTTCAGCTGGCTGAGCCTTGGCCCAGCCAGTCTGAACATATCTTTGGGTACTTAGCACTGGCTGAGCCACAAATCAGCTGGTTGAGCCAAAGATCTGCTGCACCCTGAGCTTCTCATCCTAACAGATCTTGCAACAGGATTGCCACCCCCTAAAAGAATTATATTTTAGAGTGCTTCTGCAGTTCTTGATCATTGTTACATTTTTATTTTCGCAGGAGTTTTCGGAAAGCATTGTGAAGTAAATAGCTACGGATTTGAAGAATTGTCTTACATGGAATTCCCCAGTATGGATCCAAACAACAATTATATCTACATCAAGTTTGCCACCATCCAAAGCAATGCCCTTCTGTTATATAATTATGACAACCAGACTGGAGATCGGGCAGAATTCCTGGCCCTAGAAATAACAGAAGAGAGGCTGAGATTCTCATACAACCTTGGCAGTGGCACGTACAAACTCACCACAGCAAAGAAGGTGTCTGATGGACAGTTTCACACTGTTATTGCCCGGAGGGCTGGAATGGTAAGCATTGCTTTACAGAAATAATAATAATAATAATAATAATAATAATAATAATAATAATAATAAAGCTTCACTCTCAGTTCCAAGTCACATCAGCTTTTAAGAAAGTACAAATGGATGGTTGTTGGGTTTTTTTGTTTCCCCCCCCCAAAAAGTCTTTTAAAAAATACAAAAGCTTTTTTTGTTCCATAAAAATTACCCTGAAGCATTTTAAACGGCTTCTTCAAAGGACACTCTCTAAATGTGAGGTTGATTAATGAAGGGAATTAATGACTATCCAGATCTAATTAATTGGTGCAGACTATAGAAAGAATAAGCACTGAAGACTAATTAAGAGGCAGATTTAATGTTTGGAATGATGCAAGAACAAAACCCTTTGTAACTGAAGGCTATGTAATTGCCATGCATGTTATTTTTGAAGAGAGATGATGAAATTTTGTTCATTCTCCAAATGTTCTGAAATTTTTGCAAAATGTGAAGGAGTTTTCTTTGTGAATGATAACTACCCAGTTCTGCTATATAGAAAATTGCCTTATATTAGACAATGTACCTCTCTCCAAATCTTTTGCTGCCACCACCTTACCCCCTCCATTGCTAAGCACCAGTGGACAGGCTTGTGTTTTAACGGGGCACTATGTATTATTAAGGGAAAGATTGTGAGCAGATGCATTTATGTTTTAAAAAACAAAGAAAAGAAAGATCTTCCTGACTTTAAATTAAGGGGAAGCAATGGTCACTGTGATCTGCACTAATATCGAAAATAAGCATTCCAGAGTTTTCCATTAACTGGAAGGAATGGGTGCAAATGAAAACTTAGATTTGCTAAATGCAAACAACCAAGTCAGGATCTCTCCATCAACTATGTTAGTGCAATTTCTCACACTGTAACACAGGAAGGGTGGAAAAAATTAAAAAGATGGCCTGTTTGTCAAAGTGCACCATCATTCATACACATGGCAAGAGCAAACTACACAAGTATTGTTTCCTAAATTAAGTAGCAACATTTTCAATATAAAATACAGGAGACAGATGGAGAGGAAAGCAAGTATGAACAGCACTAAAGGAACTGTGAAATGGAATGACTCATTGCTACCTTATATATGCTGATACAGTATAATTCCCACAAAACACCTTTGGAAATTTAGTCATCTAGAAAGAAGCGACCATAATTTCTGATTCCAAATCACGGAGTACTTATTATCTTCAACAAAAATGCCCTGTTCAGTGACTGAGACACATTTTTTGTTTTATTTTTAACCCATTGAAATATATCTCCCATGCTGCATAGTGATTCATATCGTCAAAGATTTGTTGTTGTTGTTTAGTTGTGTCCGACTCTTCGTGACCCCATGGACCAGAGCATGCCAGGCACTCCTGTCTTCCACTGCCTCCTGCAGTTTGGTCAGACTCATGTTGGTAGCTTCGAGAACACTGTCCAACCACCCCGTCCTCTGTCATCCCCTTCTCCTTGTGCCCTCCATCTTTCCCAACATCAGGGTCTTTTCCATGAGGTGGCCAAAGTATTGGAGCCTTAGCTTCAGGATCTGTCCCTCCAGTGAGCACTCAGGGCTAATATCCTTAAGAATGGATTGGTTTGATCTTCTTGCAGCCCATAGGACTCTCAAAAGTCTCCTCCAGCACCATAATTCAAAAGCATCAATTCTTCGGGGATCATCAGCATCTCCCAAATGGTCTGATTGAGGAGTAGAGAGATTAAATGTCAAGCAGCATAAGAAAAACAGTTCTCTAAGGAGGGAATATTTTTCTCCAGCGACAGATTCTTTGAGGGCTCCATGATTTCCAGGACAGGATGCTGTGTCAGCTGCAATGTTGCAGTGTTGGTACCTGCCAAATCATTGAGATTATCTGGAAAATTCAAAGCAGACCTCAGCAGGCCTACAATTTTTGTTTCGTTTTTAGTATTTTAGTAGAAACTATCTATCCTATTTTACTGGTGGGGAAATCAAGGCAAATATTAATGAAATTGCTTTTCCCACAGTCACAACAGTTGGAATTAATTAAATGTGATTTCACTGGGTGAATACATTGGATAGCACAGCAATGTCTAGCTGTGCAATGTAATTTCCCTGCCCTGTCCTTTCTCCTTACCACATATACATGCACATGTACCCCCTGAATCTGCTGCAGAGGCTTCTGGAACCCCTGGAACAGATTTAGGGGGTGGGGGAAGGAGAAGTAATGGGAGTTACATAGTGCAGCGAAACATCATTGCACTAAAGTAACTATTCAGCTGGGCACCACCCATTGAATCCATTTTTTAATTAAGCCAAGTAGCAATAATATTCTAGTTGAAATGTCTTTGAATCAGCAAATGAGATTTCGTAACAGATGTGATGAACTATTTAATAGGCCTCTACAATAATTTCATCTCTAGCCTTGAACTTGTCCTTCTCCCTGTGTTTACAAACCCAAAATGTGAAGGAGGAACCACCTTTATCTGAAGTATTTCTGCTGGGGGTGGGGAAGCATTCTGCATGTCAAAATTCTCTACTGGATTTAAAACCTGTCGTTTCCTACAGGACTACAGAATTTTTATGGAGAGCTGGTAAAAGCATTAACTTGTCAGGTTTGAGATATAGCAAAGTGACACAGTAGAAACTCTCATAACTAAGGAGGTAACAGTAGCAAATTAACTGCTAAAGTCACCAAGCAGGAACATTTGACTATCATTAGAAAGTTGAATTGTATGAAATCAGATCCAAGTAAAATACTGTTTGAAATAACTCTTCCTTCAGATGGCTCTGCCATCTCAGAATATATAGCAATCTATAAATTGATAGAAATTCCTGTACGGACCTCCCTTGCTTCTGTGGCTTTTCCGTTTCGAAAAAAGGCGAGTACAGGATAGAGGTGTGTAAAATTATCCATGCTGTGGAGAGAGTGGTGAGAGAAATGTTTCTTTTCATTCTCTCAAAATACTAGAGCCTGGAACCATCCATTTTGCATTTCAGTCATTGAGTGGGGGAAGAGCATGCAACCACTGACCCTAATCCAAGTCCCTGACATAAATCCCACCCTCCCCACAGCAAGCTACTATTAGCCACAGAGGGGGCACGATATGGGCATCATTTTCACCTCTTCTGAGTCAAAACTTACAAACCTCCAAAACTCACTTCACTTTATCTGACAGCACTGTGGTATCTATGCTGCCAACATACACAGATTTAAGTGCCATGGTTTCCTAAATCTTCCAAATTCTGCCTTAGTTTTCTAGGAGCAAACCTGTCCTTATGTCTGTAATATGAAAGTTGCAGCTGACAACTAGAGTTCATTTACCTATAAGTATCCGCCCCCCTCCAGTGCATAAAGACATACATGGAAAGCCTAAGCCACAATATAATTGTTTCACCCCTAAATATATTTACTGTAGTACTCCATGTAATCTAAACTTGATGGATTGGTATGCGTAAATGATCATCTTAGTGCATTTTTTTTCAGGCAGCGTCTTTGACTGTGGACTCCTGCTCAGAGGAACAGGAACCTGGCTACTGCACTGTTAGCAATGTGGCTTCATCTAGCGACTGGTAAAGAACCTTTCATTTTATCCTTTGGTGATTATGCTCAATAGACACTGCCTGGCCCGCCTAGAATAAAAGAAGCCTTTCTGCAGAAGGAGGCCTATTGATTGTATGGGATTTAATGTATCTTTAGTTCACAGGCTGGGCCTCAGCTGAGTCAATTAAGCTACTGAGGAGCTATCACTGCGATCTTTTCTACCTCCCTAGTTTCTGAATATAAAAGAGAATAATTAGAAAAAAGCATTCAGTGAGAATTTGGCTGTGATGACATCAGCATCCATGTTATGCAGCTACCAACTTTGTAAAACGAGCTATCAAATTTCAGTAAGCCGTAACGAGTTTTACTAGCAAAAGACACACATACACACACCAATATATTAAAGAGATGAAACGGATGTATGACTCACTAACTTTCAGGTGAACACTTTGATCTAAGAACAAAGAGAGATTCATGCATTTGGTGACGGAGGTTTTGTCAATTTTCAAAAATGGCCTATATGAGAAATAATCAAGTCGAATTAGTCTGTCCCTCCAGTACCCTACTAGACTCTGATCCAAAAAATGGTTAAAAAAAGAAAGTTCATGATTTCATTCAAAAGCAAAACAGATTTGTTTGCAAAGCCTAACAAAACTACACTTGTGTTGACAAGAGCTTTCGGGCAATGTATTTAGCCCCAATCCTAAATTCAATGGCACCCCCCCCATCATTTCCCCCATGACTTATGCAGTGGGGAGCCTGCTCTATCCATGAAGGCTCCCCACATGATTTCAGAACAGGGTTCTCCATCACTCTGGGAGCCTCCATATGTGGAATTGGGCCAACGCTACATATATTGTGGTGAGCAAGGCAAGTGAAGGCTAACTAGGGGAGCAGAGCAAAACACACAGTTCCATACCCCTTAACCATCCATACCCTTTTCATTGTTAGTAACATGTAAAGAGGTCCAATGACTTAGCTATAAGCCGCACTAGGCTTTTACATCACATGCAGTATGGTCAGGCCAATAGCCACTTAAGGTGGAGCTACATCTTATAAAAAACAGGACTGCAATGGCATCCTCATGTTTAGTTACACTCTGCATATTGCTTAGCTCAGGCATAGACAAACTCTACCTCCGGATGTTTTGAGACTACAACTCCCATCATCCCTAGCTAACAGGACCAGTGGTCAGAGACGAGGGGAGTTGTAGTCCCAAAACACCTGGAGGGCTGAGTTTCCCTATGCGTGTTTTAGCTTATATTGACCAGACCCAGCTGTCATTACAAGGTCTTTTCCTGCCCCCACCACACCACAGAACAGAACAATCTGTTCTATGTGCATCAAATATGGTGCTTTTTGTATAAGGCATGCTAAGGGCTTTGAAGCAGTACAACATGTGGAGTTGTCAAAATGAGACTTCTGATTGTAACAAAGCAATTGTGCTATCTAAAACATGCCTACTCAGAAGTTCCACTGACTTAGGGAGAATTTACTCTTAGTTTGAGGATTGTAGCCTTATACTAGGAGCCTATTGTTACTCAAAAGTAAGCCCCTCTGAATTCATTGCTTGTTCTTTGTCTCCCCCACCCTCAGGACTTTAGACGTGCAGCCAAACAGAGTCACCATTGGAGGTATCAGATCCCTAGAGCCAATACTTCAAAGGAAGGGACAGCTGGAAAGTCACGATTTTGTGGGTTGCATAATGGAATTTGCAGTCAATGGACGTCCCTTAGAACCCAGCCAGGCTTTGTCAGCTGAAGGAATCTTGGATCAGTATGTGTTTTACGTACTATCAGAATAACAATTGACTAACTCTGTTTTGTGATCCTCAAGTGTCTGAAAATTCACGTATGTTACCCATGAATGCTCTGATACAGCAAGGGAAACATGCACAAGGAGTCAGTGCCTACACGCTGATTCTCTTGCTGGGTTGCAAATTGTGTCATAGACCAAATGCTCTTTCTCTGTTGAAATGTGCATTTGACTAGAGGAATCCGAGGGTTCCCTTTATTTGTACCACACTGCATGGATAGTTCTCCACCCATATTACAAAGTATATGAGAATGCCACTCTCCAAGATTTTCTGTGTATTGTTATGCATGAGGTAAGGGGCCCATCATGTTGTTGCTTGTTCCTAAGCACCACTAGGAAGAGAAGTCAATGAAGTCTGACATACACAAAGGTGATGAAATAGTTGAAGGGTCTGTGCTCCGCAGCAGAGCACATGTTTGCATGCAGAAGGTCCCAGGTTCCATTCTTGATACCTCTAGGTAGAGCTGAGAATGGACCCCACATGAAAACTTGAAGAGCCACTGCCAATCAGTGCAGATAATCCTGAGCTAGGTGGACCAATGGGCTGAATAGAAGGCCATCAATGGGTAGTCATGATGGTGGCTACACTTTCTCTGGCATCGGGGGCAGTGTGCTTCTGTATACTGCTTGCTGGGGAGAGGGCTATCATGTTCACGTTATGCTTGTGCGCTTCCCATAGACCTCCAGCTGGTCACTGTGAAAATGCTGGACTGGATAGGCCTTTGGTCTGATCCAGCAGGACTCTTCTTAATGTTCTCATGACTCATAAGAAGGCACCTTTCCTATGAACAGACATACAGATCAGCAACAGTATTCTATTAGGTCCACCAGCAGATGTTCTAGATCCAGAAAAGCACCATTCTTTAACATTTGTCTGCACTGTTAAGATCCGGTGCATTAAACGCCCTCCGTATGGTCCAAGTGTCTGTTATCTCACTTTTCCTCTCAGATGTCAAGGCAGCTCTCTGTACCATCTCCCCCTGTGAACACTGCTTCAAAATGATTGATTAGCTGAACCTGTTGTTTCTTCCATCCCACTGTTTGAACTTAGGGGTGGAATAAGATGATGTCCTGAGTGGTTAGCTCATCCCTCTGCTTTTCATGGTCTCAGCTTGTGGCATAAGATTTCCTGAAGCTCTGTAGCACAGAGATCAACATCAATTACAATTTCACAGACAGTCAAACATTGGACCTTCACCAGTGAAGGATAGATGTGTAGATTGTTGGGGTTTTTTTTATCTCTTGTCCACCAGGATTCTTTATTTAATGTCTTGGACAGTTGCACAGAGAAAAGTGGTTTCAGGCTTCCTTTCAGATTGACTTGGCAGACAGTAAAGTAAAAATCTTACTGCTCTAAATTCAATGGACAGTTCAAGTTTATTCCACTCTGGTTGCTTTCTGCATTATATTTTCATGCTGTGTGAAATGCAGTTATTGCAACTAAATGGCTCTGGAATCTCTTTTGTTTCTCAGTGATGTGCTGCTGGGACCCAGAGGTTCACAAGTGGCCAGTATCTAGTATGAAGCTATAAAACAGAAGATTATGTGGTGTGTGTGTGTGTGTGTGTGTGTGTCATTTGGTCTGTCTGGATAATCAGGCATAATATTCCCATGAAGCAATTTTACTTGATTTTAAAATCAAGTAAATCAAGAGAAATCAAGAGAAAAATTCAGGAACAGTCACATCCTGCCAGGCAGAAGTTGGTAGATGTGATATTTAATGAATAACTAAAAGCTGGTTTAAAAACAACAGAGATTTTCACGGCACCTTAAATACTGGCAGATTTATCACGGCATAAGGTGCCATCATGATAAGATTTATCATGGCATAAGGGACCCAGGTGGTGCTGTGGTTAAACCACTGAGCCTAGGGCTTGCTGATCAGAAGGTCAGCGGTTCGAATCCCTGTGACGGGGTGAGTTCCCATTGCTTGGTCCCAGCTCCTGCCAACCTAGCAGTTCGAAAGCACATCAAAATGCAAGTAGATAAATAGGAACCGCTATAGCGGGAAGGTAAACGGTGTTTCCATGTGCTGCTCTGGTTTGCCAGAAGCGGCTTTGTCATGCTGGCCACATGACCTGGAAGCTATACGCTGGCTCCCTCAGCCAATAATGCGAGATGAGCACGCAACCCCAGAGTCGGTCACGACTGGACCTAATGGTCAGGGGTCCCTTTACCTTTACCTTTTTAAGGTGCCATCAGAGTCTTTGGCTGAAACACACTAAGGGCTTCTTCACACTTTCACTTGCCATCTATTTAGATTGGATGCATTCCCCCAATGGGTTTAGAACTTTTCTTGTTTTTTCCATGGGTGTGCCTTGGGATCATCTGATCTTACCCCACTGAATTGGAAGCTCAGTAAGCAAAACCTCTGTTGAGATTTTCTGAGCATCTGATAAGATCCAATTCAGCTGGTAAGATCAGGGTTTCTCAAGGCATATCTGTGGAACAATGAGAAGGCACAATATAATCAAAATACAGAACAGGGGGATGAGCCCGAGTGTGGCTACCCTGCTACACACTAAAACATAGGTAGAATATAGTAATATCTATGATAAAATGTGTATTTCATCATTAAAAGTTAAATTGAAGGAGTACTATTTTAAAATTAAGATATGTCGGGAGTGGAGTTTATCTTTTTTTTTTTAAAAAAAGGAAAAAATGGCTACATTTTTCATTTTGAGAAGTTTTAGCCTGGTTGCCTTTACACATTACCATAGTTACTTGGAATCTGTTTTACTGTGAATGCCTCTTGTTCAGGGATAACATTTAAGGTTACGATTCTGTGCACTTTTCACTTGGGCGCACACTTCATTGAATATATGGTGGGACTTACTCCCGCTTGGGCTGTAAATGACCAGTCTCATGGGTGTGAGTCAACAATCCCTCAAAGCAGCTTCCTCATACTTGCAATATTAAAGGCAGGAAGCAGCGAACATTTTGCAGCATTTTAACTTCACACTTCAGAGAAAGGTGTTGGGATGATGTATGGTTGAGATGGTGTGACTTGAGTTAAAGGGTTTATGTTTCTTCAAGTAGCTGTGCCCATTCCTACTTGAGGGTGTGAGGAATGTTGTGGGGGTTGGTTTTTGAAGCAGGGTTGCATTTTATAAACGCATGAATTGATCCTGAAATTAAATTTCAAATTAAAATATAGGCATCAATCCAAATACGTCCCCTCCTAGCTTATATTCCTAACCACCTTGTTTGGAAGAGACAGAGAAAATGAAGTAGTAAAGACTTGATGAAAATTCAGCCAAGAATGGCCAAGTCATTCTTTCTTGCCCAGTGGCTTGTGGTGGACAGTGGCTTGTGGTGGACAAGCCACTGCCCACCACAATCTCCATGAAGGATACAGAGCGTGCACTCTTGTCATAAGACAGAAATAGACTGCATGACAGCTCAGAGTGCACAGCCTCTCTCAACATCCTGGCATTGTTGCTCAGCCCCAGTGCTTGGCCCCTGGTGTTTTGTTACCCTTCCTCCCTCCCTCCCTCTGCGTGAAAACATAAGAAGAGCCTGCCAGATCAGGCCCCTCTAATCCAGGATCCAGTACCCACAGCAGCCAACCAGCTGCCTGTGGGAAGCTTGCAAGCAAGATCCGAACACAAGAGACCTCTCCCCTAATGTGTTTTCCATGATATCATCACTGAGCTATCCTCTCCCCTTGGCAAAGCTTGCTCTCAGGGACAGCAGATTAGCCCAAAAGATATGTGGCATATAGATGAAGTATCCTAGGTGTCAATAGGCACAAGATGTTGGATGGAGCAGATGGGGTTGGGTGACAGTGGAGTTGGATTTCACCAACAGGAGGACCATTGCCAATTTGGCATCCCTGACAGTGCAACTGTGTGGCTCCAACCTTGCCCCACTGCCCCACCCAAGCTCAGTCCAGGTAAGGCAAAACAAAAACAGAGATAATGGGCTAATGCTGCCAATTTCTTCAAAAGTCCAATACAAAACAAGCAGCACGCAAGGGCACCAGATTCAATTAAGTTGCAATCAAGTATTATTAATCCAAAAAGAAAACAATAAGAGAACCATATACAAGTGCTGACACAGAAGCCAAAATCAAACGTTAAACAGATAGCATGTACAAATAAATTCCAAAAGGCAAACCGTCATATGGGCGAAACAGGCAAAAAACGCCGGCAGCCTGTCTACCATTGATACCTCGTTCGACCTGCTGCCACTTTGCTGACCACTATATAGCCTCAAAGACCATAAAGACTGGTTTGCCTTTTCGTATTTATTTGTACATGCTATCTGTTTAACGTTTGATTTTGGCTTCTGTGTCAGCACTTGTATATGGTTCTCTTATTGTTTTCTTTTTGGATTAATAATACTTGATTGCAACTTAATTGAATCTGGTGCCCTTGCGTGCTGCTTGTTTTGTATTGGACAGTCCAGGTAAGGAGTAGGGATATTAGTATTGAGAGGGTGGCTCTACCTCATCACGTTTGATTTTGCTAGACATATGAAAAAAAAAAAGGTGTTTATCATTTCTGGTTCTAACTCCTTCTCAGCAAGGAAGCTCAATGGGTCAGCTTGAGTGACCCAATGTCTCACAGGGCTATTATGGAGAAAGAAAGGGGAGATCATGTGTGGTGTCTTGGTCTCTGGGGTGGGAAGAATTTAAGAAATAAGCAATGAAACTGTATCATTAATTTTATTTATATCTTTTTTTGCTTGTTCAGGTGTCCTAGGCTGGAAGGAACTTGTGCTATCAACCCTTGCCAACATGGTGGCACTTGTGTGGATCAGTGGTCTTGGCAGCAGTGTCACTGCAAAGAAGGACTGACGGGAAAACACTGTGAAAAATGTAAACAGAGTGTTTCTTTGCCCCCACCCCTTCTGCTTTTAACCTACATTTACATCTCCCATAAACTTCTTTGTGTTTTCTGCTTTGCACATGGAAGAAATATGTAATGGTTGAATTCATTATAACAGTAATTATGAAGCAAAATATCATGCTGGCCAACTCCACAAGGGATCAGCAAATTGCAAACAGAAACACATTTTAAAAGTAGAAATCCATCTATTACACCCAGCCAGCCACTTTCTATTGCTTTAATATATTTTTTAATTCTTAATTGCAACTAGGGTTGTTTTTGTTTTCACTTGAAGGCAGTTGGGTTTGAAATAGAATGGAATTGGGGGAATTGTTGGAAAGGAAGCTAGTTTTAAATAACTGATTAAAAACCGGACACATTTTCTCAACATGGTCTGCTGGTTGATTCAGTTCGCATTCCTAATTCACACTTTCTGATACAATACAATACAACTCACATTACCCTTCATTTTGCAGTGCAATTCTCCAACCAAATAAGGTGTGCAAAAATGCATATATGCATGAAAATAGCATTAAAATGCATTATATCAGCGGAAATAGTTTTGTTAAAACATGGACAGTAGTGTAACTTGCATACAAAAATGTGCATAGTAAAAGAAAATTGCTAATTGGTTTTCATAAGGGCTTTAAAAATGTTGAATAACTAAACTTAAGATTGGAAAAGTTAGAAACTGAGAAGCCAAAATTGACAGATTTTTTCCTTCATTACCTGCTAGTCTTTATTTATTTATTATCTCTTCATTCTTTATCTGTGCTGGGTGGGTGGTACAAAGAGATAGAATTGTGAATGATGAATTGTTATAACGGTATATTTTTTCACACTTTACTTCTTTATTCTAGATGTTACGGCTGATACTGCATTGTCATTAGAAGGTAAAGGTCGCCTAGACTACCAAATAAGCCAGAAAAGGAAATGGGAATACATGATGAGACATAGCATTGACAACACCATTTTGGAGCCTCAGAGTAGTATGGAGAGTATAGAAGTCAAATTCAGGACAAGGAGTAAAAGCGGAGTTTTAATTCACATCCAGGAAAGCAGCAATTATACTACTGTGAAGGTAAGGCCGAGTGGATTTGATTGGGCAGCTTGCTATGAAGTGGTCTTCATTTCTCCTGAATTTGCCCCAGTTCTTTTACTTTAGAAATACCAGAGCGTTGACTAGTGCTGGGCACAACTCCAGCTATCAAAAGGGCTGAATGATTTTGCTTCTAATCAGCTTTGTCTAGACTCCAAGTACTGACTATTTGAATGGCAGCCGGAAGAATGTTTGTTGCATATGTTCTTAATGAAACATTGCACGCTAGAGTGAAATCTTTTCTCCGATTAACTTTCCCCTCCTTATTCAGACCTCCTATAAAATGTGACCACCAAGCTCAGATTTAGAACTCTTGGATTTTTTAAAGGCATAGTAGCACACACAAGCCAGTCCTCAGATCAATTAAGGCAAAGTCCTTGGTTTTAACCAGCTGCAATCCTATTGATCACAGGTAGGGAACCTGTGGCCTCCCAGATGTTATAGACTCCAATGTCCATCAGTCATAACCAACATGACCAATAGTCAGAGGTACTGGAAGTTGGAGTCTAATACCATTTGAAGGGCCAGTGGTTCCCCACTCCTGACAGAGACACTTAGATGAAAGGAAGTCATTGAACTGAGTGGGGTTTACTTGTACCAGACATATATATATATATATACGATTGCACTGTACATTTCTTTGGCTTCATTAAAGCCACAGTTATAGCTGGCTCCCACAAGGATGCTGAAGGATCATTGGGCTTGTTCCCACATTGCACTGAACAGGTACAAGATATTTCTACACGTTTGCAAGTGTTTGTGTGAAATGGTGTACGCTTGTTCAACTGTTGTGTACCTCTGCACACATTGAGTGGTGCATGTGAATTAATTGTACAGCTCAAGTATTTGTGTACATAGGTGCACAGATTGCATATTCTCTTAATGTAGCATGTGAACGTCACTATTACAATATAGGGAAATGGATTTCAGAGTATTCTGCTGTATCTTTTGCACGAGAGAAAGCAGTGGAGTCAATTCTTAGGGCTGACTCTGTCAATTTAGCCCTAACGCTACATGAGTGAAACCGTAGTGCTGGCAAACCTCTTGGATGGTTACAGGATCCAGGTTTTCATGACTCCTTTAATTATTTCCATTTTATTCCTAGCATATAAGTTTCTCCAGTGTAAGACCACAATTCTGTGCTTCAGCCAGCATTAATCTATCAGTTGTGTCTGGCTTCTCAGTCTCTGAGGTACCCATATTTTCCAATGCAAAAGCTTGCACTAGCAAGTTATCGGGATATTATCACATAATTTGCAATTACTTCTGCTTTTTTCTTTCAGCAGACAATAGCACCATGGGCTTTTATTTGCATTTTCTTAGTCAGTGGATACCATCACTATAGAAAGCCTGCAAGGGCAGAGGTCAAACCTTTTCCCACAGTGTCAGGCTTAAAAGGCCCCTGTGTATTTCCCTTTTATGTTACACATTAATTAGCCAAGAAGCACTGGCGAGAACATGCAAGATTTGATGGGAAGCAGCTACTCCAACCTTCATAAAGTTTATACCTATATAGGTGACAGATAAGAAGCACCCATCTCTTGGGTTGAAAGCGTGATTTCACATCCATGCTAGCAGTTTACATGGAGTCACTCCTTACAGACAACATGAGACTCAGAAAACTAAACCACACATTTTAAAATTACCTTCTGTACACAAGGCAACAGGAACAAAAATTGCTGAGGATGCAGGACTGTAGCCACATAGACTTTTGGGCTCTCTTTTTACAAACAGCCTGCACAACAGCCTGTGTTGGTCAAAGGCTGTGACTTCTTGATGAGTGAGGTGCTGGGGTCCTTGCCTTGCCACCTGACTGAGTGTAAATGCATTCTGCACAGGTGTGGAATAGCAGAGCAGGATTTCATATGTGCACTGTTCCTGGTAGCCAGATAAAGGCCACTGGTGCCTGAGCTTATTCAATTGGCTCCCCATCCACTTCTTGTGATGTCTCCATTTTTTTGCCTCCCGTGCCATCTATCACTGCAGTTTCTGCTGTACTTCTATCAGGCTGCACAAAACATGCAATTTCTTTATACCTGGTTTGCACATCATGGGAAGCCCAACTATGGCTTAGTGCATGTGGCCTCCAAAGGAGGAGATCATGGACCACTCACTCCTCCTTGGTCATTTTGCTGATGCACCATGTCAAGCTAAGCCATCGCTTGCTTAGTATGTTGACCAAATCTGGCCTTGGGGTTTAGCTCTTTCCATACAAACTATGAGCCACACAAGCCTTTGACTTAGTGTGATGTCCAACTTAGGCATTTTCTTTAGCTGAAATTCCTACATTGCAGGGGGTTGGACTAGATGACCCTTGAGGTCCCTTCAAACACTACAATTCTATAATTCTGTGATTTTGAAATACATATATATATTTCCTTGTAGATCAAAGGTGGCAAAGTACAGTATATCTCTGATGCTGGAGTTGGTGGAAAGGTGGAACGCAGCATTCCTGAAGCTTATGTTTCTGATGGCCACTGGCATACCTTCTTCGTTGAGAAGAATGGGAGCTCCACAATATTAACAGTCGACAAGACCTACAGTAGAGACGTCCTGCATGTTACACAAGATTTTGGAGGACTAAATGTCCTTATGATTTCACTTGGTGGAATCCCACCTAACCATGCCCCTAAAAGCAGCAATCCAGGTAAGAAGGGAATCCATACATACGAGCAGTATCACAAATAGTTGGGTATCATTAGGTAGGCATCGTTTTGTAATAAACAGCCAACAGGGCAAGCTTCAGAGTTTAGCAACACAGAAGGATTGCAGGATCAGTTGGGCTATTTAAGGGTTAGATCAGGAGCTGTGTCCTAAACCATATATCATTGATCCAGTTTTTCATTGTTCTCTACAATGCATATGGCACAACTGTAGTTCCAGAGCACACAGGGTCCAGTGCCCACATAATCTCTGAGCAATGGTAGCATCTTGCTATAGCACTAGTCCTGGCACTCCTCTTGTAATGGCATTGCTGCCTACTTAAAATCCTAGTAGCACAATGCTCCACTCAACATGCTGTTTGCATGTCATGCCCTCTGCTGCAGGGATTGCAACCTCTTGTTGTTCGGATCACCTAAATCAGAGCCACACATGAACAGAAACAGCCACATTTATGGATTAAATCAGCAGTTTGGGTGTTAGTGTTCATGCTTGGAATTCTTTTTTATTCTTTTTTTTAATGGAAGTGATTTTTAAATACAGACACCCAGACTAGTTCAGCAGTAAGGGGTGATGTTTCAGAGAGAGCTCTTTATAAAAAAAAGAATTTAACTTAAAGGATTATCACCAGATAGAATAACCTTGCCTGTTGTAAATTCGCACTTCACATTTTTCACCGTATCCAACGAAAACAACAAGATCCAAATTGCCTCGCTTGGTATGAGATGTGGTATGAATGAAATCACATTTAGGGCATTCACTGCTCCTGACCTATTGCTGCATAATGATTATGAAGTCAAAATCATAGTATGCTTATTGACAGGAAGTCTGCTAGGACCAGAGGTGATAGGAAGACGGGAGGAAATGGAGCATTTAACTAAAATGACTGATGTGGACATTGACAAGTTACAGGAGTCTGGCCTGAACTAGGGATGCATGCTCCAAAACCATTTTTTCATACGGTGTTTTCTTAATATTGGATTACACTGCATGTGACATGCCAAAGATTTATGAAGGGAGGTATAAAACTGTGTGTGAACTCCTATGTTCAGGGTATCTGAAGAATCAGGAGAGCAAAAATAAATATGTAACAAATTTTAGAGATGTACAACTAATGGAACAAAACACAATCCAATGAAAATATATCCTGGGCATTTTCCCTGCTCCGTAATACTATAGTAACCACCTTTTTATATCAAGCTGCTGCTCCCTGGAGCTATTTGAAATACCTTCTGAAATGCAGAGATGCAATATTTCATTTTATTCATAGATTCAAAAGGAAAGAAAGAGAGGTTTGTAATTCAACTGACATTTTATTTTTCAACTTCAAAGCAAGAACTCCAAATGAAAGATTTCTCCCCCTTTTATATGTCTGCAGAAGATGTTATTTCTAACATAAATTCATTCAACAAAGTCTGTGTCAGAATCTTCAACTAGTACCAACAATATCCAAAACAATGCTCCAAAGCCCCACAAATCCCCTTAACTTAATCAAAAAACAATGGGAGGATGACATCAGCTACAAAATTAACCCCACCCAAAGGACTAGAATGTGGTCTAAACCTCCCTTTAAATCCATTTTAGCAAAAAGAAAAGAATTCACTCTGAAACTCACTTACAGGTGGTACCTAACACCATGGAAACTGGCACTGATATGCCCAGGAACCTCACTGAAATGCTGAAGAGGCTGCACCTCCACAGGCACATCCCTCCACACGTGGTGGGAATGCCCCCAAACCCAACTCTTCTGGGCAACAGTCATACAAGAAATAAGCAAAATAACTTAACAGGTACTAGAGGTCACCCCAGAACTAGCTCTACTGAACACCTTCTAAGATAGCAATGCCTACTCACACTATAAAGAGCTCAAAACCCACCTACTCTCAGCAGCCAGAAACATCATAGCCAGACACTGGAGGGACCTGTCAGGAATAAACATGGAACACTGGTATCAAGTAGTATGGGAAGCAGCCTTACTAGAAAATATACTGAAACTAACACAGAGAGAAATAGAAGAGGACGCCTTCACTCCCGTATGGCTCCCTTTTATCATATATACAGCCCAACAAGACAACAACATGAGTCCACCAGCAGCATACGATTCAATATGGCTAACTTAACCCAACAAACCTCACACCGCACAAACAAATCCCACTGAAGCCAATCAAAAACCATCAACCACGTGTTCAAAGGAGGGTGATCAAGGGTCCAAGCCTCTAGTTGAGATTCCTACATTGCAGGGGCTTAGACTAGATGACCCTGGGGTCCCGTCCAACTCTGTGATTCTGTGATTAAGCAGAATGCAATATTGAAGCTGTTTTTCCCATTCATCATAGCTCCCTAGCCATAGCACCTACCCTTCTGAAATTTTTCAGGCTGCTGATCCCCATAGCATGTGACAGAGTCTTGTCCTCCACATCATAGTGTGCACATACAGGCATGTGCTTGTACAGATGTAGCATTTGTATAGGCACCATGCCACACCGCTACCATTCTGCTATGTCCCACAAGGATTCCCTCCATGCATGGGTGTGGCACTTACAATGAATTGAGCCCATGGGATTTAAAACAGCGAAATGATGATCATGCAAATGAATGCCACGAAGGCAGAGGTTTTATTTCTCAAAATGTAAGCTTGCAAGAATGTAGCTGCTTACTCACATGTAGACACTAGTCTTCAAGCAACTTAGTCTGCAGCAGTCTCATTAAAGTGCATTGCACTGTTTCTTAGTTTGTGGTTTAAGAACTGTAGTCCTGATGCCTTTGTTTTCCAGTTATGCACAGAAACAGTGATATGGGAGTGAGGGGGGGGGGAGAGTTGTGGGAGTAATACATTTCATCGGATGGTCGGTAGGTCACAATACATTTTCATGTTCTCCGGCTACTGTCACGAAAATCTCCAGTTGAATTTCAAAGTTCAGATGTAATCTGGTCACTGGCTGACAGAAATGTGCCCATTTGCAAGTGGCCTTTTTTAGCCCGTGGGGGTTTCCTTTCATCAGTTTTATTTCCTGGCGTCTGAAGGCAGTCAACCATCAAACAGAAAATGTGCATGAAGAGACTCGGTGATCTGTTGCAAAATGTGGCAAAAGTTTTAGCAACTCTGGGCAATAATGCGATCCTAAATAAACTTATCTGGAATTTTAGAGGGCAAATGGGGGAATTGTGGTGTAACTGTACAACAAAGCAAAAGTAAAGGTGTGAGCCATTCAAATGTATCAGTTTTAAGTTGAATGGGAGAGATGGACTCCAACAGGAGATTCTTCAGTGGGAGAGATGGAGGCTGCAGTCCTATACCCAATATGCCACATGGAACTCAACAGAACCTATATTCAAGTAGCCATGTGTGTGCTTACCTCTGCCTTTGAAATTAATGTGACTTTCAAAAGTGCTTAGAGTTACTTAGACTAATTAAATAGTTATTTATTTATAACTGTTCTCACTCCATATTTTGTCCAATAATTGTTTCATAAGTCAACTGTTGCTGGCCATGTTGCTGGTTTACTGTACAGGGTTCTATTCCCAACTGCCACTGGCATGTTTGGTGGACTGTCCATGTACTTTTGTTGGTGCTGTGTTGTAGATAACTCCCAGTGGTATTCACTCATTCATTCATACCTGGTTTATATTGCTCCCTTGCTCCCTCTGATTAAAGTATTTATTTTCTTACAGTATTTATACCCTGCCCTTCAGCAGCTTTCAAAAATCAGTACTAAGATGGTCACAATATAAAACATGACACACAAAGAAAGAAAGAAAAAGAACTGGGAAGGAGGAGGGGGAAGTTAACTTCCATTAAACAAGCTAAGCTCCTTCAGTTTCCAAATCCTTATTATTATTTCTTTCTGTTTTCCTAGATTTTGATGGCTGCATTGCCTACTTTAAGTATGGGGATGAAAGTCTTCCCTTCACTGGAAAGCACAGTCTCGCCACCATCTCTAAAACGGACCCCTCTGTGAAGATTGGCTGCCGAGGGCCCAACATCTGTGCCAGCAGTCCCTGCGGGGGCGAATTGATGTGCATTAACCAGTGGTATACATACAAGTGTGTGCTGCCCGGAGCCTGCGCCTCCAACCCCTGCCAGAATGGCGGCAGCTGTGAACCTGGAGAAAGGTCTGGATTTACCTGCATCTGCCCAGAATCTTACACTGGGAGAACGTGTGACACAGTGGTGGCTTGCCTTGGCATCATCTGTGCCCAGGGGAAAGTGTGCAAGGGAGAGGCGAATGGAGCCTATGTCTGTGTCTCACAGACCTACCCAGCTGAGCTCTCCTTGCCCCTCTGGGCTGTTCCTGCCATTGTTGGCAGCTGTGCTACTGTGCTGGCCTTGCTGGTGCTGAGCTTGATCCTGTGCAATCAGTGCAAGGGAAAGAAGGCCAAGGCACCCAAAGAGGAGAAGAAAGCAAAGGAGAAGAAAAAGAAGGGGAGTGAGAATGACGCTTTCGACGACCCCGATAACATCCCACCCTACGGCGATGATATGACGATCAGGAAGCAGCCTGAAGGAAACCCGAAGCCTGATATAATTGAGAGGGAAAACCCTTACCTCATCTTTGATGAGACGGATATCCCACACAACACAGAGACTATCCCCAGTGCTCCTCTCGCTTCTCCTGACACTGAGATAGAGCATTATGACATTGACAATGCAAGCAGCATAGCTCCTTCGGACGCAGACATCATCCAGCACTATAAGCAGTTCCGGAGTCACACGCCGAAATTCTCCATCCAAAGGCACAGTCCTTTGGGGTTTGCAAGGCAGTCGCCTATGCCCCTGGGGGCAAGCAGCTTAACATACCAGCCTTCGTACGGCCAAGGCCTAAGGACCAGTTCCTTAAGTCACTCTGCATGCGCGACCCCCAACCACCTTTCTCGTCACAGCCCTGCTCCATTTTCCAAATCGTCGACTTTCTACAGAAACAGCCCTGCAAGGGAAGTGCATCTTTCCATAAGAGAAGGGAGCTCTTTGGAAATGCACAATGATGTCTGCCAGACAGGCATTTTTAACTACCCCACTCGACTAGGGAGAAGAAGCAAGAGCCCTCAGATGATGGCAACTCATAGTTCCAGGCCCGGAAGCCGCTTAAAGCAACCCATAGGACAGATTTCACTGGAGAGTGGTCCTCCTGTGGGCCTTTCCATTGAAGAGGTGGAGAGGCTTAACACCCCGCGTCCAAGAAATCCAAGCATCTGCAGCGCTGACCATGGAAGGTCTTCTTCTGAGGAGGACTGCAGAAGGCCACTGTCCAGAACAAGGAATCCAGCTGATGGCATTCCAGCCCCGGAATCATCATCTGACAGTGATTCCCACGACTCTTTTACATGTTCTGAGATGGAGTATGACAGGGAAAAGCCCATGGTGTATACCTCCAGAATGCCCAAATTGTCTCAAGTTAATGAGTCAGATGCAGATGATGAAGACAATTACGGGGCTAGGTTGAAGCCTAGGAGATACCCAGGCCGAAGAGGAGAGGGTGGTGGGCCTGTGGGTGCACAAGCAACTGCACCCAGTGTTCATGAGAGTACGTCACCTTTAAGACTTGGGCAGCAAGGAGGGAACTTCAACTGGGACAACCTTTTGAACTGGGGCCCAGGATTTGGGCATTATGTGGATGTTTTTAAAGATCTGGCATCTCTTCCAGAAAAGGCAACCACAAATGTAAGTGAAGAGAGCAAAAATGGTACAACACAACCCAAAGACGGGGAAGCCGAACAGTATGTATAGAACTTCATACTGACATTGTCAAAATGCAAAAGCACGAAACTTTCAAGCCATTCTATCATTGTAGATAAGAGAAGGGCAGATTTTTTAAAAAAACAAACAAACAAACTTTTTTTTACCCAGGGCCAGTAGTTAGGACACATTTTTTAAAAAAAATATAATAATCATTATTATGCTGCTGAAAAGGACAAATACATCTTTTTTGTTTAATTTAATTGAGATCAGTTGAATTTGTTTCTCTCTGCATGCATTATATTTCCAAACAAGGTATTTGGCATGCAGCATTTGGAAAGAATTTTCTGTATTCCATGTTTGGTTTGTGATTTTTTAAATTAATAGTGATTGGTTCTAAATATGGACCCAAGACTGTTTATTGTGGAAAGCGTGTTTGTATCCGATTTTAATAAGTTGTTCTGAAATGCAAGAATATCAAGTATGTTGTTTTTGTTGGGAGATATTTGAAGCAATTCTGCAAAGGCTGGGTGAAGGAACAATGCTATCAGGTTCTCTCAGAAAACATATTCCCTGTATACAGCAGTTGCTCAGATCTGGATACTTTAAGGAACGATAAGCTTGAGCGATGGCTATATTATCTTTCTCATTACAAAGGGTGCTAGAACCAGCTCGAGCTCATCAGCACTTTAGGGTTTTTTATTATTATATTTGACAAAGTTGTGTGAGAACTTCTGAATCTTCTGTCCTTATTTCCTCCAAGCAACAGTATTTCTTGCTAGTATGGAAACCATGTTGATTATCAAATTGAACAAATAATAGAATCTGTAGAACAGGGAGCGAGTACAGTGCAAGGCGAGGTTAGTAGACAGAACTCCACTGGTTTCAAATGAATCTCAACTTGAACACCAGCTCTGTATGGTCTTGGCAACTATTCAATACCAGTGTTTCAGTTTTGCCATCTATGAAAATGGGAGGGGGCTCTTTCAAAAATTACAAACCTACCTCACAGGGGGCCATTGTGAGGACTACTTGCCTATAAAAAGTTGTTTTAAAAGCCATAAAGCACTAACTATTATTGTAAGCACTGCCTTCCCTACCAGATCCTGGAGTGACCTTTTCCTACATCACAACATTTTCTACGTCTGAAGTGTTTGACATAAAAATATTTATTGGGGGGGAAATCATTGCACTCTTGGATCAGAGGAATATGCATTTAACAGGTCCTTAAGTATGAAGGATGCACACATTGTATCAGTTATGAATGGCACCAGCCTGCTTTTCTTTCTAAAAATGCATGCAAACGGGGTTCTGCTGGTGCAAGCGCATATACTTTAAAGGAAACATACATATAGGCTCCATGCATTGCTGATACGATGCGTGTGTGTTCTGTGCTCAACCCAAGTACAAACTGTATCATAAGAAGGGACCCTGAGAAATGCCTAAACTCCAAGTCATGGTAGGTGACTGTTCTAAACCCCCCTCATTTTGAATTTGCTTTGTGTAAACAAACCCTGTGTTTCCATGCAGCTCCTATAGTACTGTTTAAAAATTTAAAAAATAAATGTTTTCTGTGTGTGTGGGGTGGGGGGTGTTGCTGTTTCTCTCCCTTTCTCACCCGTTTTTGTTTTAGCTAAACTATGTTTTTGGTATCAATATTTTCCTATACTGAATACTTTTCTTACTTTCAGGGAAAGTAAGAAAAATGCTTTCCTTTTTTTTCTCCCCCCCCCTTTTTTACATTTGTTACTTATGTAACATCCAATATTTTTTCGCATTTTGATAAAAATTGTAACATACCGTATGCTTTCTATGTGTAAATGCCAATAATAGAATTAAAATATTTATTTAAACTGTCTTGTGTGCGATGATGGGAACAAGGAGTTACACCTCAGCTCCTACTTGATCTGCCACTCTTCATCCTGCCAGGTTGTCATTGTTCTTCCCTACCAGGGAAAATATATTCTTAGTTGAGTCTGCACCATGGAGCCACGCACAGAGTAAGAGAACATGAATAGCACTGTAACTGGAAATGGGTTAAAAATGGCCACAGGTTTATTAGTTACAGCTTACACAGAGATTGGTGGAGCAAAGGGCAAGGATCCAGACTTTGGGCTGATACAGTCACCCAACTGTTACGTTGGGGAAACAGTGGTGGATTTAACACAAGCTCAGACCCACCATGCCATGGGCTAATGCAACTGGCCGTCACTGTCACTCTGGATATGTAACAGCCCAGAAGATGAGCTGGACCTTAAGAAACAAAAAAAGGCCCTGACTTTTTGTGGTGGAAGGACATACAGCAGGGACTCCAGAGTTAACCTTTGTGTTCAGGCAGGTTCACACAAGTATATTCAAGTTGGATGGGAGACCATGTGTTGAGAGTCCTGTATTACAGTGGATTGGACTAGATGACCCTTAGGTCCTTCCAACTTTGTGATTCTACAGACAGATGCAAAGCAGCCGGACAGGTTCATCTAGATCTGGAGTGAATAGCCTCCATCCTGTAGGCCCCGTGTGGCCTTCCAGAACTCTCTACAATGGTCCTCAAGACCCTTCCCAGGCCACACCTCTCTCTCCATCTCATTACTTCAACTGTGAATGATTTAAGTTGAGTATTGTGGTTTCTATTATACTACAACGACTTTAGCTTATAAAATGCATAATAATAAACTATGCTAAGTCATATTTTCAAAATGAATGTGAGTTACGAATGCAGTGATCTTTAGCAAGACTCCCTAGCTATTCTTCACAGGGAGCAAAATTTGGAAATTTCTGCTTCTGCATTTGCACAAGGAAGTTGAACCAATCTTTTCTGGCAAAGTTTCTGTTGTTGTCAAGTTGTTGCCCATTGTCAGTGTGCTCAGCAGAAGACAGTGGGCCAGAACAGTATTCATTTACAACTAAGTAGTTGCATCTGAAATAACAGGCTATCTACAGCTGATCTGTGGGTTCAGGGCTTGCTCTAATTAAGCATCTGTTAAAAAGCTGTCTGTTTGGGTCAGATATTATCCTCTTAATACTGACTGTACCCAAGCCAAGCTCTGGTTTTAACTCCAGTTAGAGGCTTCAATGATGAAAATCTTTTGAAATTAACACCAGGCTTCTTACGGCTTGCAATATGCCTGTTTAAAAAGAAGAAGTTGTTTTAAGATTATCGGTTTATATTGTTACAGGAAAATTATACCTTGTGTTGGCTTAAACTGAATTGATAACATTCCTTTAAGCCTTCACATTTATATAGCACACTCTTTCTCTTTGCTCAGTCAAAACATATATTGCATCCTTTACCAATGACTTTCTGAATACATGTTTGTATTCCTCTTTCGGGGCCTAATATGACCTATGCATTTCAGACTTCCTATTTGATCATTCAAGCCCTCTTTTCCTGACTTGCCATTAGCAGAAGCTGGGTCCGTGGTCAAAAGACAGATTATTCCCAGGAATAGTTCTTGGCCTATTTCAGAACACTACAACAAGGTTGAGGAACATCGGGCCCAGGAGCAGATACTGCCCTCCAGCCCCTGTATCTGGGCTTCAAACCTCTCCCCTGGTTATGTTCCACTGCAGGACATGCAGCTTCTAATCAGACCATGCCCCTCACTGGCCCTGCTCCATCTACTCTTGAGTGCTTTGTTCTGTCTAGAGTGTGTCCTTCAACTGTGGTCATGCCTCCTGTTTGCCTGGATGGATAATGGAAAGATGTGCATGTTTAGAGTCCCCCAGACTTTTCATTGGCTGGAATGTAGCCAACTGTACGTAGGTAATAATCATATCTGTTGCTCCACCTGCATCAGCCTCTGGCTGCATTGGCATGTGGCTCCCTTAAAAGGTTGTTGCTGTTGCTGTTTTATTAAATTTATAGCCTGCTCTTCCAATGGCTGGCAAACGCACAAGCACAAAAGCATCTGAAACAACTGAAAACAATGTCAGTATAGAAGCAGACTGGAAATGAGCTCTACTTAAAAGGCTTGACAGAAGAGGCAGGTCTTCAATAGGTGCTGAGAAGACAAGGTTGCATAGCTGCCAAGTTCTCCCTTTTTTAAGGGATTTTCCCTTATGCTGAATAGGCTTCCTTGCGAGAAAAGGGAAAACTTGGCAGCTATGAGGTTGGCACCTGTCTGATATTTAATAGGAAGTTGCTTATGAGGGAATGTGGCCATTGGGCTGAAAAATGTAAGCACTAATATTTTCAAGAACTGACAAAAGACCCTCCTTCCATGGCAGAAGCATATATTAGTCCCTCTCGCTATTTTTGCTGTCTTGCCTCATTTTGAGGACAGACCATAGCTGTCAGGGGACCACCAGGGGTCAGCGGAGAGTCCAGGAAGTGGGGACAAGGGCTCTCTGATGCAATAGGAGCCCTGGATGGCAGCGCTTCGGAGCCGTCCGCAGAAGGTGGTGCTGACCCTCAGGAAGCGGTGCAGAGCCGTGAGGATGCTGAGAGGGGAAGGTTCCCAGGGGGAAGCGTTGGAGGGTTGGACCAGAGCGCTCAGGAGGGGGATGTGCCAGAGGAGACAGCACCAGCCCCCCAGCTGGGCAGTTCCAGTGGGGAGGCTTCTCCACCAGCCCCATCACCCTAACAGCGGAGGGGTGAAAAGAGGCGCGCAGAGAGGAGGAGATTCCGAATTCCCAGTGTGTTCTGTTGGCGATAGTCACGAAGAGCGGTGCTTCCAGATTCTGACTCGGGATAGTACAGTCATGCTTTTTGTTGCTCTGTTTTGTACATATGTATATAATAAAACTGTAAAAACCAGCCACAGAGTTTGGAGCGGATTACTCACGAGGAAGCAACCAGCACCATTGCAGTAGCTAAGTGATAGAGCATCTGCATTGCATTCAGAAGGCCCTAGGTTCAATCCCTGGTGTCTCCAGGTAGACCTCTGCCTGAAACACTGGAAAGCTGCTGCCAGTCAGCGTAGGGAATACTAAACAAGATGAACCAATGGATCTGACTCAGTATATAAGGACTTCCTACTGCATGTCCCTAACTCTTTTCTAACTCTGACACAGTCTTGAGGAAAAACAGCTGCTCTGAAGCTGCTGTCTACATTGGGAGAAAAGTTTATTTTTTATTTTTTAATACAACACATGCAAAGTTGCATTGACTTTCTCCTTTACTTTGACCATGTGTGAATTGTAATCATCCACCCTTTGTAATATGAAAAATCTTTGGGTGTCTCTTTGTACTCTGTGTTATATGCAAGACCCATTTGAATGTCTTTCCATTGTATGGCAAAAAGCCTTGTTCCTCTCATCCTCCTCCCCTCGTGTGCAGTGCCAAGACATAGCTGCCAAGTTTTCCCTTTTCTCACGAGGAAGCCTATTCAGCATAAGGGAATTTCCCTTAAAAAAGGGAGAACTTGGCAGCTATGTGCCAAGACTGTCGTGAAATGAGCCCTTCCCAATAGTGGCCGAGGCCCTGAGAAATTGAGTCTGACAGGGTTTCTTTTTCCCCCTGCAGTGCCATCGACGTTTCCTTTGCCTCATGATTTTAGCGGCTTCTGTTTTGACTTTGTGATTTCCCAGGATAGCTGTAACAGGATACAAACCAGGCAATTTGTTGTGTTTCAAGTGACATCCAACACGCAAAAGTAAAACAGCAAGGGAAGGGCAGGCGCATCAGAGAGCGGGGTCTTTTCTATTTCCAAGCATGACATAATGGGACGTGCATTTATCTCAGGGTTTCGAAGGTTTAGTACAGCATGTTCTTCGTGTTCCCTTTGCCTTCCAATGCAACTCACCCGTCATTAGCTTAAGCAGCTTAAGGTGGCCCTCTTCACGTTTTCTCATCTAATTAACTTTGCTCTCAGGAAAGGTTGGTGGCTTCACCTCCTCGACTGCATTGCAAAGAGAAACCATGCTTCAATCATATACAGCTGCACAGAATTGTACCAGGGCCAGCCTTAGATCAACTAGATCAGGGGCAAGGGTCTGAGGGCCAAATGCAAGCATCAAGGCCTTGCTGTGTGGCCCTGTTATAAGCAAAAATCTGCCCTTATTCCCTTATGGGGTACACAAGAGCCCTTAATGGCTTCTCCATTGGTTGGAGAATATAACAGAGGCCAACCAGAGAATTTCGAGAAGCAAGGCCTTTATTTTTGCTGTTGCAACAGGGTCCTTCCCCTCACGCAGGAGAACAAGGAAGGAACCCCAAACGAAGGTGTCCTGCCCTTCAGTGCTTTTGCCAGTTCCTAACCGTGGTAGTTGTCCCAACTTGTTTGCCTGAGGATGGAAGGGGGTGAGGGGGTGTAAATCTCTGACTTCTACACGGCTAGAGTGTAAGCTCTATACAAATAATCCCATCTTTTGCTCCTACTACTTTTGCTTCTGGCTCTGCTCACCCATGGCATGTGGCCCTCATAAAGTTTTACTGGAGGGAATGTGGTTCTCAGGGTGAAAAATGTTCACCCTTGTCTTAAATGTCGGGTGAAGAACGTTCCTGGCATCCCTTCCACTATTTAACTATTGAATACCTTGTGTGCGTTTTTAATTGTATTTCCATCCCATTTCACAATTTTTAGGCTGTGTATGCACTATACTTTTAGAGCACCTTTGAAATGCATTCTTTTTCTCAAAGAATTCTGTGCACTGTAGTTTGTTAAGCATTGCTGCAAACTCTAACTTTGTGAGGGGTAAACTACAGGGCTCATAACTCTTTGCGGAAAAGAAGGTACTTCAAATGTGCTTTTAAGGTATAGTGTACATACAGCCTGACATTACAGGTTTGAAATGTTTTGTAAAAAGTGCTTTGGGGTGTCTGAAGAAGCACTCTAGAATACACACACACACACACACACACACACACACACACACTTTTTTAAAAAAATCATCTTTATTCATTTTACACATAAGAAAACCATACAAAAATGCAAAAAGAAAAAAAAGAAAAAACACAAAAAGAAATACAAAACCAAAAACACCACAAAATAGAAAAAAAGAAAAAAATTATCTAATAATCTTATATCATCATCATATCATTTGGACTCCCCCAGTCCCCCCCCATTGGTTCCCCATTTCCAATTCCTTATAGAACACTTTTCACATAATACCAATTATTTTCCAATTGATTAAAATTTCCTCTCTAATTATCTCCTTTCAATTTTATCTATTGACTCAATTTTTTATATACATACATTCTAATTAATTAATTCCCCAACTTAAATTTTCACCAGAAATGAATTCCCTTTTAATACTTCATTCTTCCCTCCTTCCCCTGGACCCAGGTTACCCAGAAAACCAAGCAAATTCCATATTTCATACCAGTGTCAGACTTTTCCAATCAATCCAGCCTTAAATCACATGATTAAACACACACACACACACACACACACACTTTTTATCCCTGTGGTAAAAGCCACTATGAATACACACAAGGATCTGATGACAGTCGTGCTCAATAATTCACACACACCCCATTTGCTGAAGGCCACTGTTGTTAAATAAAAAAAATTCCTTCAGTAGCACCTTAAAGACCAACTAAGATATCTGAAGAAGTGTGCATGCACACGAAAGCTCATACCAAAATAAAAACTTAGTTGGTCTTTAAGGTGCTACTGAAGGAATTTTTTTTATTTTACTTCGATCCAGACCAACACGGCTACCTACCTGTAACCGCCACTGTTGTTGTTACTATTCTTTGTATTTCTTACCCTCCCTTCACTGTGAGGCCCTCTTACAACCATTTTAAAATACAATATTCAAAACAGTGAACACTAATTGTTGAAATGTGCTGTTGCAAGTAAACAAGAACAACCCCAAATGCTAACACCGTGCTGGCTTCACAGGTTAGCGTCGCCTGTTTCCTCAGTGGTGATGAACTATTTGGACTGTTTGTTTCAGCTGTTGAGTGAACAGTTGAGTCAAAACACCCCACAAGCCCAGCACTCTGGGTGACTGTTTGGATCACCTGCCTGGAAAGCCAGTCCTCAGTCCTGCAGATGGGTTCCAAAAGGACAAATGTTACAGGGTTATTATATTCAGGGAGATGTGTATATTTCTTTTGATGACCTGCCGGCTGAACGCTACATGCAGAAAGCAGCAACAGCAGGGAGACTGGCGCTTCCAAAGGCTTTAGAAAAAAAATGTCATAGATTCAAAGACTCTTATGAATGAGAAATTGTTTAGAGATCCCCTCGCAGAGTTCTAATTCTCATGTTGTCTCCTCTTTCTGTTTTGCTTGTTCCTGCTTACTCGAGTTTAAAAAGTTGTTTGATGGGCTTCACACTGCTCCGGCACAGCCCTGAATGCCATGCAACACACACACACACACACACACACACACACACACACACAGAAGAGGGAATCCATTGTCCCCCTTTTGAAAACACACCATTTTAAGCGCAGATCCTCCCCCACCGAAGGGGAAAAAAAACCTCTTTGCCTTCTCTCTCTTTTTAAAGGCTGTTTCTCATGCACATGAGATGCAGCTTGAACATTATCCTTCCTCAAATGCTTCAAAGCAGATACTTGTGGTACAAGACCAGGCAGCTTAGTAATGATGTTAATAAAGCATAAGATTTAAAAACACACACATTCCCCACACTTCATATCAAAAGGGTAACACACATACTGCATATTTATATATTATGGGGTCAATACAGTTTACCAGTGCAAGCCTACATATGTTTACTCACAATTTTGGTCACTCAATTTCTGATTCCCCACCTCCCATCTTAAATTCAGTTCTCCACATTTCCACATCACTTTGAGATATATATTTTAATTAAAATTCATCAGCATTTTAGTGTAGCTATATCCTAATATATATGTTTGTTCGCAAGTCTGCCTATTTTACAAAGCAGTTTCTCCTAATATAATGCGTTTTTTTCTATATATATTTTACTAATATATGCATTTTGATGCACACTTCAGTATATCCATGCTTGTAAACTTTCCTTGACTGGAAGACAGTACTGCAAAATTTGGAGAATTTGTTGTTGTTGTTTTAAAAAAACAGCTAGTTTGGAGATCGTGTGTTGCTTTTGAAAATATGAATTAGGTAGGTTCACCTTTAAATGTGAACTGAGTTGAATTTATCCCACATCTCTCATAAAGATGTCTGAGTACTTATTCCCTGGTAAATAGATACAGGATTGCAGCATGTGTTCGGGCCAAACTGCACACTATATCTTATGCTGAATGTGATGGTTATGCTAAACATCCTTTTGAAAAACCAAGAGTGAACTGGCCATTTTTACTCTGGGAAAAAAGCAGCCTCAGAGGCACACTCTGGAATGTTCTCTCAATCCAGATCAGGGTGTATGTTTCCCTCCAGCTACTATTTGGCCTTGACGTTTATTACATATAGCACCTTCAATGGGAAATTACAACTTCAGGTGTGTGTGGTCAGGATGAAATTGAATCAGGGCCCTAATCTGAATCTGGAGCATATTCCGAATTGGGACCCCACAGCTGTTTTTTCTTTAAAATAAAAGTGTCATGGCACAAACAGAAAATGTAGTATTTAAGTTTTACTCAGAGAAGACCCATTTCAATTAATGGCCCATGATCAGTTCATTTCAGTGGGTCTAATCTGAGTAAATCTTAGTGGGGAGCGAGTTGTTTTTGTTTTTGCTTTGTTTTTAACAGAGTTGAAAAAAAAACCCATGCATTACAATTGATGGGATCTGAGTTTGTGGAGATTAACTAACTGCTTCTTTTGGTTTAAATAGAGCATCAAGCAGGCCACTTTAGCTGGCTTGAGACTGAGTCGGTACACAATTTCTTTTTCAGAAAAGACCCTGATTCCCTCATCAAGTTTACAGCTAAGTTTGTTCACATCCAAGGCAATTAATCTGAGTAATGTTGTGACCATAAGATCACTCTGAGGCAGAGAGGATGGGGCTTTCTCAGTGGCATCAGGCTCTAGAGGGTGTGAAAGAATAGCTAGCTCCACGTTTCCACAGCTGCAGCCTCCAATAAAAGATGCTGTGCCATTCTTTTCTTCTTTTTTTGCAAGGGGAAGAAAGAAAAACCCTGCCTCTGAGTGACCTAGATTTCTAGGGACTCTGCTTTTTGATTATAATGATCTCATGACTAGACAGAGGCAAGATGCAAATTGCCTACTGAGCAAATTTACTTTTATATTAGAGGAGAAATGTCCTCAGTGTTTGCCAGGCTTGCAAACTGATATGGCAAACTCAGTCAGCGAGAAGGGGGGGGGGGGAAACCACACACACAGATTCCAGAGTGAAGTCTCAGTAAATCAAACCATTAAACTACATGTGGCCGAATGCTTGTTTCATGACTATTTTGTCTCCTCTTACAAACTCCCTTCTCACTGACACTCCCACACCACCCCTGCCATAGAAGCATCATGGAAGGTAAGCATTTCAAAATCTGATGGGATATACTTCACCATGGGCATCCATAAAGGGGGCAGTTGCTTCCCCCGCAGATGAACCATAATCCCTAGATACCCCTTTCTTTCTTTCTTTTCTTTTTTTTAAAAAGAGCAAGTTTTTAGCATTTGTAGAACCAAAGACGTAAGGCAAAATGTACAGACACTATTTTTATCACACACCTCTGCTAAACAAGCCTATTTATCGCTGCCCTCCACTTTCAGTGTTTTATTCCCCACCCCACAAAAAAAAAAGATTCCTGTATGATATGTTCCGATGTGGGGGTTATTGCATTAGTTTTCCTGATTATAATGCTCGTGATATGAGCGCCGCAACCTCAGAGTCGGTCACGACTGGACCTAATGGTCAGGGGTCTCTTTACCGTTTTATCTGTTGTGTTATGGCATTGTGGTTTTTTGCTTGATTTACTGCCATGTAATGCTAAATTTTAAATGGTGGAAAAGAATTGTATGCCAAAACACCACCCCAAATTTCAAAGCAAAACTCCTGCAATGTTCTGCCTTATTGGAGCTGCAAACATTTTCCCCCCTAGAAGCAAATAACATGGAAATGAATGCCAAATTTCTTTTAGATTCCAGTAGAAGCAGCTTTTACATCATGTGAAAAATCACATACAAAGTGGAAATTATTGGGTAAAGAAACATCAGAAAAGGGAATAAAATGCTGTCTGAATGCAGCCATGTACACCCATGTGTCTACTTCTAGTTAGCTTTCTGTTAAAAAGTAAAAAAGTGAAAGATGTAATCATTGCCAACATCACTAGTTTATTTGTATACCATTTTCCCATAGGAAAGAGCTGTACTACCTGCCGATTGGAAACGGGGGTATTAAAGTGTCATGAGAATGGGCCCACACGTGACTGAAACTTCAGTCAATGCAGACTTTGCTGATTACTTTCTGAAGGGAGGGGCTCATGTGATGCAACACAACACAAAAGCCACATCCCCACCATGCCTTGAAAGCACTGCTTTACCAATTTAACAGTCATAGATTGTCCCAAAGAATCATGGGTACCCAAAGAATCATGGGTACTGAGGCTTGTTAGGAAACCTCCCCTTTCATATAGGCACACTTTCCAGTGTGGTTTAACAATCCTTATTCCCAGGAACCTTTGGGAGTTGTAGGTCTTGTGAAGGGAATAGCAAGTCTCCTGGCAACTTTTACCAACCTTAACAACTAGAGTTCCCAGGGTTTTTTTTTGGAGGAAGCAACATAACAGTGCTTTAAAGGCCTGGTGCAGGTGTGGCCCAATGTGGTAAGGACCTAAGATGAGTTTTATGAATTATTGCATCCACCACATCATGTCCATGGTGACCCCGTGGCTTATTCACATTACTAGTTTGCCAACATGTGCATATTTAATAATGAGGATTTTAATTTTTAAGGAGAGAAATAGAATGGTGAAAGAAGCCAAATGTGAGACTGTGTGAATTGGCTCTCATTTCTTGTCCGAAAAATCTTTATGGGGCTCAAAAGCCCTTAGCTAATAGTTAAGAAGGCTGGCATGATCTTACCCAGCAAAATAAAATTACCACTATCTGGTGGCCAATGTCGTATGAAACTCGAGAGCCAGAGTGCATCTCAGCCAGAAGCAGATATATAAAATGTCTTTTTCAGAAACAGAAGGAAAATTCATTAGCTGACCTAATCTGTGTTTAGGAGGAGCAGCTCCGCTGGCACCAAGATGTGGTCTCTCTTAAGTACAGCTTGCTGATCAATTGTTTATGACGGTGATGAAATCCCGCATTGCCACTATTATTTCTACAGCAATACAATATACCTTCTATGGACAAAATGCCTCTCAGGCATTTACGGGCTTATTTCCAATCTCATTTTGCTAATGAGGTATTAGCATGGAACATGAGGAAGCTTTGATATTTCCTCTGCCACGTTTCAGAAGTGTTCAGCAACACTTCTCTTTAGCGGTGCATTTTCTTTCATGGGATGCCAATCAACATCTTTTCCCAACTGTTCAGATTGCACCTATTCCCCCCCCCCCCCGGCCACTGATACTTTAGAATCCATTTCCTTTCAGAGGATCCCAGCCATCGATCACAATCCAGAGACAGGCTCTACACAGCCAAGAGGCAGTGTGCACAAAACCAGGTTTTGAGTTCCCTTTCCATCCAGAGTTGCTTGCACCAAATCATAAACCAAATCATTCTCTTACAAAGAGAATGGGCTTACTTGGCAGCAGGGCCTGCCCCTTTCATCTCTAGTAGCTGATACTGAGAGAGGGGTGGGTGGGAGTCATGTAGCAGCAGCAAAATGTCGGAGGAAAGAGGTAGGTGGTTCAGACAAGCTGACCTGAACCCCTGTAGGTAGGTTACTGTCATCGGGAGCACACTGGATGCATTCAGATGGCAGTTCATTCTGTTCTCTTGCCATTTCCTTATCTGATAATTTTTGCATTTTTAAAAATCTTTCACATGGGGAAGCCACTTCTAGATATAGTGGAAGTTTAGCACGAAGGTCCGCTTCTCTTGAGCCCTCCACGAGGCCAGCTCAAGAGAAGCAGGCTTTCGCGTCGCGCTCCTGCGACGCCTCTCCACCTTCGCCGTAGCACTCCTGTGGAGAGGTGTCGCAGGAGCGCGAAGGTCTGCTTCTCTTGAGCCCTCCGCGAGCCCTGCTGTCCGCTTCTCTTGAGCCCTGCTGCAGGAGAGCAACGGCGAAGTTGGAGAGACGTCACAGGAGCGCGACGGCGAAGGCCCGGCCTCGCGGAGGGGTCAAGAAAACCAAGGCCGGGCCTTCACCATTGCGCCCCTGCGGAATGGAGAGGCTCGGGGTTGAGAGAAGCCGCCATCGCCGCCGCCGCTCCAACCAAAGCCAGACGCACCGCGAGCCACCCCGGCCAGTGCTGGCGTCTGGTGGCGGCGGCGGCTGCTCTGAGGAGGCTTCAGGAAGGTCGCCCGGCCGGCACCGCGGAGAGAGGGAAGGAGAGCTGCGAGCGCCGCCACCGCCGTGCAGCGAAACAACTCGCCAAGCCTCTCACTGCTGCTGCTGCTGCTGCTGCTGGGAGCCCTTTTCTAAACGCGCGGTAAGAGCTTCCAAAGGGGACCCCCCCCCGGTTTCCCGTGCTTTACTCAGCCGCCTTGACAGACGCGGCCGCAGCGCAGGGCACTTGCATCAGGGAAAGGCTTCTTTCTGCGCAGTTTGCCTCCGTGAAGGCATCAGAGCGCTTCCGTGGCTGCATCCCAGTCACGGACGCTCCGATGCCTCCGTGGAGGCCTCCATAGGCCTAGGAAACCTCTTGGTAGACAGTAATTTTTTGTTAAATTGCTGCTTTAGGGGGTGTTTTTCATCGTGTGGAACGGATTAATCCTCTTTCCATTATTTTCAATGGGAAAGTTTGCTTCAGTTTATGAACACTTCGGTTTATGAACAGACTTCCGGAACCAATTGTGTTCATAAACCGAGGTACCACTGTAGCTCATAATTGGATACACTTATGATCTACAAGGAAATCAGCCCTGAGTGCTCACTGGAAGGACAGATCGTGAAGCTGAGGCTCCAATACTTTGGCCACCTCATGAGAAGAGAAGACTCCCTGGAAAAGACCCTGATGTTGGGAAAGATTGAGGGCACTAGGAGAAGGGGACGACAGAGGACGAGATGGTTGGACAGTGTTCTCGAAGCTACCAACATGAGTTTGACCAAACTGCGGGAGGCAGTGCAAGACAGGAGTGCCTGGCGTGCTATGGTCCATGGGGTCACGAAGAGTCGGACACGACTAAACAACAACAACATGATTTACAAGTAGTTATGTATGTTGGAGTAGGATACACATTTACACACATGTACACACACGCAATCTGCTGCTCTAATATCAGCACTCTCATCTCCCTTTTCAAAAACATGTCACAGGTATCCACCCAAGAACAGCCAATCAAGACATGTTTGATGGGATAAGCATGAACAGGGAGAATGTTTTATTAACACCTATAACATTTCAGCCGTTTGTGAATTAGGAGCTTGGCTCTGTGCTCACTGAAGTCTACGGATTCTTGCACATGGTCTGAGTGGCTTCAGAAATTCTAAATGGTGGCAGGGGACAGGAAGTATGCATGGCTTGGACTTCCTGTATTCTGTATATATTTGTAACTTCCAAAATGGACACATGTGTTCCCAGTTTAGGACCACTGACATATTGTGTGAGCCTCCAGGCATTACACAGAAACAATAACAAAACACCACTAAGAAGTGGAGACTGCCTTCAGGTGTCTTCTAAAAGTTGTATCATTGTTCACCTGTCTGACAATGGGTGGGCATTCCACAGTGGGTGCCACTACTGAGAAGCCCCTCTGCCTGGTTCCCAGTGGGCTCTTAATTTTGTGTGTCAGGCTACATTACAACCACACAAAAGCCAGAGGTTTATACACCGGGGAGGGGGGAATACACTTTCTCCATCCAGGCAAAGAAGAGGCATTATCATAGGTCAAAGAGACACTCTTGCCAGGCAAAAGTATCCAAAACAAGCAGTGAACAGTACTGGTGAGAACAGTGATGGTCTGGGCAGAGTCTGGAGGGTCTGGAGGGCCACATTTGGCCTCTGGGCCTGAGGTTTCCCACTTCTGTCCTATATAGTCAAAGAGTCATTGCAGTTTATCACTTTTCTGCTGTATTCGAGTCTTGGCTAACACCCAACAAACAACCCACATAGAAATGCTAGAACTTCCATTACATTTTCTCATGTTCTTTTCAAACTGCAGTATTTGTTGCTTTATGGAATTGTTGCTTTTTGACCAATATATTGGCATGTCATGCTAAATTTAACTCAGGCCAATGTGACACAACAACCAATGCCACTGGACAATGTAATTACTCACCCACCTTTTCCACACATGCATGCTTCTCTCCCCCCCCCCCATGATTCTAGGTGAAAACAGCAGGAAATATGAAAGTATACCACCTTCAATTTTGTCATTTTACTCCCATGATTTTCCAGGTTACAGGAGGATACAAATGGATTTCTATTCCATTAGTTTTCTTGAAGTGGCTTTTGCATCTTTTGAAGGCCTTCTTCTGGGTTTCTGGGGGTTTTCCTGTTGTTATTCTGTCTCTCACAGCTACAATAAACCTACCATTAAAATTATGTACTGGTCATTTCTTCATCAGAGGGCAAACAGGCAAATTTAGCAGGCGATCAAATACTCCCCCCCCCTCAATGTAACTCTGCCCTCATTTATCTCTATTGCTTTTCCTTTCTGTTCCACCCTCAGCCTATCGGCAACCTGAGAACAGGGCAGCCTGTAGAATATGGCTACATTCACACCATGTATTTATTTATTTTTTACAGTCATAGGTTCCCCCAAAGAATTCTGGAAGCTGCAGGTTGTGGAGGGTGCTGAGGATAGTTAGGAGGTCCCTAACCGTGTGTTTGCTCCGCAGCAACTTCACCACCACTGCATTTGCCCCTGTCTCCTTCTGGTATGCTGCAGCAACCCAGACAGATGGAGTTCAGCAGGTGAGCAGCACAGCTTCTCCACCGCATCTGCTGCTAGTTAAGTGAAGGCAATCCTTTGCTCACCCATCTAATGTTATTCTTGCCTTCCCCTAAGTGCTCAGCAATAGGAGACAGCAAGGGGAGCGTCACATCTGTCCTCTCCTAGCAAGGCCACCAGTTGCCAGAAGTCATCCTTAGGTGAAATTGGGCGTGATTCTGTGTGTGCTGAATACTAAAACTTCACAAAGCAGTTTCATTGCCCCTCTCCACCCCCCACCCCCCCAAAGAAAACCGCAACAACACAGCAACATTTCACTGCTACTTTAAACGTCTCTCTCCTTCTTTCTCTTTTTGGTAGTCTGAGCTAATCCTGGTTTCCCAGCGATGTTTGAGAAATGCTTCTCTAATTAAAATCAGGCAAATATTTTCTGCCCTATGTAATAGGTAATGTAAAGTACATGTGCAATGGTTTAGCCAAACATCTAAACTTCACATAAAGAAAGGTTTTCATCTGGGTTCAGAGGCTCAGTGAAACACACAGCCCTTCTAATATTGCCTGTCCTGTCAGTGCTCTCTGGTATGCTCAGTGCTGCTAAAGGAGAGGGTTTGGAGTGTGCAGTAATTCTTCACATATGCCAGACACTATTCTTTTTTAAAAAAGAAAGAAAAGAAAGAAAAAGCTGAGAGAGAGAGAGAGAGAGAGAGAGAGAGAGAGAGAGAGAGAGAGAGAGAGAGAGAGAGAGAAAAGAAAGCAACGTAATGGCTGGGAGGATATATGAGAAGGATATACTGGAGGCTAATTTCTGTGATGTTTCTTTGAAAGCATGTACCTTAATCTAATCTCATTTTGGGAACATTTGGCGGTAGCAAGTTGCATACAAAACAAACAAGAAATGTTTCAACTGGCAATCAGATGCCTGGCTAATGTACCTAGGGCAGGCTTTTAAATATTTTTAACAGCTAAAAGACCAGATGCATGACATTTTAGGCTACTGTTCAACAAAAGCAGCAGGCACTCTAGAGCTCCCAGATCTCTTCAAACTAAAAGTTAAAGGTTGTGATTCAGAAACACATTATGGATTAAATCTGCACGGGTTACAAACCAGCTTGTACGAATTGTGGATTGTAGATAAATGGGTCTGTCCAGGGGATTGAGCAATGGGTCTCTCTAGGGTTAGGGATGGCTGAATCTGCCAATTGCTGGTGCTCTCTGGCCCACTCCAGGTGTACTGTTTTATAGACATTTGTTCCAATGTTTTCTTGTAGTGAATTGTAGTGGACCATCCACACCACCAGTCATGTATCATTTCGGGAAGAGTGCTTTCCCCATCTGCACTAACAATGGATGAGTTTAGATTGTGACAAATTGTGAAAAGCTGTAGGCACTCCCCTTCTGTTTCCTTTCTTCTCCAGCCAGTAAATGTTGGAGTTATGAGCATGCACACGGGGTTCTAAGAGCTCTCCCCGCTACAGGGTGAGCTCCAGTTGCTCAGTCCCAGCTCCTGCCAACCTAGCAGTTCGAAAGCACGTCAAAGTGCAAGTAGATAAATAGTTACTGCTCCAGTGGGAAGGTAAACGGCATTTCCATGCACTGCTCTGGTTCGCCAAAGTGGCTTAGTCATGCTGGTCACGTGACCCGGAAGCTGTCTGCGGACAAACGCCGGCTCCTTCAGCCTATAGAGTGAGATGAGCGCTGCAACCCCAGAGTTGTCCGTGACTGGACCTAACGGTCAGGGGTCCCTTTACCTTTACCTTTATTCCAGTTTTTACAAGTATGAAATAGAAGTTGGCCAAACCACACACCCCAAACTCCATGCAAAGTGCAGGAAATAGTACAAAACGCCTTCCACACAATGAAAATCTTGCAGAACTGTTCCAGATCTTTCACAAATGTCTTTTTTTTGCACTAGAAAAAAGTGGTTTGATTTCTGCAATATTCTGGAATATAGATGCAAAGGTAACAACATTATGTGAAAGCAAAACAGCAGCTATAGTGTTAAAAGGGGCCCTCCATTTCTCATTTTTCCAATGAATGAGAGAATTTGGTCTGTCACCTCACTGCTTAGCCCCAAAAGCAGCGTGGTGCATGTCTGATGCAGCTGTCTTACTGTAAAGTCCAGACAATGATGATGATGAGAGTAGCTTATCTAGGGTCACTGACAAGTTTTGTGGGAGGCAGGGATGTAAGCCCAAGCCCCAAACTTTGCCTGTTTGCTGCTTCTTTGTTACTAGTCTTCTATAAGTTGCAACCTAAGAGTTCAGAGGTTGGCTGAGGCCTACAGGTCTGCTTCCATAGTCATTACTCAGTAAACTGCCCATTTTACACTATATAGCAGAGCTGGTAAGCAATATCGAACATGTAATATGGGACAGGGCCACTTTCAAGGGAAAACATTAATATAGTAGTAGGTTGGATGGAAGGTTTGCATTCATTCTCCTCATTACAAAGTTTCTTACACTGTCTGGTCCTGAAGCAACATCTAATTTCTGACAAGTATGGTAGAAACATTATCCTTCTTTCCATTTCCCATATTCTCTCTGGATGCAGGAAAACAGTTGGTTGTAGCACAGTTGCTATCATCTACTGTCAATGAGTGAGCACAGGTCGACCTTAGTAGGCTTTCTCCCTTCTCCATCCCAGTCTACCAGAAAAAACTTTTTTTGCACAGCAGTAATAAGAAATATACAGCAACTTGTGCATTATTTCTATATTTACAGTAATATATGTACTAGTGGCCAGATGTATAAAGAATCACTTCACTGCAGGAGCACATAGAACTAGGTCAGAAGGTCTGTTAAATCAAACAGACTGACTTTGATTAAGCTGCATGGGTTCGAGAAAGTGAACTAGATAATCTCCACTGATTTCTTTTGCCAGAAAATGTGAAACAATGAAAAAAAAAAGGTGTCATTGATTTTGAGAGATACTGTTTTTATGTAACAGAGGGAACTAATAAGTAGCTGGTAAAGAATGAAAACTGTACTTTACACTGATCACCAATTCCCTGGGATTTAAGGGATGGATAAGGCCTTAAAAGGATTTTTCTTTCAATTTAGAATTTGGCTTTTGAGACTTTTTTCTTTTTTTAAAAAAAGAACCATATATAACATTACTGTAAAGTAAAACCTTTAGCATTTATAGATTGGAACAGTTTCCAGAGAGAACTATTTGGCAACATCAAAAAAGTTGTAAAGTTTTTTTGTTTGTTTTTTAACCTTACTTAAAGTACTTTTTTTTTAAAAAAAAATCCTCCTAAAGCAACAGGTCAAATATTAAAACTTTGCTCATTCTTTTCAGATTCCCAATGCATTCATTTGAAGGTGATGTGAGATAAGCTGTGCCATCCTTTGCTGCACCCTCCATAACAGCATCCTGAGGGCTGAATAGGCATCATCTACCTAAATTCCACAGAAACAGTAGTAGAACATAAAGATGATATGGAAGTTTGTCAGTGTGACTTGGTGTGAGGTGACAGCAAAAGAGTGTTTTTAGCAAGGTGTGCTGGGAAGGAGAGAGAACAAAAACACAGAGATCCATCTTGGGCAAGCTGGCTGAAGGTTGGAAGAGATGCCTTGAATTTCAGTATTACTGTACACTGCTGTGTGGAACAAGACCTTCTTGAGATGACCCTGCTGTAAGATCTTGACTCCTTCCATCCAAACCCAGGTGAAAATATGAGTTTTTCTTAAAGCTACAGCAGTCTCCACAGCATCTTGATTCTCAAAGGAACACAGATCCCGCCTGGAATTTTGCCCGCCTGGAATTTTGCTACTGCTTGGCAGAGAGTGTGCCCAACCTTTGTAACAATATAATAAATCTATTCCACTTCAGGGCTGGCACAAGGACCCCTCCTGGCTGGTGTGTTTCTGTGGCCAATGCCCTTACTGGAGGGGGGGGTGGAATCATATTTTCTGACTTGGATTGATTGGATTTATTTGTTGTCACAAGTTGGCAGGTGGACAGTGATCAAGTAGGAGCCATGTGGAGGGGAAAGGGAGAAACTGGAAATTAACATATTGATCAAGGGGAGGTAGATGCTGTCATTGCCTTAGTGCAGCAATAGCTTCTCTATCTGGTCCTCAGAATTCTCCGGTTGCCATTTCTCTTCTCTGGGTCACCTTGTCACCCAGCTTCACCTCTCACCAGCCCTGCTCTGCACTGTCCTTGGGTGCTGTTGTCCAGCTGGAATGCTAGAGCCTCTTGTTAGCTCCCAATCTTCTTCCAAATGGAAGTGTTTGCTGGGGGTCTATTATGGGAATTTACAAAGAGGTTTTTGTGTGATGTTAAATTAGAAATTCTGGATATTAAGCAGTAGATAAATACATGAAATAAACAAATGTCCATAGTGGGATGGGTTTTAGCAGTTTATTCCTTATTAAATATTCCACTCAGAACCAAAGACATCGTCAAATTTCTGGAGGTAGTATCCTTGATCCGACAATCAGCTAGAGAGGTACAGATGAGTTGTTGAGGGCTCAAGAAGGACTGGTCGTTCCTTCTCACCCCTATAACCAATCAAGTCTGAACCTTTCTTTGAGAAGATTGTTTTCTAGGTGTTTTTCCATCATGTAAGTTCCCGCTTGCACTCTTAAGCTATGAACTATATACACAAGTGCATGATGTCATTTATGCTTTGTGAGAACTCTAAGATCCATAGCTGTCTGTAATTCCACAAGTAACCCAAGCCAGACATTCCCCCACCTGCACAGATGCTCCTTTGTCTCCAACAAAGGCACTCCCAGAGCTGACCAGATGATTCAGCACATTTTCCTGTGATGACTGAGGATTAATTTTTGACTCATCCTTCACTAGATTTGCAGTGGGTCCCTGCCATGGTTTCTTTCTCCTTTGTGTGTGTAAACAACAGATACTTTAGCTACCGCTGACCTTGCACTTTGCCACGTACAATATTCCTTTTCTACATACTATCTAGCTGTCTAGTATCTTACCCTAACAGTAGTCTCTTTTTCAGCTATCATCAAGAATAAACGGAACCTGGGATACAGAAAGCAGAGGCCTCTCTTTAAGTATTCTCAACAGGGGACTCAAATTTTAAACTGGCCAGGAAGCAGCCCTTACTCTCATTGGATATGTAGATTCACACTCCATTGCTATAACTCACATTCCTCTTCTCACATGCACAGAGATTGCATGCAATGCACATGCAACATACATACACTGCAGTAACAAGTTTCACCTCAGCAAACAACAGTATTCTCTGTTCCTATTCCAAGCAAGCAAAAGCGATCCTAGGAATAACATCTTCTTTCATCCCTTGTCCACCTTCACAGCAGTTTCTCAAAAGTGAGATTTGAAGTCCTAACCATTCCTGATCCTGCCCAGCAACATCTAGATTTGCTTCTCCCATTAGGTTCTTCCCACCGACAGATTACTCCCTTAAATGTCCCTCAGGTTTGACATGCCTGGAAACAGCCAGATAGAGGCTAGAGGACAGTATTCATCTCCACCACCAAGCCTGAGCTTCCCTACTCCTGATCTAGATGAAAGCCCTTGTGCATTTCATATCTCTGGTAAGAGCATTTTTAAAAAATCATTTGATAGGGGTTGTAAAAGCTTGCTGGCTCCCTGTTTACCAGTTGTTCAAAACCTTAGAAATCGGGAAAGGAAGAAAAGCACAAAGCAACATCCTTTATATACCAGGCCAGACAATTTATCCATTTAGTCTAGTACTGTCTACTCAGGCTGGTTGCTGCTCTCCGTGGAATCTGGCAGAACTCTTTCCTATCAACTGCTACCTGATCATTTAACTGAGATTGAACCCAGAATCTTTTGTATGTAAACAATATATGTATGTAAACCACCAAGCTATGGTTCTTCCAACCAAAGAAAAGGAAGAAGATGCTAGGGCAAAGGCTTTTTAGGTGAAACTGAGTAGTTGCAGAGTAGGCTTTGTTGTTTTTGCATACCAATTCAAGAGAATCTATTATAGCCCATTGTCTATACAATTTTTTAAAAGCAGAGCTTTCTTCATAGCACCAGCAGGAATGAACTTTCACTGCACATTAATACCACACATTTCCATAAGAGTGCTGAGAAAGTCACAAAGTTTTTGCTCTGAAATTGCTCAGACTTCAGCCTCCAGTTTGCTCGGCAGAGCAATTAAACCAAACCCAACTGTGCCTGATGGCTGACACTGTGTCATCTCCCCTTTCTCTCTTCTAATCAGCCAGATTCTGCAGACCAGGCAATTAGAGCACTTTCCCCCCTTTCTTTCCCAGGCTGTCATGGCTGAACTGAGTGGCACGCCTATTCTCAACTGATTCAGAAGCGGGGAAGGAGTTTTTGGCATCTCAGGATTGTACGTGCTCTATCCAAAGGTGCTGCATTCACAAGAGCAGCCAGTGGGAATAAGAGGAGTGGGAAAGTGCTGAAGTCGCTGTTTCAGAAAGAGATGTTAATATTGCACTATGCTTTCTCAACTGTGCTGTAATGCCTGGTTCAAGCCCAGCTGAAATTCATGTGACTTTGAATAAAGACACAATCAGTAGAATTGCACACACCTTCATATGCGTATTCAGGCACACAAGTAATATAGTGCTGCATGGTTTTAAGATACCGTGGTTGGGGTGGGGTGTGCACAAGAAGTAAATAACCCCTAGTTTCATGGCTGCTGGTTGTGTAACAGAAATGAGTTGGGGGGGGTAGCTGAAAGGATGTTTGTTGTCAGAAGGAACACACACACACACACACACACTGTCCTGTTTCTGGCCCCACCACCAGCACAGCACCAGTGGCAGCCCAACAACAGAGAAGCTTTCCACACTGGGGAGGCCTGCAATGGAGAGAGATATTCATAACATGTTATGGTCTTGTGGCATAAGACAGCTCCCTAAACGTTCTCCTGATTTTCATGTCCCTAATTTAAAAATAAAATCCTGGCATCTGATTCCTTGACAATGATTTCCACAGGTCAATTGTTCAGCATGTAAAAAATAAAATAAAAGAATCCCTTTGTTGACTTTAAACCTGCCAATGGCTAGGCTTTTACTTCCCTCAAACGTATGTCTGTGATGCTGTTCTTCAATGTAAAACAGTTTACCAGGCAAATCTTTTTGAAAGAAGTGATTCTTTCTTCTTTCTCTGTTACAGCTGTGAATTGGGACAAGAGTGTTTTATAACCTTGGTGCACAATTTCCAAAACCATATATTCATAGGACAAATGCCAATAGCTAGAATGTTACACAAATAAGAAGACCATAAATTAAGATCACGGTATTTACATAAAAACTTCAGCTTGGGGCTCTGCACAATAATTCATTTATAAGTATTTTACAGTATAACCAACACCGGGTCATCTAGTTTAAGCCTGTCCTTCAGTGATGTTTTCAAAACATCATTGATTTACATGTCAGCTAGTAGCATTTTGCTGGAACGTGGACAATAAGTTGTGAGACTACAGGGGTAGTCCTTTAGCTGCAAATAGAATTTTGACTACCACAAACATGTAATGCTTATTGCCCTGTGCTGTGTCACCCTGGGACTTCCTGGATTCTGCCATTTCAGGCACTTCAAACTTGATATTGGTGTGATGGAGATAGGCACTACTCTGTCCCAAGGGCCCTTTGTACTCCCTGCAGAAGCTCAGTTGGGGCACATCTACACTGAACATTTAAAACACGAATATACCACTGTCATATATTACACACTATGAACGTTATCTGACACTTCCCAGTGCATTTCCCCATCATTTTCCTTATTTCAAAAAGCCCCCCCCCCAAAAGGTTTATTGCACAAGGGTTACAAAACCACTTTAACTGTGCAACCGGAATTTGCCAGTATGAGATCGAATCCCTCGTGCAAAGTGGCAACATTCTAAAAACGCCTTGAGACAGAAAAAAAAACCAGTCATAAAAATGAATGGTATTAAAGATGAAAAAATGCTCAATGCATAATTTGAAGAGGGGGAAAAACTAATTTAAGGAAAGTTTGAATAACTTGTGAAAGTAACACACCAAACCAAACACCACCCACCTAGCATATATGGCAATAAACTGCTTATTTTTGCTGCCTGCATAGAATGACTGGAAGGGGATAGTTGGGTCAAGAACCTAGTAAGCCACAGGTTGGACTAGGAGACCCTTGGCTTCCCTTCCAACTCTACAGTTCTGTGATTCTATATACATGGCAGGTAGGCTGTCTTCAGCTCGATGAGTCACAAGTTGTAGTGGCCTTATTTTGAGTCCAAGTGCAGCATATACACTTAACAGAATATTCAGAAACTTGCTATGCATATTTGGAATCCCCAGTAAGGAGGAGGAGGAATTCTTTAGCATCACTGCCCTCCAGATTCATGTGCCATTCCTCTCCCACCACTCAGTTTTCAATATTTTCCCCAGTGGATTGTCGAAACTTTTCCACAAGATTTTTGTGCCACCCACAAGACCCTCACTTCCTTGGTGTCTTCTGCCTCTTCTATGTCCTTCCTTTTCTCCTTCTTTCCCCTCCATTAGCTAGACATATTTTCTCTCTACAGTTTGAATCCACTTGGGGGGCTTGGCTGAACAGCCTGGAATTTTGCTCTTTTCCTAAAACTCATCCATGCAATCATACACATTTTTGCAAGAGAGGGAACCTCTAGGTCCGCCCCCCCCTCCGTTTTTGCAAACTTGCCCCAACTAGCTGATCCTTCCCTCTTCTTCCAAGAGCTGGTTTTCTGGCTACAAAGTACTAGCAAGTACAGCCAAACTTTACTATTAATTTGAGTTATCATTACTACCTGATCATGTAATGATCAGCTAAAGCAGGAGTAGCTGATCAGCTAAAGCAGGAGTGGCTAACATGTGGCTCTCCAGATGTTGCAGGACTACAACTCCCATCATCCCTTGACTGGGTGAGGTTAGCCTTGATTTAATTCTTTGAAGGATTTATTGTCTTGGGGTGGGGCTAAGATTCAAATGTATTTATTGAAACCCTTTAAAAAGTAACATTTTAAATATTTTGTTGCACTTATATTTGTTCTAGCATTCAATGCATGCAGCAGGAGAACTGGATAGAGGGAGAAAAAATTAAAATAAAACAAATAATAATAATTATTTTCCTAATTTCCTGGATTTTATTATCGTCATGTGGCAGTTGGGGGGATGGATAAGACATATCTATTTTAATATATTCTATATTTTTAATCTGCCATATGAATGTTTCCTAAGAGCAATGCATTTTAAAGTGGGAATTCATGTGTGCACATACTGGTATGTCAGCAGCACTCACAGAAAATAATAATAATAATTTATTGTTTATACCCCGCCCACTCTGGGCGGCTTCCAACAGAAGAATAAAATAATCAATTAAAGATTAAAAGCCTCCCTAAACAGGGCTGCCTTCAGATGTCTTCTAAAAATCTGGTAGCTGTTTTTCTCTTTGACATCTGATGGGAGGGGGTTCCACAGGGCGGGCGCCACTACCGAGAAGGCCCTCTGCCTGGTTCCCTGCAACTTGGCTTCTCGCAATGAGGGAACCGCCAGAAGGCCCTCGGCACTGGACCTCAGTGTCCGGGCAGAACGATGGGGGTGGAGACGCTCCTTCAGGTAACTGGGAAAACACCATTAAAGAACAACATGTCTTTAAGAGACTCTCTCTATATATGTATTGTCATGCCGCAGCATCAAGGATAGTGACCAAAATATTTCTCTGTGGCCATAATGGTCAATAATCATTAACAGATCTATCCCCTTTTAAAAGCCATCTGAGCTAGAACTCAGATTTAAGTCAATAAAGGTTGCAATCCTATAACGAGTTGTCTGGGAGTAAGCCCTATTCCATTCAATGGGAGTAACATGTTCTGTAGTGGATATCTTCAATCTATTCCCTGAGACTGAATGAGCGTTGTTATCATGCAACATACAGAAAAGTGAAAATATCAGCGAACTAACTTGGGAGTACATGGCCACGTCTGTTTGATGGAGCTGTGCAGCAGGAAATAACATGGCAAAGCATCTTTTACACTCATTACATCATTGGCTATAATGTTTGAATGAGTACAATATATGACATGAGACTCATGCCCCAGGGTATTAGCAACTACTACTTGACATCATCGTTTGGCATCCATCGTCTCAAGCACATTATTCATTCAATGTGGAGACGACTTTCTCTTGGAAAAGTGTGCAAACTTCATGGGCTTCTGAACAATTGTATCATTTCTTTCTCTCATTCCACATTAGTGTCTCCAGAGAGCAATGCATCTGAAACTGGGAATTCATTTGTCCATATGCTATGTCAGCAGCCCCCGATTTGCTTCAAGTCACCCCCCTCTCCAACTCAATGATGTCCCTTTTCTTTATTCTTTGCTTTTGCTAATTCCCTTCTTACAGCCAAGTCTATGCTCATTCAATGTATTTAGTAGTAGTTAGCTACAATGTGCTGTTCAAGTGCTATCATAACCACTGCATGATGGAAGTGTTCAAATGGTCATGATTTCAAGCTTCCCTCAGTGCCTTCTGGCTCCCTTCCCCTAATCCCAGATGTTTGGGACCTGGCTGTGGTTATTCAGTGGTAAAAGTGCACAACATGCATCATAAGCATTACCTTTTTATTATTACTTTGTGTGTCTCAAGGGGTGAACCCTGGCATTCAAAAGAGCCCTGCTGTGTCCCCGCTCAAATTAAACTCATGTCCCATGGCAAGGCAAAGATTCCCTCAGCCCAATGTTCTCCAGAATGTCTGCATTGAGAGTTTGGCTGTTATTAAGCTAAGGAGAGCTAGGCAAGGTGTGAGTATGAAGCAAGCCTGAGTGTAGGAGGGTTCAAGCAGAATGCAAGGGCTTGGGCTGTGCTACTCAACCATATTGAAACAGCCACGGTCTTGAAACACCCAGTGTGGTGTAGTGGTTAAGAGCGGTAGCAAGGGCGTACCCACCATTCGGCAAGTTAGGGCAGCTGCCCTACTCTAGAAGCAGGGCTGGTGGGCAGAGGCGGAGCACAGCCCGGCGGAGCGCGAGTTCGCCATTCCCGCCGCACCGCGCCGCACCCTCCCTCCAGCTCCCCGGCGCGCCCTCAGGCAAGGCCAAGCGCGGCGGGGAACCAGGGAGCGCGGCGCGGCGGGCGGGAACGCTGAACTCCGCCTCCGCCCACCAGCCCTGCTTCTAGGGGCAAGGGGGGCAAGGGGAGGGGCACAGCCCGGCGGAGCGCGAGTTCGCTGTTCCCGCCCACTTTGTGGCCCCTCCCCTTCCGTGCCTTGGCCCCTCCCCTTGCCCCCCCCCTAGTTTTGATCCTGGGTACGCCCATGAGCGGTAGACTCGTAATCTGGGGAACCGGGTTTGCGTCTCCGCTCCTCCACATGCAGCTGCTGGGTGACCTTGGGCTAGTCACACTCCTTTGAAGTCTCTCAGCCCCACTCACCTCACAGAGTGTTTGTTGTGGGGGAGGAAGGGAAAGGAGAATGTTAGCCGCTTTGAGACTCCTTCGGGTAGTGATAAAGCAGGATATCAAATCCAAACTCCTCCTCCTCCTCCTCCTCCTCCTCCTCCTCCTCCTCCTCCTCCTCCTCCTCCTCCTCTTCTTCTTCTTCTTCTTCTTCTTCTTCTTCTTCTCTTTATCACTATCATTCTTCAGAGGAACCATTGTTCTTAGAACCTTGGCTTCTTTAACACAGGGGTTGGGTTGTTGTTGTTGTTTTTTGCTAACTTATTCTCTCTCTTTCTCTCTCTTTGGAAAAGTTTTAAGTTTTTTGACGATACAATAAAAAATGAACTAATCTACAAAGAATAATAAAAAAGATAGAAAACTGCAGAATCCTCTCTCAGCACTATGTCTTAACTTTTATCCCATACGGGAAAAGGTGAGGCCTTCCACCACATCTCAAAGTGTCCTTCACCTTCATCTGCCTGCAGTCCTTACCTAAATATAGTTAAGAGAGAATAATAACAGAGATAATAATAGACTACCAAAAGAGGAAATAGATAAAAGGGACTCCCAGCTATCCATCTGGCGGTTATGTATATCATACTTCTTCAAAGTAGGGAAATGCGCAATCTGAATTATTCAACTCTTCCTCCCTCTGCTGGAAGTTATTTTTCCAGTTTTACATACGGGGCTCTCCAGTTCCTTCACTTTTTTTTCACTGCAGGGAGTCTAAAAGAGTGTCTCCACTTGTTATATATAAGAGTCAATGATAGATCTCTCCCCATCCAACATCACACCATTGCCTTCAAGATTATAAAGCACTCCATCTTTATTCTTTATCTCCTAAAAAATTTCACTGTATTTATGTATTCCGGCATAGTTATTCAGTTATTTGATAATCCTTATTTTGCATCCAGGTCCATTTCCTGTGTCATTTCCATCCATGTGTTGGCTGACTTGTTTTCTTACAACAAACAGACTTTGCTTATATGAACTATAAAGAAAAGGGGGAAAGGAACAGGTAACCCCAGTTGCTTTCAATTTTTATAATACTTAATGGCAATTACATAAAAGGATATTTTCTCCCTGTGTCTCTCCCAAACCATTCCCCTTAAAGAAACACCACAGAGTTTGAACCTGAGCCCTCCACCCTCTTTAGCAGCAGCACTGCCTCCGAATTGTGCCCCTCACCCTGCCCATATTGGAAGTTGCTATTTTGCTTAAAGGGACTTAGCCCTCTGCATTAGTCTCTTCCTGTGACAGATTAGGAATCTTCTGAGTCTGAGGGGGTGACAGTGCCAAATTCAATAGCTGGCCCCTCATTGGCCACACAGGTTCCACAGGTAGCAATACTTCTTGGGGTATTACCTGCCTGCCCTCTGCCTTCTGTTTTGGAGTCCTCCATCACCTGATGTCAGGGACTGGGCAGAGGGGGAAAGGTGGAGACTGCCTCCCCATCCTGACCCTTCCAGGGAGGAGCAAGAAGGAGACAGTATAGATTTACAACAGAGGTTTGAGTGAAGTCCACAGCTCAGAGGAAGATGAAGATAAAAGTTAGGAAATAATGGGAGAGCCAGAGCAGCTGGCTGACACATTTTTATTAGAAAGCATTCCAGACCCACCATCTCCCAGAACCCAGCAGGTCTTAAAAGTAGGAGAGCAAAGAGCTTGAAGACAGAGGGCGCTCAGCAGCACCCATAGAGAAGGGGATGATGACGACGAATGAGGAAGTGGGAGAGACAGGGGGTGGAGATTCACTCAGGACAACACCATTATCTAAGAGGCAATGTTCTGTGGCCTCTCTCTGTAAAGATTGAAATAAAAAAAGACTGTAAGAAACTTTTCTTTGTCTTTATACTTTCCTGGGCAACCAGCCGGGAGCCACTGACAGCACCTTGACACTTGAAGAGGATTGTATCACAGGTGTTCCAATACTGTAACACTACCCTAAATTAATTATTTTTTTAAACCCTCCACTTATTTGCATACCTCATAGTAGCAAAGGTTCTCTGGGCAGCTTACAAGTAGAAATTAAAAGCCATAAAACAGAACCTTAAGCTCCCGACTGGTAGACTTAGAGATGAGCCTGCTCTTGTTAGAATGCCCCACTCCTGTCATCTTCTCTCAGCGAAAAGCTCTTTTAGACGGAACCGATTTTGGTTTTGGGTGAAACACTGAAAGCTGATTACAACAACTGTCTCTTCTTGTCACTGACTTGAGGGAAAAGAGCACACTTTCCTGTGTCAGGTGGCTGTGTGTTAATATGTCAGGCCTAGTGTGATTGACTATTAAATGTTATTTTAGGGTTTGTTTGTTTTTTCAGCTTAAGCACCACTTCTTCAGCAAGGAGCAAATTTTGACAACTTGGAAAAGGTGCTGCAGCACCGATTCTGAAAAATGGTTTTGTAGCGCACCCTCAGGATTTCTAGGCAGCGTGACTCCTCAATTCAAGGAGTGTCCTTTTCATTGGCAGCGATCACAGGCAGGTTGCTGTTGGCTGCGCAGTGCTGCATTGGACAGGCAAAAGCCACATTTTAATCTGTCCTTTGTGGGTGCAGGGATAGTGGATGCCAGAGAAAAGCCAATAGATTCCCCCTTCAAATTCATTTGCATCCTAATGGAGTGTCGTAAGCATTTTAGGGGAAAGAAAATATTCTGGAGGGGCTCTTTTTAGCTGTGAAACTGCTGACTTAGTAACTGTAATCCACAACCCAATTAGTCAGGGCATGCAATATGCATGAGGAAGAGATAAGGGGAAATATTTAATAGTTTCAATGTTTGTCAGTATATTCTATTTTGCTTACCATTGCAAATGGAAAAAAAAGAAAGTTTGGGTAAGCTTGAACACATTGAACAGGAAAGGAAGAAGTGGTTTTGTTTTCTACTCACCCAAACAGAGAAGAACAAAACAAAGGCACTCCTGGGAGGATAAACTATATAATATGTATGGTTGCATAATTCTCTATCCTGATGCATCTCTCCCCTCCAAGAAAAAGTTTCTAAGAGGAAGCTGAACTCCCCTGGCATGGGAAAGGGGAAGGGACAGGTCTGGTGAACTCTTCCAATACTAGCTACTTGCCTACTCAAAGGAAGGCAGTAAAACATGTGAGGAGCACTTTGCTTTAACTGAGGTACCGTAGTTTACAATGATTCAAGCCAATGGAGCTAATGACTATTCCATAAGTCTTACTCACTGGTTAGGCACAGTAACTATCTGGAAGCACTTTGTGGACTCACAACACCTTCAAAGAATGATGTAAATGATGCAAAATTAATGATATAAATAATACACTCAGAGCTTAGTCTTGGGATCTGTTTTCACTCCCAAGGCCTGGCATTATAATGTTGGCATATTAAAGCACCGACAGTTCAAGAAGAAAGTACGGTACCACACAAGCAATTCAGAACAGAAATTTAGTGGAGGGTGGTCCATTGGAACACAGGGGCAGTCACATCCCTTTCCTTAGTCTCAGTGTTGTTCCTTGTGAACTCACCAGGGAGTTAGAAAACTGGATTATTATTTTTTTGTCTGTCGTTGGCTCTGGCTCCACCTGCTGTTTGGCCTCCGTGCTTTCTGCCCTACCAGTCTCAATGGGCACCAGAAATATCACTAGTAAACAAGACTGAGTTAGGAGTTATGTTGCGAGTTGATTTTATTCTCTTTGTTATTGCAAGGTTCTTTGAAAACAATTTGCTAAGCAAAAAGGAGCATGTGGATTAAAACAAACGTACAGTAAAAACATGCTGAGAACTGCTGTATTTGATGTGATCCTTGTTAAAGTCCACTAATGGACATTGTCTTCTTTGTAACTTTCCAAAGAACAGATTGGTCCAGCAAGTCAGTGCTAGCCAAAGTTCAACAGAAAGATTCCCAGTAAACAAATTATAATTTGTGGCTTTATTTTCTCTTCAGCTGTAGCCAATCAAATCATTTTTAAAAGGGATTTTTGTGGACTTACCACATTTCTGCATAATGCTTTGAGAAAGCTCATTGGAAACAGAGCACTGATACATATATATTTCAGAATGAATTGCTGGTCTTCCATAAAGAAAGAATTAGCTCGTGAGAAGAGAGAAAACCAATATTGCAACCTAATGACATTATGATCCATATAAAAAGGGAAATGAATTATTAGTTACACACGCACAAAAGTAACACTGTAGCTATGAAATCTGGAGTATGGAAATTGACAGTTTTTATTGTCTGTTCTCAGTTGTAGAGGCTGATGTAATGACTGTTTATGCTGCACGCAGACAAGGTCTGGTGGTGGTGGTTGAGCCAGAAGTCATTATTCTAGAATTCTTCCATTACTTTTGGGTATGAATTCCCAAGAGTTTTTCTTCCTATTGTTGAAAGCTCTGTGTGTGAGGTCCGAGAATGGTCTTTCTCTATTCTTTTTCTCTTTCTTTAGACATATATAATTTGTAGTTTTCAGTTTTAATGGCCCTTCTCCTTTCTTGTACTCCCCAAAGCTCATGTAATCCACAAACAGACTTTCTCTGACATCATGAAAAAAGAATAAAGGGGAGCAAAGAGTCGGGAAAAGATGCTTAGATAAAGCATTTTAATTTACAGTATGTAATGGCCTGTTCAGTCAGAAACATGGAACTCCTATCAACATCAGTATTTTAGCTGTTTATATCTGGGAGTTCTCTTAGGCCAGAGACATAAGCACAAATATAAAGATACTTTGATTTATATACATTGGTTCAGTGATTAACTTAGTTGCACATCAAAATGTTGGAAGTGGACAGACCAAAGTAGGTATAATGCCACATTGTGGTATTTTCCCTTCTTTTAAAGTGGCCAGGCTATATATATATACCTCACACCCATCAGAATCTCCTGCCCCATGTCATAGGAATTGAAATGTGAGGGGAGCAAGACTGTACCACAGAAAGCTTTTTATTGACTACTTGTTGGGATAACAAAATGGTGTTATCCCAACAAGCAGTCAATAAAAAGCTTTCTGTGGTACATCTGATCATGTTTATTCCTGTATCTGGCACTGGAGGGTGAAACTGAATATTCTTATTTAGTCTTTTTGGTCTTTTTAGTGATCCCCACTCCAGCAAATGCTTAAAAATAAATAAAAATGCATACATTGCACATCTATATGTAATATGAAGATAATTTACAAAATCCTTCCTGGTCTCCCTAAAATGAATAGCACCTGTTCTTAGTCTGGCATCCAAGTGCCAATTCCTCATATGACTCTATGGGATAAAATCAAAAGAAACTGTAAGGAAAAACGCAAACACAATAAAAACACACTGGTGCCAAAATGTAAACTTAGAACACTATATTCTAGAGTCAGATGTGAAACATAAAAGTAAACAATGGATACTGATCATCCACAGCCTGTCAGTGAATGAATCAGAATACTTTTCAAATAATGTTAGCCATAGTTTGTTATCCTTATCTAACATCCACTCTCAGTCCGCCACACTAGGCCTACATCACATTATTAGGTTAAAAGAAAAAAAGGAAAAGGACCCCTGAATGGTTAAGCCCCATCAAAGGTGACTCCGGGCCTCATCTCACTTCAGGCTGAGGGACAGTGCTGGATTTACATATAAGCTAAACAAGCTGTAGTTGAGGGCCCCACTCTCTTGGAGGCTCCCCAAAAAATTAAAGAAAAAACACACCTGGATGTGCATTTCCAAAATATAAGATAAAAAAACAAATAAAATAAAACCTACATACAGCAACAGTGTTTTGTGTTGTGTAGGCTCCTGTTTGTCCACAGACAGCTTTCCGGGTCATGTGGCCAGCATGACTATACCGGTACTATACCGCTTCTGGCACAACGGTACACCATGACAGAAACCAGAGTGCACAGAAACACTTTACCTTCCTGCCACAGTGGTACCTATTTATCTACTTGCACTGGCGTGCTTTCGAACTGGTAGGTTGGCAGGAGCTGGAACAGAGCAACACCCCCATCATGGAGATTTGAACTGCTGACCTTCTGATCAGCTAGCCCAAGAAGCTGGGTGGTTTATACCATGATCCCCAAAACTTTACTAATTGCACAATCCCATGATACATGTCTACTCATAAGTAAGTCTCATAAGCAATGGATCCAGTCATAATAATTAGAAGTTCATTACACCAGCAAGTAACCATTTGTAGTTGCTGGGTAAAGGGCATTAGCAGGTAGCTTGGCATTCAATTGCCAATAAATGTGGTGTTAGGTACAGTATGCCTCTTGGGGCAGGGTATTTAAAAGTAAGGGTGCTACCACTTGTATAGGTTGTACCACCTATCTCATACCACAAATTGAGGTACAAATTGAGGACAAGACGGACCTTCCTCCAAGTTCTAAGGGCTAAGACGTAGGCTGATACAGGGAAGACATTCCTTCAAATACATGGGGCCAAATCTGTACTGTTCTGCGATTCAACCCTTAGCTATATTGTATTGGTCCTCCAAGCAGCTAAAACTGGTTTAAGGCCTGTTCATCACAAGAATGTGGTGACACAAGAATAGTGGGTTCCAGTTATTTTTAACACATGAACTGCATATGGAAAATAAAGGAAATGGAAGGTGGGCCTCAGAGTGTGCTTACAACTGAAGGAGGAGAACAGTGGAAAGTTATGTGGACTGAAAGCAGAAAAGAAAACAAGTTGTAAAAGAAGCTAAGGAATCTTCATATTTCAAAAATAAGCACTTTTGATGATCAAAAAATGTAACCCAAGCTGAGTCCCACTGTTTCATGTTTCCTATATGCTAAATCCCTACACTGGATAGATTTGTGAATTATGACTGTATGATAGATCAGATCAGAAGAAACTTTATTTACATCAGCCACTAGCCATAGCAATAAAATAAAATGTACTGAAGATAGAGGTAAAAACTTAACTATGCAAAATACATTTTGGAGGTTTACATCAATAATCAAATAATAGATCTTATTCTAATTGCCCCTGCTAATTTTTTTTTGCAGTTTTTGCTGTCACCTGATTATCTTGATCTGTTAGAAGAAAGGACACAGTAGCAATGGTTGAGCAATCAAGCATGGACCAAGTAGAGGGGTAATAACTGTATGATAATTACACTCAGGGTTGTTCTTATCATGTTCTTAGGTAAAAGGTAAAGGGACCCCTGACCATTAGGTCCAGTCGTGACCGACTCTGGGGTTGCGCGCTCATCTCGCATTATTGGCCGAGGGAGCCGGCGTATAGCTTCCAGGTCATGTGGCAAGCATGACAAAGCCGCTTCTGGCGAACCCGAGCAGCACATGGAAACACCATTTACCTTCCCGCTATAGCGGTTCCTATTTATCTACTTGCATTTTGATGTGCTTTCGAACTGCTAGGTTGGCAGGAGCAGGGACCGAGCAACGGGAGCTCACCTCGTCACAGGGATTCGAACCGCCGACCTTCTGATCAGCAAGCCCTAGGCTCTGTGGTTTAACCCACAGCGCCACCTGGCGCATGGTTTCCACATGTTCTTATCATGTAATAAAGGGAGATTCTTTTTTCATTTGCTACCAACTTCCATCATTGAAAATGAATTCTCCATACTGCTATGCACCAAATCAGACTATTTGTCCACACTGGCTGACAGAAACACTTCAGAGTCTCAGGCAGAGGTCTACCTAATCATTTTTACTAGAGATGTCAGATATTAAACCTGGGTCCATGCAAAGCTTGGGATCTTCTGGGCCACTAAGAAAATGGGGTCTGGTCATTTTCACTTTTTGATGGAGGAGCTGTCTAAGGCTGACACTAATTAACTTATTCACACTTGCAAGTTTGATATGCAATGTTTAGTGCTGTTATCACTCAGGGCAAATTCCAATGGATTTCAGTGGAGAAATATGTTTGGAGCAGTATATGAAAGAATAAATGTCACACTGCCATACAAAGTTCATCTTGAAAACAGATGGATTGTTGACTGACTATGTTCTGAATCTTCCCTGTAAAATCTATGTTGATTTTGCATTCCAATGGAGAATTGTTTTTGGATATTTTTATTGCACTAGTTCCTAGCTACACCCGTGAACTAGATTGAGATATTGTTAGTCTAAAAAACAATTGAAGGAAAGAATCTGTGTAGTGCCCTGAGCCAACTTTCATTTAAAAACCATCTCACTAAGTAAAACCTTACTTCCCTAGCACCCTTCAGCAGTGAGAATATATAAGCTGGGACTCAAAAGCTGTGCTATCATAAGGGGCAGCCATGAATTCCACTAGAACTTTTTTGGTTTTGGACAAGCAGATTCCATGGCAGAAAAGACTTATCTCTCTGGATGTGGGAACGGCTTTAGATGAAACAGTAAGCAAAGCTCTGGCTGCATTTACATCTCATCATATTCTTCTGAAAGCTGGTTTCACTCCAGTTTAAGGGCAAGTCCTCATTTGAGAGCTACATACATGAGAGGAATCAAGGAGCAGTGTGATACAATGACAGGTGTACTTGCAAAATGAGGAAATTGCTCTTCTGGTGTGCCTGAGGTCTGAGTTCTATTAGTTCCAAGCATTTCCAAGTCAAAGTGCAACTTTAATGCATGGCCATATCACTATGTGGGACAAGTCCATTTAAATTTTCTATTCTGCAGAATCAATGTATGCCATGACATCTGTAAAATCCTATGAACGTTATGAATCATGTTTTGCACAGAGATGTCTTGAAGCATTTTTCTTTAATTTTCAAAGAGCAAATGACTTCTTTGTTTAGCTTAGAATAATCACTACATTCAGCACAGCCTCTTCGAAATAGTAAAAACCAAATGTACCTGACTTTTTAAAATAAATAAATAAATAAGAGTGTTTAAACATCAGGCAAATTTAATAAAGGAGACTCTTATGACAGGCATAATGAAAGGTGAAGGTTTGTTTTCTTTTTGTTCATTTTTTTTATTCTGAATGTCTGCTTTTCAATCCCACGTTTGGTTTAGGTTTTAAAATAAATAACCCTCTTGTATAAAGCAATAAAAGAGGCAAGAGAGGCCCCTTGCTGAAGAAAGAGAGAGATATATTGAGAAGTTGTAACTAGCCAAGTGAAGGGGAAAGAAATACATATGTTAATTACAACACAGTAAGTGTTAAGACTTTAATAGCATTATTGCAAATAAAACCTTTTTCACCAAGTCAAAACTGATTAGTTGTATAAAATATATGACAGTCATTCTCAGGACCAAACGGTGAAACATCCCGTTAATCTAAACGGAATTATATTTTGTATAGCAGACCTTATCCCTTTAAATTTTCTCTGCTTCTTTTAACCATTCTATCCATTCTGTTCCTTTAAAACACACTTTGATTATAGCTCACCGTTTAATTTCTCATTTTGAAAATGTAAGATTAAGTGGGTCAGTTCCTTCCAAATAGTTTACATTACTGCGTACATCATCCTCAGAATTTCCATTTGGAAAAACCCTTAGACTCACTCCTTTAACTATTACTGGCTCTAGGAGTTTTTGGTGTGTGCATATGTGTGTGTGTGGTAGGCAAGAGCTTTTTGGGACCCTCTCCTTCACCCTGCAATGCTCTTCTAGTCCCAGTCTCCACCTCTTCCAAAAGTAGAAAGAAAAGATGACCGAGCAGGCAATGGCAACTGCTGCTCCTTCTGCTCCTTCTGATTGCTATTGGTGGCTTCCCTCTGGACCAGATGAGTGGGTGGCAATGGCAACAGAAGTAGCAACAGTAATGGTTCTGAATATCAGTTGCTTGTTTAATCAGCCAAGAGGGGCAAGGGTCCAGTGAGACAATCCTTGAGATTCATCTGCTATAACAGTGGAGTCAAGATCCTGGTGGCTGCAAGCGATTTTATCCTCAAAATGCTTTGCAAACAAATCACAGTGAGCTACTGTGAGTTCTGCCACTTCCTCCGGAGTTGTAAAGGGCCCTGAGTCACCCCAGAGCTAACTGCTTCAGCATGGATGCTGAAGTCCCCCCAAACCAGCAATCTGGGAGACCTCAACACCACCCCCAAAACCAGTTATGTCAACTTAGGCAAGGAAACTGCTGGGTAGTGAGGTGAGTGGTAAACCAGCAGAATCCCTACTCTCTTCCCAGTGACGGAGCTTCGTGCTCCAGCACTTGGGGGGGGGCAGGCGGGGAGGTTGGCGTGCATCCTGGGGGCATGGCACACCACCTGCAGGGGCATGGCGTGTGTCCTGGAGGCGTGGCACACCACCTGCAGGGGCGTGATTCCCAGCGCGGGCGGGGGGGCAGCCACGATGGCACCCCACCGGGATCGCGCTGCCGGGGGCGGTGCGCTCCCCCCGCACTCCTCTTCCTCCACCAGTGTCTCTCTCAATCGCCCAATTCCAGGAACAAACAGCCTGGAAAGAGAGATGGAATCTTCATAGACTACACCAATGTCTCCCCTCCTGAACCCTCAGGTCTGCCCTGATGCTGCACTGAGTACCCAGGTGGGCACAGCTTGTTGAGACCAACTCCACTCTGCTCACCCGCCCAGGTTTCAGTGATACAGAACCAGATCAGTCTCCTTATCCACAATCAGGTCATGGATGCGGGAGGTCTTATTCAAAGCTGACCTGGCATTCAGCAGTAGTAGCAGCAGCAGCCAGAGACCCAAGGGCTGGGTGACAGGACAACCAGAATCCCCCAGGTTGGAAGGAGAACTTCTCCAAAGCACATTCACTATCAACCTGTGCAGTGTGCCCTTCTTGTGCTTGAATCCTGCTTACAGGTTTCCCACCTATGTTCTTAAGACAAGTGTAATTCACAAAATCCACATTCTCAGCATGCTAACTGGGTTGTGTTGACCCCCAGGCAAAATAACAGGGTAACATGAAGCCTTTTCAGAAGATCTGTCCACATGTTGCTTGAATGCGTATGGAGAATGGAACCATACCAGCTAACCACACTCCTGTACCTCCATGACAGCGCATTGGCCACACCCCTGAGGTCCATTTTTTCAGTTCAACAAATGACAGCACACAAGGGCCATTTTTATGCATTCAGCTGAATGTGAAAGCATTGGGAGTGTGGACTGGAGGACTGAGCCAACATTGAGGACATGGATAACTGACACTGTTACTGTTCTGTTGAAAAGAGCCACCAATAGACTAGAAGGTCATTAGATTACCGTATATTAGTAGGGAAAAAATCATTTGAAAAGTGCTCATAAATGATGTGTTCCCTAGATTTTGCTGTTTCACCCTAAACTTAAGACAAGAAGAACTCACAAGTGATGTCCTAGTTTATGTTAGTAATTTTTGCAGCTGCTCTGAATTTCTGCCAGCACCACCGGGCCTGTGTAATTGAAGAGTGTTTCCCCTACAGCTACAGGCCATATTGAAAACAGGCTCATACTCTGTAGGTTTAATGCAGGATTGTTTCTGGCAAAATTGCAGTGTCAACATAAAATGATGTCGAAGGAATGACTTTTGAGTTTTACATTTCTCCTAGAAATCAGAAAGGAAGATACAAGGTGCATATGAAACTGATGAGCTGGCAGTATGCAATAGAAATGTTTTAACAGATGATTAGTTCTTCAAAATAATCAGATCATGATTATTTGTTTGAATAACTGTGGATAAAGTTCTTTTTCCAGACCATCATTTTGCTCCCATGGAAAAGCAAAAACAAAACCTCTGCATTTTCCTCTTATAATTTGTGTGATTCAAATGTCTGTAAGATTATAGTTTGCACTGGTGCTTAAATCTGCTCTATGTTATTAGCAAGGAAGGTTAATTGTGATTATTGATTGCTTATTTTAATTCACCTAGAACATGTACCACTGCTCAACAGTTTTCTATGCAGTGGATATTGCATATCAGAAAGGCCCAAAATGTACTTTACCTATGTACATCTACTCAAAAGTAAGCAACAGTAAGTTCAATAGTGCTTACTCCCAGGTAAGGAAGTAAAGCCTTAAAGGTTTTATTACCACTCACCTGAGATGGTGCTTATTATCTGAGGATAAAATCTCACACCAATGTAGTCCTTACTTCAGTCCACACTTTCCTTGCTTCAGTATTCCATTTATAAATTCATTGCTCATTTGTTTTGCATGACAAGAAATCCAAGAATATTTTTCTGATGATATAATTCACACTGGGCTTGAGCCAAAGCCCACTGAACTTAACCAACTGATTCCAATTAATTTAATGAACTTTCACCCATCACATACCAAAGCTGATGAGGAGGAAACTGTTTAACAAGTTCATTTCTTTGTTATAGTGGGATGGAATTTTAGGGGCCGTGAAGAATCCTGGGAGTTTTGATACACCAATTATGCAACTGTTCATAAAACAGAAAAACACACATCAAAAGTCAAGAGATTTCAACATGCTCAGAATCCAATGGAAAGAAATGGAATCTAGTTCACAAACAAATTACTTGGTCCTCTCTTAGCTGGGTCCCCTCTTAAAGGTAAAGGGGCCCCTGACGATCAGGTCCAGTCGTGTCCGACTCTGGGGTTGCGGCGCTCATCTCGCTCTAGAGGCCGAGGGAGCCGGCGTTTGTCCACAGACAGCTTCCGGGTCATGTGGCCAGCATGACAAAGCTGCTTCTGGCGAACCAGAGCAGCGCACGGAAACGCCGTTTACCTTCTCGCCGGAGCGGTCCCTATTTATCTACTTGCACTTTGATGTGCTTTCAAACTGCTAGGTGGGCAGGAGCTGGGACCGAGCAACGGGAGCTCACCCCATTGCAGGGATTCGAACTGCCGACCTTCTGATCAGCAAGCCCTAGACTGTGTGGTTTAACCCACAGCGCCACCTGGGTCCCGGGTCCCCTCTTAGCGCTAAAAAAACAAACACCTGACCTCCTGCAAAAGCAAGGTGTATTTTTCTGCTGCTTTCATAAGAAGTGTGAAATCTTTAGCATTCTTTTCCCTCGAGAGGTGCAGGGGTCCATCTAGCTTAGCAACTGTTAAAAGGTAGCTGACTTGTGTGTTCTTTCTTTACTTCGCTTTCCCCTTTGTATATAGCTTTGTACTGATCTCCAGCCCTTTTAAGACCCATAGGGCCAGTGGGAAGATACAGTGCGATGAGGCCTTCCAACAGCATTGTTCTCAACCACTTCATAAGAGCGCTTGCACAGGGATCTGAATTCAGGCCTTGTGTATCCATCGCTATTGTGTCTTTCCTTTAATTCAGTTATCCACATTTCCACATCAGCTTGAGATTTAAAATAACATCCTCATGGAAATTCATCAACATTCTAGTGTGCTAATATGCACATTTTTGTTTGCAGTTGTATCCAATTTACACATTTCCCCAATACAGTTTACCCTTATGCAGTCGTACCTTGGAAGTCAAATGGAATCCGTTCCAGAAATCCGTTCAACTTCCAAAACGGTCGAAACCAAAGCACGGCTTCTGATTGGCTGCAGGAAGGTCATGCGGCCAATCGAAAGCTGCAGAATCAGATGTTCGGCTTCCAAAAGTACGTTCGAAAACCAAAACAGTCACTTCCGGGTTTCAATCATTCGGAAGCCAAAACATTCGAGAACTAGGCTGTTCGACTTCCAAGGTACAAGTGTATGGTACCTTTTTGTTTCCTGCTTCCAATAATATACTGTAAGCATTTATATCCACACTTTACCTTTGTCTTTCATTTCACGTTGCCAAAAAACTACACTGCAAAATTTGGAGGTGTAAAATTAGAAGGACGGCTGTATTTCAGTTTGTATATTATTAGGCAAAATGTGGATTTGGTAGGTTCAGCTTTGAATGTAAACTGAGTTGGATTTTTGCATGATCCCTACCTATGGGCAATTCTGGTATCATGTGCCTTGTTCTAGGTCACACATTTGTCTGATCACCAGGTGTAGTTTGGCTAAAAGAAAGGCTTTTTTTCCCTCAATGGTGCAAATTAGATCCTTTCTACCTCTTTATTTATAGGTTGAATAGCTTAGCCAAAGTCTGCTAATAGTCATTTCACACATATGCAGATTTTCTTCCGAAGGTTAAACACAGAATATATGTATGGATTTGGTAGAATGTTTGAATGAGGTAACAGGAATCATTCCTAGGATTGGGGGGGGGGAGAATTTGTTGGGGTTCATTATAACTCAGTGCTCAGCTCAGGAATTTGTTAATCTTGCAACATGTGCAACATTAAAAAGAGCACCTAAGCCTGTTCAAAGTGCATTTCTCTTACCACTAAATATTCACAGCATGGTTCACACTTGGGTTTGGCAGTGTTATTGTGGAATCCAGTCAGGCTTCAAGCATGGCATCTTCCCTTTTAGAAATTGTGGTGTTTGCCACTAGAGGAATAATATGAAACAGCCATTCATTTTTTAAAAAAATAGTTTCCAAGTGCTGAAGAAGAACCTGCATAATTTCAACACATACATTCATTCATGTTCTTGACAGGTAACTCTGGGAAACTGTGATTGCATGCTTACACAATGGTTCCCCCCCCTTTCTTTTCATGATCATTTCCTCCAAGAAACTGCATTCATGATTAGGTCCTAAGAGAGCCAAGTTCAAACATGAAATATTTTAAACACACTCTATAATTTCAGTAGATTAGTTGAGAAGCAGGATTCTGGCAAGACTGATGGTGATAACATGCAGAGATGGGGGACAAGCTATGAGGAAGTTCTGATGTTCAAGCCTCGTTCAAATGAATGAGAGATGTACAAGAGTATAGCCCTGACCTTTTCCACAGATCCTAGAAAACGATTCCCTTCCGATTCATTGAGGTTTTTGTCCTATACTATTCCATGAGTTAAGGATATATAGGAAGCATTTTTTAAAAAAAATCAAATCTAAAACCTAGAACAGATGGCTTGGCATAACAAAACTGAAACACTGTGAGAAGGCATAATGCTTGTTCTTGCAAGTATGACTCATAAGCCATTTGAAATCATGGTGGATGGGCTTCAAAATGTTCAGATCAGGTTTAAGAAGCTATGGACCTATAACATTTGAACCAATTTCTCGGGTTTGGGGGGGAAGGGGGAATTGAATTCCAGAGGCAAATGATTTCAACAGCAGTGTCTCTGACATTACTGGAATGTTGAGTTGCCTAACTTTAAGAAGAGACAGAAGCATTCCTGGCTTGCTTTCCAGCACATACTGAACCATTTCTGACCATAGCTGCCAAGTTTTCCCTTTTCTCGCGAGGAAGCCTATTCAGCATAAGGGAAAATCCCTTAAAAAAAGGGATAACTTGGCAGCTATGTTTCTGACGTACTTAAGTCAAGCTGAGATTTGTAAATCAACTTCAACTGGAATCGTGTCAGGTTCTTTAGAGTTTGATCTCCCAAGTTAATTTTCTTTGCCAAACATCAGGGCATGGCCTGAGGGCACTTTGCACAACCAACTTGCTGCAGTAAAGGAGGTCTGGGTCTGGTCAGTGCCTCTACATACGCCACATTGAGTTCCATGATGGAAGAAAGGTGGGGTGTAATTGTATGAAATAAAACAGATCCATAGTCTCTGGTGGAAATGCTTTTTAAATAGTCGTTTCTAAACATACTTCACATAATCCTAAAGGCTGAGAAGTAATAGATCCAATGCCACTAAATGCCAGTTGCTATGGAACAACCATGGGACATGACTATTGTATTATTTGTGGGCTTTCCAAAGACACCTGGTATGAAACAGGATGGTGGACTGGAAGAATGCTTGGTGTGATCCAGAAGAACTCTTCTTATGTTAGTTCACAATACTTTCTCATTCTGCAAATCAGTGAGTGAAGCAGAAGGCTTTGAATCTGTGGTAGGACTCATCCAGGAAGACTGTTCTCGGGTGGGTGGCTTTTTGGGCAGGCCCCCAGTCTCCTCTGTAAACCGGCCTTTTGCAGGCTGGATCATCCTCCTGCCACCAAATTTGACGGCAGGAATCAGAGGGCATTCCCCTGGGCTTGGGGCCAACTGGCCAATAGTAGTGCTTGGCCCCCTGCCCAGGGCAAGGATAAATTCCTGGCTTGGCGGGGTCTATCTTCCCTCCACACAACAAATGATCAGTTGTGTCAGTGCATAACACTGGTAATCTTTATGGCAAAACAAAGAGGATCTCTTTTTCATTTCATACTTATAAACCTTGGAAATGAATTTGATTATATAATGGAAAGTCTTTAGACATATTTATGTACGTAGTAGTGGTGGTGGGGGGACAAGAGAGAGAAGCAAAAATATGAGGGGTACACTCGCTCTCATTTTGTTTTAAAAGGTAGAATTAATAAATGTAAGTCAGAGGTAGCAACCAATAGAGAAGGTATTTCTTGGTATTGGATGGTTGACAGGGTGAAAGTTGAAAGCAAACCTGCTCATACTAAACTTAACAAGGCATTAACTTTGAGGAAATGTCAAAGGCAAAGGTCATTATGAATACTGTAAACTATTTAAAAAAACATAAAAATGCAAATAAAATTAAATAGATTTTTATTTTTATATACTTGAAAGTTATAGGGTAAGCTCTTAATTGCATTGCATATGGTTTTCTAATGGAGTGTGAGTATTTTCCTAGAAGTTATGTATCACTAAAGGAAAACATGATTTCATTCTCAGCATTCCAACTGATTTATAACATGAAGTGTACACCTTATAGAGATTTTCTCCCATGAAGGTTTTTTCCTCCAACGTTACTTCTACAAACTTTGGAGATTCCCCGAGCCTCCTGTTCCTTCCTGCTGTGCATTGATGGTGCCATTGTGGCAAATAAGGATAGGCACAGAGAATGAGTTCATTATAGTTCATTATTAGTATATAGGATAAAAGGGAGAGCATAGTTTTCCTTAGTTTTCACTGAATGTCAACAGAATTTTACAGTTCTCTTAATTTTGTGAAACATTTTAAAAGAAGTGTACAGGAAAGTATTTGCAAGGGAAACATGCACACACACAAACTGTATATTAGTGAAGAAATGTATGAAATGCATTATATTAGAAATTGCTTGCAAAAAATATATATGAGTATATTAGGAGAGATGCACAATGTGTATGAACTTTCATGCACACTTTTCTTCCCATTCCAAAATTTTAAACTCACGCAGGAATGGAGTAAATGGAACTTAAGACAGGAAAAGTGAGAAACTGAAAGATTTGTCCAACCCCAACTGCAATTATAAAAAAAAACACTGAAATAAACTTGTACTGAGGTTAACCTGGTTGATTAAGAGAGGATTGGGTTTGCCAACTGGACATGAAGACTTACAACCTCAGGTTAGAGAACACAAATGCCAATCCTGTATATTAACTGGTATCTGAACATGACTAGCACTTCAGGGCATTCTAGTGATTTATCGAAACTGAAAGGATTAACCTACTTTCATTAATTTGTGGATATGTATCTCAATTCTCGCTAAAATGCACCATTAATGGAAGCACACGGTGCTTTTAATCTGCCAGTGAAGCATTCAAATACAATCATGTTACACAACTGCTGTCAGAGGAGATATGAGCTCTGATCTTCTGCCTGTTTAATGGTTTGCCCCCTGGGAAAGGAGTTCCTATACCTAGGGAAGAACTAGGAGTTTCAAAGGTTTCCTAAGAAGACACCAGTAGCAAAAGGATGTGGAAACAGATTATTGATGTACTGTGACTAATTGGGTGCCTGATTGAATGTATTATAGATTTTACAAGGTCTTTACTGTAGATATTCTTATGATTTTATTGTAATAGATTATTAGCTGGTTTCTAAGCTATCCTGAGCTGAGGTTTGAACAGAAATAAATAAGATGTTCTACAATTAAATACTGTACAGTCATACCTCGGTTTAAGTATGCTTCGGTTTGAGTACTTTCAGTTTAAGTACTCCGCGGACCGGTCTGGAATAGATTAATCTACTTTCCATTACTTTCAATGGGAAAGTTCGCTTCAGGTTAAGTACGCTTCAGGTTAAGTACAGACTTCCGGAACCAATTGTGTACTTAAACCGAGGTACCACTGTATATTCTTTCTGCTCCATTTGCTAGGTATATGCCCATAAAAGGACCTAAATCACTACCACACTAACTACCCCATATAGGGTTTCAATAGAAATGAACAAGGTGTTATACAATTAAACATACCATTTCTGCTCCATTTGTGATGTATAAAGTACTATAAAGTGTTGCAATTGCTACCCCACACTCAACCCTTTATGATCTTTTATTGTCTGAGAGTATGCAGAGAAGAGATCTAATGCAAAGCATCTTCTGTGTACACTCACACTCAAGGGCATCATTTCTCATAGAGGTGGAGTGGACAGCAAACTCTGGCCTATCAAACCTTACTTTCTTTAAATAAAAGCTACGAAGAACACATTACGTTGCTTAATACTGTGTCCTGTGGTCACACTGTTGACTGTCAGCCTGGTGGTCTGCAGTGTGTTTACTTAAAAGAGTCAGGTCACCTTTTATTTTTTGGCATACATTCTCTGCCTTGTTTACATTTGGTTAGATTTATCAGAGCTATTTTTTTTCAGGAGCAGTATTACTGAAGAACCTTTACAGTCTGTAGCCTTCCAAGCAGATTGCCACAAATAAGCTTGCTCATTAATGGCACTGTAAATGTGAACATCCTAGGAAAGGGTATGATGATCAACAGAGACCCTTCACTCCCTTCTCAGGTCGCGTTGTGTGTATTGGAGGTGCTGTGTCACTGCTTCATCTTGCACTGCTAGGGAAATTATGTGGAACTTCAAATATCATCGAAGACATGCTTTCCTGCCACACATGATATCAGGAAGCCGCACCGCAATGTCTTGCTGCCAATGTAATATGCAAAAGGGCCCTTTGTGTCTAGTGTGTCGGGGACTGGACTGAGGGGGACGAGACTGAGGAATGGTGGAGACTGTCCCACCTCCTCCCAGAGAAGAGGAAGACAGTATAGAATTACAGCAGTGGTTTGAGGAAGGTCACAGCTCAGAGACAGGTGAACAGACAAGTTGGGAGGTGTTGGGAGAAGAGACAGAGACAGAGCAGCCAGCTTACACGTTATCACTGGAGAGCATTTCTGACCCCCCCCTTCTCCCAGAACCCGGCGTGCATTGAAAGTGGAAGAGCAAAGGACTCAGAGACAATTAGCCCCTGGCGGCCATCTTAAGGGGAAGTGCTGTTGCTAGGAAGGGAGGTGGGAAGAGCTCAGTTGGGGCAACTCTATTTTTAGGAAGGCTGCATCCCAGAGTGGCTAGGGAAACTCAGCCAGATGGGCAGGGTATAAATATTATTATTATTATTATTATTATTATTATTATTATTATTATTACAGTGGTACCTCTGTTTAAGTACACAATTGGTTCCGGAAGTCTGTACTTAACCTGTAGCGTAGTTAACCTGAAGCGAACTTTCCCATTGAAAGTAATGGAAAGTGGATTAATCTGTTCCAGACGGGTCCGCGGAGTACTCAACCTGAAGCGTACTTAACTCGGGTATGAGTATAATTGGTTCCGGAAGTCCTTACTTAACCTGAAGCGTACTTATCCTGAAGTGAACTTTCCCATTGAAAGTAATGGAAAGTGGATTAATCCGTTCCAGACAGGTCCGCGGAGTACTTAAACTGAAAGTACTCAAACTGAAGCGTACTTAAACCGAGGTATGACAGTATTATTATTCTATGTGAATTATTGAATAAATAACTTGGTAAGAACTCTTATTGTTTCTCTGATTCTGGGGTGCCCTGTGGGAGGGAGCTGATTTCCCCAAAAGCCTGACACTAGTTTCTCATCTGTAAAACAATCAATCTATGTATTGTTATTGATGGTGTAAAAATGTTTTATTGATAACAATATACATCTCTATGTAGTCTAGTAAAATAAATTAAAAAGCAGCCCAATAATAAAAAAGCAAAGTGGAGGTGGGGGTAGAGACTAAAATTCAAAGGAAATGGTTCTCAAAAGATAAACATGGTTGGGTAATGGTGGTTTGGCTTTGAATATTGCACAACATTGCTTTTTTCATATATCTCACAGGAGGCAAATATCTGTGCTGCTGAAGGATCAGCAACAGCAAAATCTTGAACAGAGGAGCTGGGCAATTTGTTCATAACTTTGTCAACAATAAGGTGTAAATATTTCCAGAGTTGCATTTTCTTACATATAATTTCCAGAATCCGGTTATGGATACTCAAGTGGGTTCATTTCATATGGCACAATCACCTGGTGAACTAGTTTTACATGCTCAAATATGCACTGTATAATATAAAGTTAATACCATAAACATGGCAGAAGTATCTAACAACAGCTCACTTCAACAATCCTCCTAGACATAGAGATTTCACCAACCTAGAGTCAAAATATCAAAGCCAGCCATCTCAGACTGCCTTAAACTGGTGGTCATTACCATCATAAATAAACTATGAAATACTAGAGTTCATAGTTATTCATCCTGAAGTAGCAAAACTACTTAAATGACAGAAGGTAGGTAGGTGGTCAATGAAAACATTATCTGTTCTCTAAGATCTGAAGGTCCTTAAAATACAATGGGTTTAATATTTACAGTATTTGTTCTGCATATTAAATGTGTATTTAAACCATTTTCTTTGAGAAATAAAACACTGTAAATCTTGTCCTTAGAGTGGCATCAGCCAAATGTTATTATTTATAAAATAGAACAATGCTCTTTGGTTATTCTTCAATTTCCTACAAGTCACTTTTTTAATGCAATAGCAACTTTGACAGTTATATGATGTCAGTTGATGGCGAAAGCCAATTGCAGTTACCGTACCAGTGGCACCATAATACCACCTGTCTATTTAGTGTTAGGCCATTTATAATATATGAGTAATACAAATGGACAGAAGTGTTAAATGATTGACTGACACACCAATGTAGCTTCTATTCCTTCCAGGTCCCTTCACTATTTCTACATTTTCCATAATGTCAAGCTGCCAAATCTTACACCTTAAAAAAAGAAATAGTGCTTTTAAGTTTGATTGTTTTTGCTTTAAATAAAATTCCATCCGCATTACCAAAATTATACAGAACCACAGTCCACTCCCTCCTGCTGAATAACTGAAAACGAAAGAGGAAAAATGGCATATGGAATTACACTATTACCCCACATTATCAAAGTAAAGATAAATAACTCCCTGGGACATTTCTCCTGTACTCCTTATGCTGTGTTCACAAGAGCTATGCGGTTCCATAACCCGGACTATGATCTGAAGACACATGAGGCAAATTAAGGAGGTTCAAGTCAGTGTCTGGATGGGTGACTGCCTAGGAACCACATGCATGACACTTTGGGCTCCATGATGGAAGAAAGGCAAGATAAAAATATCCAATAGGCATGCTCTATGTAGAAGATGGACACCTTCATAGCATCCCTGCCATAAGGCATGTGATAAACTAAATGGTAGGTCCTAGTTGCTAGGATAACTGCTGTTAGTGGGTGCTTCATCCAGGTTGTCCACCTCCACCTTTTCCTCATACAACTGACATGCTATATCAGTGGTTCATGACTGAAGACTGATTATTTAGCTGGGCAGCAAAAAAAAAGAAAAAAAAAAGAGGTCTTATAGCTAGTTGAGCAGGTTAATGGGAGGGATGGAAGAAATGTTCAGTCACCCAGCCAGCCTTAAGGTTTGTCTCTTTAGAGCACTTTTGTTCTCTCAAACTTCATGACTGTTTATTGAGAGTCCAAAGGATAATTATTGTATGATATAATCTGCACTGTGATTTAGAGAACAAAAATATCCATGTATTTTCTCTGTAAATATATGGTAGTTCCCATGCAATTAAATCACCAGCAATTATTGTAAAAGCAAAGAATACATGCATTGTATGCCTTTTAGGAATATAAAGAATAGTCTGTTCTGTTTTCAGAGAACAAGCTTCCCCATCCTTCTAAAACTGAATACCTAGTGCTGTCTGAAATCAAGCCGAAGGGCTGTGAACTTCATTAGTGGTGGTTTCCCCTCCTTTTCACATTATTTGCAGCCTCAGAAACAACAAAAGTGTGGTCATAACATCTCAAAGCAGGTTGGTGGGCTAACCTCAGAATTTGATGTTTATCCAAGGCCCTACCAAACAGTTATATCTTCCGAGGATCTCCCTTAGACCCCGTTTCTCAGGACTTAAATCACTCCCAAACCCTCCATTTTGAATACTTTATATACATATATTATAACCAACCAACAAATGTACAAAATGCTTTTAAAATAAATAAATTACAGGCACCCCCCTTAAGCGCCTTCCACTTACTCATGACTGTGTTTATGTCAATTAAATAAATAAATTGTTTGAACCAGGAAATGGCGCAAAAGTGGCACAAAAAGAGCAGGGGAGAGCTGGAGAGTGTGTGTGGGGGGGATAGCCTCTATATATTACTGTACTTTTCAGTTTCCTTGCCAGAATATCCCTCCATGTGTCTCACTGCCCCTACTCACTCAGCCTCCTTGGCTTTCTTCTTCTTGGCCAGTGGGTCTGTCACACCAGAGGTGCTCAGTGTCTCTGCCCACCTGTCCATTCCATCCTGTGACAGGATATGAGTTTATAAAATGATGCGTGTCATGGAGAATGTGAATAGAGAGATATTCTTCTCCCTCTCTCATAGCACTAGAGCACATAGAAATCCAATGAAGCTGAATACTGGAAGACCAGGACAAGATACTTCTTCACGTAGTGCATGAACTCATTCCCACCAGAGGCCATGATGGCCACTAACTTGGACGGCTCTCAAAGAGAATTAAGCAAATTGTTGTTGTTGTTGTTTAGTCGTTTAGTCGTGTCCGACTCTTCGTGACCCCATGGACCAGAGCACGCCAGGCACTCCTGTCTTCTACTGCCTCCTGCAGTTAGGTCAAACTCATGTTCGTAGCTTCGAGAACACTGTCCAACCACCTCGTCCTCTGTCGTCCCCTTCTCCTTGTGATCTTTCCCAACATCAGGGTCTTTTCCAAGAATTCTTCTCTTCTCATGAGGTGGCCAAAGTATTGGAGCCTCAGCTTCAGGATCTGTCCTTCCAGTGAGCACTCAGGGCTGATTTCCTTCAGAATGGATAGGTTTGATCTTCTTGCAGTCCATGGGACTCTCAAGAGTCTCCTCCAGCACCAAGCAAATTAATGGAGAACAAAGCTTTCAAGAGCTACCAGCCATGATGGCTATGCTCTGCCTTCATGGTTGGAGGCAGTAATATTGTTGAATACTAGTAACTGAAAACCACAGGAGAGGAGAGTCCTTTGGTGCTCAGCTCCTTTTTGTGGATTTCCCACAGTGAGAACAGTCTGCTGGAGACAATGGCCCAATGACTGATCTAGCAGGGCTCTTCTTAGACCAGGCATCCCCAAACTGTGGCCCTCCAGATGTTTTGGCCTACAACTCCCATGATCCCTAGTTAACAGGACCAGTGGTCGGGGAAGATGGGAATTGTAGTCCAAAACATCTGGAGGGCCGAAGTTTGGGGATGCCTGTCTTAGACTCTTTCGTTATTATGGTGCCTCTTGCTTGCCTTGATGGAGGACGGATACATGTGCAAGTGGAGCTGTATACAAACATAGAATATATGTTTACATGGCTGGAATGAAGCCTACTGTACAAAGGAAAGAGTCATATCTGTTACTCTGGCCACTTTTGCCTCAGGGTCCACCCACACACTGGCATGCAGTCCCTGGAAGGTTGCCCATGTGGGAATGAGGAGGCCTGAGGGCTTAAAAAAAAGAGAGAGGTTCCCTCCCTCTGCACTAGAGAGAAAGAAACAGAGAAAACAGCTGCTATGGTTACAAGTAGCGGTCCCCAAAAATATACTATAGCCAAATATGACCTCATCTGGCAACACTGCGCTGCACTAATTTGTACAGAACAAATGTAGAAACTCAACGTTAGTGAGGGAAAGGACATAAATCATACTTTCACAATGGGAATGCATGGGACGAATACAGATGAGCACTTACTCAGTGGTAACTTGCCACAATGTGCACGTTGACACTTGCCAAGGGACACTTGGCCACTGCTGTCCTGTCAACTGGCGAAAATAGCGGCACCATTCCCAACTTCCCTGGATTGGTGATCAGGTGCATAAGCATAGTAAAAGATTTTCTTCGCCACTGTTTCTGATGACAGACACAAGCTGTTTAAATTGCATCCGGTTAATTCACAGAAAGCGACAAGGGGGATTTTACTTCCTTGGAGCTCCATCTGTGGGTTGCTGAGGTTCAGGGATGGGAAACTAGTGGCCATCCAGATACTGCCAGACTCTGACTTCTATCAGCCCTAATCAGCATGGCCAATGGCCAGAGACCATTAGTAGTCCTTGATAGCCTTCTCTTAAAAATAAAAAAATAAAATGTCTAATCCCATTTTGAAACTGCCTTAGTTGGTTGTCATCACTACCTATTGTGGAAGCAAATTCCATAGCTTGACTATGTACTTCATTTTGCCTGTCCTGAATCTTCCAACATTTAGTTTCATTGGATGACCTCAGGTTTCTAGTATTACAAGAGAGGGGGGAAAACATCTCTGTATTGACTTCTCCACACCATTTATCATTTTATATGCCTCCATCATGTCCAATCTTATTTGCCTTGTTTCTAAACCAAATAGCCTCAAATGTTGTCCCTTTTTGTTGCAGGGGAGTTATTTCAGTTCTCTGATCATTTTGGTTTTCTCTTTTCTGCAGGTAAAACTGCATAGGATTGTGACTCATTTACTTTCCTGAATTATTCCTAAATCCCTATGGCTATTCAGGAAGTTCAACATCCCAACTACCTGTAAATTTCCAAGCATAGCTGTCAAGTTCTCTCTTTTTTAAAGGGAAATTCCCTTATGCTGAATAGGCTTCCTCGCGAGAAAAGGGAAAACTTGACAGCTATGTTTCCAAGGTAACTTCTCTATTCTTGTTTTACACCATCACTTATCTCAATGTGAAGAAGTGCCCCTTTTTAAACTGGAATTGCTCTCCTCCACTTTAGTTAACTTCAGATTGTTAGCAGTTGTGTGGATACATGAAGAAATCATGGGCTGAAGTGTTAAGGAGGGAGAAAAGTGTCATATTCACAATTTAAGAAGTACCTATCTAATTTGAACTTCCCTAACAAATAAGTAAACTAGAACATAGCTATCCTCCAAAATTTGCACTTCTCCAAATTTTGTGGTGCTGTTCTCCAACCCCAATGGTGTGCACACTTTTGGGATTTGAGAACTCCATGATAGAATAACATGCAAAGCCATATTTGGGGGAACTGTTTGCAAAAATGCATACATTAGCAGAAATTTGAATGAATTTTCAATGAGGAAAAAAAATCGAGCTGAACTTAAGGTTGCAAAAGTGAGAAACTTAATTTGGACAAATTGATCCATCTCCTCATTATCCCAGAACAACTGATTCTGAAAAGAAGCCCATAGGTTTGAAGTCATGAGAAAACGAAGGCCATGCTCAGAGGTTCCGAAACTGCTTTGTGATCCTTATATATCACAAAAGCTGCGGCTGACAAAGATTTGAGTTGATGTGCTAATGACCTTCCTCCAAACTTGTTGAAAGTAATTGTCTGTTTTGTTTTGTTTCAATAGAGCTCTGCAAAGCGGATTTCTTTTTGTTTTTAAAGCCATCAACAAATGTTAGTCCTTAAAAAAATATCACTTAGGCATATTCTTTATTACAGTAGATAGGAAGACATAACTTCTGACAGAGAAGATGAAATGTTTTTAATTAAAAATTTTTTTTAAAAAACCCTCTCTATATATTACTGTACTTTTCAGTTTCCTTGCCAGAATATCCCTCCATTTGTTAAGCTCTATCCTTTTATTTCCTCTCATGGGAGAAAATAAGATTATAGGTAACTAATCTTTATTACTAGGCTTTCCCCTGGCTGTTATCCCACTTATGTACTACTCCACAGTAGAGTCTGCAGCTGTCTCAAGCCACTATTACATCTGGGAAGAAGTGTATCATTATTAGAATTAATATTGTCATAAGTGGATGTTATTTCTATGCAGTAAAACAGCCAGGATAACAAAATAATACACCAGCACTGTGGAGTGTAGCAACATAAGAAGCTGTCTTATACTGAGTCAGACCCCTGCTCCCCCTAGCACAATGTTGTCTGCACTGACTGGCAGCAGCTCTCCAGGGCTTCAAGCAGGGAGTATTTTCTAGCCCTTCCTGGAGATGCTGAGGACTGGGTCCTTCTGTATGCAAAGCAAATGCTGTGTATGTAAAGCAGATAACATTATGGTGTGGAGAAGGTGGATGAAAAGCTCTCTCTCTCTCTCTCTCTCTCTCTCTCTCTCTCTCTCTCTCTCTCTCTCTCTCTCTCTCTCTCTCATAACTCTACGACTCATTAACATCCAAGGAAGCTGAAGGCTGGAAGATTCAGAAAGTACTTCTTTGTGCAGTACATATTTAACTATGGAACTCACTTCTACCGGAAGTAGTGATAGCCATCAACTTGGATGACTTTAAAGGAGGATTGGGCAGATGAATTGAGTTTAAGGTTATCAATGGCTATTAGCCATGACGGCTATGCTGTGGCTCCAGAGTTGAGCAGTAATACTTCTACACTAGTGGCCAGAATTGTGGAAACATTTTGGAAAAAGTGTTTTCCAAAGTTTGATGGCTCATAACACCTGTGTGGCTCTCTAAACACTCATGCTTGTTGGCTACATTCAAATGAAGGAAAGCTACTGCATATCAGGCTAAGCAAGTTGTGCTTCTTTTCCTGGTTATTTGGCTATAACTTTTGACAGAATACAGATAGTTGAACAAACTTTGTTGCATTACATTCCTCATTAAATTATCTTTCCATCGTTATAGAATTTTATGGTATTACTCCCCAAAAGTGGTGTTATGAGCCATCAAACCTCAGAAATAGACTTTTTCCAAAAGGTTTCCACAGTTTTGGCCACTAGTGTAAGTAACAGTTGCTAGAAGTCACAGGAGCGGAGTGTGATTTTCTGCTTGGATCCTGCTTGCTGGTTTCCCACAGGAATATGGTTGTCTACTGTGGGAATAGGATGCTGGACTACATGGGAAATTGGCCTGATCCAGCAGGCTCTTCTTGTGTCCTTATGCTCTACCCCTGAGCTATGCCTCTTCCTCGAAGAAGGAAGCAAGCACAATGTGCGAATGAAGTAGTAGGGGTTAGCATGCAAGCAAGAAAGCCTAGAAAATACTGACAGTAGACATGGGTGTTTTTTAAAAATAAAATAGAAAGAGTATATAATATGGTGGGTAATTAAAATGGAGCCCACTAGGAAGCCATGGGGAGGCAAGGAGACTTTTGCTTCCATTACACAAACACAGTAGCTGCACACAGACCACAAATGTGAGCAATGAAAATTAATGTGACTGCAACAAATGAAGAACAAAATGAATGTGATTTGCATTACTGAACGAATAATGAAACAAATGTGCTCTATAAAAACAAAGTTGAACGGAGTAACAAAATGGGGGGGGGTGGATCTTGCACACACTGGTGGCTCACTTTAAGAAATGTTTTGCTTTTCTTTCTCTTAACTTTGCTTTTTCCTTTTTTTAAAAAATCATTTAAAAAGCTTTAAAAAGAAACAAGTATTTGTGCCACTCTCCAGGGCTCTTCAGGTTCATCAGTGAAAACACAAGCTACATAAGACATTACGAACATAAAAAATAAGAGAGTCTTGCTGGATCTGGCCAATGGCCCATCTGGTCCAGCCTCTTGTTTTCATAGTGGCCAACCAGATGCCTGTGGGAAGACCAAAGTCAGGACCAGCACTACTCTCTTGTCAGGCTTTGTGGAATTGGATCCCTCTCCCGGTAACAGTAAATAAGCAGATCAAATGAAAGGAACGTTCTTACCAGATAATCACAGTGAGTGACAAAGGATGCATATCTCTCTAAAAAATGGTGTTGCTCCCAGTAAAGGTTCACCCCCTCTGTCCCCATTAATCTACGTCACTCCTATGTCAGGTAATCTGAGTTTGTTGCCACTGCACTTTCTGTTCTATCACTCTCATAGCCCATCTATTCTTAGGTGAAGGCGGGTCAGGAATGCTTTCTAATGACAGTGAATCTGCTGGCTGTTTCTCTCCTGGTGTTTCCTCTTCTAGCTGTTCCTCACCCAGTATTTCCCAGCTCCCCCCCCCCCCCGGACTATGTCCCTCTGCAAACCACTGTTCTAAATCAATACTGTCCTCCTGCCCTTGGGAAGGTTCAGAAAAGGAGGGGGGTCTCCCACCATTCCTCCTAAGTCCAGTCCAGTCCCTGACATCTCCCCACTTGTGATTCCCAGCAACTGACATTCAGAGGCATAGTGCCTCTGACAGTGAAGGTAGAACATAGCCATTATGACTAGCAACCAAGTCCTCTGTGTGTACATGAGAGGGTGCACATGCAATGAAGTGGGGTGGCCACAAACACTTTTGGCCACACACTCCACTGGCATATGGACCCCCAGAGGTACCTCAGGTTTCAATCCTTCAAGAACAGTTTTCCTCAACCTGGTGCCCTCTAGGACTACATTTCTCATCTACCCCAGACAGCATTCAAGGTGAAAAAGCCAATTTTCCCACATTCAGCAAAGAAGGGGCTGAAATTGTGGCCTAAATTGAATGATGTGTTTTTGAGCATTTATTTCAGTTAAGAGTGTGCAACCAGGAGCCTTTCAGCTGGAAAGGAAAGGGGTGGGATTTTTTGGAGTTTCTGTTTGTCTTGTTTCCCCTGCCTCCCCCTTCAACTATTCTTGCTCAGTTAATAACTGCAAAGGAACGGAGAGGGCAAGATGAAAGCCTTCCTAGAGCTGTATTTTGTGACAGGCCATTCATGTCATTTGCAGCCTCCGAGCCAAATATATACAGTTTTGAAAATGGGAATCCAAAGTTGGCCAGCCGCTGTTTGGTTTACAATGTATATCAACACATAAAAAAGCACTTAAGCACATTGCCGGGGGGCTAAGGGAAACAGAGGTCCTGGTTTACTAATTCAAAAGAGGGGGGAGGCGAGAGAAACAGGGGGGCACACAAAAAAACATGATAGCATTATCTGACATGAAGCCACATAAATATTCCTCCTTTTATGAGCAGAGATATTAGTAAACAGGGGAAGGACAAATTTGCAATGAAACGAAATACTGTGCACAGGCAATTTGCAAGATGGTGCTTCCACATGCTTTGACATTCTAAGGACAAACTTTGACTGGGCTCCACCAGTGAATACTGTACTTACTTACTTACTTACTTTCTACAGCAGAGATGCTTTTGGAGTGACACCTGGCAGCAACCCGTTCAGATTGATTTTTTCAGCAAAGCAGATTGAAAGCAGCCTAACTTTTTAATGACCAGCTGTTGCTGAATGGATGCCAGGTATCGACAGTACTCTCCCAATTAATATGTCTCTGTCCTTTTCTCTATATCCTTTCTTTTATCTTACCTTTCTAAGAAAACACATGTACTCAAGGGCAAACTATGGAGAGGGGCAGGGGAGACTGAGATCACATTCATCCGCAAGGCCCAAGACATTCACTCCGATCAACATGCCACCAGGCAAGTCCACGAGCAGGACAGGAGGGCAATAGCCCTCTCCTGCTGCTATTCCCCAGGAATGGTATTCAGAGGCATGCTGCCTCAGCATGTGGAGGGAATTTATAGGTCAGTGGTAGAGCATCTGCCTTGCATGCAAGTGGTTCTGTGACTTCTCCCTTAAATAGAGCCACTGTCAATCAGTGGTGACAATAACAAGCTAGATCAGGCATCCCCAAACTGCGGCCCTCCAGATGTTTTGGCCTACAACTCCCATGATCCCTAGCTAACAGGACCAGTGGTCAGGGAAGATGGTAATTGTAGTCCAAAACATCTGGAGGGGCCGAAGTTTGGGGATGCCTGAGCTAGATGGACCAAGGGCATTTCCTGCGCTCCTATAGCCATTAATGACACACTTTTAAAAATGCTTTTACAATGCCAGAAAACTCAAAAATCAGTTTATTTTAAATTGTAAAAAAGGGGTGCTTGTTAGAATGTGTGATGGCAAATACACCAAAGTTGCAGCAGAACTGATCTCACAAAACTGAAACATACCAAGAGTAACTTTACAGGGAGTGGGGGCTGGGGCACTGTGAAAGTGCACTGTGAAAGTCCCATTTAATAAGAATATCCAAACGTGTCTGGATAATATGTTCTGCAGTATGTTCTTCACAAAGCCTCCAATAATTTGCTTTTCAGAATCCAGGCATTCAGACTGAAGCTGGATTGCTGTTTGCACAGGTGGCTGGGCTACTGGGAGTCTAAATGCTTATTCTTTCATCCATAGCCATTATTCTGAAAAATGTTCTGTTTAATGTCTGCCAGTTTTGATAACACAAGAAACCTTTATAGAAGTTGCTGAGATGACATTTATCAACCGGTTTTTTAATTTGGAGAGAACGCTGTCTTTGTGCTGCAATATACTAACAGTGTATTTCTATGTATGGCTGTTCATTGTTTTCAGTGGGGCTTACTTCCAGGTAACGGTGTATAGAGTTGCAGCCCAAGTACATTTCTTAGGTACAAATATGTTTCTCTTCTAGAATAAAAGTTGTCAGACCCACAACTAGGTCATTTTTATGTAGTTTCCAAAAGAGGTGAAACCCCACTAAACTTTTAGCTTGAAAAGTCTTGCATTGGCTTAATTGCTTCTACTGCTACTCGTCCCACATCTGTGTTTTAAATTGCTGTGTTGTTTTATTGGGATTGTCTTATTGCACATTTCAATTATCAATGTTTTGTATTTTATTGTTTGTGCAATTGGTTTACATATTGTGTAAACTGCTTGGAAGCCTATCTGGTAAACAAACAAACAAACAAACAAACAAAGAGACAGACAGAACTAACTAACTAACACGATTTCAGATATGGCATTTTCCCAAGCCATACGCAGAGATGACATGGATTGAACCTGAGGCCTTCCGCACATGCTCTTGGCCTTCCCCTTCCAGCACTGGAAAACAGTCACAGACCAGCACTGTTGTTCACTGCAGTATAGGTACCCTGGAGACAAGGCAACAAGGAAAGGCAGGAGTTGTAGCACCAGGGACAGCTCCAAGAGGACAACTGGAACTGATGAAGGCTAGAATTGAACCTAAGCCGCTTGAGTCCCTCCATCTAGTCTACTTCTGTTGCCTGAAAAGTATGAAAGCTTAAAAAGCCAACTCCCTGGCCTGAAAGTGAGTGCCCAGGGAAAGGGATCCATGACAGTTTGGGTTCTACAGGTTCTTGACCAGCAGCATCAAGTTAATATAATAATAATAATAATAATAATAATAATAATAATAATAATAATAATAATAATTTATTATTTATACCCCGCCCATCTGGCTGGGTTTCCCCAGCCACTCTGGGCGGCTTCCAACAGAAAAATAAAATACAATAATCTACTAAACATTAAAAGCCTCCAATAATAATAATAATAATAATAATAATAATAATAAGTTTCCCATCTGGTAGTACAGCAGCCTTGGAATCTGGTCATCCTCCTCCAACTCTGCACTTGAGACTGGGGCCATGGCTCACACACAATTCCTACCTGACTTTAAAGAAAACTCTGTAATAGATCACCATTGTTTCATCATGGAGATTTCTATTATTATTATTATTATTATTATTATTATTATTATTATTATTATTATACTGCAGGGTGGCCTACAGTACATATAAAAACAGAGCAAAACCTCAAACATTAAAAACACCCCATAAGACAGGGGTGGCGGCAATTGTACAGTTTTACTATACTGAATAAAGAGTGTGTGATTGAGTGAGATAGCCAGTTCTGGGAGGGGAAGAAACCTGCCCTAATTCCATTATTCCCAGATTGCCTGAGTGTATGTTCTTGATACTGAGTCCAATTAATTTCAATAAATTGTTAACTCCCAATGTGCTGAAGTTCACAAGCCAACTGTAGAGGATGTTGCAAAATTTCACAGTGAGAGGCAGGTAAGATTTTTAAGCCCGGTGTGAAAAACCAAAGTAGCTTTGAAGAATTAAATAAAATTGGGATGCCCCTCACAATCACATATTCAGCATATTGTTATTACACCTTTAACCTGTGGGATGTGGTGCCTAATATTTGAGGCTGGGTATAAGAAACCAAGGTCCAAATTCCATTTGACTGACCATGGACACTCCACGAGTCACTCTAAACAAGACTAAACTACTCTGTAAGGCTGATTTGAGGGAGTTCCATTCATTACTCAAATTAAAGCACGAGCTTCAGATCAAGTTAACATAACACAACACCATGGTTACTAGTCGGGACAGCTATGTTCCACTTCCAGTGCCAGTAGCTGAGATTTACAAATGGGCAGAGTGCTGTTGTACTCTGTTCCTGCTTCTGGGCTTCCCATAAGCATCCAGTTGGCCTTTATGAGAACAGGATGCTGGACTAGCTGGGACTTTGGCCTGATCCAGCAGGCTCTTCTTATGTTCTTGACATAAATATATAGAAGCCACTGCTGTATGCAAAGTAATTTATATGTGATAGGTCTCTCATCAAGTGCAATAAAGATAAGGCTTTGAAAATCATGCTCTCCACTCCTTGCTTTCCTACAGTGATAAATCCATGGCAAGTCATTTGCTATCCAGTGGATGCATAGTCTACAACCCCCAGTTAGTCATATGAACTTCAAAGACTCAAAGTATGTTGAAAGGGTCCTTGAACTCAATTTTACCTTGCCCCTTTTGCTTTCCAGTTATTTCCTGTTGTCAGGATTGGCAATATAATATTTAACAGCTCTGATAGCAAATATACTAATGGTCTATCCGAAGTGGGGGAGGGGGAGAGAGATGCATTATTTCCCACTGGAAAAAAACATCAAGGCATTCAGAGAAAATGCTTTATTTTGACATTTATGCTGGAAGATTACTCATTTAGCTTTTTCGTGTTCCGTTTTTGAACATTTTGGTTCCTGAACACCGAAAACCCAGAAGTAAATGCTCAAATGTTTGACGCAGCTTCTGCTTGAGTGCAAGAAGCTCTTGCAACCAATCAGAAGCCACGCCTCGGTTGTCAAATGTTTCGGAAGTCGAACGGTCTTCCAAAGCTCTTGCAACCAATCGGAAGCTGTGCCTCGGCCTTACGGAACAGATTACATTTGACAACTGAGGTTTGACTGTACCACTTTCTCCCCTGGTTCCCCATGGCCACATTCAAACCATACAATAAAAGCACTACGATACCACTGAAAACAGTCATGACTTCCCCCACAGAATTCTGGGAGATGTGGTTTGTTAAGTATTTTAAGAGTTGTTGGGAAACCCTCTAACAGAGCTCCAATTCATAGAGTGGCTTAGAAACAAACTTTGTTCTTGTTCTCTAGACTTTTGTTCTCTTGTTCCCTTTCTTGTATACCACCTTGAGGGTTCTTGTTAGGACCAAAAGGCAGTATTAAAATATTGTTTATTAAAAATAAATAAATGTATCCCTCCTAAGTAAATTGAGTTGGTAGGGGAGCATTCATTTGTGGTTCACAATTTATTGGGTAAAGATTATGGATTTATGGTAGAAATAATCATTCTCATTTCTTAGCACAATGTCCATAGCTGCCAAGTTATCCCTTTTTTACAGGGATTTTCCCTTATGCTGAATAGGCTTTCTCGCGAGAAAAGTGAAAACTTGGCAGCTATGACAATGTCACAGAACAACGGAGATAGCAAATGCTGAAAGAAAAAGATATTGAACTGGACATTTCACTAACTTACTCTTTATAGTTCTTTTGACATGTCTAGTTTGAAGACCCGGAGCTTTGTGGAGCTGTCATACTGATTTGTGAGTGCCAAAAAAATCAGCAAACTGTAAAGAAAAGTCCTACTAAACCTCAGGACATGTCACCAGCACCCTCCATTTATTTTATTTCTATAATTCAGGAAGCAGGATGGCAAATGCCACAGCTTTTTCTGTTGTTTTCTTTTATATGTACTTCCTGTGGCATCCTCACAAAATTGCATTGTTGTCTTTCATGCACCAAATATGCAAAAGGTATCTTCAGTATAAAATGCCCAAGTGAAATAAGCAGACTATACGTTCTGACCACAGCTGTGGGAGGTATTTGATTCAGTTATTATTTAAAGATGAGCCTACCTAATATGCACTTTCTGAAACAATATGTAAACAAAAACACAGCCTTCCTTTGAAATTTGCAATTCTCTGAATTTTGCAGTACACTTCTCCCGCTAAACAATGTGTACAGAAATGCATGTGCAGTCATACCTCGGGTTACAGACACTTCAGGTTGTGTGTTTTCAGGTTGCGTACCGCACCGAACCCGGAAGTACCAGAATGGATTCCTTCCAGGTTTCAGTGCTTGCGCATGTGCAGAAGCGCCAAATCGCAACCCGCGCGTGTGCAGACACGGCGCTGTGGGTTGTGAACACTGTGGGTTGCGAACGTGCCTCCCGCACGGATCATGTTCACTACCCGAGCATCCACTGTACTGGGGGAAAGTATCTATATTTGGAGAGATTCATGCAAAATGCTGGTTAATTTTCATTAAAACTTTTAAAAAACAACTAACTGGTGTGGAAATTCAGAGAACTGAATTTTAGATGAGAAAAAAATGAGAAACTGAGAGGAAACAAAATTGACAGTTTCACTGAATCCTAGTTCTGCACATTTTTAGGTTGGAAATTGGACTGGGATATCAACACCATCATGAAAACCGCTCTTTACATCTGTACAGTATAAAAAAGTGCATATATTAGTTGAAACTTAGCAAGAAACTGTAATTTTCCAATTTCATAAATGAGATGCACTCCCCTTGCCATTTACGGTCTTCTTTTTGCTGCATCACAGAAGGAGATCATTAAGCCTCCCCTCCAATTTTATATGCAGAACAGTTCATATTGTTTATAGTATTTGTCCCTTCTTACAGAAACACTACTATTCTGAACTTGACAACAACCCTTCATGGGCAAATATTTGGGGACTGCAGGCCAGTGATCTTTTAAATGTCTCGTGGAGCTTATCGTCAGGTAACTACAAGTCAATATTGTAACATAAAATAAAAATTGACTTGATATCGAAATAAAAATGCAGTTAAAAATAACCCTGTGTTTTTGCACAGTAATACTGGTTCAATATAAATAAGCTGTGCTATCCACATATCCAAAACAACACCAGAATTTCAAGTCTCAAACATCCTTTGGGGAACCATGTAAATGAAGTAAGAGGTGGTTTCAATTGTTGAATGTTTTCCATTTTCTGAAACAAGAATAAGAGCAAGGGTGGCCTACCAAAAAGTCTGAAGGGATCATTTTACATTCAAGGTGTAAGTATTCATAAGAGAAGATCAAGAGCAGATGTTCAGAACCAGAATGTGCAGGTAGCAAAGAAAACATGAGTTATGTCTGTATGAAACAAGTCTGCCTCTGACGCACTTGTAATGAAAATGAGCAGTCACCACTTTAGCTGATTTTAAAACAATTTGAGAATAAGGATGATTAAATAGGACATATCATTAACTTGTTCCTTGCAATTCTGCAGACTTTTTGACAAAGGTTGTGGAATAATTTGAACATTTGCCAATTATTTATCTAAATTATTCTTGTATAGAATTACATTTCCAAGCACAATTCAAAATGTTGGTTGTTGTTTAGTCGTTTAGTCGTGTCCGACTCTTCGTGACCCCATGGACCAACACCAAAATGTTGGTGTTGACCTTCAAAGCCCTAAATGGCCTTGACCCAGTATACCTGAAGGAGCATCTCCACCCCCATCGTTCAGCCTGGACACTGAGGTCTAGCGAGAAGTGAAGCTACAGGGAACCAGGCAGAGGGCCTTCTCGGTAGTGGCGCCCAACCTGTGGAACACCCTCCCATCAGATCTCAAAGAAATAAACAACTGACTATTAGAAGACATCAGAAGGCCGCCCTGTTTAGAGAAGTTTTTAATGCTTGATGCTTTACTGCATCATTATTATTATTATTATTATTATTATTATTATTATTATTATTATTCGGTTGGGAGCCACCCAGAGTGGCTGGGAAACCCAATGGAAGGGGTATAAATAGATGATGGTGATGATGATGATGATGATGATGATGATGATGATGTTGGTGTCCAGGTGCCTTTTGAGCTCTGTAGGTCTTACTCATCAGTACGCATTTACACTAAAGCAACTTTCTTCAACTTTGGGTCTAGATGTTGCTGGATTACAGCTCTCATCACCCCTGGCCATTGGTTAAACTGGCTGAGGTTTATGGCAGTTGGAATCCAACAGCATATGGAGCCCAAGGTTGAAGGACTCTGCACTCAAGTATCATTTGCTGGTTGCATCCTGAGAAAGTAGGGCCAACATCCCAGTGAAATCAGTAGGACAGGTTTCTTGCAACCAATTTATGCCCTGTGAATTTCAACAGGACTTTAGAATGACTGACGTCCTTTGAATTTGGGCCACTGTCCTCAGCATTTTGCTGGGTGATGGACAATGTAGGGACAGATGGAACAGAATGTTTTTGTGAAGTCCATCTGCCCCTCCTGGTAAGCAAGCCTTTAAAGCCAACATCCCAATGGACATGCTACTGCTGGAATGAAAATTTCTCTAACATCTTAAAGAAGCCATCATTTACCTATGTGTGGTATCATAATTTAGGTTGAATGCAGAGTCTTCTGGAGTTGTAGTGCTGCAAAATGTGCAGCCACTGTGAAACAAGAAATGCTGCATTTTCCTTTCTTGAACCATTTGCCACAACAAGAAGAAATACCACCACGGGTGTCCTAAGATAATCTGTTAGGCATACCGCCCTCCATTGAGATTCAGCCCATTAAGCACTAGACTTTTCAGGATGGAAGGTTTGCAGCACATTGCTGAATCAAACATCTGCTATATGCATCAGGATGCCTTCTCAGCAGTATCCTGGTCTGTATTCTCCAAATAGATTTACCATTCAAACCTACTTGCTTTGGATAACCTTCAGGGGAATGGCAGGAAACCCACCTTATATGGAATGACCCAATAATTCAGGTCAGTTCTGAGTATCCACAAACCAGTGCCACGGTTCTGAATACGAGTCAGATACTTAATACTTACTATACGGAGTGAGCTGTTTTGAGCTTGAGGCAATGCAATCTTAGAGTAAAAGAAACTATTTTTAGACTTACTGTGACATTAAATACAATTTCTCCCCTAGATTTCTCAATTCCCCACTACACTAACTGACCTGACCTACAAAGAAACATCTGCCCTAACACTATAAAATGATTTCAAGAATGCAGAGGCTGCCTCCGGGACTACACAAGACAAATTATGTACGGCTCCTGTGCTTCGGGGCTTACATTTCCTTGAAAAGTTTGATAAGCCAGATGCATTTAAATGCAAAGAATGAAAACGTGAAGAGCAACCAGCTTTTTAGATCACTTGGAAATTATTTCCATGGGCAGAAAACTATGCAATAATATAAAAATGATCTTCACCATAAGTGGACTTGGAAAGTACTGTTCTTTTTTCCTGTTTTTCATTGAAAACAAATTCACCATAATAACAGAAGCAGTTTCAATGTGAGTTCATCTTCTATAGGCAAAAATGCACAGCGTTGCTTAAGGCCAAATACCCTTTCGCTAAACATAGAGCATAATACAAACTACAAGATTTAGATTTCAGTGCTTACGAATTTTGTAATAAAAAGCATTTTAATTCAGTGCTGTGCCCTTCAGCCTCCTCCATAAAACTTCATAAAATGGACCGTGAAATTGCTGACTACATGATCAAAGGAGAACATTACAAAAGTGTAATTTTAGCATCAGGTAACTTTAGCTTCATTAGGACTAGCTGTAACTAAACACACTGTCAATCAATCTCCTATTTATTATTAAGATCTGAAACCAACAGCCAGACCAGTTATCCAATATATAAAATCTTTCAAACATGGTAAAATATATACATTCACATGCTCTGAAAGCAGGGGGAAATAAAGTATCATCAAATTAATGGCCAACCCAGAATAAAACAATAAAAAAAGAGTGGTGCTTGCTCTGATAACCTCCCAGTAATAAGCAAGCCTCTCTGGGGAGCAATTTCCAAAGCCAGGATCACCACCACTCAAAAGACCCTGCCTTCAGTAACCAGCCACCATACAGTATTACCGAACATTTGTTGTTGATGTTCTCATGTACATGTTATCCTTAATTTAGATGAGAACCAGTGTGGTGTAGCTGTTAAAGTGTCAGATTGGGACCTGACAGACCAGGGTTCAAATTCCTACTTGGCCATGAAACTCATTGGGTAACCTTGGGTCAGTCACCAACTCTCAGTCAAATCTACATCACAAGGTTGATAATATGAATAATATGGAGAGAGGGGCCACCTTGAGCTCATTGGGGGAAAGGCGGGTTGCAAAATGTAGTATTTTAAAAAGGTAGAGCTCTTAGCCTATCATATTTTAAATGGATAGTTGTCGGTATGGGTTTTATCTTTTGTAAATTCATAGAATCAAAGATCTGAAAGTTATTCCAGAGGTTGTGTAATTCAACCTTCTGCAGAATGCAAGATCTGTAGGGCAGGAGAAAACTGGACCTTCCCAGATATATTTCCTTCTCTGTTTAAATACCTCCACCCCTTAAAGCAGTCTGCCTACTGTCAAGTGACTGACAAACAGTTGACAACACAATAGGAGCTTTATTCTGCTCAATTGCATGGGACGATTCCAATGTAATATGATAAGAGAAGAAAATATATTGAGAAGATGCCAGCAAATGTACAAAGGAATTAGTTCTCCAAATGGCTGTTCCTATATAAACTTAGTGAAACTTTACAGTTCTGCAGAATTATCATTAAACCTGGACTAAGACCTGGGAGACTGGGATTCTGGCCCCCATTCTGCTGTGAAGCTCATTGGGTGACTCTGAGCCGGTCACTGTCACTTAGCTCAACCTATCACACCCAGTTCTTATGAGGGTAAAATGGGGAGAAAGAGAGCACTTTATGCCTTCTTGAGCTCCTTTGAGGAAAGGAGGGATAGAAATGTAATAATTAAAAGGAATTCAAGGCAGCAGCAACATCCAAAGGGCAGCGGAAAGAGGCAAATAGCACCACACTTATCAGCCATGTTGCATTGCTTGACCTTCTTCCTTGAAACTTCCACATCTGAACTGATGACCATTTCTTTATGTTGAGTTCAATTCAATGCAGTTGCAAATGCTGTGTTCCAGACTTAAGGCCCAGTCTTTTATGGTTGTTTTCCTTTGAATTCTCCCCACCACCACGCACATACACAGTGTGACCTGACATCATGTCATCATGACATTCTTTGCCGAGTGACCAACTGCTTTTATTACTGGGGAGGAAGAAATGACACATTGCAAAAAAATAAATAGATTGCGGAACATAACTAGCTGAAATAAACACTTCTTATGGGGATCCTTAAAAGTTATATATATGGAAAGCTGGAGTTGTCAACAAAGCAAGAAATGTTAAAAAGGATCTCCTCTCCATTAATGACAATATTTACAAAATAGATTTAGGCCTAGACCTAATATTTAGCTGCACTTAAATGTTGGCTCCCAAAGGAATTAGGAGAGCAGCTGGTGCTGTTGATCTAAGAGCACTGTGGCAGCCTGAGCAGACAGTGTAAAACTGCATGAGTTTCAATGTCAACAAGCTATAACCTTGGAAAAACTGAGTTTACTATGCTATATTGTGTTTAAATATTTTCCTAAAAATGACAGCAGGAATCTGAAGAAACGGCAAAACAAATACAGTCCGAGCCCCATTTTGTTTACACAAAATGAGAAGCGGGTTTCCTACATCTCATTAGCACCATCTGAATTAAATATCCCAACATCAAGTTTGTATCTCTGACGCTGCAAGCTTATTGCATGCTTCCTCAGATGTAAGGCCTGCTGCATTTAATGGGGCTTACTTCTAGGTAACAGCAGAATCTTGACTATGTCTACTTAAAAGTAACAGCTATTGAGTTCAGTGGGCCTTACTCCCAGGTACGTGCATATAGCCTAAGTGTATATAGGATTGGAGTATATAGGATTGAAGCTTCTAAATCAAGATAATGGGATTTGATCCAACTAAGTCAGAAGTGGGGAAATGGATCCAGCTGCCGGGCTGAACCCTTACTTCCACAAACATTTACAGGCCAAGTTTGACACTGGGCAACCTACTGACATCAGTGATATCACATGACCCATTACAACCACATTCGGTTTGCAAAGTTGGGCAATGCTTCCCAAAGTACAGGTGGACAAGTCTTGGCTGAAACTGCTTGGTGGGTCTAATTAGGCCTATGGGCCAGAGATTGGCCACCTGTGAACTAAGTCATACTGAGAGTAGACCCAATGAAATTAATGGACTTAAGTAAGTTGTGTTACTTGATTTCAGTGGGTGGAGTTCAACACAGTTCTAAGGAGATGCTGTGGAATGCAGCCAGTGCTTGCATTTCTGCTCAGCGGATGAAACAATCACCCCTTCCCTCCCCCATGTGCTGTTCTGGGGGTTCTCCTGACCCTCCAGAAAAAAATCTAGGGAAGGTACAGGGCACATGGGGAAGGAAGGTGGGGAGAGAAAATTCTTTTGCGCTAGTAGGAGTCCTTGTGCTGGCTTCTGCTAGCAGAACTGCCAGCTCAATACGTGTAATCTGAACATGATATAGTCACAAACAACCAATTGTTACATGCTGCTATGACTGCAAGTTCATGGCTGCAAATCTGGCCATTTAGCTTTAAAATACAGACTGAGCATTTTTCTTCTCCATTGCTACTCCACATACCATTGGGATTTGTGACTGGGAGAAGAATTCTCCTCCCTTACTTATAGTGCTTATAGAAGGTTGCATACTCCAACATTACTCTGAAGAAGATAGAGACGTCCCATTCCATAATGATAATTTTACTATTTATACCCCACGCATCTTACTGGGTTGCCCCAGCCAGTCTGGGCAGCTTTCAACATATATAAAAAAATAATATTATAATAAATAATAATAAAACAATAAACATTAAAACACCCTTCCCTATACAGGATTGCCTTCAGACAGCTCAGGGGTCAGATAACTCCATACCCTCTAACATTTCTCCAATGAAAATAGGGATATCCTAAGGAGAAGTAGGACATTCCAGGATCAAATCAGAAACCAGGACAACTTCTCAAAATCAGGGGAAATAGGGACACTGCTCTATGCATGCAGACCTTTACTATTGGGAGGGGGGAAAGGTAAATTGAATTTTTGCAGAGGTTTTGTTTTGAAAACTGGAGAAAGGTTAATTACAACCTAACTTGGCAAAACCCTTTTCTAATGTCCAGCTTTATATTTTTTATGTATACTTGGCAGTTCGGCTATGTTTTAGACCCTTTAAAACAATGTGTGTATATCATACTCTACAATCCCCACTGATGCTGTGCCTTCCTGTCTTGAATGCCAGGAAGTATCAGTCCCTTTGGCATTTTTCATGTGTCCTGTTGCTTGCAGTTTCCCCTCCTTCATTTCTGGGATATGTTATTTTTAAACAGGCAAGGCTACCAGGAAAAGAAAGTTATTTCTACAAAGGAACAATCAGTGTATTATTTACAGAGGCAGACCAGCAGCATTGCTGCCAGGAGCACTGTGCCTCACTCACTGGCCTTAAGCCGTAGTCATTGCTTTGTTTCTCACTCTGAATTATAGGGTGGTATTGTCTTTCCATAGAAGGAAGTGTCAAGGAACAGGTTAAAGAACACAAGAAGAGCTTGCTGGATCAGCCCAATGGCCCATCTATTTTAGCATCCTGTTCTCCCAGCGGCTAGCCAGATACCTATGAGAAACTGGCAAGCAAGATCTGAGCACAAGAGCTCTCTCCCCTCCTGTGATTTCCAGCAACTGGTTTCCAGCAGCATCTGACTGTAAAGGCTCAGTATAAGTGAACCTTTTCCGCCCTGTGTGAGGTCAGCATTTTAAATGTATTTGTGGAAGATCAGGGATATTGTTTTGTTTTGTTCTTGCTTTTATTATGTATTTTGTGTTTTTATCTTGTCTTTTTATGCTGTAAGCTGCTTTGAGATGTTCGGTATAGAAATTTAATAAAAACAACGTTACATCAAAATAGACCTCAGCAGGCACATATTTCCACATGTGGTGGGAGTGCCCCAAAATCCAACGATTCTGGACAACAACCATAAGAGAAATAGGTAAAATAACCCAACAAACATTAGAATTTACCCCAGAATTGGCCTTGCTAAACATCTTCCAGGACAATAATGCCCACCTGCACCACAAAGAACTCATAACCCACTTACTCTCCGCAACCAGAAGCACCATAACCAGACACTGGAAAGACCTGTCAGGAGTAAACATGGACCAATGGTACCAAACAGTATGGGAAACGGCCCTATTAGAAAAATTAACCAATAAGTTGAAACTGACACGGGGACAAACAGAAGAAGACGGCTTCACCCCGGTATGGTTCCCCTTTATCACATACACAGCCCAACAAGACAATGACAAAAATCCACCAACAGCATACGAATCAATATGGTTAACCTGACCCAAAACACTCACCCACCCCACTCTCACACAAAGCAAAAACTACCACAGCCAACCACAAAGGAACAACCATATCCTAGGCCAGGCATCCCCAAACTTCGGCCCTCCAGATGTTTTGGACTACAATTCCCGTTATCCCTGACCACTGGTCCTGTTAGCTAGGGATCATGGGAGTTGTAGGCCAAAACATCTGGAGGGCCGCAGTTTGGGGATGCCTGTCCTAGGCCAACCCCAACATCTCTCACCATCAAAAGAAAACAAGTGAACAGTAGAGAACCTACACGAGCAACGCTGACAGAACCCCCCCCCCCACACACCTATTAAGCAAAATAGAAACATTGTCACCCACCCCACCCACCCCCACCTACTTTCCCTCCCCTCTCCTCACCAATGTCTCAACAAAGGAAACTGATATGTAAAAATGTTAAGAGAGACATTGCACATTTCCTTGTAAACCAAGAAAACCCTTAATAAAAATTATTTTTTAAAAAATAAAATAGCTGCACTACAAACTGTTTTTCTTCCTTTTATGTCTGATTTCATTGGTTCACACATAAGGGTAAGTTCTGCCCCTAAAGCAGATGGTTGGAGTGGGGTGAATAGCTGTCAATAAAATCAACCAAATGTATTTGAGGCATGGTGCGCTCTTGGATCAAAAATTCTTATTGCTGCCGCCTTCTTTTTTTACCCTATTTTCATCATCTTATCAGTTTTAATCCAAATATCCCTGTTCGACAAAATATATAACGAGATGGGAGGAGCTACAAGAAGGAAACATGCTATTTTACTAGGGTTTTTTCCCTATGAGAAGAGGATTGCTTCACTCCAGTGTGACAATGAGACAGGGCAAGAAGACATGATTTGCTTTGGCAGCAGGATGAGTCTTGGAAGAAGACTGTAGACGAAAGAGAGAACTTGCTATATTGCAAAGCAGCCTAGGAGCCAGATTCATACCAGATATCTCAAAGGATGCAGGTCTACATGGATCTAAACCATAAAAGCTATATGAATCCTTCACGGTTAGGAGTAATAAATTTGGGAGGTTTTGGAGTCTTTGGGTGGAATCTAGTTGGGTGCCCTTGTGCTCAAATAAGGGCTTTTAATACACCAGATGCCTCCACTAATGTAAGAAAAGAGGAAGTAATATTTGTTGATTCTTTCTCACCTCTGAAGCCCCAGTGCCCCCATCACCAAATGTCTCCAAAGAGTTGGAAGACTCAACAGTGTGTGAAGTAGTGGTGGCTTAGGGGAGAAGGGCAGACTGCTAAAAATGGCCCCTTCCATTGGCTGGATTAAAAGCACACCAATAGGATTCCAGCCTTTGAAAATATTCTCTTTTCTTTCTTTTTTGTCAGCTGACGGCCACTAGTTCCTTCCCCATTCTACTATTAAGTAAACCATTCATCTAGCCATTTAATGTTTGTTCAATTGGCCACTGCACATTCTGTAAACCTTGGACCTTGGCTGGCACTGAGTTGGATGCTGTAGCTGTATCGCCAATTCTACTCCCGTGCCACCTGTGCTTGTGTGATTTTTATTTTCCGTTCTTTAGATCATATGTGCTCCCATGACTCACATTTAATTATACTCCAAAAACTGAAAAACTGAAAGCAAGAGTTCTAGAATGAATGACAAAGACTGGTCCATGCTGTCATATATTTATAATATAGTTTAACTAGGAAATGAAACTGCTGTTAACTTTTCGAGGGCACACCAGTAGCTTTCTACTTTCCACTTAGGAAGAAATTGAAAGAAGAGAAAGAAAAATTATTTAGCAGAGATCAATCGTGCCGAAGTGGTGTGCCAATATGAATAATCTTAGGGAATAACTATGTCATTAGCTATATTATGCTGCCAGTGGAAGCTCTGAGCCAATGAAATCTCTCATAGATGACTTCTCTGTGGAGTGATTCTTCTAATGAAAACAGCAATAAAAGCGAGCACTGGCACTACTATCCCGAGGGCTTTTATTTTCCCGGATCCTAATTATAAGTACAAATCTTAATGTGCAAAGACAAAGGCATATTCTAAGCTGCATTTCAATCTTGGGAGGTAGGGGAGAGACTGAATTTGGATAGCCACTATGTAATAAAATACATTTCTTCACCAAATCTGCTGGAACTAGTGGGATGGTGGGCTCTCTCTTGCTGGAGGTCTTCAGGCAGAGACAGGCCAGCCATCTCTTGATGCTGTAGCTGTAGATTTCTTGCATCAATGATGGGTTGGACTAGATCAGGCATCCCCAATCTGCGGCCCTCCAGATGTTTTGGCCTACAACTGACCAGTGGTCAGGGATGATGGGAATTGTAGTCCGAAACATCTGGATGGCCGAAGGTTGGGGATGCCTGGACTAGATTCTCTACAACCTAAAACTCTATGGTTCCATTAGAACCACGCTGGCTAATGGGAATAAGAGCTGAACAGAAGGGCAACATCTTGATCTAGACAAGAGAGTCCATGAAGATGTGACTGTCCCATGCAGCTGAGTTTCAAGCTTGTTTCAGATATGTGCATATGGCTCCTTAGTCAAAATCTCCCTCATGCATTTGGTGTGACCATGCTCAGCCATGTTCTCAAAGCATGTCCCTCCACCAAAGCCTGCATGCGCCTCAGCTGTGCGTACAGCATTAGTCTGAAAGGTCTCTATGTGTGTATGTCTATACATGACTAGGGCCCTTGCATACTAATAATGCACATACAGGTGTCAGAAAGTGTCACTACTGGAGGAAGAGCGAGTTGGGTGGCTCCACTTGCCCCTCACATATTCAGTGAATATATGAGTGGCAATTTCCTGAGTAACATGTTGCTTAAAACCATGATTTTCCTCTGTGTCCCTACATGCCTGCTTTATTCAAAAGTGTGTACAGTGGTACCTCGGTTTATGAACACAATTGGTTCCGGAAGTCTGTTCATAAACTGAAGCGTTCATAAACTGAAGCGAACTTTCCCATTGAAAGTAATGGAAAGTGAATTAATCCGTTCCAGATGGGGCCGCGGCGTTCGTAAACTGAAAATTCATAAACCGAGGTGTTCATAAACCGAGGTTCCACTGTAGTTGTTTAAAGCCTCCATTTTTCCTCTCAGTTCCCTCTGTCTCTTAAATTTCACCTAAAACTTCTGCTGTTGTTTTAAACCACCACTTTCCCCTTGTCAGTGTCCCTCCATTCTCACCAACATACCATGGGTGCTGCTGCTGTGTAACCTACTTCCTCATTTGCTTCCCTATCCGCAACTTCCTGCAAACTCAGGACTGTGATACAGCACTACAAACCCTTCAACAGGGGGTTGTGCACTATGGATCAACATGACTGGTTGCATTTTTGGACTCTCCTGGGTGGGGGGTGATGGCAGCTGCCATGCTGAGCTCCCGCACATGAAAATTTAGCATTGCCATTACTATTGTCTCCAGAAGGCACTCTGGGTCCTACCGGAACGAGGCTGCTGCTCCGCTGTTCCCATAGCTCCTCCAGAGTCAGAGAACTCTGAATACCTTCCCAGCTTATACCGCACAACTGACTTTTATCCTTTATAACTGGCATTCCTCAGCTCAGGGACTCAAGTGTACAAATCTTCATAAAATATATTATTTCAAATATCTCTTAATTGGGACGCACCTAGGAAAGAGCCCTAGGATAATTTTATGGGTGGAGTAGATCAGCTGTCGGGTGCTTGTTAGATCAGCTGGAACCTTTGTTTTAACTGAAGTTTTTTAAAGCATACTTTTACTTCGGTAAAATGAATCACTCTTACTGAAAGGAATGTTAATGCAATCATGCACATGGACACATGGTTGAATAAAGGAGGGGGGATGCCAAGAAACTGTTATCTTTTGCACACACTGTATCTTACCTCCCCTGTGACTTGGGGTTCTACTTTTACAAGTTTACAGACATGCAAATCTGTATGCATCACCATAATAGCCCAAAATGTGAGTCAGCAACAAAACAATTTAATCAAGGCCATATGTGGCATCGGTCATGTTAGTGACTTTGTGCTCCAGTAAAAAATGGTTTTTAAGAGACATATTCGAAATCCAGGCAGCACTGAAACAAAGTCCTCCATTAGATATAGCAGTCCCAACTTCACCAGTTCTATCTGTTCCCATGATTTGTTGAACCTCGGTGGAGATTTGTTCATCATCTTCATGGTCAAAATGGTCTTTTGCTTACAGGATCATGATCTGTTATCTTGCTTTACACCTATCAGTGAGCTTCTAACTCTTCAAAACTCTTTAGGTTTCACTGCTGTGCAGTGCAAAAAATTATCACCCTGCTGGCTATTTACAGCTATGAAATGATAATATTAGGCCTAACCTGTTGGACAGTTTAACTAAACTCCATCAGTTCAACCAATATTATATGAAGCATCCCCATCTATTCTCATCTGAGACTAGATCAACATAGGCAGCAGCAGTGGTGGTAATGAGAGGCTAGAGTTCTGCTGTGCTGAAATTGCATGTACCACCTGAGATTGCAGGTGAGGGCATTACATTTTTTTAAATGCTACCTTATGTAAAAACATATAACCCCACTTGTAAAAAGGCACAGGATATCATGCTTCAAACTGCATTTTGTGCTTTGTATTACACTAAAAACAGGGCCTTCTCGGTGGTGGCCTCAGTCTTGTAGAACTCTCTCAAGGGATATATATGTCGCCTCTTCTTGATCAATTTTTAAAGGGCATTGAAAACTCTTCTGTTTCACTCTGCATTTAGTTAAAGGCAGTGTGTCAGATCTTTTATTTTATAGCATCTTGCTTTATTTTCTTTCTTTTTTAAAGAACCTGCTGCCTTAAGTTTGTGTTTTATGTTTTCACTTTGTATGCTTTGCCAGGGCTAGCGCCAAAGATCTCAGCCCCAAAGACGTCTTTATTTTTATTTTTCTCATCCTTCCCCTCTGTTTTTTTGTGGAGGCCACAATCTCCCACTTCCCCACTCGCCCAAAAGCTCCTGTACAGCAGTAGCTACAGCAACAGAAAGAAACAAAAACTTATGAAAAAAGAGGACATCCTGTTGCCACAGATAATAGTGAGTGCCACGTCCAAGAAACAGTTGGAGAATTGCTCTTAAACTGGGTGACATGACTCCCTGTTTTTCTGCCCACAAAGAGGGTGAAGATTTTTGAGATGCCATGTGCACCAGTTCTAAATGTAAGGCACCTTAGGTTTTCGGTCTGAAAGGCAACTTAGAAATACTAGCAATGGATAATTATAACTATAAATAGTATACATAGATAGATAGATAAAAATATATAGATAAATAATGAACTTCCTTTGGATTTGTCGTGGCAGTTTATTTTATTTTAGTTATAACAACAACAAATATAACTAAAATAAAATAAACTGCCATGACACATCCAAAGGAAGTTCATGATGGCTTTTGATCAGAACACTATTGGGTTGGATCCAGACCTTGTCCTATTTAGGGCAGACTCCCTTGAAATCCATGGAAGTTCGGTTCATCAAGACCTAGAAGTCTCATTGATATCAATCTGTCATAAGTGACGGTGTTAACTCTGAATAATAAAACACATAAGCCACAGGGTTGGCAATTAGGCCCCGTGGTGCCCTCTTAGCAGCAGTTTGATTGAAGCAATTAGTGCATGATCATGTAACTCAACACTGAATTGGATTACAAGTGAAACCTGATGCTTTCTGCATATCAAACCTCTGTTTGAAAAGAACAGGAAAAGGTCAGGTGAGCCCCCCCCCTTCCCCAATTCCTATGCAAGTAAGCATCTTTGAAAATCCTCATTTTTAAAAAGGCAAATGCCACTCTATACTTTCAGGAAATTGTGTGATGTGACTATAACCACTGAAGATTTAAAAATGGGTTCCTTGCACCTAAAAACAGAAACAGTGGATGTAAATCTTTTTTAAATGCACTTTTTATGATACGCTGCAATATGGTTAACCTGGGTAGATGGAGTGTCAATCTCCGGTAAAATTGACCACATTCCAACACTAACAAATAGGTTATTGTTCTGCTACGCAGAGAGACTGGAAGCAATGAATGACCCCATAGCTACTTTCCCCTTGGTCAACTCTCTCCCCTCCCCGGCACACACAATAACCTCCACACACACTTCCCTTGCAATAACAATTATTCCTCAAGTTCAAAAGATTAAGCTTTGCCCACAAAGAAAGGCTGTCATTAGAAATTCACAAAATAGCCAGCCAAAGCTGATAGAAGATGTTGGTTGCACAGATAAGGGAGAAAGAAAAAGCAGGCTGAAATCTTCAAAGGAGACCCTTTCTATAGATGTTTAGAGTGTTGTGAAACCAGATAGAAACCTTGAAGTCTTCAACTGAGGCTTCCAATACGTGTTTACCTTTCTAAAGGTTCTTAGATCTGTTCATGTTCTTCTGGAAAGAATAAAGCCGATGTCAATGCTACTTTATTAAAAAGTATTTAAACTGCATCTAACACACATATATGCTTCCTTTATTGTCTTTTTTCACAGGCTTGCTTCATCTATCACAATAGGCCTATAGACCAGGCTTCCTCAACCTCAGCCCTCCAGATGTTTTTGGCCTACAACTTCCATGTTGTAGACAGGGATGATGGTCAGGGATGATGGGAATCTCAAAACATCTGGAGGGCCTGCTATAGACTCTATATTCCTTGAAGGAGAGCAGGAAGCTTAGAGCGTCTTCACTTTTTCAGAGGTCCATGGGCCCTACCCTCAGTGCAGATGATAGTCCCTCAGCATCATGGGTGGGGAACTTTTTCCGTGGGGAACCTTCTGGTAGATGAGAGGCAAAACTGGGTGGAGCAATGGATGTGAGTCTTAGCTTTCACTAGGCTACGTTCAAGCCATGTATAAATCAAATGTTTCTATACATGTACATAATTTCGGTCACCCTTTCAGGCAGGGAATAGGCATTATCATTGTTCAAAGACACATTCCACTCAGGCAAAAGTACTCAAGGAAGGTGTGGAGCAGGGCCAGTGAGAACTGTGGGAAGATGTCATGGGCTAGGGAGAGTCTGAAGCACTGGTTCCATCTCCAGGGCCCCAGGGCCTGGGCACCCACAAGTTTTTTGCTGTGGGGGCCTGTGGGGGCCCAGCCTCCAACCTCCGCTGCCATCACACAACCCACAATGCACCACCTGCCACAGCCACTGCTAGAACTGGGCAGAGTTGTGAGAGAGGCAGAAGCAGCACGTTTGTGCTGTACCCTAACCTCAATTACCTCAAAGCTGCTAGGATTTGTAGGCCAATTCTAGGAAGAAACACAGGAAGTTGCCTTTGGTCTTTCGAGCTGACTGACAACACTCTCCATGATTTCAGACTATGCCAGTTCTACCTGGAGAGATGCTGGGATTTGAACCTGGGGCCTTCTCCATGCAAAGCAGATGCTCAAGAGTTATGGCCGTTCTGCATAGCTCCAATCACCCTATGGAGATTGCAATGTAAATGGAATCATAAAAAGCACAGTAGTGCAAGATCTCCTATCTTGGCCAGTCGAGATCTGCAACTACCTTCTAGGGCAGTGTTTTGCATGGCCCAGCAACAATTTACATTCCTGCATAAGCTTAGAAGCTTATTTTTCCATGATGTTGTTGTGGGTGGAGGAGGGGGAGAGTTGGGAGGGGTGGAAAGGGTAATGCTAAACATAAAGTGTATAGCAGAACTTGACTCAAGAAGTAAGCTCCTGAAGCCCATTACAAATACTTGTGGTTTGCAAAGTTGGAGGAGAGTGCTGGAGGTGCCATTTAAGAATCCATTTATATTACATCTGGATCATTCCATAGCATATTAGACTTTTTCATCCTGAAAAGAAAAGGAGGGGTGAAAAATGGCCCTTCAAGCTGGCTCAGAGATAGGTTAGATTAGGATTCAGTTTTGTGTGGCAAGTTCAAGTGTTAGGACAGATATGATTTACCAAAGGTCTTGTTTCAGGCAATAGACAAATGACAACGGAATAACTAAAAAGCTGTACATGCACAGTGTATGTCTCATTACCTTTGTGGAATGATAGTCTGACATTTTCTTTTTTTCAGCACAAGAGCCACAGTGCTAAAATAACTTTGTTATGATAAGCAGAATATATATTTCCTCACCAGCCTGAGTATATTTGGAAATGAATGAAAATTGGAGTCTCGGACATAACCTGCTCTCAATATTATTTGGCTCATGTAAAATTTAGACCGATACAGAGGTTGTGGTCTGTTCTTAACTTGGAGTTCCGTATCAAAACACATAAAGTCTCTTAATTACACTGTGTTAACTAAGTCTGTCTTTTGTTAGTATCTTTGAAGAGCAATACTCCCAGCTATGTGAAAACCTAAATGTGAAGCACAGCGTGTTTGTGATAAATTAATACACCCTTGTCAACATCTAGGGATTAATGGATACCAGAATGAAGACTTGTTACCTGGTTATTGGCTTGAGGTCATGTGCTATGACAAACACTTGAGGGACATTTGCCAAGCAGTACGTAAACATTAAACAGACAGTAAGTGAACATTAAGCCTGGGGGACTGATCGCCTGTAGTACCTGCAGCAATGACATGGAGAATTTCCCCATGGCATTACTCCTGATCAGATAGGATAGGATGAAATGGGACGGTAGCCTGGGTATGGTCTTAATCATGCTCTAGTTACCTCCAGGGTTGGCTACTGCAATGGATTATATGAAGGGCTGCCTTTGAGATATGCTTGGTACTGTAACTATGATCAAAACAGCAGCAAGGTTCCTAACTGGGCCCTGTTGCTTGGAACATATCCTGCCAGGATTTAAAGACCTCTACCATCTCCTGGTCCATTTCTGAGCAGAATTCAAAGATGCAGGTGGTGAGTGGAGAGAGGGCCTTCTTTGTGTTGCACTCTGTTATGGGATTCACTCCCTAGAGATGCTCACTGGGTACCCATAGTGTTATCTTTTAGACACCAGGCAAAGAATTGTCAGGTATTTTCACAGGTTTTTAAATCACTATTTCTGTTGGATGGTTTTGATACTTCCTAAGATTTTGTTTTCGGGTCATAGTCCTTTTCATTGCTTTTTCCTTTTGTTCTAAATTGCAATCATCATCATCAACATCACGACCATTATTACTTTTGTTGAAGGCAATATAAAATCCTTTGAACAAACAGTAAATCAAATGTTTTTAGATTATTCCTAAAAGTTATTGTTACTGTTGTTACCTCAGCAGTGAGGGGATTCAGATGGGGCCCTAACAATAAGACCTTGTTATCAGGCACTGCCATTCAGCCCCCAGTGGTGGCACAATCAACAGGACCATTCCTGCCCATATTAGAGCCCAAAATGGTTAAGGCAGTATTTTAGGAACTTGGGTTCCAAGTCATTTAGAGCTTGGGCCTGCAATTTGCTGCAGACAAGAGTAACCCTTTGTGCACATGTTTGCAGCTGCCCAACAAGTAAGGCTGGACTGGGGAATCTGTGGCCTGCTCAGAGGTTGTTGGATTCCAACTCCCATCAGCCCCAGCCAGCATGGCCAATGGGCAAGGATGAGGGAAGTTGTAGTCTAGCAAACCTTGGAGACCATAGGTTCCCCACTCCTGTAGTCAGAATGGTCCCATTCATTTCACTGAAAATGATAGCCCTGGGTATGCATCCCTTGGAATTTCTGGTGCTGGGACAGCTCACATGCATATAAACACCAAGAGGACAAGAGTAATAGAAAGCAAGACCAGACCAAGACTCATTAGTTAACTGCTGTTTCTCAAGTCAGATCAATGCCTGTTCCAGAAAGAAAGAAAAATTGCTGCAAACTTTATTATATATGGACCTACCACATTTCAATAATCAGTGCGTGTTTTTCTTCCCCTCTGTGACTTACGCCTCCTACTTAGTATTCTTCTATAACATCACATTATATGCGATTTAAATGTTTGTGTATGTTCCCCTAGCTCTGTTAGCTTGGAGATATATTTATCACCCTCTATAAAGTACAGCATAGAAGCTTGTTTTTCCATATTTTTATATTTTCACACTTGTGTCTCATTTGTTAAAAGTGTGTTCCAGCATTCTGTTCTTTATTTTTGAATGTGGCAATCCATTTTCAAAAGCTTTTAGTGAGAAGAGAAAAGCTGGAGTTGTAGCTTGAGCTGCTAATGAGAATCTCTTTGCCCTTGCTAATTACTTGTCTGAGGATTTTGTTCTGGCCTGCTAACCTATAGTCCTTTTGTCTCTTTCTCCCTAAAACCATAACAGCCCCTAGTACTGCAAGTATGACACTTACTCATAAATGAATAAATCATATCAGTTTCAATGGAATTAACTCATGAGAGTATACTGGATTGCAGCATCAGGCTGAAGCACTGCTACAAGGCATGAAAAGCTGATAAACTACTCCAAAAAGATGGCTCTCATTTTGCTAAGTGCCTGACAAGTGCTGGTCATGATTAAACTTATTTAAGGTCTGGACTTCGGAGCTGTGGGTGTAATTGAGCGCTTTAAATGATAAAGAATCTCATTATTTTAGTGTTCAATCATAACCAGTTTCAGAACAAAAGCCACTCAGCAGCACCTATGATTTAAATATTTGCTCATCTCAATAATGGGGGACTACTGTTTTTATTAGGGGACCCAGGCTTGCCACATGACCTGGAAGCTATACGCCGGCTCCCTCGGCCAATAATGCGAGATGAGCGCACAACCCCAGAGTCGGTCACGACTGGACCTAATGGTCAGGGGTACCTTTACCTTTTTACTGTTTTTATTATTGTGGTTGGTAACTGTGTTCATTTTCAGGATGTTTATTCATGTCATTCCAAGGTTTTCTTAGAATTGTAGAGTTGGAAGGAACCGCAAAGATTATCTGGTCCAACCCCCTGCAGTGCAGGAATCTTTTGTCCAATGTGGGGTTCGAACCCACAACCCTGAGATTAAGACTCTCATGTTCTACCGATTAAGCCAACTCAGTGCCAATTCATTTCCAAATGAAAATAGGATAAGGATAAAACTTTGTTTTAAAGAACCAAATCTCTGCATGTTTATTTGAAAGGGAAAGGGCCCCCCAAATGATCCATAATTTATATTTCTAGTATGGATACTCCAGACTAGCCTTTCTTAACCCATTGTCCTGCAGATGCTTTAGATTACAACTCCCATAAGCCCAGCCAGCATGACCAAAAGTCATGGGTGACGGGAGACGTGGTCCAATACATGTGGAGGGCACCAAGTTAAGGTGACTGCTCTCTATATATTGTCCCTATATTAATGGTAACTCATAAAGATGATTAGATGATGATGATGCTAGGTTTGTTTCACTCAATAAAGACCACCTCAGCCATCACACCATGTGTAATCATCCCTGATCTTTGGTCAGAATTGCTGGGACTGATGGGAGTTGCAGTCAAAAACATCATTAAGGTACCCACACTAGCCAGTACGGTCAATCATTAGGGATGATAGGAGTTGGAGTCCGAACATTTGGAGGCTGCCTTGTAGGCCACCCCTGCCTCAGAAGCACTGCATGTCTGGTTAACATAGAACACAACAAATGCTCTAAAATAATGATGGACAGCTTTATTGTAGGGTTCAACCTTGCTCTGAATCTTAACCCCATGCCTTAATGCACTGCTGACATTTCCCCCTTGACCATTTTTTCATGGATCTTAAGGTGAGGGTCTCAGGCAATCACAATTCAGAAATTTCTCTTCCATACGCAAAGCAGCTCAGTGTAAGAAAAATGAAGCAACTGCCAGAAAATTTTTTCTACAACCAGTAGTGCGTGTGACTCGTATACCCATGGAATTTTTATTTATTCTGCTTGCAATAATCTGGATTGTTTCCAATGCATCACTTGTAATTTGAATAGCACTGCTGCCATCCAAAGAATGTTAATGGAACTCAATTAGACTTCAGTGTACAGTTAAACATTTAAATACTGTTGGCGTCAATGGGATTTAAGTGTGAGACTTTCTCAAAATTGTGCTTGTGCTCATTTTCAGGACTGAAATTTTAACTTTTCCCTCCAATAGACTTGGAACAGTTGTGCATTTGCCAAGTGATGAACTCACTGACTTATCTGTATTTATTACAGAAGTGTTTACATTTCAACATAAAATGAATAGATTGTTTTGTGAATTCTTCCTTTCTGCAAGCCATTGAGACATGGCAGTGTTTTTGGAGCCCTTGAAAAATATTTGCTCTATATCATTCTCCTCATGATAAATAAAACTTAGTGCCTATTCAGTTATTCCTGCTAGCTGATTGCAAGACGCCTTTGAGGCTGCTATTTATCTTCATGCAATTCAATAATTAGAACTATACACAGTTGGGTTTGTTTTTTCCCACTGTGGAAGCAGATATCTTGCCACTATTCCATGCCTATGAGGTCACTAGTAAACCTGGAAATCTTTAAGCTGTCTGGGATTAGTCAACTTCTAGCAAAGAAAAGAACAAGTAATTTTTTTCCTAAAAATTCAGGAGTAGAACTAAATCAAAAGTTTCCAAGTGGTTTGGTAGATTTTCCCTACTCAGTCCCACTTTTTTTCTTCCAAAACATGAATGAACTAATGATCTCCTTGAATGTGTGTAGATAATGGGCACTGGAGTAACTCAGAGGAGTTATTTTGCTTGATGGCTAATGAAGCATCGCTAGAGACTTAACTCGGTTTATGTATTTATTTACCCACATTTCACCATAAGTTTCAAGACAGGTTAGAGTAATATAATGGAATAACAAATTCAGCTACTGCTGTTTTTCTAGAAAAAGAGGTGCCTGAACTGACCATGAACACCTCCCTTCGTTCTCTTATAATGGCAATGGCACCCACCTGAGAGGTGCTGGAATTGAGTTTCAGTGAGTTCCAGCTTTCAAAAAGCCCTGGCTACAACCATTTACAATAAGAAGAATTGTAATTCTTCTACAAACTGCAGTAGGAAAGGTACTACTAGAAAATGTAAAATTGAGCACATTGGAATAATAAACAAACAAACAAACAAATTTGTTTGCTGCCGCCTGGTGCCAGTGACCTTGACTAAACACAGAAGAGAATCAATGGCTTGCAGTTCTGTTTGTTGCACACCTCCTTCTGAACTCCACAAAGAGACAGCCTGATGACTTGGTATTCTAAGTAGATCTTTTTATAAAAGTAAGTGTATCCCTTGATAGTCGTTTTGGGGTTTGATAGATTCTCCTTTTCATGCCGCCTTCCATAATCTTTCCTCCCGGAATGAACAGAGTAGCCTTGTTGATAGGGTTGAGATAGCCCAGACATGTGGTGTAATGTTCGAAGGTTGTTGTTTGGCAAATGAAGAGAGTTTCACAGATATCTCCATAGCTCACAAAGCTGTAGGGATTTCTTTTTCCTTCGGAGAGTTACCAGGAATGAGTTACAAGAAGAATGATATTATACATCTGTGCACTAAATCTTGCTGATTTGTTCTCTTTCTTAGAATCACTGAAGAATCATTCAACCAATCACATATTTGTTTCACTAGGTGCTAACACTCTGCTGGTTAGGATTAACTAGTGACCATTGGGATGGGTGGGGCGAAAGGCAAGAGGCCCAACAGTAGGTGGAACACAGAGCCAATGACAGGGAGAGGCAGCTAATTCTAATTTTACCCCATCCTCTTTACTGCATAGTTTTGCAACACTGCCACTAAGGAGGATTATAGTCCTAGTCCACTTCATCATAATAATCTGTATTTTTCTGCATATCTCATTTCCATCCGAGCTCATTGTTTAAAAGCCTTCAATCTCAACCACTCTGCAACTCAGGATAACACTTTCATGCATCTGATTTAGCGCGCTATAGTTCGCAAAACTGGCGTGCTATGGTCCATGGGGTCACGAAGAGTCGGACACGACTAAACGACTAAACAACAACAACAACAAGTTCGCAAAAATGTATAACATAATAAATGTTATGCATATAATAAATGTATAACAGAATAAATGCTTTCCAAGTGCCACAAGATTCTCCATTGATTTTGTAATAGAAACATAACTTCTCTGTAGGAGAAGTTTCTCTGTACTAAACTGTTCATATTGCTCCTGGTGGACCTGATCCAAGCCAGGGCTGTCTGTAAGTGATCTGGCCTAGGTCAACCTAAATCCACCCAATTTGGTTCAAGAACCAGGATTCATCCAGATCTAGCTCACAGCCCTAGCACTTAATAGCCCCATGTTCTCCCTTGTGGGTACTTAATTAGGCTTATTTTCTTGGATTCTGCAAATGTGCCATATTTGGCTCCACCCTTCCCATCCCCTTTTTTGTCCAGAAGGCCATTGTGCAAAGTGGTTGATGCTGCAGCAACATGACTGACTTGGATCCAGGGGTGGGGACAAAGGGATCACATGTTCTGCTGTACTGGCCCTGGGAATGTTGCACAGGATACCATGTAGCTCTGCTACAGTTCAACAGAGCCAAAGGTAGGCCTGACCCTCCCTTGGCACGCGAAGAACTTTTACAGCCACATTGAGATGTGTTTCTGAACTGGTCGTTCTAAGGTTTCATATTTGCACTCAACGTTAGTTTGATTTGCCTCTTCCATGCTTTAGGCTAAAGGCATTTAAATTATCTAAGTTATTTCAGTGCTGCACCCACTTAGATTATCAACATGATATTCTCTGGCAGGGTGGGGGGACTACACAATAATTAGAGTGACAGGTTAGGTTCTGGAATAAACCTCTTTAAAACCACTGCAATTTGCATCTGTCAGATATAATAAGTAGCAATATTTTGTAGAGCTCTACTTGTGCCAAACTTATCTAACATTCCAGAAGCAATTATCTGCTGTCAAATCATGTGATGCTTAAGACTGTGGAGTGAGGAGCCTAAATATGACATTGCCACAAGAGCAGTGTGTGATTTAAACCCCTCACTCAGAGGAAAATATTTAAGATCATGGCTTATCAAGCGCCTGCTGCAGAGCTCCCTTCTTCCTTCCCTCCATCCCTCTCTTAATATCGCTTCTGAGTCTTAAGAAGAATTGCAATATATTTCAGTCTTAGTTTACCAAATGTAAACGCAATCTGTTGCTGCTACAAATAGAATTTGTATTAAGGTTTCTTTTCCAAAAAGAAGAAGAAGAAGAAGAAAGACTTGGAATATTAACGACAGCATTTATTTTAGTTGATTATAAACCCACCTGCTAATACTATCCAGTAAAAGTAGGTATTCCAACAGACCCTTCAAACAACAGATGTTAGGTTAGAAATCCCTTTTTAAAAAGAAACAAATGCCCAATGATTACAGTCAGGAATTTGTGATCTCCTTATTCATCTCTTTAGATTATCTACGAAAGCCTTACCCAAGTAAAATGAGTCTAATAATCATTCAGGCCGATCTTTAAATCTGCATCATGTTAAGAGTGGAATAAAGGAATAGGAGAATTATGTGAGGAAGAAGCATTCTCAGCTGTTTGTGCGTTCCTGCTCATAAAAGTGCAGTTCATATGCATATTAACTATTTTTTTAAAAAAGAAAAACACCTCAGATTGTAAGAATATTGCTTAGATATGGAAAATAATATAAAGTTACACAAAGCTAGATGGAACTAAAGTTGGGGGGAGACAAACAGGTAAAATAAATTAAGAGACAATTTTTTAAAACAACAACAGCAACAACAATGCCCAAATTCTCAAATGCTTATCCAACAATGTGATAAAATGAGCAGCCCAGTTGGGTCTAACTTAACCACTGATAGCCTGGCTCCTAAAACCTGGAGCTGATACAGGTGTGTATTTATTGTTGTTCTGCTTGCTGTTTTAATTTCTGTAATCTGCCTCAAAGCATTGGTAAAATGTGGCATATAAATGAATAAATATGGTTACTATTGACAGTGCCTTTGTTTCACACATGCCTTATATCCTAAAGCAGGCTCGGCTATTACATCAATTTTGAGGGCAAGTTCCTGTAAATATGCAACCACATCTTGGGTTAAGGCTCTTCAGTTTGGAGTCAGCAGAAGCTATCCTTCCCAGATTTCATGCTGCCTCTTCTGCCAGGAGAACACAGATGTACTTGATTCAGCTACTGCCTTTTGCTGAGGTTTTTTTTGGGTGCCATATAAGAGATGCCCACTAGATCCACTAGTGCCAAGATATTGAGAGAGAACTGATATTTGCATCTGTTTATTTCCTTGACTGCAGATCTATATTCTGTGTGTTTTGTTAATAAACTTAGCATTTTTTGTTGTTGTTCATTAATCTGGTGTGCTCTGATTGCAGCGAAAGGGAAGTCTGGCTAACCTTATCTTTATGCCTTAGGCCTCTCAGCCAAGTTACTGAGGAAGTGAACTGACTCTCTTAGGAAGATGGGTAAGGAGACACTGAAAACTTCCATAGTTTAATTATGCACTGAGTGAAATATATTTGTATCTTGTTTTTCCACCCAGGAGCAAAAGTTGTGTATAATTTCCCTCCTCCCTTTTATATTTGCAACAGCCCTGTGAGGTAGGCTATGTTAAGTTAATATATGCACACAAGTAGCAGCTCTTGCCGCAGAGGCGGCAGTATGCAAGGGGCCCAATCCACATATAGTGCACAAGGCCCAGGAGGGCCTGTTGGCATCCCTGGATGTAGCTCTTCCAAGGGCTGCTGCATTTGGGACAACTCTTTGTCTCCCACCATCTCACAAACTTGAGCAACACAAATGCAGAGTGGGAAGGTAAAGCTTACCTCCTCCCTTCTTCCCACACACTGTCACTGCTGCTTCCTTTACTGTTGTCCCTTGACAGATAAATGAAGGGAAGCTTGGAGTGCGGTTTGGAGACTGGTGGGATATGAATGATGGAGGAAGCCAGAAATTCTTCTTTGGTTCAGATTTCCATCCAAGTTAAAGAATTTGGGGTACAGTACTTGCCTTTCTTTTGCGGATAGCTTTTACAAGCCTGATATAGTCAATTTTTTTCCTGTCCTGCATCTCTGTTCTTATGATTGGATCCCCAAATCCCATTCATATGTGGAATACTAATGGCACCAAAGAAAGATTACCATGTTACTGAACTGTCCACTGTTGTAAAATGCTGGGGAGCTGTAAGCTGCAGCTCTCTATTTTCAAGTATTTTCTGTCCGAAGAAGACAGCCACATGTTCCCCTATAATTCTTCATCCCAAGGAAGGGGATAAGGAATGACTTTTAACTCATCTCGTCCATACCATTCCTAAAGTAAAACCATGTGCATGAAGGTTCCGGACAATCTCAAAAGAGTCTCTTCCAGAGGCAAAACCTCTGGAAATTGCATTTCATTGCAAGGCATGTTGAATTATTGTCTCTTAAGTATGTGAAGTCTACTCCTCATTGGTTTAGAAGGTAATCCATTCTATGGATAAAAGGAGGTAGTAAGCTGCCTATAAGCTGCATGTTCCAAGTTTGCTTCGAAATAAATCAAAGGGTTTTAGTATTCTATGCTTGTTCACCATTTGAAGTGACTGCATGCAGCTTAAAGGTTTGAAAATCCTGAGGTGTATGGGTAAAATCCATTTTACCCAGCCAATCTGTTCTTTCTCACTAAACAGGGCCTGTGTGAAATTAGCTTTCTTGTCTGATTGGCTTCCATCAATGAAGTTTAGCATGGAGATATTTGTTTCCTTAAACCAAAACAAAACATGGCATTAAAAAAATTGGCACTTTTCCCTCCATGAGAAAAAAAATCCCTGATTTGCCTTTTGGTGGTAGTAATTATAACAGGTTATTCTAAGAGGGGTGCTTTTACATAAGATTTATTGATTTATGGTATTTGCCAAAAACAAGCTGATGCCTTACAAAAGAGCTTATTGTAGCTTCCCAGTCTGAATATATGTGAAAGCTCTCCCTCTAAAGGCTATTTTGTTTTCTTTCTCTCTCCCCCCCCCCTTTTTTGTGTGGCTCGGTTTTGGACACAGCATTGATGGCTGCACATCATTAACCATATCATGTGGAAGTCCACAACACACAAAGCCATTTGCTAACGTAGTCACAAATGATGAATGGCCGGAGTCCTTTGATTTTGTGCATGTGTATTTCTTTTTCTATTCTTTTCTCTTATTTTAGGATGAAAGCAAGCTGAGATTTAATGGGAAAAGCTGAGCTTCAGAGATTAAATACAAAAGATTTAAACCTGATGAGACATAGTTCAGAAGGTGGAAGCAATAAAAAGTATTTCACAATTTGAGACTTTCCCTTTCAGCGGAGAGAGGGACATTTGTGTTCCTCTTTTCTTTCTGAATACTACCCATTGAATCCAAGTAAGAACCGGACAACTTTACCATACAGTATCATTATTTACACAACCAAGAATATTTTACAAAACAGTGTAAATGGGTGGTGGTGTTTCCCCTGCAACATTTTTCAATTCTTCCATAGTATCCAACAAGCAGCTGGTTATCAGGAGCTTCTGAAATGTTATACAAAGCAGGATTGGACCCCTGTGCATCAGCTCATACTCGTGGAGGTCAATCCTGCTCAGTTTGGATGCACAAGAGAACTCCCTGCAGGGAACTTTCTTTCATACCCAAACCTAGTCCTAAGCATGTTGGAAACCCTTTTCTGAATCAGCCAACCTTAGAAGCTGCGCAGACCTAAAAATTCGAGGGAGGAGCAAGGCAACTTTGATCTCTTCCTTGGGAGCCAATCTGTTGTTCACACTAAATCGTAGATTGACTTAGAATGACATGTGAACATGGCCACAAATAGTAACAAAAGAGGACACTGTTTCCTGCCATACTTACTTCACATGAATGCTGCCTGAAGTATGGCTTCCCAATTATTGGGGTGTGATAACAAAGTTACATAGAAACTACTCCCACCTTTATAATATAAATTCAATAAATAATAATATATCAAAGTCCAAAGCTATTTCTTCAGTTGATGTGGGGTTCCATTGTACATCTCACCACTGATGAGTTTTCACCATTTTTCACACACACACACACACACACACACACACACACACACACACTGATATTCAGTTCAAAAGAAGTGGAGGCTGAGCAACAGGACAGAAAATGCAGTAGCCCTGCCCCATGCTATTTAAGAGACTTTTGAAAAGTGTTGATTGACTTGAATTCATCAGGGATATCTTTACACATATCACATTATATATAAGAACTTGTTTGAGACACCATTGAAGGATTTTTCCTGTGGCTTATACTGAAACATTTCACCAATTTCTACAACTGGAGGTGGCTCTTGATGGAGGTGAACACATGTTAAGAAATGAAGATATTCCCCTCCTTTGGGTGAGAAACCTCTGTAGGGTTTTATTTTTGGCTATAACGTCTTCCTTGGCTCACACTTTTCTTTCTTTAAACTTTTCTTTCAGTCATGCCACATCCAACACTCTTCCAAGTGCAGCCATGCTGCACTTCAGTTCTTCAAAAATTCTTCCAGGCTCCTGATACCATGCGGCAGTGTAATAAATAAGGTTGATATCTGATGCTTCTCTACCACTCCATCTATGTATTTCTATAACTCATTTAAAAAAGCATTCTTTTTAAATAATAGTCTTCTTTTAGAAATGATATAAAAAGGCAGATCTGCTCACATTAAGAACACAATAACCATCAATATCTCCATCTTAATTTAAATTGATATAAGTCATCCAGATAGATATCCACATGAGATTGCCAATTATAAGAAATATGTTCAAACATAGGCAGTAAGGTTCTCAGGCCTTTGCATAATAAATAGTGAGTGTTTATCCTTCCAGGCTCAAAGTTAAAGTCTCTTAGCAACAATAAGGGCTCACAAAATCCACCTTTGCTGTCCTGCCGCTAATCCCTGTAGTACGGGGATATAATTTAAAAGTGCATGAATACCTGCAAATATCACAGGCTTTGCTGATACAAAATTAATACGGACAAGAACTTCATATCAAAAAGAATGTATGATTTGAAATGCTCAGATGAACAGAAAACTGTTCATCTCCGGGAAAAAACAACAACTCTTCATCTCTCACAAAGATGCACCGAGTGAACTTTTGTGGGAAGGCTGTTCCATAGCCAGCTTTTAGGGAGGTCAGAAAATTCTGTTGCAAATGAAAATGGAAGGAGGAATTATTGCAATTCATATGTTCGCCAAAGGTCGGGGGGGCATGCTACTGAAAAGGCCCACTCCCTGGTGGTTACCTGCCTCACTTCATTCAGCAGCAGAACTTGGAGGGGAAAAAACCTCCAAGAAGGATCTTAATGGTCTGGCCTTTAGAAGATGCTTTTTCGTGGAACCTCTTCCCAAACTCCTTAGGGCTTTAAGGAAATAGGCGGGGATCCAGTTCAGCTGAAATTGTCTTTTAAAACAAACAAACAAGCAAACTACCCGCCCCCCTCACCCCCTATCTAAATGTACCCATTGTTTGGGGTCTAATCATGAAGAAAGTGAATATACTGAAAATATCAGCACGGGGGAGGGGGGGAGGAAGTTTCACTTTTCGGTGGTGGGCCAGTATGTCTTGACAAGAGATTTTTAAGAGACAACCTGATCTACTATGGCTTTCTACGCCAATGTTAGAATAAATGCAGAAACCCCTGAGCAGGGGGTTATTTATTTGAATGCTATATCTTCTAAATCTTCTGTGGTTTGCCCATTCCTTTGGTTTAAGTTACAACTATTTGAGGAAACCCTGTAAGGTGGCACAAGAAGGGGTTCCTTTCAGAGCAGCATTTCCCCCGTTACATGATCCTTTGACGGAATCCTGAAAACCATTTCTCAGCTTGTCTGCATCTGTAAAACAGCTGGAAACTACATCCACAACACTGGAGAAATCAAATAGGAATGAGGGCAGCACCACACTGATGTAATCCTTCCGTGCACTGCACAGTAAGGATGTATATACGAAATTCTGCCAAGATCATCAAAGAACATAATATGTGTTTACAAGAAGAATGATAGATTCTGGGATGATTTGCATGTTACAATACAGGAGATAGAACAGTAAGCTTGTAATATATTTTAAGGGGTGAATGTTTATACTCTTCAATGGTAGGGGGAACATTTTGAGTGTTGACTTTTCTCTGCCTTGTTTCCATGCACTGATTCTTGTGATTAGGGTTTGAAAAAAATGAACTGTATTATAACTCTAAATATATCATGGCAGGAAAAAAATCATAATCCAAGTCAACAGTATATAAAGCAAAATTAAATTCCACTAAACCATTGTGTTTTACTAGGGATATCAACTATCTTCTCAAATCAACTTTTGTACTTTAACCAATCTGCAGGTTTTTAAGCAGTAACTCAAGAGAGTGAAAACCCAAATTTTATCCTCCGAGTTTATGTATATTGACCAGGAAATGTGCACAATTCCATCTTCATGGATTATGTGCACATTCTCCATAAGGCCTGGCAAATGTGCATGACATTAACTACATGACATCTTACATCCCCCTTAACATATATACATGGCTAAGTATGAGTGACACCACTAGCAGGTGAGACCGAAGCTTGAGCTTGGCGGCAGTTCTGTTTCAATCAGCTTGTCTGAAGTTGGACATTGTTCTTTGCATTGCTTATCCCCCTGGCAGGGGACTGATTATTTCCCTCCAACTTTCAGAAACTGTTATAGCATTTCCCCAAAGGCATAGTTAACATGAAGAAAATCAGCAGTCGTTCTTTTGTTCTTGTTTAAAAAATTAGACACAGTGGGAACTGACTTCATTATAACTGAACTGGAACATCAAAGGCTGCAGGATAAGAGAAACATACTGTATCTGTAATGCCAAGGCAGTGTTGAAAAACAAAAGGAAAAGAAAGACCCAGGACAGGTTGCACAATTAAATCAATTCCAAATCATGTACAACATGACTTCACAACCTACCTTTAGTCTTGGCATCGGTGTTAATCCGACTACAGAGATATATCAGATGCAAGTTTAATGCCCCAGTTCCTAATTAACAGTATCCCACTGATACTTCCAGACCTTTACTGATAAATTAAAATGGTGTGCATTGCTCTGATTATACAATATATTCTACTGAGTATAATTCAGACCATAATTCATGCAACCCTGGAGGTAACACATTTTGGACATGGAATTTTCATCTGGCCAGAAAATAGGCATTGCAATTATTGGGTGGCGTTGAAAACAAAAGATTGTCTTGGACAGGTTCTTACCACTTGAAAACCTTCAGTCCTATCATTTAAATGGAGAAAATAAGTATTATCTACCTGCGAAGTGTCTTAAGGCCTAATGAATACATGAACTTCTGTATCAGTATACCTTGCCTACTGATACCAGTGTTTGCTCTGTTCTGATGTCTTAAAGTGGAATTGCAAGTTCACCTTGGTCATTGACACAATGGCATGTAGATATATTTTATCTATGTTCCCAACTCACAGGTCTCTGAGCTTTGGGGAGATGGCATGCAAACTAAGGCAGTGGACACAGGAAACTGGACAACTACCATAGTACTATACATGGTTCACAGTACACTGAGTGATGCTTAGTTCATGTGGAGGGAATCAGTGGAAGAACACTATTGCATTTGTTTCCTGATTCTGGGCTTCCCATAAACATCTGGCTGACCATTCCGAGAATAGAATTCTGGCCTTTGGTCTGACCCAGCAGAGCTCTTCATAGCGTTTTTATGAGTGTCAAAAAGCAGGTATATAAATAATACAGATTAGATTTCTGAAGTGAGACAAAGGGTTTCAATGTATGGATCTAGACAGATTAGTTGGATGGGAGAGAAAAAATCTAGGTCCTTTTTAATCAGTTAAGCTAACTTTCTGTAAAATATTTGTGAATGTAGGATTCAGTGTGCATGTGAATCATTAGAAAATACTATTATAAGAGCTTTTAAGATGCAGAAACTGGAACTTTTCTCCTTTGTGAAGAATGCTTTCTAAATGGGAACTATTACAGCACCAGACAAGTATTGATAAGAAGACACTAAACTACAGGATTGCTTTTTATATGAGCCTCTTTTTTTGCAGCATGTATTTGGCCCATGAGCCAGTTGATCTGTCCATCATGATAACACATGATGGACATTTTGCATGTGGCTCAATGATGGACAATTGCAAATTCAAAGGACCTCCTTCATAGAATCCTTATAGTTTCATCCATAAAACAACTTGGGCTAAAATAAAGGACTTCATGACACTAAATCACTATGGCTCTGTCTTTAAAAGTATTAAGAGATGTTTCACAATACTAGTTCCAATTTCACTAGTGAAAAAGGTTTACAATGTGGTAGATAACACTGTAAATATTTTTGCGTATTTAAACACTATTGATTTCTCCAATATTTCTTCATTTCTTCAAGAAGAGCGCAAACAACACAAGGTTGCCATCACTGCACCAAGGTAACATGCTACACTACACTAAGGCACTATGATGCTAAGACTGCAAAGGTATTATGGGAGCAGTGCAGGTACAAGTCCCAGCTCAAATATACAGCTCAAATCAGGATGCAGTTATGCTCCTTAAACTCTTGAAAAGAAACATTCAACAGTGTGATCATCGTTATTCTTAATGTAGTTACTTTTTCATAGCTGTACAATCAAGTGTTGCTCACTTTTCTGTTCCACTTTCCAAAATACACACAGGCTATCTGTAAGCTTTTGGCTCAGTTGCTTGGTCCACTATAGAATGGAACAATGCCTTAAAAATATGAAATAAAACAGTCATAAGTTAAAACATATTTGCTTGAACCGGTTGGAAGGGGTTCAAGGTTTAACAGGGCTATTTTGAATGGCACCGGGAACACAAGAGTGGTTATCACATTGACACCCTTGAGCCATGATTACTAACTCATGTTGGTGCATATACTTCAACAAATATATACTGAGTGTATTATGGACTATATTGAGTCCAGTCCCAGAAAAATAAACTATTAGGCTGTTGTTTTCATTCTGACTCCCCCCCCCCTCTTTTTGACTTCAACTCTTCCAAAAAAAGAGCATTCACATGAGAAGTGTCAGCTCCTGCTGATTTATAGCAGGGCTCCCTACCGGTGTAGTCAGCAGTAATTAGCCAGAGAAACAATGGCCATATTAAAACACAAGATTATTGTTCCCCACCATAAATGTCTACCTTGCTTTTCCAGGCAGCTTACCCTCTTTGCATAAGCAAAAACCCTCCAAGATTTTAATTGTAAGTAATTATTCAGAACATTACACAAACTTCATTTGTTTGATCAGTAGTTGCCCTTTGTACATTCTGCGGAGGGTGGAAAGAGTTCTCTGTGATGTAACTCAAAGAAGTACAAATTTGTCTAGGGCTGAATTTCTTCTTGTGCTTCAAAATCATCCCATGCCCCCTTAAACAAGAGTGAATCAGTGTGGCCCTCTTGGCACCTACAGCATTCCCCCCAACCCAACCAAAATGAGGCTTAAAGGATGCATTTTGTTGGACACCATACAATGGGGCTGTGTTGTGTGTGGTATCCTTAGCAGTTTCTCTTCCTTGCAAATGTGCCCACAGGTCCCAAAAGGTTGGCAAACTCTGGACTAGGCCATACTCAAAATAGACCCATTGAAACAAATAGGCTTGGATTAGTTTTTTCAGTGGGTTTACACTGAGCAGGAATTAGTTGAATACCACCCAAAATAAAAAAGTTACAACATGTTCCTTCCAAAGATTGGGGGGGGGAGCCTTGGAGAAGAGAAAGGGAAAGATGACAGAGGTGTAAGTGCTTTAAATATGCCTCTGAGTTTCTGAAAGGATTTGAACTGACCCTTGAACATTTGTAGGTCTTTCCAGACCCTTGAACTTTTGCAAGTACTCGGTTGTAACATTCACAGTGGCTTGATCTGGATACTTATGTACACAATATATTGCTTTCACTGGGACTAAACTATGCCTACGATCTACTGAAGTGTTTTTGGTTTTATTATTTCCTAAAATGTATTGGGACAAAATCTGGGAGTTAAGGGTTGTATGGCACTGCTGAAGCAATCAAAGTTCTGCTTGCACAATTTGATTTACATTTCATCTCATCGCCCTGCACTTCTTCGAAATCTGTTCCAAAGAGATCCCTAGAGTTCTGGAGCTGATACCAAGGATATGCAGAGGGATGTAGGAGATGGAGAAGAAGAGTAGTGTCACACAAAGAGAAGTCTGCTGTACAAACAGAATGTCAGCTTGGATCCACCTCTCTCCATCCAGCTCCAAGGCTCCAGGTTCCAGGGTAGTGGTGAAACTGGTCCTGACTGCAGGATAGGATACAATATAATATCCATACTGCCTAAATCAGGGATGGGGAATCTCTAGCCCATGGGCCTAATCTGCCCCACCAGGCCTCCCCATTTAGCCTGCAAGCCACACCCACCTGCCCTATACTTGATGTATATATGAAGTCAAGTGCAGAGCAGGTAAAGGTGGGGCTTCTCCAAAAGCGGGCAACCAGCAGGCCTGCAAAGCCCCATTGCATAGCACTTCACAAGCAACCAGCAACCAGACAGCTGTTGAACACTTGGGAAGCACAGCACCAAGTATTTTGTAAACCCTGCACTCGGCACTTTCCAAACACCAAGCATAGGATGAGCAAAGTCCGTTGCACTGTATTAGGAAGTGCTGCACAAGAGACTTTGACAGGTGAACAGGACAGCCCATCTCTCGATCACCTGATGTCATAATGAGCCCAGGTCATTGAGAAACGAGTTGTCCTGCCTGCCTGTCAAAGTTGGCCCACGGGGGAAGGGACAGAGAGCTCTCCCAACAGGGATCTGGCCCATTAGGCCAAAAAAGTTCCCTACTCCTCGCCTGAATAATGTTTTTGTTAATGGTGTGGTCCTTAATGGTTTTAATTTCCTGACATTTTGGTACTTCAGCAATATAGAAATCCATTAACAGAACATGTTAAACTGTGTTTGTGGTTAACTTGAACACAGTACTCTGCAGAAACAACAGCAACAGTATTTGCCGAATCATAAAAGTGCATTTTTCAATTGTCATTATTAACTCACATTGATGAAAGACCACCTGGGAACTATGCGAGTCATTCTCAATTATTTGCCCTCAGAGCATTAAATATATAAAAAATTCTTTCCCTGAATATTTCTACACAACTTGATCCAGTCACATTCTTGTCTGATAAATGGATATGTTTCACTCATGGAGGTCATGAGATGAATGCACTTATAAGAATGATTAATTTCTCCACCCTCATTTGACCCATGTCCAGACTATTTATATTAATACAGAATGTGCATATCCTTTGTATGGGCTGCTCTTCTCCCAGTCTGACACAGAAAGTTAAAATAACTGGGGGTATCTGCAACTTGTACTTGCTCTGTTGACAAAGGAATCAGCAAATGTGATACATTTCAGTTGCTAAACATGGCAGAATTCCAAATGTCTAGTGAATCAAATAAAGGACAATTTATTTTGAACACAAATGCTGAAAGTATGTATATATGTATTCTCCCATTATTTCTGCACCCTGTCAGCAGGATTTGCATGCAATATATGGTTATAGACCCAGGACTAGAGAGACATGCCAGAGAAAGCCACATGGTCAAAAGAAGGTCAAACACTACCGTACTAATTCACATCAGAAAATACACCTGAGTTACTTGTCCTTTCCCTGTGTTTATCTAGACCAGGTGTGGCGAACATTTGGCCTCTGCCTGTTGCTGAACTATAACTCCCATCAGCTCCAGCAAGTATGGCATATGGCTAGGGATGATGGGATTTGCAGTTCAGTAACAACTGGAGGGCCAGAGGTTCCTCACAGCTGATTTGGGTCAAGTACTTAATTTGCTAAGATACCTCTAACCCAGGCACCCCCAAATTTCGGCCCTCCAGATGTTTTGGACTACAATTCCCATCATCCCTGACCACTGGTCCTGTTAGCTAGGGATCATGGGAGTTGAAGGCCAAAACATCTGGAGGGCCGCAGTTTGGGGGTGCCTGGTCTAACCCATAAGGAACAACAGAACCAGGGTTGTCCATGAAGTCTTGATGCTGGTAGATAGAAGCTTCACAAGAAATACAATAGGTTTCCACATTCAGAACAGAACAGCACTATGAAATCTTTGTATAAGCAACAGCTCACTCTTTGTAATGAAAGGAAGCTTATCAGTAGGGTGAGCAGATGGAAAAGAGGACTGGGATTCTGCACCTTCTAACAATTGTGTGGAAGAAGGAAGCTCAGCAGGTTGCAGCTTGTCATGCAGTCTCTTCCAGCTGAAATGACCTCTTCTACACAACTATGAAAGGTGTAGGAGCCCATCCTCTTTTCCAACTGACAGAACAGATTGGTCAGAACAGATGGATAATGTAGCATAGGATAAGTGAAGCTATGTGTAAAGAAAGTCTGTTCTAACCATACTATCTATTTAGAAGTTTTGATGAATTCAGTTCTCTCAGTGAGTCAATTTATTCAGTTCCACTTGCTGGTTTCCCTTGGGCATCTTGTTGTCCACTGTGAGACCAGGCAGATGGACTAAATGGGCCTTTGGCTTGATACAGCAGGCTCTTCATATGTTCTTAATTGGGCTGCTAGGTAAATGGGTACTGGATTGCACCATTTCCCAAATACACTCACTAGGGATTACCACAGTTGGTCTTATGTTTGGTTTAAGTAAACCTCCTTAGAATTTCAGCATAAAGCTCTGCCACTGAAATAAATAAATGGGATTTAAGAATGAGCATTTCCCAGTGCATTTTAATGTAATGCATGCAAAAGCTGCATGTTGTATCCAGTTGTAGCTAGGAGAAACAAAATCTAGTTAAGAATCAGCAATAAATATGTCACAAAAATCCTTAGTTAGAAGTCTGAACTTAATTTATTACTGTTGTTACAAGATTTGTGACTTCTTTTTTTACTGCCATTAAGCTGAATATAGGAGCAGGGAGTCTAAATGATAGGCTTTGTTTTTCATTCTAACATTTCAAATGGAAATTACACTATTGCCCATTGGGAATATTGAGAAATAAGAATCTATAGAACAACCTGGTGTTTCTGCAGAAAGAAAATTCATTCTCCATTTAAATAGTGAATCTCATACAATAGTATAAAACCCTACTGTATTTTCTCAGGAAAACTTCTATGAAACAGATTAATGCCTGCGTGTGTTGCAAGCAAAGAGTTCAAACAATCCATCCACATTAGTTACAGAGTATGTAGAAGCTGTATAGCATAATGCAACTTCTATTTTCACAGGTAACTATACCTGGAGAGGGAATTGCAACACCAGTAGGACATGTCAAGGTATGCATGCCACTCCACCCCACCCCACCCCAGGGTTCTGATCTGGTTTACCAAAGAGCTGTCCACCACAGACCTTCCCATGCTAAGCATTATCAGAGTGCCCAAGTACAAAATTGAACATGCTTGGAAGCTCCTTTAGATATTCATGCTCAACCCAGAAAAATCAGGTATGGTGGTGGTAGGAACAGGGGTAGGCAACCAATTGCCAGATGTGGCCCAATTGCCTTCTCAATCCAGCCCACAGATGGTCCGGGAATCAGCGTGTTTTTACATGAGTAGAATGTGTCCTTTTATTTAAAATGCATCTCTGGGTTATTTGTGGGACCTGCCTGGTGTTTTTACATGAGTAGAATGTGTGCGTTCTGGGTTATTTGTGGGGCATAGGAATGCGTTCATTATTATTTTTCAAAATATAGTCCGGCCCACCACATGATCTGAGGGACGGTGGACCGGCCCATGGCTGAAAAAGGTTGCTGATCCCTGAGTAGGAACATCATATGCAGGACATCAAAGGCTGGGCTGGTGCCCATCTCCCTAGTTATGTTGTGTTTTCCTGGTCGTGCATTAACAGGAACTGGGAGATAAATATTGCAAATCTTGTTGCATTTTTGTGAGTCACCTATGCGGCTACAGGTGATAGGCAATGTGTTCTGCTAGTTAGAACCTGTGGTTTGAACCAGTATGGCCATTCTTTCCTATGTTCTTAGGTATGCAGAGGAAGTTTACCAAGATAGTTTTTTTATTTGATAGTGATACTCATGCTTGTTCATGAGGGAAGAATTAAAATAATAAGCTATATAAAAAAGGAAGCCATATGCATAAAGTAGACATACATATGTTAGATACCTTTTCGCCAATAGAAATCAAACTGTTTCTGTGATATTGCCTCGCTCACTGCTGTGAAATGAACTGTGGATCACTGGGTTATGAGAAACTGTTCATTACAGTGGTATCTAATGCATTCTTCTGTGTTTTATGTTCTGACATATTACATTTTATTTATAAATCGGTAAAACTAAGTGTGAAATGCATTTCATCTCATAATGGGGGAATTAGAAGGCATACTTCTGTTTTTTTGTTCTTAGGCTCAAAAACAAATGTGTGTGTGAAAGAGAGAAACAGAACTGACAGAGATGCCAGGGATTGCTAAAACTTAAAAGCATTTAAAACCTTACTGATAGCTTGCTGATTTCTGTGTAGTGCAATTTACTTTCATTTTAATTAAAAGCTTTCCTTAATGCTGTTTTCTGACTATCTCATTAATACTGTTCGGATGTGATTAGTTCTGGTGCCAATTCTGCCACTGCGACAAGTTGTTCACTGCAATATCAACCACACACTGCACTAGCAATGAATAAGAAATGAGTTCCATCTACATTAAGTGAAATGACCACATTCATACTGGATTAAGGTACGGATCAGAACACAGTGATCCTTTGGATTTCACACTTCTCCAGATTTTGTAATATCATTGCCTTATCAACAAACATAGCAAAAACATACCAATGGAAAGAGCGCGTTTTGGGAATAAAATGTATTTTCTGAAATGTGTACATTGCAATGAAATATATATTTAAATTCTGATGATATGAGTTTTCACAGGCTGATGTGGAAACTGGATGGAACAGACTTATGAATAAACACAAGCGAAATTGACAATGACCCACAACACACTGATCCATCCATCCTACATGACATTGAAGGGAAACAGCATATTGGAAGTTAAAATGCCATAAATTTTGCTGCTCTACTCTCCTAGGCTCTGCTCACTGCTCACAACAAAGGAGGATGCTCCAATGGAATCTTAAACTTACATCTGGTGGATTAGGAACATAAAAGCCCTGCTGGTTCAGGTCAAAGGCCCATCTAATACAGCATCCTGCTCTCACAGTAGCCAACCAAATGCTTTTGAAATCCTGCATGCAGGAAAGTGCACCAGCCCTATCCCCACTTGTGATACCATCAACTGGTATTCAGAGACATGCTGTCTCCGACAGTGCAGGTAACACAAAGCCTTATCCTTCAAGAATTTATGCAGTCCTTTTTTTAAAGCCATCCAAGTTGGTGATCATCAGTACCACTTTGGGAAGTGAATTCCATAGTTAAGCTATGCCATGTAGGAAGTACCTCCTTTTCTCTGTCCCAAATCTTCCAACATGCAAAGTTTCCCTGGATGTCTCTGAGTTCTGGTATTATCAGACAAAAATGTCTCACTATTTACTTTCTTCACACTATACATAATTTAATGTCGTATCTCTTACTCACCTTTTCTGTAAACTGAAAAAGCCCCAAATATTGGACCTGGTGAAAATCAGAATAGGTGAAAATAACCTGCATTAGTGGATGCCACTGTTGAATCAAAAAGGCATTGTGCATGTGGAACGGCAGCATTAAATTTCACCCAATTTGACTTACATTTGTACCTGGGCATAGACTGCATACTACAAAGAGATAATCTGAATGCTTGTTACTTTTAGAATGGAGAAAATGAAAACGCCAGAGGTTTTTTGTGTCTGTTGGCAGTGAAGGGATGGATTGGCAGGTCCGTGTGGATTGCAGCCTAACCAGAAAGAGTGAAGACTAGCAGTGTGATGTTATCTGAAGCTTGAACTTAATAAAGCAAATAAATGGAAATGGTTTAACATATCCATGTCATATAAGTTAAAGACTGGACCACCATACTAGATTTTATATTGAAGGCAGAGAAGAATAGAACATAAAACTACTTTCTCGCCTGCAGTGGATTTCCCAGGAGATTTTACAAGAGGAATAATGCTTATGGCCAAAATAAAAAACAAGTTTTGAATCATACCTAAAGCTACTTAATACACTTAATAACAGTCATGTTGTTAAATACAGTATTGCGGTAGACATACCAGGATCTAGTGTGAAAACAATTTGCTAAACAAAGGTTCCAGTGTTTTCCACATAAGATGTGTGGAAAGCATATTCTACAATGATTTCTATTTCAAATAAGGTTCAATCTCAAGCACTATCTTTTATCATGTGTCAAGTATTTAGCCGGATATTGGAATACAAGTTTTGAAGGTTGAAAGTCTCGGGTTCAGTCCATGGAACCACCAGATAAGGCCAGGAAAGACCCCCTATTGGAATTCTGTTGATTTGGATCAGAACCAAGGCTTATCTCATACCCCTCAACAGTCCCAATTTGAGTTGGACACCCTATAATTACAGACGCCATCCTGGCTTCTGATGGGATCCCAGAATGTCCCATTTTTTTGGTCCAGCACCCTTGTGCGAATCAGCTGGCTTGCTGGCAAGCTCCTTATGTTCCTGTGTCCTTGTTTGACCCCACCTGTGATCGCAACCTGCCCTTCCTTTATGTCCTTCAGAAACATAGCCTCCTCGTCTTCACACAGGGAGGTGCATCACCTATGCCTATGTTACCAAGGTGGCCCTCTTCACCTGACCAGAAGAGATGGGGTGAGGTCAGAAGCACTGGAGAGACTCTTTATGTCCAGCACCAGGTGAGTGGCTTATGTAAGGTTGGGGCTTTGATGCTTAGCAGTAGCAGCAGAGGGAGCAGGAAGCGCTTTCCATGCCGTCACAACTGTGACTGCCCTGGGCTAGTTCATAGCTAGTGCTGAGGGGAGGCCACCTGACAATGTGGCAAAAGGGGAACAGGGACTTTGGGGGCATCTCTGAGGGTCCCCTCAAAGGAGCCCTGACATGAAAGGGCTCCTCTTGGGTCCTGTGTGAAGCTGGGAGCATCCCAATCCATGGGATGTTGGAGGGTATTCCATCTAGCATCCCGTAACCAGTAGGGGCCAATCAAACATCTCTGGAAAGGTCAAGGGCAATAGCCATCTCCTACTGTTGTTCACCAGCAGCTGGCATTCAGAGTGATACTGCCTCTGATCTTAGAGGAAATGTAGAGCAAACATGACTAGTAGCAATTGATGGCCTCACTCATCATGTATTTAATAATAGTTTAGCAGTTGGGAAAACTAGCTGAAGGGGTGAGGGATGCAAGTCCAGGGACATGTTTCCTCATTTCCTTGTCCATAGCTCAATAGATGAGCATCTGCTTAGCATGTTGAAGGTCCCAAGTTCAATCTCTGGCAGAAATCATGGAGAATCATTCAGTGCAGACCATACAGAGTTAGATGGACCAATGACCAGAATCAATATAAGGCACTGCACAGCAAATCACATGTTCTTTTTTCATTGGCTTATTCAGATGTCAATTATTCAGACAGCTGTCATGATAGTGACACCAGGACTCACTTATACTCATTGAACTCCAGGCCAAAGGAAGCAAGCTGCCCGTTATTTTTACTCTTAGATATGGCAAAGCAGTCCTGCTGGTTACTGTTGCATACTGTATATTGCAGAGGTAGAAAAGGAAATTTTACTGCAGAGTTAGGCGGGGAAAATGTTCCCCTGTACTTCTGATTGCAGTTTGCAGCTGTGCCTTACAATAAGAACTGGGATCCAACATATGTTTACTTTGTATACAGCACCATTGACTGGAAAAGAGGAAGAATTTATATTTGAGAAACCAGCTTCCTTAATGCCACGTGACACTGAATTTTGAAGGGGGGGAGTATATTGACACCAGCAGGGGAGGGGAGGGGGGAATCCTCAGCCTGCCTGCCTCAGCAGGAACAGATAAGTCAAGATGAAAAGGCATTGTAGGAAGAAAAGAAAAAAGGATATAAAAAAATTAAAAGAACCAGTAACACGATGTTCTGTTAGTTAAAGGCTTTGTGTGCGTTGATTCTTTTGCTCCTTTATTAGCATTTGCCAGAGTGAGCAACGCTGTGAAAAATTACTTTATCTTTCAGAACCGATTCTGCTTTCTATACTACTGGAGGTGGCAGGCAATACAGAGATAATTCAGTCTATCAGCAAATGCTATTGTCTTTCAGCTGTAAATACCAGAGAAAGTTCTGTATTCAGCTAATGCCAATTGGTGTTGATAGCCCATAGTCATGATTATAGATTTGCAAGGGTGGGGGGTGTTATTTCCTTTAAAAAAAAGAATTAAATGAGATTTTCCTTGCAAAGACTCTGCCTCCCACCTTCCTCCAATAATTGGACTTCTTGAATTTTTTTTTCTATTAAACTCATTCCCTTGTCCACACACTTGAGTGGTTATTTTAAAGTGGTGTTTTGAGACAACCTTTAGTGTTTTGCTACAGCTTGTAACCCATAGACTTTACAGTAGCCCCATGAAAAAACAAACCAGAGTCTCTGAAGTAAGCCACAAACCACTTCTTTCAAGCAACCTCAAGACCATAACCCCACAGAAGGAAGCCAACAGTTGTACTAGCATCAGCACATAAACCAGTTTATCCTGGTCTCATTCATAACTCCAAAGCAACTGGCTTGAAGCAGGGTAGACCCATTTACAAACATCTTTGGCATCTCTTCTCTCTCTCTCTCTCTCTCTCTCTCTCTCTCTCTCTCTCTCTCTCTCGGCATCAATATCCCGTTCTGACTCTGGACCCCTGGCAATACTATTGCTAAAGGCTGTTCGCTGTTGTTGTTTAGTCCTTTAATCATGTCCAACTCTTCGTGACCCCATGGACCATAGCACGCCAGGCACTCCTGTCTTCCACTGCCTCCCGCAGTTTGGTCAAACTCATGTTCGTAGCTTCGAGAACACTGTCCAACCATCTCGTCCTCTGTCGTCCCCTTCAATCTTTCCCAACATCAGGGTCTTTTCCAAGGCTGCTAGCACTGGCAATTTCACGAGTGTGTTAATTCTGCATTCCTAAACAACCACACTTATGGTGTCATATCACTGCATAAAAACTGCACTCATTTGATCTTGCATGCTAAAAAAACCCACACCATACCAACTGAACCTTGATACAACTGCGTGTAGAACGGTGCTTTTCTGTGTATTGTATTAATAGGCACATATGTGCACATACATCAGTAAAACAATGTGCAAAATCTCAGGTGGCGCTGTGGTTAAACCACTGAGCCTAGGGCTTGCTGATCAGAAGGTCGGCAGTTTGAATCCCTGTGACGGGGTGAGCTCCTGTTACTTGGTCCCAGCTCCTGCCAACCTAGCAGTTCGAAAGCACGTCAAAATGCAAGTAGATAAATAGGAACCACTACAGCAGGAAGGTAAACGGCGTTTCCATGTGCTGCTCTGGTTTGCCAGAAGCAGCTCTGTCATGCTGGCCACATGACCTGGAAGCTGTATGCCGGCTCCCTCGGCCAATAATGCGAGATGAGCGCGCAACCCCAGAGTCGGTCACAACTAGACCTAATGGTCAGGGGCCCCTTTACCTTTACCTATGTGCATGTACATCAGTAAAACAATGTGCAACATCTCAGTGTGATCCTACTTACAGTAGATGCTGTTGCTCATGCTTCTGAAATGGTTCATCAATGGATAGATGCCCATTTGTTTGTTTGTTTGTTTGTTTGTTTCAGCACTTGTACTCCACTTTATAGTCAAAACAGTTCTCAGAGAGGCTCACAAAAACCAGTATTAAGATGGTCCTCGTCCCCCAGGCTTTCAGTATAAAAAGGTATGACACAGAAGGAAAGTGGGGAGAGAGATGGTCTTCGTGGCTCTATTGCCATGGTGAGACCATGACAGCGACTAACCCCTTCTGCAAGGGTGAGGGTCCAATTAAGATGCTCCATCTTATGAGTCCTGATTGATTCCTGAATGCAGCTCCCCCTCCATCAAGTAAAACAATAGAAATACTTAACTTACCAATCACATTGGTTCTGCACCTGTCCCCCCCCCCAACAAAAATCCTGGCTACACCCATGTTCTGAGGTACCTGCAATGCTTCCTGGTATTCTAGGCTGCTGTGTGTGATGAAGCAGGGTGGATCATGGCTAGAGGACCAGTGGCAAAGAACTCACTCCAAGGCCTATAACCAAGCACTTGCTAGAGCACATAATCAAATTACTACCTGGCAATCAAGACAGCAGAGAAGTCTTACTTCATGTCTTCTACTGCATCCCCAAGTAGTCATCTAGCAGTGCTTTTCTGGGTCATCAGGAATCTGGTCTCATCTGTTGGGGGGGGGGAATGGGCCTCTGGACACAATAGAAGCCAGCTGTGACTATTTGTCTCATAATTTTGAGGATGAAGTCAGTTGATTCTGCAGCAATTTAGATGCTACCTTTAAGGCTACAGTTCTTGCTGAGATGTCCAATGCTCTGTCATCCCCAGCCAACACATGATGAACACCGATAAATGCATATAGCTAAAAGCTAAGAGCTTAGCACCCATTTTTCAAATGGGTCTCCCAATCCAACAAGTGATCAAACAGTCAATGTTGCTTTTATGCCTTCCTCATTCTAGCTACATTGAGGCTAAACTGCTTTAAGCACTTTAGAGGAGAGGGAGACGGAGATACAGTGATGCGGATAGAGATCTCAAATGTCTTTAAGGAAATATATTCAATACTGTTGAGAAATGTTCCCAATTATTTGGACAACTGCACAGTAAAATAACCTTCTGGCATAGGTGTAGTATTGGCACAGAAAAATGCACCCATCCCTCTCATATGAAATGCTTCATACCACAGAAAACAAGTTCAACCTCACACTCTATAAAACAAGACTGGATTTGGAGAATGCTATGGGTTGTGCCTTAATTATTAATCCTAGAAGCCTTTGTCACGTGAAAACAATAAAAAACTGTGGTGCTAAAATTCACTTGTAAAGAATTCAATTAGAGACTTTAAGAGCACTATTAAAAGCATAATTGGGGGGAAATTATTGTGTTCTAATGTCTTAAAATTAAGTCAAAATGTAGCATAGTCTGAATAAAAGGTTTGTTATAAAAACTGTAACAAAAAATTCTCTCTTTTGTGCTCATACACAGAAATCTATATCCATCCATACAAAATAGCCCAGTACTTTAAGGAAAATAGATTTTGAATGAATAGGGGGGGGGGATGCTGTTAAATAGCATTCAGTTCAAGTTATAATGTCATAGCTGAAAGAGCTGTCACTACCTTGTATATTTTGTCAAATTACTAGGGAGCCCTGCTTTTGGAGATAACTAATTAGAGAGAAAGCTTTGATCTACTTGACTAATGGTTTTATTGTCCTTCTTTAAACCACAGTTGAATGAGTATTCGAAAGCTTTGCACTGTTCAGCATGGAACAGAGAATCATGATCCATAATTCTTGAAATTAACAGTGAAATTATGTGCATATCTACTCAGAAGCAACTCCCACAGAATTCAGTAGGACTCATGCCCAGGTAATTGTATGGCTACTACTTGACATTTTTTTCAGCAGAGATAAAGTGATACTATTTGGCATAACTGAATTGGATATAAAGATCGCAATAACAATTATGGGAAACCAGACTGGTTAGTAACTATGGCAGAGTTAAAAATGAATGATAGACATTCCTTCTGTTGGTGGGATCTGGTGAGCATACTTAGTGACAGCAGCATGCAAGAGAAGCACTCCAACCAGTGGTGGACATCTGGGTCTTGACGCCTGTCCTACAGTATGCCCAACGTACAGACATTCTGTGTACAGTGGAACCTTTCACCTTGCCAGGCAATTTCAAGGCCCCTATTCTCCCTCTGGACCTTTCATACAAGAGGCGCACAAAGAAGGGCCTCAGATGATAATCAATGCAGTGAATGCTCTTACTACTTTCAGCCTCGATTCTACAGAACAAAGTCTTTTGGAACAGCTATAGATATGTGGACCCACCATAATCTAATTAGATGAGACGTCACTATGAGAGATTGTACTAATTATCACCAGAAGTAGCATTCATTCTTAGATAGTATCACAGCATATAATTATAATTATGTATATGACGCATTACAGTACAGAATTCTTCTATGCAGTTCTGATAATGTGAGTTGAGAATCATTGGCTCTAATCCTACGAGAAGCTAAGTCAGGCACCCCCAAACTTTGGCCCTCCAGATGTTTTGGACTACAATTCCCATCTTCCCCGACCACTGGTTCTGTTAGCTAGGGATCATGGGAGTTGTAGGCCAAAACATCTGGAGGGCCGCAGTTTGGGGATGCCTGAGCTAAGTTATAGAAGTTCATGGCAAAAAGTTTACTTAAGGAAATTTCTATTCCCTCTTTTGCACCTTGCAGTTCCCCGTGCCCCTGAAAAACTTATCTGGCGCATCTGAGGACCCTCCAAAACAGGCATCCCCAAACTTTGGCCCTCCAGATGTTTTGGACTACAATTCCCATCTTCCCCGACCACTGGTCCTGCTAGCTAGGGATCATGGGAGTTGTAGGCCAAAACATCTGGAGGGCCGCAGTTTGGGGGTGCCTGCTCCAAAATATTGTTGGGTGGGTCTGGAGGGAATGTCGGAGGAAGGGAATTATCTAAAACAGGCTTCCTCAACCTCAGCCCTCCAGATGTTTTGAGACTACAGTTCCCATCATCCGCTGGTCCCGCTAGCTAGGGATCATGGGAGTTGTAGGCCAAAAGCATCTGAAGGGCCGAGGCTGAGGAAGCCTCATCTAAAACCAGGCTGGAGCCACACACCCCAACTGCTGTCCATGCCAGACTTTCAGAAATAATAACAAAGACAACAACATTAAAAGCAGAATCTGGAGGAGTCTGTCTTTTTAGCAGGCCAATCAAAATGTTCACAAAGAAACATCATCTCAAGTGACACAGCTCAATCCAGGCTTCCTCAACCTCGGCCCTCCAGATGTTTTGAGACTACAGTTCCCATCATCTCTGACCACTGGTCCTGCTAGCTAGGGATCATGGGAGTTGTAGGCCATCTGGAGGGCTGAGGTTGAGGAGGTCCTGGCTCAGTCCATAGAGCATAAGACTTTTAATCTCAGGGTCATGGGTCAGAGTCTCACGCTGGGTAAGAAGATTCTTGTATGCAGGGGCTTGGACTAGATGACCCTCGTGGTACCTTCCAACTCTATGCTTTTTAACCAACCAGAATCCCCAGATGCAAGACCAAATTGTGTTTTCTTTTTGCTGTAAACACCAATGCTTGATTAATATTTTGTGGCATTTCTGTATTTTTGAAGCAGCATCATGGCTCTCTTGTTTTTAGGCATTTCTGGTGCAGTCATCCATCACTCCCCTGGCTACTCAGCTGACAGACCTGTAAATGTTGGCAGCCATGCCTTTAAAAGATTTTATTGTATTTTTCAAGCCAGGTCTGTTCATTAAGATGTTTCTGTTAACTGCTTCATGGATTATTCATAGGCAAAATGATGTCACCCTTTGCTCTACTTAAGACCAAATCCTAAATTAATTGGAATAATTCTACTTTGTTTGACTCTGTTGTGTTCTGCTTAGCAGGGGTTATCATACTTGAATCTTTTTACTCTTTGAAAAGGAGTACAGTTTGTCCACAAAAACAAGCAAAGCAGCAAACTCAAAAGAGGGGGAAAGAAACAAAAGCCGTGCAAAGCGAAACAGAGAGCTATGCAATAGTGGAACAACAGAATATTGCTCATCCGTAAAGTAACAACGCATTCAGAAGCAGAACTTCAGCCTGGGCTCACCAGGACTAAGCCACAGAATCTGTGTTCAGTATTAAAGTCTCTGCCCTCAACTGTGGAGGTTTCCTCTGAGAACGTGCACAGAACAAAGAGCAGTTCTAAATGAAAGCTAGTATTCTATGTAGAATTTCGATTATATGGATGGACATTAAGTTAAATAATAAATTTTCAATTCTTAAAATATATATCTGTATATCTTAATAACTGTTTCTCTAAAGGCCTACACACACACACACACACACACACACACACACACACACACACAACTGCACACCTACCGGTAAATGCATAAGTAGAATATATGGGGACTGGCAATAGAGGGATCTTTCTTATATCAGTCCTCCCCCCCCAATCCCTTTATTATTATTATTATTATTATTATTATTATTATTATTATTATTATTTTACAATGTGTTAAAATGTTTGGACAAGTTTGCAATATTTGGCATGCCAGCTTGAATACTTACTTTTTCCCAGATCAGGCAAGGTAGGGCATAGAGCCTTTGTCTAAGTACTTTGTGAGGGAGGTTAGGCTGAGAGATGGTGACTGGTCAGGATTTGAACCTGGGTCTCCCACCTTATTCCAAGGCTGGACCCAGTTTGAAAAGTGTACATTGCTATCTTCTCACTATTTACTTTGTGAGGGAGGTTAGGCTGAGAGATGGTGGCTGGTCAGGATTTGAACCTGAGTCTTTGTGGTCTAGGCCCAGCCCTGTAGCCAACCTAGTACCTTCCAGATCTTGTTGGACCCCAATTCCCATCAGACCCAGCCAACATGGACAATGGTTGGAGATGATGGGGCTTGAGGTCCAACAGCAGCTGGGCAGCTACCTTGCTCTAACTACTACACCTCACTGCCTCTATCACCATCTGGTACAGCATGCCATTCTGTATTTTTCTGAGGGAAAAAAGGTTAAAGATCATGTGGTTTTTCATTTATTTGTTACTCTTGAAATGACAATACCCTTGTTTCAAAGACCACCACCACCACCACATATTACATAAACTCCAGTTCATTTTGCACATTCTTGGAATGCTTGATTTGACCACCTGGGAGTCTACACATTTCCCTTTGTTCTCAAAAATATATTGTTCAGGAACACCTTCTGCAAATAAAAGTTGCAAGAGCTGATTCATGTGTCACAGCAGCCCTTTTATAAAGCACACTGTAAAAAGGGTGGTTGGAGGGAGATATGCTGTTTATTAAAGCCATATTTTGCCATTAAGGTTCTGTTGGAATTGGATTACATGGTGTGTTGTTTCCCTGCTCTGTTTATAAGAAGAACGGTGGGTCTCAGCAGTTATTTATGGACCATTTGTGAAATTGCACATTCCCATTTTTTTGTATTTATTTCTTTACTTATTTGGAACATGAGGAAAACATACAAACTTGCATGAAAATCTCAATGTTGAGTTTATCCATACAGATTTCCCCCCCTAATTCCCATGTTTCTCCTTAACCTCAACAAGAAGAGACGTCTCCTCTCAGTTCTTCTATAAATACAAGCAATTCTTGCTTATTATTATTATTTCACATCATTACCCACCCTTCCCCATCAGGTCCCAGGGTGAGTTACAAGAATTTAAAATTCAATATTAAAACAAAACAATTTAAACAAAACAAATATGTATTATTATATGTATAGTATATGCAAATTCACTCCAGGTTTCATAATGCAGCCAGCACATTACCAAATATTTTCAACAATGTGTCTAACTGAATAAAAATAAATGATACATATAAATTAACATAAACCTATGTTGCATAAATACAGTACAGGGTGTGCTATACTTTTTTACATATAGGATGTACAATATACATATTTTGATATAATTTTGAATAAATTAAAATACGGGAATTTTTTAAAGATAATGCACAAACGGCTTGGAAATATGTGGGCACTTGATATATGAGTGCAAGCAAAGCTCCTCAGGATCAGAACCACCAGATTCTCTCAGTAAAAATTCATTTAAAACAGATTCCTTCATCCCTAGGAGTATCCTCTAGGAACATGGGCACAGCAGCAATAGAAGGGAGCACAATCATTACTGCTTCTAGGGTTGTATGAACAGGGGGGCATCAACCAAAAAAAAGTGAGAGTCTGCAGTTTCATGAAACCTTTTGCATGCACAAACACACATATGCAGCCCACAGGCTCAAGTGCAAAAAGTTCTCCAAGGTGTCCACTTACCTGAGAGTAAGTCACATTGAGCGTGCTGCAAAGAATATTTGGCTCGGCTTCAAAGACTTTCTGTGATACAGCTATAAAAAGGTAAAGGTAAAGGACACCCTGGACGGTTAAGTCCAGTCAAAGGCAACGATGGGGTTGTGGCGCTCATATCGCTTTTCAGGCCGAGGGAGCTGGCGTTTGTCCACAGACAGCTTTCCAGGTCATGTGGCCAGCATGACTAAATCGCTTCTGGCGCAACAGGACACTGTGATGGAAGCCAGTGCGCACAGATATGCTATTTACCTTCCCGCCACAGTGGTGCCTATTTATCTACTAGCCCTGGAGTGCTTTCGAACTGCTAGGTTGGCAGAAGCTGGGACAGAGCAACAGGAGCTCACCCCATCACAGGGATTCGAGGCGCTGACCTTCTGATCAGCAAGCCCAAAAGGCCCCGTGGTTTAGACCACAGCGGAATATTTGGTCATGCAGCAAAGTAAGAATTATGGCAGCTGACAGACACAATGAAATGCATACTAGGTGTTAGGTTTTGGGCACAGTAGCATGAAGCGGATGCCACAGATGCTAATGGAAGAATTGGCCTTTGATGCTGGATGGACTAAAGAAATCAGGTACAGTATAGTATTTTACTATTGTTACATTTTTGTCACATTATCGTTACATTTGTCAGACGTGAGGCTGCACTGAAATGTCTTTCTTTTTTCCATTTCAATAATCATAGTATGAGTGCAAGAAAGTATTCAAATGATGAGCATCTCCTTCACCAATTATCATAATGTCATGTCTGCCTCCAGACCATAGGAGATGATGTTTTCTGTAAACCTGCAACCTTGGCATTATCAGCACCACACTCTAACCAGCTGAGCTATCCAGGCTGACAATGTGTTCATTATGCACAAATCAGAAAGTCTGAGAAGTCCCATTAGTACCAATGCTAGATGAGATGACTTCACAGAGTCCAATTCAAAACATGGCTTGGAATGAAGACAAAAGTTCAGAGGGATGTCAGAGGGTATGGCAGAAGCAAACTATTGTAGGCAGAGTCTATATTTGCAGCTTTCTATGACTGCCTGTAAAACACACACACACACACACACACACACACACACACACACACACACACACACTGAAGCTCTGTTCAATTTCAAAAACCAGTTGCAAGGGATTTTCCCTACTGAAAGTTACTGCCTAGTGTTGTTTTTCTCAGTCTTCTGACAGCTTTGATTTATGAGGAGTGTCTGAACTCTATCTGATATTAACATCGCCTTGAGGAATGAGCATAAAACATTGGGCTTAAGCCAGTGGAGCTAGTCTACTGTCTTGGAACGTCTCTCTCTCTAAGAGGTTATACTGGTATTTGTGTCATTACATTATGATCCTAGCAATATGTCACCCTCTTTTAAAAACAGATCTTCAGTCAGCGTACACAGTTGATCAAAACTGAAGCAGTGGGCAGAGGGAGAGAGCGATAAATTATTTCAGGCCTCCCTCAAAATTTGAAGTGAGCCAAATGATTTCCATACCATTTTTTTCCCAGTTAGACCACATTAAGAGTCCTTAAAATGTCTTGCCAAATGTGAATCTTTTCTAGGTTCAAGTCTGTGAAAATTATTTATTGGGACTTTTCACACTGCCGTTGGACATTGGGAAAGAGTTACTAATTTAGAGTGCATTCAGATATACGCAGGTGGCGCTGTGGGTTAAACCACAGAGCCTAGGGCTTGCTGATCAGAAGGTCGCTGGTTCGAATCCCCGCCACGGGGTGAGCTCCCATTGCTCGCTCCCAGCTCCTGCCAACCTAGCAGTTCAAAAGCATGTCAAAGTGCAAGTAGATAAATAGGTACTGCTCCAAGCGGGAAGGTAAACGATGTTTCCGTGCGCTGCTCTGGTTCACCAGAAGCGGCTTTGTCATGCTGGCCACATGACCTGGAAGCTGTACACCGGCTCCCTCGGCAAATAATGCAAGATGAGCGCCGCAACCCCAGAGTCAGTCACGACTGGACCTAATGGTCAGGGGTCCCTTTACCTTTACCTTTTTACAGATATACAGTACTGTGCTGGTTTTCCTGATTATAATGCTAGCAGTAACTAATGTTTCGTTCACATGGTTGCCTTATAGGATTGTGGCCTTTTCACCAATATACCAACACATTGCTGTGAATTTCATTCACATCAGTGGGCATGATGTGACATAACAACAATCACCATCGCCTTCACCCCCACAATTCACCTCTGTAAATGGCAGGAAAGAACTCTATGGTGATATACTGCTTCAAGTTCTCTCATTTGACTCCCAGAATTTTCTGGGTTAATGGGGCGCAAAGGAATTATTTCTGGAACCAATTAACAAGGAAATTAGTGCTAAGTTTCCTCGAGATTTCTCTAGATTTCTGGAAGCGGTTTTTACACCATGTGAAAGCTTGAATATAATGCGGAAATTAACAGTTAAAGAAATGGAATTAACCACTGTGTGAATGCAGCCTCAGTGACATGAATACTCCTGGAATGACTCTGATGCCAAATGAGTGAACACCAGTCTGTTTCTTGCATTATGGTAGCATCTTTCCCCAATACACAGAAACCTTGTTCATATACAGCCTGTTGCCATTTTATGTATTTCCCATATAGATCCTTTGTTTAAAGAAACGTGTTATGCACTTTTCACTTCTCTACGCAGTGAGAAATCCAACAACTGAAGGGTTTAATTTCTTTAGGATGAGAGGATACTGAAGACTTATGCTTTTTTGCATTTCATTTACAAAGATACCTGCATAGCACAGTGAAAGCAATACAGTGGTACCTCTGGTTAAGAACTTAATTTGTTCCGGAGGTCCGTTTTTAAGCTGAAACTGTTCTTATCATGAGGCGCGCTTTCGCTAATGGGGCTTCCAGTGTGCGGTTTCCGTTTGCATCCTGGGGCAAAGTTCCAACCAGGAGCAGCTATTTCCGGGTTGGCGGAGCTCATAACCTGAAGCGTTCGTAACCAGAAGCTCTCGTAATCAGAGGTACGTACAACATCAACAAACAAGGATCCTGCCTAAGATTTCTAGATAATTTGTATCCACAAAGTCTAGGGACAGGATGGAGTTAGCCCCCGCTAACCACAATTTCAAGTGAGGAAGGACATATTTCTGAAAGGGCCCCAGGACCTGCTGCTTTCTAGCATGTTCTGATCGCAGTCCAGCGATACTTATTTATAATTTGCAGTTATTCACCTAGTCCCCTAGGTGACAACACAACACAAATCAAATAATACAATAAAATATCAAATAACTGAAAATAACACCAGCACTAACAAATACCAATACATAAAAAGGGTTACAATAGGGGTAAAAATAAAATGCTCAAGCCAAAACAGTAATCAGTATCAGGTGTAAATAATCTTTAAAATGTTAAAAGAGAAAGGTTTTCACCTGCTGCCAGAAATAGATTCACCTGCTGCCAGAAATAGTTTTCACCTGCTGCCAGAAATAGACCACTCAAGGCACCAGGTAGACCTCTTTAAGGAGAGCATTCCATAACCAAGAGCTCTGAAAAGGCCTCCATGCTTCAAATGGCACCTCCATAGAAAGGCCTAAGTTGATGACCTTCGGTACAGATAGTTATAGAGGAGACGATGTGTTCCCTTAGAGCAGAGGGTAGGAGACTTTTTCTCCATCAAGGGGATAAACTTTCAACTACATGCCAATGGTCAGCAGAACAAGAATGAATAGTGCGCAAAACTAGGAACAAAAGTGTTCTGGATTAACTAATCAGGAATAAAGTCCACTCTTTTTCAGATTTCAACAAGGCTACCAATGTGAATCCCCAGTTATAGGCAGGTCTTCTCAGACATAAGCTGCACTCGGTTCGGTGGAGTGAGTAATTTTTTTTTTTACAAAGGATTAAAAAATAGTACGACAGACCAATGCAGCTGCCGTTCTGAAAAAAATAAAACTTGTGCAAGTAATTCCTTTCTTACTCCAATGTGCCACACACAATATGCCACATGTGTGGCAGCAGCCTATCAATTTGTTGTTAAAGAGCTGGGGAGGGGGGCGGAATCCCACCTGGAGAAAGAAAAGTCAAATAAAACACAGCCCATTCTAACCATTTTGAAATTACAGTCTCCTTACCGCTCCACCCTCCTTGAAAATATCTGAAAAGTTGAGGGGCTGAAACAATGTGTGAGGCGTTGCTGGAGGAAAGGGGTAAAATAATTGAAAATTGCCTTTCCTCATTTTTCTAGTGCAAGGGTGGGGACCCTATGGCTCTCCAGATGTTGTTGGATTCCTGCTCCTAGCAACCTCAACAAGTATGGTCAGTGGGCCAGTGATGATGGGAGTTGGAGACCATCAACATCTGGAGAGTCAGGGCTTCTCCATGCCTCTTCTAGCAGGTGCCTCTGCTAGATCCCAGCCCCTCCCATGGATGTAATGGTCTTTCCTTCCAAAGATGGGCATTCCTGGGTTGAATCCGACATCAGCCCTAAATAATAGGGTGGGGGGTAATGCAAATTCTGCTCGAGAAGCAGCAGTATAAAAAAGTACAAACCAACAGCCAAAATAAATGCTCCGAACAAAGAACATGCCAAGAAAATGCAAACCACACAAATTGTGGTCACTGGTGGCTGGCTTAAGCTGTCATATGTTGAATCTGGCACTCTGCGTTCCATTCGACAGATAAATCTCTTTACCAGAAACCCTCAGGATAGTTAAACGCACAACAGATGCATTTAAAGAACACTGTACCGGTTGGGGAGGAAGAACTCCGTTGGTGGTCACAAACACCAAAGAATCAGGTAGAGAAAATTCTAAAGAGCAGACACATTTATTTATTTTTAAAGAAAGCTTCTCTCTCTCTCTCTCTCTCCCCACCTCCACTTTTCAATTTCTAAATCCAATTCTTTTGCAGTCCAAGCTCTGTAATGTAGCTGCTAATAAATTTAAGAGTAAACCCGGATTAGGTTAGTGTGGCTAAACTGAAAGGGCTCTTACCTTTCAGACAGATGGCCACCGATTCATATAATTTGCTTGGGGAAATCTGGACATATTTTATCTGCTTGTATCCCTGTCAGTGTTAAAAGCCACATTTTGCTGGGGAGGTATAGGCTGTGTTACTTACTCTGCAAGCTATTAAGCACCCCATGGCTCCCGTTAAAGCAAAGTGTTTTCAATTGCATACCATGTGGCAAGCCTCTGCAAAATAAAGAACGGTTGGATTCCCCCCTCCCCTTTCCTCTGCTACATTAATCCATGTGCTCAAAGAATTCTGAGCCTGTGTAAACATTTAAAATATTAAAAATATTTGAACTGGAAAACATGCTCATTTGCTGTAATGCCTGAGGGGTGGTTTTTTTGTTTTTTGTTTTTTTGCAAAAAGAAAAATACCATGTATTCTTTTTTTTGTCCTCTCAAATGCAAAGTGGGATAATCAAAGAGAACACTAAATAATTTTGCTTCTTTTTGCGAGGGGGGGGGAGATAGTCTGTTTACAGTCAGTTAACAGATCAGAAGATCAGAAGAATTTTAGATCAGAAGAATGAGTAACTGAGTAACTGAGTGAGTAACTGAGATTGTTCCATCCCTTCTTCATTGAATTGTTTCTAGTCATGATGTTCTTTGGGAATGTGCTGGTGGCTAGTTTAGAGAGTCTTGAAAAATCTGCAATACAGTGGTACCTCCGTTTAAGTACAAAATTGGTTCTGGAAGTCTGTACTTAACCTGAAGCGAACTTTCCCACTGAAAGTAATGGAAAGTGGATTAATCCATTCCAGACGATCCATGGAGTACTTAAACTGAAGCGTACTTAACCTGAAGTGAACTTTCCCATTGAAAGTAATGGAAAGTGGATTAATCCGTTCCAGACGGGTTCTCAGAGTACTTAAACAGATGGGTTCTCAGAGTACTTAAAAGTACTCAAACCGAGGCGTACTTAAACCGAGGTATGACTGTACATATTTTGTATTGGGCTATTCTTTTATATTTCTTGGTCAATTGTGCAGCTTTCTCATTTACCTGAGTAAAGCTTGGTAACTCTTCCAGTCATTTTTCCTTATGTGAAGAAGCAGTTGTGAGCAGCATTATTAGAACTCTGGGCTCTGGAGATGAAGATGATAGGTACTGTTAAGAGAGTGGGAGACCTTATGTGTATGCTTCTCAAAATATTTTTTAAAGTGAAGAATGCACATTTAAGAGAATTGGAAAATATTGTTTCAAAACTTATGTTCAATGCCTTTTCTTGGTTTCTATCAACATATACATTTTGTAGTCTTGGACTTTTGGGTGAACTGTTAGATTGCAGGCCAAAGAAAGCTTTCAAATTGCAATCTATTTCCAAATTGGACAATCTAGTAAAAACACAAAGAAGAATCTGGCAGCTGCAGTGAAGGCTAAACATACAAAAGATACCAAGCTTGTATTTTGTTCAAAAACAATATCGCTTTCCATGTATACAGTGAATATGTATGGAGAATGAAATCAGCAAGCATTACTTTAAAAATTTTAAAGTTGAATAGAATTAACTGTCTTACTTTATGCAACTTGCAGAGTTTACCAGCCAGTCTATGTCAAATAAGATTTTAATCCCATTTTAGGATGACTTTCTAGCAGTCAGTGGTTATTAGATTCCTCTCCTGTTGCCACATCCCCATCACCACCCAAACAACCAAAAGTAGATTGGTAGATTCAGCATAACAGGCTGAATAAACAAGCACAGCAGATGCGAAAACCATCTTTAAATTCAAAAACTGATGTCTAAAAGCTGAAAGTCTAGAAAGTGGGGATTGTGTATTAGTCCTACATGTTAAATGTATGGTGCACATGTAATAATGCTTGGTTATTATTATTATTATTTGCATTTATTCATTGTTTCCTACAAACAAATGACTTAAAGCAACATAAAAATATATAAACAACCCAACATCTTGCTAATGATTTAAAACCAAATACATAGAATAAAACACAGAGCAAGAACTTCTAAAGGTGTTCATAGAACAAGAATCCTATCCCGCCCCAATAAAAGATTAACACCACCAATGGGCCATAACTCATACCACAGTGTGATCTGAGTTAAAGCCTCAAAGTCTGAGTAAATAAAAATGCACTAAGCCGGGCAACTAAAATGGGACAATGTTGTCTCCAGGGGTGTTTTCCTGGGGAAAGGATTTCACAAATGGGGAGCCAGCACTGAAGAAGCTTTTTCATTGTCACCCTCTGCACTTCCCTTGAAGAAGGCACATTGTGTATTGCCATCCTCGTGTATTCCCAGAACCCTTGTGAGACATCTGGGGTCATATGAGGGATCTGTCTCAGCCATGGCACTTTGGCAATATGGCAGGGATTTTAGCTTCCTCGGCCAACATCCTGCTCCTCAGTACCCACCCTCCTACTGGAAGTTATGACCAAGTAATCTTCCAGCTACTTGCCCCACTTGTTGTAGGGGGAAAGGGGTATATTTCCTCTTCCCACTGCCCCCATTGCATGGGGAATCACACCCTGGGAATGGGACCCTGGATGCCTAGTTAAATTGCTGTTCAACTAGGGGAATGTTAACACTTACAGCATCTTTTTTACTATACCTCCTTGCAGGTTATTCTTCCAACCATTGTTAATACTCTGCAGACAAGTAAAAGTATGCAGGCTACTATGCATAAACCAAAATATTTGGATAAGATTTACAGATTTTTTTCCCTTAATAAATTCAGTACCAAAGTATTTACCCTGCGGTACTCCGAATGATTTTGCAAGCCATAATGTAAGCAAGAAACTCAGCTGTAATTTCTGTGTTGTGCATCCAGTATGAAAATATATAATCACATTACACTCCGGAATGCCATCTTAATTAAAAACATCAGCAACTAAAGAAGAAAATCCACAGTGAAACAAGATTTTCACGCAATGACCAAATGAAGGTTTGATCCTAGGAAAACTTAACTAATTTTTTGTACTGATTATTTTCCGAACATATACCTACACACACCCACACCCAAGAATATAGTTTAAGATTGCTACATAAAACATGTGTAAATAGCATAGCATCACATCAGACTATAAGCCCATTAACTTGTACATTAAATTGTGCTAAATATGTATGAAATTACCTAGGTTTATTAGGCACGTCTGATGAAATTAAGTTTAATGTATAAATATGTTATTTTATTATTTTCTCGGCTAGCCTGCTTTATATCACTGTGACCATATTTATTTCAAAGAGCTACTTCACATCATTCCAGAGTGTTGGTGCAAGGAGAATCAGCCTCTTGTACTGGTTTATAATTTGCCAAGAGAGACATACCAGTGTATGGTTTCTGGGTCTTAAGTGGAGTGAATGCAAAACTCCGAATGCGCAGTTTTTACTGCCAGGAATTGTATAACTCAACCATGCAAAATGAAGCAATACGGTGTTTTTGTGCCAAAGTAAGTCCACTTAAAACTTCTGAAAAATAGCAGCTTGCCAAATCAATGTCTGCTGCACATAACCAGGCAGTAATGCAGGAAAGGTGAATGGCTAGCTTCCTGTACAAATACTTGACTTCATCATGGATATTTGATTCAAAACAACACAATATCTCCATTCCATTTTATTCTTGCACATGTAAAGCCTACCCGTTTTTAGTCCTTCCTGCTTTTAAAGAGGAAACAAAAGAGGCTTGGAATCATGAAATCTAACACAGGAGCAAAAATGTCACTCTGAACTGTAGAATTATTTTCGAAATGTTCCATCAGGTATAGGCAGACCCTGAATCATGCCACCCCAAACAGCCCTCTACTGAGATGTTCTTGGCTAATTTTCATTCTCGCTTCTTTTCAATGTATTTTTTGAAGATTTTTGGAAAAATTAGCAATGCTCCCTCATAAAGAACTCATCTGTGCCATGGAAGTATATTTATTATATCCATTTATTTCTTTGAAAAAAGCCAAGAAAGCATTACAGTATGGCTTTGAGCTCCAGTAAAACCCTTACAAGAATCTTGAGCTATAAATAGTGCCAAAAAATGACTTAATGAGGAGATGCTGAAACTTTGCTCAAGACAGCATTTGGCCATATATTTTTGCAACTTGGATCATATGACTGCACAGTTTTAAGACTCGTGCAATTCTTCCTATTGGGCACATGTCATAGCCTTCAAGGAACACATAGCTCTGAAGTCCTTAAATCCTAGCTGAAGATTTGTAGTGCCAAATAAAGGTTCCATCTCAACTGTATGATCTGTCTTGTATTATATATTATTTTTGAGCCAATACTTGTGAAACATGCTCAAGAATAAATACCCCTTTAACGAAAAATGCTACAAAGCTTGAAAACGCAAACTTGCAAATCTTAACATTGACAAGCATCCTCAGTACTGTAGCTCCGCCCAGGCAGGCATACAAATACTACTTTCACATTTAAAATGAAGTTGTTCTACAAGAGTGGCTGTGAATGAATGGTTCCTGGGTCAAAGAAATGGCCCAACAGCCTGCTCCAAACTGGGCTGCACTTCTCTTGAAAGAGCAAGCATGGGGTGCTAGTGGATGCAGTTTTGTCGTTGGAAAGCCAGGTAGCCTTGGTGGCTAGGAGGGCCTTTTACCAGCTTCATCTGGTATAACAGCTGTGACCATTCGTAGTCCAGGAGAGCTGGTCCAGAGTAACATAAGCATTAGTAACTTAAAGACTTATTTCCTGCAATATACTATGTGAAGATGGTAGAGAAAGTGTAGTTAGCGCAGAATGCTGCAGTGTGCTAATAGGAGCAAGATCTTGTCTGCATATTGCAGCACAGCTCAGAGATCTGCAGTGTCTACCCATTTGTTACCAGACCAAATTCAACGTGTTACTATTAGTATTTAAAGACCTCAACAGCTTGGGACCAGTCTACTTAAAATATCAGACTATACCATATATACCCACTTGAACACTTGACTTGGATCTGCAGAACTGGCATGTTAACAAATGCTACATAAGGTTTATACCATATTTGCAAAGAATTGATCATTTGGTGTGGCAAAAGGCTGAGATTGGTGAGCAGAGGTTGGAGGATGCAGTCGATACCCTCTCCCAAGAAATGGCTGCCCCAGGATCTCCACTCTTCCCTCCTGGGAGAGAAGCACAGCAGCAGCATCTGGGGATAAATGTGTAAGGAAGTTTGCTTTTAACGTTCAATTTTATCAATATTTTCAATGAACATTTATATTCCATGTAAACCACTTATGGATGATTAACTGGTATATAAATGTAAAGGTAAAGGGACCCCTGACTGTTAGGTCCAGTCATGGATGACTCCGGGGTTGCGGTGCTCATCTCGGTTTACTGGCTGAGGGAGCCGGCGTTTGTCTGCAGACAGCCTCCAGCAGTAACGTCTTAAGGGTATCCAGCGCCGTGGTGCAAAAATCCTCCGCAGCCCCCCCCCCACGGCAGCAGTATCGCGCGACAATTGAGCTTCCTCTCCTCCTCTTCTTGCCCATGAAGCAGAATCAGTGAGACTCCTGCCTCAAGTGGCAGCAGGCACATGGTGCCACTCTAGGAAGGAGTCTCACTGATTCTGCTTCATGAGCAAGAAGAGGAGACACCAGCCCATGAAGCAGAATTAGTGAGACACCTGCCTAGAGTGGCAGCAGGCGCGTGGTACCACTCTAGGCAGGAGTCTCACTGATTCTGCTTCATGGGCAAGAAGAGGAGGAGACACCAGCCCATGAAGCACAATCATCAGCCCATGAAGCAGATCGGTGCCCCTTCCGCACCCCTGGTGGCCAGGCGCCCTGGCGCCTTGCGCCACCCAGCCCGGGCCTAGAGACGGCCCTGGCTTCCAGGTCATGTGGCAAGCATGACTAAGCCACTTCTGGCAAACCAGAGCAGCACACGGAAATGCTGTTTACCTTCCTGCCAGAGCGGTACCTATTTATCTACTTGCACTTTGATGTGCTTTTGAACTGCTAGGTTGGCAGGAGCAGGAACCGAGCAATGGGAGCTCAGCCCGTCGTGGGGATGCGAACCGCCGACCTTCTGATCGGCAAGCCCTAGACTCTGTGGTTTAGACCACAGCGCCACCCGCGCCCAACTGGTATATAAGCCCTGCTAAATAAACTAATTAAGGTATTCAAAGTTAAAAAATCTTGAAGCTGTCTGTTCATCTTTTGACAAGCATTATCCTCTCAGAAGGTGCTACTATTTATACAAATTTCATTCAAATCTCTTTTTTAAAAAAAGAAAAAGAGGAAGTTAGACCCATTGATATGTTTTCCTCCCAATAGCCAAAAGGGAGGTAGGAAGGTCCAGTTTTTCTGAATAAAGCTTCTGATTTGGACCCAATCCAAAGTGGGTAGCCTTCTATGTGATCTGAGCTAGACTAGGCCATTTCCCAGTTCCCAAATCAAGGTCCAAACAAAATATTGCAGCAAATGCACACCCCTATAAGGAAGCAAACTCTTAATTCCACTGAAGCCAAGCATTTTAACATGACTTCATAAAATCTTCTCAAGTTTAGGATGTCCTTATATGCGGAACTAAATTTTCCCCTATATTACAAAGAATGCCGTTCTGACGCTCAGACACCAGGATCATTCCCATGCTAATCACAAAACAGTCTATTGGAAACTGGCAGTCACTGTTGAATAGCCCACTAAATATATCTCCAATTGTATGCATTTCATTTCATGAATGATGACATCTGGAAACATCTGGATCTAATGATGATGAGAGGAGTTTCCAAAATGGTAGTGCTGAGATGTGACGAGACATAAATGGTGTTTATTTTAGATCCACACGGCGAAATGAAGATAGCAGTTTTTAGTAATTTGGATGACGATTTTGGTGAAGGGATTTAGAGTCAATGACAAGGCGTTCAGCTATCACCTCCATGTGTGATATGCAAGTGTCACAGATGGGGTGTTGGCTACTCCCGAGTAAGCACTCCACACATCCTCTGGATTTTCATAGTTTTATTGTGCATGCTATATACAGTGGTGAGATGTCTCAAATCATGTCTGCTCTGCATGGGGCAGAAGCCCACAATGGCGTCTCGTGGGCTCTGACCCCCCTTTTAAGACTCCAAACGCCCCTTCTCCTTGCTCTATGGGTCCTCCGTGGTCCCAAACCAGGCTCCTGAGGTGCCGTTCTCTCTCCTCCCTCCTTTCCAGCCCCTGCTGAAGCTAGCTCCTCCCCTGCTTCCCTGCTACCAACCTGGAACTGAGCCACCAGGACTCTGCAGAGCCCTGGACCCGTCTTAACCCTTCCTGTTCCTGATTTGAACTCCCAGACTTGCTGCTGCTCTCCCATCTGGTGGAAGTAAGCAGAGTGGGCTGCTCTCTGCAAGCCCTCTCTCTTACATCCACCCCCCTCCAGGCTCCCCCCCCCTTTCTGAGGCCTGGTTTGCCTGGTCTGATGTCTGTAAAGAGGGCTGGAAGCCTGACAGGTCTTCCTCCTCTGTAGTGTGTGTAAAATCCTGTTCCCCGTCGGTGCTGGGTGGCTGGTCCGTGTAGTTCCTTCCGTTGTCATCCTCCTCCTCCCTCTGGAAAATTGCTTCCGATTCCCGGAGGGCTCCTTGGGTCTGCGTCTCCCCTGCTCCCCACCTGGGATCGCCCTCCCCCTCTGTGTTCCCTGTGCTACTGACGTGTGGTGGTTTGGGTCTGTGGGAGAAAGGAGCGTGCAGTTCCAGTGTGCGGTCCTCCCCTTGCATGGTGTGCGTGGTTGCCTCCGCGTTTTGGGAAGCAGGAGTGCCCTGCCTGGCCATCAGACATTTTAACCCCCCCTCCCCCCACCGGGAGCCCGGGCTCGCTGTGGCACTGTAGACCTCCTCCTCTTCCTTTCTTTCTGGACCCTCTTGGCTGCCTTCTCCCTCCACCCTTCTATCTAGTGTCTTTTGTGTGATTTCCTCCCCCTCCCTCCTGTCAGCGTCTTGTGTTGGATGTGTGTCACGTCCTCTGAACCTTGGGCTTTCCCTAAAGTGTGAGAGCAAAGACCTGTGACCCACGGGATGGACCTTTCTCGCTGTAGGTGCTTCCCCCCTGAAGGTGACAGGGTTGATCTGTGTCAGAACCTTGAAGGGCCCCAGCCTTCTGGGTGCCAGCTTCTTCCCCCTTCCCCCCATGGGAAGGCCTTCTGACCACAGCCAGACCCTGTCCCCTCCGTGGAAGACCTTCTCCAGTCCCCTGTGATGGTCTGCCCCCTCCTTGTAAGCCTCATTGCCCCTTGCCACGTCTCCATCCAGTTGTTGGTGTACTGTCTCCCTCCTCTCACCCCATGCCTCAATAGGTGGTCCCCCAATCTCCCCCTCCCCCTGCTCTGGGAAGGCTCTGGGGTTTCGCCCAAGACTGGCCTTACTGGGTGTGAGCCTCGTGAAGACATGTACTGCATGCCCCTCCGTGGGGTTGTCATGATATTGCTTGAGAATCTTCCCTCTGAGGGAGTCCTGGGGCATATACCGGGCATCATTGCTAAAGAGTAACCCCTCTTTCTCGGCAAGCCCTTCCCCTGCCCCCTTTTTCTCCCTCAAGTCCCTCCGTATGTTCTGGGTAAAAGTGTCCTCTTTGGTGAGTTGGCTCAGTTTCTCTTCCTGCATCCCCGCCTCTGCGTCGTTCCATCCGCCTGGGGAGCTGATGTGGTGCGATCCTGAGGATTCTCCTTCTTTCCTGCAGTGCTCCTTGCCGTCTGCATCTCCAAAGGTGAGATCTCCCCGGCGCTGGCTGCCCACAGGGTCATTGTCCATTAAGTCCAAAGCTAGCACTTCTGCGTGCTTGTTCACTGTCATCTTCCGAGAGGGGGTCTGTTGCGTGACCTCACCCTCCTGCAATTCCCGGCCGCCTACGGTCAAGACGCTCATGGGCAGCTCCCTTGGGAAAATGGGAATCTGATCCTGCTTAGCCAAGTGCACCGATAGGAAATCGTTGCTGCTGCCCCTGCGGAGAAGCCCGACTGTCTCCTGGGTCTGGCCTCTTGGCAGCTGCAGACTCACTTCCATCTCTTTGTCGTGCTGTGGGGTGTTACAGGAGGGCTCAGTTGTTGGTGCTCTGCCTGGCCCCTCCCCTCCTGATCTGGCATCCAGGCTTGTGTCTGTGCCTGCCTGCTCTCGCCATTCCTTCCTCTGGGGGCAGTGTTCCACCCAGTGGCTGGGTGCATTGTAAAGGCATCTCCCGCCTTTCTCTTCCCTCTGTTTTCCCGCGTCAGCGTTTGAAAGTACCCGCGCGCGGGCTTTGTCCCTCTGCATCACATCTGGCTGGAGGGGGCTGTGCTGTGCTGCAGCTGCCTCCCCGGGACTGTATGGGAACTTGTGGCCGCTGCCTTTCCCCTCCGTCTGTCCCCTCTGCCCGGACTCGCCTCTCAGCCTCCTGCACTTCCACGCCACCATGCCTCTCAGTCTTAGAGCCAGCTTGTGCTGAGGGTCGCCCTACAAAGTGCTGGCCCGTCCCGAGTGTCCTCTCTGCTTGTCCAGCCTCCGCTCCTCTGGCTTGGCTGTGTTCCGAGCTGCTCGGTTCACTAAGCTTGGCTTCCCCTGTGCCCGGGTGCCTACCTGGTGCTTGAGCCGTTCCATAGTTGCAGGGTGCTGGCAACTCATGCCAATCCTCCCTCGGCATCTCTCTCTTCTGCTTTAGATGCTGCCAACTTCATGCCGGCTGCTACATTTGCAGCCCTCTTCCCTCGGGGTAGCCATCAAGAGATTGTGGGCTTGCTGTCACAGATGGGGTGTTGGCTACTCCCGAGTAAGCACTCCACACATCCTCTGGATTTTCATAGTTTTATTGTGCATGCTATATACAGTGGTGAGATGTCTCAAATCATGTCTGCTCTGCATGGGGCAGAAGCCCACAATGGCGTCTCGTGGGCTCTGACCCCCCTTTTAAGACTCCAAACGCCCCTCCTCCTTGCTCTATGGGTCCTCCGTGGTCCCAAACCAGGCTCCTGAGGTGCCGTTCTCTCTCCTCCCTCCTTTCCAGCCCCTGCTGAAGCTAGCTCCTCCCCTGCTTCCCTGCTACCAACCTGGAGCTGAGCCACCAGGACTCTGCAGAGCCCTGGACCCGTCTTAACCCTTCCTGTTCCTGATTTGAACTCCCAGACTTGCTGCTGCTCTCCCATCTGGTGGAAGTAAGCAGAGTGGGCTGCTCTCTGCAAGCCCTCTCTCTTACAGCAAGCAAAGGCGCATCTGCTTCCCAGCCAAACTTCTTAACAAGCTTATGTTAACTAAAGTATGTGGAAGTAATTCAAACCATTCCTTTGCTCAACATAATTATGAATTAATCTCAAGAACAATAGATTACTCATGAACTATCATACTATGGAATACAATATAACTTGAAGTCTTAGCTCATGGCTGATGTGATTCTCTTTTGGTCAAGCGAAGGCATGGTGTACATGTGTTTGTTTATAACAGCACACCTTTGCTATAGCACACTAGAGTCAATTTTCAGATTATATTTTGGATATCTTTGATATTTGGAAATAAATTTTCACAAATCTGAAATTAGTGCAGCTCAAAATGGGAAGATAGAAAGCTAGCTCCATGCGGTTTCACGATCATACCTAATCTGTACTGAAATGACACTCTACTTTTATTACACACACACACACACACACACACACAGAGAGAGAGAGAGAGAGAGAGAGAGAGAGAGGGAGAAATCTATAATTTGTTTAGCATGATTCATTGTACAAAACCTATTTCACAGAACAGGGAAGACTCTGCAACCACCATCTGATTTGTTCTTTTGAATGGGAAAGGATGTCCCAATAAGCATACCTGGACTCTTCACTGGAAAATCAGAGATAGTTAAACCACTTATCTGTAAGTCTATTTCCTGATAATTTTTTCCACGTTCTCCCCCCACACACACACACATACACAAATGTTTGCACATATGTGCAGATGTGGCTCCATTAAGAAAGAAAAACAGCAAATATTCAAATTTTACTTTTCAACAAGCCAAATCTGGGTTTGTTTGTTTTTTCCCGTTGATGGAGGATCACTTATTAATTGCATTATGCTGTATTTCAATGTTACATCCCCAAGGAAACTTACAGCACCCCTTAAATTAACATAAACTATTCATTAGGTAAAGATACAAAATCACAAAATGGTGTGAGCATGTCCCCTCCATCAATAAGGGGAAAGGCAGCTACATCAGCCACTGCTACACTTGGTGAGAGAGAGAGAGAGAGAGAGAGAGAGAGAGAGAGAGAGAGAGAGAGAGAGAGAGAGAGAGAGAACTCTTTACACTTTTCCTCTATTCAAATTGGAAGGGAGGTGCAGTGCCCATTGCAAGCATTCAATGAAATGGGGGCATGCTAAAGGGAATGTGTTTGATGTAGGAGAGGCATTGTGGATTTTTGATGAGGAATTTACTGAGACCATTCATGGACATCATAGGAGATATGCGAGGACACAATGGAACCCCATATTGGCATCCCCTCAGCTAGTGTATTGGTGGTCTAGCATGGACAGGTTGACGCTCAACATCCTGAACTTACTGTTGCTTTGATTCAAAGCATGAATGACCTACAAAAGAGGACATCTGGAAATACCCTGAAAAGTCACACCTGGTCATGTTTCCCCAGAGCCATGCAAGCAACTAAGAATAGACAAAATGTAACAATACCTCCCGCTTCTTCCTGCTCCTCACTCCAAACCTTATCCTCAGCTATGGTTTTTTTTTTATGTCTCCACTGTGCATTCACTGTAAATGTCACCTGAAATTCAAGTGCCATCAAGGAATACATTAATATACAGTGCTATATGTATTTAGATATATATATAAAGGTGATAAATACTTTAATGGTGAAATGGAAGGAGTTCATATTAGCATCAAAGAATTAACACATTGAGATGTGCAAAGACTCTGAAAGCTAGAAGCTAAAAAAAAAAAAGGTGTGATGTGTTAGAAAAGTCATGGTAACAAGATTTCCACTCTTTCTAAAGTAAATCTTTCAAGGCATATCACTGCTGGTACTTAGAAACCGGTGAACCTGGGAGACAGTACTTGTTCTGTTTTGCAGAACAAAATGATGAGGCAGTACATAATCTTTTCTAAGTGAGAACAGCGCCAAAGAAGAATGCAAAAATGTTCCTGCTTGAAAATTTGAAATTAAAACCACATGAGAATTTGTGCAAAAATATAAAAAGCCTGTATTAAATGGGATAATGGGGAGAAAAACTTGGCAACTATTGTCTTGAGCAAGGTTTCATATATACTTTCATCTCATTTTTTTAAAAAGTTGTTTGATGAAACTGACAATGCACATTGAAAATCTGAACTGGTAGTTTATTACCAGAAATTTAAAAAACTGAAAACCTGCATAATTCACAGAACATAAGGCTGATTCTCATGGTGTGTGTGTGTGCGTGTGTGCGTGGGTGGGTGGGCGCATAACATATATATGAAATACCTAATTGCACCATCATTCCCTCTATTTCCAATGTATTGCTTATGTAGCCAAATAGGCACCACCCATGTACAAGTGGGAGGTCATCCACAAGAGGGGGCAGTATCAGAAGATTTGGGGAACCTCAAAGCTTGTGGAGCTACAAAAATCTTTACGGAGAAAAGCCTAAAGGGGAACTTCTCAAACAGCTGTCAGGAGCCAGAGTCAGGAGCAGGTCACCTGGTGTCAGAGATGTTAACTCTTTATCCAAAGAAACCAAAACAGTGCAGGCCTAGTGATCACATCAACTCTTCCCAGTAGGTCTTGCCCCAATTGAGGCAGTTGTGAGGACTGAAGGTCCCCACCTTCCCACCGCTCTGTAAGACTCTTTCCCTGGCTCCCCCAGTAACCTGAGGTTCATTTGTCTTGTCTCTCTTTGCTCCACCTTCTTCACCCCTCTCTGTGTTCTAAGAGACCAGTGGAAGGAGAGCTGGTCCCCACTCCTCTTCAGCCTCCACTTCTGTCTCTGATTCTAAACTGTCCTCTGCCACAGCCTCTTCCCCCTCACTAAACCCTGTTGCCTCCTCCGCTTCTGACACCACCTCCCAGTCTGCTGCTTCTTTTCCCTCTGACCACTCACTGTCACCTCACCTCCAATCCCCTGGCTCAGAGCCTTCTTCCTATGGGGGTTCCCCAGGTGTTGCCCCCCCCCACTCCTTTGTATCCAGCCAGACCATGACAACAGCCCAATTAAAAACACTGAGTATGCCCCCAGTGTCCACAGAATGCTGCTAGACTGTTGGAAAGTGGGGTGGAAAACTAAGAGGGAGGGCAAATAGAATAGCGTATAATGGGGATGCATGGTTTGCAACATTTTGTTGTGGGTCACATCTGAAACTTGTATTTTTTTTAAAAAAGAACACACACAAAATGGCAAGGTATTTTCTGTAAGACAGCCCCTACCGGGGGGGGGGGGGGTGCAGACGGACCCAAATTACTATGTCAGAAACTCTGAAAACAAATGATTTCTTGGCATGGGAAAACTTAATGTATCCATGTGGGAGTTCTTTACCAAAAAAAACATTTCACCATGTGAAAACAGCATGGTAAAGACACTGCATGAGGGCTTTACCACATTGCAAAATAATGTGAAAATTGTTCCATGGAGGCTTTCCTTCTAATGTTTTTGCAAGCATTAAACATTTGAAAGAAAGAGTACTCAAAGTTTAAAACCATCTCTCCAGATACATGGTTTTTAGACTCAGGGTATGAGAAAAGCACTTTCATCATCCACCCTCATCTCATTATAGATTTGTAAGATCAGGAACAGTGTCTTCACTGGTGCTTCTTCATTGTCTGTTTTTATTACCCAAATTAACAATGACCATATTTATGGGAAAAATAGATTCACAGCAATAACAATTGTTGTGTCATCATACAAGCTACAGACATGCCACATTTAGGGTTGAGTGTTTCTGTACGAAAATTAGCTTGGCTTATTTTTATAAGGTCCATCTGTTGTTGAAATACCCACCATGTAAACTCATGTGACCCAGAAAAGCATTGTTTATTACCTTAGTGTACTAAAACAAAATGTAGAATGTTCTTCAAAATTGTCTTGTCTTTTCCTTCTTTGGCTTTGTTTTCAAAATGGCTTTCTCAAAACTCAGTGTCTTAACTTTTATTTCTTTGTAAACTTAGAAAACAATTAACAAAAAAAGTACAGGGTCCTCTAAAAGGCCCAGTTTTACTATATTTTAGAGGCAGAAAGAATGGGAAATAATCATGGCATTCTGACTGAAACAAAGAGTAGGTGTCAGTCAAGTTGAAACATCTAAGCATACTATTCCCTTGATAAAATCACAGGAAGAAACAAACAAACGAAAGAAACTGAAATGCAAAAATGACAAGCTTGGTTGAAAACCTGTTCTAAAGCACATTTGGGTTTTCATATGAGCCTTTATGATTTAAAAAGTTGTCCAAGGTTCTGCTTTGCAGCAGCTACAAAACCCAATTCACAGCTGTGCTTGGATTGCAACCTGGCTTTCATTCTATTATTATTATTATTATTATTATTATTATTATTATTATTATTATGCACTTCATCCAAGGATGAAAGAGTGGTTTACAATTAAAAAAAACACAAAAATACATGATATAGTAACAAACAAAAACAATACACCCCACGAGACAGCCCCACGTATAACGTGTAGCGGCAATCTACCTCGGAGGTCTTCCCCAGTTTGTGTGACAGGAATACCAATGAGCTAGCTATGGAGTATGGAGCTCTTCTGAACATTTTCCATGTGCGAGATCTGTAATAAAGACTTCCTGTGTAGATGCTTCTTCATTAATAGCAGCCACAGTGAGGATCACATTGGGACCACAGACACGATGAGAAAGATTCCGCCCACCCACCCCTGCCTGAATTATATTTTCCACCATAGCACATGCAACATGAGGGTTGCCATTTTGTTCCATGTACAAATGGGCCTTAATGCATATAAATGAGCCTTTATACACAGAAGTGCATGTACAAATGGGTCTTTGTACATAGAAGACCATAGGAAGTGACACCATTTTTTAAAAAAGCATGTTTACCCAGTATGGCAGAAGCTTCTCTAAAAAACTTTACACTGTTAAAAGAAACACAAAAATAGAGCAGTCCTCAATACACCTCCTAAGTAAACCTCATTTTTCTTAAGCAGTGGTAGTGCCAATCATTTTATGTATGGATTTCTTTTCATATTTCCCAGAATTATCCTTAAAAAATCCACACGGGAAAGGGTCAGCACTTTCTTTAAGCTGTCCACAGACTGAAGCAGGACAGGATATACTGGGATATATCAGCCCAGCCTACTTTCAAGGGGATGTGAATTTAAAGAACTTTCATTTCTTACATTACATACAAGGTGGCCAAGGGTTTAAAATTGAAGAGAGAGAGCGAGAGAGCCCTGTCACCACTTCAAGCTGTGGTGTGGCTGTCCCCACTGGTCACATTTTAGTTTGACAGCCAGAGCTGAAGCACGCTGACTTTAATATTTGTTTGCTTTCATTGCCTTAAACTGTGTGCGCCGTAAAACTGAGAAAGGAATGGAAAACATATTAGTTATCATCACTGTTCCTGCGAGATTATGTTTGACACATTTTAAAATTCACAAGGTGCAAAACATATTTATGTTTCTCTTATTGAGGCAAAACTGCAGTTGAGTTATATCTTTAAAATACAAGATTTGGGCTGCAGTTCCCACACAAACAAAAAATTACTCTTTAATGGTATCATTAATTTTGATGCCACTGCTTGGAAGAAAGTGGTTTGTGGGTTGTATCTGCTGTTCAGTAATAAATACAACAGAATATTGCTGCTATAACTCTTGTATTTTTATATGGCAGCTTTCTCCCAGCAAGCCCCAAATCTTGCAAAATTTCCATTTATAGAAACACCCACTGATAGAATCATATACAGTCATACCTCGGTTTAAGTACGCCTCGGTTTGAGTATTTTCAGTTTAAGTACTTCACGGACCCATCTGGAACAGATTAATCTACTTTCCATTACTTTCAATGGGAAAGTTCGCTTCAGGTTAAGTATGCTTCAGGTTAAGTACGGACTTCCAGAACCAATTACACTCATATTTTGGGTTAAGTACGCTTCAGGTTGAGTACTCTGGGGACCCGTCTGGAACAGATTAATCCACTTTCCATTACTTTCAATGGGAAAGTTCGCTTCAGGTTAAGTACGCTTCAGGTTAAGTACAGACTTCCGGAACCAACTGTGTTTGTAAACCGAGGTACCAATGTACCTATTTGATGCACAATATCAAAAAGGAAACTGCCTATGAGAAGTGTATTCATTCATTCATTCATTTTAAACTGTCCATTTTGGTGTGTGTGTTTTTTTTTAAATGAAGCAGCCAAAGTCAGAAGGAACCTTTTTCACTCTTGGCCCACTCTGGGGTGGCCAAAGTAGGTATGACCACCCCACATGCACATTCATGCACACAATCACACCACACACAGAATACGCATACAGAACACAAATATATAGGGCTCATGAACCACCTATCACAGCCAGGTACACACATAGCCTGTCCCCCAGCTTATTTACACTGGATGGCTTTAAGAGACGAGTAGCCAAATTCATGGAGGATAAGGAGATCTATGGCTCTTAGCCACAATGGCTATGATTTGTCTGTACAGTAATACTTCTTCATAGCGATTGCTGGAAACCGCAGAGCGGGAAACTGCTCTGTTTTCCCACGGGCATCTGGTAGGACATGTGAGAACAGGGTGCTTGACCAGATAGGCCATTGGCCTGATCCAGCAGCCTATTCTTATGTTCCATAGTTTAAGTCACAAGAAATGATGGACTGATCACAATTCACCCTGGATGGAATACAGTAGCAGAGCCTCAGGCACCAGCTGCTTTCAATGTTTCAGCCACTAGGGAGGCAGGGCCAATTCAGCCAGAGCTACGTATTTGGTGTCAGTGGGTGACATTTAAACATGGGTTTCAATTTCCCATCAAAGTGATAGAAAAAAATGCTTCCTTTTTGCTCCATTACCATCATCATTATTCCGATGTATTCTTTGCCAGGGAATAGTAATTTTATGCTCTCTTCTTCTTATGAAAACTTACTGTGTAAGTACTGGAGAAAGCTTTTTCTTTCTCACTGATGCTCCTTCCTTCCTTTCAACCCTCCATGCCTTCAATATTGGAATTCTTCTATAGGAAGAACTGCAGGAGAGTTCTGTCAAATGGTTAAACTGGACCATTCAAGGCAGCATGTTCTAATGGGCCACCTCCAGTTCAAGCAAAGGCTGGTGGGCCAGAGTGGAAATCTAAGGCTTACAGGGACAATGGTAAGGCTTGAAAAGCCGCAGCGGCAAGGATATATGATCTAAAATGGTCAGTGCTTATTTAATCCTTAAAACGCTCAATTCCTTAAGGGACTGAAAATGAATGGAATTCCTGAGGATGCCACATCTGAGAGTGGTTTGTGCCAAAACAAAGGCTTTGGGCTGGCACACTGCTAGGGCACATCACGGGAAACATTCCGAGTTGACATGGATATAAGATTTGTGGTAGCCCAAATGTTCTTTATATGGTGCAGAACCAGAAAAGTCTATGTTTCCTTCTTCAGCCTGCCTCTAGGAACTAGAAAGCACAAAAATACAAAATCAGAAAGCTGGATCAGCTTTATCCTTTACAAGCCACTCATACTTAGTAGCTGACTTCGTTGTTTCTTTGTTTTTTTCTTTACTATAAGTCACGGCAAGTTCAATGAATCCTTAGAGAGGCAGACACCCCCACCTATGCCTAGTTTAACAGCATGTTATATAAGGAATACAGTCACTGTTGAGCAATGCCCTTGTTTTGCAGATTTTTTGTGTTATTTTGGTAACTGAGATCTTTCTGACTAAACTGAACTATGACTAGACAAATTCATGGAGGACAAGTCTATAAATGGCTATTAGTAATGATCCTTCCAGAATCAGAGGCACTCTATACCTTATTGCCAGTGAGGGCTCTTGCGTTGCCAGAAGGCTTCTCATCAAATTGGAGCAGCTGGCTGGCTGTGGCAGCAGAACTGGCCCCCCGACAGTAGCATCATTGCCTCTTATCAAGATGGGCAACAATGAAGTTGGGGAGTCAGGGAGCCAATCCCGTGCTCCCACCACTTCGTTCAAGCTTACCTGACCTCACCACCACCTGCCCTTCCCCTTCCCCTGATGCCACTGCCAGGAGGCTGGCTCTGTAGTTTGGTGTTGCAAGTGGCTTCTGGCCGATGAGAAATCCTAGTGGCCACACCTGCCATAGGCTCATGAAAACAGGGTGCAGGATACGGGCCTTTGGTCTGATCCAGCAGGGCTCTTCTCATGTTCTTATTTATTGCCCTGTACAGATCCCAGCAGGATGCGGGTGGCACTGTGGGTTAAACCACAGAGCCTAGGGCTTGCCGATCAGAAGGTCAGCGGTTTGAATACCCGCAACGGGGTAAGCTCCCGTTGCTTGGTCCCTGCTCCTGCCAACCTAGCAGTACGAAAGCACATTAAAGTGCAAGTAGATAAATAGGTCTACAGCAGGAAGGTAAACGGCGTTTCCATGTGCTGCTCTGGTTCGCCAGAAGTGGCTTTGTCATGCTGGCCTCATGACCTGGAAGCTGTACGCCGCCTCCTTCGGCCAATAACGCGAGATGAGCGCCGCAACCCCAGAGTCGGTCACGACTGGACCTAATGGTCAGGGGTCCCTTTTCCTTTACCTTTTTACAGATATACAGTACTGTGCTGGTTTTCCTGATTATAATGCTAGCAGTAACTAATGTTTCGTTCACATGGTTGCCTTATAGGATTGTGGCCTTTTCACCAATATACCAACACATTGCTGTGAATTTCATCCACATCAGTGGGCATGATGTGACATAACAACAATCACCATCGCCTTCACCCCCACGATTCACCTCTGTAAATGGCAGGAAAGAACTCTATGGTGATATACTGCTTCAAGTTCGGCGAGATGAGCGCTGCAACCCCAGAGTCGGTCACGACTGGACCTAATAGTCAGGGGTCCCTTTTCCTTTACCTTTACAGATCCCAGCAGTACCCTGTGTTCTTTCTGCATACAGATATTTGCCCTTTGCACATGTTTTGTAAAGGCCAAGGAGACAGAACTGACATTCTAATCAAAATAGCATGTTAGATGTCCCTGAGTCAGAATAAGGATATCTATTTGCTTGTTTGTTTATGTATTTATAGAATGAAAGTATACCCCATCTTTAAGGAAAGCTTACCTTACAAAGTGCTTACGGACATGGAAAAATAAAGAAAATGACCTAGCAGTACGTATTGTTTTTAAAATGTTATTACATGGTGTACAAGTAGATCCAAAAATATCTCCAATTCCCATATAAGGCAAAAACATCATCCTCCCCCAACTCCCCAAGGGGAATAAAAACAGCTTTTGGAGCAGAAAGGAAGATGGCAAGACAGATTTAATTGAACACTTTGCTGAAATAAAATCAAGTTGTGGCTGACTATGGCATCTTTCAACAACCAAGAGAAAACATATTTCATTCTTCTCAAAGTCACTTCCAATGACCATGCACAGTAAATAACACAGGACAGAATGTATCACCGAACAACCGACTGTTGATGGAATCACAGTCGTTTTTATAGGCTAGCTTACATTTACAAGCTGAAGTATCACAGGGTTCACAGCCCTGTTTCTTGTCATACAGCAAACGAACAAAGTTGAACACACACAGTGAGACACTGAGGTGGCCAGCTGGCATGGCGGGAACTGCATAATATCATTTGCCCACCCACATAGAGAGGGTTTCAAAAGTAATAAAAGGGAGGGAAACAGTAGTTTTGCAAGAGGACCCGACTCTGAATAATTAACACATTAGATAAGCTTTTAGACTTCAAGCAGAGACAATGGAAACACTAGTAAACCTCTTAAACATTTAGTTTCTTGGGAAATGGAATTTTCCTAAACAAAACTAACAAAATGCATTTACAAACACTTTGTATATTCAGTATTAGGTGCAGGAACGAACGTAAATGCAGGCTTTAGCAGCAGGGCTATATTTTAATATCCTGCATGTGTAGTCTGTTTATACCTCATGTCTCCATATTCTGCAAGAGATTTAGGACTAGTTCACACTTGATAAAGTGTCTCATGTTTATGGGACTGGTCACAAGCCACACTGACATGGACCAGAGGCACCATTTGTGTGGTCCATCACCTCTACATAGCAGCTGAGGACCTAGTCAACAAGGTCCATCCTCTGCCCCTTTGGTGAAAAACTGGTTTGCATTCTATGATTCTAAGCCTCACTCCTATCGGTGATCGTGCCACAGTATCCTGAGATAACTTCAGCTATTGGACCAAATGCAAAGGAACCCCCACACGGAGTGTGTTGCAGAAATCCACTATTGATGCTACCAATGACCACTCTCTCACCCAGCGAACTATACTCTGCAGCAGTCTGCACCCAACAAGTCAAATCCCCCATTGTTTGTTTTAATAAGTCAAGAGAGACAGGGACCAATGGGTTGTTTTTGTTGTTGTTACTACTACTATAATATACATGTGGAGGCAGCTTGAAGTAGTGGTCATTTCAAATCAGCCAGATTATGTTTGTACCTATGTGTGCATTTATATATACTGTATATCTTGCCCTTTGTCCATAGACCCAGTGCAGATTGCAGCAATCAAATACAAAACAATCACATATGAAAACCAATTATAATAAACCATTGCGTAGTGCCATGTGCATCATCCCTGATCCACATGGCCTCTCCAAAATCTCAATTAGCCTTACTGTCCTCATTAAAAAGTACTTAAGTCTACTGATGTGTGTTTACATTCTGGCTGCTTGGAATAATGATTGCAGATGTTCACACCTGATGAGGAAAGCCTTTTCTCATATCTGTGAATTTATTCCCTGGAAACCATCCCACTGGTGTATTTCACTGCAGGGCATGGCAAGGAACGAAAGTCTACCGCAGAAACAGAAGAGAAACTGCCAACTGCTGTCACCTGCCCAGCGTGAAAAGTTATTGCCAGCTTCAAAGAGGTGGCTGGAAGAAAGGGAGACATGTAAAACAATAATCAAATCAGAACTTTTACTCTCATTTCTGATCTGGCTCTGGGGACTTTTTATCCTTTGTTTCTTTCATTTCGTAACAGAGATCTATGATTCTGTTCCATGTGTTTCTCTGGGCTTTAAGATGAACATATGTGGGGAAGGCGTCTCCACCTGTTTTACAGACACAGTTTATATTTCGTGTTGTTAACACAAATCAGGTACAATTAGTTTTCTCCACCACTGAAAGGCTTAATATGACGGGTATCCATATGGTTTAAATAAAAGTCAAGGTCCTGTTTACATATTTCATGAATTAAACACCTTTTTTTCTTAGCTGCTAGTAGGTTATCCAGATAATCAACATGGGTGAGGCCTGGTATTTGTCATTATACAAAAATTAAAGTGATTGCCAGATGTAGAATCAAGCAGGAGTTTCATCAGAAAACAGATTTACTTGATAAAACTAGTTACAGGTAGGTAGCCGTGTTGGTCTGGATCGAAGTAAAATAAAAAAAATTCATTCAGTAGCACCTTAAAGACCAACTAAGTTTTTATTTTGGTATGAGCTTTCGTGTGCATGCACACTTCTTCAGATACAGTGAAATGGAAGTTTCCAGGCACTTATGTAGAGAAGGGGTGGGGAGGGGTGGGGATGGGGAGGGGGCATCACTCAGAAGGGTGGTGGAAATGGGTGATTGACTGACTGATAGCTGTTGATGACTGCAAACGACTGCAAATGGTTTTGCATGAAAAAGCAAGGGTTGAGATGGCTGAAGATCGCTTATCATGTATAATGAGATAAAAATCCGATATCTCTGTTCAAACCAGGTCCCTCCATGGTTTTGAGCTTGATGATAAGTTGCAATTCAGCAACTTCTCTTTCCAGTCTATTTCTGAAATTCTTTTGTAGTAAGACAGCTACTTTGAGATCTTGTATAGAATGTCCTGGGAGATTGAAGTGTTCTCCTACTGGTTTTTCTGTCTTCTGTCGAAGTAAAATAAAAAAAATTCCTTCAGTAGCACCTTAAAGACCAACTAAGTTTTTATTTTGGTATGAGCTTTCGTGTGCATGCACACTTCTTCAGATACAGTGAAATGGAAGTTTCCAGGCACTTATGTAGAGAAGGGGTGGGGAGGGGTGGGGAACCAGAAGACAGAAAAACCAGTAGGAGAACACTTCAATCTCCCAGGACATTCTATACAAGATCTCAAAGTAGCTGTCTTACTACAAAAGAATTTCAGAAATAGACTGGAAAGAGAAGTTGCTGAATTGCAACTTATCATCAAGCTCAAAACCATGGAGGGACCTGGTTTGAACAGAGATATCGGATTTTTATCTCATTATACATGATAAGCGATCTTCAGCCATCTCAACCCTTGCTTTTTCATGCAAAACCATTTGCAGTCGTTTGCAGTCATCAACAGCTATCAGTCAGTCAATCACCCATTTCCACCACCCTTCTGAGTGATGCCCCCTCCCCATCCCCACCCCTCCCCACCCCTTCTCTACATAAGTGCCTGGAAACTTCCATTTCACTGTATCTGAAGAAGTGTGCATGCACACGAAAGCTCATACCAAAATAAAAACTTAGTTGGTCTTTAAGGTGCTACTGAAGGAATTTTTTTTATTTGATAAAACTAGGCACAGTGTATGGGTATAGACACTGTATGGCGGCCTCTATTTGTACAGGCCATCAAGCCTCTTATGTACTGTATTGTCCTAGCCATACAATTAATACAAATAAAGTATTTGGGCAACCAAAGAAAACCATGTAATTACTCTATGTGAGAGAACTACTTACAAATATTCTGTATGCCAGATGTAGCAAGAGATGTACATAGGAACAGAGACTATTAAAACAAAACATTCACATTATTTGAGGATTTTGGTTATTATTGATACACAAGAAGAGGCTAGATGAGGGCCAGTAAAACCCCAACCCTCCTTCTTCTTCTTTGGGGATTACTCATAGCTGAGTAAGATTGTCTTCCATAAATACGGCTTTAACAATGTAAGTGAGTGTGGAAGCCAATTCTGGATCCACACGTCCTTCCACAGTGGGGACATTGGTTTCCAGGTGGGAGTTGATCATGGTGTGGATTTGCCAAGTGTGCCTTCCTCTTAGCACGTTTCTCCCTTGCGTCCTGAGATCGAGTTTCTTCAAAGCCTGTTCTCCAACTGGAGCGTTCGCAGGCCAGTGTTTCCCAGTTGTCAGTGTTTATACTACATATTTAAAGATTTGCCTTGAGACAGTCTTTAAACCTCTTTTGTTGACCACCAGCATGACGCTTTCCATTTTTAAGTTCAGAATAGAGTAGTTGCTTTGGAAGACGATCATCAAGCATCCGCACAACATGACCAGTACAATGAAGTTGATGTTGAAGAATCATTGCTTCAACACTGGTGATCTTTGCTTCTTCCAGTCACTGATAGTAGTTCACCTGTCTTTTTTTCCTCACCTTTTTTTCTTACCTTTTGCCAGCAGGCACCCTGAGACGTCTCAACTCTCCTGATGGTAAAGTATTTTTGCATGCTACCCTAATCTCTGAGCAGTGAAAGATTCCAGAGGTCCCAGGCATTTACCCAGAGTTCAGTTTCTTTGGAATGAGGGACATGGTGGAGACAGTAGTGTTTTTATGGTATGTGGTTCACATACAACCTGACAGAAGGGCTCAAAGCATTCAGATACCACTAAGGTCTTGCTTCTCCCATAGCCACAACCTTGGATCCCACCAGAAATCAAGAATGGCTCTGCCTCTCAGCTGCCTAGCCTACTTTTTGCTTCCTGCTTCTAGCAACTCTGGCTTTTGTATTTCTACCTAACATATAGTTGAGGGATGGGGGCCCACCTATTTTCCCTCTGACACCAGAGCCACTCCCTTTGTTACTTTAAGGATCCCTACTTAGGCCATTACCTGGCTATTCAAGCAATCAAATCCTTGTTTTATGCAGGAATTCAAAGAGACTCAAGCATACAGCCTACTCTCCCTCTCAAATTCACAACAGTATGAAGACTCAGCAACCATAACTGGGTTCCATTTGTCTGGTTGTCACAGCTTCTCTGAAGGTCACTCTGCAGAGTCAGAAGCTCCTGAGCTCTCCTCCCCTCTTATCTCCTGTGGCTTCACTTTGTCCTCTCCAGAGCCCACATCCTATCCTTTTGTTCCAGCCCCATTCTATATTCCTCTGTTAGGGATGGAGTTGCAAAACCAGTATACAAATGCTTGTGGCACAGAGACCAGTCCTAGCATAATCATGTTAACCTTAAACTAGGTGAAAAAGACTATGGAGCTGTGGAAATATTACCACCAATCCCACCCACTCCCAAGAACTATATTAAGAAAAAGGCAGTGAATTACTTTTCCAGTGAATACCCAAAATTAGCTGCCTGAGGTCACTGCCTCACTGTCCCTAATAGTAGGGCCCATCACAGTCACACAGCCTTCCCATGGGCATTCGTACTTTTGATGAACAGATTTCATACTTCTCACGGTTTGCACAGTATTACTTTACATGCTTTGATGCATAAAAGGTGTAATGTTATTTTTGTTCCAACTCCTCCTTCAGTGGGTCTACCTTTTCCCCCTTTTGCTATACTGGCTTTTCATGCCTTAGTTGTAAACTTTGTATTATATCTAGATTTTGCTTTGGTTAACTTGGGGGGGGGGAGGAGAAACCCTGCTTAATAAATCTATTTCTTTAACCTCTTCTCAGCTACTTGGATTCAACAGGTGTGGAACAGTGAACAGTGTTAGGCCTGTTTAGCATGAAAGAAAATAAAATATTTCACCACACAAAGAGCTTGACGGTTTTTGACAGATGTATTCATTTCTGCACCTTGCCATTTTCTGAGTAAGATGAAGATTTATTCTTCAGAGATCATACGGAAATGAAAGAAATAATGCTATTGTGATCAGAACATAAAAAACATGAAATGCACTATAGCATCAGCCACTTCTTCATTATTTCATTTTATATTTAAGCACATTTGTGAGGTATAAAACCTACATGTGTTGCAAGCATGTAGAAATCACTACTTTTTCTTGAAAATATGAGAAGTCACAAGGAGCAAAGTGTGTGTGCTTTAACCCCAGCATTGGGGGGGGGGAGCAGTCAGGTTGCATTTTCCTCCCATGATGACCCCTCTCTCCTTATGACCTTAAAAGCCACGATTTATGTGTAGAAATTACCATTGGGGTGTAATGAATACCATGCATGGGAACAAATTTCAAAGCTTTATACTATATTCCAGTGGTTCCCAAATAATGATATATAAGCTATCAAAGTTCCATGGAACAGATGGAGGTAGTCTATGGAAAGTTAGTTTTAACATAATTTAGCATTCAGAAAGTATGTTTTAAGCAACTTTCCTATTTACTTGCCCACTTGGCTTTTCAATTTCTGCTATTCAGTTTCAGCATGTCACAAGATTATCACTAGCTTATCTACAAAACCAATGAGGGATAATATGTCTCAAAACGTAACATTTCTACTGAAAACTCTTTGAAAAAATGCATTGTCTAGATGGCATGAGAAATTAAACTAGAAGTTAAAATATAAATCTTGGCTGTTATACCATAGAAGTTATACTCTTCTTAATAACTTGGCATTAAGAATCAATTGCAACATGTATTGCATTAAAAATAAACCCTCTGTAATAATATTTCATAGTCAGATATAGTTCTTTGTTCCAGGCACTGAAAATAAGTAGGATTCAAGGGTTCATAAAACTGCAACCTTATGATGGAAAAAAATGATTGCAATCAAACTCACCTTGTATTACGATTTTCTAACTAGGAAATAAGTTTAGCAAATAAAAGTATAAATGTGCAACCAAAAGTGATTTTATCCTAGAGCAAAAATTACTAGGTACTGAAGTTCCTCATATTGGAAAGTATTATACTGTGTTGTTCTTGTTCAGCTCTTTAAAAATTTTGTTTATGAAGACAAGGACAAAGATTGTGGTGATATAAGAATAGATTGCTATTCTTGTGCTACATTACTGGCAGCTAAAATCAAAACCTTAGATTTACCAGAAACTAATACGTTTGTGCTCGGATAATAACTTTGAAATATTACCTTTCTTGAATTTTGTGTCATTATTTTGTGAGCCTAACAGCTCGTGTGAATAAAGGACTCAGTAAAAGGAAAAAATAAGTTACTGACCCCCAACTTACTGGGAATGCTAATTTGCAGCCCCACATGGACAGGAAGAGGAAGGGAGCATGACCATTTTCCAACAGGGTCATGGTGCTGGCTGGAGGGATCCCGGCTGGCTGATTGAAAGGAGAGGTGGTCTTGCATCCAGGAAGCCAATCAGAGGCTCATTGTGGGGTAAGACCTGAGAGCAGAGCAGACGAAGGCTTTTATTAAAAGGGGAGCTGGACTACTCTTCACATCCAGCGACTTCCTTACCTTCTGGGGGTGGTATTGTCTATGCTTATTACTATGTTATGCATTTTTGTGTTTTTATATTGTTAACTGCCCTGTGATCCTCGGATGAAGGGCTGTTCGTTTGCAAAATAAAATAAAAATAAAGTAAAATAAAATTGTTGGTTTATGCATTCCCTTTGGGAGATTCGGCTTCAAAATGTTGCTGTAGATGTCAGCCGCTGAGTCATTCAGGGTTGTAGAGAAAGTTTACCCACAGATAAATGGGCCTAGCTCCTGTGAGGTTTTCACCTCCCTCACAACATTATCATACAGAGATGTTAATTTTCTGCAATCTTCTATTTCATAAATATATTGTATTATCCTTGTACTTAAGGATCTCCCCATTTTATTTGGATTTTAAATTTCTCATTACAGACATGTTGAGATGGTTACTGAAAAGAAAACAGGGTCAAACAAATGGAATACTCTCTATGTTGTTGTTTAGTTTAGTCATGTCCAACTCTTCGTGACCCCATGGACCAGAGCACGCCAGGCACTCCAGTCTTCCACTGCCTCCCGCAGTTTGGTCAAACTCATGTTTGTAGCTTCAAGAACACTGTCCAACCATCTCATCCTCTGTCATCCCCTTCTCCTAGTGCCCTCCATCTTTCCCAAAATCAGGGCCTTTTGCAGGGAGTCTTCTCTTCTCATGAGGTGGCCAAAGTATTGGAGCCTCAGCTTCAGGATCTGTCCTTCCAGTGAGCACTCAGGGCTGATTTCCTTCAGAATGGATAGGTTTGATCTTCTTGCAGTCCATGTGACTCTCAAGAGTCTCCTCTGGCACCATAATTCAAAGGCATCAATTCTTCGGCGATCAGCCTTCTTTATGGAATACTCTCTCTATTGAAGCCCAGTTATTAGCTGTGCTAACTTTGTAAAAAATGTGCAAGGTGATTGGCTTTTAATACTTCATGTAACAGTTGACTTGTATTATATATGCTTTTAAATTATTTGAGTGGCAGATTGCAATGTCTACCATACTGTGCTTAAATCCATACTTTTAACTATCAATGGCTATCACCCCACCCCCACTTTTGACTACACATTCGAGTCATCAATTAAAACAAAACCTTAACATTCCACAGGAAGCTTGTCCCACTTGATTCAATCTGGCTACATAATTAGCACCCCATTTATAGACTCCTCTATTTATTGTGACACTCAATTTATAGACTATTATACTAAGGTAGACGAGAAGTACAAAATTGTTTCAGTGCTTTATAATGTGCAAATTGAAATTCCAGGTATAGTGAAACACCATTTATAAAACACTGTGGAAAAAAATGAGTTCATTTTAACAACTCAATTTTATATAAAACCCTTTTGCATCTATTACCATCATGTTTTAAACTGATGTTCATCCTTAATAGCTGCATAACTGTATATTAGAATTGCTTTCATTAACTATTTTTCTCTTCTGTATATTCTCTGAGATCCTTGCAGCACAGCCGACTTTCCCCATGTCATCAAGGCAACTGCTGAGAGTTCAAGGCTGGCCAGAGATGGTCCAGGGAACTCTGTGGCTAAAGAGATTTGACCTCAGCCCTTCACAGGCCAAGACCGACAATGAATCACTCTGGGAATTCAAAAGAAGCTATAAAAATGTTGTTATTGTTACACATATATAGCCCAGGCCATCTGTCACATCAGCTACATGGCTTCCGAGATGAACACAGCTGATGAACAAGTATTTTTTTCCTTTCTATAGTTACTAGACCCTGGTGCATAGCTGTCAAGTTTTCCCTTTTCTCGCAAGGAAGCCTATTCAGCATAAGGGAATTTCCCTTAAAAAAGGGAGAACTTGACAGCTATTCCCTGGTGAAGGAGGGATGTTCTTACTAGAGGGGAAAGAGGCATAGCTGCCAAGTCTCCTGCTGAAAAATGCGGGATCATGCCTAGAAGCAACTTCCAGTGCTGGTGCCGCCCGATTTCCGGTGCCCAGACATGGGTAGCGCGGCACCAGAAGTCGCTTCTATGCATGTCCGAACATGTGTAGAAGCAACTTCTGGTGCCGCTCTGCCCGATTTTTGGTGCCCAGGCATGGGCGAAGCGGCACTGGAAGTCGCTTCTACACATGTCCGGACATGCGTAGAAGCGACTTCCTGTGCCGCGCTACCCATGTCTGGGCACCGGAAATTGGGCGGCGCCAGGACCCCAAATGGAGCCTCCCTGGCAGGTAGGAAATCTGGGGGATTTACGGGATTTTTTTCCAATCTGGGCTGCCAGCGGGAAACGGTTTAAAATACGGGGGTTTCCCACAAAAAACGGGAGACTTGGCAGCTATGGAAAGAGGGGCAGCACATTTAACAGTGTTAGGACAGCTACAATTCCCATCAGCCCTCACCTTCCCTTGAAGTTTAATATTCACCTGAGACTTCCTGGGCTGAAGCTGCTTTGCTTGTGCTGCCATACAGGTAGAAATACCAAACCAGGCATCCCCAAACTTCGGCCCTCCAGATGTTTTGGACTACAATTCCCATCATCCCCGACTACAATTCCCATCATCCTGTTAGCTAGGGATCATGGGAGTTGTAGGCCAAAAATCTGGAGGGCCGCAGTTTGGGGATGCCTGCACCAAACGGTATAACTCCGGGATCGGAGTGAAGCAGCAGTGGAAGAAGATTGGAAGAAATTTAAAATTTATTTAAAGAATAAGCGTATAATAGATTAGAAGCAGTGGAAGTGAGGGAGAGACAAAGAGGTTGTAGATAATACAATGGTGTGAAATAAGTATTGTTAGAAGATAATGATAATTTAATTAAGTAGTAAGATAGATAGAGTGTAAAAGGATAAGATGTAAAAGATAGAGAAATAAGGTAATATTAAAGTAATAATTAGAGTTTATATAAGATTTAGAGTTTACTAAGGATGATATGTAAAGAATCGCATAAGGAGGTGGGATGAGGAAGTCTATAGATTAGAAATAAGGGTTATAAGTTAGAATTGTTGTTTTTGTATTTTGTATTTTTTGTGTTTTGTATTTTCTTTTTGTGTTTTGTATTTTTGTATGTTTTTGTTGTTTGAAAAAATCTTTAATAAATACATTTTTTAAAAAAGAAATACCAAATGGTATAAAATATAGTATTGGAATCTCTTGAAAGTATGAAGGAAACCTCAGTTTTCTGTTGCATATGAATAGTAGCAATGTCGAGGGATGAATAGTAGCAGTGCAGAGGATGCTTATTTTACGGACTTCTAATTTTGTAACATGTACTTATGGTTTTGTTGTTATCTTCTCTTTAAAAAGATGCTAAATTCCCTGCCTGGCATCAGATGGTGAACTGCAGATTAGAAATTTCATGGGTAAAATGAAATGATGGCTGTGAGCTTCTTTATGGTGGTACAGCAGTACCAGCACCTAGAAGAAAAGCACTGGCTGTGAGTGATGGGGGTTGAAGTCCAGCAACCTCTGATGGGCCACAGGTTTCCTACTTAGAATGTTGGGCCAGAATTGGAGGACCTGTGTTCAAATCACTAGTGAGCCATGAAGCTCATAGTGTCAGTATTTCTCACCCTAATAGCTTCCTTGTAATCTTTGTGATGATAAAATAGGTAGGCGAGAACCATATGCCCTGCCCTAAAGTTCTTGAAGGACCGTGTAGTATGTGTTTGTAAAAATGTCCTTGAAAACTGGTTTTGAGATTAAAGGTAAGCTGAAATTTCCCAGAAAAGAATTTTCTGATATTTTCATTTGCTTTGACTCCCCAGCAGTCTTCTCAAAATGGCTACCAGTGCCACTAACTCAGGAAAATGAAATTTACAGGCTCTTTATAACATAAAAGAGCATAAGCAGATACAGAACTTATGGTTTTGGAGAACGTCATAACTCATTTCATTTTCTTTTTTTAAAAAAAAACTTCTCTACTAACATATTGTAGGGGTTCAGGGCCTTACGTTCGCCAGACATCATGCTAACTGCACTGAGGTGCTATAGCTAACTGCCTGAAATGGTGGCCACTCCCTCCATTAATTCTCTTACTGAGCATGTGTAGAATTATTGGTTGCACATGCTTACTCAGAGGTAACTGAATCTGTGTTCAATGGCACTTACTGTCAGGAAAGTATGCTTAATATTTCAGCCTCAGTCTTTAAAACCCCATAGGACCCTTTGTTGTTTCTATCATTGGAAGAGTCTAGTCTCCATGACGGATTTTTAGTAAAACTTGGAAATTTTACATATCCTGAGGCAGGGCAACTGTGGTTTGATGTGTAAATGTATCCTGTGCCCATTCCCTGTGCACCATTCTTGGGGAACCTTAAAATCACCTCACCAATAAACTACTACATATATTTCTCAGTCAGCCCTTATGGGAGAGCTAAACAACCTAAAAAGATGAACAAAACTTTCTCTAGGCCATTTAACGGGGGAAGAACTCCATCTTATGTGAAAATTGGAAAGAAATAAAAAATAATTGCAACAGTCTGTGCTGAGGAGCCCCTTAGTGTAGTGCACTTAAAAGTACTTCAAGTAATAGCTTGGTGGAGTCTCAGAAAGCATATGAAAATGTTTCTCTCTTTTTTCTCCCTCCTTTCCCCCCTTAAAGGATACCAATTAAGTATCTCTAACTATATACAGACCAACAGTTTTCAATTATAAATTGCATTCTCCAACAATTACAAAGCCCCTTTGTATCTAAACACATTCAATGGTTGTATTGAATACATTTTATTGGCTTAGGATCAGTAATAATCAAAGAAAAGCCATTTGGTCAGCCACCCTTGGAGCTCTTTTCAACCATGACTTAATATAAGGCTCTAACCTACATAAATCATGGGTGAGTGGTGCATATACAACACAGATTCAAGACTGGTCATTAGTTTTAAAAGTTCAGAACAAATGATTCCTTTCTGTGGAAAAAAGGCAGAACAACATTAACTGCTATTAATGCTGGCAATTCAATTGCTCAGGTTCCAATATTTTCTCACGTTTTAAAGAAATGCAACTTTCAAGCAGTTGCATTGAAAAAAACTAATTACCAGGAGTAGTTATAAGGAGCCATTACCAGATATGTTCATAAAGGCAAGGGTTCGGATCGGTGCACCAATACGTTGTACTTTCCTATTTGGTCTAGCCTTCAAACACTTCTTGGGAGGAATAGTTGACACTGTGGGTGGGGTTTTCAAGAGAGTCTCATGGGCTTCTCTCGATTTTTCTTGCAGCCATTGGGAGCTTAACAGTGACACCATCAATGTCTCTTAATTAACATCTCTCCAGTGATATTTTGTCTATTTGTGCGTGAGAAAGATGCCCAGCATACATACATGAGAATGCAGTACGTCACTGAAAATACATTCTTTGCAAAGCAAGCAGCCTTTTCTACAGCAAGGTCTTGTGAACATGTTATGAAATAGAATGTGTGTTTCTATAGTGATGGGGTGGAAGTAGTTTTCATACTAAGACATCTGTGTAATAACAGCATGTACAAGGCAAGTAATCCAGCCACTTTTAAACCTTATTCAAATGCACATTGTTACTCAGACAAGGCAAATAAGCCCAGTGCCTGTGAGGTCCAGTATTGTGAGTGTTTCTCTAAACTGTTCCCACCTATGCCTTTCAATTGTCAACCTTGCATTAGCTGGTTCCAGTCAATGGAAATATAAAGTAATTCCAAGTTCCAACTATGGACTCAGCTGCATTAATAAAGAAACAGCTATCTGAATGTGCCATAAACATACAGCATCAGATGGCATCAGAGAGCAGGAAATTTTAAAATGCGATTTTCCATAGAGATTTTCTCTCTTCTTTTGTTAAAACGATCTAATTTCTGACTTATAGAGTTTCTTCCAGTGTTTAGATCCACCCTATGTTGACCTATGGTTGATCAAAAATCATGCAACCTCAGCTGCTGTGTGAAAGCCTAAGTAGATACTACTGCACACGCTTTCTCTTACAGTTTTTGCCCTGAATATGTGGACATTGGTGCTGGGTCAGTAGAATGCACAGCAGGCGCAGCCATGGCACCATTATGCTAAGGATAACAACTGAAGAGAGATAGATTTTTCACAGTGGGCCAGTTTTCAAGATACAGGAAGCCAAACTATGGCTTAGTGAGTCTACATCAGGCATCCCCAAACTTTGGCTCTCCAGATGTTTTTGACTACAATTCCCATCTTCCCCGACCACTGGTCCTGTTAGCTAGGGATCATGGGAGTTGTAGGCCAAAACATCTGGAGGGCTGCAGTTTGGGGATGCCTGGTCTACATGAACCTGCAGGCTTCTGGGGAGAAGCTCACAGCCCATTTGCTTTTTGCTGCTGTGACACTGGCAGTGGAGGCTGGGAAATTAGGGCAACAGAGGCACTGCCCAACCAACATGTCTCAGCCATTACCACCCCATCTACCTACCTTCTGATACCCCGCCCAAGGGGTGACAGTGGCTATCAGCTGCCTCTTCCTTATTCTCAGTGTTACCCCTTGTATAATGCAACAGAAGGGAGGATGCAGACAAAACTAGGATTGGTTAGCTGTGCCCATCAGTGACTCTAGTTCTACATACTGTACTGTTGGCCTCTTTGCCATCTGCCCACCAGTCCCAATGGCTACCAGGGACCACAGCATGTTGGGATGAATTTTCAAGAATGCACTGTGCTACCCAAGCTGAATTTATTTAAATTCAAGCTCTGCCTGGGAAATTGTCCAAAGAAAACCGAGAATGTGCCATCCACATTTGCGAAAAATTTCCAATACATGCACACACCCCAATAGGTTTTCTTTTTCAAAAACTTTGTAGACAAAATATTCCAGTCCAAATTATCAACAACCAGTCAATGAAAAGAGAGAGAGTGTGTTAAAATTCAGGAAAAACGAGGGGAAGGGAATACCAAGGGGAGGAGGGGAAATCATTGTTGCCTAACACCGTCGTCAGCTTTTTGGAGACCATCAATCACCTTTCTTTGTGAAGTGTTGATACATCTGTTGAACTACTTGGCATTGGCACACGGGTGATAAAATCTTACACCTTTCGCCACCCCTTTGTGCATCTTGAGACAAATTAGCTACTGAAGAAAGAAACACTCAGGTCCTTCACAAGTCAGAAGGAAATGTTCAACTGTAAATATTAGTATCCCTCTCCTTCAGAACTGGCAGTAACTCTTCACTTAGACATAGGCAAGATCCATAGGCTCACAGATTATTTTTATTCCTCCTGCATGTTTTATTAATGCCACCCAGGCAGCTTCAAGTGGGCATGTGGGAAAAGGGGAATGAATCCTTCTGCTTTCAATATCGACGGCGTGGGGATTGTACCGAATCTAAATGATATTAAAATTCCAGAAGATAAAGTTATTGCTCTCCTTTGACTTTCTAATGTTACTCGCCATAATATTGACGGAATTGCATTCTTGCAAGACTGAAAAGCCATCTAGAGCGCAAAGGAGTCTTTTGCATGAAGTCAGCAAATAGGTTTCCCCCCATTTCTACCTCCTCCATCGGCTGCCATAAGGAAGCAAATGAGGCCTTTGTGGGAAATCATAGCACACTGTTCCATTCGATGCACAGAGATCATTGTGGTTTATTATTATTTTGTTAATAGACATTCAGTAAGATGATATTTTCCAGTAGCCTATGGTTTATATGACAATTTTAATCCTATTGTGTTTTGCAATTGTTGGTGAATGGGCCACTTGGAACATGGCATACCATGGGAAAGTGGGGTACAAATAAATGATGAAGGCGTGAGAACACAATACAAGAAGTTACAATGTCAGTGGCAGTATCAGTCATAAGTACCACCGTACAGTATCAGAACAGTAAAATGCAATGTGTTGGATTCATTGTTCAAGTGTAATGAACTTCTGCTTGCAAAATGCAAGTTCCACTTCCTTTTTCCCTCCTGCAGCACACCATGTCCAAGGCTTGGTGTACTTTTTCTATGACTAGATAGAGAGTTTATGTTCTAAAAAAAGTCACCTTCCGTGTGATTGTGTGACTTAACTCAAATGGCATCAGTTGACGGACCAGACTAGTATAGAAACATAGAATTGTCGTCCGGAAACCAATGTCCCCACTGTGGAAGGACGTGTGGATCCAGAATTGGCCTCCGTAGTCACTTACACACCCATTGTTAAAACCATGTTTAAGGAAGACAATCTTACTCGGATACGAATGATCATCAAAGAGAAGAGATTATCATCTAGCTCAACCCACCCCCCCTTTGTACAAGAATCTCAATTAAGTATAAATGACAGATATCACTCCAACCTCTGCTTAAAAACCTCCAGGAGAGTCCACCACCTCCCAAGGGAGACCTTTCCACTGTCAAACAGCTCTTACAGTCAGAAAGTTCTTCCTGAAGTTTTGTCGGAATCTCCTTTCTTGTAACTTGAATCCATTGACAGGTGGCACCAATACAATTTGAGAGCCCAAAGATCCCCACTGCTCTCCCCCAACAGCACTTCATCTTCTCCACACAGAATGCCTGCTACTTGCTTGCTCTTCCTCTTGCTTCAAACATAGCCAGATACACCTTTTTTATTGTTTTTAACACCTCTTGGAAGCCTAAAATCATTCTGAGCTTTGCCACCTCCCTTACCTTATCCTACCAACTGTTGGCTACCCTTATATACACTTCCTTCATTTCTCCTTTCTTCCATTTAGTAGACCCACAAGAAGCTACTGAGACATTTGAGAAATTTAGTAACAAAGTTCTGCAACACTGAAACAAGAAGGGTGTAATCAAACTACTTAAAACTTGTTAGTCTGAATGAAAGAGTCGGGACTGTGAAACATTTCACATTTTTCACAACACACCCTGAGTCTACATTTGCTAAAGATGAAGGGGACTCACACACCAGCCTTCTGAAAATGTAAACATTCATACACACACCCTGCTTCAATTCTTGGAAAACAACACTGGATGGGAAAAGGAACAGTGTGAGGAAAACACAACACAAATCTCATGAAAAGCACCTTTGTTCAATACAGGGCTTCACTTTTATGTCTTGCATGCTCATAAACGAATACCAGTTATGTTACCAAAATAGTAGTTACTATTTCTCCATAGAAATTACTGCACTTCAGGGAATTTACAGTGCAAGGGGCGAAAGTGCTCTGAAGCGTTTGGAGCCATCTGAATAACCCAGGATGTTTTCTGGCCATGTAGATGTTATTGTTGCATTCTCCCAGCTTCATGATGTTGTTTCCCTAAGTAAATCCAGTTTCATTGCAAGAGAATCAGTCCTTTAAGATAAAAGCCAGGCCTGGATTCTCATGGGAGATATGATGTTTCTGTGAGGATGTGCAGAAATTTCAAGAGATTTCTTATCTCGAAGGGTCTGGGGATTGACTGATAATGCAATCCTTGGTGGTGCTGAGTGTCTAAACTTGCTCCCTATATGTTACATAGTCCACAGGTTACCAATGTGGTACCTGTGGATACACATGTGCCCACAAAGGCCTTCCCTGGTTCCCTCAGAGTCCCCTCCTCCCTTTGAACAAGCATTCTCTTGTAGTCATGATAATAGGTTGCAGTTTGTGCATGATTACACTATGTGTGTGGTGTCCATGACAGTTTCTCTTGTTTGCAAAGATGCCCATAGGCTCCTAAAGGTTGGCAACTTCTAGTCTGCAATGACTGGAACTGGCACTCCAGAGTTTCTGACAGGGGTCTTTTCCCAGCCCCACATGGAGATGCCACGGATTGAATCTGAGGTCTTTCACATGGAAAGCACATGTTCTGCCATGGAGATATGGCTTTGAAAACCTCAAGCTTTGCAGAAGTACCAGGGTAGACAGACACAGACGCACACACACACACACACACACACACACACACACACAGTGCTCCCCCCATTTTTTGGGGGTGCTCTCATTTTGACTCAAGAAACCCCCCCAGAAAAAAGGTGTGTGTGTGTGTGTGTGTGTGTGTGTGTGTGTGTGTGTGTGTGTTCTCTCTCTCTCTCTCTCTCTCTCCCTCCCTCCCTCCCTCCCTCCCTCCCTCCCGGGTTGGGGAACAGCTCAATGGAAAATTGCCCTCCATGCCTAGCATTTCTTTAAAACACACACACACAGAGAGAGAGAGAGAGAGAGGGAGGGAGGGAGGGAGAGAGAGAGAGAGAGAGAGGGTTGCTACCCATGCAATTAGCCTAATGTCTAGCTTGACCCTCAGTTTACATGCCTAATGTTACATTTAAATAAGCCTTTTTCTGCTCATTTGTAATGAGATTGAAGTGCTGTTGTAGTTTCAGTGGATATTGCTATTTTTCTGTATATACCTTTCCTCCAAAGAATGGTATGGTTTAGAAACTGGCAGATATACCTTTAGCGTGCTTTTGTTCCACTGTGACACAATTTTCTTGCAAATTGAAAATGGAAATTATATTATTTGACTTGCACGAGAGCTTTAGCTCTTTGTATTCTGGTAATTTCCAGCATTTCACCCCCTCATGATCCACATTTGTTCAGAATATTTGTTGATAATCTCTTTATGTGGTCGAAGATTAAAGTCTAAGATCAGAGCAGCTTGACCTCTTTATTGTCTTTTTATATGGCTTGTCTGCAATTAGGAGGCAGCTGTGGAACATGGCATCATTAAAGAAATAATTTGCTGACGGAATGACAAAGATAATATGCCCAGTGGGATTCTTTCCCCATAGTAATTGTGCTGGGCAGTTACGCATGCTGTGAGTGATAGAGATTTTGGACAATTTGCCATAGACCATGTAAAGCAAGCAACAGCTTTATGCAGACAAAAATAATATATATAATTTCATTTTTAAATAAGAGAATTCTAAGAACTGCAAGCAACTATAATGGAGGGAGAACTGGGTGCCTCTCTTTTGTCCAAACCTATGTAATTAATGTAATACCAAGATTGGTGAATAAATAACACTTATAAATATTACTGCTGCAATGGGGAAATAAAATGCAATTTGCAAAGAAATCACACAAGGTCCAAAACTGTCTGATTTTCATTACTGCACTACAATCGATACTGCCTTACAGAAACATGTTCTAAGTTGAGCACAAAATCAGAACAGAACCACATGACAGGATGATGTAAGCTCTTGCCATCAAACTCTTAAAATATGATAAAAGCCAACGTCAGTTTTATGTAGATTTCTTTCCCCCAAACAGTCTTGACTGGGATACCATAGGAGAAAATGAGCAGTGGTTTCACTATGTATGCTTTTTATTCAATTAGCTGGATCTAAAGTGCCATGAGTAGAAGGCTGCTCATGCTACAAGGGTTCGGCTGTCCTCTCCACTTCCGCTCCCAGCGCCCATAGAAAGTCTCTCCAGGGAGCCTGAGCTGCATGGGAGGGGGCAATTGCGACAAATTAGGGAGAAGCATTAGCTTCAGTTATGTAGTGTGCACATCAACCCAATTTTTGGGCAATTCCATCCACAGTCAGCAACACTGGTAAAGGTGGTACCCCTTACAGTTCAGAGCATCAAAAGCACACAAATAATTTGCAGCATGGTTCACATGCTGGAGTATACATCCAACATTTGAACTCGTCCCTAAATATTAAAGTGAAAATTCAAGGGGGGGGGGAAGAGATCTCAAATCAAGCTGCACCTGGAAATATAAAAAACATAAGGCACTAGAGCAGTAAAATGGACACCTTTGATACATATTAAACTGGAGTTTTGAAAAGGTAGTATGGCTTGAGTATATAGCTATAAATTTTAATGCTCCAGAGCCATAAATTAAGTGCAATTTATTGTAGAAATGTTCATATTATTATTTTACACACTCTCAGTGCTCCCTTATTCTTTCATCTACTCTCTCCCAACCGTGACTCACTGCCAGCATTGGCCTAGGTAAAGAAAAAAGAGAAGTTGAAAATACAGAAAAGCTCCTTTGGCAGGTGCCATTTTCTTCTGCACCCTCCATTATTTCTTGAGTACCTTGATAAAAATTCTATTTAGTCATTTAATAGTTTCTAATCTGCTTTTCAGCCAAAATGTATCCCTCAATCATGAAAAACATAGAGCAGTGTGGAAGGTTCGCAACAAAGAAAAGGAATCACTTCTTCACACAGTACATAGCTGAACTTTGGAATTCTCTACCACAAAATGGCCACCAACTCAAATAGCTCTAGAGGAATTCATGAAGGACGAGGCTATCAATGGTCACAAGCCATGATGGCTGTGTTCTACCTCCAGCATCAGAGGTGGGCATTATTTATTATTTCATAAAATTTATACACTGTCTGATTTTAACAGAAGAGAAAGGGGCCTCAGTACAAACCACATAATAAGTGACTATGTGCTAGAAAGCAAGTAGGGTGGATTCCCTTTCCGCAGCTCGCTGGTTGTTAGAAAGGCAAAGGCCAGAGTTGAGAGTCAAGTTATGTGAGCTAGAAGCTGGCAGGCTGGGCAAGACAGAGCTATGTTTGATTTCTGGAGGTGTTAATACTGTAAACCCCTCCATCATAGACTCATGTGGTATATATGCATGAATAAATCATATATCATAAAGACACCACGGTCTCCTCTGTCTCTCATTCCAAGGAAACACAAACCCTGAGTAAGTGCTTGGAACCCCTGGAATCTTGAAGAGCTCAGAGATTGGAGTTTTTATAAAACTATTCTCATTTTAGCCAAAACATTTCAATGGAGACAGGAGGGGGGGTGAGATGAGCAATTCCTACAATTCCAATATTTCTATTGTTCTACTGTCTCTTCCCAGAGTTTCCTGTCATTTCTCATTTTACTTATTCTGCTTAATTAAAAGTTGGATGAATGTAGTGAGCAATGACTAAACTGTTTATGCTTGTTTGTCTCCTGTTTTAAAATTATCTTGATGGTTGATTAAATTTTAGTAACTAGGAATTAGTAAATAGATTACATATGCTGACCTTTACACAAGGTATTAGGAGTTCAGGATGTCTCCTGTTTAGAGATAAGACACATTTGAGATAAGAATGCTACCAGAGTCAAGAAAGTTCATAAAGGGGATCTCTTTTCATATGCCAATCTTTTTACTCAAGCCATGATCTACAGTAATAAACCATCAAAAAAAGTTACGATTGACACACCTATTCACACCCTAACCCCTGAAAAGCTTCCCCAGATAGTCAGGGAACTGAACTTTAATACTGAATAAAACAGATTCATAGAAGAGGGAAAGTCTGACTATTTCTGCAGTTCGTTCTCCCAAGCTTTAGTACTATTTATTACCCCAGCCCCTTGACCATAAACAATCTATACTCATGGTCATATTTTTAGACTATTAGCAGTTGGATGCTCTTTTCTCATCTATGGTTTCTCCTTGTTAGTTGTTAAATTTAATTTAAGGAGGCTTTAAAAAAGCATCTTGCTTGCCATCAATTTTATTGCAATAAATTTGGATTATTACGCTATGATATAACTCAATTAACTACACATTTATTTCTGCTTTATGGGGGGGGGAATCAATTCAACCATAAAAGGTTTCCTTTCCTTCAGTTGCAGCTGTGTGTGACTCTAGGCAAGGGTGATCTATTTATTCTATAAATAGTATTTTATTGTAAAATCCAGATCTGTGCCAACCAAATAATGTCTACAACTATTAGACAGTAGCTGCAATCCTAACCATACATAGCTGAATCCTATGAATGTTTATTCAGAAGTAAATCTGAGATCAGAGGGATTTACTTCAATTAGTCATGAAAAGAGAACTATAAAAAGAAAATCTATAGTAAAACAGTAAAAGTAATACACCAGTACTAACTGGCGACAATGCCAGTACCAAAATGTCTCAGAATGACATAAAGGTAAAGGTAAAGGTAGGTCCAGTTGGGACGACTCTGGGGTTGCGGCGCTCATCTTGCTGTATAGGCCGAGGGAGCCACCGTTTGTCCGCAGACAGTTTCTGGGTCATATGGCCAGCATGACAAAGCCGCTTCTGGCGAACCAGAGCAGCGCACGAAAACTCTGTTTACCTTCCCGCCGGAGTGGTCCCTATTTATCTACTTGCACTTTGACATGCTTTCGAACTGCTAGGTGGGCAGGAGCTGGGACCGAACAATGGGAGCTCACCCCGTCGCGGGGATTCAAACCACCGACCTTCTGAATGGCAATCCCTAGGTGCTGTGGTTTACACCACAGCGCCACCCAGGTCCCCTCAGAATGACATAAAAGCAGGTTATTGTTAGCACATATTTAAATGTTTAAGAAATCCATCAAATGAGAAGCCAGAAGAGAGAGGCAGTCATGGTGGTACCACAGGGAAGTCTGTTTCTCGCACTCCCACCCCCCTTCCCCCAGTTACCTAATGTCACCCATGGCCGAAAGACAGAAATGGCCCTCAATGCTAATTCTCAAATAGAATGGCTTCCAAGTGACTTTGTTGTTTAGTCGTTTAGTCGTGTCCGACTCTTCGTGACCCCATGGACCATAGCACGCCAGGCACTCCTGTCCTGCACTGCCTCCCGCAGTTTGGTCAAACTCATGTTCGTAGCTTCGAGAACACTGTCCAACCATCTCGTCCTCTGTCTTCCCCTTCTTCTAGTGCCCTCAATCTTTCCCAACATCAGGGTCTTTTCCAAGGATTCTTCTCTTCTCATGAGGTGGCCAAAGTATTGGAGCCTCAGCTTCACGATCTGCTTCCAGGGAGCACTCAGGGCTGATTTCCTTAAGAATGGATAGGTTTGATCTTCTTGCAGTCCATGGGACTCTCTAGAGTCTCCTCCAGCACCATAATTCAACAGCATCAATTCTTCGGTGATCAGCCTTCTTTATGGCCCAGCTCTCACTTCCATACATCACTACTGGGAAAACCATAGCTTTAACTATACGGACCTTTGTCGGCAGTGATCAAGGAGCCCAAAAAAGTAAAATATCTCACTGCCTCCATTTCTTCCCCTTCTATTTGCCAGGAGGTGATGGGACCAGTGGCCATGATCTTGGTTTTTTTGATGTTGAGCTTCAGACCATATTTTGCGCTCTCCTCTTTCACCCTCATTAAAAGGTTCTTTAATTCCTCCTCTTTAATTCCCACTTTGCAAGTGACTTAGTAAATAAGAATTGCATTCATTTAATTTCCACCTAGCTCTGAAATAGAAACTAGATTCATTTTGCATTTAAAGATAAACCTACCAAATTCACACTTTCCAGAACAATATGAGAACCAAAAAAATTATCCTCCGAAATTCACAATTCTCTCAATTTTGCAATGCCAAGTCATGTGTGAAAAAAGCAGCATACATATATTCATATATTTGTGAAAATAACATAAAATCCAATATGGTCCATATGGTCCTGTATTTTGGAAGAAATTCACACTAAAATTCACACCAATTTTGTGTGCTTTGGCCACCTCATGAGAAGAGAAGACTCCCTGGAAAAGACCCTGATGTTGGGAAGGATTGAGGGCACTAGGAGAAGGGGACGACAGAGGACGAGATGGTTGGACAGTGTTCTCGAAGCTACGAACATGAGTTTGACCGAACTACGGGAGGCAGTGGAAGACAGGAGTGCCTGGCGTGCTATGGTCCATGGGGTCACGAAGAGTCAGACACGACTAAACGACTAAACAACAGCAACAACAACACACTAAAATGCTGACAAATTTTCATGAGGGGTTTTTTTATGAAAAAAAGGGAAAGGGGGGAAATACAACGTGATCTACAACTGTGGAGAACAGAAGTTAATATTGGAAACTACAAGAAATGGAGAAAAACCCAAATTGACAGATTTGCCCATCCTTGTTTTCAATACATCTCCTTGTTAAGTGATGAAAGCAAATAGCACTGAGCAAACATAGTTAGAGAGCCAGAGTGAATGTAGGTTACAGTACAGTCACATAAAATAAAATTATATGCTAGAATTACAAGCCCTTTTTGGAGCTTGCCACCAAAACAGAGCCATATATAAAGGCTTTGCAATATTTCAAAAAAAGGCTCACTGTCGAGTGTCCAGGGGAAGAGAGCCACAGCTGTACATCAGTTGCAAATCATGTGCATACTGGGTGTTCTCAAAGTGATCAGGAAGTGATAGGGTCTGTCCCTTAAAAATGTATAATAGGCCAGTGGGGGGCTTCTACACAGATGAACCTTCTATTCCATTAACAATACATTACAGCAATAATTCAAAGTTGGTGCAGATGTTACTGCAGCTGGCTCACCCTTGGAAGTTACTCCTTCTGCAAGTGGTCTGCTCACATGAACAGTGCAACGTTCCTGTACCGTTTACACTTCTCCATGCTTGAGTTAAGAGAGGGAATCAAAAAGCGACCTGGAAACAGGAACTCACTTGGTTGAATTTGTAGAAACAACAAGAACTTGCTGTGTGTCAGTTGTTATTTGTGCAGCAAATTCTCCTTTAAAGTATAGCTTGATTTATTTAATGTAACGAGATGTAAGCGATACTAGGACACTCTGAATTGCTATCCAATTGGGAGGTGGGGAGGAGGAGAAACAATTTGATCCCCACGATATTAGTCTATAAGTAATACAGCCCAGAGAGAATAGCTTCATAAAAAATATTCTGTATCTTAGAGTGGGAATAATCTGGACATTAAACCTAGATCCCCCAACAAAGAAAACCACTCCTTTCTGTGGTCTGGTGTAAAACCCGCCTGACTCTTTATATGGAGTTTGGTGGGGTTTTAGGGCTTAGATCTAGCTGCCTCCAGGTAATACTCAGATAAACAGGGATAAGCCCATAATACCACATGACATTCAGGCAGTCAAAGAAAGGACTGGTAGAGAATTATAGGAAATAGGGAGACTAAAGCCTGAGGTTCAGCACTACATGCATTCACAGACATGGTTTTCTGTCTGTTTCTGGGAATGGCTCCAACTGATCTCCACCAACAAAGTATTATTTGAAAGCTCATTGTGTAAATACAGTGATACTTATGGAGTTTAATTGAGCAAATGCTGCTCGGAGTCCTCGCTAAGATCTAAGGCTTCTACATTCCCAGCTCTTTGGCCCCTTGGCCCCTCTGTGACACCAGAGCAGCTGTGCCAATGGTAGCCTGGAGGGCTGTGGCACTTTCGGCCACCCTCAGGCTCTCAGATGTCACAGAGAGGTTTGCAAGGTCAGTGCCTGGCAGGTGCCTGCCTTAGGAGTCACTTGCAAGAGCTGTACTCACCCAATGCAAGAGCAGAGCAGTTCAAACAAGAGCATCCTGGCTCGGAAGAGGCAAACAATGGAACAGGTATATATATATTTTTTATTCAAAAAAAAAGGTTGATGAGTTCCCAAAAGTCAATTTCTTCATAGCAGTCGTATGTGTGTGCTGCCCCTAGTAAATGGTGGCTCTTCCTTGTTAGGTGTTTGGTTTGTTTATATATTCTTTATTCTCAAAATAAAACTAGTCAGTCTGGATGTGATACGTGAAACCTATATATAAAACTCACAGGTCAGGCAAGAAGTCAGAGGCCTGGGAGAAGAAGCAGGGCATCAGAGAAGGAGAAAATAATCTTAGGAAAGCTCACCCATAATAACCAGACTTGAACTAGTTCATATACAATTGTTCTTCAAGACATTATAACAGGCATCCCCAAACTGCGGCCCTCCAGATGTTTTGGCCTACAACTCCCATGATCCCTAGCTAACAGGACCAGTGGTCGGGGAAGATGGGAATTGTAGTCCAAAACATCAGGAGGGCCGAAGTTTGGGGATGCCTGCATTATAACCTTCTCTCTCTCTCTCTTTCTCCCACTTTCAGGCATTTGATCCAGTGTTCCTCAAGCACATGGTGGGCAGAGGACAAGGGTGAATGTCTGAAGCGGGGAGCCCCCTTTATTTTTTATTTATTTGTAGCATTTCTGTATTGCCATATCCTAAATTGTTAGGGTGAGGTACAATATTAAATCATAAAAAAATTATTTAAAACAATACAGGTAGTCATTAAATTGATTGGCTTATAAAATTAAAATTATACAGCTGCAAAGGTCTGCCATCTTCTACGTATAAAGTAGGCACACCAGGCTGCTGGAATACATTAGGCAATTTATGCTTATACAGCTTTATTTCTTATGTCCATAAGGGAGGGGAGAGTCCAAATAAATCAGAATCACCAAAAAGTTTATTTGAATAGAGAAAACTCTGTGCTTCCCGCTACATTTTTTTTCACAGTCAAAATGACTGAAAACTTGAGAAACCATTCCATACTGTTGTCTCAAGCTGCATTTCTCCAGTTTTATCATCACTTTTTAAAATGGAATCTTGAGCAAATAATCATCTTGAGAGATAACAGCAGACATTATTCTCAGAGTATTTATTTGTTTTGTTTTTCAATTTTCTCCTGTCAGCATCAGGACAGAAGGCTGGGCTGTGGCTTCTGCTATAACAAACCACATCCAGCTAAGGGACTGAACCACTTAGACCTGGTGCAGACGGTATGTTTGGAAAGATTGCTTGTATATTTTTCCATGGAGCCAATTAACAGCTGATGTAAGGACTCAGCGGAAGACTGAAGCAGCTGCTTCCATGATTAGGAATCTTGAATTCCAAAGCTTCAGTGGAGCTGGTAGAAGCAGCGCTAGCACACTAGGTGGATGAGGAGGAAGTGAGCAAATCTGTCATCCACACATTGGGCCAGATTGCGAGTCAGGAATTTCCAGTCTAGCCCATGAACACCAATGGGCTTAATAATCCATCTAAATGACATTGATCCTGTAAGCACTTCTATAGTGGAAGATCACCCAAACAAAAACTACTCAATATAAATTGTTGAAATTGAAATGATTCCTGTCTTGTTCTGGGAGGAAAAGCTATTTCAGTCAACGGGCCAAGTAATGTGTTTAAGGTTTGGAATGAAAGGATTAATACAAATTTAATTCTTCTGTTGCAAATATTACGAATCAAAGCTACCTAAGACATTTGGGTGCCCAATTAATGAATGCCCTCATGCTTTAGGTAAGTTCTGATTCTTTATATGGCAGCTGTGTCTGATATAGCTTCTTTTGAAGTTAATAAAAAAAACAAGAACCCTAGACATTAATATGAAGATAAGGCCATGCCTCCTGAGAGGAGGGAACAAGATCTCATTACTTTTCACTTCTCTGTCAGTCTGATGACAGTTTCACCATATTGATATCTCATAGTACTAAGATACAGCTGACCTTCTGGGATTCTCTGACATTTTGTTGTATGGCAAGGCATTCTTTTCAGAGAATACACAGTGCTGAAGAAAAGTGCTGAAACTTAAAAAACAAAACAAAAAAAGACTATAAATCCCATGAACATTCCTTCTGCTTCTATCATCAAATTAATTTGGCAAAGGGTCCCCCTTTCATTTTGACTATCTATTTTGTGCCTAATCAGCTGAAATTATTCTTCCCCTTGTCTCATTCACCGTTTTTCTTCCTGCTTTGTCATTATTAGGCACAGTTAAAATCCTGAGTCAACCATACTTGAGAGATTATTAGTATATGGTCTGTTTTAGCTAGAACTCCCTACTGGTATCATTGCCAAAAAATATTGAGCTATTTTTTTATTAAAAAATGAATTGTTTCCTTGAAACATGATTGCTTTCCTTATTAAAGAAAACAAGCTGACTAGACCAAGTCATTGGAACACATTGGGAATGGGTGTGTAGGGTGAACAACAAAGAAAATTAAAGAATGCATTCCTTAGTGGCTGCCTCTTCCCATATTTGTCTCTCCACTTCATCAGTTTAGTAGGGAAATACTGTTCTATGCCCCAAGCTTAACTGATGGGAGAACCGAGTGGTGATTGGGGATCATGATGGCATCTACTCTGTGGAATACTCTTTCAACTGAAAGGCAAAAACAGCTGTATTTGTCTCTAAGGAGAAAAAGAACCCTCCAAAATCCAGAGCCTGGACCATGGGCGTGGTCAGGATTTCTGTTAGAGGGGGCAGGCTTTTGTTGGGGGGCAGAACCTCATGTTTTTATTGATTTGAGGGGAAGCTGCACCCCTGGCTCCCCCACTCCTTGGCTATGGCCCTGGCTGGGACATACTGTACCTAAGCGTATAAGGATGGAAGAGAAAATCGGTTCAGTATGCACTACAGCCAAATCCATCGATTTGCACTTTCTGAAACAATGCGGACATAAACTCAGCTATCCTTTGAAATTCAACCCTATCCAAATGTTGCAATGATGTTCTCCAGGCAACGTTTACAGAAATGCATATATTAGGGAAATGTGTGTATAAAAATGAAGCTATTATCAAATATAACATGCAAAAAAGATTGAATTTGGGAACATTTCTTGCAAAATGAGTACAATGATAAAAACCACATATAAAATGTGTTTATTAGGAGAAATTTGCTCTAAAATGCTGGTAAAATTTCATAAGAACTAAAAAAAAAACCCTAAGAAAGACCACTGAATAAATTGTCCATGTACAATGAACCTCCTCCATATGGATAACTTTGGGCTCATGTGAGTATGGGCCAGGAGTTCTAGTTGTTCACTGGGCTAAATTAACTATTGACAATAACTCAGAGGAATTTCCTTTCCCTCTTCGCATTAGTATGGTGAGTAGATATAGCATGCATTAGCAGAGCCTAAGAAAAACAAAATTAGGCAAGATGGAGTTTAGCTCAAGTGTATTCTATTTTGTATTTTTATGTTGTGAACTACCCTGTAAATATACTATTTATTATTATTATTATTATTATTATTATTATTATTATGTTACACAACATGCAGTGATAGTTTCATTGACCTCGCTGCACTTAAAAGACAGTTAATTAAGAGTGTTGCCCTGGAGAAGCAAGGGAAAAAGAACATAGCAACACAGAGAGAATAAATTTCCTCTACCCTTTGGCACATACTTAATTCCTTATGCATTAATGAAAATGTAGGGGAAAGATACATGAAGGTAATTTAAATTCTCCTTACGTGATGGAATTTTAAACATGCAAATTATTGTTGGGGGGGGGGGAATGCAACATCAAACAATGTTAAATTAAAACCAGAATAGTTTGGTCCAAGTCCCAAATAAGCATCAATGGCTTGAAATCAATAGAATTTTACAGGGAATAAGAACTAAAAAGAAAAAAAAGATAAAAATTAAAAAGAGAGAAGAGAAGCTAATATAGGCCTGTTGGTATCACTACATGGCTCAGAAAAACATCCAGAAATATCACATTCTCACAATATAGGATATCCAATTAAAGTGTGGGGTGGTGACGTTACAGTGTCTGACTAGGGCCTGGGAAACGAGCGTAAAAATGATCACTTAGTCATGATGAACACATGGTGACCTTGGTCCAATCACTGCCTCTCAACCTAATTAATTCACAGAATTGTAGTGTGGATTGAATGGGGAGGAAGAAGAATTAAAGAGGGAAACAAATGCAATAAATAACTAAAATCAATCAATTTAAGTTACTTAAGTCTACTTGCGCTTCAAGACCCCCAAGCCACCCCAGGAGAATAAAGACACAGAATTTGGGTTAATGTTAATGGGCAAAATTTAGGCCACAACTTTATTGGTTACAGAATGTGAGCGGTTTTGGCTTAGGCATTGGCATCAACAGACTATATCTGACTCCTGCCCACCTTGCAGGAAGTTTGGAAGGGTAAACCACCAGTAGATGGAGCTGCAACAATGCGGATTGACTCAAACCCCACCCCGGGTTTCCCTCTGGGGTCTTGGCATGGTCCTAGGCCCTCCCTGGGCTTCAGATGAGATCCACACCCCTGGATTCCTTTAACGGAATACCCTTAAGCATGAAGGGGCAGGTGATGGTTGTGCCTCCCCACCCCCACTCATCGCTATTCCAATACCTAACCGCCAAACCTTACAAAGTTGTGACGATTACTACAAGGTAAGAGAAAACCAAGTGGCTGGTGGCAATTTGCCAAGTGGAAAAAGTCTTACCAGGCCCCTCAACAGGGACCAACTGAAGTCCATAGGAGGCCAGTGACCCTACCTAAAAGAGGGCGGGAGGGCGGGAAATCCGCAGTGCAAGGCTGAAAAAGGAGCTGCCAGAGTCATGCCGCAGGTTTAAATGGGCACCGGTCACGCCCCCACAGAGCCCTAACTGGCCGCCTGGCAAATGGCGTGACGCAGACACCCTCAGCAGGACGCGGGACACTATCCTGCACCACGCTGAGGCGGGGGCTGGGCCTGGCTGCCTGAGCGCAACCCAGTCCCACTCAGAAGCAGAACTGATTTAACAGGTCTACTTCAAATAGCAATGTTACATTTTGCCAGTTTCTATTCCAACATTTATTTGTTAAAGAAAGGGCTGTATTTGTCCCCATCACAATTCCTTCGTTCCTTCCCAATAGGTCTCTACAAAATTATTTGTCAATATAAATTATCTGTCATGTTTTATTTTTACTACAGCAATGCCATTTTCTTCTGGAACATGTAAACAAGTCAATCAGAGTAAAAAATGTTGCAAATAGACTGACTGTTGTGTAGTTAGTAAAGCATCAGGACCTTCCCCAAGCTTTGCATCCCCCTTACTCAGCTGGAACGCTAACCCTATTTACCTGGGAATAAACCCCATTGAATACAATTGGTATTATTTCTTAATAGACACGGCTAGGGTTGCAAACAGTGCTGCAAGCTGCTCAGCAACCCCCATAACCCTTCCAAAATAGAAGTATCACTTAAATGGCTTTAAAGAGGATAAGACAAATTCATGGAGAGCCATGATACTATGTTCTACCTCCACTGTCAGAGACATTATGTCATAGTCTCATTGCTGAGCAACAATGTGGAATAATTGGCCAGCCAACCAGAAGTCTTTGGGGTGTACTTGCCTGCAAGCAGAGACAACATCCAAAATCAGGTCCAGTCCTGGGGTCCTGCAAACAGCAATCTGTGGGGTCAGATTGTCCAGGGAATCCAATGATCATGGGGTCAAGACAAGCAGGAGACAGAAAGGTAAGTCCAGGAACTACAAGTATTGTCACCAGCATTTGTCTGCTTCTGGAAGCTCGGCTTCAGAAGGCTGAAGCCAGCTGGTTCTCATCAGCACCTTCTCCTCTGAGTCCTTGAAGGCTGATCAGCTGCAGGTGGAGACACTCTGCCTTCTCCCCCTTCAGGCTGCTGTTCAGCAGGTGAAACTGACTCCTGGCCCATGGCGCATTATGCTTCTGCATACCAATTGCTGGGATCAGCAACTAGGCAGACTGCTGCTTGCAGGCTCCCACAGGGCTGGCCACTGTGAGAACAGAACAATCAATGTATATTTGTCATTATGTAGGTAGACAGAAATGTTTTTTGCTGTGTTGAAAAAAATGTGTTTCTGATGCTCCAATCAATCTCTAATAAAAGAAAATTCATCAGAGCAAAAAGTCATGGCAGCCAGTTGATGACTATGGCGTATTTTCCCCCCACATACATTATCTGTGTTGTGGAGGAGGGAAATCATATGCATTATATAAATAAGGGGATTGGGGAGAGATCTTTTTTTATTAGAAACATGTAAAGAAAGGAAAAGAGGGCCCTATATCACTTCAATTTGTTCTATACTGTCCACAGAAGGGAAGAGAAGGGGAATATATTTCAGCCAAAACCAACAAACATCCCGCTACCCTTCATTCCACATTCTCTGGTTTTGAGCTTTTCCACTGAAAAGAGCCCCATAAGTCAAGAATGTTAAAATTACCAGGAAGACTGTGCACACACAACTCATCACAAATCCTGGCCTAGCTATAACCACATGTTACAGTGTGCAAGTATGCGTACCAGTTCATCATAATCTTTCAGAACTGGGGGGGTGGGGTGGGAGAGAAGGGGAGAATGTCACAAACTGATCTATACATTTGCACACGCAGAGGTACAACAAAAGAAGTTTCTGCGCTATGGCTCCTGTGAGAATTGAGTTTCCTGAGTATTGTAAAGGCAACACACTTTAAAATGCAGTGTCTTAACATTGTTCTCTACTGCCTCCTCCCTCCCTCCCTCCCACCTTTCGACTCTCACAGCTACCACATGTGATGGAAAAAGTCCAAGCCAAACACTCTTACCAGAGCATGCTATAAGACAGATGACTAGGCCTCAGGCTTGGCCACTACAATGCTGTTCTATTCTGTATTTATTTTTGTAGTTCAAAGACCTGGCAGCAGCCCATCTGATGCCTGCCACAGGGACTGGTACACTTGTTTTTACTGCGGTGAAAATTTCAAGCCTACAGTCAGTGTGTGTGAGAGAGTGTATGTGTAAACACACTCACACACTTCAGTAATGTGCCAGCCACCAAGACAGAAAATGTACTAATAGCAAGAGGGTTATTTGAATTAAGCCAGCTCCCATTGATGATAGGCTGCCAACTGGTGGACCTTTCGTTAATCACAGCAACCCTGTGAAAGAGGTTTGTTTTCTCCTTATCTTAGGTCACTCAGCAGCCCAGCAATAAGCGATCTTCATAAAGCACTCTTTATTTGTTTCCAAAGGTGACATGCCTTTCCCCCACATTACTTACAAAAACAAGTTATCATCACGTATCACTATCATTTTCATGCGCTTTCTTTCTTTTTTTAAAGTCATGCGATGCAATGCACTATATTTTTTAAAAGTCAGATTAGTATTTAGTTTAATTAATCAGCATAGTGATTTTTTTTCATACATGTTCAGTGTAGTCCCATATATTATTTCATTCTCCAAGATAACTGGTTCAGCCTAAAGAACATTTTGCAACCCAGAAAAAATGTTCAAATATATTAAAGTCTCATTAAAAGAAACCTGAAACAATTGATTTTAATGGGGCTACATTCTATTATGTAACTTCTTCTGTGTTGTGCCCAGGGCCGGTGCGTCCATTTAGGTGGACTAGGCCATTGCCTAGGGCGCGAAAATGGAGGGGGCGCTGCCGAGCCTGCCCCACAAAACCCCCACACCACCGCCACCCTCCCAAGGCACTCGCTTGCGCTCCTCCCGCCTATGGAGGGGACGCCAAGGAGCCCCCAGCGGTTGCAGCGAGCAAGCGGCGGCAGTGCACGCAGCTGAAACCTTCAGCTATGGGCGCTGCTGCCGCTGCCACCGCTCACTCGCTGCAGCCGCCACCGCCGCTGAGGAGCTCAAAGCGTCCCCTCCACAGGCAGGAGGGCGCCAAGCTCCCCCCTTGGCCCGCGCTCCTCCCGCCAATAGAGGAGATGCGTCATGACGCATGCGCCCGGGGGGCACCAGAAGGTGTTTTTGTCTAGGGCGCAAAAAGCCCTAGCACCGCTCCTGGTTGTGCCCGTTGCAATAAACATTAAATTATTACAGAAGAACAGCAGCTACATATGATACGAAAATGTGGCTCAGAAACAGCCATATTTAGCCAAGTTTAGCATCAAAATAAAGTTGTGGAAGAGATGCATTCTCTCACCTTCAGCTACTTTGACTTTTATTAAAGAGGAATTGACTCCCGTTTCGTTCAGATATCAAAACGGGCTCAAGATTTGTGGTGTCTTGCAAGAAACATTTGCTAGCATCAGAGTCAGAGCCAAACTGAACAGGGCTCCAAGCAGCACCAGAAAGATCCATATCCGTGAGTGAAAGTTTACAGAACAATGGTGCCATGCTGTACCCGCAGAAAGCACAGATGGGTGAACGCTACCAACAGTGGTTTCCTTGCCTGTTGTACCCAAGGGAAGCACCCCAAATGGAGTGTTTCTTGGGTGAGGAATGGGTGGAGCTGGTGCAGCCAAGGATCCACTGGATCATAAACTGGCCCAGCTACCAGCAATGGGACTGATCTGGGAGTTTCTGCTGTTCCAGTCTGGAACAAGCAAAACATGGAATGAATCTGTTTTGCCTGCTGTGAAGTGCTCCTTGCAACTCCACTACTCCCAGGTGGAAAGTATGATTGCTCCTTTCATGCCTTATCCCTTAAGCTGCTTTGTATATGATTATACATACTTCCTTGCCAATTTATGTAATCAAAATATACGGCAACCCAAAGAGAGGTTTCTTCAAAATGAAATGTCTGACTTGTATATTATTAGAATTTAAAAAAAAAAACCCTTCCACTGTATGATATTGGTTTTCTTCTTTTGACTCGGCAGCATTTAATATGCTTACTATCGCTGGATTTCATCTTGTTTTAGAAATCACTTGCTGCCAACTTGCAAAATAAATTTAATTTTGATTTATTTTTTCTCCTAAAAGATGTTTCTATGGATAATCTTGAAATAATAGGAAAAGAACAGTGGGCAGTTTTATGCTGTAAGGAACATTTTTAAAGAACATTTGTATGTTTATATATGACCATTTACACATACATTTCTGCTCAGGATAAATTAAGAAGTGATTGACATCTTAGTAGCATAAATGTGGTTTTCAAAATGCTCTTCAAATATTAAGAAGTGAAATGCATTATTACTAGCCTTAATGTAACAGAAACAAACATGTAACATATACCTACCCAATAAACTTATTAAATATTTAGTTATTATATCCAGTCCTGGTGGAAATTATATGCAGAAAGACTATGAATCTGATTGTGGTTTCTGTTTTGAAAATGAGCTATCTCCATTATCTAAAAGCTGCCATTTTTTGAGACAATGAAAATGTTCATCCTCTTAAGACTGTATACAAATATGGAGAATGTTTAAAAATGGGTATCTAATAAGTATAAAAAATAAACAGATCAATATTCATCATTTGTTCATAGGGATTTAATCCCAAATAAGTATTTATAGGTTTATGACATTGGTCTAAAAATGGGTTGCATCTATATATTGCGACGGAAAATTTCCTTCCAATGCAAAAAAGCATATTCAAAGAAGCATTTTTCAGCAGGATCCGAGCAGGGGAAGAAAGTTAAGATTTCCCTACCTGCTGTGATCCTAATTTTTATCAGACACACAATCAGCTGCTATTTCTAGTATTTAAAATATGTCTATTCGATGTAAAAAATAAATAAATGCATTTAACATCATATCTACTGGTAGTTTGGTCAAAAATGTAAAAAGAAAAGTGGCATAAGAAATTTACAATTATATTCTAACCCAGGCATCCCCAAACTGTGGCCCTCCAGATTTTTGGCCTACAACTCCCATGATCCCTAGCTAACAGGACCAGTGGTCAGGGAAGATGGGAATTGTAGTCCAAAACATCTGGAGGGCCGAAGTTTGGGGATGCCTGGTCTAACCATTAGCACCTCCTATGAGAAATCAACTGGCTGTCCTGGCCTACTGACAAGTAAATGTTGTTGTTATTGTTGTTATTGTTGTTGTTGTTATTTATACCCTGCCTATCTGGCTGGGTTTCCCCAGCCACTCTGGGCAGATTCCAACAAAATATTAAAATACAATAGTCCTTCAGATATTAAAAGCTTCCCTAAAGAGGAAGCTTTCAGATGTCTCCTAAAAGTCTGGTAGAAGGACCTTGGCACTGGACCTCAGAATGATGGGGGTGGCTTTAAAGGTCAGCACCAACACTTTGAATTGTGCTTGGAAACGTACTGGGAGCCTATGTAGGTCTTTCAAGACCAGTGTTATGTGGTCTTGGCAGCTGCTCCCAGTCACCAGCCTAGCTGCCGCATTCTGGATTAGTTGTAGTTTCCGGGTCACCTTAAAAGGTAGCCCCACATAGAGCGCATTGCAGTAGTCCAAGTGAGAGATAATGAGAGCATGCACCACTCTGGCGAGACAGTCTGCGGGCAGGTAGGGTCTCAGCCTGCGTACCACATGGAGCTGGCTCAGACTGCAACCTCATTACTATGAAGGAAATAAGATGAGGTTAAATTATAAATCAGACTTGAGGATATTTACAGAAAATTCTTTCCCTGTATTTGTTTGGATCTTGTGAGAATTGCTGGCATCCATCAGAAGAAGTAATGGAGCAAAACAAGCAACAGTTGGAAGAGTGAGTTGCTAGAACAGAAGGTGTGTCCTTTTGCAGTTATTTTCTATGACCCCAAGGTTTTAAAATAATGCCAGTTCAGACCCCACAACAGTCATACCCAGAAATAAATGTGTCTTATTTTCTCCTTATTTTTAATTGAATTCTATGGCCTATTTTGTTGCCCATTCACACAGTTAGGATGAGAAAGCTTTATGGTACTATTTACTGTCTGCTTGGAATATAAGCACCCGGAATTATTAGATGCCATATGCAAACCCATAACTCCTAATTATGAATAAATATTATTAAATTATACCAAGACTCTGAACAGAAAGTGCCTCAATGAAAATTGTATGCAGGGCAGGATGAGGGGGGCAGAGAGATCACAATATTTAAATTTAGGGCATTTAGGACACTGGTACCAAAAGCTGAAACTTAAAGAGATAGACAAAATGTGCATGGCTACTGAAGATTAATTTAACACTGTCTGAAGACTGAAATCTGGCTAAACTAGGACATAAATGTAAAACAGAGTGTTGTTTTTGGCTCCTCTGTTTGCTCTTAATAATCCCATTCTACTCACCCAAAGACTCATCTAGACTTTAAATATTCCCAATGGTCTGACACTGACTGAATTCACATAGTAAGAGACTTACCTAGCCATAAATATTTTAGCTGTTGTTCTGTTCAATCTCAAACTAAAATGACTTGGAAAGGTAGGCTTTGGATAGGGAAAAGGTTGACAAGAAGTAGAGAAAGTGGCAATGCTTCCTCTTTGGGTGGGCCTCTCCTTCTCATGCAATCCTTTCATGCTAGATAAGGGCTGCTGTCTTTGGATGAAAAACAGGGACAGGCCAGTTGCATCTATTAAAGATTGTTCAGATGGTCTCTTAGATCAACTGAGGCTTATTAACTCTGGTAGCATGGCCAGAACCACAGCTACAGCTATTCTATCTTGCTGTAATTAAGAAAACATATGCGGTTTTTCACATCATCATCATTCAGGGTGGATGTCCAAAAGTTTTCAAATGAAGGTTCGGTTGGAAAGGTATTTAAAAAAATTATACATGCTTTAAAAATCAACTTGACCCAAAATATATGAATAGGTGAATAGTGCAAAGGCAAACACTGTTGCAAACCACCCCTATCTCTGAGTAGTGTGAGGTTCCAGCGGTTCCAGGCACTTTTCCAGGGTTCGTGTTTCCTTTGGGGAATGAGGCACAGTGGAGACTGCGGTGTCTTGACTCAATGGTCAGCCAAGTTCACAGCTGGCTTCTGCTATATGATCAGAAATCGGGTCCTCCCTAACAAGAGGGCACGTATTGCGGTGGGAACTGGGAATCAGAGCCTGTGTTGTGGGCGGGAACATTGGAACAGCCACAACACCCTGTTGGTGGTCCCTCGATCTTGGGTGCAATTGGGCTAGCGGGACGCCAGTCAAAGTGATAGAGGGACCACTATTTAACTGCTGCACATGTCCCTTAGCTTCTTCTTTCGGGCTCAGTGCATCGGAACACCCGCCCACCTCTCCCTATATTTAGGGCTTGCACTTGACCTTGCTATGCCATCGTGTGTCGCCTGTCGTTGGGACAGGGGCACGGCAGGAATTTTCCCCACTTGGCTGATTAGTTGGTGCCATTTAGGTTTCGCCTGCCGCATAGCAAACCGCCACAACTTGTAAGGTTGCGGATAGGCTCTGGTTCAGGTGGATAGGGGTGGCAGGATCCCTAGCCATCCCTATGTGTTGGATATTCCTTTAAGAAGGAATCCATGGACTCATGGTTGGTCTTCCCTGTGAGGGTTGTGCCTGGAGCCTGAGTTCAGGGCTCGTCTGGGTGGAGGCCTGGCAGACCCCTCTGCTTGCTTCTGTCCCAGGTGTTCACCCAAGGATGACTTGTGTTTGGTGCCCAGGGTCAGCGCTGCCTGCAGGGCTGCAGGTAGCTAGTCGAACCAGAGCCTATGCAACCACTCACTTGATTTGTAATCAATAAGGTTGTGGCCTAAATTCTGCCAAAAACCAAACCAAAATTTGAGCCCTGTCTGAATTTATTCCTAGGGCTGGTTAAAAGGTCTCCACACACAAATGATGGTGAAGGGGGAGGAGTCCACAGACAGACTGACAAGAGATATGCAGAAGTTTGAGTTGTTAAAAGCAGGGCTTTTTCAGCTGGAACTCACTGTAACTCAGTTCTGGCCCCTCTCAGGTGGACACCATTGCCATTCTATGAGAACAAGGGAGGAGTTCTGGCAACTCTTTTTCTAGAAAAATAGCACGTGTTAAATTACCATGTTGCAGCAAGGTGCCTCATTTTGAGATTACCAACATTACTAATATATTTGCCTTAAAAGAAAAATATATCTTATTAAATCCTTTCTGTATCCATAATATTTTAGGCACAAATAAAAGAGAAACAAACCCATGTTGTTGCTGGTGGCAACCTTCCAAAATGGGTCATCTTTTCATAACCCGACATGAAATGCAAGCATATAATAGTATTTTGTTACATATTTTTCAGACATATGACTAAGGGTGGGGCTTCTATTGATTTAGCCTATGGCTGGTATTTCATTAAATGTTATAACAGCATAACAATATTCTCACGTTTATTCAAAATTAACCTGTGGCTAGCATCAATTTAATACATTATAAAAGCAAAATATATTGTACCTGTAGATAAGGCTTTATGATATTTGTGAGCTAAAGCCCCTATCACATTTTAAATGACAAATTCTGCAGATTCTCAATAAAATATCTATTGCCTCCACCAAATGTGTTTTTCACTTTGGCAAAACCTTTGTATTTTTAGATCATCTTGACTGAAATGGAAAACTATGATATAGTCAAGAAGCAAGTAATTCATGTGAGGTCTTGTAGGTAATTTTCCTGTGGTTTTCCTGTGAATGTTACAATAAATCATAGTTCTAATAAAAAAAAGCATTGACTATGCATTTGCAGATGGGAAAAAAGACTATGCACAATAGAACAAGTCTTTGTGTGTACACATGTGCTCTATGTACAAGTTTGTAAGAATAAAACAAGACCGTACGTAACCTTTGGTAGTAAAAGCCAATCCTTGTGTGGTTCAATATCTCAAAGACCACCTTCACCAAATGAATAAATCTGGGCACAGAGACAGATTTAGGGGAGCGCAACTGGTTTGGTTGCACTCGGCACAGAGCCTCAAAGATGATGTATAACTGTGATGTAGAATGGAAGGCAAAGAGGTGGGCACATTGAATTTTTGTGTCGCTTAGGGCACTACTGAAATCTGAGACCCCAAGGTCTGCCACTGCTGACGTGGTGGATGCCAGTGGTGCTGTGGTCTAAAGCACTGGGCCCCTTGGGCTTGCTGATCAGAAGGTTGGCAGTTTGACAGGGTGAGCTCCCATCACTCTGTCCCAGCTTCTGCCAACCTAGCCATTCAAAAGTGGTGTACCAGTGCAAGTAAATAAATAGGTACCACTGTGGCAGGAAGGTAAACAGCATTTTCGTGTGCTCTGGCTTCCGTAACGGTGTTCTGTTGTGGCAGAAGTGGTTTAGTCATACTGGTCACATGACCCAGAAGGCTCTCTGTGGGCAAACGCTGGCTCTGCCGGCCTGAAAAGCAAGATGAGCCCATAGTTGCCTTTGACTGGACTTAACCATCCAGCAGTCCTTTACCTTTTACTTTACCTGCCACTGCTGAGCACTGTGTTCATTATCAGAAGCCCCTTTCCATACGAGCCAATGCCTAGGGACCGTGGGGGGCTTAGGCCCCAACAATAAAATATTTGAGAGGGCTGGGCCTCCACAAAGTTGATGGGCATTCCCATTCAAATGGTCTGTGTGCACTGCATCATGTGATCGATTATGTGGGGTGGGGCTTACCTCCCCCCCCCCCCGATATTTTATTCAAGTTGGCACACCTGGCTGTTTCTAATGGAGGTGCAGTGAGTGGCGAACCAAGCCCACGATGTGGATGTGGATGTGGACCCACATATGTGGATAAAAATTGAATTACTTGGGTCTGCCTGCCTTTGACACGGGCTCCAGCTCGTGTTGGCCTCCCTGCTTCTGTCCTACCAGTCCCAATAAACCCAATAGTCACCATAGCCGTCAGCATGTGAGAGCCACTCATGGGGTGGGGTGGGGGCTTAGTTTTCTTTTCTTCTAGAAAATTGTGCCAAAATGTCTGGCGGGGGGGGGGGATTAGTGAACAGAAAGCCATGGGCTTTTTCTCATTGTTTAATGGAGCATTTATGATATCTGGTCAGCTGACTCTATCCTTTTAAATCTGTCCTTTTGCTCTCTGATGTTTATTACCCTAATCCTCTATCAGCTTTTTTTATCTCCTATTCTTTTCTATTTGGGATAATTTCTGCAATGATCATCTAAATTTTACTTTAATTTCAGTTCTGCTTTTTAAAAAAGAGCAAGACAAATGCACTCTTCATTGAAATAAGTGCCCCGCCCCAGGTCCATTTGATCACTCATTGCTATAGGGTTTTATGCTGGAATGAAGGCCAATTCTTCAAACAATGACTTTCTCCCTCCACCTACCTTAAGTTCTAAAATAAAGCCTACTATTCCATAAATTTATCTAAATCGATTATTAATAGCGAACATCTGGTTAAAAATTGAGTTAACATCCTTTAAAAAGGTTTGGAGATGCATATTATTTAGCATTACATTATGGGTTTATAATTATACCAGATGAAACCCCACGAACTAATTTTTTAAAGTATCTTTTTCTGTATAATGTGACCAAACTTTTTTTAAAAGATAAAATAAATTACAAACAAATGATAATTACTAAGCAAACAATAGTTATAATATTTTGATGCAATATCTGTCCTGGTGCACACAATCAATATTACCATTAATTAACAACGTATGTGGTATATACGAGATATAGTGAACATTCACTTAATCAGGCCCCTATCGCAACATGGGGCAAAATTATCATACTGAATGTATATATCTAAATTTTAAAAACCCACTTTTATCTTAGTTGCTAAGAACAATCTATCAGAAACACTTTGCTCTTTTAATTTAGGAATACTACAAGTGTGACCTGCCACAGCAATAGTAGATAGGTACTCTCTCAGACCCAATGCTTATTGGAAGTGCATTTTAGACAAGAATGCACCCAGTCCATCTGCACCTACCCACCCAGGTAATGATTCACTCTCTGGTTTCTACCATCAGCTAGAGAAGCTACTGGGAGGCTACACTCCTTGTATCTAAGGAAGATAATCATGGCAAGGAGCAGACAAATCTGGCCCCATCCATCAGCCAGATAAGGAACAGCTGAAGGGAGCATGCTTTCCCTATCCTAGCCAGCAAGAAAGCTTGACTCCAATTGCCAGGTGCCCATGGAGTGCAGAACTGAAGGGAACCATACTTTGCTCACCAGTCAACTAGGTTGGGAGCATAGCTGCCAAGTTTTCCCTTTTCTCGTGAGGAAGCCTATTCAGCATAAGGGAAAATCCCTTAAAATAAGGGATAACTTGGCAGCTATGGTTGGGAGTGGGAAACATGTTGGGGGGGGCTGAACACCACATTACTTCAGGAGAAAGTGATTGGGGGCACATTACTATAGTGGACAAGGCCAGTTGCAAATCTGGTCAAGGCCAGAAATTTACAGAGTCTCACACTCACCACATAGAAAATCTCACACACTTTATAGACGTACACACACTTCACATCATCAGGCAATGGCGTTTCCACCTGCCTTGGCCCACCCAGCTTTTCCCAGTCTATGACTTTGAGAACAGCAACAGCAGCTGGGATGAGAAGTTCAGTGATATATATAGTTTTATAAGTTGTGTGTTTTTGTTTCTCAATTTGACCCTTTTACATGGTTTTGTATGTGTTGTGGTATTTTGTGTGTTGTGATTTGCTGCTATTTTTATTGATTATGGATTGGTAATTATTGTGGTTGATAAGTGTGAACTGTTTAATTATTTGCTGATGTTTAATTTTACTGTTTACTGTGAGATTCTGATGTATTGTTGAATGTTGCTTTGTTTGATATAAGTTATTTATTTTTAAGTTATTGTGACTTTTATACAGTATTGGATTAGATTGTTTGATGTTTTATTATGTTTTAATGTGTTGGAAGCCACCCAGCCAGATGGGCGGGGTATAAATAAAAATCTTCTTCTTCTTCTTCTTCTTCTTCTTCTTCTTCTTCTTCTTCTTCTTCTTCTTCTTCTTCTCATCATCATACGCACAATCACACATATACACATGCATGTTAACTCTCTCAAACACACACACCATACAAGAATACAGAGGATGCTTTTTGGGGAAAATCAATAAATAAGATTTTAGAAAACATACAGAGGATGCTTCCAGATCCACTATTTTAGGTGGGATTCAGTCATATTCCAGCACATTCAAATTGCACAATTGAAGCTGATAGTTCTTGGGCAACAAAACCATTCCCTGACCGGATGTTTTGTTATAAGGAAAATGATGAGGACATGTGCTGCGAAGTGTGGGACAGTATTTGTTGGAAGCAACTTTTCTTCCTGCATACAGATAAGGACAATGGCCATCAAGTAGCTGGCGCTGACTGCTCAATCAAGAGGCTACTGTATCAGACACAGATAGATACATATTGGTGACTGTCATTCTAACCGGTTGTTAGCCACACAGTTGTCAGGAACGCTGTGGGATGGCTGTTGGTGTTGGCATGCTGACATGCTTCTACTGTACTTGATTTAGCCTGAGGCAAGAAGCATATAGGATCAAGACTATTATATGCTGGCATAGTGGTCGGTAGAATGATCGGGAAAATATAACCTCATCTATATGAAGTTTTTTTTTTCCAAAAAAAAAAAGGAGAGCTGGGTTATTTTAATTTAGAAATAAATAAAATGACTAAGATGGGGATATGATAAATGCTCTTGCACAGCTTCTATTCATTACAATGAGGCTTACACTGATGGATTGTGCCCCATGAATTTATACGGTAAGCAGTCACTTGTAGTAGAATGGAACAGAGGAGTCAGAAGCTGTATTTATATAATATAGTGGAAACTCTTTTATTAATAGAGCTCCCTTTGCCAAATGGAAACTCCTCTTTTGAAAGCTGTTTACAATCTTTTCCAAAGCTACTTAATGCTGCTTTTTTATCATGGCTAGAATTACACAGCTTCTGCTAAATGGAAAGTCTGGTTTTAAACATCTTCCATTTTGTTTGGTAGAATGTCTCATGTATAATCCAACAGCTTCTGCTCAATGAAGTGTCTTTAGACCTAATGCCCATGGCCTTTACCACAATAGATCCAGACAGATGGATAGACAGACCAGCAGATGACAGATAAATGATGGATAGATACCCATACAGAGAGACACACAAATGATCAAATACACAGAAACAGCAGCAAAAGTGTACTACATTAGCCTTTGCTTTTGTTCTGACAATCGCTTTTAAACTTATATTGCATAAGGAGAAAATGGTGTTAACTACATCATCATCATTATTATTATTATTATTTATTATTATTATTATTATTATTATTATTATTATTATATTACTATTCTAGTATAAAATTATATTACAATCCTAGTATAAAATTATCAGTGATAATGAAGGAGAACAGCTGATGCCCAAGTGCTGGAACATTTGAAATAGCCACATAATAATTCCTGCTATCAGGCTATTTTGAGACCTGTCCCTTTTGAGCCATTTTCCACCAAGTGGGACTGAAATACTTTTTGTATAAACAGACAAGCTAGACTCTTTACAGTGATCCTGTCTCTCTAGTAGTGTTTGATGGGAGATATAGGCAAAGAGGTTGGTCACCAATATGATGCCCCCCATATGTTGTTGGAATCCAAGGATTATTTTAATTAAATAATAATAATAATAATAATAATGTCCTGAGTTCAACCATAGAAGATTCTCTTAGTGCCCCCACAAGCTTGAGGTATAGTAGAAATACCAGAGAAACAGTCTTCTCTGTGGTGGCCCCTTGTTTTTGGAATGTGCTGCCTGAGGAAGTGCTTCATCACTAGGCATTCCCTTTTTTCTCCTCCCAGGCTTTTAAAACCCACTGCTTCTAAATCTCCTGTTTTAAATTAACTGTTTCTATAGTTTTTAATGTGTTTTCTTCTGTGGCTATTTAAGGTTGTTTTTACTATTTGACTTGGTTTTTAGCTTATTTCTGTAATCATTTGAACCTGCTTTCATACTTGCTGATGTTTCCTCACTCTCATTTTCTTTCCTCTCCTGTTTGTATGATGCCTGTAGAGTAATTGGGCATGTAGCAAATTTAGTTAATAAAGAAAAATACATTACGATGGAACTCTGTGCTTGGGATTCCCAGCATAATAGTCTTTTTATAAAAATAACTGTGAGGACATGTGGGGTATATGTATAGGCCTACCATTTCTACCGCTCAGGTACCAGACCTTCCAAGTGTCTCAATTTTTCAGGGATGCCCCTGATTTAGAGAAGCTGTCCCAGTTTCTGATTTAATCTCGGAATGTCCCGCTTTTCCTTAGGATGTCCTTATTTTCATTGGAAAAATGTTGGAGGGTATGGTAAGATGTCTCCCTTTTCATTGCAGAAATGTTGGAGGGTATGAAGTACATGTCATAAAATTGAATGTGTCCAGCTTTAATTCTGATTTAGATGCTCCCACAGCAGAACAAATAAAGGAAAGAACAGTATTGATTTACAAGTATGGAATGTATGTTGCCTAGAGGTAATCCTGCTAATTGTGAAGGAAGCTCTGAAATTATTCAAGAGACAGTGTCAATTATCAGGCTTTGGAAGGGGCAACACACCATTGCCAACAACTGAGAAAATGATAGGAGGGGGAAAACATTAGGATTGTGTCCTGGTTTCCAAAGATAGTAAATGAAGAACGTCTGGAAATGAATAAACAAATTCAAAATGTCGATTTTAGCTCCTCTATTTTGCCCTCCCTCACATAGTTTCTTATGCTTCTTCCAATATGCATCTTGGTTAATTGGTAATAAGATTATTTTAAATAAGGAAGAGTACTCTCTCTCTCTCTCTCTCTCTCTCTCTCTCTCTCTCTATATATATATATATATATATATATATATTATTCACCCTTCACCATTCACCAGAAGGTCGCAAATTAGAGTTGCAGTGCCAGAAACAAGTTTAAAAGTCAGAGTTAATCTTTAGTGTAAATCATCCTTGCTTTCCCATTCCTGCTGCCCCGAAAACTCATTTAGGTAAGCTGGAAGAATTAGGGTGGCAGAGATGATTGTATGGTGATTCAGGCCTGAGCACTACCCAGAGGGATTTTTGTCTATATTGATTTGGAGTGGATTTAGTGACACACACACACACACACACACTGGTGAGTCAAAATGGCGCCATAATACATAGTTCCTGCAATTGCCACCACAACCTAGGTGTGTTCCCCCCTGTTGGATTACAACAGCAATTGTCATTTTCTGATATTCCTATTATGTCTTCCTAATGGTGCAATGTGCAAAAATGTATTTTGCCCTACTAGTACAGTGTACAGTAATATTTAGTAGACAGATAGGTGCTTGAAATTCAAAGGCAATCAACCATTCAAATAGCAGGCAAAAACAGACATATCCCATTCTATACCCCAGTCTCAGCTTATGATTGCAGAGAGTTGATCTCTGGATCATCTCTTTTCATACCTGCAACAACCTACACACTGACCATGTGTGTAGCAGGTGTTCTGCATGCAGAACGTCTCTGTTGTGAAATGTGAGCTGAATGGGGAGTCTTGACCACACAAAGAGCAGCCATTCATTTATTAATGACAAATCAAGTATTTATAAAGCCCAGTTTAACATATATTGGTTATATTTAAATCAATCTAGTTAATTCCTCTGAAGAAGATAAGGCCACAGTCATTTGAGGCATGCACATGTTTAGTCTGTGTGTTTACTGGTTTATGGGAAACCTTAGCTGCACACAAACATAGCAGTCTTTAATGTTAGGGTGGAATATATTTAGCCATTTTAGCAAGGAACTGTTGTTTTAATGCTTTTGCGTACAAGTTGTTGTTGCTTGATTTGCATCTGGTCCAGCAGCCCATAATTCGGCAAATTCTCAAGTAAAGCTTTTATCTGGTCTTCTAAAAATACTCTGACTGCTTTCAAAGAAAGCAGAACAAAAGTACTCCCTTTAAATTCCAGGCACTATTCATCAGGATGTAAGAAGAACAAAACCAAGTCCTGTTGGAGGCACAGAACTTTGATGTCTGTAAGAGATTTCCTGCAAATCAGACTACCATGGCCAAGTGTCATTTTTAGTCCACCTTCTCTGAAATAATTGAACTTAGATGAGGAGGAACTTCTCCTTTATTCTCTTGCCTGAGTGCTTTGATGAGCCAGCTGTCTGAACATCCTCATAGACCAAACTCACCGTACTGATGGACAGGCATTTATTTTATGAAGACTTTCAGCTAAGCCGCAAAATGAAGAAATTATATTTGAAGAGGAACACTGAAGTTGGTGGTTTTTTGTCTCAAATTAGATATGGATGATGGGGGGGGTGACACTTACTGCTCACAGCAGTCTGGGAAGGAATTATACACTAACTAGGTAAAGGTAAAGGGACCCCTGACCATTAGGTCCAGTCGTGACCGACTCTGGGGTTGCGCGCTCATCTCGCATTATTGGCCGAGGGAGCCGGCGTACAGCTTCCAGGTCATGTGGCCAGCATGACAAAGCTGCTTCTGGCAAACCAGAGCAGCACATGGAAACGCCATTTACCTTCCCGCTGTAGCGGTTCCTATTTATCTACTTGCATTTTGACGTGCTTTCGAACTGCTAGGTTGGCAGGTTGGCATACATACACTAACTATAGATTCCTAAAAGTGCATTAAAAGCACTGGTATTTCAAGTGCTTTTTTTTAGAAATGGCAAGGAGGGGGAGATAAATATCTGAAGAGAGCAATTTCTATGCTGTACGACCCACCACAACAAATGAATAATCATTTGTCAAATTTAGGTGCAGTGGGTCTGAGTGCAGATAGATCCCAGGGTGAGGTTCCAGAAGTTCTCAAATATATCCATGCTTGTTCAGGTTCTTAAAAATTAACAGCATAAAGCCAATGAAAACTATGAACCATGGTTGCATATGATCAAGCTTCCCAGTAAACATGTACAGTATCTAAAGAACTTCCAACAGTCAACTCTAGTCCCAAATCTCTGCTTTTTTCCATTTGCAACCACTCATGCATTTATCTTCACTCTGGAAAGCTAAATCAAAGACAGTCTTGGATATATGAATTAAAATTTGTGCAACCTGTGCATCCTTCCCTTGTACTGTAGGTATCAACAATTCCTACAATATCACAAATGTGATCATGTGAGTCATAGGTGCCCATCAAGTTTGGGTGCAAGGAGCAGGCCACCAAAAAAAAGTAAAGCAAAGAAACAAGGGATAGTGAGATAGCAAGGATGATGGATGCACAATAAAGCATGGCTGTGAGCTGGGGCAGAAGTGAGAATATATAAGGCAAAAACTGAACATGAAAACACAATGAAAGGGAAGGCTGAATAACTGTATGTGCACACAAGCTGATTTGAAAACAAAACAAAACATTGACTTAGATCCAGTACCACGAGAACAAGGACCAGCTCGGCCAGTCCTACCATTAGGCAGTGTGAGGCTGTTCCTCCTGAACCCCTTGGCTGTACCCTTTTGCTGAATGACAGAACTGTGTGTGCCCTATGGCAGGTTCTCCACCCCCATACCTAGCCTGATACAGTGGATGACACTATCAAATAGTCAGTACTAGAGGAAGATTCAACTGTTAGTCCAGTTAGCTTCTGTACATGGAATAGGAGGGTACCATTTTGTCCTCCATCTCTGTCAGCAGATGTCTTGGGCTGGCTTTGAGGACTAGCAAACTGGGAAAATGCCATCTTTAAAGAAGTTATATCAGATGGATCTCACCATGACATGCATCTACAAGATAATGTGCTTGTACACACATGACTCAAAAAAGCAGAATTTATCAGTCTGATATTGGTCTCCTCACTCCAAGAGCAGAGGCCTATTGGTTTCAGTTTCTTGGCTAGCTTCCTTGTAATAAATATAGGCTTGGTGTATAATAAAAACCAGATGAGTAGCTCTCAAGCTACAGATGTCTTCTTTTTCTTGTGATTCCAGCTAAGATTGTTCTTACTCTTCATAATCTCCCACAGCTGCCAAAAATCCATCTTATCTTTGCATGAGGTGAAATTTCCATTAGCAGCTATTATGGTAGCAGAGGTCAGACATCCAGTGTCAGATGAGCTGCTCAAAAGAAAATGTAGGCAATGAAAGAAAGTTTGAGCTGAGATGGAATATATATATATATTAAAGAAATCCACACAAAATTATTAAACCAAAATTAACATACATGCAATAATGTATTGACAAAGTTGCTGACGCCACTGAAGGGGAAAAAAGATATATCCACAAAATGAAATAAGATTTCAATGGTTAAAAAGATAATACTGGAAGGACTATAGGTCAGTGGTAGAGCACAGTTTGCAGAAGGTCTAATATTTAATCCTTGGGATCTTCAGAGAGGATTGGGCTAGGAAATAAATTTTTGCCTGAAAAACGTCTGATAGCTGCTTCCAGTCAACAGAGACAATGCTGAGCTACACTGGCCAATAACATAAAGCTGAAGAGCATAATGTGTTCCTATTATGTTCCACTTTCAATATGTAAAAGGAGCTATCTTTTGAAATTTGCACTTCTTTGAATTTTATGGTCTATTTTCCAAATAATGCACACAAAAAGGTGTATATTAAGAGAATATATGTGTATAAAATGCATAGGGAAGATACCATAAAAGACATAATAGGCATGATAGCATTCAAATATTTGTACATTAAGATAAATCTACACAACAATTTGTGAACTTTTTAAAATAAAAAAATAAAATAAAAATCACAAGCTGTTGCAGAAATGTGGAGAACTGACCTTAAGATTGGCAAAATGACAAACCCATGAGAAACAAAAATGGACAAATTTGACCATCCCTAATATCCAGCAGGTGTTTCATTTTCTTTTCTGAAGGAAATATCCAGTGTCAGCATTGCAGAGTATTAAATAGCTAACATGTCAAAAAGTATGAAAGAGATTTTCAAAGGAACAAGGAATGGACAGCAATCCATCTGCGAGACTTTTCCTTGACTTCGTTGGTTATGAATGACATAACGTTGCTATGCCAGCAGTGCGGTGGACGTTTCCCCCTCTCAGTCACTGTATCTTCAGCAAACGATAAGTGTGAAGTGGATCGCAGTTCCATGAATGCAATTCGTGGCTTGCATTTAACTAGTAAAATATCCCAAACAGAACTTTTTGATCTTTCAGTTACAACTAGAGACATTTTCAGGAAACTATCGCTTTACGTGTTCTCATAAACTAGAAAAATGTCTGTTTTTGTTTCATTCTTCCAGTGAAAGACGACCAATAGTTACTCATTGGTTTCCTCGTGTACATTTATTGGGCTGATAAAGACTGCAAGATGTAGTGAAAGAAACTCTTGGTTTATTTTACTTTGGCAATAATAAAAGCATGTAGCCAATTTTAAAAGCCTAAATAAAGCCAGAAGAAAATAATTGGTATATCCTGATATAACCAGTACACACAGAGAGACAGACATGCACACACACACACTCCACTCATCACACACACTCCACTCATTCTTTTACAGGTACCTTCCAGAAGTACAGCCAATCTTTTTTTTTTACTAGCCAACTGTTTTTAATTCTTTGCCTCTTATTTTTAGGGTTATTACAGCAAAAATTTCATTGGAACCATAGGAGCTTTGGTAATGGAAGTAAAGAAATAACTTATATGGTACCACAAAGATACAATTTTTTTAAAAGAACCATTGACCAACAATGCGCCCAACTCAGATATCATGTTCCCTTCATAATTCAAGGAATATGCCTTAGAGAGTAGCCAGTGGTGAGGCATGGGTCTTGTTTAAGCAGTGGCTCTGCTCAAATTTAAATGCGCCTGCTAGTGCTACACTCTTACAGTCAACTAAAAAGAAGCTTCATATCTAACCGCAGAAATCTGCTCCACCTCCACTATTCATTTTTCCATTCTGTAACAGTCCACAGGGCACATGAAAAGTACTTGATGCTTTTTTCAAATTACTAGCTATAAATTTTATTTTCAAAAATATGAACAGATTTCAGTCCAGCCTGCAGAGTTGAAGTGAAGGTCATTACATGCCAGCAGTCTAAGAATGGCTGTAATTATACCTTTTTTATACTATTTTTCTGGTGCTATATAGAACGCATCATAAAAACACAGGAAACATTAATCTACAGATTACTGTTATAAGCAGAAAATGTCTACCCCCAATTAAAAATAGCCTTAACCTTTTACCATTTTTATTTAAAATAAAAACAAAAAACACTTTTCCCTTTAGAAGCATACATATTTCCTTTAAATGCCCATTACCTAAATGAGTGGGAGCCAAAAATCACTTAAAATACTACGCATAGGTATATATTGATTTAGTTACATTGATTTCCATGGTACTAAGTTGACTTAGTTGCACAGGTTTAAAATGGGTATCAATGCAAATTAATTTTCTGTCTTACGTTTTTCTTCCAATTATTGGATTGTAATAGCATTGATTGCCATCAAATTAAAAATGAAATTACAGAACTGAAAATGATGCCCCAACCTGGATGTCTATCATAGCCTAGGAGTGCTTTAGTAAAGCACACACAGGAAGAACAGAAGAAACTGCCTTAAACTGAATGGTCCCTCCAGCTGAGTATTGTCTGTAGTGGCTAGTTCACCAAGAGATGCCAGGCACTGAACTTGGAAGGATGAGCTCTACAGCTGAGCTATGGCTACTTAGATCTCATTTGCTGGATAGGGACAACTGAATCTTATCCAGTTGTATTGACCAGAAGCTTCACTTTGGCTTCATAGTACACGCAACTTGTCAGATTCATTTCAGCAGAAGGAACAGGTAAAACCACCATGTGTACTGGGAGAGGACAGTGGCAGTAGTACGACTGAAAGGTTGCTGAGTGGATGCCCTGATTATATCAGTAGTCTACACAGCCACCAGCTTCACACCACTGATGCCTCTCAGCACCACAAGATATTTCTACTGCCATGCCGGACAGCTTCCACTTTTGCTTAATGAACCATCTCATCAGCTAGCACTCATCTCTGCATATAACATAGGTCAGCATGAGGGTTTACTAGGTTCCTACAGACAATGTAAACAGGAACAGAAATCCAAGCCATAAAAGGGGGGGGGAGCATGACTGGCTTTTACTACCTAAATACAATGCAAAGCAAATGCCCACAATGTTTCAATACTAAAATTCAAATCAACTGCCCACGGGATGTCAACCAGAACAGGGGATAATAATTACCAATCAGAGATGGTTCACTGAAACCAAATGGTGGATGACCAGTTCTCTGATCTTCAGGCAGAAGTGGGTTCTGGACCTTCTCCTGTCAGTCCAAGATAAGGCATCATCTATGGAACAGGCAGGCCACCCTGCATTATGTCACCCATGAGAAGTCTCTTCTTCAGTTGACACAACTTGAACTAATTGCATCCTATATTCTTGTTTGCTTACCTTCTGTTTTTTTCTCTTGCTTTTTTATAATATTTTTTTCCCTCCTTATGCTACAATCTTCCATCCCCTGCGCTTGCAAAAACTGGCTGAAGACCTGATGGCACACTTGCATTATTTCTTCACCTGTTATCTATGTGTTGTGATAACTGCATAAATGGTCTCTGTAAGCATACAGGTGAAGGAGGAAGCATTCCTAATGTAAACTAAAGCCATGGTCTTTCACCTGCTTTCTAGTACCTCTAATCATTCAGATTGAATATCCCCTATTCAAAATGACCTTAACAGATTAGACAACTGGGCCAAAGCAAACAATATGAATTTTAACAAGGAGAAATGTAAAGTACTACACTTGGGCAAAAAAAAATGAAAGGCACAAATACAGGATGGGAGACACCTGGCTTGAGAGCAGTACATGTGAAAAGGATCTAGGAGTCCTGGTAGACCACAAACTTGACATGAGTCAACAGTGTGATGCAGCAGCTAAAAAAGCCAATGCAATTATGGGCTGCATCAATAGGAGTATAGCATCTAGATCAAGGGAAGTAATAGTGGCACTGTATTCTGCTCTGGTCAGACCTCACCTGAAGTACTGTGTCCAGTTCTGGGCACCACAGTTCAAGAAGGATACTGACAAGCTGGAACGTGTCCAGAAGAGGGCAATCAAAATGGTCAAAGGCCTGGAAATGATGCCTTATGAGGAATGGCTTAGAGAGCTGGGTATGTTTAGCCTGGAGAAGAGAAGGTTAAGGGGTGATATGATAGCCATGTTCAAATATATAAAATGATTTCATATAGAGGGGGGGAGAAAGGTTGTTTTCTGCTGCTCCAGAGAAGCGGACACGGAGCAATGGATTCAAACTACAAAAAAGAAGAGTCCACCTAAACATTAGGAAGAACTTACTGACAGTAAGAGCTGTTCAGCAGTGGAATTTGCTGCCAAGGAGTGTGGTGGAGTCTCCTTCTTTGGAGGTTTTTAAGCAGAGGCTTGACAGGCATATGTCAAGAATGCTTTGATGGTGTTTCCTGCTTGGCAGGGGGTTGGACTGGATGACCCTTGTGGTCTCTTCCAACTCTATGATTCTATGATTCTATTTGTTCTTTTCTCCTCTCTCACACACACATCATGCTTCCCTTTCTGCTACTTCCAAATCGTGCCATCTCTGCATGGCCTTCCTTGATTTAGTGCAAACATCAGCTTGACAGCTTTGCAGTCCATACCTTTGCATAGTCCACCTCTCTTTAAATTGTGGATAGCACCATAAAGCTCCACACAGACTGAGAACCAAAGGTTTGCCCATGTCAGGTTAGTTTTGCTCATACCAAAAGTGTTGTTCATGTCAAGCCAGGTTGGCCAGGCCAACTTAACCAAGCCTTCATATGCATCTCTACTTCTTCCACTGAAATGAATAGAAAAGAATAACTAGCAAACAGAATTCAAGTTCTGCATTCAAACCCATTCATCCACAAGGAATCACTAAACTTAAGTGTCTGGCTACAAGACAATAGGCCCACTTTTGAGCAGGAATTGAAAGAAATAAGGCCAGAAATAAGAAGGTTTACCTGACAAGACTACATTCAATAGATTAGTTTTTAAAGAATTGGCTTATGATTACTAGACAGCACTCAAGAGTTCTGGGCTGGAGCAGACTATATGTAATTTATAGTGTTATTTATCCGGTATCTCTTTTATCAACCTATGTGGTCCATCTTGAAGTAATTGTTTTTCTCTGTGAATGCATCTTCATTTTATCTCCATCTGTTTTTCAGATCAATGTTTTTTTTATGAAAAAGGGATTGTTCTGGTTTTGTCTATTTATTCCACACACACACACACACACACACACACGGCCATTGAGTGCATACTGCTGTTTATGGCAGAGTGTCTATTAATTAAAGTTTCAAAAATGCTTTTAATTGTAATGGAAATCTCTCGGCCTTCAGGTATATAGTATTAAATTGTCTTCTTTACCAATTGAGATAACTTAATAACTTAAATTAATAGTGAAGATATATGTATTGGAATACAGTATATGAAACGTCATCTTCATTTTTTCAAATGCAAGTAACAAAAGTTGGAGTTATATATAATTATTACCATATTTTATATGAATCTTCTTGTAAATTAGGTCTCTCAAAACACATCACATGGCATGCCCCCTTTTCTTGACTGGGCAGCAGTTGCTCATTCTACAAAAGAACCTGAAACAAATAAAAACACACTGATTAAATTTTACTCAAGTCGTATTTGTTGTCGCAGATCAAACTTTATGGAATATAGACACAAATCATGTACCAAATAAAGAATCTTTATCACAATGGAACAACAACAACTACAAAATGCATACCTTTGCCCTATAAGGTTTAACAATAATGTTGAACACTCCCCATTGTCTTTTTCTTTGACTAGTGCGTACTTACATACCTGGCCCCTACTCTTACCTGGGAGTTTAGGGGAGTCACCTTCTCCAAGGTCTGATGGATCTCCTGTTTCAAACACTAGAGACAAATCTCCAGCTGTATTTACTTACCATTAGTTCCTACCGAGGAAATCAATCACCCATGTCTATTAACAAGAAATTTTCCTATTAAAGGAAGGTCAGCTTGCTATAACATCATAAACCCTTAGGAAAGGAACGATAGCTCAGCCACAGAGAAGATGTTTTGCATGCACAAGGTCCCAGGTTCAATCCCCAACATCTACGTGTAAGGCTGAGAGAGACCTGTCTGAAACCCATGACAGCCACTGCCGGTCAGTGTAGACCAAACCAAGCTAGACTCAGTATAAGGCAATTTCCTATATTCCTATAATAGGTAATTCCTAGAAGAAAATGTGATTGTATATACTGGGGGAAAATAATCACACATAATTATATTTATCCAGCCTGCAACAGTATTATTCCATGTGACATTATTACTCAGTAACCCACTGACCTAGTTTCAGTGCAACAGAGTTCACATCATCTACTGAAGCAGACTTGTAATGAAGTTTAAAGATACGTGAAAGAAATTATCTGACCTACAGTGCCAGACTGGGCAGTACTAATCTGCCATGAGTTATAGCTATTTTGTCAATCACTAAGGATTAAACAGATGTAGAATGATAGTATTTTAGTGTTTCCTTGGATTTCGTAATCAGGTTTCAGCCTTTAGTGTTCAGTCTCTTGCCCTTCCTGTTTCATGTGGTAAAGAGAGCAGGGGAGAGGGGAGAGGGGAGAGGGGAGAGGGGAGAGGGGAGAGGGGAGAGGGGAGAGGGGAGAGGGGAGAGGGGAGAGGGGAGAGGGGAGAGGGGAGAGAGAGAGAGAGAGAGAGAGAGAGAGAGAGAGAGAGAGAGAGAGAGAGAGAGAGAGAGAGAGAGAGAATATATGGACTGATTGGCAGGTACAGCACCCAAAAAAATTCTCGTGACAAAATATATACTTTTTTTAACCAATTCCCTATATTTATACAAAGGATGCAGTCATCTACCTGTGCAGTACAATGGATGCACATTATAATAAAGAACACAATGGGAAAGTCATTGTTCTATGCTGCTGAAGGACAATGTTACCAGTATGAAACGCTCTAAAATCACCCATTTTAAATATCTTGCATATATATGCCTTGCAACAGAAAGCCAAATCTCTCCTCCCCATTTAATAATAATAATAATAATAATAATAATAATAATAATAATAATAATAATAATTTATTTATACCCTGCTCATCTGGCTGGGTTTCCCCAGCCATTCTGGGTGGCTTCCAGCAGAATATTAAAATACAGTGATTCATCCAATATTAAAAGCTTTCATAAACAGGGCTGCCTTCAGATGTCTTCTAAAAGTCAGATAGTTGTTTATTTCTTTGACATTTGATGGGAGGGCATTCCACAGGGCAGACACCACTACTGATAAGGCCCTCTGCCTGGTTCCCTGTAAGTTCACTTCTCGCAGTACAGGAACCACCAGATGGCCCTCGGTGTGGGATCTCCGTGTCCAGGCAGACCGATGGAGGTGGAGATATATACTGGGCCACGGCCGTTTAGGGCTATAAAGGTATACTGAGCCAAGGCCGTTTAGGGCTATAAAGGTCAACACCAACACCTTGAATTGTGCCCAGAAACATACACAGAGGTGGTGAAAGTATAATTCTGACTTTGTAAATGTTGTTGCAAAACAATCCTAAGTTCTCATTCAAAAACTATTCACCATTTATTAATGTGTTCATTCATAGGCATTTATAGCCCACCATTCACCATGCTGTCCCAGGACAGGCTACATACAGCTCAATACAATTAAACACAAAAACATTAATAATAATAATAATAATAATAATAATAATAATAATAATAATTTATTATTTATACCCCGCCCATCTGGCCGGGTTCCCCCAGCCTTCCTTAAATGGGAAGGATATTCAGAGCTCCTTGTTGATGCCTTGTTGATGTTCAGTGCCTGAAGAAGGGAACAAGCAATTTGAAGAGCTATTGGTGCCTTCTTTGACCAGACTACAGTTGAGGACTTATTAAGATGGTCCACCGAGAGGCAGTTGGATTCTTTGGCTTTGCAATAGACCTCAAGCTGACCCACAAAGCCTCTCTGCCAAAGCCCCAGTTGGTCTGTGGAATGGAAAACTGACCCAGGGGATTACTGCCATTGCTCACTGGCTAGGAAAAAAAGCAGTTCCTTGGTTTTCTGAGGAGCTGCCAGAATTTAAGTGTCTGAGATGGCTGAAGTACAGGTGGCAGCCTACTTGTAACAGATCTGACCCAACACAACTTGGAACTCCATCTGTAAGCTTGCCCACCTAGCTTCCATGGGCCACCCTGCTAGCTTGGCTCTCATCCTCTCTGCCTCTTCATCCCCAAATGCCTTCAGAGACTGCTTTGTCCCTCATGATGTTTAACATGAACCAAAGGATTGTACATTTTAAGCCACGAGCGTTCTTCAAATTATGTCCACATTTTGTTGAGCATTGCCAATCACATTGGATTCATAATTGGAACCACAGGCTGCTGTGGTACCTTTGGAGGCTTCAATATAGGAGAAATGAATGAAACTACTTGACCACAGGATATTTTAAAAGTCATTGTAAATATGTGCATGCAGTGAAATGGGTGATATAATACGTTGCTCATGTGACTATTTTCCACCGGGATGAAATCACGACTTTCTACTGGAACTGACTTTGTTAGTTCAGGGAGCCATTGCTGATTTCAACTACATTTGTTTATTTCTATTATTTTCTTAGTCTGGGTGGCAAAGGCCATTAAGTAAAAGAATTGCCATGATGCATTTCGTCTTTGGCGTAGGCATTCGTGCCCCTTGCTATGAGGCTTATCTGGCACCTTCTTTATGGTCATTCTAGTGCCAGGTGAATTTTTGTTCATTCTCTTGGGCCTTCAAAAAAAAATTGTGATTTTACAGTTTCAAACCACTGTTTATATGCTGTGTAATTTAGTCGTCTGGTTTTATTCCATCGGCTGGAAACGTTTAGGCTGCAAGGTGTTATTTTATATTTGCCTTTTACGACGCAACCTTTTAGTATTTTAATTGCTATTGCATTGTGTTATGTCACCCTGAAAATTAGTGAACAATGTAATTGGGCAATCTTATATACTGTAACTATAAGAAATAAATATGAGTGCAAGATCTAAACATTAAGAATACACTGCAGAAGAACTATGTAGCAGAATGACATGATTGTGAAACATCTCAAGGTGAAGAAAAGTTTTGTTTAAAATCAACTCAGAAGTTCAAGCTTATTTCTTGCTTCTGCTTGCTTATCTATAAACATACCAGCAAGGATTACCCGATGATTTCACAACAATCATGTGAATGGGGATTGGGTCTGGGGGCACAGGCTTAAGGTTCATGCACAGCTCCATAGGACTATCAGAGCTCTGTGAAACATTGATGGATCACATTGCAAGTATTTACCATTCAGACTACTATTGTTGCAATTAGTAGCTAACTAAAAGGAAACTCGGAGTATGTGCTTGACAGTGTTTGTATAACAAAAGCAGAGGCAAAAATGACTTGCTCCTGTTGCTGGATATGAAAACTAAACAGCTGGGGAACTGAAGAGCTGAATTATTTATATACAGAGGTATTAAAAGTAAATAAAAAACCACATAGTAAGCTCAGCAATTTCATTTGTCTTTTCTGAACTCCCTTCTCTCTTAGAACAGAGCATTTTGTTAAAATAGAATACAGAGACATTCAAGTGGAATACTACTATTTTGGCATGTGCAAAAAGAAATGTTGACACTTAACTCATTTTTTTAAAAAAAATGGGCACTATTATCAAGTGCTTATGAAATGCTCATTAGAGTTTTCAGCACTAATGTGTTTAAAAAAACACCCCTCAAAATCCAATGTACTTAGCTGAGCTTCTACCAGGTGTTCTCTGTATTATGCACTTAAGGATGTGTGCATTTATGTATATTATTATTATTATTATTATTATTATTATTATTATTATTAATTTTAAACTGCCCTTCAACTGATGGTCTCAGGATGCATAAAGGCACAGAGTAAAATGTAACATAAAATCAACAACAAAACCATAAAATTATATTGTAAATCACTGCAGGATGCCTCACATGAGGCATAAAGCCAGATGAACCACATATGATTTTAATAGGCAATAAAAAGGCACCAACAATAGGATAAATGTATCTCTAATGAAAGAGATTGCCATAACTGGGGTGCCATAACCAGAAGGTGCTGCTATATATCAGTGTGGAGTATTATAGAACTGCATGTATGCAATATGGGGAAACTTTCACATACTGACACATCCAGTACAGTGGTACCTCGGGTTAAGAACTTATTTCGTTCCGGAGGTCCGTTTTTAACCTGAAACTGTTCTTAACCTGAAGCACTACTTTAGCTAAGGGGGCCTCCTGCTGTTGCTGCACCACCAGAGCACGATTTCTGTTCTCATCCTGAAGCAAAGTTCTTAACCTGAGGTACTATTTCTGGGTTAGCGGAATTTGTAACCTGAAGCATCTGTAACCTGAAGCGTTTGTAATCCGAGGTACCACTGTATAGCAATTATGACCCACCATCTGAAGAAAATAATATTAAGAGGAAAATACTCTTTTTGATTTTCATAACAAAGGCTTATGCCTGTTTCTGTGAGATGTCTTTCTTTTACAGATTTTTTTTAAAAAAATATCCATATATAATCTATAAATCATACATGAATAAAGACTTAGGGTAGTTTCCTCCCCCCTTAAAGACCTCCTTAATTATCTCTACCATTTATGATATAAGGACTTTAAGCATTCAGGAGAGAAATGAACTATCTCCATGAGAAGAAATGGGAAGGATCACCAAAAAGGCTTCCTTCATAAAGGGAAAAATGCGGGATCATAAACTTGGAAACATTGCTGAAAGTTCTCTAGTTCAATCCCTTGGTGGTGATAGTGTAGCTCCACCATTCCTAACAGATGCTTATTTATTCTTTTTTAAGAAGATATCTCCAGAGATATGTAATCTGCAACATTTTTCAGGAATCTGCTTCCATTGTCCAATGGCTTATCTTTTTAAAATACATACATTATGTTTCCCCTAATATTCAGAATTTCATTACTTCATCGACCTTTTTAGAGTCAGGATCACAGTGTTAAATGCAGCATCCCAGTATATGCAACAACTGCCCTATTCACTTGAACTCAGAACGTGTTTCCCATGGGTGCAAAACTCTCTGCTACGTATGTGAGAAGCCAAAATGTATATAAAAGAAAGAAACCATCATATGAACTCTTAATGTTCATACATATATATGAGTATCTGTAATGAATAAAACAGAGGATTTTTTTATGTTGTTAGTTGATGCTAAGTGATTATGGCCCTCATCAATGTTGAGGTCATGACTGTGTTAATGTGTAGCAGCATTGCTGAGCATTCAGCAAACAAAGCCTTTCTGAGCATCCCATTCTCTTTTTTTTTTTAAACATACTTTTTATTAATTTTACAGAATACAAAAAAACACAAAAACAAAAACGGTACATACATAAACACCTTTTCCACCTCCTTCCTACCCACCCACATGGGTCCTCCCCTGCCACAGAAGTATCCCATGTATGTGAACAGTCAGAGATGGTCCATTTTATGCTTGGATTTCTGTCCTCCTCCCCCTCCCCTGACCCCAAAGCCCCCCCCCCCCTGCCACCAGGGAGCTGAGCATCCCATTCTCAAATCTCTATCACTCCCACCTTGGAAACAACATTGTGCCATTTTTATCAGAGCAGCTGATGAAGATGGAAGCCAAATGTTTTGCCACACAGATAAAAAAAATACTTGCAATTACCTAATACTTGTTAATTCCAATAATGTACAGTGGTACCTTGGTTTGCAACCATTTTGGATTACAACCATTTTGGAATACAACCACATCAAACCCGGTAGTATGTGTCCCTTTTTTTGGATTACAACCCATTTTTTTTAATTACAAACCATGGGGGGGGGGCATTAGCGAAAGTGCGCCTTGGCTTACAACCTGTTTTGGTTTACAACCGGACCTCTGGAACGGATTATGGTTGTAAACCAAGGTACCACTGTATATATTTTGTTAGTGATTAATGGAGTCCTAAAAGGAATTCAGAGCAGGCTTGTGTTAAATTGGAGTTTGATGCTTTGGTATCAGGTTTTTTTAAGGTTACAGGTAGGTAGCCGTGTTGGTCTGGATCGAAGTAAAATAAAAAAATTCCTTCAGTAGCACCTTAAAGACCAACTAAGTTTTTATTTTGGTATGAGCTTTCGTGTGCATGCACACTTCTTCAGATACAGTGAAATGGAAGTTTCCAGGCACTTATGTAGAGAAGGGGTGGGGAGGGGTGGGGAGGGGGGATCACTCAGAAGGGTGGTGGAAATGGGTGATTGACTGACTGATAGCTGTTGATGACCGCAAACGACTGCAAATGGTTTTGCATGAAAAAGCAAGGGTTGAGATGGCTGAAGATCGCTTATCATGTGTAATGAGATAAGAACCCGATATCTCTGTTCAAACCAGGTCCCTCCATGGTTTTGAGCTTGGTGATAAGTTGCAATTCAGCAACTTCTCTTTCCAGTCTATTTCTGAAATTCTTTTGTAGTAAGACAGCTACTTTGAGATCTTGTATAGAATGTCCTGGGAGATTGAAGTGTTCTCCTACTGGTTTTTCTGTCTTCTGGTTCCTGATGTCAGATTTATGTCCATTTATCCTTTGGCGTAGGGTTTGGCCTGTTTGTCCAATATAGAGAGCTGAAGGGCACTGTTGGCATTTGATGGCATACACAATGTTAGAGGATGAGCAATTAAATAGTCCTGAGATGGTATGTTGGATGTTGTTGGGGCCAGTAATGGTGTTGTCTGGGTGTATGTGGCAGCAAAGTTGGCATCTGGGTTTATTGCAGGCTCTGGTACCAGTGTCCATGTTAAGTCTGGTGGTTGTATTATTGTGGGTGAGGAGTTGTTTAAGATTGGGTGGCTGTCTGTAGGCAATGAAAGGTCTTCCTCCCAGAGCTTGAGAAAGGGAGCGGTCATTGTCCAGGAGAGGCTGTAGATCTCTGATGATGCGTTGTACTGTTTTAGCTTGGGAGCTGTATGTGATGACTAGTGGTGTTCTGTTATTTTCTTTTTTGGGTCTGTCTTGCAGCAGGTTCTCTCTAGGTATCTGTCTGGCTCTGTTGATCTGTTGTTTAACTTCATCAGGTGGATATTTTAGTTCTAAAAAGGTTTGCTGTAGATCTCTTAGGTGAGATTCTCTGTCTGTAGAGTTGGAACAGATGCGGTTGTAACGTAAGGCCTGGCTGTATACGATGGATTGTTTGGTATGTTTGGGATGGTAGCTAGAAGCATGTAGATATGTTTGTCGGTCAGTTGGTTTTCTGTATAAGGTGGTGTCTATACGTCCATCCTGTATTTTTATAGTAGTGTCCAAAAATGTATTTCTTGCATAGATTGGTTCATTGTTAGGTTGATGGTGGGGTGAAAGTCATTGAATGTCTGGTGGAAGGTTTCCAGGGTCTGTTGTCCATGTGTCCAGATAATAAAAATATCGTCAATGTATCGCAGGTACAGGAGAGGTTTGAGTGGGTAGGAGTTAAGGAAACGTTGTTCTAAATCTGCCATGAAGATGTTGGCATACTGTGGGGCCATGCGGGTGCCCATGGCTGTGCCGCTGATCTGGAGGAACAGGTCATCACCAAATTTGAAGTGGTTGTGGGTAAGGACAAAGTGGCAGAGTTTGGTAGCAAAGTCCGCTGTGGTTTTATCTGAAATGGTGTTCCTTATGGCTTGTAAACCATCATTGTGTGGGATGTTGGTATATAGAGATTCCACATCCATAGTGGCTAGTATAGTATTGTTAGGAAGATTGTTCAAATATTGTATTTTCCTCAGAAAATCTGTGGTGTCACGTACGTAGCTGGGAGCACTGATAGCATATGGTTTCAGAACAGAGTCCATATAGCCGGAAACACCCACTGTAATGGTGCCAATACCTGAGATGATGGGGCGTCCTGGGTTTCCTGGTTTGTGTATTTTGGGTAGAAGATAGAAAGTTCCTGGCCGAGGTTCCGCTGGTGTGTTTGTGAGGATCTGTTCTTGGATGTGTAGGGGTAGCTCCTTAATAATCTTGTTCAGTTCTTTTTTGTATGCTTGTGTGGGGTCTGAGTCCAATTTCATGTAAAAGGCAGTATTGGAAAGTTGTCTGTGGGCCTCTTGGATGTAATCAGTTTTGTTCATGATGACGACAGCTCCACCCTTGTCTGCCTCTTTAATTATAATGTCTGGGTTGTTCCTGAGATTTTCTATGGCTCTCCTTTCAGCATGGTTTAGATTTTGTTGTAAGCGATGGTGTTTTCTGGTCACATCCGTTTGGATTCTGTGGCGGAAGCATTCGATGTACAGATCTAGTGTGGTATTGCGTCCATCAGGAGGGGTCCATGTGGAGTCCCTTTTTGTGTAACTTCTTTTCGGTGGTAGTTGGTGGTTAATGTTCTGTTCATTGATGCGTTTGGAGGGTGATGGTTGTTCCCCAGTAAGTTGAGAGGTGTTGTGTTGTGGGGATGTAGTTTGTTCTACTTTGTCTTGTTCTTGTGTGTGATGAAAATACTCCTTCAGGCGTAAACGGCGGAAAAATGCTTCCAGGTCCCCGCAGAACTGAATCATGTGTTGGGATTTGGCAGGGCAGAATGATAGTCCCCGTGAAAGGACGGATTCCTCAGCTGGGCTGAGTGTTTGCTGTGAAAGATTGACAATGTTGTTGATCTTGTTTTGATTGGTGGCCTGTAGGTTGGAAAGGTTGCAGAGTTTTTTTTTTTTCTGGTTCTTCAGTAACTCCAGTTGAGAGTGGTAAATGGTTTGTTTTTCCTTGTGGAACTTCTGCCAGGCCGGGTGATTCCTGATGGAGTTCTCCAGTGCAGAGAGTTCCTCCTTTATTAACTTCTGTTTGGAATACAGAACGCCGATAAGATGTTTCAGCAGTTTCTTAGATAAAGTGTGGCATAGTTTTCTGGCATATTCTGTGGGATAAGTTGATTGAAGAGGGTTCTTAATTCTAAGACCCTTAGGTACAATGTCCAGGTTTTTGCATTTAGATAGAAAGAGGATGTCAGTTTGTACCTGGGCAAGTTTCTTGGTGAGGTTGATGGACTTCCATTTAACTCCTACCCACTCAAACCTCTCCTGTACCTGCGATACATTGACGATATTTTTATTATCTGGACACATGGACAACAGACCCTGGAAACCTTCCACCAGACATTCAATGACTTTCACCCCACCATCAACCTAACAATGAACCAATCTATGCAAGAAATACATTTTTTGGACACTACTATAAAAATACAGGATGGACGTATAGACACCACCTTATACAGAAAACCAACTGACCGACAAACATATCTACATGCTTCTAGCTACCATCCCAAACATACCAAACAATCCATCGTATACAGCCAGGCCTTACGTTACAACCGCATCTGTTCCAACTCTACAGACAGAGAATCTCACCTAAGAGATCTACAGCAAACCTTTTTAGAACTAAAATATCCACCTGATGAAGTTAAACAACAGATCAACAGAGCCAGACAGATACCTAGAGAGAACCTGCTGCAAGACAGACCCAAAAAAGAAAATAACAGAACACCACTAGTCATCACATACAGCTCCCAAGCTAAAACAGTACAACGCATCATCAGAGATCTACAGCCTCTCCTGGACAATGACCGCTCCCTTTCTCAAGCTCTGGGAGGAAGACCTTTCATTGCCTACAGACAGCCACCCAATCTTAAACAACTCCTCACCCACAATAATACAACCACCAGACTTAACATGGACACTGGTACCAGAGCCTGCAATAAACCCAGATGCCAACTTTGCTGCCACATACACCCAGACAACACCATTACTGGCCCCAACAACATCCAACATACCATCTCAGGACTATTTAATTGCTCATCCTCTAACATTGTGTATGCCATCAAATGCCAACAGTGCCCTTCAGCTCTCTATATTGGACAAACAGGCCAAACCCTACGCCAAAGGATAAATGGACATAAATCTGACATCAGGAACCAGAAGACAGAAAAACCAGTAGGAGAACACTTCAATCTCCCAGGACATTCTATACAAGATCTCAAAGTAGCTGTCTTACTACAAAAGAATTTCAGAAATAGACTGGAAAGAGAAGTTGCTGAATTGCAACTTATCACCAAGCTCAAAACCATGGAGGGACCTGGTTTGAACAGAGATATCGGGTTCTTATCTCATTACACATGATAAGCGATCTTCAGCCATCTCAACCCTTGCTTTTTCATGCAAAACCATTTGCAGTCGTTTGCGGTCATCAACAGCTATCAGTCAGTCAATCACCCATTTCCACCACCCTTCTGAGTGATCCCCCCTCCCCATCCCCACCCCTCCCCACCCCTTCTCTACATAAGTGCCTGGAAACTTCCATTTCACTGTATCTGAAGAAGTGTGCATGCACACGAAAGCTCATACCAAAATAAAAACTTAGTTGGTCTTTAAGGTGCTACTGAAGGAAGGTTTTTTTAAGTTATCATAAAAAAAAACTGTCAGCACTTTAGTGTGCATATCTCTTCATATATACATTACGGTAGGTTCTTTTGCCTAACATGCACATCTTTGCAAGTAATTTCCTCTAAAAATGCTTGCCCTTACACTCAAAGCCCTGGGGTCCAGATGTCTGAGAGAATGCCTGTGCCCATAAAGACCCGCCCATGACTTGAGATCTGCAGACAAGGCCCTCTTCATGGGGGACGGACGGACATATAACGCAAGGGAAGGAGTCTGCACATGGGGAATTCCCACCTCACTGAGGCCTCTTCATTTTATTCTTTCAGGAAACAGATTGAGCTGTGTCTCGTTTAGCAGACTTTTGGAGGGGGTGCAGTGAAGAGTTGTTAGTTGATCTACAATTGGACTGGTCTGGAAGTTTCAAGCAATTCAAAGCTGCCTTTTCCTATTGTGTTTTACATTTATGAAATTGTTTCATTATATTTGACCTGTATTTTATGGTATTGCTTTTATGTTTTTGTTGAGGTATACTTATCGCCGAAGGGCAACATATAAGACTGGTAAATCAATCAATAATATAATGCTTTTTAACATGTCCACAATATACACATTTTAAAGCACAATACCCCCTAATATGCAGATTCTTGTACGCATTATTTGGCTGAAGAACTGCATCACAGAAATTTGGAATATATGGATTTCAAAGAAGAGCTGTGCTTTAGTCCGTATGTTGGTTCAGCTCATGCAATTAGGTGCATTCACATCAAAATGGAAACCAAACCAAATGTCTCCCCATCCCTAATGTGAAACAGTATTCATACATTCAATTTCCTGCACCCACCCCACATTCTAGATCAAGAATAATCCCGGGAGAGCTCCAACCAAAGGTTTACAAGGGCCTTGAGAGGGACTGTACAATGCAAAGAAAACCTTTATTACTGTGCAGCTGTTGGGTTCCGTGAAAATAAAAAAGGATATTTGTAAGAGTGCTTTGATGTGAATGCTCAGCTAATGGCAGAGGTCTGGATATAACAAAAGAAGGTGGAATGGTTACAGTCCTGTTCCTCTTTTCAGGTCTGAATCCATTTTTTTTTTGTCCCAAGTATGTGCTTCAGCAGCCCTTCATACAATAGCTCTGGTTATTATTTCAGCCTGAATGAAGTCACCTGAAATACATCTTATAAGTTCTCTAAAACATGTGATCTCTGATCTAGTTCCACCAACATCTTTATTATCCTATATTATCAAAATTTTATAGTCCATATAATGACCTTGTGTTTCAGATCTGATGCCAAATATATCTGATTTTCTTTCCTGGCATTTCAGGTGCTCTAGGGAGTAATCCAAGTACATCTCAGCACTGCTATTTTGGAAGGTTTCCATATTCATATGAACATGGACGAGGTTTCCACATAAGGTAAAGCTGTGGGGAAATATGAGAGCAATGGGAGATGGGGCAGAGGTAAAGAAAAGTGCAGAAGGGGTGGGGAGGAACTTACTAAAAGAAGGTTGAAATGACTACATATCTCACACACACTTACCATTTGGAACCATTGCTGAAACATGGGTAACATTAAACAAATGGCTCGACCACTTTTCTTTTTCCAGGAATAAGGTAATGGATAGCAGGCTGCCTTGGATTGGTCTTGCCAAAATGTTAAATTTGACTACTGGTCATTTCAACTTCTCATGTTTGTTCACCTTAACTAACCTATAGAGGCAGGCTAGTATAATTCATGTTGCACTGATGAAAACAGAGGCCTGACATGATTACTTCCCTAAGGCCACAAAAAGATTTCATAATGTAAATGGGGCTCATGAACTTCAGTTCTTGAAGTTGTAAGCCTGGCTTCCTAGACTAGCATCAGACAGCTTCCCACACCCCAGGAAGGTTTGTTTATCCATGGGGATTGTAAACCAAGGGTAGGAGCCAACACTGAGCAGAGCAGATCATGGGCGAAGCCACTCTTCTTCTCTTGCTGCGATCCCTCCTCTTTTTCTGGCCTGAGGAATTGAGAGAGATGTTGAAAAGTAGATGGGGCAGAGATGTAAGAAACCCTCCTCCTCCTCTTCATCCTGAAAGGCAAAAACACAGAGTTAGTGATGGGAAAGGATAAGAGGAAGATCCTTGGCCAACCTCTACCTAAACCAGCTCCTCCTCCTGTCCTGGATCTGGCTGATTGCCTTGCCTCATCTCAGCTCCCTCCATCTTCATCACTGAACCTAACACTGGAATTATGGATTCAAGAGTAGGAGACAAGCCAGCTTTTTGCAGATGGAGAAGGCAAGAGGGAAGCTGTTCCCAGCTAGCCTCTGCTGCAGTTGTGCCACTACCACAAAGAAAGTGGCCTTGTCAAAAAGCAAGCAAGGAGGAAAAAAAACCCTACCCAATCCCTTTCTGAGACTGTGGGGTGGATGGGATTAGACTGAGGGCTGCATCTGGTTTGTGGACATAGAGGCTTCCTACCCCAGATCTAGACCACCATACCCTTTTGCAGAAATGCTTTGGCGTACAAAGTTTTCATCAGTTTCAGAGTAATCCTCCTTCAAGGGTTAATATGATCTTTAATTTTTTTAGCTCTCAAAGATGCTAGGCATGAGACTGCTTATGTGTAGCTAGTGAGGAATAAAAGTCCTTAACAGTCAACTCTTAATATCCAGCAGAATATTATGATATTGCTAATTTTCAGTGCTGATTCGTATTGTTTTGCAAGAACCTCATAAGCAGAAATCCCTTCCATATCTAATTCCCTGCTTCTGCTGTAATGCTCAGTGTGGGGTTCACAAATTTCATCACCTATGTAATCTATGAGTTCCTGCAGTGATCAGGAATGCCAACCATGTTTCCTCCAGTCAAACAAAACTAGTTATTCCTTGTGTGTAAGCATAATCAAATTCAAAATTGCCTAGGAAATAGCATTGCACCTGACACACACACACACACACACATTTAATCCCCCCCCCAAATAAACAGGGCGAAATCTCAAATGCCACTTACCAATAAACTCTCCTCCAACATCACTTCCAACTTTCTTTGCACATTTTCCTTGCTCTCTATCTTTTGCTATGACATTTCTCTCTCTAATTTTATCATTAACAAGACAGTCTGCAAGCAGTCTTTTCACAGAGATGAAAATCAGACTTTTCTAAGAATAACTGTTAAATTATTGATATGTTCAAAGAATACTTAGACTCAGCAGAAACTCAACCATTTAAAAAGAGTATTGAGCAGCATATATTTCTTTACATCATCCTACAGTTTAGCAGCTGAATCTACATCTGCCTCAACTTATAGGCAGGTAGAGTTTGCCAACCTGCACAATCACTTTATTTATTTGAGGCAAGCGAAAGTGGAAGAGATTTAAGCACAGGGTATGTTCATGTTAGAAAATTTGAGTGGCCACTTATCACCAGAAAAGAAGATATATATCACTCAAAAAGAAAATAAATGCAGACACATATTTGCATAAAGTTTGCATATGCTAATAATATATGTAGAGATACAAATTATAATATATGGTAATATATATACCTGGCCATATTGGGATATATTGTCACCAGGTAACACTCCTTCCCACCCCAGCTGTGCTTGTTTAGCCTGCTGTCCAACTATGAAAATTTCTTCTTCAAGGCCCTTCCTCCATATAGATCTTTATCTTTAGATGAGACATCCCTTCACACAGAGCAATGGTTCCCAAACTGTGTTTCAGGGACCACCAGTGGTCCGTGAACTTCATTCAGGTGGAGAGTGGCATGTACTGTATGTATTAAATATTCACATTTATTTTTAAATGTGTTTTCTTGTTTATTTTTACACTTTTTGAGGGTTAATATATGAGAAACAGGTTTCTCTTTTTCATATTTTTGCACATAGGTGAATGCAAACAAAGCGCTTAGACCCAACATCTCATTTGTAAAAAATATATATGCTGTATTTCTGTTTAAGATATATGCAAATGCTGGCAAGCAGGAGAAGACTGGGTTCCACTCATATGTAGAGATGGGGGAGAAATATGAAACAGTTCCCATTTAAAAGAGAACTTACTTAATTTGCACTTTCTACAACAAGATGCTAGCTGAAACACAATTACCCTTCAAAAATTCACACTTCTCCGAATTTTGCAGTCCAGTTATCCAGAATAGGAACATGTACAAAAAATCATATTTGTGTAAAGTGTGCATATAAATGCATGTTAATGAAAATATCGTACAAAAATTGATTGTGCCAGGGGAAATCGCATCCCAAAAAGTAACAGCCGCATACCAAAACGTTACAACCGTCAAACATCCTGAGCTTTGATATCACAATCCCCAAACACTCTAAGTGGAGAAAGCTGATAAGGAATGCTTCATGGAGTCTCATGGTTTATGTAGGCAAAACTAAGATATTGCTGAGTTTTGCAAAACACTTGTTTCAGAGTAAATAGTTTCCAGCTGATCCTCTGTATAGAACTCCTTTGTAGTTAGTGGTTTGAAAACTCCAACTAAATACTCTGAGCTCATCCCTCTTCCCCAAAAGCACAAAATGTTTTTGCACAAGTATGGCACGAGTGCTCTGAAGATAAGGCACATTCAACATTCAAGCAGAAATGTTCTCAACTTTGGGGCCCCAGCTCAGGAAAACCTTATCTTCAGACTCTGTGGATTATTCCCATCACATCATAATAATTTGTAGCCCTCAAGCTATTAACCAAGGTCTGTTGCTCATTCACCATCAAACTAGGCACAGTGAATCTATCAAGGAATGAATTTTCTACACATCTTAAAGCATACCTCCTGCACAATTTCAGTTTTCAAAGCTGGACCCCTATTGCTTTATTTGGTTTCCATGGCTTTATGTTTTATGACAGTGTGATTAACAATTCAGTTTTGCTACCACTGCAAACAACATGTAAGATATTCCATATGGTGACTGCCGACAGTACTACTGATCCCGTCTATAGGCAAGAACCAAACACCTGTAACTGTAATGATAGATGGATTACTGCTCAGCATGAATTTACAGTAGGCAGTTAGCAAGCTACGTAAGTATCCAGCAATACAGCTGGTGTATGAGTTCCATGTAGCTTCTCAGCATTTGTCTACATAAATAAAAGTAAAAGCTGCATGCCTTTATTTCAGGTCTATTTGGCTCTAACAATCCTCTGATGGCTGAGTGATATTGGAAATTTGGCTGGAGGACTGTTTGCATTTCCCCCTACAAATCAAGCACAAAGCAGAATTTAGGGGACCTAGGTGCACTCAGTCTCTAGTAGCTTTGTTATGGATTTCAAGGACTAGTTCCCCATGATCCTGGCTTCTTCTCAGTAATCACAGTTCAACCAAACTACAGGTCCTCATGTTCAGACATCTTGGAGAACTTTGAATCTCTTCTTCTGGTATGCATAAAAAGGGTGTGTGTGCAAGCCTGAGGATCAAGCAGGATCATTCATATATCAGGAAACCATCATTTCTCATTTTATCTGACGCAAACCTGTTTGTGTGTGTATTCACATGTCACTGCTGTATGAAATCAATCCAATGCTGTATGGATGTCCAATCATTGATGGAGTCCATTTCTTTTCAAAATGACTCCATTAGCATTTTAATGTTCCGAACTTTGTGGTATGTTTTAAAAAGTTAGATTTTGCAATGCCAAGAAATAAATTTTCAGTCCTGGTGTAATTATTGTTCACCCTTCTTCGAATGCCACTCTTAATCTTTTAATTTTATGTGTCACTGTAGTTCGGTGTTGTTTACTAGCTATGGCATTATTTTGACTTCCAACATCTAAGCCAATGGATCTTGATTTCTCATCTTGCATTTAAGTTGTGATTATGTATTTATTCGTGTGTTATATTTTTATAGGTTCAAATGCCCTTATGCTGTCTATGAATCTTATATATGAATTTACAAGCTTAAAACTGGAACCTAAGTCTTGATTTTTAAGAGGCACTATTAGGCAAAATGTGTGATCTCATGATTCCTGGATACTGTAAAATTTGGTTTTGGTTGGAAGGCAAGGGTTTGAGTATTATTCAGCCAGTAAAATTTGTAAGTTTCCAGAGGTTTCCAAGCAACAAGCCTCAAGTGTTTCAAATCTCCCACAGTCCTTTAGATATAGCATAAAGGGATTTTTGTAAATTACACACCAGATCTTCTACCATAGATCTCAAAACACGATCATCGCAAGCACGACATTTATATACAATAAACTTGTTTTAAATTCCACAGTGCAACAAATACTGTAACATTAGAGAGGGCAAAGTTTGCAAACATTAATTTTGACCATGTGTGGTTTGAATGTCATGAATTCTTGTTTGTTTGTTTTTAGGGTTCCTTTTTTCTTGTTCTTTTTAGACTTTTCTTCTTTTCTTTTTCTTTCTGCTCATATTATAAGTTTGTTTAATTTTGTATAATTTGGATTTTTGGATGTATTTGTGTATTTGTGTTATGTTGATTTGGGTTGGTTTATGTTGATTTATGTTGATTTTTATGGATTTTATGTTTAATATTAAATAAAGATATTTTTAAAATTTGAAAAAAATTAAAAAAGAATTTTAAATACTGGATTTCAATTTTTCTATGCTAGATGACTTTCAATACATCATCTTGTGTTTCATAGAATTCATATACCAGGAAAGAACATGATTAGCAGCCATTACGTTCCATGGGATGATATCCAGTGTTAGTCATACTCCTATAAGACTCATTAAAATCAATTGGTTTAACAAGTCCATTAATTTCAGTGAATATGACTAAGATCAATATCACCCCGTGAATCTGTGTAATTTCTTTTTAAAGCCATTCAAGGTAGTGATGATTGTGACATCTTGTGCTAGCAAATTCCAAAGTTCAATTCTATGCTGCATGAAGAAGCACTTACTCATCTGAACCAAAATCATCTCCTACAACAGTAAATGAGAGAAGGTGCTCTTTCCCCCAAACTATGGCCAAGAATCACCCAAAGAGCCAATCAAGCCACTAGATGTGGTTGTGGCAGCCAGTGTAAATATGATGTGGATGATAATGATGATGGCAATATGGATTAAATGGAATTTCAAAGACGTGCCAGGTTGACAGCCTGTCCAAAGCACAATTCATAATTAAGAAAGAGGACTGGAATTTTGGCCAAAGGTAGAAAAGTAACTTCTTATTGCAAAGTAAGTTTTACTGATCACTTGGATTTCCAGGAGGACGAAAAAATCCTTTTTTAATGTCTCTTACCTTGGAACGAAGACAGGTAAGGTCATTTTAGCTAGGAGCTGAACTATTGGTTCCAGCAAGTCTGGCTGGTGTCTTGATTTATTCCCACCAGATTCCAAAAGAAACCTTGAGTTTTCTACCACATCAGGTATATCTGTTCTAACCTACTAACTTATTACTATTTGTATTTAGCAGTTAATTTTGCATTCTCTTAGAAACTAGTTTTAGTGCCAATGCATTCTGAAGACTGAGTCACCACAATCATTTAACTTGTTGACAAATAAACATTGGGAAATGAATGCATATAGCATGACCTTGGCAAACAGCAATTTGGGATTAACATTCCTCTAAATTTAAGTTATAAGCATCCATTACCTCACCCTTTGCCAAAACTGGGCTTTCGTTGTCAAAAGAATGTTTCCATTTAAAATTCTAATAAGATGCTGGATCTCACACAGCACAAAAACTGCACTGCTTCAGTTTAATTTGAACACAGTTAGAGAAGCGATTCATTTTATTTTGGTGTCATTTCCAATTAATGAAAAGCATTCATTAATCATGCTTTATATTGTGAGACATCAAGGTTAAAATTAGTGTCACTCCAAATCCTATAAACTGTTGTTAGCTGGTAAGCATTTAAATACTTCTTTGCCCCCCTTTTAAACAGCATTTCACCTGCAGTAATAATATTGTAATGGCAGTTTAGACGAATATGTTGGAATTCTCTATTAAATGCCCTGTATAATTTTTAATTAGAATTTATGGTGGTTATTTGGAGAACTATATTAAGCACATTGAATCCATATGGCATTGTGGTTTCATCCACCAAAGTTGCCTCATCAGCTAAGAGAAGTATAACGATCAATATGTTTATTACTCATATTTAATAGTGTACATTAAGCTGCGTAAGATTACTATTCCTGCCAATGACTTAGAAATATGAAGTGCAAGGCTTATTTTAAGCTTGTTGGAGGGTTTTTCAGTAGTTTCAGGATGTAAAAAATATTTTCATTGTTTGGTTATGTTTCAAGTTTGGACCGCTTACTAGATGTAATCTTTTAGTCCTATTGGGCACAATCTTTGCAGTGCTACTGCTGGACTTATAGCTGAAGAAGAGAGTCGCAGAGCACAGCTCTCCCCAGTGTCCCTTCTGGGCTGATGCTGATTGCTGCAGTCTAAGAACAGTTTCCTTAAAAAATAATTATTGTAGTCTTACAGATTTACTAGACTCCAACTCCTATCAGCTCCAGCCAGCAGGACCAATCATCTAGAATGTAGGGTTGCCATATTTCAAAAAGTAAAAACCAGGGCACCCCAAAAGTTGCTGAGCCTTTTTAACTGTTGAGCTTTTTTTAAAGGAAAACTCCAAAGTTGTTTTCCAATTGACTTCCAATTAAGATCCAGGACAAAGTGCCACCTTTCGGAAATCCCCCCTGGCCATCAATTCCAGCTTTGAAATCCCAGTAACGTCCGGGAAAATCCGGACATATGGCAGCTCTAAGTTGTAGTCCAGCATCATCAGATGTGTTACAGGTTCCGTACTACTGTTTTATCCTCAGGGGGAAGTTGGCTGTGCATATTACATGTTAGTTGTGTGTTCTGTAGTTGACACATGGATGCCTAAAGGATACTCACATAAGAACATTAAGCACAGAGTCTAAAATTACCTCGTTATGCCACTGAATCCTTGACCACATAAGACATAACCAGTGTTTGAAGAAGGAATGGATGAATTGATTTCCAATCCATATCACTTTTGCATGTTTTTACTCACCATTCCATTACATTTCTGCACTCCCCTGGTGGGAGAAAAGAGTTGTAAGAATCCTCCTCAGCTCTCCTCAGAGCACTTCCCCCATTTCATTTTCAAGGTGATCTATTATTACTTTTGCTATGAGATATTTCATGTGTGGAGCAGGGCAGATAAACTATTTATTTTTAAATTGCCATTCTGAAGATCAGGCAAAAAGGAACATATAGTATGGTAGCATGTTTATGATAGACATATGTACTGATTTGGGAGAGTACATATTTTTACAAAAGAGCACAAGCTGCTTGTAATCTTATTAAGGCATAAAGTGAGAAAAAAGATAGGATATTTAGAGTAATGTCTCTTTCTATCGAGATCTCACTCATGACAAAGAAATAGAGGCCCATATGTTCAGCTGGTATAAATTAGCAAAGACAGACACAGAGTTAATTGTATTTTTATTCCACCACCCTTCCCTTTTCTGAATGCACTTCATGTTGGTATAATTGAAAAATAGCTGCAGTTCTTCATTAGGTGCATAGTATATTCACAGTGGGATTATACATGTCATCAAACTCATGTCTTCCTTATTATATGAATTTACATACCGCTGTGAATCAGCAGTGCTTGCTGTTTATTTATATAAGATAAGCCTACCACACATTCTGCAATGGGCCTGCCTGTAGATATCCTTGTTGCATTTGAATTACTATATTTGAATTATTGTTCAGCATTCTCACTTCTTGCTCCTCTGGGCTCAACATCCTGAGTTTCTTAGCAAAGGCTGCAGTTCTATATACACTCACCGTACTTGGAAATCAGCTCTGCTGAAGTCTGGAACCCTATTCAGGCATTTGTATTGTGGGTTAAATCAACATGCATCCCACCACCATAACTCTATGAGTTGATCCTCAGCTGGAAAATTGGAATTCTACATCATTCAGGGAGCCTACACGAATAGAACAGGCTGTCCGATGTAGAGTTACCCTCCAACTCATGGAAGTGATATGGATGGCAATTAGGGGGTGGAGCTAGTGCACTGGCATGTTAACTGAACCAAGAAGATCAGGGATTGCCAACCTATTTAAGCTTATGAGCACATTTGGATATTTGAGCAAATGCCAAGGGTGCCGCTACCTCTAGTTACATCTGTTCCCCACAAGAGACATAAAGGGAGAAAGTGCACACAAATATCACTTTCCCAAAGGATCTTGGTGTAAACTTGGTGTCCTGAATTCTTTTAGGAAAAGAATGTATGGTGCGTACACATCCAATTCCACATTGCTAAAGTCTCTGTTCCTCCCCTGACCACTGATTTTTTAAAACACATGGTATTTATTGTTTGGGTTAATTTATATTTCAAAATAAACCTCATTAGCTGTAGCTTATGACCACTGGGCCTCTTGGGCTTGCCAATCGGAAAGTTGGCAGTTTGAATCCCCGCGACAGGGTGAGCTCCTGTTGCTCTGTCCCAGCTCCTGACAACCTAGCAGTTCAAAAGCATGCCAATGCAAGTAGATAAGTAGGTACCGCTGCGGCGGGAAGGTAAACAGCGTTTGTGTGCGCTCTGGTTTCCGTCACAGTGTTCCGTTGCACCAGAAGCAGTTTAGTCATGCTTGCCACATGACCCGGAAAGCTGCCTGTGGACAAATACCGGTTCCCTCTGTCTGAAAGTGAGATGAGCGCTGCAACTCCATAGTTGCCTTTGACTGGACTTAACCGTCCAGGGGTCATTTACCTTTGACCTTTGGATGACATGAGACCTTAACATTCATGGGCATGCATTGGCTTCAACCATCCACTTAATCCTACTACATCCCTGGGGGAAAGGAGTGTGTTGTGCTGGCTGGGTCTGATGAGAGTTGTAGTCCAAAATCTGGTGCAGGGAGGGGAGCCAGAGTTTGCAGAAGTATACACATCTTTAGGAAAAAGCCCTATGGAGTGAACAGTCCTCAAAGCAGTCTAATGAGGACTGAGAGTTCTCAGTGGCCATAGAATGCCAACTGAATGGGAAGGAGGGGCAATGGAATGAAGCACAATGAAGATGGGTGGGTGGGCTGGCTGTTTGTTTGGGGGATTGCAGAGGGATGCACCAAGGGTGACATTCTGTTGCGGTCCGCACCCCTGCATTCTGAAGCAGGACAGGCCCAGGAGGTCTGATTGTAGACATCAAGAAGTAAAATTGGCACTGTAAATTATCACGTGAATTAAGGACAACAATGAAGCCTAATCTCTTGGTACTAATAGAAAAATCACTTAAAGCAAATAGTAATAGCAGCTTTCTAGAAGGGTTTCATAGAAAGAGGTATTAAGGTATTATACATTATCATGAGTTGAAGCTGGATACAGTTGTCAATTTCCATCAGCATCCAAAATAAGCAAATGGTTTATACATCATCACAGGATGCCTTTTCTTAGCTCCATCACATTATATCGTTGGCTTCATCCAATTGGCAGTGTGGGAACATGTCACACTTTCTCCTCCACACTCCTCCACAATTTCCACACTGTAAAAACCACTGCCAGAACAAGAAGCAGAGTACTAATGTAACCTTCATGTCAGCTGGTGTTTACCCTGTTGACCCACCTCTTGTCTTTTGCCTGATCTGTGGAAGAGGTGTAAGTTTGCCATTCATGCCAGCCAGAGATCTTGACTTCCTCTTGTTTCATTGTTCTCAAAGGGCAATGTTGGCCTGTTTACAGAGGCAGCAGCTATTGCTAAAGGAAACCCAAGCTTGGCTCTGAATCCTCTCCCCCAACCAGTTCTTATCTTATTCTGATCAGGAGATAAGAGCACCAATCTCTATTTCCCCGTTGACACGAATAGGAAAGACTGGGGAGAAGGTCAATATATATCCTCTCTTTCCACCCGCCTCTCCCTTTTGCTTGCCTTTCTATTCTTATTCTCTCTGAATTTGGAGATGTGGCTTCTCAAAAGGAAAGGCTAAGAAGAAATGCGCAAGTGCGTCGGTTGGGGGAGCTCTCTTCAACAATTTCATAGCATCTCCTGAAGACCTGATCCAAGTGTAAATGGCCTCTCGCCTGTGGTTTACTTTGTTGATAAAATCACATGCAGATGATACAACTTGGCAACAAATACTTTGACGGCAGAGTTTAATCTCTGGGTATGGTGTTTTCTTGTTTTTATAGCCTTGTTCATTTGATGTTGCTCACGAAAGGCAGTGTCCTCAGAAAGATGAAGATCACCGTTTTATAGTTGGGCTAAATGCATAGGCGCCACAGTCCCGATAAACTTTTGTAGGAGTCAGTTCCATTGAATTAAGTGGGACTTCCTTCACGGCATACATAAATCAGATGATACTGGGAGAGAAGTGTTCTTGCTGGTTAAATGTTTCCCAGCTTTGGAATGCCTTTCTTTCAGAGTCCTAACTAAATCTGATTCTGTGCAACAATACAGGATATATATCACCTATTTATTGCAACAAAGCTTTCTGTGATTGAGAATGAAAAGGGGGTTCTCTTAACACCTGACCATTGAAACAGGCATGATGCAAGAGATTAATGGTCAAATTGCCCCAACTTTTTAAAAAACACCTTTAAGCAGCGATACAGAACTCCAGTTTTGATTGGTGTGGCAGAGGTTTGTGAGAGTGGGGAAGGACATATCTCCATACTATTTTCCAGATCTAAATCCCCTTCCATGCTGTTATTATCCGTCAGTGGGAAAATATACACATACAATGTAGATACCTGTAAAAACAATTCTGCTGCAGGGTTCATAGTAGCTTCATGGGGATCATTTACATCCAGGAAATGGAGTGGGATGGTGGATTAATCCGCTTCCCCAGTGCCTCTGCTTTAGTCAAATTCAGAACTCTGTAGACTGCTTTAAATGGAAAAGGGAAAATGAGTTTTCTTGACACAGGTCACTGATGTTAGATCTGTTTTGCCTCTATAGTGTTTTGATTCTAATTTGAAATTTTTGTTGCTCACCCTTCAGAAATGATGTGGGTGAAAAACCCAAATCAATAAGTCCATTATTATTATTTTTCACAAGCTAATAGTTCTCCCTTCTCATGATATTGTTTGACAACTCTTTTCCAATCTGCCAAATGTGTAGTCTTCCACACTTTGGACAAAGGAATACATTAGCTGGTGACAGAAACAAGCTGTTCATTTAAACACATGATTGCTCCAATATAACATGTTTCATTGTAGTCTAAGCCTTGGGTTGGATTCATTTGTGTCAGATATACTCATTGCACCAAACACAATGAGGATGAGCATGCTAAACAGATGCTGTACAACTGAGCTAGTGTGGGATATGCAAAATTGCCATTGATTGTAGTTTGCACTCCTTAATTTTTCATGAAAATTACAGACAGATTATCAGCATTGCTATGTGAATTGTGTGAGTTGTATTAATTGTGCACAGTTACAGCAATGTTGCAAGTGAGTTATGATTCTCCAGCTTCTGCTACAGTTCTAATATGGTCAAAGTGCTCCTGCATGAGTTGCTTACCCACAATGTGTACAAAAGATTATTCATAATAGTTAAAATCCACAAAAAGTGAAAGGGATACTTAGCTAAAAAAAACCCAAAACAACATAATCCTCCTCCCCATTAAAGTAGATTTGTGTTTTGTATTTTATTGATCAGATTCTACTAAAATAGTGCCAATTGCTTTCTGCTAAACCTAAGGATTTTACTAGCCCAGTTTGTCTTGCTGGTAAATGGCTTGAAGCCAGCTTCATGTGGTAAGACAATATTTGAAAGCGAGAGAGAAAGTTTAACTAGCTTGAGAAGTTGATGGACCATAACTGAGTTACCCAGTTGGTTAATTATGATGTCAGAGTAAGGTCAGTAAATCCAAATACTTTTATAAGCACAACCATTTCCCCCATTAGCTTCCATTCTTTGGTAATTGCAATTAGACACTCTGGGTATATATTTCTAAGGGACCGATGGACATTTGTGACAGTTAGAAATAATTCAGCCTCTGGGCTTGATGCCTCACAATGAACCAGATGCATGCAATCATTTCCTGGGAATGCACAAGCTGTCATGTTACTTCAGTGGGACAAGTATTAAAGGAGGGAGATTTATTTGCACACTGAATCCAAAACTGTTAACAGGGGGTCTCAAACTGGGAAATGCTAGATCGAAGGCTAGCAACCTAAATAGCGCTAGAATGGCTTCCTGGATCTTCCTCTTTCTTCTGCTTAGGGGATGTCATGTGAAGATTGGGCTTCAAAAGAGGCAGGGGCATCTTGCATGACCACATCTGCATGACATCCCCTCAGGAATATTCACTTAGGCTTGCAAACAACAAGCTTTGTTTTCAAAAATACTGACTCTCTCTGGGCAGGGCCAATAGAAGATTCTAATGTGTCAGTTCTCATGGATAGAACCTGGCTGGTTTGAGAACAGGGTTAATAGCACACACACACACACACACACACACACACACACACACACACGAGTCTGAGATGCATATCAAATATAGGAAACTTGTGTGTATCAAGTCAGACCATTGATTCATCGAGCCCTAATTAGATCTCTGAGGCTGTTTTCCCCAAGCCATACTCCTCTACCTGACACATATGACACCAGGTGTGTGTAGCAGGTAATGCCATGGCTTCAAGTGAACAATTGGGAGCACTGAAACACACTCCTGATTATGCTTTGACAAGCAGGACTTATAACTTCTCACCAGCATCTTCCTCATTTCTTCCAGCCCCATTATACATTCCTGCCTACTGCTTGCTTTTCCTCCACAGCATCATGCTTGAATGTTGCCTGGTCATGAATTTTGTTTGTCTCTGGGTTCTTAATGACTTGTTGGTCCTTCTCTTCCGAAGCTGTCAACCTTTCAGATTCCAAATGTTAGGGCACCCATTACAACCATGGGCCTATGTTCCACTTAATGCCTGAGAGTCCCAACATGCCTGTAGATTTCACTGGGAGTATTGAATATGCATGCAGTAACATTATAAGCCTGATTCCTGCATAGAAGCAGTTTCAGCAGCCTGTAAAGCCAGTGCCTCTGCTATATTCTATAAAAATAAATGAAGCACAGAGAAACATATTTTGGATCATATTCAGCATTTTCTCCAATTAACCTCAAGCAAATTCCCAAAGTGTATTAAAAAATAAATTGTCCAACTTTTACTAAATTCCATTCATCATTAGTGAATCTGGCAGCTGCTGATGGATTGGTTTTTCTTTCCATTGTTTTGCCTATGCTTTGGTTTAGCTAAAACAAGTATTAACTGCATGTCCTGGTAGCCTTCCAGCTACAATTCCCGTAACCTATTGACAACAGTTATTACATTAATTTACTTGATATTTTTCAATTGTTTCCAATGAGATCTTGGCTCCGCATTTACTATATTCACATTGATATGCTGCTCAGTGATTGAACTCTGCCTTGCTTTTCCAAAAGTTTTAATGGGTGCACATAGAGCCAAGTCTTTCTTTTGTTTTGTTGTTGTTGTAGTTGTTGTTGTTGCCACTGTTGTTGTTGCGGAAAGAGTGGGGAAGCAAGAGAAGATGAGGAAGAATACCTTAGGCTTCTAGGGGCCTTGGTACAGTGCAAACTTGGGGTAAAAGGAAGCTGCATGAGAAAAATGCAACAAGGAACGGAACTTCAGGCAGAATCAATTACTAGAGGTAAACAGTTGGAAAATTACTATTTTAAAATTTGATGACAAAACCAACATTGCCAAGTTAAAAGGGTAAAAAAAGGTAGCTGACCCTTCCCTTTAGAGCTGGAGCAAATAAAGAAAAAAAAGTACTGGTTTCACATTCTGGGTGAAACTTGAAGGAAGTTGGATTAAAAACCTTAACCTCACCCAGTTTCCTGAAATTCCAAACTACTGTAGTGTTATGCTTTAACCTCTGTTCCAATTTCTCAAAAATTTTCTTCCTCCATAAAAAAGCCTTCCATTTTTCCTGCACCTTCAGAGGGTGCTGTAGATTTTCTTTGGGATTTTGTTGTGTGCTTGGCCGTGCTTTCCTTATCATTGTAAAAACACTGAGGGTGCTGTGTGCATTTTTCCTTCCATGAGACATTTCTCCAGTGCTCTGCAACCTCCTGACCACTTTCACTTCCTGATCTGAAAAAGCCTTTGGGGACCAGTTCTCATGACATCTTCCCCCTGTGCTGTGAACTAAAGTACAAGAAGCAGGGCAGCTGGCTAATGTCAATTTGCCCCAGGCCTCAGAGGGCTAAGCCAGCCGGGGAGAGGGCACCAGGGACCAGCTGCCTTTTTGTTTGAGTTTATGACTATTCTAACAAGACACCTTCCCAATTCTCAGACAAGCTCTATGTGGGCCTGATAGAGCAGTGTTTCTCAACCTTTTTTGGGCCACGGCACACTTGTTCCATGAAAAAAATCATGAGGCACACCACCATTAAAAAAGTTGAAAAATTTAACTCTGCCGCCCTATATTATAATTATGACTGTAAGAAACACTTGCCAAATATTGCTTTCCGGCGGGTTAGTGCTGTGTATTGGCGGCCGCCAGACTCGTTTGCACTGAGCTTTGGGAAAGAGGAGGAGAAATATTGCTTTCCGGCGGGTTAGTGCTGTTTATTGGCGGCCACCAGGCACGTGACAATGCAAATCACCCTTCTCGTCGCCGCACGTCGCGGCACACCAGCCAGCGTCTCGCGGCACACTAGTGTGCCACGGAACAGTGGTTGAGAAACGCTGTGATAGAGGATATGAGGTTGATGCGCTTGCTGGGTTTCCATGGGACTCCCTTTCTTTTCCCTTTTGATGTAAAACTTTCTGGTCTGATATTAACTAAAAGTAAAAAAAAAAGTAAATAAGATGTCAGGCACATCTCTTTTCTCATGGATCATCAAATGATGGATGTTCTTTTCTCATTAAATGATGGAGAATGGTTGGAAAAGCACAGAAGAACCTTTCGATACAGCACTAATTTCTTGCCATAGTCCCAATAATTTTCAGTGGGGTTGTTAAAATGCTGTTTCCACTAGCTCTCCCACCATGACTGCTGATTCAGTTTCTGCTGGATGGTCTTTCATTTCCATGAACACCATCATAATTTATTTTATTGGCTAATCACAGTGAGTGCACATTAATAGTGATGAAATGCCATAATCCATGATGTCAGTTCATAATGGGACCATGGCTTTCTGGGTTTTTGTAAGGATGAAAATGCTGAAAACAGTTGAAAGTGGGAGCTAACAGGACTGAAAAATCAATGGCAACTGTTGGCAAAGCCAAAAACAAAATGAAGTAGTAAAAATATGTTTGACACTGCCTTACTTTCTATAACTAACAGGAGTTCTGATGTGTGGGGAAAGATAGTTGGTGATGGTTTTGAAAGCACTTCTGCTTTTAAGTCCTACTGTTTCTTTTATCAAAGGGAGATTTCTTAATAAATAGGGGTGGATGGCACTAAAAATGGGTTTTTTTAATCAAGATATGTCTGGTTAGTCTGTGTTCCAAATTGACAAAAATGTTGCCAAGTTAACTAACAAAATATGTGGTTACTGGTTAAGGCTTTGTGGTCAAAAATACTATTGTATAATCTTTTCTCTCACCTAGCCCCTTCATTACATGTTTTTAGGTGGCAGGCAAAACATTCCTCTTCACCTAAGTCTTTGGTGAATTAAACAAACTATGATTTTTTAAAATGTGTTATAGGAGGTATTGTTTTGTTATTATGTTATGCATTTTTGAATTTTTATACTGTAAGACACTATGTGATCCTAGAATGAAGAGCACTATATAAGTTTAGTAAATAATAATATATAATAAATATTATTAAAAATCAAACAATTACAGCTTCAGAACCACTAATTTCAGTTACAGTGAATGAGCTCAGGAATTATTGGGGAGAGCGGAGGGGTAGATATGACACTTGAGATACATACTGTATATTAGAACAAATTTAGATTTTTTTCACCTGATTTCAATACTGTATTTGTACACTGTTGATCTGCCCTGGGACCTTATGGTGATTGATTACAAGGATGATGATGATGATGATGATTAACATGGGCAACACCTCTCAAAACTCTTAAAATGGCCCTGAATGGCCCTTTCAGTTTGTGCTATTATTTCTGTAGAATATGCGCTTCAAAAATGTGGCCAAGAGTAAACAAAGGAAAATACGCTGCAGCCCGTAATATTACACCTAAGCAGAAAGTGAAAATGCAATCTTTGAATTGTCCAAATAAATACATGTACACATTAAATGCTTGCTCTCATTTCACCACTCACCCTCCTGCAGCTGAGTTAATGCTTTCTGACTGCCACTGAGTTTAATATGCTATTTGGAAATTTTCCATTTAATAATCTACAGCGTATGGCTGCTGAAGAGTTTGTTATTTTTGTGGTAGGTTGCAATGGCAAAGCAATTTGATCACTGCATCTAAACCAAGTGAAAGCCCTTATGTCAGGCACCGTATGTCAGCACTCTGAGATGAGGCCACATAGCAGAGAACAAGTTATAAATAATACTTGGATTTAGAAAGTAATAATCTAGTGACAGGTTTTGCTGTTGTTTTCAATGTCTTGCTTTGTAGAGGACTCATATTCATTCAATTGGGCTGCATAATAGAGGGAGGTTTTATTGCAGAATCTTGCTGAAAGAGATTGTGTTATTGTCCAGAGAGCTAACTAGTGATCAGGATATCATCATTCAATTGGGAAACTGCAACAAAATGTTGCTGTTTATCTCTATAACCTAATAGGAGTTCAGCCCTTGTTTTTTCCCCGCAGGACCTATTGCAGTAATCAGCAGTTGTTAACAGCCATCAACAGGTTTACCACTCTTACAGCCCATCACCCATTCCCATCACCCCCCCCCACACCCTCTGAATATATATAAGGGTCTGGTTGTTTCTGTTTCAAGTGTATCTGACGAAGTGTGCATGCACATGAAAGCTCATACCAAAATAAAAACTTAGTTGGTCTTTAAGGTGCTACTGAATGATTTTTTTATTATTATTTTGCTTCGACTCAGACCAACACGGCTACCTACCTGTAACTAGGAGTTCTTCTGTTAATCTTGGAACAAAAGCATGATAGTATTGCTCTACCTTGGGAGTTTCAGGAAGTGGGACAGAAAAGGGAAGGGCATTCCCCGCCCCCATGGTCCTCAGGATACCCTTGCTGTGGGATAGAGTGGGAATGAGTAACCTGTAGCCTCCATATGTCATTGAATTACAATTTCCATCATCTTTGCCCATTAGCCATATTGGCTGGGGCTAATGGGAGTTAGGAATCCATCAACATATGAATGCCACAAATTCCCCATTCCATTACTAGAAGGATCAGAGGTGTGTGTAGATAGGGAAAGGGCAGCCTTAGTAATCTTATTCCTTTCTTTCCCTTTATAATATTCCTGTGTGGTACAGGGGTGGAACCTGAGGGTTTCCACCTCCCTAAACTAATCCCAACTCCAGAATATTTACAAGCAGAAATTATTACGACATTTTTAATTCTACTCTTCTAGAAGCCCAAGGCATCACACATAGCTCTTCCATCCTTAGTCTATTGTCACAACAACCTTGTGAGGTATGCTGAGAGATATAAGGACCAGCCCAATGTCACCCAGCTTTGTGGATAAATCAGGCTTTGAAATTGGATCTCAACAGTCTAAGGCAACACACTATAACCACTACCACAGACTGAACCACAGAAATATACTTGCTGCAGAGACTTTGGGAAGTGACAAGAGTGCCTGTCCAAAAGGTCTTTAACTTATGCTAAGAGGTATGTTTACACACAGGTCAATCCAGAATCTGAGGCTTATGTTGCTGCCACTCCTCCAGAGGTGGTGTATTGCCCCCCTTCCCTTTCGGAAATACAACTTGAGAGAGATGACTCCTGAAGAGAATGGGTAGAGGTGAGGTCACTGGTGTCCTTTTTCCAGTTGAGGAAAGGGTTGGTGTCTGGCTTTAGCCAGTTCCTTCCTCTAAATCCTCCTCCTTTCAAGGTGCTTCACCCTCCCTCCCTCTAAGCAGCGTCAGCTTCTGGCTGGTTCCTGGTTTCCTTGTTTGAGGTTTTCTGCTCAGTTAGATTGGGTTTCTGGAGTGACAGAGCATGCTTTATGGTCTGAAATGGCATCTGGGAAAGTAAATCAGTGCGGATAGGAAAATATTTTATTTATCCTTGCATTCATATTCCACCTCTCCCCCAGAAAGCCCAAGGTGGCGTGAACACTTCCACCACTCACCATTTTATATTCATCCTGTGGGGTTGGTTAGGCTGAGAGACAGTAACTAGCCCAAAGCCACCCACTAGGCTTCACGACCGAGGGAGGAGTTGAACCCTGGTCTCCTAGGTCCTACTCCAGCACTCTAACCACTGCTCCATAATGGCTGTCAGTATCTTCTTTGGCGATAAAATTGTCTTCCATAAACACGGTTTTAACAATGAGTCCATAAATGACTGTGGAGGCCAATTCTGGATCCACACGTCCTTCCACAGTGGTTTCCAGGCGGGAGTTGATCAGGGTATGGATTTGCCAAGCGTGCCTTCCTCTTAGCATGTTTCTCTCTTGCATCCCGAATTCGAGTGTCTTCAAAGCCCATACTGAGGCATTATTGGGTTCAGGACACCCTTTGGGGATCCACCTGTGTAATATGCCTGGCGAAAACCCTTTAGGTGTTTTTTAGGACTGACATGAACATTTTGGGTTGGACCATTTTGGGTTCATTTGAGGTTTGCACACAAGGCTTGCCTAGCAAGTGGGAAGCATTTCCTTCCCATCTTTGGGTGGACAGCCATAGCTAATGACTGCATCACATCTCCATGGGTTTGGAGGGATCCTTCTCATACAGTTGAGATCCTTCCTTCCCCACTACCTGGATGTGGATTATTTGATTAGTTGGTCTTATGGTTCCTCCAAATTGTTATGTTTTAATAAATACAACAACCATCCCATTTCTTGTCTCATGAGTCTTCTTTCCAGGTATTGGGGCCGGGGGGGGGGGGAAGGACTGCCTCATACTGTCCAGAGTTCCAGATGTCATCACTGACAACATCTGGAACGAAGCTCTGGCTGCAACCCCATCTACCCTGAAACCTCTCTCCCTTAGGCAAAGTTGCTAAGGATAAAAACTCAGTGCTCGTGATTCCTTGCAAGTGAGAGCTGCTCAAAAGGGAAATGTAATTAAATTAAGTATTTTGATCTCTGAATACACTCCACTGGGGGATTGTGCGTTTTATCAATAAATGTTCCCTACTGATGGTTCCAATTTCATTCTTTTACTTTCTTTTGTTCACTGAGCATAGAAAGAGTTACTGAAATGTATGGGGCGTATCCCCCACCATCTTGTTTTCCGCATAGTATACTTTTTGGATGCTAGAAATCATTGTAAATGGAAAGCAAAGTTCCAGAGCTTTAGTACGGGAAAAGGTGTTTAATGCTTAGAATTTCTTTAGTCATACATTACTGATCTCAAAGGATCAACCCTCCTTTAAACAATAAAGTATTATTTGGAGTTTTAAAAGTTGGCTGAGAAACTTCCAAAAATATTCTAATGCATAAGACTTTATTACATCATGAACAATATTAGGGGAAAGAGATTCTTAATGTTTCCTGTTTAGATGTGCGATTTGCGAGTCATAAATAAAATGGAAGCACACAATGCAGGCTAAAACGCTAGGAACACTAATGTTTTAAAGACTTTTTCAACATTTTATATGCACTGAAAGATTATATATATCTGCTAGAATGTGTCTATTATCTTATTGGAAAGTAAAACAAATGTTCATTACTTTTAAAATTAATATTTACATTCATGTCCGTTGTTCAGTCGGATGACTTACCATAGCAAGACTTCATGCTGACTTATTCAACTTGGTAATATCAGCTTATTCTACTGTTATGAGAAAATTGACTGGCGTACCCTAGAGGGAAATAATAAAAGCATATTTTACCTAATATATCACTGCTTTAATTTGGTTCTATGCCTATCAATTTATTTCTACTAAATATTTTCCATTTTTTAACTCTTTTAGGTTTGAAATTTTGGTTTTAGTTATTTAGTGTTTTGTTTTAGTTATGAACACAAGATATGAAGTACCTGTAAAAGCAGGTTGTTATGTAAACCTTTTGTTCCGTAATATCAGTTTTTAATTAAGGCCGTGTGCACATCATACATTTAAAGCACATCGCAATCTCCAACAATGAGCGCCGCATCCCCAGAGTCGTCTGCGACTGGACTTAACTGTCAGGGGTCCTTTACCTTTACCTATGTAAACCTTTTGTTCTGTAATATCTGTTTTTAATTAAGGCAGTGTACACATCATACATTTAAGACACATCGCAATGCCCAAAGAATCCTGGGAACTGTAGTTTGTTAAGGATGCTGTGACTTGTAGCTCTGTGAGGGATAAACTACATTTTCCTGTGTGCTTGGGAAGATGCATCCTAAGGTTTGTGAACAGGTTCATGACCTATAATACTCTCTCTCTCTCTCTCTCTCTCTCTCTCTCTCTCTCTCTCTCTCTCTCTCTCTCTCTCTCTCTCTCCGATGTATTGATATGCATTTTTTGCATTTTTGCATTATGTCTGTCATAGGCATTGATACCATTGTTTTGTGAATAGCCGCTGTTAATAACAAATCAGGATAGCGCTTCCTGCATTTTATGAAATGAATAATAGTCTGCAACAGTTTATTCACTAATAAAAGTATCAGTCTTTAAGGAGCGGCAATATGGATGAGGGTTCTGAGTCGCAAGAGCTTCCCTATTCAGTGCAATGGAGTGTCCGGACCATTCTTTTATACACCAGTTTGGCAAGGAGAATTATGTATGCTGCCTTGAGCTTCTTGGAGGAAACATGATACAAGTGCATTTTTTAAACTAACAGGATCAATAATAATATAAATCTTAGCAGCCTGTGTTAAGTCTAAAACTACTGCTTGAGACAAATAACTATTTACAATACAACTGCTGCATGACACAAGTCAGAGACATTCTCTGCAATCTCAACCAGCCAAGTTCTTTGAAATGTGTAATATTTCCGAATATACACTGAATCTGAGGACATAACTGAAGGCCTAAGGATACAAAATAAATATGTGAACTTTGAATAAACGTATGTGAAACTGATACATGCCAGTTGCTGTTCTGTTCTTGTTTAGGATTTATGGTGGTATCATTTCCCCTCAAGGAAGAAAAATCTAGAAAGAACTGTTGAGGTAATGAAGGGTTTATAGCAGCCACAGACCTCCAAGGGTCCCTATTTTCCAGGGACATCCCTGATTTTGAGAAGCCATCCCAGTTTCTGATTTAATCCTGGAATGTCCTACTTTCCCTTAGAATGTCCCTATTTTCATTGGAGAAATATTGGAGGGTATTGAGTTATCCGACCCCCAAGCTGTCTGAAAACAATTCTGTACAGGGAAGCTTTTTTAATCTTTAATGTTTTGTTTTGTTTTTATATATGTTGGAAGCTGCTAAGAGTGGCTAGATTGAACAACCCAGTAAAATGTGTGAGGTATAAACAGTAAAATTATCATTATGGAATGGGACATCCCTATTTGCATCAGAGAAATGTTGGAGGGTATACAGCCATCCATGCATATTCTCTAACTGATGTGTGAAGTATGAGATGAGGTTCGGTCTGGAGAGCTCACCCGTATTGTGTAGGAGACAGGGCTGGCTAACCCATGAGGGAAGGTGAAGTGATTATCACAGGAGATCCACAGGATCCACAGGAGCAGCTGATCCTGATGTAGATATTTATTCTTTCCATGTCCCTGATGTAGATCTTCACTTAGCCGTTCTTCCCTGTTGGTGAGGGGAGTGCTATTTTGTATTTCACCGAGGTGTCAAAATTTATTGGACTAATAGTGGTGGGAGAATTGTTTTGTGTAGCAATGTCCCTCCCCATGAGAATAAGACACAAAACACAAATGGTAGATTTTAAGTGGGCGAATAAGGACACAACTTTATTGGTTACGGATGTTGGCTTAGGCATTGGAACCTAACTGACTATATCTGACACCAACCCGTGTGTTGGAGTCTGGGAGAAATTAACCACCAGTAAGGAGCCCAGTGATGTACATCTACCGGAACTCCTCCTATGGCCACCGTTGGGGCGTGCCATATGGCCCTGACCTCTCCATGCCCAGGACAAAGCTCCGCCCCCGGAAACCTTTAACAGAATAATTCTCCATTTGCTGGGCAGGTGGTGACGTAACCTGCCCCCCCCATCTTCTTTTTATGCAAATTTCCAATGCCTACCACCAAACCAAAAGTTGTGACGGATTGCTACGAGGTAGGCGAAAAAACCATCTTGGCTAGCCCAAGTGGGAAAAGTCCTACCCGGCCCCTGGCCAACCAGGCGACCAACCGAAGTCCATAGCAGCGTCAGCCTAACCTAAAGGGTGGGTAGGTGAGTGACAGATTGCGCTGGTGAGCAGGGGCAAAGAGGACCCTGAGATCATCTTCAGAGGCCCTTCTTCATGTGCCTACTCCTTGAGATGTCCTGAGGGTGGCAACAGGAGAACTGGCCTTCTCTGCAGTGACTCCCCCGTCTATGGAATGCTCTCCCCAGGGAAGTTTGCCTGGCACCTTCTTTATACGTCTTTAGGCACCAGGCAAAAACGTTCCTCTTTAACCAGGCTTGTTGCTTTTATTTTGATTATGTATATTGTGGTTTTATATTTTTATTTTATATAACACCACTTGGTTCACAGAGTGCCCTCCATGAGCTCAATGGTTATAGAATCGGTCCATTTAGAACAACCATTTCTCATCCTCTAATGGGTCTCCAAGAATAATGGTATACAGACAGTTATTTTGAAACTTGAATTGACTGTTCATGGAGGGATCAGAAAAGGCAGCTGTTCCTGATTTTCAAATGTGAACCGGTAGGGAAAAAGTAGGAAATCAGGCAAGAGGTAATTGACCAAACTCAATTATTAGGATTATTATTCATATGAGTAACAGACTGAGGAGATCATTTTCCACAAAGAGCGCATTCCGTGGATGTGAAGAGAAAACCATGAAGGGGGAAAAATACCCTGAAAGTGCATTAAAATATTTTGTTTTCGTCCGTTTTCTAGCCTAGCTCAGCACTAAACAGTCTTAGCCAACCCATATCTTCCTTGTCTGACTTACGGTAGATATCAGAAGTGGAAAACAGATATACTACAATTGGACATCACGAATGTAATAGACAAGAACAACACACCAATGCGAGGAAGACAGGAGTCAGATGCTATGGCCTAAACATTGTGACAGCAATTTATTCATGGAGAAAAAGAAAGAAGTTTCTGAGAGGATACATCAAGTCATTGTCAACTCATCTCTCAGCCATCACTTTTGAGGTTAGCGTATCTAGGGCCAAAATCTTTTAGTACATTCACAAAATGCTTCAGGGACACATTCAAATACTGAGAGTTTATATGACCGCATTAAATTATCCTGAAGACTGCAAGCACTATTTAAAATCCTATGAGTCCAAGGCATTAACGAGGTTACAGTCAATTAGTGGGAGGAATGCTTTTCTACAATTTGCCTTAGAAATGTGGGAATTGCATATAAAAATGGGTAGAACTCATAGTGTGCTACTATTACACCTACAAGTCTTGTGGAAGAAGCCAACAGTTCTACTATATTCAGATACATTGTACAGATGCAAGAAGAATGAAATGCAGTAAAATAAAAAGTCAGCAGAAGAGGATTGTGAGCTATATCTACATTTATGAATACTTGTATTAGAATCAGTTAATTTTTACCCAGAATAGATCTACTGAAATTAATGAACCTAACTTAGTCAGTAACCTCAGTTGGGTAACTTCAATTAAAACTGTTGAATACCACCTAACATTTTCACAAAGGAATATAAAAAAAAGGACAGGCCCACTGAAAATGTGAAAAGCTACTAATCAGGCCCGGCTCTAGGTGTAGTCCTGGTGGCGCGGGTCGGCGGGGGGGGGGGGGCGCTGTGCGGCAAAGCCGCGCGGAAGCCGTGCTGTGCGCTGCAAGGGCGGGGGCGCCGGAGCGATCTCCATGCTTCAGCGCCAGGGCGCCCGACCTGCTTGAGACGGCCCTGCTTCTAATATATAAATCACGCTTACTGGACTCTACAAACTTAATAATATTTGTATTTCCAATTGGGATAGAATAAGGCTTTGGTTTCCATTCTGCAATAGCTTTTCCTGTTTTTGTCAGTAGCTATGAGAAGTGAGCAATTTAACTTCAAGGTAATTTGCAAAGCTTGATAAATGAATAGGATCCACTCAGTAATCAACAATCTCAGATTCGATAGGGGAGATCCCAGGGTCCTACAACTGTGACCCACACACATACTCATTTTTTCTATACCCGGGTATTGTTGTCCTATCAGTCATGTATCACACTTTTAAGTGCTCAAAGTATACTCCACAGACATTATATATCAGTAATCTTCATGATAAATTTTGGCTCAGAATATTTGAACGACTGGGCTCATCCGGACTTGCACTTGTCCCATCCCTAGAAAGCATGGATCCAAGTGATTTTTCTCCTTGTCCCATCTTTACTAGGTCCAAGTGGTCCTGCGCTTGCCCCATTGCTTTTCCTGCTCTTTAGCGATAAATTTGAGCAAACGTCAACCCAGAGAAAACCCAATTGATGCTTGCTCCGGGTAAAGATAGAATTTCCCCGGGGGTGGGGTGGGGGAATGACAGCAAGGCAAGGGCAAGTCTGAATGAACTCAGAATTGGAATTAAATGCATTAAAATAAACTCATTTGCACACAGTGAATTAGGTGGTGGTGGGTGGTTCAGTGTAGAGAAGCAAAGTCTTCAAAAAGGTTCACCAATTGCCCACCGTTGTTCAGCAGTTCCTTTTTCCCCTTCATTTAAACCATTCTTTCTTTAAATGATTCCCCTAGTCTGCTGCAGGTAGTTACTGGCAGACAGTTTTCATATTCCAGAATGCTCTGGATGAAGGGCCATAGAATCATAGCAGCATAGAATTGTAGAGTTGGAAGGGACCCCAAAGGTCATCTAGCTCAACCCCCTGCAATGCAGGAATCTCAACTCATGCTTAAAAACCTCCAAGGAAGGAGGGTGATTCACAGCCATTTGGAAGGCGGGAGGCGGGGGGGACAGAAGTCTTCACTGGGTGCTGCCATTTCCCCTCCAAGTTAGTCCCAAAACATCCCTTAAATCTAGGGCATTCTGAGTAATAAAAACTGAGAGTACTCCGCTATGCCACTACAGTCAGTGGCAAAAATAATAATAGTTTAAATGAATGACTTTTTTTTTTTACCAAGATCAGTAAAAAGCCCACCCACCAGCAGCACATTTTCAGCTGAAAATTTTAAAGAAGTACTCTTGTTTTAGCTCTAATTCAGGCATGTCCTAATCTTGCCCCTGTGGCAGTTTATTTCCTGGGGTAAATCCTAAAAAACAACAACACCTCAACAACTTCAATCCCAAAAAAAAGGTTAACAACTTCGGTCAGCTCTTTGGTCGGCCCTCACAGCCCCTCACTTCATCAAATCTGGCCCTCTTTGAAAAAATTTGGACACCAATTGAACCTGGCCCACTTCCCAATTTGTACTCTTGGGCATTGTGCTATATGAGTTCTCAAGAGACCTATTGTGTCCTTTCATGATCGAAGATCAATGATTATTTTAAAAACCCTGAACAATTTAAGGGCTTGCAAAGGTCTTTGAGGGCATACTCACTATGCAATTTAATAGCAGGAGCTTCCTGAAGTTCATTGTTTGGTGATTCATGAGCTGACATACTTGCTAAATTTGGAAAATCACTTATCTTCCCATTTCTCTGTCTTGATCAATACTCATGACATCCCCTGTGAAATAACTTCTAAATGTGGGAATTTTCCCTTTCTGCATGAAACTGCTGACGGTGCGTTGATCCTTGTCACATCACTATTTACATTCCAATATTCATTTAGATATACCTAATGACTAATGAACCGCATCACCAAATCTCTTAAGATTAATTCTTTCAGGGGGTGGATGTTCTTCATCAAACTATACTTCTCTGTGGCATTATTTATGATGCCAGTAAATTATCTGCCCCTGGAGAATCCCAAATCTTCCTTATAGCCAGGTGCTGGAAATTTCTGAATGTCCCTAAACCATGGGAGGGTCTTGGCATCTGTTGAGCACCAAAGTCAATGGACATCCCAGGTGCTCGACAGCTTGAAGGGCTAAATCTAAGTTTCACATAGATCCAGAGGGGGAGAAGTAATTTTGACAGAAGAGATTAGTGAATGTCTGTTTAGCACAGATAGAGACTCAGCTTATAAACCTGAACACTTTCAAATACTTCTACAGCTACCCTGAAGGACCATTTTGGTGGGAAGGAAGTATAGAGGGGCATGGCCATTGGAGGTATGACTGACAGGTATCTGGTTGGCCACGGTGAAAATAGGATGTTGGACTAGATGGGCCATTGGCCTGATTCAGCAGGCTTGTCTCATGTTCTTGTGCTGCCCGACTATCATGGGGTGTTCTTTACCTATGGTAAGCCAAGCCATAATTTCCATCACTATATCTATAGCAGAATTTTAGATTCAGCTGTAAACAATTTTGCTTTGCTATACAAATTTTCCAGTCCAGAGTGCTCCCCCTTTTCCACATTGAGATTTTGTAGACGTGTGAAATGTGGCAAGATAATGTGAAAAATAACAGATGCAAAGAAGTTATTGGGCAAGGTTTTTCATGTTTGGCTCTTCCAGTATTGTGGGAAATAAAGATGATGAAGAAACATTTTTACAAAGAAAAAAAATGTAGTAAGAATGCAAATTGGCATGATCTTGTACATTCTGCGGATGATAAATGTATTAAGGGTGGAAATAGTGTGCACACATCATTGTTATGTGAATGCAAAGTATGTAATCTGATTGTTATCTTGAGTCCCTCTTTGGATGCAACCTTAAAGGCATGACTGAATGCAGATGTTGGAATCTGAAAAAATTATTAGATGGTCATATGCTCTATATTTTGCTCAACAGCACCCATTTGCACTTGCTACAGACATCTGTGTTAATGCTTCTAGGACCTAAACAATAATGCCTGTCCCTTCTGTTTATTTCTATTCCAGCTCACAGCTCCCCCCCCCCATGCTATCTTTCTAAGTCTTTTCCAAAGGCAGCTGTGGGCAATGATAAGGATTCCTGAGCACCCCTCATTGACTGTCTATTTTGGAAAGTTGTTTTTTATGATTTATTGCGACACCTCCTAAGATAACCAGATTTTTTTCATGTTGGCTCCTGAGATCAAGGAGCAGATTCTTGTCAATGTTTGGATACAGTTGGATGCCATATTGAAACAATATGGTGGACTAATCTTTCCAAAACTGCACTGATGTTAGCCACGTTTTGCATGATGCCACCTAATTTGAGAGGTTCTGTCAGGGACTGGGCAGAGGAGGAATGGTGGAGACCGCCTCCCCATCCTGACCCTTCAAGAGAAGAAGACAGTTCAGAATTACAACAGGGGTTTGAGGGAGGGCACAGCTCAGAGGAAGATGAGGGGGAAAGTTGGGAAATAATAGGAGAGGAGGAAGAGGCAGAGGCAGAGCAGCAGCTGGCTGACACGTTGTTACTTGAAAGCATTACAAACCCATCATCTCCCAGACAGTGGTGTTCCTACCCCAGCTGGTACCGGGGACGGTGCCTGCCCAACTCAGGGAGGGAGGGAGGGGAGAGCGAGGCAGTGACCCGTCACCTCCCCAGCCCAGCGAGCTCCACCCATGCACAAAGCTTGCTAGGCTGGGGAGAGCGAGACAGCGGCCCATCACCCACCCAGCCCAGCAAGCTCCGCCTGCGCACGGAGCTTGCTAGGCTGGGGAGAGTGAGGCAGCGGCCTGTCACAGCGGCAGCGGCAGCATTGGGGCCCGCCGCCCGCCCCCGTTGCGGCGCCCCTGCTCCCAGAACCTGGTGAGCCTTAAAAGTAGGAGAGCAAAGAGCTCAAAGACAGATGGCCCTAAGCAGCAAATGTAGGGGTTGGGGTGCTGTTGATGAATAAGGAAGCGAGAGAAAAGGGTGGGGTGGAGATTTACTCGGGACAATGCCATTATTCCAAGAGGCTGTATTCCCAAGCCTCTCTCTGTAAATATTGAATAAAAAGCAGATGGTAAGGACTTTTCCTTGTCTATCCATTCCTGGCAACCTGCCGTGGGGGTTGGTTCCTCTGCCGCCTGACAGGTTCCACTTTTAAGCTCCCTTCTTTCTAATATGTTTTTTGTAAACATTATTTATTTATTTATTATATTTCTATACCACCTTTCATATGGGGACCATATTTTACAGTATAAAAACCACATAAATATATACCATAGTAACAAACAAAAAACCCCAACAGTTTAAAAGGCCATAAAGGTAAAGGGACCCCTGAACATTAGGTCCAGTCGTGACCGACTCTGGGGTTGCGGCGCTCATCTCGCATTATTGGCCGAAGGAGCCAGCGTACAGCTTCCAGGTCATGTGGCCAGCATGACAAAGCCACTGCTGGCGAACCAGAGCAGCACATGGAAACGCCGTTTACCTTCCCGCTGTAGCGGTTCCTATTTTTCTACTTGCACTTTGACGTGCTTTCGAACTGCTAGGTTGGCAGGAACTGGGACCAAACAGCGGGAGCTCACCCCATCGCAGGGATTCGAACCGCTGACCTTCTGATCAGCAAGCCCTAGGCTCAGTGGCACCACCTGGGTCCCTTAAAAGGCCATAGATTGTTTAATTGGCCAAATGTCTGGGAGAAGAAGAATGATTCTGCCTGGCACCTAAATATATGCAACAATGGAGCCAGACAAACCTCCCTGGGGAGAGCATTCCACAAACAGGGACCCACCTCAGAAAAGGCCAATTCATGTCACAATCAAGATATTGCTGAGGAGGCACACAAAGAAGGGCCTCTAATGATTGTAAGGTCTGTTTAAGGCTTTGACAAGTCACAGCCCACTACCATCAGTTCTGTCACCTCACTCAGGGAGACTGCAAAAGGCCCTGCACTACCCAGAAAAGCTCTGCTGGGCAGCACAATGAGGATGCTACAGAGGCAGCAGAGTCTGCATTCGTTGCTACCTTCAGAGCCCTCACCAGTGTTCAGTTTCATTTATACAGAAGGACAACAGCACAGCCAGATGTCTGGAATGTGCTCTGTGGATAACTTTTTATTATTTCTCCTCAGAATCATACTTGGTTTGAAGAAGAGAATGCTTTTGACATGGGATAGTTCAGTTGTCTAGAATTCCTCTAGGTGACAAGCATTTGAAAGATGATAACGCAATAGGCCTTAGCTGACAATGTGGCTTGTGCTGGGTTAGCAATAAAATATCTTCGTTTTCCACTTCCAAAACAGTATAATTCTGTAGTCCTCTTGCATGGAGAATGCATTTAACTTTCTTCCCCCAAAGAGCATTATGTTGCATATATGCGCAATAAACTGATCTTCATTCTGGATATACTTCCAAAAGGTGCTTGAAGAGGTTAAGTGGTTGGCTAGACATCCAGAGGAGAGAGAGGGAAAGACCTTTGGGAGATGACTGCTTCAATCTACTCAGATGTTTAAATTTGATTCCGACCTCCCCAAAGTTGCAGAGGAATCTGAACAATTTTGAGAAACCATGAACCCAGTGGAGTTTGCACAAACATTCTTAACATGGAAGTGTCACTACAAGGTGAAATATTCCTGTGATCTCTTCATGATTACCTCTTGAGCCATTTTGCTTAGAAGTCTGACCTGCACATAACTAGCCAAGGCCAACTACAAAGGTGAGGGTTAGGCACTGCCATTCTGACATATGAGCAATGCCTCCTTAGCGCTAAGCCCTTGGAACAGTATTCCATTCATGGAAAGTATTGATGCACTGAACCTGAAGACACACCCTCTTCTCTGCTGTTTGGAACCTCGGGATGTTTGTGTTTTAGGACCAATGCTTCCTTTTTTACTGTAATTATTTTTAATAGATTAGGTGGTATTGGATGCACTTGTTTAATCAAAGTAGTTCCCCTCCCTCTCTTCTCCCTGTGCACCCCTGTGTACCTCCTAAATCTGTTTATGGATGCTGCCTACTGTTATTAATTCAAAGTTCACTGTTGGTAAACTAATTCAACTATAAGGCCCAGTCTTTGATTTCCTACCACAAGGTAGCATTGCAATAGATGTGTTGAGTCAGCAGAGATAAGCTGATTAGTCAGTGGATTTGTTGAGAATAGCAGTAATTATATTTAAGAGACACGCTACCATATGTTGGGGAATTTCCCATAGTAAAGGACCTAGAGCTCAAGTGGTAATTTCCGATGTAACTAACAGAATTATTTATTATCTTTATTCCTCATTACACATAAATAGTTGGTCCCTAATGAAATGGTTACCTTTATGATTCCTGCTGCAAGAATGAAGATGTCAAAAAATTGGAAGTCATGCTCTGTGCATACATTCCGTGAATGGATCTGGCACATTGTGTTAGCAGAAAAACTGACATAGTTGTGCAATTATAATAATTATAATAATAATTTGTTGTTTGTACTCTGCCCATCTGACTGTGTTGCCCCAGCCACTCTGGGTGGCATCCAGCATTATAAAGATATAGTAAAACATTAGAACAGGGAATCCAACATGGTGACCTTCATATGTCATTGGGCTCCAGATTCCATCATTCCTGACCACTGGCCTTAGTCCGACAATATCTGGAGAGCACTGTGTTGGAACCCACTGGATCAGAGGAATAACCAAGCAGAACACTTTTTTAGGCATATGGTTTCCATCTCATATATAAATGAAAATGCCACCACACTCCAACCACTGGCTTTGGAAGCTTCCTTCTCCACTGACATGTTTATTTTATGGGGGCCAAGAACTTCAGAACACTAAATTGAATTAATAGCTGGACTAGCAAGTATACTGAGATTCTAAGAGGACTTTGGGGGAATTTTGATAATTTGTACAAGTAACACATAAGTTGTTTTATGTTTGTGTGTTCATCCACTATATATATATGGAATAGTTACTTATGTTATGCCTGTTCCAACTTGGTTAGTCAACATAAATATCATAACATAAACCCATAATTAGTAAGACTGGAAGCAGAATATGAAGGCTTTGTTCAGTGAATTAATTATCCCTTATAATCTGGGACTATTTCCAAGGCTAGCCTACTACTAAAGTAAGATTGCAATCATTACCTGGGAGTAGGAACACTGAACTCAATGGGCTGTACTTCTTAGCAGACATCTGTAAGATTGCAGTGACATATCTTCAAAGTGACCCATCATACACAGTGCCCACAAGAAGCACTAGAAGTGGTGCTGTGGGCTGGACTTCATGAACCCTGCATGCAATTTTCAAGACAACATAAGAATTACAGTTTCTAAACGCTCTTCCTAAAGTAAGCCAACATGCAGTAGCACAGGATTGCTTTTTCCATGCTTCGTTCCAAAAGGAAACCCTTTTCTAATAAGGCTGGCCCAAAAGGCTTAAGCATAGCAGGATCCTCGTTCATATTTTCAGCAGAGTCATTCTTCATAAACATATAAACCTTTAATCATCTTTGCTGTTGGCAAGACATCTGTTGGAGGTTTTGGAAACCTGAGTATGAAAAACCTCGTAATTATACGGTATTTGTTAACTGAAAGTGAGAAATAAAAACCAGCACATTATTTGAAACCTCTGATAATAAATGGAACTTGGCTAGAAAAGAAATGGAAGCCGAGCCCTTTCGATGGCCTCCTTTGTGCACGACCATCATCAACCAAAGAACTGACTCCGTTTTTCTAATCCTTTTCCTGAAGGATCAGAACTCAAAACTATTTTTATGATTTAAGCAGAGAAGGCAGCATTGTGTTGCCTAAATCAAACACAGTTCACATAACTGTCCACCCATTGAGGTAGATTCTGAATATGATTGGTTTCAATCTTCATAATAAAAAAGGAACAAGGCAGAACAGCTACGGGGCTTTTGGGCATGGCACTTTGAGATCCACCCCCCCCCCCCAAAAAAAAGGACCCTGGAAGAGGTAGGACATAAAAAACTGAGACTTCTCACTGCAGTGGATCTTATTGAATATTCTGTAAATTGGAAAGGGTTTCACTGGCAGATGGTGGGCCTTCTACTGGCCTTGGGGTTCTGACAATTGACTAACTTTGCCATCCTCTGACCCTAGCCCTGAGCCAGAATTATCTTTACTGTTGCATCATGCTCGACAGTTACTGATTTAATTTGTGTCTTCATCAGAATCAACTCAGGGTATGGAGAACATTATGATATGAATGCAAGGTGCTTGAATTCAGAGATGGAAACACGGGACCTTTGTATTAACCTAGCTCAGAGATGGCAAACCTCTGATCCTCCAGATGTGGCTGGACTCCCACCAGCCCAAGCCAGCATGGTCAGTGGTCAGAGATCATATGAGCTCAACAACACCTGGTAGTCTTCAAGTTCCCCATCTCTGGTTTAGCTAGAACCAAGAGAATGTTCTAACAAATAAGACAAAACATTGTGCCACCTGCACATGTCTGAAAACAAATGACAGGACTTTCAAGTTCACTCTTTTACTGGAAATTACAGCAAAGCCTTTTCTGACTGCTTAAAGCTTGGTTCCCTTGAGACCTATATCTTCAGAAACAACAGTATTCAAATTCCAATGGAGCCTGATCAAACAACATAAGAAATGTCTTCTCGTTGGTTTATTATGTGTTTCTCTTTCATATAAAGCAAGTGCTAACACAAGAGTTTGTTGTATGTCCTTAACTCAATCCATTTTCTTTCCATGATCAAACACAAGTAAAGAAGCCTAGACACAGTAAGTAAGCCATTATGTTGTTTTTTCCAGAGGAACATGAACTGAGCACACACATGCACTCATTTCGCAGCTACAAGAGGAGTGTCATTGATTTCAACGAGATAAACCACATACAGAAAGCATTTTAAACATCAAAAACTCCTTCCACCACCCTCAAAACAGAATCTTGAGTAGTCTTATGACAGTCTTATATTTCTTTGTCATAATTAGAAACACAACAAACCATCCGATGTACCAATGACCTATTTGAATAAAAGGGTTCCGAAAATAAAACAGAATTCTTGTCACAAATGTGTTCAATTGGAAAATTTAATAAATTGTCTTTAAAAGAAGAAAGAAATCTTGTCACTGACACTTTAAGCACTTTATGTACATCTATTTCTAAATAAATTTCATTAATCTGTGGGAGCATGTGTATAAGACTGAAGCCTAGAGAGGACTACTAGATCCATCAGTACTGGGAGTTGGACTGAATCCTGGCATCAGCTGATGAGTTGTGTTTACTTCTTGTTTCAGCACTAGGACCATAACACGAAATCCTTAGCTTCATTGATCGAACACGAGAAGGCTTAGGACTTGATTATTAATTGTTGGAACTTTTTATTGTTGGAACTATTAATTGCTGGAACTTGATTATTAATTGCGTGGTCAGGCGGAGTCCCCCAACACCCCAGGCAGCCCCCGAGCGGAATAACAACACCAGACAATGTTCTATGGGATTAAAATTGGCCACAACTTTATTATGATTCAGATGTAGGGAGACCTTGGCTCAGGCATTGGGCGTTTTTCCTTCCCAGCCCCCAGCCAGGGATCTGGGTAATTTCAGGGTTATCCAGCATATGTGGGGGTTGGGCTAGTTCTGGAGAACATATGTTCAAGCAGATAGCCCATCCCCCTTTTTTGTCGCTGCTGGAGGGGGAGGACAATGACAACCTCTGGGTGTATGGCTAATGCCTCCCACCTAGACCCCTTTACAGGAACCCTAGTATCGCCACCACAATGGGAGCAGGGGGTTACCTCCCCCACGCCCCTCCATTTTGGTAAATGACTAAAGGATTCCGCCCAAGGCCTGCAACCACCAAGGTTGTGATGAATTGCTACGGGAAAGGCGAAACCTGCCAATGCAGGGAAATTCCTTTCTGGCCCTTCAACAGCGGCCTTGTCATAGCAGCGCCTGCATGCGTGTTTGCCTGCAGAAGAAAAGGGTTAACCTGTAATGTAAGCATTAATTTTGGGAGTGGAGGGTGGGAAAGCTCTGGAGCATGGGCGTAGGTATTCATGGGCGTAGGCAGGGGGAAAGTTGCCCCCCCCCTAGTAGCAAAGGGCTGAGGGGCGCAGCGTGGCGGCCCCAGGCTTATGCTCCCCGCGTGCCTCTGGAGCGAGAGCCTGGGGCCACCTCCTCGGAACAGCTGGGAGGCGCGGAGGAGGCAGTCGCAGGGTTGCGCTCCCCGCACGCCTCTGGAGCTGCGCACGGGAAGCGGGAGCCTGGGGGCGCTTCCTCTGAACATCTGAAAGGCACAGGCCACATAGCCCCACCCACATTCCCACTGTGGCCCCTCCCCTCCCGTGCCTTGGCCCCTTCCCTTGCCCCCCTAATTTTGATCCTGGGTACGCCCCTGCAGTATGTCTCTCCTTCTGCTGTGTGCACTGTATGTGCTCCTGTCCCCCTTCTCCATTGCCACAACATGCAACAACCTCTTGGTTAGATGAATTTGAAAAGTAGGATAGGTCTATCTACAGCAAATATCAATGAAGTTAAGCGTAGAACCTCTAATTTTAACCTGTGCATCCCAACCACCACCAGTTAGGTGCACTAGTCAGACCAACTGCAAAGCAGCTAAAACTTTTGTCACCATCTTCCTGTTTTGCCTTGAAGGATTATTCCACAAGCTAGGTGCCACAACAGAAAAGGCTCTCCCTCTGTGGGCTGCCAGGTGAACTTCTACAAGTTTTGGCATAAACAGAAGGGCCTCATCCTGGGATGTCAAAAACTCGGCAGGTCTATTGTGGGGAGACATTTCTTCTGGGAACCTGATCCAAGTTTGTTAGGGCTTTGTAAATCAGCAGCAGAACCTTAAATGTGGGTTGATAGCAACTGCTGTTACTGTTCTTCAAGCAATGGTGTCACCTGTTCAGGGCAGACTATTCCAGTTTGTAACGGAACTATTGCACACGCTGCAGCTTGTTGTTAAGGAAAAATTAGCAGACATAGAATCATAGAATGGTAGAGTTTGAAGGGACCTTGATGATCATCTAGTCCAACCCCCCCGCAATGCAGCAATGTGCAGCTGTCCCATATGGGGATCAAACTCGCAACCTTGGTGTTATCAGCACCATGCTCTAACCAACTGAGCTATCCAATCTCCTCTGTGTACTTCTATTGATTGGGGTCAGAATTTAATGCAAGATATGGAATAAGACAAAGAAATACAAAGGCATAAGAGAAGATGCTGTTCTTGAAAAGCTTCAGGGGTTGAAGGTGTGAAAACAAAGGGAGTCCGTCTGTTGACTGGGATAGATGTAGAGGGTATATAATGACGTTCCAATTTGTTTAGGAAAAGAAAGGACCTGAGTCTTCTCTTTTGTGCCAAGAGTACATGCAGCAAGGGAAGAAAAGCATGAGATTACACAGCTTAAAAAAATGAAACTGGAGGATTATTATGAAAAGAAACATAAAATGCAATTTATGGGAAGTCACGAGGCTCATCTCAAGTCATATTCCCCTGTGAACCAGACCATGACCACTTGTCCATTAGCCAGCATAAATAGGAAAATTGTAATAATTGTGTTTCCTTTTGCTGCTGCTGCATTGGAAAGTTTTACTTGTTTTAGATGCTCCAGACTTTGCGAATGTTCTAAAAGTGCACATAAAATGAACCCTTCACTGGCAGGGTTTGTGCATCACTGAACATTCAGCCCTGAGACTTAGACATATCCGCAAATGAACTAGGGCATTTTAGATTATGGGAAGGTTCTAAAACCTGTAAGCTGCTATAAAAGCTATGTCCCATGAAACTGTGCTATGGCTGTATGAGGAACAACCAGGCAAATGGTGTTCCATATTCACTCTGTTTATTTTAATGGGTTTCAAACAGAAAACTGTATAGAATCAGAGAGACATTCAGGTTTCATTTTGTTTTATTTTTACTGCAGAAAATTTGAACAACCTGTGACTGATTCAGGAAAATGATTGTTGCAAGCAGTTCATATTTATTATTAATACAGACCAGGGCAAGTTCTGTCATGGGCCTCGGTAGTGGGAGAGAGAGGTGGATCTAGCCAAAGAGAAAACATAGCTTTCAATAGTTCATTGATGAAAATAAGAGACATTTTGTATGGTTGGTAACACCCTTATTCTCACAGTGAGGGTCACTGTCTAAGGACCCCTTTCAAGGTTTTTTCTGCATGCTGAACACTGTACTAATTTACTCTGCAACAGTCAAGCCTAGCATTGGTTATCATACATCAGAGATGTGGAAACCTGTCTAGATGTTGTTGGACTTCAGCTCCCATCAACAATAGCCAGAACAACCAATAACATCAAATGATGAAAGCCGCAGTCCAACAACATTGGAAACTGCCACAGATTACCTCATCCCTGTCATACCGACTAATTCAAGAGCAGCCTCACTGCCTTCAGGATGTGAAATGGCAAGCATACACTACTTGGTGCCCTACCGTCCATAACTTTGTATTTACATGCATGCATTGCAGGGGGTTGGACTAGGTGATCCTAAGGGATCCAACTCGACAATTCTATGTTTTTATGGTTCTATGTGCACAAGAACAAAAGGCCTCCAGCCCCACTTAGAGCAGTTAATGGAGAGGGCTGAAATCCTAAGCAGGACACTAATAATAATAATAATAATAATAATAATAATAATAATAGGCATAACACAAATCTCCTCCAGAGCAACATGGCAAAAAATTAGGGACAGTGTTTGATCAACGTCAGTTTTCTCTGATGGAGTCAGCTGATAATTAATTTTTGGATGTAATTTTCACTAATATGCATTTGTATGCACACTTAACCCTAGTAATGTACAGTCGTACCTTGGATCCTGAACGCCTTGCAACTCAAATGTTTTGGCTCCCGAACGCCAAAAACCTGAAAGTGAGTGTTCTGGTTTGCGAACGTTCTTTGGAAGCCGAAGAAGAAGAAGAAGAAGAAGAAGAAGAAGAAGAAGAAGAAGAAGAAGAAGGGGAGGGGAGGGGGAGGAGGGGGAGTAGGAGTAGGAGGAGGAGTTTGGATTTTATATCCCACTTTATCACTATCCAAAGGAGTCTCAAAGTGGCTAGCATTCTCCTTTCCCTTCCTCCACCACAACAAACACTCTGTGAGATGAGTGGAGCTGAGAGACTTTAGAGAAGTGTGACTAGCCCAAGGTCACCCAGCAGCTGCATGTGGAGAGGCGGAGACGCGAACCCGGTTCCCCAGATTATGAGTCTACAGCTCTTAACCACTATACCACACTGTCTACCACACTGCACATCCGACATGGCTTCCCATGAGTGCAGGAAGCTCCTGCAGCCAATCGGAAGCCATGCCTTGGTTGTCAAACGTTTTCGGAAGTCAAACAGGATTCCAGAACGGACTCTATTCGACAACCAAGGTACAACTGTATATACATTTTTAACACATTAGTTGGCTGGAGAATTACATTGCAAAATTAAGAGAAGTGTGAATTTCTAAAAGTGCAAATTTGATAGGCTCTTCTTGAATTTGCACTTTTTGCACCAATGTGCAAACCAAAACACAATCATCCTTCAACACTTGCACTTCTCCAGATTTTGCAATGCAGTTTACAAAGCCAAGTATGGTCTATGATGCGAGTAGCACTATGGTCTAAACCACAGAGCCTAAGGCATGCAGATTAGAAGGTCGGCAGTTTGAATCCCTGTGGCATGGTGAGCTCCTGTTGCTCGGTCCCTGCTCCTGCCCACCTAGCAATTTGAAAGCACGTCAAGTGCAAATAGATAAATAGGTACCACTCTGGCGGGAATGTAAACAGTGTTTCCGTGTGCTGCTCTGGTTCTCCAGAAGCGGCTTAGTCATGCTGGCCACATGACCTAGAAGCTGTCTGTGGACAAACGCCGGCTCCCTCGGCCAGTAAAGCGAGATGAGCGCCGCAACGCCAGAGTTGTCCGCTACTGGACCTAACAGACAGGGGTCCCTTTATCTTTATGGTCTATGAAGATGCATATACTAGGGTCATATGTGCATAAACAAGCATATATTACTGAACTTCACATACAAAAAATGCATTCTATTGAGGAAAGCTTGCAAAAATGTCTATTGTAGGCAAAAGTGCCTACCAAAATGTGTATATTGGAAGAAATTCACACTAAAATGCTGGTGAGTTTTCAGCAGGACTTTTTATAAACAAAAACAATAGCCCATAAACTGACGTGGAAACATGGAGAACTGAAGAGTGGTAAAATGACAAACTGAGACAAAACAAAACTGACATTCACCCATTCCTACCCACAAGCCTCTATGTCTGACTTCCATCTCCATCTTTAGGTACATTCCCCACAGGCTTCCTTAACAGTAGCTAAGTACGGCATATCAAGTTGTTACCATGAGGTCAAGGATTTCCTCTTGCAACAAGGCTTTCATTGCTTTCAAAACACACTTGGCCTGACTTGTGCCAATGGAAGCTATACTACTGATTTTTCAGCAAGAGGGATCCTTGAAAGGAGGAGACAGTACAAGCAAGAAAATGAAGCCAGCTACTTCAAAAGCAGCAGCACAGTATATAAGGAGTGGTTTAGGAGAGCAATAACTTTTGGTATATTTAATAGAGGCATTTGGCAAAACTTTATGTTGAAGTTGCTCTTTCCTCTGGCTGTATACTATTGCCAGAGAAATAAGGTTTCTCTCCCCTTTGCCCCACATGCAGTGCTCTCCCCATAGGCCCCCTTGTCCTTATATAGTCAGGTTTCCATTTCCTTATCTCAATAGTCAAAACCTCAACTCCTTGCTTAACTGCATCCAAACCAATGTTAACATCCATGTACCAAATGATGAAAGTATATTCTGTCACTCGAAATTCACAATATTTCTTGAAAATGAGAAATGCCTGAATGGCAACTTTCCGTGAAATGAACAATAAAAGGTTTACATTCGATTAAAAAAAAGAGAGAGAACAAGAGAGCACTGACATGTTGAAAAATGGTTACACTCCACATTAATTAATTCTGAAAATATGAAAATTGTCCATATGTCAAAAATTAGACAATTCTAGCTAATTTGACACAGTCATTTCCAGTTTGAAGCATTCTTTTGCTTGCTTTTCCGTTCAGTGTACATTAATAGGCTGCCAGAACAAGAGAAAAATGCCTGATGATTGCTAAGCCAAACAACTGCTCTTTATTGGAGAGACTTCAGCATAAATTGCATGCAGCCTTGTATGCTATGAACACATCAGCTCAACTCCTATTTCTTCACTTTTGTTTCAGCAAGCATTGTATTGTGCAAATCTGAGAATTTCACTTTCTCTGAGTTTCTCATTTTTCCAGCCTTAAGTTTAGTTCTCCAGAGTTCCAATTCAGTTTGCAATTCTTGTTTTACAAAACGTTTATCAGCATTTTTCTCCCAATGCTCACTTTTTGGGATGTAAATTTGTAGAATATTCACATTTTGGCAAGGGAACTTCTCTCAATGCAATGCATTTTTAGCTCTACCTATTAGATGGAGGTAAAATAATTCACATAAAATTATGAGGTGATGAAGTTGGGGGGGGGGGTCTTCCCCTCACCCTCCCTTACAGCATGAGTGTCTCAGCAAGAGAGGTATGAACTGCAAGGAGATACAGGAAAGGGCTGTAATTCAGTGGTAGAGCATCTTCTTTTCACACAGAAGGTCCTGGGTTCAATACCAGCATCTCCTGGTAGGGCTGGGAATGACTGGAAGCATGGAAAGGCACTGGCAAACAGTGTAGACAACACAGAGCTAGACTGGGCAATGGTCTGACCCAGCATAAGGTAGCTTCCTATGTCCCCATGATTGAGAAAATTATTCGGGGGGGGGGGGAGAGGAAAGGACGGGCTCCTTTCCATGCACCATTTACCAACTTCCCAGGAAGGGATGCTTGCCATAATGCTGCCAGCGGCTCCCGGCTGGTTGCCCAGGAAAGTATAAAGACAAGGAAAAGTTTCTTACTGTCTTTTATTTCAATCTTTACAGAGAGAGGCCATAGAACCCAGCCTTTTGGATAATGGCATTGTCCTGAGTGAATCTCCACCCCCTGTCTCTCCCACTTCCCTCATCGTCTCCTCTACGGGTGCTGCTACATGCCTTCTGTCTTTGAGCTCTTTGCACTCCTACTTTTAAGGCTTGCTGGGTTCTGGCAGATGAAGGGTCTGGAATGCTTTCTAATGACGTGTCAGCTGGGTGTTGTTCCGTCTCTCCCATGATTTCCCAACTTTTCCCCTCATCTGCCTCTGAGCAGCTACCTCCCTCAAACCCCTGTTGTACATCTATACTGTCCTTCCTCTTCCTCCTCCCTGACGGGTCAGGATGGGGAGGCAGTCTCCACCATTCCTCCTCTGCCCAGTTGTTGACAATGCCATACACTAAATCTACTGTGGTAGGTAAGGCCATGGGAGGATGGAGACTCCCACGGGGTCAAGGCGCACTGCATGGAGCCTCTCCGCCGCCTCCCCCTCAGCTGTAGAGCGGCTGAGGGAGAGGCAGGGGGCAGGCGCAAGCCCCATGCTGCCGTTTCAGGCAGCACGGAGCCTGCAGGTGCCGAAGCCACCACGTCACTCCCAGGAGAGACGCGTGGCTCGGGCACACTGCAGGCCCCATGGTAAGTCCTGGCCCCCATGGTATGGCGCCCAGTGCCAGCCACATTTTGTTACGTTTGTTGACTGAACTAAAGAGTTTGGTGAGCCCAATTTTTAAAATTACTTTTAAAAATTCACATTTTTTGTCATTTTGTCACCCCCCTCAATGATGACACCCAGGGCGGTCTGCACCCCCCCACACTCCCTTCCTCCACCACTGTCCCTAGGTGACTTCTTTTCAAGAGACCTAAAAAAACCTGGAAAGATATTCTGCCTACCAGCAGACCTTTCAATACATACTTCAGCAAAATCCACTGAGGCTGTGCACTCACCATATATTTAAAGCTCATTGCTCCCCCCAAAAAATCCCATGAACTGTAGTTTGCCCCTCACAGAGCTACAATTCCCAGCACCCTTAACAAACTACAGTTCCCAGGATTCTTTGGGAAAGTCATGTGCTTTAAATGCAGAGTTTGTTTGCAGCCTGATAAGGCTGATTCAAAAAAGAAGGCATCCTCTTTCATGAAAATAGTCTGAAATAAGGCATAAGCATTGCCCTGCCAGGCATTGTTTAAACATTGTTCATTTTTATTAGATTCTTTACTTCAAAGAATTGACATAGTAAATGAACTTTTTAAACAATTTCCCTATTTCATTATTGTTATTAAAGTAAAGATATAACATATAAAATTAACAGGTATGCTTGGCATTAGTGAACCCAGCAGCACCTAAGATTGTACATTATCCCGAACTTTGTTAATCCAATACCAACCCCCTCCATTTCTGTATAACAAAGTTGTGTTTAAAAGTTTGAAACATGTTTCTTGATTAATTTTCTTGTTAAAACAAGCAGAAAAGAGGGGCAGAGTTGCAACTACCAACATTTAGCGTTAGAACAAGAACAAATGAAAGGGTATTTTCTAAGCAGGGGTTAATCCACAAAACAGACACGTATTTCCCTTAAGAAACAAAATCAAGACAACTGGCATTTACATCTCTCTCTCTCTTTCTCTCTCTCTCTCTGTGTGTGTGTGTGTGTGTGTATGTGAGAGAGAGAGAGAGAGAGAGAGAGAGAGAGAGAGAGAGAGAGAGAGAGAGAGAGAGAGAGAGAGAGAGAGAGAGAGACTACTGAATGTGGCAAGCTGAGGGAAACCTGCAGGCAATATATTTAACTATCCTCATGGAAGATGCAAAGAGGAGAGATCTCAGTCTTGTGAGGAAATAAAGCAAGGCAGACTGGACTGGGCAGAAAAACAGGGCAACCATTCAACTATGTTTAGGCTGAGTTTCGGAGCACAAAACCAACCAGGGCATGCAGGCATGACCATTTTTTACTACTGTGGGTGCTGCTAATGAAATCGAATATGCATCTGGCAGGTGGATATTTAGGCTTCTGGGGGCAAATAATGTTTCCTCTGGAAAATACTGAATAGTTACATGATGAACAATTAGCTATTATCTGGAGTAATTGCTCTGCAAATTGGTAACTGGTGGCAGCATGTGTCAATGGACCAAGCTTTTTTCACACTGAGGCTACATAGACACCATATATTTGAAGCATACTTAAAGCTAATAATCCACCACAGAGCTATGATTCCCGGCACCCTTAACAAACCAGAGTTTTCTGGATTGTGTGTGTGTGTGTGTGTGTGTGTGTGTGTGTGTGTGTGTGTGGTGTGCTTTAAATGTCAGGTGTGTGTATGCAGCTTAGGTCTGCAGTCCTGACTCCAATTTACCTGGGAGTAAGGCAAACTGAATTCAGCAGCAGTCATTTCCGAGGAAACATGGTTGTAGATTGTACTGGTAAATTGCTGGATTTCTTTGTTGCTATCATTCCATTATATGTATTGAATGTGTGTTGCAACTCTTGTTTTACCTATCTAGTTTTTGAGGGACAGGATGCAATGTTGCAACATAAACCTACAGAGTTTTTAGTGTCCTTCATTTTAGAGGAAATTAAAATCATTTTAGAGTAGTCAACACAGTGCTGTGCCAGTCTCTGCCAACATGAGTAATGATGTGCCTGTTTTTTAATCTGTTTTATTGGTCTAATCTCATGACTGAGGCAGCAACAAAAAGAGATTCACCAAATTCACTTCTATGGACATGCTGTTGTGACAATCCATTGGTACTAGGAAATGCACAGACATCCTGCTGACCCTCAAAGGGGTCACATCTTTTTTAGTATTCATCTTGAACGTTTGCAAAAGGTGCCAGCTTTTTGCAAGTGTTTGATTCTGGTGTTCACAAAAAGCAATGAGGGCACTAGCACAGCATCCTCTCCTACTCCCCAGTTCCCAAATCTTCCCAAGGGTCCCTCTACCCTCTGGAGCAGATTTTAAAACTATGTGGGGGCTACAGGAGAGAGGGGGTGACTTCTATTGCCCAAGTGGAAGTCTGTTGCAGAATCATTGGATAGAACTCCTGGTCTCTGGTGAGTGCAGAGAATATTCAGATCCTAGTTTGGTGACAACTCACACGAAAATATTTGTAAAAAGTTGTCAGTTTGGATGTAATAAGGAATCATAATTTGATGTTAAATTTGAATCATTCCATTAATTTATAATTCAAATAAATGTATGGATTTGAATGCCTACACATTCCAGTTTTTTGTTTTCTGCTATCATTTATTATAAAACAACTAGTTTACATTAAACTACTGTAAGTACTAAGCTAAGTAAGTATCCAAACAAAACTGCTGGTTGGATAGATTCAGCAAATACTTGTAACAAAGGCAGCTCTCTGAAAACCAATTATTCTGGATTACCCCCAATGAAGTGAGTATGTCTGCTCCATAACAAGAGAATTGTGGCTGCCTGCCAAGATATTTCTTGTCTGCATGGAAACCCATAAAATGTAGTGATCTTGGTTAGCTCAGAATGTGCCAAATTTCATTACTGAGAACAGCATGTTGAAATCTGTCTTGTGCCCATATAATGGGTGTTTATTTATATATCACATCAGTAATTTTAGCTTGAAATCAAATGCATTAGATAGGTCTCTTGAGAAGTCTGGATAATATTGCACTAAATTCTAAATTTCATTTTAATATGCCACATTCTTAAAGAACAAGGATTGATCCCAACAGTGTGTGTTTGTGTGTGTGTTGACCACCAGGAAATGGTTTGTATACACACAACCTTGAGAGAGCAATGGTGAGGAGGAGTTTGAGAGAGCCAAAATGGTGAGGTTTGAGCTTTCGCTCAAACGCAAATTCACAAATTACACTGATTTGGAGAGAGCGGAAAGCACTTCGCAGAGAAACAATGTGCAACTACTAAATAGTTCCAGTGTCAAAGTAGTGAGTGCTTTTCTCCAGATATCATATGCCTGTTTGAAAATTCCCTGTATAGAATTGTGGGTTGGTGGTGGGGATTATGAGATATGCAGGTGGTATTTGGCACATTTAAAGTTACTACACTTGGTCTCCAAAATTTGCTACTGGAAACAGTGCAGTCCTAATATTTTTGGGTCAGTCAGTGCTCAATGAAGAAAACAGTTGGCTCCCAAAAGAAAGAAGCAAATCCTGGTTATTAAGAGTCAATGAAGAAGAAAGCAAATATTAAGAAGAAGGAAGTATTCTGCTGCCAGGTTGCCCCAAGCCCCAAGCGTATGAGAACAGAGTCTCTAATCCACTATGCGTGTGCATGCATATGGATGACTCTGCCGCTGATGATGAATAGAAATGTTTGTCTGTCCTTTCTGAAAAGACATCAGTTATTTTTGGCTCAGAGGTCAGGATGTCTGCTATTTAACCTTTCTATTCTTCTCAAGGGTGCACCTGATGGATGCATGCTGAGGTCCATGTGGATGCAGCAGAACAGCTTTAATACAGCAGTGTTTGAAAAAGTCAGGATAGCAGTTGCTGGTGACAATGTTTGCAGTTTTGCAAAATGTTTTCTGTTGTTGTTGTTCTTTGTTTCCTTACTCCAAATAGAGGTGGGTGCCGAAAAACAGAAGCAAGGCACTGGCATCAAATTCAGTTTGAATTTTAAACTATGCATATGTGGGTATTGAAGGGGTAAACTGAAATAACAGTGACTGACATAATAAAAACATTTGCGTAATCTTCTTTAATGGGGTTCACTCATTTGCAAAATGTTAAAGAAAATGAATATAGATGTCCAACTGTGTTGCCATAATAATTAGGCAGTTTTATGGTGCTACCCAACAGCTCAAGAACATATCAATGGAAACAGATGGCTGTTGAGCTGACTCTCTCTCTCTCTCTCTCTCTCTCTCTCTCTCTCTCTCTCTCTCTCTCTCTCTCTCTCTCTCTCTCTTTACATATATTCTCAGGACTCCATAAATTGAATGGGGATTTTTCAGGATACAGTGAGTGGAGCTCCGGATATGTGACAGACAATTCAAAAGACTGGATGTAAGATTGTAATGAGCAGATGCAAAAACTAAAATATAATAATAAAATTTGTTTGTTTGTTTGTTTGTTTATACCCCACCCATCTGGCTGGGTTTCTCCAGCTACTCTGGGCGTCTTCCAACAGAAAAATAAAATACAGTAATCTATTAAACATTAAAAGCCTCCCTAAACAGGGTTGCCTTCAGATGCCTTCTAAAAGTCTGGTAGTTGTTCTTCTCTTTGACATCTGGTGAGAGGGCGTTTTACAGGGCGGGCGCCAGCCACTACTGAGAAGGCCCTCTGCTTGGTTCCCTGCAACTTGGCTTCCCACAACGAAGGAACCGCCAAAAGGCCCTCGGTGCTGGACCTCAGTGTCCGGGCAGAACAATGGGGGTGGAGACGCTCCTTCAGGTATACTGGACCGAGGCCATTCAAAATGCCTCTTTGAAACAGCCATACTATCATGTACGAACACCTCTTTCACATATGTTGAACATTAAGTTGTATTCCAGATAATTTAGGAAGCTATATGTTTATGTCATTTACAAATAGAATGGGGAGAATCCAAAACCCAGACTGTAACTATTTTCAGCGATGAATCAGTCGAATACCAGCAAATTCAGGTTGCATAATTAAAGTTTTGGAAGTTTCTCACAAAAAAACCACTTCCCCTATAAGTAAGGGTGAGGGAAGAATTCAATTCAGCTCACACTTCCCAGAACAGTATGCAAACTGAAACACAGCCAACCTTCAAAATTCATGCGACTCCAAATTTTGTGATGCAGTTCTCTAAATAATGTCTTTATACTGGGGAAGTGTTCATAAACACAAATATTAGCAAAAGGAAAAGGTATTATATATGGGAAAATTGCTCGTGAAAATTTGTATAACAGGCAAAAGTGCATATAAAAAGTGCATTTTAGAAGAAATATGTGCTAAAATGCTGATGGATTTTCAAGAGTACTAGTGGGGAAGGGAATCTCTATTGATGTGGAAAAGTAGAGAATTGAATTTAAGATTGGAAACATGAGAAACTGACAGAGTACAAAATTAACAAATATGTCCATCCCTACCTATGGCAATGTATAGTAAGTCAGCAATTCTAACTATTAATTAACCTTTGGATTATTAAACAATCTACAGCCATTTAAACTGTGTTTTTGTTTGTTACTATGTTATGTATAGTTGTGGTTTTATATTGTAAATCACCTTGTAATCAGAAGAAGAAGAAGAAGAAGAAGAAGAAGAAGAAGAAGAAGAAGAAGAAGAAGAAGAAGAAGAAGAAGAAGTAGTAGTAGTTCTATTGAATTCTATAGGGCTTGTTCCCAGGTAAGTGGAGTTCGGACTGCAGGAAAATAAAAGTGATGGCAACTGAAGGCTACAGTGGAGGGGCTGTCAAGATGGGAGATGAAACAGACTGGGAGGAAACCACATGGAGGAGATTTGGTTCAAAGGTTCTCCATGTAGCCCTGACAAGCCCTGCCCTGTCGGATATGTAGGAAGTCTAGGATCTGTAGGATTTGCGGCAGCATTTTGATAAGTTTGCCTCGTGTCAAAATTCCTTGCTTAGAACTCCAAACCATATTGCTGTGTGAGCTGATGCCGATTATCTCGTTCTTTCCTGCCACACAATATTTGCTGAACTTTAGCCAACTGTCATTTGTTACGATGTACAGTATCTACATTCCAGGTTCTGATTCCTTGGAATGTCTGCATGGAAGGATGAAGAGCAGCCATAAATCATCTGAAATGGACACTCACAGATGGTTTCAATTGACATAAAGATGTTGTTTATAAAAGATTTACAGTGACTGGATTTAAGTCCACTGATTAACCTTCCTGCAGTATCTGGGCGTAAGACCAACAGGGATACCCAGCAAGCCTGCATGCTGAGCACCCTAAGGACAAATTGGTAAGTCTCCCACTTCAAAATAGAGAAGGAATGAAGCTTCCATCTTGTATTAATCTTTTCAAAGCCCTGCATGCTGAGAAAATGATTGGAGACAAATTAGCCCACTTGAATTACATTTAATTTTTTTAAAAAAATTTAAACCCAGAATTCAAAAGCCTTGTACAAAACCAGCCCTGGAATGTTAGTAATTTTCATCATAAATGGAACTATGAATGATATAGACAGACAGATAGCTAGATAGAAACGTAGATGATAGATTTGTAAATTGACACAATCTTCATTCCAGACTACTATCCACAATATAAACTTGTAAGCCATTTTCACAAAGATCAGCCAGTTTTTCCTTCATAAATTGAGCAAAACACACACACCATAAAATGGCCAGGAGGTCCCAGTGTTTGTTTGCTTTTATTGTTCTCTTCTTTTTGATACCGCATTGACAAAAGACATTTATATTGTATTTTATGTTGATTTTTTGTAATTATATTGTGTATTTGCATCTGATTTTTAAAAACGTTTAACAGTATATAAACATTGGCAATGTCATAGAAGGACCACCCTGTGGGACTACCTGCGTGAAAATTGTACAATGAAAAGTGCATGGAGGAACACACTTGTTTTTATTATATATTTTGTGTTTTTATTTTGTGTTTATATCCTGTGAACCACCCTGAGATCTTCAGATAAAGGGTGGTATACTACTTTAAATTAATAAATAATATAATAATATAATAATGCACTTTTGTCCCCCACTAAATTAGATGAAGGTTAAGGTGTCAAAAGACTCTTTGCTGTTTGTGCTGCAACAGACCTTGCAACTACATCAAGAAAAATATCACCACTGACAGTACACTGGAGATATATTGTTCTGGTTTTAGGAACAAAAGCTCCCCCTTTAGCTTGTTTTAGAAGCTATAATTCCAGAATCAGCTTAGAAGTGCTCTGTGGATGTGTAGGGAATTTCTGCAGGAGGTACGTTTTCCCTTTTGAATTTTTTCCTGCAGCTTACATTACTAGGGCCAAAGGCAGAGTGACAACTCACTGTCAGTCCATTTGAAATGCAGCAATAAAAACATAAGTGGGGCCCATTCATTATGTTAATTGTCAGTTATGGAAATCAATGAGCCCTCTTGCCTCACATGGATTTCTCAGCAGCATGGCTCAGCTTTATGCTATTTGTTCTCTCCCTCCCTCCCCGCCCGCCCCATTGCTTGTCCCTTGGCTAAGGGGGAAGAGTGAGAAGCACCAAGCAAGATAACCTGGCTTCTTTTGTTTTGTCTAAGCTGAAGCACTTCTTGGCTTGGCTTAAGGAGGTTCATGATAGCAGTCTTTTTAAGTGTAAGCCAACACATTAGGAAGGGGAAAACGCTTGTTAAGATTACAGAATTTGACTGGAATTCCTGCATGCAGTTCTGCAGTGTGTCGGTCTCACTGAAGTGAACGCTGATTTGTGTGGTTGTTTTTATAATTTGTAAACTGCTTAGAAAGTTATTTTGGCATAATGCATCATATAAATTACTTAAGCTATTATTATTATTATTATTATTATTATTTCCAGACAATATAGTTGTAGTCTATTAACAGCAGGTAATAAATTCATCACTAGAAAAAAATGCTCTTTGTATATTTTCCCGAAGATAATAGTTTTGATCGCAATGTACTTTAAAAGATGCTTAGGTTAGGCTACTATTAGTATAATGCAGCCATAAGTCTAATTTATCATTATTTCCTTTCCCTTGCTGGCAGCAGTTAAACAAGAATGGCAAAAGTTACCCACACACGTTAAAAGAATTATGCATATTTAGTTCTTCAGTTCAAAGGTTTCCTTCTAATTGTTTTCCAGTCGACTACATTTTCTTTTATCCTGAGTGGAAACTCCTGCCAAACATTTTTTTTTAAAAAAATGTCTTGGCAAATAGAAAAAAATAATTTAGAGAGACGATTTCCCAATTAGAATATTGCTGGCAGGTTTCACTTTTGGAAAGTGATGAGAAGAGATTCACTGTTGCATCCTTGGCCACTTACTGAAGACACTTTGCTATGCTTTGTACCCCTCATGCAACATCTTGGAAAATAAGGAGGGGGGAAAGTTGCATGCATTCCTTAAAAACAAACAAACAAAAACAATCTGATGTCCTTAAAATCAAACTGTTCAATCCCTAGCCCTCTGTTGACCAATACAATTGAAACCCATGCATACAAATGTTTGGTTTTTTATTAAGCTCAAACCCATGCCTGAATTCCAACAGAAGTCACGCTAGTGGTATTCACCCTTAAAATCCAGCTTTTCGTGTCGATATGTGTGTACGAGAGAGATACGCAGCATGTGCCAGTTCACATACATTGTTATTGATATTTTTACCATATGTGATGGACTTGCAATAAAGTAAAAGCATTTTGGGAATTGATCTACAATGAAATTAAAAAGATGTTTAGATATACTTTCCCCAAAAACCAGAAGCATTTTTGGTGGGTTTGATGGGAGAAGAAATTGCAAAGGTAGATCAAAAACTATTCATGTATGCCACGGCAGCAGCAAGAACTCTACTAGCCCAAAGGTGGAAATTACAGGAATTACCAACGAGTAATTCCTCGTGGCAGATGAATATGATGGAGTTGGCCAAGCTGACCGGTAGAATCTGGAACCAAAGCGACCAAAAATTTCAAAGAGACTGGAGTAAATTTATTTGGTGTATGAACAACTATTGCAAAAATGTGAAGACGCTGGCAGAACTGAAATAAATCTTGCAACGATAAACTGGAAAACTGTTCCTGACCAGAGAGAAGGAGGTGACTTTAAGATAGGAAAGGCCAGAAAGCGACGATTTAAAGTGTGAGTACAATTATCTGAAAACAAAAAACCAGTTGAAGGGATGGGGGGAAGTTACGAGCTCGGCAGAGCAAATAGTATATTGTTTGTTAATGTATTGTTTGAAATACTGTGTCAAAAAGAAATAATAAAAATTATATATATATATTAAAACATATACATAGTTATTATTTCTTATTATTTATTGGAGGAGGAGGCTATATGAATCGCAGGATCAGGTGCAGGACCAAGGCTCAGCTTCATGCAGTCTCCCCAGACTAGTGCACAACTGTGAACTGACATAGACTGCCATTTGTGCCAGCAACATGCCATGCAGTGTGGTGGCGGAAGCAAGAACACAAGTGGAATTGGTTACCAATTTATTTATTTATGAATTGCCTTCCGCATGAGGTGATTTACATCCATCCAATAAAAACAAGTAGAACTAGGTTTAAAAAACGATTTGAAATACAAACCTTGCAAAAGATAGGACTATAAGATAGAGATGTAAAATACTTTTTCATATTTTTATTTTTTTTAATTAAATAGTAATACCACCGTTCATCCATAGATCTCAGGGAAGTTTCCACCTGTGATATCTTGATAGGGAAGCTGATTTACAAAAATGGCAAAGCTACAATGAACTTTGCTGTGGAGCAAACTTCTGCTACCCTAGGGATTCCTTGTGCAGTGACCTCCTAGAAATATGGTTTTGCACAGCCCCCAAATTGACTCCGTGGCTTCAATCTAGAAGGCATCAGGTTGGCATTCTCTAGATCAACATGTGGACCAAGACCCCATCCCAGATCTGGTCCCAAATAATTGCAGGGGTGGGGTAATAAGTAGGGTTTTAAAACTCCTATTAAACAGATAGTGGGAGATAAGCAACTTTTTCTGGCCCTCCTGACTCCCCCTTTCCTCAGGATCACTCAAAAGCTGTTGAGTGGAGGGGGCAATTGGTGGGTGCATCAGGCAGAAAGAAGTGCCCAATAACCAGGAAAGTGTCCAATAATCAGGCAGAAAGAAGTGTCCAATAACCAGGAAAGTGTCCAATAACCAGGAAACACCTGCAATCTCCTTTAATTGATCAGAGGAAAAGAGACTGAGTACACTTTTCTACCCTTTGAACAAGCAAGTTAAGGTACTTTTTATTCTGTAATTAAGAAATGTTTCTACACAAAAGTTCACAGAGTAATCGCCAACAATGTAGCTACAAAATTGCCTTGTATGGAACAAACCCATCCCGATGTACTTTAAACAGCTGTAATCCCATTATAAAAATAAATAAATAAATTGCCAAATATGTAGGCAGGTAAAATTGCATCAATGTAGCCTTTAGGAGAGCTACAGCCCAAGCTCTACTTTTCTCCGCAAGATTTATCCTCATATCATTCAGCTTCTGCTCCTTGCACTGATGATGAATGCTGGTTTGGCAGCTGATATACATTGTCATGGATTGTGACACTGGTCTTGGGCAGCGCTCATTGTGCTTTGTGCTGGATACTTATTTCCTCGTTTAGCTTTTGCCAACCTGGCAACTTCCAGATGTTTCGGAGCACAACAGTTCTAAGTCCTGCATATGATGAGAGTCACACTCCAAAACATCTGGAGATCACTAGGCTGGCAAAGGCTGTGCTAGTGCAATGACCCATAGCAAAGTGCTGTGAGATGATCATTCAGGTTTATTTAGATGTATAGCTGCATGTAACCAGCGTCTGTGAGTGAGATTACAAATTACATAAATATGCTGTGTCTTGCTAACCCAGCCCAACAAGGGAAGGGATAGAACAACGCAATTCTTTCTCTAAAAATTGGCAACCCTTTCTTAATTATGGCAGGAACAAAACCTATCCTTTCTAAAGCAGTGGCCATGTGTCTGATTTGTTATGATGAGTGTTATGTTTTGTATTTGTGCTTGTGTGCGTGTATCTCAAGAATTTTTCCCTGGCACATTTCCTTGGCACATTCACAACTGCCTGTGAATAAAGTCACTGTCATCCTTATTTTACACAGAATGGTGACTTGACTAAGGCTCCAATACACCCCGCCACCTTATGCCAAGCTGTGGCAGACTATGGTTGACTAGGTGCATCCCTTTGCCCCCTTCTGCCAGCTATCTGGCCTCCTTCCAGTTACCATTGATGAAATGACACTTTCATCATTCTGGCGGAACAGACCCCTTCTGCCCGTCAAATTAGTGGGGAGGCTGAAAGGCTGCTGCAATATTCCCATGAATAGAATGTGGAAGAAATCTTTAAGGTGGGGCATTCTGAGGACAAGGCTGATGCTGGGCAGCACAGGACCAGCCTCTCTCACAGCCGATGGTGACCCAGCATAGGGCCCTTCTGCTGTGCCAGCCTGCCTGTCCCTCCCACCTTCTGCTGCCACCACCATGAGTAGTCAGGCTGTGGATACAACCACAGTTCTGCTGTGGATTGCTCTGTTAGACCATTCTGAAATAGCTCACTAGCTGTCTTGTTTCACCCCATACTGCGTTCAAAATTACAGCCACTAGTGAGGGAGGGGAAAATCCCACTGAATATTGCTGCTGTTTCACAAACGGTAACTTGTTTTGTAGTACCTGCCCTAGGACAGTACTGTGAAGGCTGAGTAAGAAATCACCATCACCATGTGATTTTGACGATGTCAGACAAGGCCATATGAGTAGGCAGCAGAGCAAACAATGCTCTTAGGAATGGAGAGGTATTCATTCGATCCACTGATCCAGTCCAATGCTCTTGAACTTGCTTGAGGATCAGAATGCACCTCCCAGTTGGACTGCACACATTCCCAGATTTTGCATTGCAGTTTGAGTATGTAAAAAGTGTGGACAAAAATATGTACTTTCCATAAAAGAGCTGTACAAAATGTGTGCTTTATTAATAAATGTATTGAAATCCATTGAAAGGTGCACATTTTACTTATTTTAAAGTGTGGGGTTTAAAGGCTAGTTCGTGTGTGTGTGTGTGTGTGTGTGTGTGTGTGTGTGTGTTCAAAAAAACTGCACAACACAGGATGCCACTGACCCATGACTGAGTGCCAGCTAGACAGAATTAGCTACTCAGTCTAATCCCAAAATATTCTGTTTTGTTTTGGTTTCTTGGCAAAAGCCCTAACGGTGTGCATTACCAGAGGTTATCAGTGTATTAGTCACTGGTATTGTCTTTAATGATTATTTCAAAATTACTATAAATCATTTGATATGAGAGTTCCTGGCACCTTTTTGAAAGTCTGTGAGAACTGCAGAAGCTGAATGGCACCTAAGTGAGACTTTGCAGAAACCTCGTGTGTTTATATCTTCAGCAGACCATCACATCCAGGCAATATTTTTGGTCAGTTTAATAATGAGACTGGTAACAGATGTTACACTGCCATTAGTTAGAATATGTGCTTCTGCTTCATGGTGATCTTCAAGGGTTTGGGAGCAGTGGCTGTGTTTAATATACATTATACTACCAATTTGATGGTATCGTGACTTGTGCATGGCCCTGCTTTCATCGCCACATCCATAACACCCATTCCATGTGTCAGCTTCAATATCCAGTTACACACATGTATATTTGCTATAGTTATACGATAGCTTGAGATCTGGAAAAGGCGGCATGGTCTCTGCAGTTTGCATGCTTCTTTTGCTTTTCACTTAAAAGATCTAGAGCACACAAGGGAAACCTCAGGTCTGGAGGCTGAATGCAGCTCCCGGAGTCTCTTTAACTGCCCTCAGTCCACATCATGGTCATCCCTAAGCTACATTTTCACCAGCCTTTCATTGTGTCATCTTTGTTTGCTTCTGCTTTTCTGGAATGTGTTCTTGAATTATAACCATACTTCTTGCTTGGCTGGATCAAAAGATGTGTGACTTTTAAGTGGCTGGAATCTAGCCTACTGTGCAAAGGTAATAGCTGTACTGTATTAATTGCTCCCTGGCCTTTGGCCTCTGCCCCATCCACTTTTTGACTCTGTCCCTGACCACTGCTGGCATGTGTCCTCCAGAAGGTTGCCTATAAGGGAATGTAGCCCTCACATTGAAAAACACCCTTGATATGAGGGATGATTCGCCATTTCTTAGACCAAGGGATGAATTGCATTAGGTTGTACAATGGGGAAGCTCTGCTGCTGCGTCAGCAAGGAACAAGCTAAACCTGAGTCCTTTCCTAGTACAGTAATAACTGTAGGTGTAGCCTAGTTAGCACCACCTGTGTTGCAAAAAAAGCTGCCGTATTCGACTGAAGCACCATCTGCACTAACATTTAAAACAGTATCATGCCACTTTAAACAGCATGGGTTCCTCCAAAGAATCCTGGGAAGTGTAGTTTGTTAAGGATACTGAGAGCTATTAGGAAACCTCTATTCTTCTCACAGTGTTACAATTCCTCATAGTTAAACCATCAATCTATATTAACAGGGGATTCTGGGAATCGTTCTGTCAGGGGAATTTGTTGTCTCCCAACAAATCTCAGCACTCTTAACCAACTCCAGTTGCCAGGATTATTTGGGAAAAGCCATTCCTAAATTTAACTATGTGCTGCTATGTGACGAAGTGTTTCTTTTTGTCTGCCCTGAATGTAAGGGCAGTGCAGCAAACTGATTCATGTGATTTCTACCCACCTGCCCCTACCTCCCTTCACTGGCTTGTAACACACCAGTTCTTTATTTCTTTCTACAGCTACAAAAAAACCTGAGTTTTCTGTAATTCATAAAAGAGTGCATGTGTATGTGCGCCTGCTCCCCAATCTGAAACAGGATTTATAGCTTGCAATTTAAAGGGGAACCTGGAATATTGGCCTTTTAAACCTATGATCCAATCCAAAATTTCTCTGGCCCCCTGTCGCGCTTCTATAACAAAGAATCATCCACATCCTTAAAAACAAAAAACAAAAACTGGCACTTCATTTGGGAAAAACAAACTGAAAACAAATTCTACAAGCTGAAAGCTGAGTGAAAACAAAAGCTGCAGATCTCAACAGAAAGGAGAGGAGAGCATGTTTTCCCTTTGTTTTATTACATAAACGTGGAAGTGAGAGGGGTTGTTTCCAGGGCTCACTTCACGCTCCAGTGAAAAGAGTTCTGTTCTGTGAAGAGCACACTGCATTATGCGTATCAAGGCGAACCAGCATGACAACAAACCCTATTAAAGGTTGCCTTTTTCAAAACAATGGTGCTGAGGAACACTCGGGCAATTGTGGGCGCAAAGTGGTCAAGCGTAGGAGCAAAAGATCTATTTAGGCATGCCAGGAGGAAAGGATGTGATGTCCATGGATTGCAGAGGGGTTTTTTTGGGAGGTATGTCCATATCCACACCTGACACACATTAGTGGCATAGCTCCACTAATTTAATAGAGCAATACTGATTACACAGAAACAGAGCCTAGCCCTGGTGAACAAAGATGAGCAGTATTAAACCTTGCTGTATGCATTATAGATTGGTAAATATCTGGCTTCAGTGCAGTTCACATTTTATGTGCAGAAATGCATATGTAATTTCTACTCAGAGGAGCAACAACTTGTGTGAAGGTATCCCAGCATCTCTGTTCTGTGTTTCCCTATAGTTCAAGAGTATGGACCCTCAGGTCTAGAGCCAGGTGTGGCCCTCCATGCTACTCTAGTCTATCCCAGCCCCCGTGACTCTCACACAGACATCACTGCTCATGAGCTTTGCTTCATAAACTCTGTGGCCCTTTTTGCTGCCTAGAGTGTATGTTTCAAGTCCATTGATGTCTCCAGTTGCCTAGATGCAGCATAGAGAGGAGTGGGCAGAAACTAGCGAACTGTACAAGAGAAAAAATTACACCTGCTCTTTCACCTACTTACCTTTGCCTCCAGCACCAACCATCAGTCATTCCCATCACTTAAACTCCTTCCCCAAAGGTTTAAGTGATGGGAATGTGGCCCTGGGTTTGAAAAATAATTCCTCACCCCTGTCACAACTCCTTGAAAATCCTCATGTATCGCACCTTGTTGATATATATGGACACTGTAGCCCACATTCTGTTTTTATTGCAATATCGTCACAAACATACAGTTCTCATTCCTCCTCAACCTGACTCCTTTTCTTCAGAAGAGTATTCAGTGGTTAGCTTAAGCTGAGGGAACAGCCAGAGAATGTGGTTTAAACTTACAGACTTTTGCTAATGACTCCTGCATGCTCTTTTGATATTTTGCAGTCACACAGATTGAGATAGCAATCTACAGGAGGACTGACAAAGTGGACTTGGGAGAAAATGTCAGTGTGTGTATTCACATTATCACCATTTCTTAAATCCAGTCAACTCCTAGCCCAATGTTAAGTTATACTGGATGCTGAAGTGACAGTGGCTTGATTTGAGAACACCCTTAAAAACAGCTTCTCGGATTTTTCTGGGGGCACAAAAGCTGTCCATGTCACTGTGTCTCGCCCCAGTGAATTCAGCATTCCCTTCCCTGGTACATGGCATAGTGAGAACAATCCAAATTGACACTTCAAAGCCTCAGCTGCTTTTTAGGTTCAACCCTCACCTTCCATCAACTTTCCTTTCAGTTGCAGCAACATACTCACTTATTCAGATTTGTTGACAATTGATTAGAACACCATCAAACTATTAAACTTTGGAGAGGTCTGCTGGAAAAAAAGGTCAGACCTCATCAACCTGTTTTTCACACTAATATACTGCATTCAATGCACCCTCTGCGGGGTGCAGAGGGTGCCCTCCAAGTTGCAGGATAGCCGCTTGGGTGCATGGAGTGGCGCGTGCCCTGCAGCTGGGGGTGGAGTGAGCTGCCGATGGTGGACATTCTATTCCCCCATTCCATCTCCTATCAATCATATTGCTCTGGAAAAATGTGTGATGCCACACATATGCCAATATTCTGTGATTTGTGGCTCTCTTTTGGGAAGGGTTAATTATGTTATCCTCACAAACCAAAAATAAGCTGAACAATTGGCAGAAATAATGATGGTTCTCTCTGTTGAGACATCTGTCCTCTGATTGCCAAGATAGTGCATAGACTTGGCTTTGGGTTTTACTAGTCATTGATTGACTCAGAAAGCCTCCCGCCTGTGACTCCCAAGCCTCCCCCAGCTGTCAAAACAAAGAAGGAAGGGAGGAATGCTGCCAGCAAAGTGCCGCAGCTCCCCCCTTCCCCCGACGGCTCGTAGGCTTGGGAATTGTGAGTGGGCGGCGCACCAAATTTCACCCTCCCTCAGTGAAGACTGTCAGGTCAGCCGGGGCAGGAACGATCCACAGGCATAATGCAGGAACGAATCCAACCCGTCTCTCCCATCAGCGTTCAGCATGTAGCTCTAGGGAGTTCCGACAGCCCTTCCCGATGATTTATTACAACCCATGTCTTGGAGACACTGAGTACATATTCAGAGTCCAGCAGAGATAAAACGCAGGCGGAGCCAGGTTGAGGTTGTGTGCTAAAAGCGACTTTATTAAGCGTAAGGCAGAACAAAAGAAAACATGTCTCCTCTCACTGAGAGAAGTCCGAAGGAAAAAAACCACAAACGGAAACAGAATACAGCAAACATCCGCTCCTGTGATTCCAACAATCTTTGCTGGAATGCACAACACAGGCATGTGACCTGCCCAGTGAGAGGAATAGAAACCTAACAAAGACACCCGGGGTGGTCTGCCCACACCACACACCCTTCCTCCACCCCTGGATGAATTACAACCACAGAAACACCCAATCATGCTCCACCAAGGGTCTGGATGATGAGCCAGCTACCAGATACATCTCACGAGAAAAGGAGTTCCAGGGCAGGGTGCCCCCACCAAGAAGGCTCTCCTTCATGTCTCTGCTAGTTGAGCCTCAATTATAAGAAGGCAAGAGAGCCTCCTCAGCAAATGTTTATATATGCTCATCTATAGAAGGACAGGCTTCTCTCAGGAGAATTCTTTGTGAATTCTAATATGAATATATCTCATCCACAATCTCCAGACTAATGCATGGATCAGAATGCAGCATGTGAATTTCACACTTCTCCAAGTGCTGTGATACATTCTTAACTATACACATATAAGCAAACAAACACACATACACAATCATTTAAGTTTCATAGAAAGTGCATTTAAAAACACACATTGATATGCTATTTAAATGATAAGCAACTGTGTTGCTGAAAGAAAGGAAATGCAACCAGAAATAGACTTCCTCCCACCCTGAATGTAGATTTTTCAAGATGCTTTCAGTATCTTTTTATAACCATTCTAACATATGTCCACTTGAAGATAGAATTCCTTCATGTCTGGTACAGAACAAATTTGATTATTTCAGTTTATAGGATAACACTGTCAAGAACTATCTCAGAATGTCAAATAAAGAAAATGTATTACACAGATCACGCACAACACAGAGCCAAATCATTACAAAGCCTTTATTTCCCCACAGCTTTGAAAATCCAATCTGTCTTGGTTTGCTCAGCAAGACAATGGACACAAGAGGTTCCCTGGTAGAGCTTACCTTGGAAATGAGGCCTGAACCTTCATGCAATATTGATCTGTAAACACAGGCCCCATAATACATTTGAGAAGCAGTGGAATTGGAGCCAGGAGGGCATATCTACAAGTGAGCACATTAAGTAGCATACTTAATATTTTTCTCTGGCAAAGTGCTGGCATTGCTGACACAGCCCAGCAGATGACTGAGCTTGGATTTATTATATCCATCATACTTCCTCCTGAAATTCAAACTACTTATATTACTAAATCATGCTTAGCATTTTAGATCTTTAAGTTGTATATACAAGTTGAAACCAGGGCCGGCTCTAGGCCCGCCCCCGGTGGTGCGGGACGCTAGGGCGCCAGGCCACCAGGGGCGCCGCTGCACCCGCTGAGAGGCGCGGCTGAGGCTGCCCCAGGCGCGCCTCCGCTGTTCAGCGGCTTCAGGCCGCTCTCTGGAGGAGCGCGGGCCTGGGGCCGCCTCCGCCGAGCGCAGGGGCGTCGCAACAGGGGGCGGGCAGCGCCCCCTGGCCCAGGGCCGGCCCTACGGCAGGCTGGGTGGCGCAGTGCAGCTGCGCCCACGGCAGCCCCCCCTGCACATGGCGCCCACCCGCCCGCCACGCTGGAAAATGGGGCGGGGGGCGCCAGAGGGATCCGGCGTGCCAGGGCGCCGGGCATGCTTAAGACAGCCCTGGTTGAAACCAGTGGGAAATGGCATGCAATTCTGCATTCGGTTATTAAGAATTGCTTTGCAAAAATGGGCATGTTGGAACTGTCAGCATTTTTTGCATTCAATATTTCACATTTAAGAAATTCCCATCTATCTTGAACTCCTTTCTCTTTGAGTATTTCTGACCGTGGAATCAAGACCCTCCAAGTGCCTCTATTTTCCAGGAACGTCCCCGATTTAGAGAAGTTGTCCTGGTTTCTGATTTGATCCCGGAATGTTCCTCTTTTCCTTAGAACACCCCTATTTTCCTTGGAGAAATGTTGGAGGGTGTGGAGTTATCCAACACCCAAGCTGTCTGAAGGCAATCCTATATAGGAAAGTTTTTAAATGCTTAATGTTTTATTGTGCTTTTATATATGTTGGAAGCTGCCCAGAGTGGCTGGGGCAACCCAGTAAGATGTGTGGAGTATAAATAGTAAACTTATCATTATGAAATCGGACATCCCTCTTTTCATCTGAGAAATGTTGGGAAGTATGGGGATCTCATCCAATAGTTCCTTAAGCTTTTTAAACTCTACAGTGCATGTCTCTCTACATTCTGCTTTTCCTTGTCTGTATATATTGAAACCCAAGAGGGCACCATCGCTTCCTCCTAATGTTCCAGTTAGTACTTCCACTTTTGGACGTGGCCCCCTTGTTGCTTCTTCCACCTTCTGGGAAATGAAATCATCAGTGAGGCAATTGAGGAACTTGTTGCACCTTACATTATTGGCAGAGTTTGAGTTCAAACAGATATCATGGTAGTTGAAGTCTCCCATGACTAGTATATCTCTCATTTTTCAATGTTTGGCAATCTGCTCTAGAAAGGCATCATCTAAGTCTTCAGTCTGGCTTGGCGGTCTACAGCAGATACCCACAATCACTGTCATTTTCATTTCCTACAATTTTTACCCATATACTCTCAATCTGCCTTCAATCTCTTTACTATGTTTAGCTTTCTTTTACATATAATACTACTCCTTCTCCCTTCCCATTGAGTCTATTCCTCTGCAGGGAGTCACCTGCCGCCACCATATGTCTCTTCCTTCTCTGGGGAGCGGCAGGAAACCAGGATGAACATCACTCAGAACTAACTCTAATAGTGGGAATGCATGCACATTGTGCTGATCTAGGCTAGGTTGTTGCAGACCCTATTAAATAGTTTTATAAGCTGTGACCCATTTAACCCCCAGAAGTTCGTGTCTCATCTCTTTGTTTGTCACTTAGCCTGCAGCAACCTAATCTTCAGCTGAGCCGGAGTCTCCAGTATTTATTTGGCAAAACTCCTGTTAATGAGATGTATGTGCCCAGGCGCATGCATCTAAATGAAAGCACATGCTTGGCAGCTTGTTATACAAAGTCTAAATGTGGCTTGGCCTGAGTACACACCAACAAAATAGGTCGTGTGTGTGACAAAAAACATATTGACATGTTGTTTCAGTTTGATGTTTGCTTCCTATTACCGTAGTTGTTTGGAGAACATGCGCCTACCTTTTCTTGTTTTGCTTTTTAAAATGAGAGCAATCATGTTCTAAGGCAGCAATGCCAACAGTTACCCTGTAGTAACACAAGGGGATAGCCTTCTGAGTCTGTAGGATTTATCTGTAAAGAGTGGTTTCTGTACAAAAACATGTGTGTACATCATAGTTATGACAAAAAATATTTTCATTCTAGAAGTGTCCATGCTGTGGTCTTCAACAATCATCATTTGTTTTTTCTACCAAGCTCAAAGAAACATGGCTCAGCTGACTGTTTGCCTTATACAGTATAGTGATCGTTACATCATCTCGGAAATCAGCTTTTGGGTCTTCCCTAAGGATGGTAGAGCATTTTGTCCGGTCAACAATTTTAAGCAAACTGATCTGCTTCACAGTTCCTGGATTAATATTTGGGTCCAAATGTAACTGTGTTCTGATTCATGTATTAGTCCAGGATATGTATTACGTCAAATATATCATACTTTTATAAGAAATTCATTTTTAAAGTATTTTAGGGTACAAAGGTTAAAATGTAAGGTTAAAATGGGCAACAACAACAAAAGTACTTCGTTAAAAATCCACATTTTAATCTGTGGGTTGTTGTTTTTTAAAATGCAGGTTATGGGATGCAACAGTCTTCAGAATGAGCACATGCAAAGGTGACATTGAATGGAAATAGACAAATCCATCCAACTCTGCTCTTGAGTACATGAATTAAGGGGTCAGCAAACTTTTTTCAGCAGGGGGCTGGTCCACTGTCCCTCAGACCTTGTGGGGAGGGAGGACTTTATTTTGGGGGGGGGGTGAACAAATTCCCATGCCCCACAGATAACCCAGAGATGCATTTTAAATAAAAGGACACATTCTACTAATGTAAAAACATACTGATTCCCAGACCGTCCGCGGGCCAGATTTAGGTGATTGGGCCAGATCCGGCCCCTGGGCCTTAGTTTGCCTACCCATGAACAAACATGAATACTGTGTGGGATCATGCTTAGAGTAGGACTTATTGAAATAAATTGCCTTCAATTAGTTATAATTTCATTAGATTTACTAAGTACAACAGACAGAGTAATCCTAAATGAAGCAATGCAACAAAAGATCTAGCACTATATCTGAAGCCCTGCCACCTCACAGCCTTGATGGAAGGTGTATTGTGTTGTGTTGTTTAGTTTTTGCTACACCAGATACAGATTGGCACAGCTAAATGGCCTGAGGGTCAGATGCCTCAGGGAATCTGTGGGGCTTTAGATCTAGGTGCTTGAAACCACACCCCATCCTGCCAAGAAATGCTCTATTATGAGGCTTAATGTTGGGTACAGCCTAATAGGGAACAGATGGTGGCAGTTTTCTGTCTCCTTCAATGAAGCTGGTGTCTCTGCCATGATGAAGCTTTCCCCACCAGTGGGACTCCTCTCTGTTGGCAAAGAGCAGCGTGAGGAGACACATCCGTGCCATCCTACCCCAAGACATGGGGCAGCGCTACAAGTCTGAATGCAACCCATTTTAATTGGGGGGAATGTCCAACCATAGTTAAGCCATTGATTCTTAATGGAGAAGACCAAGTATTTGCTTAACTTTCTCCAGACATCTACCTAGCAGCTGAAGGATAATGAAACATGCTAGTGACCTGTGCTTATTTATGAATTATTGAACACACTCTTTCTCTTCAGTTGCAACAAAATAAGCAATTAAAAGTACCTGCAATTAATGAATAAGCATGCAGTGCAATATGATGATGCTTACACAAAGTTAGTCTTTTTGTGAGCCATGGAACTTAGACCCTTGCAAGTTTGCACAGAACTGCAGCGAAAAATCATTCCTGCACATTTGTGAAGACCAAATTGCCATCCCCAATATAATGGTCTTGATTCACTTCTGGAATATATTATGCTTCACCCATTTTTGTTAACTTCTACAACTATAATAGCTCCTCCAATTCATGTTTCTATTTTTTATATTCTCATGTTATCAGAGGGCAGTAGTAAATACTTGGGTTGTATTTAACTAACCCTTACTCTATTAATGACAATAACCTAAGGTCAGTAATGTTAACAGGTCTACTCTGAATAAAGGTTAGTTGGATACAACCTTTGATTAAAAAACAAAAACTGTGGTTGCTTTTGTTGTTGTTACTACTACTACTAGTAGTACTACTATAAAAATCAAAGAAAAGCAAATGAGGATTGAACATGTCCTTATTATATTGTACAAAAACAAGTCTTGCAATATTTCCCCTCCTTTGATCAGAAGCTCAACAACCCAATGAGTTGTATTAATACTTCTAACTATTAGGAACTTGAGATTTGAGTTACAAAGAATTGTGAAGAGTCACTAAAAAGTTTCATACTGTACTATTCCCCCACCCCATCTCCTATCAATCACCTTGCTCTGGAAAAATGTGTGATGCCACACATATGCCAATATTCTGTGATTTGTGGCTCTCTTTTTGGGAAGGGTTAATTGTGTTATCCTGACAAACCAAAAATGAGTTGAACAATTGGCAGAAATAATGATGGTTCTCTCTGTTGAGACATCTGTCCTCTGATTGCCAAGATAGTGCATAGACTTGGCTTTGGGTTTTACTAGTCATTGATTGACTAACAAAGCCAAATCGCTCCTGGAGGAAGAAGTGTCAAGAGAGAGAACCTATTTTCGTTTCAGCTATTTGGGCCAAGAAGCCTGAAACCGAGGCCACTGTGATCTTTCTCACACCCACTATAGAGTCTGGTTCTTTTATAAATATATTTGAAGACCTGGACTAGAAAGAGACATGACGCACATGTGGCTGCCACCCAGACTCTGGCCTTCTCCTGCTTCCCCTGCAGTGATTGTCTCCATCTGTATATAGGCTGTTTCCAAAGCTACATCCTTAAAAAAAAAAAAAACCCTGCCGCTAAGGGGCAAAATCTCACCCCATCATAGAGAACCCTTGGAGCAAGAGCTTCCCTTGCATGGGGTGGGCATTTGCCTCACAGCAGTTGTTTGTCCAAGCATAGCTTTTCAAAGCAAGAACGGGCTCAGCTGTGCACACAGATGGTGCCAGTTTGAGTCCTTTGCATATCCAGGTAGGGCTGGGAGAGACTACACCCTGAAACCCCCAACAGCCAGTTGATCATAGAATCATAGAGTTGGAAGAGACCACAAGGGCCATCCAGTCCAACCCCCTGCCAAGCAGGAAACACCATCAAAGCATTCTTGACATATGCCTGTCAAGCCTCCACTTAAAGACCTCCAAAGAAGGAGACTCCACCACACTCCTTGGCAGCAAATTCCACTGCCGAACAGCTCTTACTGTCAGGAAGTTCTTCCTAATGTTTAGGTGGAATCTTCTTTCTTGTAGCTTGAATCCATTGCTCCGTGTCCGCTTCTCTGGAGCAGCAGAAAACAACCTTTCTCCCTCCTCTATATGGCATCCTTTAATATATTTGAACATGGCTATCATATCACCCCTTAACCTTCTCTTCTCCAGGCTAAACATGCCCAGCTCCCTAAGCTGTTCCTCATAAAGCATTGTTTCCAGGCCTTTGACCATTTTGGTTGCTTTCCTCTGGACATGTTCCTTCTTGCTTTCCTCAGTATCCTTCTTGAACTGTGGTGACCAGAACTGGACACAGTATTCCAGGTGAGGTCTGACCAGAGCGGAATACAGTGGCACTACTACTTCCCTTGATCTAGATGCTATAACTCCTATTGATGCAGCCCAGAATTGCATTGGCTTTTTTTAGCTGCTGCATCATACTGTTGACTCATGTCAAGTTTGTGGTCTACCAAGACTCCTAGATCCTTTTCACATGTACTGCTCTCAAGCCAGGTGTCACCCATCCTGTATTGTCTACAGTTGGTGTAGACAATACTGAGTTAGATAGACTAACAGTGGGTTAGACAGACTAACAGTCTGACTCTGTATAAAGTAACTTTCCATGTTCCTAAAGTAGACTGGGAAGATTGTTCTGGATTAGAGATTAACCCAAACCAAGCAAGAATCTGCATTCACCAGGTGCACTCCCCAGCCAATGGACAAATGGCTTTCATTTGAAGGAATCATTTTACTCATGCATAGAGTTCCCAACAAGGGCCATGGGAACTTTTTCTTCTTTGGTGATCACTTGTATCCAAGTAAGATGTCTTCCATGAACACAGTCTTAATGGTGTGGATCCCTAGGTGGCCAATTCTGGATCCACATGTCCTTCCACAGTGGGGACATAGGTTTCCGGGAAAGAGTTAAGCACGCTGAGGGTTTGCTAAGCATGCCTTCTTCTTAGCACGTTTCTCCCTTTCATCCTGAGTTGGAGCATCTTCAAAGAGTTCCCAACAAGGGCCATCGTAACACCAATAAACAAACAAGTATGCTTGGCATGTGAAGTGTCGTTAAGGGAAAGTGCCCCTCCTGCATGCTTCTCTCTGACCCTTTTTATGTTCAGACTATTCCCATGTTCCATGTTCAGAGACATGTACCCTTCTTCTCTCATGATTAAGTTCGTAAGATTTTCTGAACTTCTTTTAACAGGCTCAGGATCAAGACTCACAGTGGCATTGCTACTTCAAGAAACTGATGTTCCTCCTTCAAGTATGGAATCAGAAACAGATTAGGAAAATAAGGAGCTGCCTTTTACCAAGGTGGACAACATTTAGCCCAGTATTGTCTACACTGACTGCAGCATCTCTCCATGATTTAGGACAGGTTTCACTCCCAACCCTACCTGGAGAGGCTAGGAATTGACCCTGGGACCTTCTGCTTGCAAGGCAAATGCTGTACTACTGAGCTATGGCCCTTCTCAAATGCCCTTCCTTTGATCATTTGATCAAAGGTGATAAAATGACACCCCATTCTTTAAAAATGGGAGCAGGACTTTGATGGTTGCTGTTCTTGTTGTTGTTGATCCCATGGCCAAACTAGAATGTACACTGAATGGCTTCCTCAATGTATGGGCAAAGAAGTGTTAGCTGCATCATCAGCATGTCTATTAAGGGTGGTTCCAGACTGCCACGATTTTGGGGTAGGATTCAATCAAATATCAGAAAATTCAAGTTGTGCAATCAAAGATGATTTGGTGCTCCTACACACCAATTCTGCTTCCCCTCCCCCCCCCAAAAAACCCTGGACTTTTTGTGATAAGGAAGTGATTGGGAAATGCACCGGAAAGTGTTGGATAACAATTGCTGGATGTAACACTGTAGAACCTCCCTTCAAACAAAATCAGAATCAACGCTCAGTAAATAGCCAACATCATCTAACCTCCCTACTAACTTTGTGCAAGGAGATCCAGATGACTGCTCAACAAAAAAAAAGCCATTTGTAAGTGACCAATGAAACAAATATGAAAGGTGAAATGTAAAGGTAACCTTAATTGTGGCATTTCTAGCATTTTAGGTAAAAGTTTCCATTGTAAATCTCTAAAGTGCAAAAAGGACAACTTTATGTTTCCTCTAACCAACTAGATTGGACAAGGCATGTCTTGAAATCAATGGAAGTACTGCCTTGGAGTTCCTTGATGTCTATCAGTTTTATGACAGTTTTACTCCCAGCACAGTGTTCCATACAAAAACCTGGAAGTGCACATAGAGCAGCTCTCCCCCTTAAAAGAGAAGTCTGTCTTGTTTTACCTTCAGTTCTTGCTAGCTTCCCACTCTATGATTGGAGGCTGCTCAGATTTCAGTGTCCATCAAACAGACCTTTTAAATATCATATGCAGAAATACTGAGTCAGAGTGCAAGGTCACTGTTGAAGAAAATCTGGATTTGTGTACAGTACCGCTATGAACAATTCAGGTCTGCAAATAGTTTTCCTTTGGAGAGATTATGAGAAATGTACCTACTGTAGAATTTGCAGCCCTCGTTACATTCTTGGAGTTTTGCCCCCCTCCCCAATACTCCACCTTCCTCCTCCCTTCTCCACACACTTACTCCCTAGCCACAGATAGATATCTAAACACAGGGAAGGCTGGCTGTTTTCACAGCTGCTGTTACAGTGTTGTACCTATGTTCTGCAGGCCACACAAGGGGAATGCAGTTGTGGAGCTATTAAAATAATGAGATGCCGTTTGAGTCAGTAGTATTTAATTGTATGCTTCTTTACATTCAGTTTGGTACGCAGAAAAAAGCAGCCATGAAATAAAAGTATCTCTAGATATCACTAGGGATTAGCAAGAGAGCAGAAATGATTGCAGTTTTATGAAACCACCAACACTGTGCTGCTCTGTGTGATCAAATGACTGCATATATGTGATGAATAACCTGTTCAGCGCTTCAGAAAATGTTCCTGCTGCTATGAATCTAAATTTATAGTAATCCAAAATGAAACCTTATAAACTCAAGAGCAATACTTTCCCCTCAAATGATCATATTATTTACCAGTTTGAAGCCAAAAGTTAAGGGAATACAGAAGGGTTTGAATACAATCTCTAGCATAGAATTTTAAGGCTTCCCGTAAAGGGAGGGGAAAGGCCGGTACAAGATAGATTGGGCTAGATCCAAAGGACCATAATAGCCACACAGGGCCAGCCCTACCATTAGGCAAAGTGTGGAGATTGCCTTGGGTGACACTTGCTGGAGAACAGCAACAGCAGGCCCTTAGGATGACACATGTATGCTAAGCAACTTGTCTTGCCCTCCCCTGCTCCAAGCGATTTAGCTGGCAGTCAAATCAGCTTCTGTATATGGAATGGAACAGGAGGGCATCTTTTCCTTTATCTTAGGCAACAAAGCCTATTGGATCAGCCCTGTAACCAGTACTGTGGAAGCACAAGTAAAATAATTTGTGCATTGCTGTAGTAGCTCAATTTTATGGCCGTTTTCATGCTTCTGCAAGAACATGTGCAAGCAGAAGAACATCTGCGGGTTTATTTTTCTTGTATAATACTCTAGCATGAGGTGTAAAACAGCCCTTCTGAGAGTGCAACAGTCCATCGACATGCATCATCAACCCCACTGTCTTCACTGGAAGTTTGCCCAATTTTGGTTTCATTACAAAGCAACATTTCCTATGACTGCAGGTTTTGGCAGCAATCAACATTCAAAGCATGGCAATTCCAAAATATTTGATTCCTCCCAAATCTAAGACAGAGGAAAAGTTTTCTGCTCCTGGCATTCATCCATTCATGGGAAATAAACAGAGACGCACAGCAGTTTGGAATGGGACCGTGATTTTCCCATTTTACAACCCCATGGTTCTAAATTAAACCATGGGCTGAAGAAAAATTACGGTTCAATCAAATTCTGAATTAGACTGGATTATTTGTCGAGTGATGTAGAGTACATTGGTAATAGATCTACCATGTTGTCCAGAAAACCCATGGCCCAGATGGATGGGAAATTATAATTTTGAGCCGCTCATGTACTTATCCTCTTGGATGGCACTAATCCATTTGCAAATCATGAGTGCTAAACTTGTACTACGGTATATTGCACTATAGTTTCACTACAGTCCTGGAAGTAGCTTTTACATTACCTGCATCCACATGACAGTTTATGCCATTTTCATGATGTTTCCGTAACTGTTAATTTCCACCTTATATTTCAGCTTTCACAAACTGCAAATGCCGCTTCTGGAACACCTATTTCCGTATTATTGCCTTTTTTTCTGGAAGCAAATAACAGGAGATTCAGTACTAAACTACACTATATTCTACAAATGGGCTTTTATGTCATTTGAAAGCTTTATATTTCAGCTTTCAAATGACGTAAAGGCCACTTTTTGGAAATTAATAGTTAGGAAAATGTCATAAAAATAGAATAAACTCCCATGTGAATGCAACCTAGGTGGGGATGTTATTTTGGGTTAAAGATTTTGGTATGCCTTTCCGTAGCCCAATTTAAAAGGATCTGGTCCAGAGTAATTCATAACTGTGCTTGGTCACCTTTTTTTTTTTTACTGTTTTGGACTTGTTTTTTCCCTTGTCTCCCAACTGGCTTCAACAATGCAAGCCCACAGCTTAAATAAATCTGCCAGTTGTTATTCCAGAAGAGGTGGTTTATTAGAAAAACAGGCAAAACCATGTCTCAGATTCAGAGGCAGCACATTTTTTTCCAAGAGTCAACAAAAAAAAGAGATAAATTTTCATACTTGGCACTTCAAAAATATCATGGTTGTTAGACCAAAGTATCATTATAAAAGGATACAGCAGCAGTTTCAATAAATCCAGAGCTGCCATCTATTTGACTTTGAATTGCAGTTGTCACAGGTCTCATTTCACTGTCTGCCTTCCTCCATTCCCATGGAAAGCATGCTATCGTGGCATTAAGGAGGTGAGTCACAGCACAGAATGCTTCTGCTTTTTGCAGACACATTGGCTGTTCACTAGGTTTGAGGTGCAGACTCTGCATTTTGATGTGATAAAATGGCAGCACTGAGATTTGGGGAACATTTCTTCTCACTCAAGTAGCAACATATGCATATGGTCTGACATGCCACTCCCCCACTATGGAAGGGGGAATATATCAGTTATGGATCCTCTGTGCTTCTCATTTTTTTCAGTACTCTACATCAGTTTATGAATGTTCTTTTTCTTAACCATCAAAAGCATGAATTTATAACTGCCTTGTCGTGGTGAAGAGGCTTGAAAAACTCCAAGAAGCTATGAGCTATGCTGTGTAGGGCCACCTAAGACGGACAGGTCATAGCCGAGAGTTTAGACTAAATGTGATCCACCTGGAGAAAGAACTGGCAAACCACTCCAGTATTTTGCCAAGAAAACTCCATGGACATAAAAAAGGAGAAGCTTTGAGAAGAAAGTAAGAGTTTCCAAGGCATGCTCTGGTTCATGGGGTCACGGAGAGTCGAACACGACTAAGACGACTAAACAACAACGTTTGTATGCAATTTTGCTTGCAATTTTGCTTAATGTTCACTTGTTTTTCCAAAGTAGTTTTCCCTAATACAACACATTTTTCAATGCTGCTTTCACTAATACAGGACTTTGTAGCTACACTGAAAACTTCAGAGACATGTCAATTTCAAAGCATAGTCAGTTCACATATTGTTTCAGAAAGTGCAAATTATGTAGGTTCTTCTATAAATGAATCCATTTTCTTCAAATGGATCAAAGTTTTGTCCCATCTCTATGCCCACTTAGGGTGAGATGTGTGTTAAGGCATAAATCTTATGACAAGTACGTTTTAGGTGGTATGCAGATGTGAGAAGCCCTATAAGTCTCTGAAATATGATAAAATAGTGTCTGAAATTCTAACCCTTTAAAAAGACTTTCGCTCAGTTTGAACAGCATATGCATTTTAATAAGGAAAGGCTTTCTGCCTGTTTAAATAGCTTTAAATATTACAATGTACTCTTAAACCAATCTGTGCACCATTAATGTAAATCAAACAGCGCTTAATTGCAATCTGTGTCTGCATTAGTGATGCAATAGTGACCAAAGACAAATACTCTTTATATCATGTTGTCCCTACAAATTAACACAGCATGAAAGCAATAAAATAACAGACCTCTTAATTAGCATTGTTCTGCGGGGCACACATTATTGTGTCCACAAAGTTGGAAACACCGAGGGTTTCTGTTGTCTGCTATAGCTTTAAGGCAATTTCCCCTCTTCTTTCCATTCATGGTCCAGTTCCTCTTTCTTCTAGATTCATTGCATGTGCAAAGCTCCCACTGATGTCAGTGGGACTCCAGGTGTGGAACAGGTGCAGTTTACATAACGCAACAGTGCACAACCCTACAGTACAGGGGGCAGGTAAGTTCTGGAGCAGTTTTAGCATTTGGTTGGAAATTGCTTTGACATCTGTTCTACTACTAATGTCTCCTATACAATGGATGCATCAGAAAGCAAAGAGTATTTTAAAGACCAAAAAGAGGCTATAGATGCTTTTACTTGAGAAATAAATATTTTGTGTGAGAGTGGGTGAATTATTATAATCTCATGAAGCAGAGAGTGACATTATCATGTTAAAGTCACTTATTGGTTTAATACGAGGGATCCCATAGCTACTGCTTATTGCATCTTATTTGTTTCTGTGGTTAAATGATGCTTTCCTGACATATGGTTGTGCTTTACTATTGTGCTATTTGCTGCATTGCATGCCACACTGGAGAAAGGGCACGGTATTAAAATGTTATAGAAATACTAGAAACAAATAATGTTGCCAGCATCTGCTTTCGGATCATTGAACAGTGTTTTGCTGTTCATCCTCTGCAGCTGAGTCTTATGTATGCCTACTCAGAAGTAAGTTCCAATCAGACTTACTACCCTCTGTGTTGGACTGCAGTCTGAAGCTTCAATCTTATGCACAAATTACAACTTATTACTAAACTGAAACTATGGAGAGACCTGGTCTGAATAGAGATATTGGATTCTTGTCTCATTACATATGCTATACATACCAAAGCTATTTTTGGTCATCTGCATACTATCCCTTGTTTTTTCCTGTAGGACTAATTCCAGTCGTTAACAGTCATCAACAGGTTTACCATACCCACTGAGTCAATCACCCATCTCCCACTACCCTTCTGAGAAAAACCCCACCCCACCCTCCCACTATATATAAGGGTCTTCTGTTTCAGTGTATCTGAAGAAGTGTGCATGCACACAAAAGCTTATACCCAGAACGAACTTAGTTGGTCTCTTAGGTGCTATTGGTTTTTTTAAAAAAAAATTCTGAATTTCAGAATAATAGATAGTTTGATCCTCCATCATTGCTATTGTTCCATATTTCTAAGTAGTTCTTGAGGTTTACGCACATTATGGTGCGTAAAATAAAGCATGAGCTATAAGACACAAAAGGGATAAGCAACTTGGAAAAACAACAACAGAACAGCAACAGCAAGGCATCCATAAATTTTGGTAAGAAAACACAAGTAGAAAAGATGTTCATTGTTGCTGTGTCTCCATAGTTTACTGTATTTCAAATGCAAAAGAAAAAAAACCCAGAAGAGCTGTCTTCTTTCTAATGGCATGATCATAAAGTTTTAATTAGCCAAGTTTTGAAAACATGACAATCACATCGACGAAAATCAACCACAGTTTTGATTAACAAGCCTGCAAAAGATTACTTGGTAGCAATCAGGATGAATCTCAGTGCTTATGCCCAGAGCTTTCTCATGTCATATAAACACAAACAAATGGTGTGGTTATTGTCCTTGATTGCAAGAGCACTTTTATACAGACAACCCAAAGAAGCTCACATTTATCAGCAACACTATTATATAAGAAGCAAGAAGCCATTGCTAAATTCCTGTTTTCTTTGCATTTTACTACTTTGACAATGAAGGGGAAGAAAAAGAAGAGAGTGCCATTTAGTACAAGATCCGGGTACCTGCCCCAAGGATCGTACAATCTGAAATTCAGCATGGGGAAACAACAGAGGAAGAGGAAGCAAGGGTGAAGAAAGGAAGAATGAGCTATTATTTCCGTTACAAATACTTGGGTTAGTTGCCATGTTTTAAATATGTTTGCTACGATACTCTGAGGATGGATCGAGGACACGATTTGCTAGAGGGCTGGCTTTCACACAAACCAGATTATCAATAAAAGACTTCAACATCAAGTGTATTGTTGTTGTTAGTGCCATAGCAGGGATCATTTTATTTATAACTTAAGGGTTACAATGTCCTTTTAAAATATATTAGGGAGTGGGGTTATCAGGTTGTCTTTGTTTTTATTTTGATTATGTATTTTGTGTTTTTATATTGAGATTTTATCCTATGAACCGCCCTGAGACCCGCGTGAATATATTTATACAAATATAAAAATAGTTCTGTGGGAGTTCTCCTCATTAAGTTTCAGTTGAATGTCACTCTGCTATGTTTAAGGCCTGAACTAAAAAAGACAAAACCACTGTTGTTGTTTTTTATCCTCAAATCTTCAGTTCTCTCAGTAAAGTCTTATCAAGACTTTTTTTCTGGACATCTGTGGACCCACCTTAAATTATCATACCACTTTAAACAAACTAGCTAAGGGTTCAGAGAGCTGCTTGGAACCCCATTTCCCCTCACAGAGCTACAATTCCCAGAGTTCCCTAGAAAGAGAGACTGATTTAACAATCAATCTCTCAAAGAATTAGGGAACTGTAGCTCTGTGAGGGGAAAGAAGGTCCCTAACAACTCTCAGCATCCTTAAGAAACTACTTCCCAGGATTCTTTGGAGGAAACCATGATGTCTTGAAGTGGTATGATACAGCTTTAAATGCCTAGTGCAGATAGTGCCTGTGTTATTTCAGTGACTCTCTTAACCATTTTGGGGATATGAATGAGCCAGTTCAGATCAAACAAGATGGAACCTTTATAGGATATAATGCGACACTCGGGACTGATCTGAGCAGGCAGCAGAAGAGATGGTTGAGCTCTGAGGTGGTACCATGGGTTACACAATTTCTGGTGGCAGATACAAAAAAAGAAATATCCCTGGAAGTAGAAAATTATAATGATAAGGAACAGTGGGCTAGAACCTGTAGCCTGCAGTGGTACAAGGCACAGTTTCATGATTCTACCAGCTCCTTCGGCTGTAAAGTCTCCATACTTTCATCAAGTCAAAGCAGTAATTGTCAACTAATTCACTGATGTGCTTGGATGTGCGAATCACAATATGTACTCTGTTTCAGGCAGGGGGGTGCCAAACATTAGAGGTGCAATTTAAGGTCCCCATCTGGCATTCTGTTAGTGGTAGGGATGCTACTGAAGTGCCTATCCATCCTCTTCAGCAAAAAATAATAATTCAGAAGCCCTAGATCATGGGAGATGAGCCCACAGTGTGGCTGCTTCCCATGCTAATGTTTCCCAAAGTGAAAGATGCTGTTTATTTAACACTGATCAAAGTGATTCTTCATGAGAAAGGAGAGGTATGGTTATTAATGGTGATGACTGGTGTGGAGTGCATATTAAGAGGCCATGCTTCATTTGCACATACTGTTTATGCATCATAGCACTTAGCAGATAGATGTCTGTGAACATATGATTTGTGTAAATAAATACATAATTCTTCCACATTCCTCCCAATGTACATGGACTCAGTCCTTTCAGTTATCCATTGCATATATACTACCAGTAATAGCAAGCTCATTATCCAAGCGTGGGTCCTTATTAAACCAAAGCAGTAGCACCGAAGCCCAAGAGGGAAGTATCAACTTGGAAGCATCCTAAAGTGTGCTAAATGAGTGGATGAGCCCAATGAATACTGAACATGTTCAGAGGATGTGGAATGCTGGCTGACTCTTGGGGGGCTGGAAGCAGAAAGCCAGGAGGAGAGGGAGCATAGAAAGTCACATGATGAGAAGAAGACATGGCTGAAACCCTGAATAGATGCTCTTACCATCTTTGCGACATTTTGTGGCAGGTCCCACTTGTGTAAATGAATAAATAACTTCCTGAAGGCAAGTAAGTTCCATGTATGAATCTAAGCTCTTGCACCAGTAAGAATATTGGGCAATAAATTATTTTGGGTAATAAATTATTTTCTCTGTGAATGAATCATTTGGTTTTTATAATATTTTCCCCAGACAAAAGTAGAAAAGGACCAGGGTCTTTTGTATAAATGATGGCTCCATATATTTCCTGTAAGACCAATTGCAGTCATCAACAGGTTCACCACACCTATCAGCCAATCACCCATTCCCACCACCCTTCTGAGTAATACACCCTCCCCACCCTTTCACTATATATAAGGGTCTGGTGACTTCTGTTTCAGTGTATCTGAAGAAGTGTGCATGCACACAAAAGCTCATACCAATGACAAACTTAGTTGGTCTCTAAGGTGCTACTGGAAGGATTTTTTTTTATTTTGTTCCATATATGGATGCCATAGAAACATGGGCTATATTACTTCTTAATGATACGTATACTATTTATGGACACTTCTTCCATTATTTGTCAGCACAAGGGATGTCATTTGACATGTGCATCTGAGCCTTGGCTGTGCACCAAATGAAAATGGGAAAATGGAAGAGGATGCACATCTTTAAAACTTCTCTTGTGTTCTTCCAGTGTAATTTAGAACAGTCACATCTGTCAAAGCAAAGACACAAGCTTGCAGAGAGCTCATTTCCCCTGCGGCAAAGCATTCCTGTATATAATTAAGCACATTCATTACAGTTTTAAATGACTTGAAGTACTAATATGAAAACATAATAAAACTAATATATTTTATATGTGATATTTAAGGGTAGGATTATGTGGATTTTTACATAGCATGGGGTGTTGCTGAGAAAAAACACATAAATGAGACTTTTAGTGAAATGAGTCCAGTCTATTTTACATTGCAGTATTAGCTCAGGAATTATTGCTAAGGGGACCGTGGTGGATTAGTTGATTCACAAAGCCTTGATCATTAGGAGTTGTTTCAGATTACTTCATTTCTAATACTGAAATGAAGCACTGGATATATTCAGAGGTTTTGTTTTTCAGCCATAATCTAAGAGTCTATAATCAGACATGACTGAATAAGTACACCAATCAAGGACAAAGTAGAACCTAAAAAAATGGAATGTGGATATTTTCACTCTTTCTCATTGATAATCAATGCCTACTGATGCCATGTACTGGACTCAGAGGAATGGTGGGAACTGGGAAACAACCAAGGGGAAAAGGCTCAGAGCCCAGGAAGTGAGCATGGGATAATGATGAGTGGTGAGAGAGGGAAGAGGGAAAAGACTGGGAAGAGGAGGTATTGGAAGCCGAAGAGTTAACAGGGCTTAGTGAGCTGGGAGATTGTTGCTAGAGAGAAGTCCAGAATCAGAGGCAGAAGCTGAAGCACAAGAGTGGGGTGAGCAAAGTCAAGAGGTAGATATGAGTTTGGCTGGTGAAGAGTCATAGGTTTCTTCCCCTCCTGCTGCAACAAGTTCCCCTCCCCACTTTTCTCCCAGAACCAGCAACTTCATGAAAAGGGCAGAGGAGAGGTTGGCTTGAGTAGGCGCAGTCGCCAATAGCTAGGGGAAAGCCCGGGAAAGGAGGGGACTTAGACAGCTGTGCAGAAGCAGGGACTTTCAGTCTTGGCAATTGATTTGCATGGAGGAAGACCACTGGGAATGAGCTGCTGTGCTCTTTAGGCAGGACAATCAACCAAGTCTGAGGAGATCATGTTTTAGCTAATGAATAGTTTACTCCAACTTTGAACTGTGTGATTACTGACCAGCACGCTCCTGTGATAAGCATCCAGTGGTGGCTGGTGCCCCTTAGTAACAGTAAGACACAAGGCAGAAAGACCAACAATAGGTGGAGCCAGAGTGATGACAGGCAGAGTCAGCTAATTATACTTATCTCCCCTTTCTCTTCCTTGCTTTGTTTAGCTAGGGCAGGGCTGTTCATATATCTTCCGTTGTATATGTAGTTTCGGGTCTATTGAGGATCTTGTACGTTGTATTTTATATTGCCCATTGTGTGATTCACCCAGAGCTAAATTTATCTCCCATTTTCATATCACCTTAGGTCAACGAGATGATTTGAAAATTAAATGGTTGTTGGCAGATGTTGATAAGTGCATCAGCTATAGAGTGGCACTATTTTCACTAGCGGCAAGATAGATAAGGGCAACCTTTCTGGATGGTGCAAGCACCAAACCATAGGGATGCTGACTAGAAGGAAAGTTCCTAAATTTTGGACAGTGTAGATTTGTCCTGGTCTGGTGCACGAAATGTCTTTTGTTTTGTAGCTGTGTGATTTGTGTATCATACTGTATTTGTTGTTGTTTAGTCGTTTAGTCGTGTCCAACTCTTCGTGACCCCATGGACCATAGCAGGCCAGGCACTCCTGTCTTGCACTGCCTCCCGCAGTTTGGTCAGACTCATGTCCGTAGCTTTGAGAACATCATACTGTATAGTCAGGGCAATAAACAATAACATTTATTGATAATTTGTAGCAAACGTTGGTGAGGAATATGCACAACAGAAATTTAATTATCCATGCTCCTCTGTGCACATGTTAGTCTTCTATCACTAAAGTTGTAAGGTTCTAACACATTTCCAGCCATTTTCTTTCTGGGCCATCATCCAACAACCCCTTCAATAGATGGCTAAAGGGCCTCAGGAACTGACCCATGGCTTTAAATCTTCTCTTCCTTTGATTCTGTTAATCCAGCAATCTTTTTCTTTGGGGAAAACAACATTTGTACTGCATTTTAACAGTGTTGAATGCCATTCAAGACAGGGAGCTGCAGACAATCACTTTTCCCCCCACACTGAAGAAGTCTAGCTTTGTTTGTCTTGCGGCTCTGAAGAATTCGCTTAGAAACTGGCTAACCATTTGGGAAGGGCTACTCAATGGAAACACTCAACATCTCGACACATGTTTGCTTTCAACATTGTCTCTCTTAGGACTAACACAACTGCAAGTGATAGAAAAGGAATAGCTTAATTATAACCTAGCCAAAATAAATAAATAATTGCACCCTCCCCCCAAAAAACCCACTATCATTATATTTACTTTCTTCCTTATTCTTTTTTATTTTAAGCCATTTGAAGATGTTCATGGGGATAGAATGAACAACAGAAGGAGCAACAACAATGTGGTTCCATGTTTTGCCTCTAACTAACCTATAGACAGCTACAAAATTATCTATAGAGAGTAGGGATTAGGGATAAATTCACAGCTAAAGTTGAATTTACCTATAGACTCAGCTACATTCTGAACCAAACTGCGTACCAAAACACAACCACTCTTTGAAATCCACAGGGTAAAATGTGCATATATTAGTGAAAACAACAGAACAATGCATTTTAGGATTTGGCATACTCCATACTCCGTACCCAGTTCATAACCTGAGGTCTTTCCATAGGTCGTACAACCAAGAGAGACTATGAAAGCTATATGTGAGTGAGTCATAGAACTGTAGCATTGGAAGGGACCATGTGGGTCATCCAGTTCAACCCCCTGCAATGCAGGAATCATTTGCCCAACGTGGGGCTCGAACCCACGACCCTGAAATTAAGAGTCTCGTGCTGTACCAACTGAGCTACCCATGAGCTATACATGGTTGTTTCAGTTATGGTACCCCTTTATGGAATGTTCTCCCTAAGCAGACTTACTTGGTACCCAATTGAAATACATTTTGATGCCAGGCAAAACCCAGTTTCTTTATCCAGCTTTCCAAAACATGACACTGCTACCCCACTGTTTTTAACAGCTGGTTTTATTATGTACCTGCCCTGCTGTTTCAGTATTGACCTTGTACTTTTCCACTGTTTTGCCATTTTGAACTCCTGCCTTGGATGTTTTTAAAACGAAAAGACAGAATAAATGTATCTGGAATAAATGATAATGAAATCAATACATATTCTCTCTACAGCAAAGCTCCACATCTGTTGGACCCAGGTTCCCTTCCTCCTGTTCTATAGGTGTCTTATTGAGGCAGGGCTGCAAAGATGCCCTTTCATCAATTCCTTGCTATACCTTCATCATCACTTTTTAAGCCCCCTTCTGCCTTGTCAAAAGGAAAGTCTGTCTCGTTCATTTCCTTTTGCAGGAGCATATTATAACCAAAATAACCTCTAAAAATAAACAAGTGGGCCTTAACTCCCTAGCATAACGATCACCAATTAAAGTTTGCCCTCACCAATTAAATTGCCACAAACTAATTGCTCAGCTAAAGCTTTCACTGATTCCTTTACAGATTAATCTGATTAGAAGTTGCAATCCTCCTAATACACATATTGCCTGCTAGGGTTCAATGAAATGAAAATAAGATCTGTTCATTTCCTAGTTTCTCTCTTTCATCAAGTAACAAAAGTATATTTAGGACCATCCATCGAATGCCCCTTTGTTTATGGTTCAGTTCTGCTTGTATAAAATTTTAGGAGAGATCTAATTAATGTAATGAATATCATTTCCAGCTGTGGCAGGCCACATTTCTATGACTTTGCATTTTCTGTGTCATGAAGCATATCTAGCTGTAAAAATAATGGGTTGTTTCGAGGAATGATTAGTTAGTAAGGGTAAAGAGACAGAAGTTGAAGACCATCAGATCCAGCAAAAACACAAGGGAAATTCAGGTGTGTGTCTTTGTGTTAAGGTGATTCACTGAGAGGGACGGTTCATTTTGCACTAGGGACAGCTCCAATTGTGTAACGTTGGGTTTTGTATGCATATGAATGGAAGAGAGAGCCAGTGTGTTGGTGGTTGACTAGAGAGTTAGACTAGGGCCATAGAGGGCAGGGTTAAAATCCCCACTCAGTAGCGTAGGAAGATGGGGGCGGTGAGGGTGCGCCACCCCGGGCAGCGCAATCCCAGGGGCGCCATCGCGGCTGCCTCCCCCCACCCGTGCTGGGCACCGCTCCCCAAAACGTGAACCACCTCCCTGGGGGCAGCACGCCTGCTCTCCGCCACTGTCCCCACTAAACTATGAAGTTCTGTAAAATCACCACCTCTCAGCCTAACCTATCTCACAGGACTGTTGTGATGATAAAATGGGAAGTTGAGATAGCCATGTAGACCTTCTGGGAGAATGTATATAATAATAAATAAATAAATAATAAAGGAGCTCCTAGCTTGTGAAAAAACAAAGCTCAAGAAAACATGCTGTTTGCATTTTCATTATTTGGAAAAATGCATAGATAAATCAGTTTATCTATGGAAACACCCCTTTGCTATTCTGTGCAGAATAGAATTTCTAACGCTTGATTTACAAGTGTGCAAGTTGAGCACAGGTGAAGGCTGGTTCAATACAGCAGGTAGTTTAGGACCTGATACTGCTTGTGTAAGGAAGTTTTCCCAACCCATGTGATGTCATCTTCAAGCCAAGCCATATTATTTTATTGCGTGTTGAGGTCCCCTGACCACCCCCTCAAATAATTCGCACCACAGACAGAATATTGTTTTCGGGTTTTGGCATGAATTTGGCCACAACTTTATTAAAATACAAAATATGTGAGTAGTTGCGTAGGCATTGGTTCCACCAACTGTCCCCTAAGGACAGAACTGACTTCTAAGTCAGTCAGAGGAACACCCTCTGGGGAGAGACAGGGGGTCGGGTGTGTCTGACCCTCCCCTCTCCCCTCAGGCTCCCAGGGGCTCTTGCAAGGCCCTGGCCCCCAACCAGGGTATACGGACAAAAGCATTCCTTACCAATTGGAGGGGTAGCCACAGTAAACAATACCCCTCCATTACCAACAAACTAACCAATGCCTAACCACCAACCTTACAAGTTGTGACAATTTGCTATGCAGCAGGCAAAAACCAGATGACACCAGCCAATCAGCCAAATGGAAAAATTCCTACTGGGCCCCTGCATCAATGCGGACGACCCCATGACAGGCACAGCAAGGTCAACACAGGAGCCTAAAAATAGGGAGGGAGGGAGATCCGAAGTACGCAGACAAAGAGGGGGATCTGAACACGTGCTTGCCTATTTATACCCCAGGGCTGTCGATCAAATAGTGGCAACATGTCTTTTACCCCAGCAACAACCTGTGGTCCAATCACCACAGCAGTAATCCAAACAATCCCACCCCAGCAGCAAAGGGGGTAGTTTGTTGGCCCCCACCGCAACACGTGCTCTCCAGGAAGGAGAACCCACACTATTAAATCCAGATTTGCTCTTTCCATTGACAATCCAGTCAAAGAATAAATGTGTGTGGGATATGGGATGGATTTTTCACGAGGATGTCATATGAGAGCTGTGATAAACTTGCATGCATAAACAGCACTAAACCCACAGTAAACTGCTCTGAGGAAGCCCCCTAGAGGCATGCTGTTTACTCACTCTTACCAGACTGGCTGATCTACATTCTCACCTCAAAACTTTAGAGGGAGGGACACTGCATCCCTCTAAACTCCTAGCAATCTTTCATTCCCCCTGCAGTCTATTCCAGTACTGTACTGCAGTCTCCCCCACCATAAACACTTAATCCAAGAAACTTCTCTCAGTAAAAATGTTCAAGGCAAATATTGAGTTGTTTCTTATTTGTTCTCAGTTAGAAAACACCAACCATCCATCTCATACATCAGCCACCAATCTCCCCATTATATTGTTATGGCCAACATGGTAGCTTTTGATGTTGCTGTAGTTCCAATCATCCCTGATCATCAGCCATAGTGGCCAGGGCTGATAGGAGGTCTGGTCCAACAAAACCTGGAGGGCCACAGGTTTTCCCTCCCTACCAATTATTTACTAAAAATAATGCAATAAAACAAAGAAAACAAAATCTCTTCTCCCAACATTGGTGACAACTGATGGTTGGCCTCTGAAGATTATCTCAGGCTCTAAAGATATGTGCAAGACAGTGCAAGACAGGAGTGCCTGGCGTGCTATGGTCCATGGGGTCACGAAGAGTCGGACACGACTAAACGACTAAACAACAACAACAACAAAGATATGTGGATAGGCTCACGTGAAGAAAGGTAAATGTACAGGCACCCCAGTGCCAATCCCTAAGCATCTTTAAAGGAAAGCATTGGTACTTTGAACTGGGCTCAAACATGCCTGAAAAGAAACTCTGGAGCACCTGATGCTCTGCTAACTGAAATATGCCTCTCTGCCCAATTTCCTGTAACCTGTTGCTTTGAATTCCAGACAAATACCGGTCCTGCTCCAACTCTTAAGGCCCTGAGCCTGCCATCTGACTGGTCAATTTATAAATCCTGATATCAATCTTGTTTTGCATGTTGAGTTCTGATTATATCCATAGATTATAGTCTTGACTTTCAACATTGCTTTTCTCTGTTACTCTAATAGGGCTGTAAGTCGGTGGCAGAACAGCTGGTTTGCATGCAGAAGTTCCCAGGTTCAAACCTTGGCATTTCCAGGTAGGGCTGGGAGCAAACTCTGTCTGACATCCTGGAGAGCCCCTGTCAGTCAGTTATCAACCATATGGAGCAATAGTCTGACTCAGTGTAAGACAGAGTCCCATGTTCCTTCTTTTCTAGTGTTGGTCCTAACATGGATTCCTGGGGATGAGCACTTTGCCATCTCTGCAGAGGTTTCTCTACCCGTTGATCTGTTGTGGATTTCGTGGCGATAAAAGCCACCTTCCGTCTTCAACCACTGAAATATTTCAGCGTGTTGTTTCCATTTCCATCCTCATGGCAACTCAGAAACAGTAATAAAAATGAGGCAATTTAAAGGAAGGCCATGCCTACTTGCTCTGCATTTCTTGATCCAATGGCCTTGCCTAAAGAAGTGGGTGGAGAAGGAGAAGAAGGATGAGAGCAGGACACTGGTTTTCATTGCTGTTTTATGGGGCTGGGAAGTATTTGCCTGGAAGGGTTATATGCATCTGCAACTATAGGTACATCACTTCCTTCTATTCCCCCCAAGACTCAAATATGTCTGCCTCAAAATAGCTTTAATCAAGTCCTTGGCTCCAATTAAAGCTAACTTGCAAAGGACTATTTTATTCCTTTCATAGTATGTGTTACGTCTGCACAGGGGGGAAAAAACAGGATTAACAGCTGCTGTTATTTCTTAACTGTGGAAATGCTACATAAATGCTCTGAGTTTGTAAAGTTCCCGTGAAGACCTCCAAATTTAAGGAATAAAGATCTGGATTTGACGTCTAGTGTTTAAGCCCAGTCATTCTTTATTATAATGAGAATAGCAGTATTCTCATACCTTCCTGTGACTTATCCTAATTTTATTGGTGGTCTGGTTTATTGTCTATGCAGTAGGGTCATATCTGGTCAAATGTGTAGTTGGTCGGGTCAGGCCTTCTGCTCCCAAGTATGTATTGAAAAATTTGGTTACTTTTTGTCTAATCAATAGATGCAGGAAAGAAATGTAAAATTAAACACCATATATTCATATTCTTTTAGCTGGTTCTTTGTCTTGGGTTTTCGGGCTACATCATGACACATAAAACCATGATATCTTGAAAGGAAAAAAACTTTTTCCATTTAAGATTCCTCATCAAACAATTGTCAAAGTTAAACAGTTCACAATCAGCTTTGTTTAGTTTATTGTACAATCTGCATTAATGGATTCAATGGACATGGATAATTTTTTAAAAAAATGTTTATCTTCAAATCATGGTTAAAAATAAATTAAAATATGCATTTACTAGTGTCATTCAGCCCGTTAAGTAAACAGGCACTAGCTGGGCGGGAACGGAAGGGAAGCCCTGGGGGGAGGCAAATGGCGAAAAGCCCCCGCCGCGCCACAATTTGGCTTGGGGACTGGCTTGGCGGTGGCGGGAAGAAGGGGAGGAATTTCTCCCTTTCTTCCCGCTGCTGCCAAGCCAAAGCCGGCTTCCCTCGGCGCCCACTGCCGCTTCGGCTTCCTCGGCAAAGGCAAGCAGGCGGGCTGTCTGTCTGCTTGCCTTCGCCGAGGAAGCGCTGCAGCTGCCGAGCTGAAGCGGCAGCGGGCACTTCATCGGTGAAGGCAAGCAGGGGCAGGGCCATCTCAAGCAGGTCAGGCGCCCTGGCGCTTTGGCTCGGAGATCGCTCCGGCGCCCCCGCCCTCGCAGCGCACAGCACGGCTTCCACTCGGCTTTGCTGCGTGGTGCCTGCCCCGCGCCACCGGGACTATACCTAGAGCCAGGCCTGAGCAGGCGGGCTGTCTGCCTGCTTGCCTTCACCGAGGAAGCGTCGTCCCATGCCGGCGGTGTGCGGCAAGGCGGGGGGAGGAGCGCTTCTCTTCCCCCGCCACCTCGCCACGCACCTCCAGCATGAGACGGGGCTTCGGAGACCGAAAGGTCAAAGCGGAGCGGTCGGGGTGGAAGGGAGCGGCAGTTGGCGGCCGCAGGTAAACGGTAGGCAGAGGGGGGGAGAGCAGACGCGCGAGTGTGCGTCCAGTCTCTGCATCCAATCCCTGTGTCCGTGGGGACCTGCGTAGTAGCGCGGACACAGGGACTGGACGCAGAGACACTTGCACTTTATTATATAGGATAGTATATTGTTTCACAAGAATTTTCCTTGATTTTGTTTGTACCAGATGTTGCTGAAGGGCGGCTCCTGATGTTTATGGCAAAATGTCACACATATTAACATTCTTATGTGAATATTGTAGATCTCAGATATATTTCTGACCTACACAAGTGAATCCTAGCAATCACTTTTATGTGGATTCGTAGTTCAACATCTCAGCTTAGCCATGAAGGGAGTGGGTTTGGTGAATGGTTCAAGCATTATACATAGTAGATTGTTACAGGTTTACATTCTCAGAAATACAGTAATACAGTATCTCTAGTGATTCCAAAACACTTGGGGGGGGGGGTGGAAACACAAAACAGTAGATGGGGTGGAAAAGCAGTGGGTCTCAAGGCTGAAGTTTTGGCTATACTTGTTTAAAGCCAGTGACTAAGGTTATATAATATGCCTGAAGCATTATGTTTTCTCTATTAAGTTATGTGTTTTAAAAGATTCACTAAAACATAAAATGTCATTGACTGCCATTTGTAGGCCTGATATTAATGCTGCCTTATAACTCCTTTGAAAATATTGTGTCCAAGATAATCAGGTTTTATTAACAATGAAAGCTGATTTCATGATCAAAGATAATTTAGTCACTGAGAGTAGCTTTTGGTGCAATGGTTCAGACTACCTAGAAGTAAAAATATTGTCCCTGCTTAGGAAAAATGACAGTACTTAGACCAGCAGGGGGTAAATTTAAAATCTGCCCTTTTAGTATGAACTCATTTCTATATAGCCATTAGCTATTAGAAAATACATTGCATAATAAAATAATCATACCAAGTTTTTATTAAAAGGAACCCATTCCATAGACTCCAGCCATTACAATTTACCAGGGGCAGGCCCTATATTCTTACACTTGCTCATGGTAAATATCCATTCCTCTTCTATCCCTATACTGTATTGCCTTATTAGGACTTGCTTAGCAAAACTTACTGGAGTTACTTACTTACCCGTCGCGCAGCGCGCTGCGCCCACCCACCCGTCGCGCTGGGAAATGGGGCGGGAGGGCGCCGGAGAGATCGTGCTGTGCCTGCCTGCCCGCCCACCCACCGCGCTGGGAAACGGGGCGGGAGGGCGCCGGAGAGATCCGGTGCACCATGGCGCGAGGGGCGCTTAAGACGGCCCTGTTTGCTTCCCTAGTCGGGCCTGCGGTTTGGCCTTCTAGGGGGGCAGCTGCCCCCCTTGCCCCATGCTGGGTACGCCCATGCAATTCTTCCTAAATATCTCAGCATCATTTTAACTTTGTTTTATTGGTTATAGTTTACGAAGAAGAAGAAGAAGAAGAAGAAGAAGAAGAAGAAGAAGAAGAAGAAGAAGAAGAAGAAGAAGAAGAAGAAGAAGAAGAAGAAGAAAGAGACCTGGAAGACTAGTAGTGGGATGTACTTGCTGATTTCCATTCCTAAATATGATACAGATACTGTGTGAAGACTGTGATCCAATATTCACTTGCATGAGAGTAAGCCCCATTGAAACTCGGGGAGGCTTATTAAAAAGCCTGAACAATAAACAGATGTTCCCTTGATCCTAACATACCATAAATCAAGTTTGAACATTGACACCAAATATGAATGGCTTTAATCACAAAATGATTCAATTATTAGTGACACTCTCAGGCTGTATAGTGAATCCTTAGATGGGAGATACTTAAAGAATTGCTTTGTGGTAAGGATACTTAGGGGCTGTCACTCTTCTCTATTTTTATCTGCAAAAGTCATTATTGGTACACGTGTTCTAATGTCTCAAATACCCACTGGGTCCTTTAGTAAATTTGTATTTTGCTTGCTGGGGGAAAAATTCAGATAGTAGTACTGTCTAGCTAGCAGTTATAGAACAAAGATATTTTTTATAATAATAAAAAAACACCTTCAGTTCAAGCAGAAAGAAATGAACAGCTGTGAGTGAATGTAAAAGAAAATCTTGGTTTTCTAATAACTTTTTCCCTGGAAACCCACATAGACTCCTTCCCATGCTGAAATTAGGCTCAAAAGAAGCATTCTGTTGTAGCCCAGGGGATAAGTTGTGGTGTGTCTGTTTTGCCTACAGTGCTTTCCCAGGTTTGCAAATGTGCCCACAGGTCTGAAAAAGTGGGTGGTCTCTTCTTTATAAGCTACTTCTAAATAGATGGTTTGATAGATTCATATAGCTACTGCCCATGATCTTCCCAATCCAGAGATTCACCAGCTATAATATGTTTCTCTATTCAAACTGGTTCTCATCAGTTCCCCATTTAAGGCACAGTCCCAGCAGCTAGCTACTGTAAAATTATTCTACAACCATTACCAGCACCACCACTTTCAACCCTAATTTCTATTTTCATTTGGCAGGAGCACATTGCCAAAGGGGAGGGGGCATTAATGAAAACTCAAATTAGTAGATAAATCAGAAGTTTTGCTGTCATGCAGTTTCTTTAAAAAGAAAAGCAAAGGTTTGTCTGTATTGGATTTTTATCAACCCCCAGCCTTGCATTACACAGTACGTTTTACTGCTGAGTCTGAAGCCTTGGAATGTAATGATATCATCAACCAGGGACTCTGGAGAATTCTGTGGTCTGTCAATCTCCCCAGTTAAACACTTCTCTTCATGCTAGCATTTCTTTATAGCAATATCATTTTCTCCCTCATGCAGGGTATGACAGTTCCCAATTGTTCAGACACATAAATAAAACACCAGATTAGAACAATATAATCACCAGCCCCTTCCATTATACAGACATGGTCTGGGGAGAAAGAGGCCACCATGCCGGGATAAACAAAAGTACATAAATGTCTTGATTATCCCTTAGCTAGAACAGCCTGGCCTGCAGTTTGGGGTGTACATGTCTGTAGAATTGATAATATGGACCAGATTCCTCCCCCACCCCTACACCTGCACTTTTTGTGGTGATAGACCTCAAAGCAAGCTGGATTCCACTTTGCGTCAAAGAAGGCATATAGAAGGTCAATTTTAATGTCACATGGAAGCTACCGTGCCAAGGTATGTGTGTGTTGGGTTTGAACTGACAGGACAGAAGACTTACTATTTGCAAGTTTTCTTAGGGAATTATTAGGGCATCTGCAACCTATCAATATAGGGCAGAAGGGATTGAAGCACATGCTCGGAAATTTAGGGATACACAATTAAAGTCTATTTAAGTGCTCTGTTGTGTTACTGAAAGTGATAGGGAAATGCATTCAAAAGCATGGGATGAAAAAAAATGATTACAGTCATACCTCGGGTTACAGACGCTTTGGGTTGCACGTTTTCGGGTTGCGTACCCCGCCGAACCCAGAAGTACCAGAACGGGCACCGGGTTTCGGCGCTCGTGCATGTGCCAGAAGCGCTAAATTGCACTTTGTGCATGCGTAGAAACGCCAAATTGCAACCCGCGCATGCGCAGATGCGGCGCTGTGGGTTGCAAATGTTGCGGGTTGCAAACGTCATGTTCGCAACCCGAGCGCCCACTGTACTGTAGTGAAAAGAGGTATAAACTGCTTGCAAGCAGATAAAGATGAATGATCAATGTCATATAACCTCACTGCAAACAAATCAGAATTGACTCTCAATGAAGACAATCTAACCTTTGTGTAAGCTTTATGCAAGCAAATCAGGCTGAATGATTTCCTTGCACAAAGCTTACACAGATGTTAGATTGTCTTCATTGAGCATGCATTTTGATTTGTTTGGTCCATATTTTGATTTCTACAGACATCTCTACCCTAGCTAGAGATGTGGGTGGTTTTACCTAAGCAGTAATCACAACATTTATGTATTCATTTATGTATTTTTTTCTTTATTCCCAATTTCTACTTTAATTTGGCAGAGGCACATTACCCCAAAAAGAAAGAAAAAACACAGGGCAATTCAGTGAACATTGTTAAATTTCTACTCTCATTTCAATTTCTAATAGAATTCTACCTCATCACTACTTGCCATTTATTTGTGTGCTGTTTGGCGATTCATGATAGCTGTTTGCAAACCTGCTGCAAGATTCATAGTAAAGGGGTAGTCCCTACAACATATAAAATACTACTCCAAGGCACTGCAACCCCCCGTACCATGATTAAAAACAAATGGGAGCATGACATAGGATACAAATTAAACCCTACCCAATGGTCTAGACCGTGGTAGTCAACCTTTTTATACCTATAATCCACTAATGCATCTTTCTTGATGGTAAAATTTCCTTACCGCCCACCAGTGCTCGATGGAAGGAGGATTCAGCTTCTGCCATAGAACCCCCTACCGCCCACCTAGAATCCTGAAACGCCCACTAGTGGGCAGTAGAGACCAGGTTGACAACCCCTGGTCTAGACTGTGGTCTAGACCACCATTTAAATCCATCTCAGCCAAAAGAAGAAACCTCGCCCTAAAACTTATATATAGATGGTACCTAACACCATGGAAACTGTCACTGATATATCCAGGAGCCTCATCTAAATGCTAGGCGGGCTGCACATCCATAGGCACATAGCTCCACATGTGATGGGAATGCCCCATACTACAATCCTTCTGAATATCAGTGCTGCAAGAAATTTCCAAAATAACAAAACAGGTAACAGAAGCAATTCCAGAACTAGCCCTATTAAATCTCTTCCAGGACAACAACAACAACACACACACACACGGCAAAGATTTTCCAAAGATTTCAGTGATTTCCCAGCCTGAGAACCTCCATCCCTAGATCTGCTATGGAGGGTCCTCTCTAAAGCAGATTTGGGGGTGCAGACTACAGGGAGTAGGGTGAACAACTTAAAATTACTTCCTTCCCTGTTCCACAGAAGTTCAGATGATAATCACCACTGGACATAGCTGCCAAGTTATCCCTTTTTTAAAGGGATTTTCCCTTATGCTGAATAGGCTTCCTCGCGAGAAAAGGGAAAACTTGGCAGCTATGCCACTGGATTCAACCCAATCTTTTCAGTCTGTATTCTCGCCTGACCCATGCAAGAGCCAGTCCACTGGGAAGAAATAAGGTCATACCCTGTGGAATTGCATCTAAATCATTTGCCTTCCTCCCACACCTTCACTTCCAAATCTCTTCCAACTCATAATTTTCCAATCTTCCAGCTCCAGCTGATTTCTCCATAACTAAGAACATAGCATATTGTTTCACTGAACACAATTTACTATTCCTTCAATGCTAATGCCAAAGATACTTTTGATAATGAAAAAGAGTTCAGCTTTACAGGAGCCTATGGCTCCTTTCAAGTTGTTTGCTGTTTCTCGATTATCTGTGGTTAAAAATAAATCTATGCCTGCAGAACAATACCAGCTACCAATCAAATCTTCATATGAAGGGTACTCTCTCTTTTAAAAAACGTTCATTAGAAACAGCAGTGCTGGGCCAGCTGGTGTTCAGTTCTTCAATAAATATTTCTTTTAAAGCCATATCATGTTACCTTCTGGGTTTGCTAATTATGACCTTTGGGCTAATTACTCTGAGTAGTACATCTGGTGATCACATGATTTTAATTCCCCTTTATAAAGCGAAAATTCTGCAGTGAATTGTACCAAGTTTGTTGTAACATAGAAAACAGGATGTTACCTGATTTCACATGAGGCAGCCATTACTTCCTTTTGTCCTAAGTAGACAAACATTCTTCTCCAACTTCCTACACTTTCTGTTGAATCTATAACATTGAACAATAGTTCAGGCCCTGGTTTTGCACTATGGAATACAGACCTTCATTGAATTTGTAACATAGCATTGGTTGTCAGGTAGTTTATCCATTGCTCATTCTGACTCGGGCTGATAGAAATTTATACCCAACAAGTCTGGGAAGCACCACGTTGGCTACCTTTGTTCTAGTCCATCATCCTGTTTCCCAACGGTATCCAGGCAGATGCTGCTGAGAAGCCCACAAATAGGGTATGGAGACAATAGCCTTTCCCCACTGTTGTCGTGGTTGCTGATATTGCCTATGAACCATGGAAGCTCCACTTAGCTAAAACTATGCCATGATCCCTTGGCCATACAGTTTTGTTTTGTTTTGTTTTGTTTTGTTTTGTTTTGTTTTGTTTTGTTTCTTTTTTAACCAAAAAGACCTAGATGCTTAAATTATGCCTCATAAGGACAACACACTTGGTTGTGTTGCCCTTTTATGTATTCTGTTAGGGAAGGGATATCCAAAGTAGTTTCCTCCCTCCATATGTTGTTGGTTGCATCATCTCTGAACATTGACCATGCTGGCTGATAGGAGTTTGAGTCCAACAACTTCAGGAGTTCAACAATATCTAGCTCATTTATTCTGCCAGTGCTAGATTGTTCAATACAATTAAAGTCCTGTAGAGATTGCATTACCTTTCTCAGAGAACAATTTTTCATTCTAAATTATTCTGCTGTTGTGTAACTGGTCACAAAGCTCACTTTTTCCCCCATTACTATTCATTTGAATATAACTTTAACTGGTTTCAGTTAAATAATTAAACAGCCACTTTGATGGCATCTGTTCTGAAGGCACTGACTTGCAGTTTCTCAAACTTTAGAAGAATTAGTCTTGTCTTGTTACTTTGGTCTTTTATTCCCCACCCCCCACCCCAAGTGACCGAACAAAAGAAGCAGCAGTATTTTCATGACCTGCAGTAAAAGAATAAAGCTTATGAGCTGGCAATGACTTTCCCCCATAGGAATATCTGCCATTCGTTCTTAACCAGAAACATCTCTTTAGAAAGGAATGAAAGAATTAAGAGGTCATAGCCCATTGGGTTATGTATAGAAAAAGAGCCTTTAGACATCGGATTAAGTCATTTTCCAGTAACAATTTGCAGACCTGGGACAACTTCTCTTGTGTTTTTCCATTGTAAAAACATTGCTCTGTGTCGGTGTTTTGAATATATTATGAACCATTGTAAACAACAGTTGTAACAATAGCCTTCTCTTAATGAACACATGGATTCCTTGGCTCTGAAGGTACAAACTGAGATTTGCCAACAACATTTTTTCTTAAAGTGAAATTCAAAAGTAAAATTGGAGGTTTTTATCTGAGCAAAATAACTGAGGAGCTTTGAGGGAATTTGAGTGAAATAACAAAACTGTCTGTCCCAAACATGCTTACAAGAGGAGAGCATTCTGTGCCACGACACAGAAGGTCCTTTCTCTCATTACCACACAACAGGTGGTCAATACTGGCATGCTAAGAGGAGTCTCCAATAAAAGTTTCAAGTACAGGCAAGATGATAGAGCAAGAGATAGCCCTTCAGCTATTCGGGTCTCATTTTAAGGGTGCAATCCTAATCCTGGCTGCTCCTCAGTAGGTTTAATGAAGTGGTGGTGGGCTGCCACTGCAGTCCTACTGGACCATGTGGCAGATAGGGCAGGCAAATTTCTGTACCAGCTTGGAGCCAGGGCAGCGCTTAGACCCAAATTGGGTCCAATATCTCAAGTGACAGCAATGGGATTGGCTCAAATCTGCCTTCCCACCCCTGAAATGGCTGGTTCGGGGGCTTTCCATGACTGCCACCAGCAGAGAACTTTCCAGTGGCACTTCTGCTTGCCACACTGAGTGGGTGAAATGTAGAGCTCTGTACCAGTGGAGTGATCGTTGTGTCATCTTGCAAGCAGAGGCTGGCAATGAGGTAAAGCGGTGTTGGATTGCACCCTAAATAAAAAAAAAAGTTTTAATGCGGTTAACTATTTTTTTTCAAGGAGTTCCTCATATCCATGTTCCCAAATTCCATCTAATAAAACATTCAAGGTGACTTTGGAGGTTATTGCTAAGGCATGACATTTGAGGAATTTTAAGAAAAGCTGTAAAAGGTGTTACTAAGAGCAGCTGGCTTTCTCAAAGGAGTTTTGCATATCCTTATTTAAAATTATATCATTTATTGGGCACACTTTGGTTGGTAAACTATACAAACATTCAAGTTTTATGGATGGAAGCCATTTTGAAAAAAGATATACTTGTATTCATTTTGAATCTTCTGAGCCCAGGAACAGCTATTTTGGCAATCAACTATAGTTTAAGGTAGTGGCTGTCTCTTTAAGTTTTTAACAATCACCCTTCTCAACTGAAAATAAAAATAAAATCATGCAATTCCCAAATACTGTAGATTTAAGAAAGAAAACAAACAGAAAACGTGCACTTTTTACAGCAACTGCAAAGAATAGGGGAAGTTGCACAACTGAATTCATACTAATTTAGTTATTTTATCTTCCTTCCATGAACTTCTGGAATAGCTTTTATAAGATTACATTAGGTGATATCCATCTTGCCCAAGCCAAATATGCAACAGTTAATGTTAAGTGCTGGAAATGTGGCACTAATAGTGCAAATTGGTTCCATATTCATAAGGAATGTCCTAAGTTTTTATCCTAGTGGAGATCAATTATGAGCCATATAAAAGATAGGATGTCTTATGAACTACATTTACTTTTACTGATGCTTTTTTTGTTATTTAAGAATGGACACTCCTCTTAGTGGCATGAGTCTTCTGTCTTCTTTTGATGCCCCGCCTCTCAGGGTGACATCACTGAGCATGCATCCTCTTCTGAACGACTCACTCTGTCACAGCAGGCTGTGCCCCTGAGTCCTACTCAGTTTCCACAGGCTAAGAAGGCACAACACCTTGCCTTGTCAAGCCTAGATGTATCTGGGGGCAGCAGGAGGGATTCATCAAGCATACTACTCTACATAGTCTTATTATCCTCCCACTTCTATTTCTAGCCCAATTCCGTTTGCCTTCTCTCCTAATAAAGCACTAGAATGAATTGTTCTGGCACTTTTTGACATCATTCTTTGGTCTCTCTGCACTAAACCCCTCACACATTCCCTGTGGATCAGGACAGGAGAGTGCAGTTGCACTCAGACCCTCCTTGTTGGCTTGTCACAGGAATCTGGTTGGCCACTGTAAGAACAGGATGCTGGACGAGATGGGCATTTGAGAATTCATCCAGGCTCGTCTGGCTACATTGTCATGCATTTTAAAATCTTAGCAGTTTTCACTATTGATCAAAATGCATGATGCTATTCCTCCAAAGGCCGGTGTGCTATGTAATATTAGCAATAGGTCAGTACACTTCAGAGTGTGCATCTTGTTGTCTGCAATATAATGTAAATGCAAGTGTTCATACTATATTAGAAACAGATGCAATTTCATGTAATCCATACTGATCAGGCCTTTCAATTACTTTTTGCTTTAGCCTTTCCAGAATTACTTCTGACATTTTATTCACTGGCATAGTAATCACAGGTCATTTTAAGTGACCCATAACTAGCCCTTTGCCAAAGAGGCTTAGAATATATTTTCTTTCTTTCTTTCTTCGTTTGTGGAACTGGAAGTTTTGGAGTAAAGGTTATCCAGGAAAGGGTGAGTTAAAATTCCACAAAGCAAATTGCATGGACAGATTTCCATGTGATAGAAGACAAAATAAAAAATGTGATTGAGAGCAATGAATAGCAGGCTCCCCAGAAGAATGTTGCCCCTTTTGGGGGGAAACTTCTTGTTCCTTTTTTTTTTTTGAGCTGGAAGTGGCAAAGGTGGGGAAACACCTCTCCAACTTTTAGAGAGGGACCATAACACCCTGACCATAGCACTGCTGAGAGCCCAGTGCCAGTCCAAGACTTTCTGCTGCCTGAAGCAGAGCCCAGATGGTGTCCTCCAACCTGCAGCTGAGCAGATCAAATCCAACCACCTGCCTTTTGCTTCAGGCAAATTCACTGCACAAAGAGCTATAACTGCTCTAAACAAACAGGTGTAAACCACCAATCTGGGCCCACGTTCTGTATCCAAGTCATTAAGCACATTTGGAAAAGGTGAGACACACAGGCTATTCACTGGAACATTATTGCCCTCTCATAAAAACCTGCAATGCTTCAGTGACTTTAACAGCAGAAGCAACTGTGCATTGCTACCTGGAAAAAGTAACGGTTCCAAGTCTGTATCGGTTGCTTTTTCTCAAAAATTAGGACACAGTATTGTTCCTAATATTGGTTTAGCTTTCTATCATCATGGCATAGAACTTACTTAAACTTTTATGTTGGTTTATAGTTCAGGCCTGACCATGTATCTGAGCAATTATGCATGCTGAAGAGTTGCACGTCTACTTTAAAGGAATGTTAATGTCTATACACATTGACTATTCAAATTCACCTTGATGCAGCTAGGTTTAGGATCAAGTATTGTAAGCAGACACAATCTGATGAGGAAAGGTAAGGGGATATTGTTAAACTGCATTCAAGGGGAGAACTTTTAGGAAGCACATCTTCTCCCATAGCTACTCTCCTCCTGCCCAGTCAATACATGTTCCCTCCTTATGAATCTTTGACAGATAAACTTTTTTACAAACTTTTTTACAGCGCTTAGTATGATTCACTAACATTACACAACATGTTGTAGCTCCGTGATAAAGAGCATATGCTTTGCACACAAAAGGGCCGTGCATTTCTGGGTATTAAACAGATCAGTTTACTACATAAGCATAGCTGGATCACCCTGCAGGAAAAACCCCTGGGTTAAAAACAGGGTTGGGGAAAAAATCATTTTCTGTTTGAAATAGCCATTGGCAGCTGCATATGCTTGATCACTGTGCTACAGTCTTTTCCCTACCTGCTACACCAGTGGTGGCTTAATCTGTGACCCTCCAGATGTTGACAACATGGACGTACTGGCCAAACCAATCCAGTGCTGCTGCCTGTGCCCAACCCCAGCCCCACTACCCGTGGCAGATCTTGGGGTCTCAAATTTCAACAGTGCCCAGTGTAATGCCAGAAATGGGAGAATGCCAGAAATGGGAAGGTAGCTTCACAGCTCTGCCTCATCACACTGGCCCCTACTGTTTGGACTACAACTCCCATCAACCCTGACCATTGGCCATACTGGGCAGCCCTGAGGGCACAAGTGAGCCACCCCTGTTCAGAAACTATGTGATAGTATAGAAAATAGGCTAACTTGGCAGATGAATCACAGAAGCTAGATTCTTTCTGAAGTACAGCTTTTCATCAAATGCACCAAGAACAAGAGATAGCATTGCAATGGCCGGCTGTCTTGAACCCCAGTCCTGCCTGACAGCAAGACAGTATGTCAATTCCAAACTTCAGAGTCCAGGGGTCAATACACACAAACAAAGTCCAATATCCAAAGGCCAGGAAACACAGTCCAGAGTCAATTCAAGTAGCCAAGTTTAAAGTCTAGCAGTCAGGATACAGTCCAGAGTCAGACCCGGAGCACAGTCCCATAGAGGTCCATAGAATATCCTAGTCAAGGTCCAGGGCCATCTTAAGCATATCGGGCGCCCGGGCGCCGTGGTGTGAAGATTGCCCTGGCGCGCCGCCCCCCCCGCCCCGTTTCCCACCACGGCTGTCTGGCGGGAGCAGTGTGCTGTGCTGCTGCAGCAGGCGCAGCCAAGCAGCGCCACCCTGGCGCCACCCAGCCTTGCCTTAGAGCCGGCCCTGTCAAGGTCCATCGACATGGGCAGTTACTTTGGCTGAATTTCACTTTGTGGTTAAAATACAGCTGAAAATTCAAATCAATTTTAAAAATTATAGAATCTCAAAACATCAAAAACTTAGTTGGTCTTTAAGGTGCTACTGAAGGAATTTTTTTATTTTTTCAAAACATCAAGTTTACTCAAAATACCAGTTTAAACCACTGGTATTGAACTCAAACATTTTAGTAGATTCTATTTGCTGGTATATCCTGAGAAGTTTTGTAATTGTATATGTAGAACTACAAACAATAACCATCATAATAATTTGCATTTATTTTGGCCCATTTTGAAGAAAGTAAATGGGGCATTAATTGCAATAGGTGGCATCTATCATTAGTCATAACCCAGAGGAGATTCATTGAAATAAATGGATTTAATGTAAGCCAAATAAGTCTACTCTGAGAATGATTTAGTTGGATAATGGTCATTGGTTTCTCAGTAATGTGTCCTATTGATTTCAATTGGAATAAAGCACAAATAACTTTATCGGGATTTGGGCATTTAAAAAATATTGTGTCAATCCATCAAGAACAGGGGTAGTCAATGTGTGTCCTGAACTCCTGACCTACCTGTCAGCAAGACAGCTCAAAGTTCCAAGCCTGAGGGTCGATGCACCCTCAAGTGAAGTCCAAAGTCTGAAGTTCGGGAAACGGGGTTCAGGGTCAATCCAAGTAGCCTAGTCCAAAGTCCAGCAATCAGGATACAGTCCAGAGTCAAACCTGAAACACAGTCCTGTGGAGGTCCAGGAGCATCCAAGTCAAGATTCACCAACACGGGCAGTTAAGCAGACCCAGCACCTCAGCTCTGCTTCCCTTTTGTACTTTGCCTGCTGATTGCAGCATCTGGGCTTGATGAGGCATGGGACCCTCACCTGCTCCAAGCCTACTCCAGCAGAGGAATCACACACCTCCTCCCAGAGCTAGCGAGCCCCACCTGGCCAGCTAGGGAGCTGAGCTGCGTGCCCTTGCCACCTTCAGCCTCAAGTAGCGCCCCTCCTGCTGTTCCCTATGCCTCAAAGCCTGCTGTAGACAGGGGCTCCTCTGGCTCTTGCGATGGGTCCTGCAGCTCTGGTTCCTGTGCATTGACCCCCATCCCCTTGCCATCCTCCGTCACCCTTTGAAAACTCCCTTCCCCATTCCCTGCTTGCCCCAGCATTTCCCAGTCCCAGCTACACCCCTCACCAGGATCTTCTTCTTCCTCCTCCTCCTCCCTGTCATCCTGCTAGTTCATGACACAGATTTTCTCCTCCACACTATGTGCCTTCCAGTGTGAGTTTGAAATGTACTTTATGCACATAGGCATATTGCATAAGCACACTGTAGATGTGTGTTGGGAATGGGGCAAACTGATAGCTATCATAGCTGTGGCTTGACATTACTAGGAACAAGTGGATAGTATCACAACCTAATGGCAAGCAACATGTGACCAATAATGACCACCACCACCAACAACAACAGATTACTGCTTCTAACAATAAGCCTCACCAGCAGTGTAGGTAGGCACTGTCAAAATTTCTGCACATTTGACTGCTTAAACCATATTTGTCTTGGGCATCTGGCAATGTCATTTATTATGTTCACATGGCCTTGCATGCAGTTAAGCATGCACTGTGTATTATTTTATGATGTTTGAATTAGAATCACACTTTCTGGGTTCAAGTATTCATGCTTTTGCAGATTCTTATGTAAAGCCGGAGAGAGCCTGTTTCCAATTTCATTACCGTTTATCGCTAATCCAAAATGACTGCAGCGTTACCTACAGTCAGGAAGCTGGATAGGGGCTTGTATGTTTTTGAGATCTCAGGCTCTTCCCAGGAAGTACTATGAAACTAGTGATTTGGTTACATGAAGGGAAGGCATAAGTCAATTCATGGACATGACAGCTGCCTAATCTGCATTTACTTTGCAAACATTTAAGGGGTATCATGGCTAGATACTGGTTGCATAACGAGTCCTCATCCATCAGCTCTTTCATTCACATCTTTATAAAATGTTGCTCAAATTTCAACAAAGCTAAGAACATATGATTTCTCTCTCTCCTTCCGCATCCCTGTTACATTTTGCTATGACTGAGTGGGATTAGACTTCAAAATATTATATGAGCCGGTTATTACCATGCAAACAAATTAGAATGACTCCAGAACTCTTGGTGTGAGACTCCTAGAATGTGAAGTGACAGATCTTCTGAAACTGAGGGATCTGATTTGATAATGGCATAGAAGTATGGGGTGTTTGGGGGGGGGTAGTATCTCTGATGGGGAACACCTGGCAAATGGCCATCCAATCTCCATTAAAAAACATCCAGTGAAGGAGAGTCCCCCCACCTTCTGAAGGAGTCCATTCTACTGTCAAACAGCTATTACCAACAGAAAGCTCTTGCTTTCTGTCAGAATCTCCTCTTGCTATGAAAGGTTTTTTTCTTAGTTATCTACAGCAAGTTGTTTGTTTTTTTAACAAAACATGTGGACGTAACACATTATGAGCTGCAGTTTATTGCTGAGATTTGTTAGGACCTCCCAGACCTATAATTCTCAGAAGGATTATTGTTAAATCACTTTAGGAATTGTAGTTCAGTGAGGGGAATAGAGGTGTCCTAATAACTCTCAGTTTCCAGTATTTATTTATTTATTTATTTATTTATTTATTTATTTATTTATTGGGGGGTGACTATTAAAAGTGGTATCATAAGTGTTCTAAATGTATGAATGTGGCCTGTGTGTTGCTGATATTAATTGGTTTTAATAATGTTTTTGAGATGCTGTACTTTATTGATTACATCTGTATACTCTCACTCGCCTCTGGGTTGAAGGGTGGTTTAAAAATAATTAGTGAAATATAACATTAGTCATATTCAGAATAGACCCATTTAAATCAATAGGCTTAAGTAAGTCCATTAATTTCAATAGGCCTACTCTGAGTATGACTAGTGTTGGATGATCCTGAATGCAGGTCAGCTTTGAAACATTTTATAATATTATGCATGGAGAGATATTTTATATGTATACAATATTTTTAAGCAAGTGTCTAAAAACACAGAAAACCATATAGGATTTCCATGTGGGAATGAACTGCACCCTTTGTGCCCATTTTATTGTTCGCTGCAGATAGTTAAATGACACAGATTGCATTCATTTTATTTTTTCTCCTAAAAACTAGAGGCATTTTTACAGATCCCAAGCATACAGTTCACCCAATAAGTGAACCCTGTCACAGATGTACTGTAACCACAGCGGAAATGTTTCTCCAGAGTATTTCTGACTGCTCCATGTTTTAACACAAGGTCTATGAAAGCTAAAGCAAAAAATTATCCCCAGCTTTTCATGACCTTGATCTTCAGAAATCCATGTCTCTTTATACTTCATTCTGACATATTTCAGAAGGCTTGGGGCAATGATATCACACATTTTAGCTTACTCAAAAAAACCCTCAAAGGCTAAAATCCTATGCACACCTAAGTTGTTTCCAAACTGTCACTATTTTGTGGATGGGATTCAGTCATATACTGGCAAATATAAGTTGAGCAATTAAAGTGGTTTTGCTGCTCTTGCACAACAAACTAACTTGCTCTCTTATTCTGGGCCTTCTGAACACATTTCAAAGGCAGACTCATATTCAGTGCGTTTCAGGTGTTATAGAAAATTCGTGTATAGAAAATTGTGGCCAGATCATTTCTCCAGGAAGGTGCATCAACTGAAGTTGATGAAAAGTACTATGAGGTGTGGGTGTCACTTGAGCCAATCAACAATGTGGAATCTTATTTTTAAGTGAAAACATTATCATAAAGCACAGACAGAACTTCCATTTTTTGATAAACCACCATAATCCAACAGTACTTCTGTTTGGTCTACCCAGTTTCAGTTTATCACCAAAGGTATTTTATTTCTAGAAGCCAGACTAAAACAGAATTTAAAAAATAATATCCAGGAATGCCAGGAAGTCAACCGCCATCTTGTGTTTTTTATAGGGAGATTTCTCACTGAACATTACAAAAATCAGAAGAACCCAAGGGACTTTTTTTAGGAGCCTTGTTTTCATTCTCAGCTGTGGCAGCACTAAGGTCTACAAACAGAAATTGTGTCTGGAGTAGGTAAATAAAAGGCAAGACTAAAGCAAGTAGGCATGAAGTAGGGCCACATATAATACAGTTATGGTGTCAGTGGAAGGTGAATGCTATGGAAGTAACCCAACTCAGCTTGAGCAAGCCATCTTACTCAGGACAAGGGAGTGACTAGATCATAAAGGCTTACCTCTTAAGATGAGTCCCACTCCCAGCCCTGGAATATACAACTCCTGGTGGGTGAGACTGGATAGTCCCAAAGGCATTCCATATTCAGCCCCACAGATCACACAGTCCAGAGGGGCTTGTATCTAAATACACCCTTAACCTCCCAAGGTCTACAGATAATGATGTCATGACTTCCCTTCCACTACAGGAAAGCCCCACCTGCCCATTCCAATTGCTAATCACAGCTAATGGACACAGAGAATGCTAAACAGGCTAAATGTGATGTAAGAATTGGTGTAGTACTCTTTTGTCATGTGTTAATGAGTTTTTAAATAATACTTTACTGAGTAGCTACAACCCTGCTGAGGAGCCTAAGGAATAGTCTCACCATGTACAATTTTGCAGATCATCTTCTACATTGATGAAAAGTGTGTAAGAGACTTTGGGACAGAGACACACACAATCAAAATCCAACACTATTAGAGCTCCATCAAAAAGACATGCACCTCGGAGCTTATAACACTAAGATTTATAGCATATGTGCCATTTTAAATATTTCAGTAGCGGTCAATTCCTGTTATTTCCAAGATCTGGAAAATGATGACAAAAGCGGATGCACGTGAAGCGTACAGTATGAGTGAAATACAATGGAAAACACTGGTAGGGCAAACAAGTAGATGTATTGTCCTGCATCTAAGCTACCCACTGCAAAGTCTTTTTAAAAAATGGTGGAAAGCTCTCCATTATTTGAAAGCATCTACCATCTTAAGGGAAATGAAGAGGCAGCACAAGCCCCCAAACTGGCCTTAACATGCAGCAAATTCACAGCTGGCTGTACAGCAAAGCTGGTTTTTGTTTTGTTTTTGTTTTTGTTTTTACATTTTGCAGCCAGAACCATTCCCCCCTTTTTATGTTTGAGCAATTATCACCGTTTTCAAAGTAATGGAAATTGATTTGGCCATGGAATGGGACAATCCAGTTGTTATGTCACGCGATTGTCAGCTACGAGAAGATCCACAGTACCAATTTGATTAAAGGCTCTTAAGAGACAACAGAGAAAGCATTTCAGTTTACCTTAATTGATGATTTGGCATGACCCTGGGGATGCATTGGTAGCACATGTGACTCCAGATGGAACTATTTGTGTTGAAATCACACCAGGGTCATGCATCTGCCTTTGGGGAGAGGGCATAGATAAGAAGTAGGCTAGGGAAGAAACACCTCTGTGTAAAAACCTGGAAAACTGCTGCCTGTCAAAGTAGACAATATTGGACTAGATGGACCTGGTAGACAGCAACTTCCTATGTTCCCAATCATCCAGATAACTGAATAAAGGCCAAGAACAGCATATTTACTTTTTAGGATTATTTTATAGAAGTACACAAATCATTCTGGAAACAATTTCATTTTAAAAGTTACATTGAAACTGGCTTTGCAAAGTGCATATATAGGAATGAAATTTGATTTGTATGCAAATAGCAATATTGGCACATGTATCTATGTATTGCATTTCTAAAAATAAATGCATATGTTCCAAATGCAAGTGTATAGGCAGCCATTTTAGGCACAGACAGGACCCAGCACAGAGATGGCTTCAGAAAAATTGATCGTAAAGTCTGCTAAAGTGCAAATAATTTTGGTTTATGGCTTCCTCTGCTCATCTCTGTGGAAGAAAAACTCTGAAAATCTGGTGTCCATGTATGTAAAAGAGAACAGGAAATGAATCTTTATATTTCCTTCTTTCCTAGGCCTCCATCTTTCCTTTTTTTTTCCATTTTCACCATCGTCCCTTGGATATTTTATACACCATTCATTCTCAGGCATTCTCCTTTAATGCAGAGTATCTAGTCAAGAAATGGAAAGCCATTGACTCAAAACACATTTGCTCAGATGTATGCTCTTTCAATTTTGAATTAGTTCTATTATTATCACAGTCTGTGCTACCTTAAATCCAAGAATTACACTTGATTTGCATATTATTGTTGTTTTTGTTGTTTTTGTTGTTGTTGTTGTTGTTGTTATACTGCCCTATATCCGGAGGTCTCAGGGTGGTTCACAGAAAAAAAATCTGTTACTAGCTGGTTCCCTCACCTCCCTGCATTCCTGCTCCAAAGTTTAACCTTCTCTTGGTGTTTGTGGGGGGATGACTTCTCATTGGGTCCCAGTTCAAAATAGGGAAAAGGTCCAAAACTTCTCAAAGAGATGGCAGTGTATGGCAACCCCACCTGCAGGGGAAAAAGCAGCCACCAGGACAAGTGCTGGTGGTGCGGGTCAATGAGGGGGCCTGAGCTCTAGCTGTGTTTGAAATATAACAGATATAGGGTAGAAGAGTAAAACTTTAGATGCAACCTGAAATCAAACTCAACAAATTGACCACAGTGATCTTAACAATTGATGCTAACCCAGAGAGAGTGGTGACACCACCAAGCAAGCATGGCAAACTGGCACAAGGCTCTCCTCCCAATCTGCTGGAATTAATCTAAAGAAAGCCCCTAAAACCATCAAAAAGATCACCGAAAATTAAATACATTCATCTGGTGTGAAACAAGAGCACAAAGGGAGTGAAATAGGTTACGTTCCCAACTACCTTGCCTTCGCTATGAGCTATGGAATTTCGACAGCAGGCAATGACACCTGTAAAAATAGTATTTTACAAAATGGGTCAGATGCTAGTTGCTCTCTCTCTCTCTCTCTCTCTCTCTCTGTGTGTGTGTGTGTGTTTACAAAAATAGGTGCATTGTCTCTTTTTTCAAGTTGCGTTTTCTATGGATCTGTTTCATTTGTTGTGAGACATTAGTGTTACATACAATGTTAGGTGAGGGAGGAAAGGGGGAATGGTGTGGGGTTGGGCGTCAATGCTTCTATTCTTCTACTTAGTGTATGTGTGGGATTTTGTGGCAAGGTCACTTGTGTGGGTTCTCTTACTATTCACTTGTTTTATTTCCTTGGTGGTGAGAGAGATTGGGGGTGGCCTAGGGTGTGGTTGGTTGCCTTTGGTTGGCTGTAGTGAGATTTATTTTTGTGGGTGAGTGGGGTATGTCTGAGTGTTTTTGGATCAGGTTAGCCAGACTGATTTGTATGCTGCTGGAAGATGGAAGTATGTAGGAAACAACATGCGCTCTGATTTAAGGGTATATATATATATATATATATATATATATATATATATATAGGAGGGTATGATAATGCCAGAATCATAAAAATTCTACTTTGATAATAATGAAGAAATTTGGCAAAGCCTTCTCATGTAAGAAGCACACATGTGGCATAAGACCAAATTGTGCTGGCAGAACACTGTGACTATGTTCCCTGGAAAATTCTCTTAACACGTTTTCACCAAGACTGCAGATTAAGCAGATAATTCTTGAAGCCACAATACTCTGATTCCCAGAACACTCACAGATCCTCCACTGTTAAGAGTGGAAGATATGCTGGAGAAAAGTCAACAACAGAAAGTTGATAGGTGTTTGATATTTTAAAAATAAAACAAACTATGTTTATTCTTTTATATACAGAATTGTTGTTGGTGCTGGAGGAGACTCTTGAGAGTCCCATGGACTGCAAGAAGATCAAACCTATCCACTCTGAAGGAAATCAGCCCTGAGTGCTCACTGGAAGGACAGATCATGAAGCTGAGGCTCCAATACTTTGGCCACCTCATGAGAAGAGAAGACTTCCTTGAAAAGACCCTGATGTTGGGAAAGATGGAGGGCACAAGGAGAAGGGGACGACAGAGGACGAGGTGGTTGGACAGTGTTCTCGAAGCTACGAACATGAGTTTGACCAAACTGCGGGAGGCAGTGCAAGACAGGAGTGCCTGGCGTGCTATGGTCCATGGGGTCAGGAAGAGTCGGACACGACTAAACGACTAAACAACAACAGAATTGTTGTAGGTCTATCTCGAAAGAGAATGGAGTGCACCTCTGGGGATGAAGTCAAACTGCTGCATTAGCAGCACCGAAGTGACTTACCCAGGGCACAAGCCTGGGGAGTTTGTATGGAGGTCCTGACTGCCCAGATGAGGAGATCCCATTCTTGGCCCCACTAATGCAGTCCAAAGGAAAGCAGAGCAATATGTTTGGCACAAGCTTGGCAACAGGAGTTGCCAGAAGGAGATGTACAACTTGCCACCCAAACATCTTAGGTATTCCACTCTATATTTGTGTAGCCTTTTCTTCTCCCAAATATATTCCACAAGGCAGCAGAGGTTTAGCATCAGAGTTTTGGTTCTCTTCGATGGGCTATCTTCCCAGCCCCATCTGCCCCTCACTTCCCTCTAAAGCACGTACAGAAACTACCTTCTTGACTATTGGACCCAGGGATGCTAACTTTAATAAAATATTGGGGGGGGGGGACTAGGCATAACTGATCACATGAGGCAGTGCACACACACCACTTGAATGGCAAATGCCCATCAACTTTGGGGGGCTTTACCCCCTCAAATATTCTATTGGGGGAGCACATACCCCTTGAGCCCTATTGGGGGAGCACTATTGGTCTCACCCACTCAATCTACTGGAGCCTGTCTTCGCATTTAGAGAAAATCCCTAGTTCTCTGAGGGTTTGAGACCCATCAGCTACCCTGACCTGATTTAGCAGGCCAGTTGAAGTTGTTCCCAGGTGTGGCAACCGTCACATGCTGACAGCTTCTAGGAGCCACAGGAGAGAGCTGAGTGCAGGATGGGGACCAAAGGTGGACAAACTATCTCAGAAGGAACATGACGTGTCCCACACCAGAGGTACTGCCCCTCCCCTAACACCAAATACACCCAGTACTAAACATCACAATAATATTCCACTCAATGGTAGAACATTGTATTATACTCAGAGTCCTGCAGTGATTTCATGCTCTTTATTGCAACTTGTAAAATAGTGATTGAATTTCCCTCAAAACCTCAGGCTTTAATATACATTTACACAATGAATCCTGTCTGATTGGCTGATTCTGCTTCCCCCCTGGAGCCTGATTGGTCTTTTCCTGCAGGCCAATCAGTTGTTGTATTCTATGATCCTACCTGCCTATTGTTCTAGGATCCAAGCTTAGTACATAACAAACATACACACCATTAAACTAAGATACAAAATGAAAGGCCTAGCTCTACCACTATGTAGTTGTTGTAACACCTGACAGTACCAGATTTAGGGCAGTGGGTTGGTTCCCCTGTACAAGATGCCGAGCCAAGGGATTTCAAATCATCACCATCATCCCTATATTTATATGGGTACCTATTGAAAGTACCAAAATATGAAATATTTGGGGGGCACTGAATTTTGTCCTTGCTCAAGGCGCCATATTACCAAAGTCTACCCCTGCAGCTGGTAAAAGGCACTTCTTGCCACTGAGCCTATCTGGGACTCCAGTGACAAAGCGAGATGCAAAAACAGCCCCTGACTGCATACCTGTTGCCTCACAGGGAGCACACCCCCCCCCCCAAGGCAGGCAGTTGACCAATTTCTCAGACACAGGAAACACTCTCACTGCCTCCAATGATGCGCAACTTCTTTCCCCTCACCCATCCCACCACTGCATCCAGGCACTGTTCCAGGACCTGCACATCCTTTCCTGATTTAGATGTTGTTGTTGTTGTTTAGTCGTTTAGTCATGTCCGACTCTTCGTGACCCCATGGACCATAGCACGCCAGGCACTCCTGTCTTGCACTGCCTCCCGCAGTTTGGTCAAACTCATGTTCGTAGCTTCGAGAACACTGTCCAACCATCTTGTCCTCTGACGTCCCCTTCTCCTAGTGCCCTCAATCTTTCCCAACAACAGGGTCTTTTCCAAGGATTCTTCTCTTCTCATGAGGTGGCCAAAGTATTGGAGCCTCAGCTTCACGATCTGTCCTTCCAGGGAGCACTCAGGGCTGATTTCCTTAAGAATGGATAGGTTTGATCTTATTGCAGTCCATGGGACTCTCAAGAGTCTCCTCCAGCACCACAATTCAAAAGCATCAATTCTTCGGCGATCAGCCTTCTTTATGGTCCAATTCTCACTTCCATACATCACTACTGGGAAAACCATAGCTTTAACTATACGGACCTTTGTCGGCAAGGTGATGTCTCTGCTTTTTAAGATGCTGTCTAGGTTTGTCATTGCTTTTCTCCCAAGAAGCAGGCGTCTTTTAATTTCGTGACTGCTGTCACCATCTGCAGTGATCAAGGAGCCCAAGAAGGTGAAATCTCTCACTGCCTCCATTTCTTCCCCTTCTATTTGCCAGGAGGTGATGGGACCAGTGGCCATGATCTTGGTTTTTTTGATGTTGAGCTTCAGACCATATTTTGCGCTCTCCTCTTTCACCCTCATTAAAAGGTTCTTTAATTCCTCCTCGCTTTCTGCCATCAAGGTTGTGTCATCTGCATATCTGAGGTTGTTGATATTTCTTCCGGCAATCTTAATTCCGGCTAGGGATTCATCTAGTCCAGCCTTTCGCATGATGAATTCTGCATATAAGTTAAATAAGCAGGGAGACAATATACAACCTTTCCCAATTTTGAACCACTCAGTTGTTCCATATCCAGTTCTAACTGTAGCTTCTTGTCCCACATAGAGATTTCTCAGGAGACAGATGAGGTGATCAGGCACTCCCATTTCTTTAAGAACTTGCCATAGTTTGCTGTGGTCGACACAGTCAAAGGCTTTTGCATAGTCAATGAAGCAGAAGTAGACGTTTTTCTGGAACACTCTAGCTTTCTCCATAATCCAGCGCATGTTTGCTATTTGGTCTCTGGTTCCTCTGCCCTTTCGAAATCCAGCTTGCACTTCTGGGAGTTCTCGGTCCACATACTGCTTAAGCCTGCCTTGTAGAATTTTAAGCATAACCTTGCTAGCGTGTGAAATGAGCGCAATTGTGCGGTTGTTGGAGCATTCTTTGGCACTGCCCTTCTTTGGAATTGGGATGTAGACTGATCTTCTCCAATCCTCTGGCCATTGCTGAGTTTTCCAAACTTGCTGGCATATTGGGTGTAGCACCTTAACAGCATCATCTTTTAAAATTTTAAATAGTTCAGCTGGAATATCATCACTTCCACTGGCCTTGTTATTAGCAGTGCTTTCTAAGGCCCATTTGACTTCACTCTCCAAGATGTCTGGCTCAAGATCATCAACCACACTACCTGGGGTGTACGAGACCTCCATATCTTTCTGGTATAATTCCTCTGTGTATTCTTGCCACCTCTTCTTGATGTCTTCTGCTTCTGTTAGGTCCTTACCACTTTTGTCCTTCATTATGGTAATCTTTGTACGAAATGTTCCTTTCATGTCTCCAATTTTCTTGAACAGATCTCTGGTTTTCCCCATTCTATTGTTTTCCTCTATTTCTTTGCATTGCTCATTTAAGAAGACCCTCTTGTCTCTCCTTGCTGTTTTTTGGAAATCTGCATTCAGTTTCCTGTATCTTTCCCTTTCTCCCTTGCATTTTGCTTGCCTCCTCTCCTCCGCTATTTGTAAGGCCTCATTGGACAGCCATTTTGCTTTCTTGCATTTCCTTTTCCTTGGGATGGTTTTCGTTGCTGCCTCCTGTATAATGTTACGAGCCTCCATCCATAGTTCTTCAGGCACTCTGTCCACCAAATCTAAATCCTTAAACCTGTTCCTCACTTCCACTGTGTATTCATAAGGGATTTGATTCAGATTGTATCTTACTGGCCCAGTGGTTTTTCCTACTTTCTTCAGTTTAAGCTGGAATTTTGCTATAAGAAGCTGATGATCTGAGTTACAGTCAGCTCCAGGTCTTGTTTTTGCTGACTGTATAGAGCTTCTCCATCTTTGGCTGCAGAGAATATAATCAATCTGATTTCGATGCTGCCCATTTGGTGATATCCATGTGTAGAGTCGTCTCTTGTGTTGTTGGAATAGAGTGTTTGTGATGACCAGCTTGTTCTCTTGACAGAACTCTATTAGCCTTTGCCCTGCTTCATTTTGAACTCCCAGGCCAAACTTGCCAGTTGTTCCTTTTATCTCTTGATTCCCTACTTTAGCATTCCAATCCCCTGTAATGAGAAGAACATCCTTCTTTGGTGTCATTTCTAGAAGGTGTTGTAGGTCTTCATAGAATTGGTCAATTTCACTTTCTTCAGCTCCGGTAGTTGGTGCATAAACTTGGATTACTGTGATGTTAAAAGGTCTGCCTTGGATTCGTATCGAGATCATTCTGTCATTTTTGAGATTGCATCCCATTACAGCTTTTGCCACTCTTTTGTTGACTATGAGGGCCACTCCATTTCTACTACGGGATTCTTGCCCACAGTAGTAGATATGATAGTCACCCGAACTGAATTCGCCCATTCCCTTCCATTTTAGTTCACTGATGCCCAGGATGTCGATATTTATTCTTGTCATCTCATTTTTGACCACATCCAGCTTACCTCCATTCATGGTTCTTACATTCCAGGTTCCTATGCAATATTTTTCTTTACAGCATCGGACTTTCCTTTCGCTTCCAGGCATATCCGCAACTGAGCGTCCTTTCGGCTTTGGCCCAGCCACTTCATCAGCTCTGAATCTACTTGTACTTGTCCTCCGCTCTTCCTCAGTAGCATGTTGGACGCCTTCCAACCTGAGGGGCTCATCTTCCAGCGTCATAACTTTTATATGCCTATTGTCTTTGTCCATGGAGTTTTCTTGGCAGGGATACTGGAGTGGCTTGCCAGTTCCTTCTCCAGGTGGATCACGTTTAGTCAAAACCCTCCACTATGACCTGTCCATCTTGGGTGGCCCTGCATGGCATAGCTTCTCATAGATTTAGATGTTATGGAGAAATAAAAGCTGAGTGCCATCTGCATACTATTGGCACCTTGACCCCAAACCCCTAGTGAGTACTCCCAGAGGCTTCAAATGGATGTTAAATAGCATTGGGTATAAAATAGTGCCTTCAGCAGCCCATAACGTAGCATGTCTACTCAGAAGCATCCCTTAACATAACTGCTATGCCCCAAAGTATTCTCCCAATGCTACGTTCTGAACTCAGTCCATTAGGTAGGACTAGAACCACTGTAAATAGTGCCCATAGTAAAATGACAGAACCATCTCACACAGGAAGCAGTGATAGCTACCAACTTGGATGGGTTTAAAAGAGAATTAGCCATTATTGCTATGTTCTACTGCCTCTTTCAGAGGTGCCATGGGAATTGCAAGTGGGCAGAGTGCAGTTGCATTCATATTCAAATTGGAGGCCACTGTGAGAACAGGATGCTGGACTAGATGTGCCATTGGCCTGATCCTGCAGGGTCATCTTATGTTTGGAGGGTTGCTCTCCAGACCCTGTTCCAAGAACAAATATTAAGCCTGGGACTCCTTCTCCCCGCCCCCCACAATATTCATCACAATTCTGTTCTTTTCCATCTCTAAATCAAATAACATTTTTATAATTTATATAATCTGATTCATTTGGCCTGTTCAGGGTTAAGTCTGCAGAATGTAGCCTTACCAGATTTTTAATAGTGACTTGCAGTAAATTAAGCTATTTTGGCACTTCCACTTTTTGTGATCTCTTTATTGCAATCAGCTGCTCCTTTGCTCAGGATGGTGTCACTTAGGAGGATTCCAAAACTGAAATTAATTCATCATTTGCAATGATTCTGGGTATGAATGTCATTCATGGTTAGGCTGCTAATAAGACATTATATGTGATGGGGTCAATCTATGGAACTCGTTCCTTCTGTTGATTACATTTTCCATCTTTGGATTTGCCTTGATGCTGCTCACGCTCTCACAACCACCAATTTACATGATGTGCTGTCTGTGGAATGTTGTGGTCATTTCATTTTCTATCCTTTCTTTCTTTGTAATATTCTCTAATTGGTGATTCACTTGTCTGTCATTTCAACATCTTGAATTGTATTGTTCTCATTTTTTCGCTTGTGCACATTTTTTATTTTTTTATTTTCATTTAATTATGTCTTCTTTCTGATGCAAAGTTAAAATGGGGTGTATTATTTGGTCTGGTTTTATTTTTCTGACAGTATTCACTCTGCAGCAGTTTAAGGGGTTTCTATCAGGACATTACAGAACGGGATCTACCTTAGGTTTTATATCTCGGATTTCATTATTTGCCCAGATGCTCACTAGTGCAAAGAAAGAAAGAAAGAAAGAAAGAAAGAAAGAAAGAAAGAAAGAAAGAAAGAAAGGAAGGAAGGAACCTCTTTTAAAAGTTCTGCTAATTTTTACCAGCTAAGAATTCTGTCTTCTGAGTATCGACTTCCATCCCTCATCAACCTTTTCTTTCAGTTACCTATTCCCAAATTCCAACATATCTTATTTCATTGGTCTCAGGACAGGCAGAACTACAGAAGGGATTATTTGTTATCCACATTTATTCAGAAGCGACACCAACACTATATATTTTTAACAAATACTTCAAGATTGTATATAAAGAAATCGTAAGTAAGTAGCATTAGAAAACGATTGCTGAATTAAGCCGAATGGGTTCAATGAAACACAGTGGTTCCAACAAGGCAATAGAGGAGATAGGGGAACACAGAAGAAGGAATAACATTGCAGGGGTATTGTCAGATTTTGAGGAAATAATTTATAAAAAGAAAAATCTGAAAAGAGATTCATCTAATATATATATTTAGTACTTTGAAACCATGACTAGGTACAAGTTATAAGGGGAAATGGGTGCAAATAATTCACAGACAAATATCTGAAAAAGACTGGTGGGTTGAATCAAGAAATAACATGATTCTAAACTAAACTAGACAAAATAGAGATATAAACTAGACAAAATCACTATAAACTGCTCGGCCAATAGTATGTGACTCCATAATGACTGAGGAAAATTTACACTACTTGTGATAATAAACAATAATAATAATGATAATAATATATTTATACGCTGCCCATCTGGCTGGGTTTCCCCAGCCACTCTGGGTGGCTTCCAACCGAATATTAAAAACAATACAGCACGGATGGAAAGGGTTTGGAGATGTGGGCATTCAAGGGCTGATATGAAACATATTTGGTGGACTCATTCAATAATTAAAATATTTTGTGGAGATGTGATGAGGACAGTATCTTTAAAGACACCTTATACTTTGTCATTAGTCCGTGACCGACTCTGGGGTTGCGCGCTCATCTCGCATTATTGGCCGAGGGAGCCGGCATATAGCTTCCAGGTCATGTGGCCAGCATGACAAAGCCGCTTCTGACAAACCAGAGCAGCACATGGAAACGCCGTTTACCCTCCCGCTGTAGCGGTTCCTATTTATCTACTTGCATTTTGACGTGCTTTCGAACTGCTAGGTTGGCAGGAGCTGGGACCAAGCAACGGGAGCTCACCCCGTCACAGGGATTCGAACCGCCAACCTTCTGATCAGCAAGCCCTAGGCTCAGTGGTTTAACCACAGCGCCACCTGGGTCTCTTTATTAGACCCCTGATAATTTCATTAGAATATTTAAACCAACAAATCGATTCCACCATTTAAAGAGTAAATAAAATATATCTGTTTGTGAATATAATCACTTTCCTATGTGGTAAAATACTAATTATTTGTTGTAATTACTGTATATTATTGAGATTTAATAAAGTTTGATAAGAAATACATTGTACCTTTTTGAATGTTTTTTTTAAAAAAATGTTGTCTAAATTATTCTGCTAAGAGGTCAAGTTCCATATCTTAACTATGTGTTGTGTGAAGTACTTCCTTTTATCTGTTCTTCCAACATTCATCATCATTGTAAGTCTGCACATTCTAGTGTTATGAGAGAGAGAAACTCTATAAAACTCTTTTTAAACTCTTTTAAAAAGAGATCAGTTCAATAATAATACTAATAATAATAATTTATTATTTATACCCTGCCCATCTGGCTGGGTTTCCCCAGCTACTCTGGGTGGCTTCCAACAGAATATTAAAATACAATAATCTATTAAACATTAAAAGCTTCCCTAAACAGGGCTGCCTTCAGATGTCTTCTAAAAGTTTGGTAGTTGTTTTTCTCTTTGACATCTGGTGAGAGGGTGTTCCACAGGGTGGGTGCCACTACTGAGAAGACCCTCTGCCTGGTTCTCTGTAACTTGGCTTCTCGCAGCAAGAGAACCACCAGAAGGCCCTTGGTGGTGGATCTCAGTGTCCGGGCAGAACGATGGGGGTGGAGACGCTTCTTTAGGTATACTGGATCAAGGCCGTTTAGGGCTTTAAAGGTCAGCACTAACACTTTGAATTGATCTGGTGCATGCAGTGAAAAGAGGTATATAAAAGGGGAATAAATAGCCCCTTGGCCGTCAATCATAAATTGCAACATCAAATTCTCCCCAACTACCAAGAGGTGCCCAATAAGATTTTTGGCCATTCAAACTAACCCGCCCAGCAACAGAGGGGTGTCTTGTTTGCCCCCACTGCAACATGTGCTCTCCATGAAGGAGAACATGCTTTGCTCAACAGTTTTGAAATGTACTTATTTTGATATGGGCATGTTCCTTTTTTTATTAACATGTTGAGATTTTCCAGTGTAAAACAGAATACATTTCTTTCCTAAAAGGGTAGGCTGCAAGCCTAATGTTTCAATGTTGATGGCTGATGGGCAGGGACTAGAAGGCAGCACAATTGCCTCTCCACCCAATCCTGTCCTTGGAAATGATCGCTACTGATAAAGAGGGAGAGGCAGGAAGTTACCGCCAACAGATATTCTTCTGGCAGAAGCCAATGTTGCTGTTATCACGTGATCCACTTTCAATACTGTTTGTGCCTGAAAAATATTTTGGGTGGAGGAAGACACATTGCTTTGTTCCAATTGGTGCATATCCCAGAACTGCTGTAATCCTGCAACTTTTTATACTATGAAAATGTTCCCTTTTTTTTGTCCAACTTTTGTAGCATTACAACACAGGAGTGCTCCTCCAGCTGGCAATAATGAAGAAATGCTAAGGTAGCACTACAGAACAAAATGGGAGGGTGGGTGAGCTAACACACTATAGTGCTAACACACTAGTATTGCATCAATAATGTATTGCAGAATACACTTGCAAAAACAAACAATCCCCAAATCCACCAGATTGGAGGGGCCCTAAGTCAAATGTTGAAGTGGGTCCCATGTTGCAGGCTGGGAGTCCAAGGACTGGATGAAAGCAGCACTCTTCCTTCTTCATTTTGCTTATAATATTGCAAAGAATAGCAATCTGGAGTGATCCTAGTTACAGGTAGGTAGCCGTGTTGGTCTGAGTCGAAGCAAAATAAAAACATTAAAAAATTCCTTCAGTAGCACCTTAAAGACCAACTAAGTTTATATTTTGGTATGAGCTTTCGTGTGCATGCACACTTCTTCAGATACAGAGTGAAGATACAGATACAGATCACTTCAGAGTGATCACTTCAGATACAGATCACTGTATCTTCAGATACAGATCACTTCAGAGTGATCCTGTGTCTTTGTTCCTTTCTCTCTCTCTCTCTCTCTCTCTCTCTCTCTCTCTCTCTCTCTCTCTCTCTCTGTGTGTGTGTGTGTGTGTGTGTGTGTGTTGCAGACTGGCACACCCACATCAAGAAACTTATTGTCAAACAAATCTTTATTTTCCAAACATCAGCACCGCTATGTTACTACTAGCAGCTGCTTTTCAACTAAGAGAAGGAGACTTCAGGATCCACAGTCTCTTAAAACCTGTGGGTTGCTTTGCTATTTTCATTCTTCTTTTATGAGCATAAAAGGAGTGGGGAAGGGGATACAGCTGGTAAGTTGGGATGAATTCTTTTTTCATTAACTTCCCTGTATTTGAGGCAAGGCATCCCATTTCAGGCTAACTCAGCAAAGGGAACTCTGCTGGTTACAGGAATGTATCAGTCATCATAACCGGCATCACTGCATTTTCCATTGCAAGGCAGAGAAGTTCATGCCAAACAACGGTTATATGAAGCCAAAATAATGTTCTTGTAAACAAGTCTAGGTAAACACAGGGTTAGCAGTCAGGCAGATTTCTCCAAAATTACATATTTAAGAATATAAGAATCGACTTCTTGCATTTGACCAATATTTATTTAGTCCAGCAGGCTCTTCCCAGCAGTGACCATCTAGTTGCCTCTGGAAGCTTACAGGAAAGTCAACAGGTCATCTCCTGGGTTTGTTTGGATTTTTTGTTTTGGTCCCTAGAAAAGAGCAGGCAAGGGATGAATGTTGAGGTATCATGAAGGGATTTGGAACTTGTAGCTCTCCATATGTTGTTTAATGTCAAGTCCCATAAACTGCCAGCCAATATTGCCAATGGTCAGGTGTGATGGGAGTTGTAGTCCAGGCACATCTGAAGGGCTACATTTTCTCCTATTGGTAGATATCACTCTTCCTTGCATTTTTTTACTAACCATAACTTGTTGTTGTTGTTTAGTCGTTTAGTCGTGTCCGACTCTTCATGACCCCATGGACCATAGCACGCCAGGCACTCCTGTCTTGCACTGCCTCCCGCAGTTTGGTCAAACTCATGTTCGTAGCTTCGAGAACACTGTTCAACCATCTCGTCCTCTGTCGTCCCCTTCTCCTAGTGCCCTCAATCTTTCCCAACATCAGGGTCTTTTCCAAGGATTCTTCTCTTCTCATGAGGTGGCCAAAGTATTGGAGCCTCAGCTTCACAATCTGTCCTTCCAGTGAGCACTCAGGGCTGATTTCCTTCAGAATGGATAGGTTTGATCTTCTTGCAGTCCATGGGACTCTCAAGAGTCTCCTCCAGCACCATAATTCAAAAGCATCAATTCTTCAACAATCAGCCTTTTTTTATGGTCCAGCTCTCACTTCCATACATCACTACTGGGAAAACCATAGCTTTAACTATACGGACCTTTGTAGGCAAGGTGATGTCTTTGCTTTTTAAGATGCTGTCTAGGTTTGTCATTGCTTTTCTCCCAAGAAGCAGGCGTCTTTTAATTTCGTGACTGCTGTCACCATCTGCAGTGATCAAGGAGCCCAAGAAAGTAAAATCTCTCACTGCCTCCATTTCTTCCCCTTCTATTTGCCAGGAGGTGATGGGACCAGTGGCCATTATCTTGGTTTTTTTGATGTTGAGCTTCAGACCATATTTTGCACTCTCCTCTTTCACCCTCATTAAAAGGTTCTTTAATTCCTCCTCACTTTCTGCCATCAAGGTTGTGTCATCTGCATATCTGAGGTTGTTGATATTTCTTCCGGCAATCTTAATTCCAGTTTGGGATTCATCTAGTCCAGCCTTTCGCATGATGAATTCTGCATATAAGTGAAATAAGCAGGGAGACAATATACAACCTTGTCGTACTCCTTAACCATAACTATAATACTTCAAATAGCTGGAAGGCAGAAGATGGTGTAGATCAAAGTATGCACAGACCCACAACCTAATCCTGGCCAGCCGAGGAAGCACCATTAAAATAACCACAAATGGGAGTGATTTATACCAGCTCCTTGGATCCAAACTACCATATAGGTAGCTTGCGCGAAGTCCATTGCACTGTTACTACAGGCTAGAAATCGGATCGGTAGGAGCACTTGAGATGTGGTCTGAAGGGAAAGAGAAATAAAAAATACCAGCCGCCAGGCAAACCAGTTATGCTATGAGCAAGGGTAAGACGGTAACTAACCCATTAACCAGAGGCCTTGGAAAAGGTGAGAAAGTGGTGATGGAGAGTAGAATGGTCCTGACCTAACAACCAGAGGCCTTGGAAAAAGTGAGAAAGTGGTGCAACCTCAAGTTATGGACGTGATACTAGGGAGAGGGGCCTTACAGACAGGGGTTGATGATTCTCACGTGAGAAGCCAGATCAATAAATAACCGGGTATAAAATACACTTCCGTGTTGAAGAGAAATATTTCAGGTAATGTCTGAATGTAAGATAAAGGGTAGTGATTAGTGGATATCCATGAGGTTATACATATATGCACAATATATAATAAACGTTCTAGAATCAGATAAATAGGATAAAGTACTTAAATAATACTCGTATGGTGAATAATAATATGTACATTCCCTGACATGTTCCACAATGGCTGCTTATCCCCTCTTCCAGGTGGGTAGCTGTTGCAGCCCCTCACAGATTGGCCACAGTCTTTGTCAGTCATTGAGAAACACTTTGGCTGGCTACACCTCAGGGCAGGACTGCCCACAAAAATCCTGAATTCAAACAGGTCAGTCAGAGGCCCACTACTGAGCAAAGCCTTATTTGTGGACCACGAGTTGGCTGCTCTCGCTCCAGTCCACCAGCAACACATAAAAGCCTGACATGTCCCCCTTTGGCCCTACCAGTGTGGGATCTCCAATGGTGGTATGCTCAGGGACATGGAAGTTGCTGTAGCACTGTGGAGTGTTACCAGCTTCACTTTGCCACTGCTGATTCACCAAGTATGCAGAGAGGTTCCTATTTTACTCTCACAATCGTACATATATTTCAGAAACATTCTAACCACTGCCACCATATTTCTACGCTATGCTGTTTTCCAATGAATTAAGCTATCACCCAGTAACTGTGGAACTTTAGATATGGTACAATACCAGCCAGACATTAAAATTAACAAGATATCCTCTATTTATTGTTAACTATAAAGTTGTATTGGGGTAAATGTTGTCATCCTTAAATTGGTTACCATTTCTTTAAGGGTTTCCTCCTTCTTCTTCTTCTTCTTCTTCTTCTTCTTCTTCTTCTTCTTCTTCTTCTTCCTCTTCTTCCTCTTCCTCTTCCTCTTCCTCTTCTTCTTCTTTTGTAAGGTTATTGTTATTACTAGGAGCTGCCACCCCTGCCTATCCGCCAACTCCACCTTCATATCTGAGCTTCCATAGCTTCTTGCCTATCTTCCACCAGTCTCAGCTTTAGCTTTCAGACTTCAGTCTTCTGCCTTCAATCTACTCACCCAGCTTCTGTAGCTGCTGCTGGTGGTGGTGGTGATCAACACTCAAACAGACACATACACTCTCAACCATGCTAGAACTGTACTATTTATATTCCAGCCAGCCTACCATTCAACCAATCAGATTTGAGTACTCCCTTCATTAGACCACTTTCCCCATCCAATGAGTGACCAAGAATTTCTACCCAGCAAGTCAACCAGAAGTGAAATTGTACAGTCCCGTAACTTGGTATAGAAAAAACCCAGATTTTCCCAGACCAGTCTTATGCAACTAAGTAACAATCAACTGACCAGCCACCAATGAATACTTACTATTTGAAACTTAACCCTTCGTATAACTTTACATAGCACATACACACACAGTAAACTCATACACATTGTAGAAAAACATTGTCTCAGTAAATTAAACGCCTTTAAAAAGGTGCTTTCTCCATAGACACAAAGAAGAAATGGATCTGTCAATGGATCTGATCTCAACTTCTGTAGCTACTAGGATACCCTCCCAGGAAATATAGGACTGCAGCCTTCAATAACTAAAATATATCAATAAAAAAACCCCACTGCTGCCATTATGGATATGCCAAAGAACTCCAGGGGGAAATATAGAAGTATTTTACTTTTTGATAAATGCTGTCTATACTTGGAGAGATTTGCTTTATTTGTCAAAGAAGAACAATGAGTTGAATAGCCTGTGGCAGCTGGAAAATTTTATTTTTCTCAATTCCTGGACTCAATGCTGTTTCACAAATTCATTTACAACCTTTCTCGTCAGTTGATGATTGACAGCTAAATTTATGAATCATCTCCATTGAAAGATATTGCCTTTGACATGATATGAGGTGCTATGAAAATACAACCTCTAGCAGGTTTACACATACAAGTTTAATTTGACCTAGCAATGTGTGTACATATTATTTATTTGGTCCTATTGAGTTCTATGGCCTTTTAAAGCTGTTTTTGAATGGATTTGAAGACTTTGTATTATATGGTGCTACCTATGGTGATCATTTTATACACCACCTTATAAAAAGCAGTTTAGAAATCAATAAGTAAATAAGTAAATATTGAACAACAGATAAGCACAACGGAAGGCTCTCAGTCAGAAACAAAAATGAAGCAAGCAACAAAATGGAAAATGGAGGGCAAGACATTTCCTACAAATAGTGGAATAAAACTGTTTATAGACAGCTGGAGAACATTGTGGAAGATTCTTATGAGGAACTGTGAATTTTTAGGCATTAGGCTATTTTGTTCCATGCTCCCTTACAGAACTGAAATGTGTTTATAAATAAACAAAGTACATAGCCTAAGAGAAACTTGTAGGATATCTGAAACTACATTGCGAATGCAGGCAGTTCCAAGAGGAAAAATAAATGGTGAGATAAAATGTTCTCTAATACATGTGGAGACAACTCCTAAGCTATCCTAAATAATTGGCATTTGAGAGGTACTTCATATCCATTTCAAGGCTTCTGGCCAATGAAAAGTGTGTCAGAACAATTTTTTTAAGAAGAGTTCATAAATTTTGTTTATATTATAAACATGTAGAAATGACTGATGTGTACTATAAATGGTTCTAAGTACATTATTTATAAGGGGTCATTTATGAGGATTATAAGTTGTAAGTATTTGTCAGCTCCTGCTGGACCAAAACTGTGTGTTGTAGATGGCAGTTTTATCATGGGTTTATGCCTTCTAATAGACTATGGAGCACTGTGTAAGAATCCAGTAATAGCCATTTAATTGATGGATAGTCACTTAAACAATCCTCTCACACACTTTTATTGTTATTATACACTTTATATCACTTGTATTTGTGGTTTTAATCATTGATTTATTGATCTTATGATGTAAAAACAGCTGAATATGACAGGTATTGTTTAAAACCGATGTTTAAAACCGAAGAAGTACATTGTATTAGTATTCTACAATGTACAATGTGCAGAACAGGGTGTTACAGAGGATAAATGACACACATACTGACTTGACTTTTCAGGAAATTAAAATGATGGGCCAGTTTAGCCAGAAGGCTATACTCTCCTAAAGATCATTTGTCCTAGTTTGATTTGCAGCTGAATTTGTGAATTGACTCAATTGAAAAGTACTAAATTTGAAGTGGTGCCAGTAGGAAGAAAGTAATCGCCAGGTAGAACTACGGTCTTATTCTTTCATATAAGTAAAATCAGGGGCAAGTGGAAGAGTTGAGCCATGATTCAGCTAATAGCTCTGGCCTCCCACTATCCACACAGCTGAGGAAGGTCTGAAGAGGTGAACCTTCTCACAGAAGTATTTCCCTCACAACTGTGAACTTTGATAATGTTAAGTTGGGATACTAAATTCACATGAATGTCTATAGAAATAATTCATGGAGAGAGTGGCAAGGTCTATGGCTTGTAACTTGAGATTGTTTAGATTATTGCCAGTCTATGTTGGTGGGGATGGCACTGTGGTCTAAACCACTGAGCCTCTTTGGCTTGCCAATCCCAAGGTTGGCGGTTCGAATCCCCGCGACAGGATGAGCTCCCGTTGCTCGGTCCCGGCTCCTGCCAACCTAGCATTTCGAAAGCATGCCCCAAAGTGCAAGTAGATAAATAGGTACCGCTCCGGTGGGAAGGTAAATGGCGTTTCCGTGCGCTGCTCTCGTTTCAGTGTTCCATTGCGCCAGAAGCGGCTTAGTCATGCTGGCCGCAGACAGGAAAAACTGTCTGTGGACAAACGCCGGTTCCCTCGGCCTTTAAAGCAAGACGAGCGCCGCAACCCCAGAGTTGTCTGCGACTGGACTTAACTGTCAGGGGCCCTTTACCTTTATGTTGGTAGCAGGGAACAGTTTGATAAGGTCCAATAATTCAGAAAGACTTATGCTACATAATCAGTGTTTAGTTGTCTTGTCTTGTCTTGGGTTTTTTTTAAGAAAAAAAGTGCCTGTATTCACCATGAAGTTGTTACAGTAAATGCCACACTTTTAACCAGGGTGTCTGTGCTGATACAGCATACCCTTGAGTACCCCGCAAAAAGCACTGCACATAAATATCAATGTATTTATTAGGGTTGTACAACAAGTCCTGAGCTAAATCAGGTGTTTTGGAGAAAACCTGGGTGCCAGATGAGCTGGGCTAAGATAGCCAGATTTCAATATGGGTGAGTATCAATGGTCCAGGGTGATTTGTGGCTTTCAAGGGGCAGGGCAGGAGGCAGGAGGAAGAGGTAGGTAAGGTGAGAAAACCTTCCTTGGTGCCTGATGCCTCCTCAGCAGAGCTAGTGTGGTGCTAATCTGGGGAACCAGGTTCGTGTCTCCGCTCCTCCACATGCAGCTGCTGGGTGACCTTGGGCTAGTCACACTTCTTTGAAGTCTCTCAGCCCCACTCACCTCACAGAGTGTTTGTTGTGGGGGACAAAGGGAAAGGAGAATGTTAGCTGCTTTGAGACTCCTTCGGGCAGTGATAAAGTGGGGTATAAAATCCAAACTCCTCCTCTTCTTCAACTTCTCAGCCCCAGGATCATCCCATCCGCCAGCAGTTGTGGAGTGGAGGGGTGAGCTTGCAGGATACGGGGTGCTGCTTCATATGCAGCTTTCTTTTACACTTGCAGAGCATCACCCCCCTCTCCTATACCAAACAGCCTTTAAATGTGCCCTTTAAGGGCATAATGCCGGAATAGGGTTTTAACGTATGCCCAGGAATAGCTGAAGGCAAAGGGCTGAGGCGAAGAAATTCTGGCACTCTAGCTGCCCTGTCCTTTGCTGACTAAACTGGAGTTTGTTGGGCACAGTGAAGAGGCTAATTGCCACCAATTGCCCTTGTTCTTCTCACTAACTTCTGGGACAGGGTTGCCATATTTTGAAGAACAAAAAAGAGGACACATTTGCCTACTTCTACTTTTGATCATTTTACATACTCTCATTTTACATACCCATGAAAAAGAGGAGTTGTCCTGGAAAAAGAGGACATATGGCAACTCTAAATAGAAGTGTGGAGTTGCTATGAAGCTGCCTTCACTCGCGAGTCCTGGAACAGGTTTTGTGCAGCCTAGGACTTCCAGCCAGACTCCCTTTTCAGGGATGGAAACTGGAATTCTGCCCAAACTGTCAGCTGTTGGAATCTAGCCTGCTTCGACATGACAGGTATGGAGTACCGTAAAAACTGAATTATAAAGGAATGGTCATACTGCCTCCTAAGTAGCTTTGTTTTTACTGCTAGAAGATTCAGGAGCAGCAAAAAGCAGATGCTTATTTGGTGACAGAGGAGCATAAACTTTGACGATGCCTATCAAGAAGACTTTGTTAATTCAGCTCTGCCCAACCCAATCAAGGTCATCTATATTGTTTTTTTCTCTAATAGACATATTCAAAGCCCACAGGTGGGATTCAAAATCAAATTCTTTCTGGTTTTCCCATTGCCTGGAGCAGATTTCTGAAGAAAAGCTGTGTACCAATTCAAACCCCATTCAGTTCTGTTTGCACGCTTTAGTGCTGCACATATAACTTCAACTAAAGGCTGCCAGTGTTTTGCTTGCAATCATAGAATCACAGAATCATAGAGTTGGAAGAGACCACAAGGGCCATCCAGTCCACCCCCCTGCCGAGCAGGAAACACCATCAAAGCATTCTTGACATATGCCTGTCAAGCCTCTGCTGAAAGACCTCCAAAGAAGGAGACTCCACCACACTCCTTGGTAGCAAATTCCACTGCCGAACAGCTCTTACAGTTCACAATCACATTGAATAGTGAGTTGTCTCATCTTACATCAGCAGAAACCAGCTTTTATTGGCATGTGCATGAGAAAGAAGATCGCTTTGTCCAAGTGGGTTTGAATATTGCCAGCATTGAAGTTTGGTCCATTAAGTTAAATGGGACACTGCCCCACTGACCTTAGTCTGTTTTCAACCATTCCCCACTTGCTGACTTTCTTACCTACAGCTAGACACCTGGCTGTCAGCTCCTCCTCTCTCCACCCACCCCTTCTCATTTATGCCCTTGTAAAACACAGCATTGAGGACAACCAGGACAAAACTAGATTGAGTTTGCTCCTGCTCTCACCGCCTCCGATTCCACTTTCCTGTGACTCAGACTCCACCTGCTGTTGCCCTCCCTTACTTCCAGCCTACCAGTGTTGATGGGCTCCAGCCTCCTCTAATTGCCAGAATTCAGGTGAAAGACAGCTTGCAAGTGCCATTGTAGACTGTCAATGACTGCTTGTCTCCTTTTTAAAAAATTATTGTTCCTTCCAATATCTTCAAGGGCTTTTTGCTGTTCTGAAATTCCTTACTGAGGGTCAGCAAACATCATGCTTTCATTCATTGCACTTTGTGGCACAATAAAATAGATTTGGTAAAAATAGAGGACAGATGCTATAAAGACAGCAATAGCAATCTAGTGCTTGAAATATGGCTCCCTTGAGTAAATGAAAAAAAGTTCAACCTGTTAGGAATACAGACAATGGCACAACCCTATTTAGTTTAAATATCCGGCAATATAAATGTAATGATCACAACCCAGCACCAAGTCAAGCCCATTTATTTCAGCATATGTGTTGGATAATTACCAATGCATGCCACGATACACAAAACATGTCTCACAGAAAAATCCTGGCATTAAAGGCTGCCATGTGACCCTTTTAGCAAATGGGTTCAATCAATCTGCATTTACTGTTCTGCCTATTGCAAAGCAAGACTCTCTGAGCAGTGCACTTCAAGGTGAGATTGACTGCGTTTTGCTCTTCCACAACTAAATTTAACCTGTGCGATTATCCTCGGCTTACCAACATGGTGCCGTGGGCACCAGTGTGTCCCCCTGTACTTCCTAAGACACTCATGAAAGTTATTGGTAAATATTCTCTCAAAAATCCACAATACATGAAAAACTGTGCTTCCTATTTGCACTGGCTCAGCCTCTCCTACATCAACACACACACCCTTGAACATGCCACATTTCATGAGATGCATGGAGTGGACACCCACCTGTTCCAACCAAAGGAGAGGTGCGAAGAGTTTCTCTCATTCTGAGAAAATGTGTCAGTAGCTGATGTGTATATTTTTTCCAGTTGATGGAAGGGGCATGTTCACACCCTTTTGTGTAATGCCACTTCCCTGTGACAGTCATTTTGTGATGGTTGCCCATATCACATTTTTAAAATTCCAAATGGCTGCATTGCCCCTGAAAAGTTGGCAAGCCATGGATCAGAATAGAATAGAATAATAGTTTATTGGCCAAGTACTGACATATAGTCCTTGGAATTTTGTTTCGGCTACATTGCAGTGTAAAAGCACTTTATACAAAGTGTGCAGAACACTATTTCAAGATCACCAGCGGAGTGACTTCAGAACAGGTTGAGGTGGTTGTTGGTGTCTCTGGCGCTGACTGAATAGCACTAGTTGATAATGCTTGACTATTGAACAGGCTATAAAACTGATTCAGATTGTTTGCCAATTTTTTGACTCTCTGGAGCAGAAGATGATGTTCAGTAATGTTCTGTAAATTCTTCCAAAGAGTAGCCGAGTCCCTGTTTGAGAACTGAATTCAACTGTCTTTAAATGCTTTTCATGTTCTACACTTGTAATAAAATAATAATAATAATAATAATAATAATAATAATAATAATAATACATTATTTATACCCCACCCATCTGGCTGGGTTTCCTTAGCAACTCTGGGCAGCTTCCAACAGAATACTAAAATACATGAAAATGACATCTCACTTCCAATACCACACTATCATGTTTGCACCATCCTCACAATATTGGGAAAGTGGGGTGCTGTTGTGACTCACTTTGGTTTAGGCTGAAAATTAGTAGTGGGTTCCAAGCTACCATTTTGGAGACCAATGTCCTAGAACAGTGTTTCTCAACCTTTTTTGGGCCAAGGCACACTTGTTCCATGAAAAAAATCACGAGGCACACCACCATTAAAAAAGTTAAAAAATTTAACTCTGTGCCTATATTGACGAGAGAGAGAGAGAGAGAGAGAGAGAGAGAGAGAGAGAGAGAGAGAGAGAGAGAGAGAGAGAGAGAGAGAGAGAGAGAGAGAGAAGTTTAGTTTGTGGGGTAAGTCCTAAATCTCAGTGAATTATGACTGTAAGAAACACTTGCCAATTGCTGTGTAGGTTGCAATCTCCTGTAATAAGGCTTCACAAGCCGCTGATTTCTCTGCCAGCACGTGCTCCTCGCCGAAGAGGCCGCTCACTCCCTCGTAGATGCTGCTGGCTGCCCTCCGGAGGCTGTTCTGCTTGTCGGCCCACGGCCTCGCACCGATCAAGCCCCGGGCGCCGCCAGCAAGAGCAGCGAGAGCGAGACAAACAGCAGCAGCAGCACCCGCCGGCCGCCTCTCACGTCCGAGGCCGTGGTGGTGGCTGTTGAGAGCTGCGCTCGCCCCGCATCATGACCCGGCCGGCTTCCTTTCCGGCGGGTCAGCGTTGTGTATTGGCGGCCGCCAGGCACGTGACAATCGCCCTTCTCGTCGCCGCACGTTGCGGCACACCAGCCAGCATCTCGCGGCACACTAGTGTGCCGCGGAACAGCGGTTGAGAAACAGTGTTCAGGATATACCTGCATGACAGAGCTCTGAATAACATAAGTTTGTATGATTCAGAAATTTAATTAGGAAGTTCAAAGGAATAGAAAAGAAGTTCACAATGTTTGTTTAAAGAACTTTACATTTTCACAAAAAGAGTATGTTGTGTTTCAGAAGTATGCAACCAAGCACAGAAAGTGGATCAAGTGCAATACTATGTCATACACAGAATCTATGTCCACAATGTACTAAAGATTTGTAAACAATCACAGTGCATCATCACCATTACAATGACAATGAATGCATCACCTTGGATTTCTGTTGAAATATAGCAGTTTGACAACTCAGAATTTGCAGTAGTGGTATGACAAAAGTGCTAAGCAGCCAGAGAACACATATGGACTATGAGTTACAAATTAAACTCCTATGAATGCTGCAGCAACAGCAACAACCTCAGCAATAAGAAATTATTCGGAAATGCCCTAAATTCAACATGCTGCTGCACTCAGATTATTGCCACTATGAAGAGCAGTGAATTGGCCCTGTTGTTCTGCAAACTGTGGCCAAAATCCAAAGAGCTATGAAACAACTTCTGCAACTCCACAGAGCTTGTGTTTTTGTTGAGCAGCAGTTCCCCATGCCACATGCCAAACTTTTTAAAAAAAAACTGAGCAAATTCTCGAATGCAATTTGCAATATTGCATGGGAGAGAGAGAGAGCGCAAAACCTACCAGGCTAGCTCAAGTTTGCTGTGTGATCCTGGGCTCTGTGCAGTGAAAAAGCCATGTGTGTACACAACCGATGTGAACCCTTTGTCTCCATTTTCTTCCTTTGTGTTGTTTCTCTTAGTATCCTAAATGACGAACACAGAATAGAGGTTTAACAGAAGCAACCAAATGAATACAGAGGATGATTGGGAAATAAAAACCCTGTGTATGTGTGTGTGTGTGTGTGCTCTGTTTAAAAAAGGAACTCTAAACTTGTGCATTTCTGGCCAAAAGTCTGCTATAAAAAGGATACCGGAATCAACGGAGTCAATTTGCTCCAAGAGTGGCAGCTGGTGCCCTGAAATCAGATAGGATGCCGAGACTGTGCTACAAGCCACACACAAAACCACTGACCACAGTCAAATCAAGCTGAAAATACACACCCAGTATCCAGTGCAAGAACACATAATGAGTGAGTCATACACACAAAGAGATTCATTAGAGACACATTCACAGAGAGTTAGCTGGCGTTGCCACCTCCCATTCTGAGATGACAACGATGGTGATCATATGATGATTTGCAATTGCATTAATCTCATTTAAGGATGGCATTTTTCTGAAAATCATTTCAGAAAATCATTTTCAGAAAATCACCTCCCATGGATTTAAGTTCCCATTTCACTCCTCAATCTTGATGATAAGAGGGTTGTGTATTGTTGTTGTTTTACTGTTACACTAAGAATACAAACAATTCTAACATATTGTACACATATATACACTCCAGGTTCCCTGAAGGAACTGGTTCATAAGCTGATATATATAGCATTACGTAAAACTATGAAAATACTCAGGTGTTGATCATTACAAAATTATGCTGCATAAATATAGTAGTTTGGGACTTGACTTTTTATATGTATTATACTTATAACTTTTTTATCTATAATTAAATAATATATTGGCAATAGCACCCCAGCTATTTGAAGACACTCCTCTCTAAATAGCAGTTTGCTCCTCCCTCTCTGTGGTTTTCTGTATATTTAAATGGATTTTAATAGCATTTGTTTTATATGTTTATGTGATGGGACTGGGATATAAATCGTGTGAATTAAAATTCAAGAGAGGATGAGAGGGTGTTGAAGGCTGAGACAAAGTGCCCTAGGTGAATTTCACTCTAGTAGCTATTTATTTATTTATTATTTGTATATCCCATCTCTCCTACCTCAGTTGTCTGACCCAGAGTACTACCTGAGGCCTAGCATTCTGTTTTTCTAGATTATCAATTTAGCATCCCAGGCCTAAGTCACATCACTCCAGGAAGGTTCCAGAGAGCAGGCATGCTAACTGAGACAACCCCTTCTTACCACATGTTGTTGTTGTTGTTTAGTCATGTCCGACTCTTCGTGACCCCATGGACCATAGCACGCCAGGCACTCCTGTCTTGCACTGCCTCCCGCAGTTTGGTCAAACTCATGTTCGTAACTTCGAGAACACTGTCCAACCATCTCCTCCTCTGTCATCCCCTTCTCCTAGTGCCCTCAATCTTTCCCAACATCAGGGTCTTTTCCAGGGTCTTCTCTTCTCATGAGGTGGCCAAAGTATTGGTAAAGGTAAAGGTAAAGGTAGCAGACCATTGAACTGTTAAGTCCAGTCAAATGCAACTATGGGGTTGCGGCGCTCATCTCGCTTCAGGCCGAGGGAGTCGGCGTTTGTCCACAGGCAGCTTTCTGGGTCATGTGCCCAGCATAACTAAACCACTTCTGGTGCAACAGAACACCATGACGGAAACCAGAGTGCACGGAAATGCTGTTTACCTTCCCACCGCAGTGGTACCTACTTAGCTACTTGCACTGGTGTGCCTTCAAACTACTAGGTTGGCAGAAACTGGGACAGAGCAATGGGAGCTCACCACATACAACCAACCAGACACATCCACTGCCTTTCATGCCCAACTAACTTGGATGGACCTGATCCAACAGGTTTCCTTTTAATATAAAAGTTACCATGCACTCTTATGGTAAACACCATTGAATAAGTACCGTAAATACTATTGAGTTCAGTGGGACTTACTCCCTGGCAAGTGTGTGTTATGATTACAACTTTCTCCTCCCATATTAGGGATTGCCCAAGCTCATGCTACCATGAGACACCATGAATTCTTATATAAAAAAATTAATAGAAGTGGGCACCTTGTAGACCTGCTCACTACAATGTACCTGAGGGTTGTCTCATGGCAACACTGTCACCTCAGTATATCTGGCCTTAGTTTTAGGGGATCAGGCCCTGAGCAGAAACAATACACTTGGATTATTTAGGGCAGTGTTTCTCAACCAGTGTGCCTCCAGATGTTTTGGGACTACAACTCCCATCATTCCTGACCACTGGTCTTGCTAGCTAGGGGATGGGAGTTGTAGTCTCAAAACATCTGGAGGCACACTGGTTGAGAAACACTGATTTAGGGAATATTCGAGCAACAGCAAAGTGCTGTATACACATTTCCTCCCACTCAACCCCCGTCCCAAAAAAACAACACTTTAAACTAGTAAGCAGTCAACAGTGGATGATGAATTTTTCCATGCAGGAATGTGTTCATACACTAGTCAAAACAAATAAAGACAAGAGAGGAGTACTACAATGGTTTCAATTTAAAATATATCATTTTGGCTTAAGCACCAATCCACTTACATTGTTGAGGTTTTGAAAACTTTTAGAGAGAAAAAGTACAGGCAGGTACAGACAGCAGAACATGCTTCCCTGTATGTTAGTGCCATCTAGTGGTCCTATATGTCTTCAGAGTCTGATACTATCCATTGCAAAAGAGAAAAAAATAACACTGAGGATAAATACTATATTATGTTATGTTATTATAAAATGTGCTACCTGCCTTTCACAGTCAAAGGAATAACACATTATACAGGGTTCTCATCAGTAATATTCCAAGTAATACCCTAATGCACATTCCCCCCCTTCTCATCTTAATATATATATATATATATATATATATATATATATATATATAGACAGCAATCATATATATTCACTGGGGATAAAAGTCTTAGAGCATAGGAAAGCGCTTGTAAGTTGGTTTTACTCTTTACTCTGTGTCATTAATTTCTGGTGTTCTGAGCATTAAAATTTGAATGAATGTAAACATGGAAGCAAATTCAAGACAGGGTAACATTTCTGTCAACCTTCTGCTCCATCCCAAAGCATTGCATTAGCCAGGAGATCCTACCCATCTGTCACCAGGCAGAAAAATAATGTGATAGTAAATCTGTATATTACTAGACTCTTGGCCCAGTTCATGCAATTTTCTCGTCCCTTTTGTTGTTGAGGTGGCAATCCAGCACATTAGCTTGTCTACCTATCTGCTACACCCACGAGCAATTATATCTGTTCTGAGCATGTTCAGTGCTGTTTTTTGAAGACCACCCCTCCAGAATAGCAAAGCTCAGGGCCAGCCTTGTTTGATTCTTTATTACTAATTTCAGAAATGTGTGTGCATGAGCGCCACTGGACAAACTTTAAGTTTCTTGTTCATAAAACAAATGGGGTTGTCTTTTTTTATTTATACCATATTTTTTGGATAATTGGGATGACAAATTATTTGCTAAAATCTTCTTGACACATTTCCTGCAGCAGCTAACTCTCATTAAAAGCTGATGGAACTAATTATGCTAAAAGGAGATGGGAAAAAAAGGAGAGAGAAAAGAAGGGAGGCAGTTTTTCAACAGCACTCCGCCCATTCCTGGTTTCCAGCAACTAGTATTCAGAAGCATTACTGCCTCCAGCCATGGCTAATAGAATTTGCCTTTTTCTCAGCTGCCACAATGACCCTGAACAATATATCATGATCAGAAAACTTCACCTCACTGCTCACCCCTAAATCTAGATTGTTTATGAATAAATAATAACAGTCCTTGTGGGACTCCACTTCCTACATCTCTCCAGGAAGAGACCTGTTCATTTATTCCTACTCTCTGCTCCCTGTTACTTAACAACTTCTTAATCTGCAAGAGGATCCGTCCTCTTATTCCATGACTTCTAAGGTTACTCATGAATTGTTGGTGAGTTACCATGTTGAAAGTAATTTAAAAGAGCAAGCACACTATGATTCACCTTTACAAATATGCTTGCCTACACTCTCAAAGCACTTTTTAATAATAAGTTCATTAAACAGGACTTGCCCTTGCAGAAGTCATGCTGGCTCTGCTTCAGCCAGGCTTGTTCTTCTTTATTTGGTTATTTTATCTTAACAATACTTTCCACAAATTTATCCAGGACAGGTTAAGCTAATAGGATTGCAATTTTCAGGATTGCCCGAATCCCTTTTTAAAAATTGATGTTACATTGGCTTTTCAGGATTGCTTCCCATTCATCAGGTACAGGGGATGATCAGAGGGATAAATTTTATATTTTTGTTTAAAGATCACATTTGACTTCTGTTATATGATTTCTGATGAATTAGTTGTAAAACTGGAAAAAAAGAAAATCTACAAAATCAATTTTGGATTTATTCCAGGTGCTTTTCGTAAAGAATATTGATGAGGTGAAGAAAGATGACAACTTCCAAACATTGTTGGATATGTACTCAGAGGATATTGATTCTGTTGTTTTTGAAGACAAATTACAATACTTCCTGCATTTTGTTAACAATGAGGACTTTGAATCATCAAAATCTCCTACTGCCTTTTACAAGGTCATTACTAGTGGTTTGAGTGTCTCCTTTCCAAATGTAGAGACAACTCTACATTACATATTTTTGGGTGAACTAATAGTCATTGTCCCGAGGGGCGGTGCAAGAGCCCTGCAAACCATAAATCTGCCACTGTCCTCATAGGGGAACTAGCTGTGGACCTTTCTGCAGAGGTCAACCAATGTTGGATCTCTCTTTCCCAAGGTAAACCTCCGTCTGTTTCTCATTCTAATGGTTTTGCTTTGCGAGACATCCAACCAACTCAAATCTCCATCCTGCATCTTTCTTGTGTCATGGAATGAACCACTTACCATTGTCTGGTGGTGATTGATGATTGTGGCCTAGTGCAGCCATGGAAGAGTCAAGCGATGAGACTTCTGGTGGATCCTTAGTCTAGGCAGAGGGGAAAGGCTGGAGCCCAACCCCTTCCACACTCCAAGGAATTGTGGTGAAGGGTTAAGGATGGATGCTTCTGTCTGGATGCTCAGACAGGGGTTGATAGGCCAGGGAGCACCACCCCTCAATGGTGTTCCTGGAGGGATCACCCCAATTCGATGTATGTCATAGGACAATCCTTAACACAGGATTGACCCTGGAAATAATTTGCCATTGGTTGATTCAGGATACACACCCAATGTCTTTGCCAAAGGCTACTGATGTCTATAATCAAAGCTTTGGCCAATTTGATCCCAAGAAGCTTTCCTGTTTTCATTACTTCTTCTCATCCCTTGACTCCCAATGACTATGGGCTCACTGCACAGTAGGATGCCCAATAATATATAAACCAAGAGATGTAAACAGTACAGTGAATACCTCTGTCCCACTTCCTTTCTTAAAAAATCAACTGCTTAAATTTTGATAAAGTTTTGGTATGTTCACACCTTACTCAACATTAAAAATTCCCATACCTAACCAGATCGAAGCGGACAGTTCAAGCCCTGCTGCAGCTGAAGATCAGGAGAGAGGTTAAGTGACTCTCAGCTCCCTATTTTTTATTTTTTATTTTAAAGCAAGAGAGAAATATTTTATGGTCCCATGGAATGGTCTGAGAGCACATAACGCAGTCACCACACTAAAACTGAGCAGGTGTGAGTCTGATCAGTGGCTGGATGTAAAATTTCTGGAAAACCTCTTAGAGTTCTGAGGTGAAGGAAAGGCTTGATATTAAAGTACAAAATAAACAGGTACCTCGGTCCACAGCAGTGTAGTTGGGATATTAGGAAGGGAAGAGGAAATGGGTGTGCTGGACAAATGAGTCCAACCCTCAAAACAAACTCCATTCAAACAGTCTTCTAGGATAGACTGGTGTGAATGCTTTTGCTTCTGTTCAGATGCCATTATGAGGACTGGGACATGGAATTTTGCAAAATGGATTTTTGTTAGTTATGGTAATAGAAATATTATATGAAGTTTCGAAGGAATATTTGGGTCAATGAAAGAAGCTGATAATATAAAGATCAGGTGAAGCTTGTAATCACAATACCTTAGCAATCACCTTTGTCTTCATAGCTTTATTCTCTGACCTTCTGGGAGGTATTACACCTTTCAGTGTGTCACAGAAAGTAATTTACAAGTTTATAGTAAGGGCCAAAGTAAAGTATCTGAGCTACACAGTTCCTAACAGAGAGCCTCATAAAAGATAAATTGGGAAAAACAACCCACTCAGTGCTTTAAAGAGCCCATTCTCTCAAGAGGTCATTGAAGACAAATAAATTTCGTAGGTCTTTCCTAAGCAATATTTTAGGTGTAGTTAATACGTCCCTTAATACCAGTAACAAGTAGATGCAAAGGTCAATTTATTAATATATTTTCAATGGAGTCTTTATTAAGCAGCAGACTCCTTGTTCAGGATCCAACTCATTGAAGGGGGGTTGGGTGGGAATTGGGGCATCAGTTCTAGAGAGGAACCTGTCCCGCCGATTCATACATTTCAGACACCTGGCTAAGCAATATTCAGTTAGCCAAATGTCCTTGGAAGCTATTTTACTTCTAACTCCAATGCAGGCCAAAAATAACTTTTAGACCTGGTGGGAAGCAGGAAAGTCCCACACCCCAGCTAACAGTCAGATGAAGTATGACCTCACAATCTATGGTTCAGTTCAATTTAAAACTCACTTTTTCCATACCTTTATCTGTTGTTCTTTTGTTTGGCCTAGCCATCCCCCAACCTAAGGAATGCAACAAAACCTCAGAAACAGATTTGTGACAGAGGCATGTCACCTACTACCAGCTGATAATAAGTTGCTTGACCTTGATTTGAAAAAGATGCAAAATAGATGATTGTTTAGAATAAGTTTCAAGTTTGTTCACTGTTCTTATACCCCTTTAAAAAGAAACTCCTGTGGCATGTGTTTAGCAACAACCTAATCAATGTGGGTTTTCACCACCCAGTCAGTAATTTCTGTTCCAAGTGCTTCTTTAGGTAGATATTACCATTTGGCGGGAAGAATTTGGCTCACATGTGCTTACCCCAGGGTATAAGGGAGTCTATAGCCTTAGTCATAATCCCAGCAAAAGAGCTCTTACATCCATTGAAGGGCTTTATGTGATTGGAAGGCTTTACATCTGTGACTTGACATCCAATCATGTGGAGCAACACACAGTTCTTTGAGGATGAATTTGCAGTATTGAGGTGGGGCGACATCACCCCCAGCAAACTATCAAAAATGTATAGAACCAACTCAAATTTATGCTGGAGGTGCAGAGAGTTAGAGGGAACATTATACCACATGTGGTGGGATTGTAAGAAAATAAAAGGCTTTTAGGACCTCATATATAATTAATTTTAAAAATTCTTCAAGTTAGCGTTTAACAAAAGACCGGAAGCCTTCCTCTTAGGCAGGCATCCCCAACCTGTGGCCCTCCAGATGTTTTGGGCTACAACTGCCATGATCCCTAGCTAACAGGTGGTCAGGGATGATGGGAATTGTAGTCCAAAACATCTGGAGGGCCACAGGTTGGGGATGCCTGCTCTTAGGTATAATGGCACCAGTCATCCCAAGGAAGAAAAGAAGAATCTTTTTATATGCTAAGGATGCTGGTTGCCAAGGGGTGGAAGGGAGATAAAATGCCATCAAAAAAGGAGTGGCAAGTAAAACTGTTAGAATATATTAATTAGCATATATAATGAAAAAAATTAGAGACTGAGCGACCCAAAAGTTTAAAGAGGACTGGGAGATGTATAGACAATATCTAAAAGAACAGTTCTCGAAGCTACCAACATGAGTCGGACCAAACTGCGGGAGGCAGTGGAAGACAGAAGTGTCTGGCGTGCTCTGGTCCATGGGGTCATGAAGAGTTGGACACAACTGAACGACTAAACAACAACAACAAAAAGAACAGTGTCCCCATATAAAAGCTTTAGAATGCTTCAAATAACTCTCAAATTAAAATAAGGTAAAAAGAATATTAACAAGACTTGGTACAGATCAAATTTATTGGAATACCAGAGGCAAAGAATCAAGGAAACAAGGACCCATATCAAGGAAGTCGGAAGTTGAAATATTTCTGTGCATTGGTGAAGCAGTGTTACATATTTTTGTTCGTTTGTTTGTAAAAGATGTATCATATATATTTTTTCTTATGTATAATTTTGCTATGTCTTTGTTTTGTTTTTTCCTTCTTTGCTCTTTTTTTCTACATGTTCTTTGTGTGTATGTGTTGATTTTAAACCAATAAAGATTAACATAAAAAATTGCCCTGCTCCAAAGTAATCACAGTAACACCCTACACATGAATAATGCTGGTGTATATTTAGATGTATGTATGTAGGGTCTGTGCACTGGTTTGCTAAAAGTGTGGAGGAAAGGGCTGGGATCAGAAGGCATGTCACAGATCTCTATATGAATACATACTAGAACATGGCTCCTGGGATAGGGAAAAATGAAGAAGGCAGTGTAGAAGTTAGTAAGTCATTTTTGAAAGATGAAATACAAAGCACCCATCAAGAAAATGGCTATCAATTAGTCTTTGGGGACACTTTCTTTGCGGTGGTGGGGGGGGGAACGCCACCTCCTCGACTATATAGCTCTGTGTATGGCCTCACCCAGCACCCTATTTTTAGTGCTGTCTGTGATAAAGAGGACAGAGAAAAGTCTAATTAATGGCTATGTCCATATACCAGTGGGAAGGACACATAAAGAGCATGCTTGATGACCAAAGTCTACCAAACTAGATAATGTGGCTGCATAGTTTCAGAGCAGCCAATGGGAAGCTCAAGAGTTTCATTGACAGTTAGGGTCTAACATTAAATTTTTTTTTGCACAAAATGCTGCTATCTGTTTCAAATAAATATATTTACTGGGGGTATGTCCTGCAAGCAGACTTTCTAATGATCCAGCACGAGAAACTCAGTAGCCTGTCAGGTTAGATAATTATTGTTATTGTCACATTCTTGTAGAGATGTTTGCACAAACAGCTGTTTGTCTTTGGTAAACCACGCCAAGTAGCTGATATTTTAATAGAGGGGTTTTTTTATTGTCGTTGTTGTTGTTGCTTTCTCTGGAAAGTCGGGCTTATTTGTGAAACCTCAACTGAAGCAACTCGGGGATGCAAATTTGCAACATGTGATGTGGGAGCCCTTCAAAGGGAGCCTCTCTCCACAGGGTAGGCGGTTAGAGTCCTTTTGCCAGATACGTACTTCAAAAAGTCCAGAGAGCTGTGAATCAATAAAATGCTTGTGTAGTTTACAAACTTGGAAGTATTGCTCTTCTTCATAAGAGTTTACAACTCTTTCCTAAAACAAAACCCAACCATTATGACAAACTATTCTCAGCTCACCACCTGATGTTTTACAACTCACTCTGTAATTGTTCCAAGGCAGCAGCCATGTGTGGAGGACTGAGAGAGACAAACATATTGAGCAGGTTGTGACTGTTGTGTGGTAATAAAATTTGAAAACCTAAGAGGGGAAACTTACTTCACGGCAGGGCAGAGGGCCACAAGTGGAAGCTGCATTCCTCAGTCAGATGCTTCCTCAGCCCACAATATCCAGTTAATTGATTTTCCACATAACAGGAACACAGTAGGAACGTAAGTATCTAATATTAATTTATTATTAAGAGTATTTTTAGTCTTATCTATTTCTTGCTTATTGAGAATATTTTCCATTATGGAACCCCAGAGTGCAATGCAGCACAATTAAAACATGGACAAATTTCAATAGCATTAAAATAGAACTAATTACAACAGAACTAGGTAAAGGTAAAGGGGCCCCTGACCATCAGGTCCAGTCGTGTCCGACTCTGGGGTTGCGGCGCTCATCTCACTCTATAGGCCGAGGGAGCCGGGGTTTGTCCGCAGAAAGCTTCCGGGTCATGTGGCCAGCATAACAAAACTGCTTCTGGCGAACCAGAGCAGCGCACGGAAACGCTGTCTACCTTCCCGCCGGAGCGGTACCTATTTATCTACTTGCACTTTGACATGCTTTCAAACTACCTTCCCCCCCCCCCCCGGAGTGGTACCTATTTATCTACTTGCACTTTGACATGCTTTCGAACTGCTAGGTTGGCAGGAACAACAGAACTAAGAACAGGTAAAAAAAAAAAACATGTTCATTCACAGACCCACCCACGGCGGACAAACTAATATATGTCCGACAAAAGTGAAAAGCCTGTAAAAAAAATGGACACACAGGTAGGTTTCTACTTGAGTGCTGAAATGCCAAAATATTTGCTGCGTGTCATACATCAGGAGGGAGGCCACTTCAGAATTGTGGTGCCACCACAAGGAAGGTCTTCTCTCACATCACCACACAATGTACTTCTCCCAATCATGGGACAATGAGAAGGGCTTTTTGCTATGTTGGTGAACATGTGTCCCTCCAAATGTAGTTGGACCACAATTCCCATCATTCCTAACCAACCATTGGCCATGCTGGCTAGCTCATTGACAGGAACATGGTTCAAAAATAAGCTCTAGGAGACACCAGGGGAGGGCTGCTGTCTTCATGCCCTGCTTTTGCTTTTCACAGAAACCACTGATGGAAGGTGATGTTGGACTAGGTGTACCCTTGATCTGATTCAATGGGGTCTTCTAACATTTTTTTTAATCTAGATATATTAAGAGAGGTCTGTAAAACATGTTGCGTAAAATATAATTCATATAAAACAACTGTAATGCCCTCCTTCCTACTACAAAATTTAAGAAAGCATAACAGCATTTATTTAGTGTTGCTAACCCATTCTACATCCTAAAAAACAACAGACAATTCACTCTTTAGCACAGTCCAGTAGGACAGTTCAAGCCAAGCAGAGAATGCTATCATTCTAAAGAAATCACACTGCATTTTCCATAAGGAAATCTTTACGAATAATATGTCTTTCTTTCTGCTAATGATTTGGGTGTGGAAGGTAAGCAGCCAAGTCTCTCTTATTTGCTTTGGAAGGTCAGCTCTGTCATTTAGCATCTACGGTTTCCCCCCATTATAATTATGAGGCATGTCTGAATCCTTCAATGGTGGGTGGACAATTACACATGTCAAAACTTTCCTTTCAGGTAATAACAAAACGGCATGAATGGCAAAGGTGTTCCATGAACCTTCAAATTAAATAGCCCTACATCATATTGGCTGTTCAGCTGAAATAACCAGCTAGACGGTAGTGCTTATGGAAAGACCCCAGGAAGAGAGAGAGTGATTAAACGGGACTAGTATTTAGACTTTCAAGCGTGGATACCTTACTTTGGCACCCCAAAAAATAGAGGGGAAAGAGAACCATTTGTCCAATATTAATATAATAATAACTGTTATGTGAAAGTATTAATGATGCTTAAAGAAAGAGAAAGTGGGGGGGGGGTGTTTGAATCTCCTGATTCCCACCACATCTTCAAAAGGCCATTCATTGTGTGCTTAAATTGTGTGGTCTGTAGAAGTCAACGTGAAATAACACTGGAGCCTTGACTGGAGCCAAGGATTGTTTTTTGTGCCAAGACTCAGTCTCCCACAGTTGTACAGTAAGACAAAAAGCATTTGATTAGGTATTTCATTCCTAAGAAAGAAGCCATGCTAACACCTTTTACAGACACTGCTGTAGAGCTACATCACAATGTAGCACTGAACCTAACTGTCCATCAAGGCAGGTTGAAGATTGCTTTCACAGCTGCAAGTAGGCCTTTTCTGAGCTGCCATTGGGTCCAGAGTCTGTTTAGAGCAGCAGTGATTCTTCTCTTGTAGGCCTTAGCTAGGCAGCTTTTTTGTATTCACAGATGAGTTGGCCAGATTAAAAAAAGGACAATACAGCCAAAGTGAATTTACTCTTAATTAAGGTGTACCTCTTTCCCCTGCCCTTGGATCCACTCTTGACCACAAATTGCTTTAACTGGTCTTAACATATTTTTACATTTCTGAACCCACCCTTGGAACTCCTTAGTGAAGGGTGGATAAGAAATCTAAGTAACAACAACAATAAAGATTCTCCTCAGCATTCTTATCTGGGAATTTACTGTATTCTGATAATCCCCGAATACCCAAAACTGAGAGACCTCTTTGGCAACCTAGAGGAGGAAACTCCAGCTTGTGAAGGGCTCTGACATCTAGCTGCTTCAGCAGCTGTTTCTGGGGAAGGTCTAATACTCCCAAGGCCTATTAAAGCTCAGAAATACGGCCAGAGAGTAGCAACTGGAGCAGCTGAGAGGCCTTGTAAACATCTTTTGTCACCTCCACCTATCAGTGACTTTTGCACTTGCCTCCATGAGCCAGGAACTGCAAGAGACATCATCAGCAACTTAGGCAAGGAAACCCCACCTGCAATGAATATGAATCACAGAATGAGGACTGGTACAATCAGTTCTCAAATGAGAATTTATATTGCAGGCTTCCTTTGCTTCAACAGCTACATGTAACCTGAAGGTGTGTCCACAAATTACGTACCAGTTCCAATCCTAAGGAAAGTTTGCTAGTTCCCAAATTGCAAGGACAGGTGGAGTCCCCCCCAACCCCAGGCGACCCCAGAGCAGAATAATGACTCAAGACAACGTGCTATGGGATTAAAATTGGCCACAACTTTATTAAGTTTCAGGTGTAGGGAGACCTTGGCTCAGGCATTGGGCATTTATCCTTCCCAGTCCCCAGCCGGGGATATGGAAGACATCAGGGTTATTCGGAATGTGTGGGGATTGGGCTGGCTCTGGAGAACATATGTTCAAGCAGAGAGCCCGCTCCCCGTTTTACCGCCATTGCAGAGGAGAGCAATGACAACCTCTTGGTGTATGGCCAATGCCTCCCCTTCAAGACCCCTTTAACGGAGAACACTGGGATCACTGCCTCAAGGGGGCATGGGTCACCGCTTCATGCCCCCCCCAATTTAGGAAAAGAGAATAAAGGATTCTGCCCAAGGCCTGAAACTGCCAAAGTTGTGATGTTTTGCTACGGGAAAGGCAAAACCTGCCAATACTGTACAGGAAAATTCCTTTCCTGCCCTTCAACGGCAACCCTGACATAGCAGTGCCTGCGTACCTGTGGAGAAGAGGTTAACCTGCAAAAGAAGACTTAACTGAGGGAGGGCAGGGTGGGAGAAGCTCTGGAGCCAACTGATGCTTCGCAGGTAAGATTCACCTTCTGTTGTGTGGGCAGGGCGGTCCCTCCCCTTACCTGGCTGATCCCCTGGCAACGCCTCCCCAGGCGGGACTGGGCGATTGGCTGAGGTAGGTGGGGACCTCCAGGTATCCAGCCTGGGGAGGATGAAGCCAGCCACAAACTACCAGGAGCTGCACCAGGATCTGGGGGGCTGTGCACGACCACACATTTGATGTGGGGAGCGGTCATTATTGTTGTGGTTGGTGAATTCAGCGCACAAGGAAACAAAACAGAAAACACATAAAACACATTGTTCAAATGTGTACAAAAGAGTAAAAGAGAATAAAATAAGGTAGAGAATGCCTATAAACTATTACTATACCACCCAGTGAAGAATTCCAACAGTCTGATTTTTATTGCCCTTAAAGTGTACTTATGAACTTCAGCTAGAAGGAAAGTAATAAATGTTTTAAATAAGTAATGTTTGTGAGATAGTACCTGAGTATTTGACAGCCAAATATATTTTATTTCAATATGCAACAATATTTAAAAAATGAATATATTCAGTGATTGACAGTACTGTTGGCAATAAATGGAATTAGGAATCTGACAGCATACACAAGATACTATGTAATGTTTTTGACATAACCCAGAGCTCAGGAGATGAAATGCTGAAAACTGCAGTGCACTTAAATTTCATGGTAAATTTCAAAGTCAAAATGTGACTTTGATTTTGAAATTCCACATTCGAAATGTAAATGGCATAATTGGATTCATTGGTGGACACTATATAGGATAGGATTGTAGACTTGGAAGGGACCGCAAGGGTCATCTAGCCCAAGCCCCTGCAATGCAGGAATCACAAGAGGATCAAATGGTTCAGACACCAATTGAACTGCTTGGGTGTGTGGAGGAAGGGTGGGCAGGAGATGCAGTCCACCAGCTTTCCCCAACTTTTCACTTGTCAGACACCCCGGTCCAAAGTTACTGGAGGGTGACAGATCAGTGGAAGACTGTATTACATGGCTGCTCTGGTTTTATTGGAAGATTCAGATCAGATAAAAGGTGTGCCACGACGTGCGGCGACGAGAAGGGCAATTTGCATTGTCACGTGCCTGGCGGCCGCCAGAAAGGAAACCAGCCGGGTCACGACGCGGGGCGAGCGCAGCTCTCAACAGCCACCACCACGGGAGGGTGGTTTTAGACAAACCTAAAGAAGCTGGCTGGATGAGCTCAACCTGAAACTTGCTGAGCAAAGGATTGTGCTGGCAGAGAAATCAGCAGCTTGTGAAGCCTTATTACAGGAGATTGCAACCAACACATCAATTGGCAAGTGTTTCTTACAGTCATAATTATATAGTCAATATAGGGCGGCACAGAGTTAATTTTTTAAACTTTTTTAATGGTGGTGTGCCTCGTGATTTTTTTCATGGAACAAGTGTGCCTTGGCCCAAAAAAGGTTGAGAAACACTGTACTAAGGAACCACCCTAGAATATTAATGTGAATGAAATGTATTGAACTGATGCTGATTTCTGATTATTACATGTAGAAAAACCAGCAGAAAGTCAAGCATACTTGCATTTCCTTGATTTTACTGCAATTTTACTTGGCACTCAGGAGTACTTTAAGAAATCTATGTACTTCTAGATTTGTAGAATATGACATGTACATATTGGGCTGTATCCAGAGCATGCTAGGCATGCTTTATTCCCAATGAAACCAATGAGAAAAATTAGTAATGACTATCTGAACGTGACTAACCTATTCTGGATCCAACCCATTGAGATGGAGGCATTCAAAAATCTGTCCAAGTGATTGCCAGCAACCAGAATCTGTAGTAGTCATTTGCTCATTTCACTTGTTCTCTGTTTTAGTATGAGAAACTCACATACTGTAAAATGAGTGCATATATTTTCATCTGACAGATGCTGGAAGGTATATTATTGGCCAGAGACCTGGATTTTGAAGAAATTGATTAGAGTTTTCAGTCCATGGTGCTTGCATTATCAAGATACAAAAGGCTTGTGTTTATTAAAGATTAATACAGAAATTAATGGAGAAACAAGAAGTCTACATTTGTGCCACTGACAAGAAAATTGAGCTTTAAATTGAGCTGTCCTGCACTGTTAATGTGTTTTTCGTAATATGGGGGAGGTGGAATTAAATCAACCAAGTGAGTATTTCTACTTCAGAAGGGAATTGGGGTTAGTTTGCCATTGTAAAAACACTGGAAAATGAATGAATATTAAGAAAGGAAAGGAAATAAAAGATAGCCCAAGGCTATAAGGAATTCTGTGTTCCATACACGGTGATTAAACACACAAGGTGCAATATAATTTATTTAGCATTCGCCTAAATCAGGCATAGGCAAACTTGGTCCTCCAGATGTTTTGAGACTACAATTCTCATCATCCCTGACCACTGGTCCTGTTAGCTAGGAATGATGGGGGTTGTAGTCCCAAAACATCTGGAGGGCCGAGTTTGCCTATGCCTGACCTAAATGCACTGCAGTGTACTGGAATCTAACACAACAACATTTTTTTTTCATTTGTTTCTACAGCACACTGAAGTAGTTTTTGCTGTTCTCTCTATGCGTCAGGGACGTGGGTGGCACTGTGGGTTAAACCACAGAGCCTAGGACTTGCCAATCAGAAGGTCGGTGGTTCGAATCCCCGCGACGGGGTGAGCTCCCATTGCTCAGTCCCAGCTTCTTCCAACCTAGCAGTTCAAAAGCACATCAAAGTGCAAGTTGATAAATAGGTACTGCTCCAAGCGGGAAGGTAAAGGGTGTTTCTGTGTGCTGCTCTGGTTTGCCAGAAGCGGTTTTGTCATGCTGGCCACATGACCTGGAAGCTGTATGCTGGCCTCCTCGGCCAATAATGCGAGATGAGCGCCGCAACCCCAGAGTTGGCCACCACTGGACCTAATGGTCAGGGGCCCCTTGTGTCCTTTACTATGTGTCCTACAATAAGGCCCCACACTCTTGCAAGTATGGCTGTCAACCTACTTCCTCTGAACCTCATTTGCAAAAGTGGAAGAGGTTCATCTGAGAACTGAGGGATAGGGGGAAGTGGAAAACTTCCTTTGGCAAACCCTCAATCTTTCACCTGCAAAAGAAAAGGCCCCATCAAATAATGCCCCTTCCCTGGAAGAAGTGCAGAAGGAAATGTTCCATCTTGCATTTCTCCCTAATCCCTAACCACAATTATAACCTATTCCTGCATGGCCATTTTAAGCCAAAGCTACACAGATTTTGCGAGAGCTTTGAATACAAAATAACTAGTTTTATTATTCTGTGTGAGCATATATCTGTATGGCATATATTAGCTGCTCGTGGTACATTCATATCTTAAAATCTTAATACGAAAAGGAAACCCAGGCTGTGATCCAATGCACGTTTTCCTGGGAAGTGAGCACTGTAGGACCCTGACACTATACTATGTTTTCTTTGCAGCCCCTAAAGCAGGTTAATACGTTAGATAAATATTCATTTTCTTTCTTTCTTTCATCTTATGGGGGATGGAGAATCCTTTTCAGTAGAAAGTCTGAGAAGTCTTCAGGCTTATTTCAAGTCTTGCATATCAAGCTACTGCAAACTTAAAAAATAAATGTCATCATTTTGCCTTCCAGATCTCGCTAAGCATTATTCAGGTATATCATTTGATTATTATAGAAGCAGATATTTCAAAATGTGTTTAGCAGTGTTGTTAAATTAACAGATTCATAGGCAAAACAATAATTCTGTCCTTCTCCCTCTGTACTTTTTGAACTAGGAAAAAAACTTGTATGGACACCAAATTAGATCCTACCCAGGGCTGTCTCAAGCCGATTGGGCGCCCTGGCACCGTGGCGCGGAGATCGCTCTGGCGCCCCTGCTCTGGTGGGCGTGCACAGCACGCAGCACGGCTTCGCTGCGCAGCGCCCTCCTGACGGCCTGGCGCCTTGGCGCCCTGCGCCATCGAGACTACCCCTAGAGCCAGGCCTGATCCTACCCTTTCCAGTGGTATTACTTTATTTAAAATTCAGATCCTGTCTTCTCTTCTCTCCCCTTCTCCAAGCCCCATGTCACCATTAATCAAAATTATTCTTTCTTATTTATATCTCAAAGTCTCATACATACATTATTAATATTTATTTTGGGAAGTCAGAATTCTTGACAAACTGTGTGGCCTGTGTTGAAAATGAAATAAACTAAAGTTCGGGGGGGGGGGGTTGTACAGTTCTAAGAAGACAAATATGTATTGGCAACATTCCAGATCTTCTCAGTGAGGAGGCTCTATTTTGAATTCATAATTCCCCTCTCCCAAACTTTGAAAGCTTTCTAGACCTTATTATTATTATTATTGCCTAGCACCTCTTTGGGATGCATAGGCAGCTATATTAATGGTGAGGTGCTCTCTCTCTCTCTCTCTCTCTCTCTCTCTCTCTCTCTCTCTCTCTCTGTGTGTGTGTGTGTGTGTGTGTGTGTGTGTGTGTGTTTAATGCCTTTTCTATACACCATTCAGAAAATTCATCTCACTATTTGACAAGGGGGGTGATTGACTATACCCACTGTAACCAGCAAGCTAATGCAAGTCAAAAAAGTTCCATCCTAGAATAATTCCCTTATATCCTGATGCTGTTCGTTTATTCAAAGCATTTTTACTCTGCTCTTGTAGCCAAAAAGAGTGGCTTACATAAGGCAATAAAAACAAGATGGTCCCTGCCCACAGGCTTGTGGTCTGAATGACACAACCCATAAAGAAAGTAGAATGCAGGAATCCAAAAGCAAGCAAGCAAGCCTTGAATTCAGCAGGACTTGCTCCAAGGTAACTGTATAGGACTGCAGTTTCAGACACTAATTCTGGAAGTTACAAAGTTTATTAAAGTGGAAGGTATGTGGGAAGGAGTGGATTTAAATTGCAATTATGTCACGATTATCTGCCTCCTTCTTGTATCCTGGCATGAGTTTCTGGGCCTGAGGGCGGGTGAGAATTGTTTCCAAGGAAGAGAAAGTGATAGTTAAGCTATTCTGAAAACTGTAGATCTTTGATTAAGTCTCCTAACAACTCTCAGCACTAGTTACAGGTAGGTAGCCGTGTTGGTCTGACATAGTCGAAACAAAAAATAAAATAAAAATTCCTTCCAGTAGCACCTTAGACACCAACTAAGTTTGTCAGTGGTATGAGCTTTGGTGTGCATGATAACTGAAGGTATCTGAAGAAGTGTGCATGCACACAAAAGCTCATACCATTGACAAACTTTAACAAACTACAGCACCTTTAACAAACTACAGTTCCAATAATTCTTTGGGGGAAAGCCATGACTGTTTGAAGTGGTATGATACTTCAAATGTATACCACAAATGAGGCCTAGCTCACTTAAGACAGAGTCTGAGAAGAGTTAGCAGACAATTAAATTTGGGTCTACCGTGTTCTGTGCAGGTTTTGGGTTGCACCTAGGACTACGACTTTAAATGTACAATGCTGATGGAGCCTTACCTATAAGTAAGCCCAACTGTACACAGTAGGATGTACTTCTGGGTAAACATATGTAGCACTGAGCTATTAAAAGTTTAATCTCTGCTTTCCAGGTGCCATTCTATTACATGGGAGTAGGGACAGTCAAATCTGCCAATTTCTCTCACTTTTCCAATCTTAATTTCAGTTTATTTATTTATGCTGATGATTTATAATGTATAGATTATAATGCAATTTTGCCTAATATATACATTTTGCAAGTGTTTTCCCATAATACAATGCATTTAAGTATTATGCATCCTTTACCCTCGTATTTGCATTTCGGTGCATAACCTACCGGTAGCTGGAGAACTGCACTGAAAAATTCAGTGATGTGTAAATTTAAAGGATTTGTGTGTTTTAGTCCACATATTGTTTCAGGAAGTGCAATTTAGACAGGTTTGCCTTTAAATGCTAATTTAATGGGATTTCTCCCTCATCCCTGCTTGGGAATCAGCTGCATTGAACAAAGTGAGACTTGTTTTCAAGTAAACATGCAAAAGATTGCACTGGAAATAGTGTTGCGGACACAATAATGAAAAGCACGTATTTGCAATAAAACTACATTTTAAATAAAATTGTGACAGTGCAAGGGGGAAAAGGATGCATTTTTGTTTTCCCTAAAGCACCATCACAACCATCTACCATCTGCAGAGTTGTAGGAATTCCCTCTACAACAGCAGAAGTTTTTGTTTGTGACCTTTCTAAAGTCTTCCCAGTTTTAACTTGTGGAGTAATGCTACAGCTGACGAGTCAGAAGGGATTATAAGTGAAATCCCATGTCTCCGACTACGGTATCATGAACCGTGCTGCTATAATATTATTGCTGTAGGTTAATGTGATCCTTTATACACGCCCCCTCCTTTCCTTCCACAGTAGCCTTTTTTCCGAGAAGCAAAATGGTGTCATTTGAATTGCTAATCCCATCGCGTATATAGTTTTATTCTTTCAACTCAGGATGAGTGACAGTGCTATATTAGATTTAACAAACCTTACCCAGTTTTAAATACATTTCTGGTATTGAAAGCTAATAGAGCTGAAAACTGAATGGGCAAAGGCTCCGTTCTGGTATTCATTCCTTTATTGGGGCCCATGAAAGGACCGTATGGAGGGAACCTGATAGAAAGTTTGTGGCATCGCTAAATAGAACTCAATCCAAGGTAGTAAAATAAAAGGTTAGCTCAGCGGTCTTTTATGCCATTTCATTAGTGGTCGCCAACTCTTTCAAAACCAGGGCCAGGGGCTGTACAGACTGTTTGATTCAGCTGGGCCCAGAACTTAATGGAGTACAGGCCTCAAAGAATCACTGAACCAAGCCTTTTGAAAGGTTCTGTGTTTCAAGAGTGCAGCTCCTTTGCAGCACATGGCAGATGAAACAGAATCATAAGAATGTGTGGCATGCACCGTGTAATACTTGCTCAGGCAGCCTCGTACAAATGTCTGTTGTGGCGGAAGATTCCCAAACACGTCTGCCTCTTTTTATTATTTTAATCTCATTGACTTTTTTTTTAAAAAAAACCTCCATTATTATAGAAACTCATTTCCATGTACAGCATGTGGAAAGAATATATATTTTAGATACTACCACCTCCATGGATCAGATCTGGTGAGAGCAATTCATTCTCAACACTCTTTTTTGCCATAAAAGAGTATCCTTTCATTTTCTATATACAGGTAGGTAGCCGTGTTGGTCTGACGTAGTCGAAACAAAATAAAAAAATCCCTTCCAGCAGCACCTTGAAGACCAACTAAGTTTTTGTCCCAGGACAGGGAGGGTTTGTCTTGGTCTCTTTCGTGGTGGAATGGGGACACATCGGAAGCGCATCCAGCCATCCTGGTGCAAGGGGGAGGTCTGAACAGTGTGTGTGTGTGTGTGTGTGTGTGTGTGTGAGAGAGAGAGAGAGAGAGAGAGAGAGAGAGAGAGAGAGAGAGAGAGAGAGAGAGAGAGAGAGAGAAGAGAGAGAGATCTATTGTCTTCATAAGGTGGTGGCCCCACTTCCCAACTTCTTCAAACAAACCCATCCATTTGCCCCACTCTAGAATTTTGGAATCAGTTAAGTTACCCTTTGGAACGGGAAGGGGGGATGGATGGTGTTTTTCCTGATTAGCTATGGGGGGTGTCACCCTTTTCACCTACACTCTACTGTCTAGATACACAGTGACGGGACCTTCATTTTATTTGTCTAATTGGCTAACATTTCTTTTCCTTGGTCATAATTTGCAGGAACTACAGGCAGGGATGAAGGTAAGAGACACTGCCCTATTAGCACCCTAAGGCACCTGGTGGGGGGCTGAAGTGACTGTTTCTGTGCTCTCTCTCTCATTGCCATTCAGCTAGAAAGGGAATTGTTATTGTGCCAATGTTGGTTTCAGTCCACTGAAAGCCACCATCAGGAGTGGGGGTACAGCAGTCAAGTCTGCCTCTCATTTAGCCCTTTCCATGTTCACGTAATGGATCAGTGAGCTGTCTGAAGTAGCCAGGTTGATATTTCTCAACAGGAAAAACAGGTGGCTTCTCAAGTTATAGGAAGACCACAGCTGAGGTGAGTGTGTCAGCTACTTGTTGTTTGACCATTATATTGAATAATGTATGGTGTAGTGGTCAGTGTTGAAGCCTGCTGGGTGACTTTGAGCTAGTTACTATCTCTCAACCTAACATACCTTACAGGTAAGTTGTGAGGATAAAATGGAGCAGGAGAGACGTATATGCACCACCTTGATAAATAAATAAAAGTTGTGGCCTTACAAATATTCTCCTATAACCTCATTCTAATTATTATTTATTTATTTATTTATACCCCGCCCATCTGGCTGGGTTTCCCCCGCCACTCTGGGTGGCTTCCAACAAATACCAAAATACTTCCCTAAACAGGGCTGCCTTTAGGTGTTTTCTAAATTTCAGGTAGTTGTTTATCTCCTTGACCTCTGATGGGAGGGCGTTCCACAGGGCGGGCGCCACTACCGAAAAGGCCCTCTTCCTGGTTCCCTGTAGCTTTGCTTCTCGCAGTGAGGGAACCGTCAGAAGGTGCTGGATCTCAGTGTCCGGGCTGAACGAATGGGGGTGGAGATTCTCCTTCAAGTATACAGGACCGAGGCCATTTAGGGCTTTAAAGGTCAGCACCAACACTTTGAATTGTGCTCAGAAATGTACTGGGAGCCCATGCAGGTCTCTTAGGACCGGTGTTATGTGGTCTCGGCGGCCACTCCCAGTCACCAGTCTAGCTGCCGCATTCTGGATTAATTGCAGTTTCTGGGTCACCTTCAAAGGTAGCCCCACGTAGAGCACATTGCAGTAGTCCAAGCGGGAGGTAACTAGAGCATGCACCACTCTGGTGAGACAGTCTGTGGGCAGGTAGGGTCTCAGCCTGCGTACCAGATGGAGCTGATAGACAGCCGCCCTGGACACAGAATTAACCTGTGGCTCCATGGACAGCTGTGAGTCCAAAATGACTCCCAGACTGCGCACCTGGTCCTTCAGGGGCACAATGACCCCATTCAGGACCAGGGAGTCCCCCACACCCGCTCGCCCCTTGTTCCCCCAAAACAGTACTTCTGTCTTGTCAGGATTAGCCACCATCCATCCTCCAACCGCCTCCAGGCACTCACACAGGACATTCACTGCCTTCACTGGCTCTGATTTAAAAGAGAGATAGAGTTGGGTGTCACCGCGTACTGATGAACACCCAGCCCAAACCTCCTGATGATCTCTCCCAGCGGCTAGTTTTTAAACCTAGCTTTAGTTGTCATTTTCTGCATTGTTTTTAAAACTATTTCAGTTCTCTTTATGTACATCACATTGACACCCATGTGGAAGGTGATTCATAAACTAAGTAAATGATAGAGTGCAGGCTACCCTCACATTCCTTATTAAAATGTGTTTTCAGCAGAATGCGTAATCAGTTGTTTTTTAGCTTCAGGGCAAAATGTTCATTTCAAAGGAATATTGACTCTATGTGTAGTCCACCCAGTTCTGCTGCAACACAAATATCCAATAATTTCAGAGAGATTTGTTAGCTCCCTCTCTTTGTTTTAGGGGAATATTATTACCTAGACTGTTATATACTAAGATTGCAGTCCTAACACTTATAAGGGAGTGTGGCCCACTGAGTACAGCAGTACTTACTTCCAAGTAAAAAATGGATAGGCAAATTGCATACAATTTATGTTGTGGTAGTTCAATGGCTGTAATCAATTAACTATTAAATATAAACAGACTTGGGGAGGAGATTGGATACAAAAAATAGAGCTCATCAAAGCTTTGACAGTAATTAGATAGTGTAGTTTTTTCTTTGTTTTTGTCTTAAAATTTATCTGAAAAACAATTGTACAGCAAGGAGTCTCAAGCAGCATTCAATGTCATACCAAAGTAAAAACAAGATTTTTTTGCATATTTAATCTATTGAAAAGAAGTAAGAACACTTCGTTGTTGTTTAGTCGTTTAGTCGTGTCCGACTCTTCGTGACCCCATGGACCATAGCACGCCATGCACTCCTGTCTTCCACTTCCTCCCGCAGTTTGGTCAAACTCATGTTCGTAGAGAACACTTTACTAAGAGTAAATTAAGAGTCTGCTTAACTATGAGTTGGCTTCCAACTCAATTCCCATCACAATTTATTTATTTTTAAAATGGCTTCGCTGATCTTATTTATTTAAAAAGAACAACTATTCTGGGCTTCTTTACAACAGAACCAGCAGCTCTTCAGTTATTATTGAACTCCAGCTTTAATCAGTCCCAACCAGCATGGCCAATGGTTAGAGATCATGGGAGGACTGAGAAATAGCCATTGCTGCTTTACTAGATCAGTTATCAAGAGATAATTATTGTGGGTGCTTCATAAATGCCCCTCAAAAGATTTTCTCCCCAGATTTTGGAGTTCACAATTACCAACTCTTATTTCTAAGTCAAACAAGAATTTAACTGTAAATTTTAATAATGCACAGTTGTCCATTGATAAAACACTGCAAAAAAATGACCTGGTGCATGTATCATTCCATCATGATTGATTTTGTGATCACTTTTAGCTATGTGCATTTGTACCAGTGCACCACAACTGCCCCCGCCCCCCGTCAATTTTATGTGATTCCATGTAATGCTGTCTCTCAGTGTTATTTTTGTGAAGTGTTCTATGAAAAACTGCAGGAACCTTGGAGTTACTTCCTGAATGCATTCCTATGGCATCTGTCAGTTGTAAAGCATCATTTGTTGCCCTGCTGTTTGGCATCAAGCTAAATTCAAGAGATTGCTCATTAAGGTGCCTGGAGGGGGGAGGTCAATATTTTGTGTTTTATTGATCTATTTCCCAGTAGTGATGTATGGAAGTGAGAGCTGGACCATAAAGAAGGCTGATCGCCAAAGAATTGATGCTTTTGAATTATGGTGCTGGAGGAGACTCTTGAGAGTCCCATGGACTGCAAGAAGATCAAACCTATCCATTCTTAAGGAAATCAGTCCTGAGTGCTCCCTGGAAGGACAGATCGTGAAGCTGAGGCTCCAATACTTTGGCCACCTCATGAGAAGAGAAGAATCCTTGGAAAAGACCCTGATGTTGGGAAAGATTGAGGGCACTAGGAGAAGGGGACAACAGAGGACGAGATGGTCGGACAGTGTTCTCGAAGCTACGAACATGAGTTTGACCAAACTGCGGGAGGCAGTGCAAGACAGGAGTGCCTGGCGTGCTATGGTCCATGGGGTCACGAAGAGTCGGACACGACTAAACGACTAAACAACAACAACAACAACAACATTGATCTATTTTATTAACCAAATGTATTGGCTGTCCTTCATTGCCTAGTAATCAGGGGGCAGTTTCCAACACAGTAACTAAAAGCATGCAGTAATACAAATAAATCAAATCATACAAAACTAATAAGATAAAATCCAGTTTGACATAATTATATGTAAACAGCAGCAAATCAGGAAGAGTTATTACACAGCAATCCATATCACTGATCCTCCATGCTGAAAGGGGGGTCAGGTGACGTGGAGCTGTTCCTCAATGCAGCTCTGCCCACTTCCACTAGCCTCTGTCAGCAACGGAAATGGAAGAACACCACTGGTGATAGTAACCATGCCATTAGTAGTCACTGGAAGCCCCTGCATATGGGATGTTTAGGGTGGGTAGGAGGTTTTCTTAGCACATGATCAACTTGACCCTAAGCCTCCACTGTTGTCATCACATGCTGAAAATGGACCCTATCTGGGCCTTTTCAGTGTGCCAACCAGAGAGCTGGTGCAGCAAAATGAGATTTTAACCCACCTCCACATGAGGAGGGGGTGCTGTGGATGTGGCAGCGGCTACCCTGACCCATTTAGTCCCACTGGATTGTCACCTAAGACCTCAGGCACCAATTAAAGCCAAAATACCTTAAATGCCTCCAAAGGTCTGAAACCATAGGTGTGTTTTAACCAGGCTTCAGAAGCTTAATTGTAGCTATCTCTGCTTCTAGGGAGAGCGAGTTCTACAGCCAGGATGCCACTGCAGAGAAGACCCTGTCTCCATACTACAGCGCATTACCCTTGTCAATTGCAGATTATGGGAGAAATAAAAATTTAATTCATGGCAAGCTGTATTGTATTGTTGAAGACTGAAAAAAAAATTCAAAATCAGTCCAGGGGGAAAAGACACAGAGATTTAACAACGAGGGCTCTAATGTGTCATACTTTTTGGACATGCCAAGCAGATCTACAATCTTCATCCTCTAAGTAGAAATGAAACAATGCAAACATTTGGACCTCTCTTGGCTGAGATTTGCTTTCATGCTTCTGAGGCTTTTCACTACCATGCAGAGCAGTCATAAACCAAGGCTAGTTAAGCAGGATGGTTTCTGTTTTGCTTTGAGCAGCAGAGTATAATCCAAAGCAGCCAAGCATCATGAAGAAACTACTCTGAAACAATGAAAATCAGACCAAGGTTTCAAGTCATTCTTTCCAAACTGGGCCACATCTAAGCTGGTGCTTAGGGGGTCAAATAACTAGCTATCATCTATCTATATCTATCATCTATCTATCTCTTGTTAAAAGTTGAAAGAAACCGTTTAATCACTCTTTTATGTGTATTAAAGCCATATAACCTTAATGGAAACTTAGTAATGATCAGCCACAAAAAGTTGATAACAGCAGTTTTGATTTATGAAGGAATCATAGTTTCTGAATTAACTATGGACTTGCAATTGCATTTCTGAAAATCAGGACTTTGATTTGGCATATCTCCCAGCTCTGGGAGTATGAGGCTGTTATCTAAGTGGGCCACATCACCAGAAAAGAGGAAATGCATCACCAAGAAAGAAAGAAAGAAAGAAAGAAAGAAAGAAAGAAAGAAAGAAAGAAAGAAAGAAAGAGGGCACACTCTGCTGAGTTCTAGAAGGGTAAAACAGACTGAGGAGGAGAAAGCAGTAAGCCATGGCCTCCCCCTGAAGTCATAGTATGAAGTCAAGTGGGCTTGGAAGAATCAAGACTGAGGTTGGTAGAATAGTGCCCTGTTAGTGCTAAATGGCTTCTGCTGTTTGTGGAATTACTCTGATGCCATCCAAAGACTTGGCTCTAGAGGGCATGGGTATAGTACAAGTCAATGGATGGTATCAGACTAATTCATACTTTGAGCAGACCTATTGAAATCAATGGGACTCAAGTTAGCCATATAGATTTAAAGGGGTCTTTTCTGAGTATGTCTTAGACATGTATCACCCGATAAAAACATATCTCAAACATAACTCATATCTGACACATACACTTGACCAAGAATTTAGCTGATGGAATTAAGACTCTTACAATGCCTAGTTTCTTGAGAATGAGCCCAGAGCACACTGATAGAAAGAGTCCTGATGGAGAAATCATTGGTCAGATTGGTCAACAGATCTATTTAACTGAATGGAAATGAGGCTATTCTAAGGTTCTGCTACTAACATGTCCCTTCTCTTGGAGATGAGAACTTAGAACATAGCTGCCCATCCAATTTGACACATTCACAATTGTCCTCTTACATTCTTATGCTGATGATGACCAGAAATGACCTGCTGTTGGTGTGTCACTGATTTGGATAGCAATGACAGAGGTTCATTTGGTTGCAGAGAAGATTAGGAGTGTCTACTGTTCAGAAAAGTTGTCAAACTGAAGTGTCATGACTTTTGTATTTCCCTCATGCAAGTCAATTGTGCTAAGCTTTTCATTAAGGGACTACTTATAACCCTGAGTGCTCCTCCAAATTCCATTTCATCAAACACTTCTCTCAGACTTGTCTAAGCTCCAGTACTCCAAAACATGTTTTCTGCCATTGCAAACGGCAGTGGTGTTTTGCTTATTATCTACTTGATGGATGATGCACTTTTTAAAATCAAGATGTGGTTCTTGTTCACCCTTTGATGTTCCAGGAATGGCAAGACTTGTTCCAATGTGGTCTGCCATGATTAATGTGCTCATAAATCCTAAATCTGGAAAGAGCAGAAATATACTAAATAATCTGTGAATCTTGCTTTTGTGCCCCAATAGCAAACATCAGAGCAAAGCAACTGCCATCATTTTCAAAACTCATGCCTGCAAATCTCTGCTAACCCAATCTTCTAGTCCTGGTGATTTAAAAAAAATATATGGTTGGACATCTGGATTCTGTATCTAAGTTACCCAGGAGGGAAGATACATACCGAGATAGTGTAAATAGAATCATGTTAAAATATGGCAACTTCATGGGTTCCATATAGCAATCAGGGAAGTCTATCATTTTTCTTTCTGTTTTTTTCACATTCATTCTTTATGATACAAGTGGTTAAATATCTAAGTCTTTTGTTATGGGGGCCTACGTGAAAGGCAGAGTTATTGGTAGATTTGTAATTTGTTTTATATTTTTATTTATTGATTTTAACAGTCACCTGCTCTGCGCCTTCGGGAACAGAATAGGCTCATAAGAAATCTTGAGCTACAGCCAATTTATGTTCCTAAAAACAGAACTTAGCCACTCTTTACTTTTAAAAACCAAAGCAATCTGGTTACAAAATTATGTGAAAAGGAAAGTTATTTGCTGTGGCCATACTCCCTGTCTCTTCTTACATAGCTACTATGGACACTGCTTCTTCTCAATAGCAAGTGATCTCTATGAAAAGCAGGCACTGCGTACGATTTTAAAAATAACACTCTCCTCCCCCTTAATGAGCTCCAATCACTTTGCTCTGTGAAAAGGGAAGTGAAAACTTTCCCCAACTTTTCATTCTTTTTCCTGAACTTAACATTTTACCTCTCCCAGTTGACCTGCCACATGTACAAACTTATGAATGACTTTGCTTAAATGAAAGTGGCCTCCTTGTAACAGAGGAACATGAAGCTTGCCTTTATTTAGTGAAGAGAAATTGCTAGTTTCCTGTGTGGAAAAATGAAAAAGAAAGGGATATGGGGTAAGGGAAATTTAAAACTGGGGACAGAAAAAAGGGAAGAGTTTTATTTGAGATAAAGTGGTTCCCCCCACCCACCACCCACTCCCAATAAATAAGTAGAAGGTGGTAGGAATGAACTACACTGGCCTAAAAATAGTCAAAAGTTCCAGAGTGAAAAACAGACTCTGCATAGATATCTTTATTTGGAAAGCTGTGTTTGGATTTACAAAGAATGCAACAAACACCGGGTGGAAGCGTTCAATGCATTTCACACACATAATCTCAGTAATCATTACAACTGCCATGTAAAAGCAGGCCAGCAATATTTTTCCTATATTATAGCTGGGGAAAGTGAGGTTGAAAGAGTGGCTTGCTTACGGAACCAAGTGAGCTCTGCACTGAGCTTCAGATGCAACAGTCACAGTCCAATAAACCACTACTTTTCAGTCTAGCATTGTGTGCCTGAGTACTACACCTCTTTGCTCCTCTACGTCCATCCTTCCATCAGGCATCTATCTTTACCAAAGTTATCTTGGTTTCTTAAACCCACCAGGACATGAAACCGGGAACAGAGCTTGATTTAATACCATAGCTTTGAGGCAGCTCTTCAAATTGGACATCCTGTGAAACTGACTTAGCTTCACTGAAGCCAGGTGCAAGAGGAGGAGAAAGAAAGTAAGTGGGGGAGTTTGCAAGCACACAGAGTGTACCAGGTTTATTAACTGAGATTGTTATGCTGCCATCTCTCTCTCATATATTGACTCACACCCTGGCCAGCACCTTTTTAATCTCCTGCGCTCGGGCAGGAGATATAGAAACATGATAAGCCGCACCAACAGGTTAAATAATAGTTTCTACTCATGGGCCATGAGGCTGCTGAATGGAAGACAGTAACATTGCAGCTGACGTTTGGGGTTGGTGGTAGTACGACAGCACACAGAGTGACAAGGACTAAGAGATTGGGGGAGGGGGGCTCGTTTAATCTCACTGTAAACAAGTGGTACAGTGACAATAAAGTATTTCTATTTTCTTTTTTTTCTTTTTTTCATACACATACAGAGAATGAGAGGGAGAATCTCCATAGGTTTTCATGTACAGTATAGTACAGGCATCCCCAAACTTCGGCCCTCCAGATGTTTGGACTACAATTCCCATCTTCCCTGACCACTGGTCCTGCTAGCTAGGAATCATGGGAGTTGTAGGCCAAAACATCTGGAGGGCCGCAGTATGGGGATGCCTGGTATAGTACAATAAAAGTATGTTAAGTCATTGAATAGTTTTAAGAATTAAGAATACAAAGTATCTCCTGGAAAAATATTTGGAGGGAATCAGAAATACCCTCAGGAAGTTAGGCTGACACTCCTGGAATGTAAAGTTCAAAAGTCTGTTTTCAGTATTTTCATTGTAAGCGAAAGAGCTAAATGCAACTGCAGCGGGAACATGAAGTGAGCGGAACAAAAGAGAACCACTGAAGAGGAACTACAGGTGAAACTTGGTAGCTTTGACTTGATTCTGCTTTTTCCCACTTAACATCTCCATGATACGGTACTTCTAAACTAGAAGCTTTTAAAAGGGAGGGAAGTAAATTAAAAAGCAAAATTAATCTCATTGGGTGACAAAAACAAACTAGCCACTTTGTGTTATAAACTTCAGAAGCACCACCCATATTTGGCACCTCGATTATGTGGGCAAGATGCAAGCTTCTTCTTCTTTACATATCCATTAGGAGTTCAGAACAGCTGCAAGAAATAGTTCATTTGGTTCCAGTTCTCCTCTAGGACTTACTTACTAACACAAGGTTATTTATGTTCCAGGAGAAAAAGTCAAAATGCATACTTGTCTCCTCAAAGGGCTGATAGCACAACAGCAGCCATCAACCCCACAATGCCGGCTCTTTCAGAACGTCCCATAAAGTGATTTCGCCAAGACCATCAGCTAGGGCAAGGAAGTGAAGCAATTTTGCATGCTCCTTCAGACCTAACCCCTTTCCCATATCTCTCAATCTGACATGGGCCAAATGAGAGACAAAAGACACTAAGTGTGGGATGCAAGCTCTGAGCGGCACAGGCATCTTGAAAAGTCACGAGGTTAATGTCTTTTGCACACAGGGCATTGTCAGGATTCATGGTGTAGGGTTTCAGACAAACGATTTGCTGTACTAAAAGCGGAGGGAAGAGTGTTTCTAAAGAAAGAAAATACATTGGGATGTAAAATGAGGCCTATGCTAAATAAGCCCTTCGGAATAATGATGAACCTTTGTTTTTATTCTTCAGAAAGGGTTCAGTAAAGAACTGGACAGTGGGGGAAGGAGAGAAAAGATGTTTCCTTAGTACTTTAATAAAGTAAACCTATCCTGAGGCTACAGCCTACAAAAAGAAAGTCAAATCCAATAGGACTACGCCAAAGAAGGTCTGACTTTTTCAAACTAGTTGCAAATAAAGGCCATCTCAAGATTTGCTTTATTCAACATCTTAGTCATCTGAAAAGTTATTTCAGTTATTCCACAGTTCTAATAACAGGCTTTAAGTGCTTAAGACATTATGAAGAACACATGTCTTCTTACTTAGTATGTTTATATTGTCCCTGGATCTGCCTGGACTCTAACGCCCCTCCGTTTCAACCAGCATGGCTAAAAGTCAGGGGTGATGAGAGCTGTAGTCTACGAACAGCCTACAGGTTCCCCCAAATTATCAGTGCATACAACTTTGACTCAAGACATGGAACTTCATGTGAGCTCCTGGTTCCAAGACGTCATCTGCTGTTTTCCTTCTTTCCATACTAAGCATTACAAGTGAAACCTGTAACAAGATGTTGCAGTATGGAGTGCTGCTGTTCCAGCCACTCCATTCCTTCATCTTTCCTTCTGGTTTTCCATCTCCTCTCCCAATAATCTGACAGTCCCCTGCAGCCAGCATGGCCAATGGGCACCTTCAATCCTCATTCAGCTATTTTTGAGGTTTTCTCCTTAGGTATATTTTAAATCTGAGGGTTTTTGTAATTCTGCAAACCTCAGGATCCTTCCCATGGCAGATGATACTTCCCTCCTGCAAATGGATTTTGGATAGGAAAGTAATCACTCTCACAACCTAAACTACAGTTGCATGCAACTGATGGCACCGGTGAATTTCTTATCAATTTTAATGCATGCTCTTCATTTGTTTGAATGATTTTTCCTGGCCGGAATGCATTTTTTTCCATTCTAAATTATTATTTTTAATACAATCTAAGAATAAAAAGATTAAAGGGGGGCCACTATATATATGTGGCCCTCATCAGACATTAAAAGTGTTTTCTTTCTGAGCTGGTTTGCAGGTATTCAAGAAGGGTACAAATTAAAGAAAAAGCATCTTACAATTACATTGCAATTCTGAACCTCAAGAACCATTAAACATTCCAAATACCATCATATCTTGTTGGAACAATCTGAACATTATTTACATCATTTATATCTAAAATAAAAAAAATAGATATTCTTTTTCTTTATTTGTCCTGGACTTAATTTTAACTTTTGTATTAATTTTTCCATTGCAACTAGAAAGCAAACCTGGCTATACCATGCCACTTGACAGAATAGGTATACTCTCAAACTGCTTCCAGTTTGTAACAATTATCTCCCATGCTGTTATTAACAAGTATTAGACAAATTCCTCATTCGGTCCATCTTAGAATTGTGATCATGTCTCTTGCTTGCATGGAGGGCAAAAAGAGTTATATATTTGTGTTATGCATTGGGGGGGGGGGGGGTCGGACCTCCATCTTGCCTGGCAGGGATGCAGCCTACTGTACAAAGCTAAGAGTCACACCCATTGTTCCTCCCAATTTTGGCTCTTGCCCTGCCAATCACTGGCATGTGGTCCTCAGAAAGTCACATGGGAACATGGCCCACGTGCTGAAAACTCTCATCAATGAAAGAATTTTAACCAATGCATCGTTCAGATAACTACTTTGAAATAATTACTGGCACTAAATCAAACAGCTACACGAGGAAGCCAGAGGAGATCTTTGTATGATACACACAGACATACACTCCAGAATGAATTCTATTATAATAGATGATACCCATCATGGTTATTATTTTATATCTTTCTGAGCTGAGAATCATGGTTAAAATCATGGTTTCCTATTTTACAACCTTTTTCTTCTTTTAAATATTTTCTTGGACTAACTTAAAAGAAAATCAAAGCATATGGTCCATTGGAACACAAGCACTGGAAAAAAGACATCTATGACCAAAAATAATAATTTATATGTTTGATTTTTGTATTGGCTCTACACATTGGATTCTAATTGGTGGATAGGAATGCTACAGTTTTACAAGGGATGGATTGTCAGGGGTTACTGTAATTGTACCTCTCCCTATAATGTATATGCTTTTGAAACATCAGTTGTTTCACTTGTTATTTTAAGTATCCTTTTTTCAGTTATAATGTACAGTGTTTTCAGGATGTAAACTGGGATGTAACAAGCCACATTTAAAACAGTAATTATTAATTCCCAGCTACATTTCAAGAAGAAAGAACTTAATTCATGCCCTCCAGAAATCCCTACTTACAAGGTAGAGACCCAGGTTTTTGGACCTGATCCTGGTAAATGGCCTTCCTTCCTTTGTCCCTAGGCAAATGCTTTATTAGTATTTTGTGTCTGCAGATTTTTGAAAATGCCAATCCTTCGGGTTCAGTTCCTTCCCCCCAAATCAGTGGAAGATGGGTGAGTCTGGGAAGAAAAATGACGGCAGCTGACTGGTGACTGTGAAGTGGTACTTTGTCACTATTGGCAGCAAGATCAATCCCACTCTCAAAATTTCTGTTCCTCACAACTTTGCCTCCTCCCATGTTGCTACTCACAAATGAGGAAGCAAGGTGTTTCCATTTTGCCCTATAGGGCATTTTAGCTTGACATTATTTTTTCCAGGTATATCTTAAATTACCCTGTTTGCTCTAGTTAATGGGTACAGCATAAACAGGTAGTGAAGGGAATTCACCAATATGCATTGATGGTGAGGTCAATGGGTTGAATCTCCGATATCCTCAATTGACAAGCTTTTCCAGCTGGATGAAAAGGTCTCTGCCACATTTATTCACTTTGTATCGCTTTATAATAAAACTCTAGTTATTTTCTGTATTGTTTTAAAAACTATTTTAGCTGTTTTTTAAATTATATATTTACAGATTTTGAAACACATACAGAAGGTGATTCATACATTCACAAAGAAATAAATATGAGAGTAGGAATGTTACAAATAGTCCCTGGTTTCCTCAGCGGAATGTTGGCAGTTAACTGTGGTCTCTGAAACAATGTCAACCTACGGTCAGATTAGCGGTGCATTGCCAAGCAGAAGGTAGATCTTGATCTACTGGTCAATTTCTGGGTAATTTATTGTAGATTCAGTTGGATTTCTGGCATTTTGATGTAACAACAGAGTAGCAAAATGAGTCTCTCTCACATAATGAAATGGGGGGAAAGTGATAGCCAATACTGGATTTTATGTGTATGCAAGAACTGTGAACTCTATTCAGTTCTGGCACTCACTAGAAGTTCATAGGATCAGTGCCTGTCTTTAGCACCAGATTCTGGTTGGTAGGTCTCAGGATTCCAGTGAAAAATAAAAAGGAGAACACACAAGCCTGAAGTCTGCCCACTCTGGGCCACATGTACTCATTCACCTTCACATGGTGAGTTCCATATTCCAGTATCTGCAGTCCTTAAATTCTTTAAAAGCCATTTTGCCATGCTAGACAGGAAGAAAAACAACTTAAACCTGTGGAGGGAGGGGAAGGTCCTTACTTTCTCTATAGAAACCGTAATTTCAGGAAGTGCCTTTGTCAGTCCCAGTAAATTTTTGACAGTGATGCGTAACCTCTGCCATTGACCCGATAAGTCTCAACTGCATTTTAATTGTCCCATCTGCAGAGCTATGAAGAATTTCTCTGTGTATATTGTAAAATGAAATATATACATTTCACGCAGCTGAGAAACAGAATATCTCCTATATCCAGAACTGCTGGCAGCACAATAGAACTTTTTACTCATGAAAAACACTGAAGCCATCCCACCTTCGCAAGCCCCAAATTCAGGTGTGCTAGAAAAGCCAAAAGTGTAAAAGTAAACATTTAGAGAGAATAGCATAATCACGGGAAAGCTTGAAGGGCATAAATCATTTTGAGTAGAAGTGCAAAGTTGAGTGAAAATACTGCTGCCTTGACAGGCTTCCTTTTCTCTCTCAAAGCAGACATTGACTAATATGACAGAATGTAAGGCTCAGATATCAGCAACTAAAGTCATTAAAACAGAATAAAATATTGTTTTACAGAATTATCATAATATTTCTGTTCTCTGTGTTAGTAATTAAAAATCACAGCAAGGGATTAAAACAAGAATTGCCAACATGGTGCCCTGCAGATGTTGTGGCCTACAACTCCCATTATTCTTAAGCATTGGCCATGGTGACTGAGGCTGGTGGGAGTCCAAAACATCTGGAAGGCTCCACATTGGCTATCACTGTATTAAAGAAGCTCTCGGAGTTAGTTCAGCACTACTAAAAGCTCGTTTTTCATGAGCCATTATTTATCAAAAGTACACCAAACATTGTGGTAAAATTGTTTTAAGAAACACACTGACGCTTTGGTATAATTTACCAAACCACTTGTTACCTGAGGTAACAAGCATTTCATTTATTCAGTCAAAACTCCCCCAAACAGATCTTTGTGTTGCAAAACAATGAAATGTGTCCATGAAATAAATAGTATTTAAGTCAAAAACAAAACAAACATTGAACAGTGAAAAGAAACAAGCATTGCCAGTGGGTATTCGTCTATATACAGTTGGACGCGGGATTTCTCTATTCCTGATAGGGTTATGTGGCCCTATTGATAGAGGTGCCTTCCTTATTGGTACTGTCATTGAGATTTAATGGGAACTTGGAGGCCATACAAATGGGGGAAAGCTGATAACAAGTCTCTCAAATCTGTGTGCGTATGTATGTGTGCTGAGAGTGTGTGTGTAAATGCACCTGAACACGCTTAGAATCCCCCTTCAGACCTTCTAGTGAAAATAGCTTATAAAATACATATTAGAGGCAAAATGTTTTGCAAAAAAAGTGCATATTAGGCAGAATTGTCCCAGGAAATAGCTGATAAATTTTCAAGAGGTGGTGGTTTATTAAACAAAATAATAACTGCGAAATGATTTGGATATGTGGAGAACTGAATTTAAGACTAGGAAAATGAAAAATGGAGAGAAACCGAGATGTATGGATTCACACATCTCTACCATCAACCTTTGAGGAGTATCTGGGGAGTTCAAGGGGGAGGCGGAATCCCACTGTATGAGCAAAAGTAACCAGCTCTCAGATGGACCCGATTTGATGTGTCTCCTTTTGGTTTAGTGATATAAGCAATCTCAGCAGCAGCAGCAACTTAAGCAGAAATTTCTAAGATCATTTGTGACTTGTAGAACTATCTCCTTGTGGGTTGTTTGCCTTTTATTGATCAGACAAGCATGGAGTAGCAACTGCCCTTGGGGAGGGGAATCATCTACAGTTTCCTGGATCATAAACACATACAGAACTCAAACTGTAAATATAGTTTTATAGTGAGCATGGAACAGGTGATAATAACACCATCATGCTCCTTGCTGGGACTAATTTTCTGCTGTCAAGCACACAGGTGTAAGTCATTTATTGCTATCTACTGCTTTCTGGTAATTGAGAAAGGAAAACAATTCTTCAATTTCTCAATGATGGCATGATATTAATTGGATAAAGGGTTCAAAAGTGAACCTGAAAATGAGTTTCATAAGGGGGTGGGGAGTCTCCCAAACTACCTGGAAGTATTTTATCGCATTTACTTTGTTATATCAATTTACAAAGCCAGCTGTTGTGACCAGATGTCAAGCAATTGTTTTACATAAGCCACGTTTTACAATTATGTATTCTCCCTTTATCACCTCAGATGGGAACACTTAATTTGACTATGAGTGTTTTGGTTATTAGCCAGTTCTAGCATTAGCACTTGGTTTGAAGATCAGATGTTTGACAAAACAGCCTACAGTGAGAAAGCTGTGATTTACTTCTGCACCTTAGAACTTACAAGTCCTCCACACATGCTGCAGGCTTCTATGAATACATTTCATACATATGGTCTAGGGAGGGAGGGGGAGATAAATATGTTTTAATGTACTTCCATGATAGAAAGTTGAACTTTGGAACACGCCAAGCCAAACACTCCCCAATTGTTTCAAGTCTAAAAATGGAAATGCTTTAACCTCCTTCCCTTGAACCTTGGAACCTGACATCTGTTTTGTAACTGTGATCAGCACAAAGCAAACTAAGCGACACGTGGGATGGAGTGTTAGATTAAGGGAATTCTTGCTTCACACTTCTGAGGCAGCTGTAGACTGGGAGAAATAGGAAACGCAGTGGCAGGCAAAAAAGATAGAAAAATATATAAAAAATAAGTAAAGAATGTAAAATTGAAAACGAGGTATGCCACACTATCTTTGGAATGGAGGATGGCGATTGGAAGTGGCAAGCAAGCAAGAATGTATCCCTGTAAGGAGAAAGTGGTTTTGCATGCAGAATGCAATCAATATTTATTAGTGTGTTATATCATATGGTATATGATATGCATATTGCTATATAGCCAGATTATTCCACAAGCATGTGGAGGGGGGGGCATATTGGATTCAGTTAAGGTTATGGATGTAAGAAGGCAGCAATTTCTGTTTTGACCTGTACTTGTCACCATCAGCACTGTTTCCATGCTGCTGCAGAATCTTTTCCCTCCACTTCCTCTTGCTTTTGGGGCTGCCAATTCATGTCAAATCCTGATGAAGCCAAAAAGTCTATGGCATGAGAGACAATTCAAAAGGTGTATATCCAGTATTTTTATTTTTATATTTGCAATGGGACTCACTAATATGGAGTACTGGCATTTCTCTCTCCCCCCTCTATGATGTGCCAACACTTTGATCAGAATATGAGTACCAAAGGACTCTGTTTATCTACCACCACCTTCAGTCCAGAGTAGTGCATTCCATTCTACTACTTCAGAACGCCTCCCTCTCATTCTGCTGCATCATGCTTGCATCTTTCAGTCCAGCAAGGTGATCAGCACAGACACAGGTAGGCTTCCTGGCAAATTCTAGAAATTTATATGGCGATGGGACCTAGATGACCATTTGCTGTTGCTCCTGCTTACAACAAATAGCAAAGCAGAGAACATTGCCAAGACTTCAGCAATTGTATTACATTTCTGCAAGCAGTTCAATGGAGTTTGTAATGCAAAAGATGCAGGAGGCAAAGTGTCACTTCTGCAAATCCACACTGAATTGCTGCAAAAAAATATCATTGTATAAATTACCCCCAGTTCCTTGTAAATTGCACATGATTATTTTTGGATCATGAATTAGCATTGTCCTTCGTCTCATCAGTTTCACAGCCCAGGGAAGCTAAGTATCACACCACACTCATTTCATTTCCACATCATGAGGAATGTGTAAATTTTATGCAGAGAGAATGAGGCAATCACAGTTCTCAAGGGTGTAGAGGCATTTGAGGCAAGGTATTTCCAGGCCTACTGGTTCATGGGCAGATATTAAATACACCATCCTTCCGAAAAATGTGTGTGCATATATAAGAGCCTCTGAGGATATAGAAGAAAAGGGGCAAAATGAATTACATGCTGGAGGTAGTGGCTGTGACATAGTCAGGCAAGGTTGTGTTACAGAAGGACATTTGGAATTCTTCCAAACTAAATTTACATTATATTACCCCATTATCCAAGTAGACTTGGGAACCCCTTCATTAAAATGGGACTTATTAGTGTCTGGGCTGCCTTTTATGAACTAAAATATATGCCAGAGACTTTCATAAAGGCAAAGGAATTTTAAGTAGGTAAATTAATGTTACCATGAGGGGTTCCCAGAGTTTGTTTATTGGAAGCATTCAAAACATATTTCTGTGATTAACACAATTATTTCTTCTTCTTATTGCAATTGACTTTCTATAGACTGAAAGCAAGACATATGATGTCATGTTTTCTCCATAAACTACTTATGCAGCATTTACAGAGTGGCGGCTATATTTATAATGTAGAAAGAAAATATTCACCTTAAATATAGCACTGAGGTGGAAATTAAGTTCAGATTATTGTCCACCTCATCTGAATTTTAATGCAATTCTTACACACACACACACACACACACACACACACACACACACACACACACACAGTTTATGCATTAGATGTTCAGAACCTCTAAGAAATCCCAACATTATTATTGAACTTATTTTTTCTACACAAATTTCTTCACAATTTCTTGCACATGCATACACACATACCCAATTGTACTGCCAAACAAAAATCTCAAATTTTCATTTTGGGTGCAACTTGGTGTCAACAGTGCAATTTGTTGTTGTTTAGTCGTGTCTGACTCTTTGTGACCCCATGGACCATGGCACGCCAGGCACTCCTATCTTCCACTGCCTCCTGCAGTTTGGTCAGACTCATGTTCGTAGCTTCGAGAACACTATCCAACCATCTTGTCCTCTGTCATCCCCTTCTCCTAGTGCCCTCAATCTTTCCCAACACCAGGGTCTTTTCCAGGGAGTCTTCTCTTCTCATGAGGTGGCCAAAGTATTGGAGCCTCAGCTTCAGGATCTGTCCTTCCAGTGAGCACTCGGGACTGATTTCCTTAAGAATGGATAGGTTTGATCTTCTTGCAGTCCATGGGACTCTCAAGAGTCTCCTCCAGCACCATAATTCAAAAGCATCAATTCTTTGGCGATCAGCCTTCTTTATGGTCGAGCTCTCACTTCCATACATCACTACTGGGAAAACAGTGCAATACCAGGAGCCAATAAGATGAAGAGTGACCAACCTACCCAGGGTCTTGAAGAAAATTCACCCCACTTCTTTATTTGTATTTTAAAAATTCACATCCTACCTTCCATTACAGAGGGGGGGGGGGAAGAGAGCTAAAAGCCATTCTGAAATGCTTACAAAGATAAAAAAATCAATAGCAGTAAACAAAATGTAGATTTCCCAGCTGCAAAAGTTCAAAGGTCACAATATACTGGCAAACACTTATCTCCATTAAATTAATTTTGTTTTTATTTGTTTTGGGTTTTTGCTTCCATGTTTTCTGTGCTGGGCTCTAGCAGGTGTTTGCAGGAGGTAGTTTAAAATAATTTTACATTTGAAAGGACCTAAGCTGTGCAACAAATGTGTAACTGGTTTGCAAAAGACAGCCACGAGCTTGCTGAGTGCTATCTTTTAATTGAGCAAGTTTAGTTCTTGTACAGGTTAATTGCCAATAGCATTACTTAAGAAACTTTAGTGAATGTGAAACTGACCAGAATGAAAGCAACATTGGGTTAGATTTCAAAGTGGAAGGGAGATCAGCTCTACAATCATTCTCTTTCACTAATAGCAACATGGTTTGTATGTAAGTGATCTAGCCACTCCTAAGTTACATATAAAACGAAGCACACATTTTTCTCGGACTCCATTAATAAAGGAAACAATAAGCCTAATGTGTCCATACTAGAAAGTACTTGAGCTGTGCATAATTTTAAACATGTGGAGTTATCAGAATGACATCAGTGGGAACATTCACTGGTTGGACTCCACCTCCCACTGAAATCGATGAGGGGACCCTCCTAAAGATACCGTAATCATGAGTACAGATTCTAGACTTAGTACATTATTTCGCTAGCTTGAGCTCTAATAATATTTTGTGATAGTATAATACAGTACGGTGGAACCTCGGTTTATGAACACCTCGGTTTACGAATTTTCGGTTTATGAATTTTCGGTTTATGAACGCCGCGGACCCATCTGGAACGGATTCATTCACTTTCCATTACTTTCAATGGGAAAGTTCGCTTCAGTTTATGAACGCTTCAGTTTATGAACAGACTTCCGGAACCAATTGTGTATATAAACCGAGGTACCACTATATTGCAATATTGTGAACAAAGGTTTAAAAGGGGGAATAATGCAACTTTTAATATCAAATTGTGCTACTTATTAGCACTCAACAAGGAAAAAATATTTATTTTAGTAATAAGAATCCCAAGAACTTTGTAATTCGGGGGGGGGGATTACCCATCACAAAAAAATGAAAAGTCTGAAAAAAAAATGTTTCTCCTCTTCTTTCCTTTTATTTCCAAGGCAGACAGATTTATAGATGTTTGTACTGTTGCCAGAGAAAAGACTGGAAATCTCTACTTTACTATCAGGCCCAGAACAAAAATTAACTCTGATTACATGCAGAAAAGCGTAATCAAAAAAGATAAAAGCTGCTTTTTTAATATTAACCTAACTTCAAAAACAAATCTATGTCAAATGCATCAGACATCCGCTAGTTTATGAAACATTTTCCCAGCCACATGGTACATTAAACCATAAAAACGTCTAGTTATCGTAGCTCTTCCCTTGCACTTTGTTATAGCAGGACTAGTTCCTTACAGCACTATAGAAAGCTACAAAACGCATGTGAGTAAAATATAGAATTGTTTGAGATATTTTCAGCTTTTCAAAGCTAAATGTGAATGCCTTTGGTTTTATAGGGCCTTGTTATAATAGCATTCTCTTTCATCATGCAGTGTGCTTCCATGATTCACTCCGGCTAAGGCCAGATACATTAACAGAGCAGGCTCTTCTCACGCATAACGTTAGCTGAATGAGGACTTGTGCACACAAATAGTCCTGTACATGTCCAATTTCCCCTGACCAAACTGTCAACTGAAGGTATGCTGATAACCAATATGAGTCATCAGTAGCAGCTGGTGGGGCTACATTGGTCTCCTGACTTCTCAACACCACAAGTCTCCATCAGTTACTGAGGGGGAAAGCCAGGGCAGCAGGGAGTTCACCAAAGTGCAGACAGGAGAGAATTCAGGAGAGCAAGGCAGCCATCTGGTTGCTCTGCGACTATGATAGCGTGCACTAGCAGCTTCCTGCATTGGAACAGGAGTTTTCGGGACACATAATAGAATTCCCAGCTTGACCCCTCTCAGTCATTCCCAATTCTGCAGCAAAAGGCGATTCCCTGCTCCCAGGGACACAGTTCCTAAGAAGGTTTTGGATCTGCTGCCAACATAGTACATCTCACTGAGAAAAACAAACTGCATCAGGACCATCTGCAACCTTTTAATTGATGCTAAGTTGAACTAGCTCTGCTACAATCTGCTATTAGCTTTGTACCTCTTTAAACACTTTTGAGGTGAACGTTAGCGTCTGTTGGATATCCATACTGTTTTGTGCTTGCTAATAAATTTCGCATCTGTCAGTGACAAGCAGCAGCTTAGGGAGAGGGAAATGAATTAATATCGAGTAACAGTTTAAAGCATTACATGCTCCATCTGGAACTTCCGTTTGGAATGAATGGGGGTTATGCAAAAGCACCTAAAATGCTTTCTTGTGCACCTCCCATTCATTTCAATGGGGCTTGCCTGGAAGAAAATTGTAAAGAATGGTGTCCAACTGCAGTAAAAAGAGTGGCAAATGCAATGCAAGTTCTCCATGGCGGCGATTACACAAGTCTGCTTCTTTCCCATTTGGGGGTGGGGGAAGGTTAGGTGTAGGTGTACCCTAGAACAAGATCTATTCTGCTTATTTTTATCATATTTTCTCCTCTGGCCATTCATATCCAAAGCCTGGACAGGGAAATGACTAGCAGAAGGGTACTGCGAGTAGAGGACAGAGACCATATTGTACTTGGCAGAGACTTTATCTCTTTAGTACACAGAGATTGCGGTAGGATGCATTAACTTGAAGATCTGAGGATCTGTATGCTTTTTTTTTTAAAAAAAAGCCATCTTCTGAAAAGACATTACCTCACAAGAATAAAATGTTGCACTGCATTAATGCTCCAGGCTTGAATTAAAGCTCTCTGGAATGAACGAGAAGTATCAGCAGTTTTGAAACTTAGATCTGATGCATATGGTACTTTTTATTGTTTGAGAGGTGCAATGATTGGATGGTTGAAATCTTTCTGCTGGCAACAGAAGTCAGTGGTGAGTTTTCCTGATGATTTATCAAAAGGTTTGAATGGGTTCAGCACTCCATATTGCCTCCTGCTCCTGGCTGATGGAGTGATTCTGCAGTTGTTCTACCTGTGATATCCTCTACCAGGATGACTTCCAGGGATGACAATAAGAACAAAGCTCAGCAAGGCTTTCTTGAGGCCTGCATGCTTCAGAAAGTTACTCCTGTTCTGTTTCAAAGTAGTTGCAGGGAACTGATGGAAAGAGATAGGGAGCCTTAGGCATGGAAACCACATGCAGCCCTCCAGAACCCCCTATCCAGCCCCCTGAGCTGCCCTTAACCCACATCTCCTCTCCCCAGGACACTCCTCACTAACCCTGCTCGTCTGTCTTCAGTTGCTTTGCCCTGTCTGGAATGTGTCCTTAACTGTGATATTGCTTCTTGCTAGCCTATATGGAGGACTTAGGCTGCATTCAAAAGTGGGGGCTTATTCTGTTACTAGTGCTTCTGTCTCATTCTCTAATGTTCCTCTCACACTGCAGTACCTATATACCACCCTGCCATGCTAAATTTCATTCACACCAGTAATCTGTACTGCAATGTGAAAGGAAGGTTAGAAATCAGGATCCCCGCCTCTGCTCAGTAGGCTTAACACTCATCCCCCCCTTCTTATGTGTGATTCAAAAAAGCATGTAACATTCTGCAGGCTGTGTTGGAATTGATCGATGTTACTTTTCTACAGATTTAATAAAATAGTCTATTTTAAAAAATCTGCATTTCTCCACATTTCGTGCTTCTCCAACCCCAAAGTGCATGCCAAAAGTGTATATTAAGTGCAAGTGTGTCCAAAATGCATATTAGGGGAAATTGCTTGCAAAAATGTGCATATTGGGTTAAATGCATGCTAATCATATTATGAATTTTCATGCATTTTTTAAATAAAAAAAATGATAGCAGATGTGAAAATGGGAACAATTAAATGTAAGAATGAAAAGATGAGAAACAGAGAGCCTAAATGGATAAATGTGTCCATTCCTACCAGCACAGCACCCAAAAGAATCTCATTTAAATGTCTGCTACCTCCTCCCTGATTCCAAGTTAAGACTGTCACCATGGCGTCAACATCAACACCCACCACTCAAAAAGAATTCCATCACTCTGCTAGATACAGAGTTCTGGAGAACTTAAAAGCTTGCAGACTGCTTTGTGATATTTTGGTTGACCTCATAAAAGTATTGACCATACAGTGGTACCTTGGTTCCTGAATGGCTTGATTCCCGAACAAATCAGCTCCTGAATGCTGCAAACCCAGAAGTAAGTGTTCCAGTTTGTGAACATCTTTCGGAAGCTGAATGTCCAACGCGGCTTCCGCTTGAGTGCAGGAAGCTCTTGCAACCAACCGGAAGCCACCCCTTAGTTTTTGAACAGTTTTAGGAGTTGGACAGACTCCCAGAATGGATTAAGTTCGGGAACCAAGGTACCACTATATATGGATTTTGGTTGTTGTTGTTTTTCTCATAGGACAACCTGGCTGCCTTTGCTTTTTTATGACATACTATGTGGCCCTATAAAGCAACCGCAGCAGCCCTGGTTTCTCAGTCTGAACAACTTGCTACTTGGGCATAGCTTGAAGCATCTGAGTGACCCACCCAACAACAAGCCATCACACTGAAGCAAGGAAGTTGGGGCTCAGTCCCCTGTTTCTCTCTGGCAATCCTTACATACAGTCACAACGTTGTGGCTGCACCTGTACATTAAGGGGGGTAAGCCCAAAATGTGGAAGAGGCAGGAATAGAAAAGAAGGGAAACTATTCAGTTGTGGCTATGCCAAGAAGCTGCACTTTATAAATATAGCTTGGAGATAAATGTAGGCTAGGGACACCAAGTCCCACCAACCTAAACCAAAGTCCAACAACACCTGGGTGCCATTTTTGCTACCCGAGCAGGAACTAGTGAAGAAGCAAGTGAAGTTTGTCTCAGCCATGATCCTAAGTGTGCAGGGTGTGTGTGCTTCCTTCCTTTCATGTTTCTCTGCCTCGTTCAAAATCAATATTGCACATTTCCCCCGTGGTTTGATGAGCAAGCTATCCCTGCAACAGGATAACTTGCATATCTTCCTGCCAAGAGCTACATTTAAAGAATAATATTGATATCTGTTGTTCCTGATACTCAGATATTTTTATGCTAGCTGAACTGAAAATGCTGTTTAAAAACTAAAAACAATAAAACATGCAAAGAAAAAGCTAAAGAACATCAAATGTGGAAACTTATTCATACACTTAGGAAGCTTCCTTATAACTGAGTCAGACCATTGGGTCCCTCTTGATCAGTATCATTTACACTTAATGGCAATGACTCTCAGGTATTTCAGACAAAAGTACTTCTCATTCCTACCTGGAGATGCCAGGGATTCAACCTAGGATTCAACCTGCAGCCCTTCCCCAATAGAGGACCACAGGTGATTCTTTTCTGTGATGCTTCAATTCCTATTTATCCTAATTTCCTTAAAGAGATGAGAAGCAGTACCTGTTGCCTATTAAATGTAAGTGCTGACATTAGTTATTTCCAACTACATTGAGCCGCTTTTGCTGTTGCAGAAAGGTGAATGTGGCTCTCTCTAGACTTTAATAATGTTAAAGTTTGTACTACTGAATATTGCAAACATGCAATTATAGAACCAGAAAAGCACAAAAAAGGATTGTGGAAAATCAATGGATAAAACAACAACATAATTCTGTCACTTCTTTTACCTTGCAATCGCAAAATGTGCTTTGGGAATAACACAGTTTGAATGATGTAGCATTCATTATTTTGCTTTGGTTCAACAGACTGGGAAGACAAAACATTTTATATTTGCCTTGTAATTCTGCACTGCAGGATTCTTTAAGTTTATAAATTTGATTTGGTATTGTTCTGTTTACTATTTCCTATTTATAGTTCAAATGAAAAACAATGTATTGGGAATTAGGACATGGTTTCTATTATCTGCCTGTTATCGGTAATGATGTATGAAAGCAAAAAACATATTGGATTTTAAAAGGCCAGTTGTTCATGCAAGGTTGATGACATTAAAAACTGGGTTTTGACTAGAAGTTGGATGACATAAAATTCACCAGGCTAATATATAATCATGAGTGTGCTCTATATATTGGAAAGAAATGGTCCCCCATGCTTTTGCCTAATATATAGTTTTAATACTATACTGTCTTTAAAGCAAAGTACATACATTGATGCAAACAAACTATCTATAAACCGATAGTTTGTTTTATCTATCACATGTGAAATTCACATTAAACCAAACTGATGATTTGGCTTCGGGAGGTTGACCTTCTGCCAAGGGATTTCAGACAGTCTACCTGCTCTATCCATTCTGAAGGAAATCAGCCCTGAGTGTTCACCATAGCTGCCAAGTTATCCCTTTTTTTAAGGGATTTTCCCTTATGCTGAATAGGCTTCCTCGCGAGAAAAGGGAAAACTTGGCAGCTATGGTGTTCACTGGAAGGACATATCCCGAAGCTGAGGCTCCAATACTTTGGCCACCTCATGAGAAGAGAAGACCCCCTGGAAAAGAACCTGATTTTGGGAAAGATTGAGGGCACAAGGAGAAGGGGACGACAGAGGACAAGATGGTTGGACAGTGTTCTCGAAGCTACGAACATGAGTCTGATTAAACTGTGGAAGGCAGTGGAAGACAGGAGTGCCTGGCGTGCTCTGGTCCATGGGGTCACAAAAAGTCGGACACAACTAAATGACTAAACAACAACAACAACCTGCTCTAGGAGTCTGTATTATAAGTTGCTGCCTTGTTGGCGACTGTCATTAAGTGGTTGCCAAAGACTGCCAACATAGGGTCAGAGAACGTAAGGTAGAACCCCAGCCAAGATCAGAGACTCAAGAATCATTATGGTAATAAGCGCTTGAGACTACAGTCAAGAACCTTTGTACAACTCACTCCTTTGTTGTTTCAGCAGTCAAGGAGATTGCAAAGAGCTGCCACTGGAATTAACAAGTGACAGTGGAGAAATGAGAAGTGAGAAAGGCCTAGCTCAGGGATGGGGAACCTTTTGAAGTGAATCTCCCATTATCCTTAATTATTGGCCATGCTGTCTTGGGAGATGGAAGGTTTAGTCCAACAACATCTGGAGGGCCCCAGGTTCCCATCTTTCTAACAAGATACTGTATCTCATCATTCCCTGTAATGGCTCCACCAGTCCTTTGATCTGTTTCCATTAGTTTCTTGAAACGATCAGTAAAATTGCATTATAATTGATCGATACAATGTACCATTGACAAAGACACTAATATGTTGCACTAGTACACCACTCTGGCTTTCCCTGTGCTTTCCTGGTGAGAGTTTGTGTTTCTGGAGCTCTCTCCCAAGTGCAATGTGGCCAGTTCTCCAGACATCACTTTGCTCCTTCCTGTTCTGCTATCCAATAGTATCACTCCAGACAAAACCAGAAAAAGTCAGTTTAGGAGGAGAAGGTGGCCAGAGAGAGAGAGAGAGAGAGATCCCAAACATGTGGGTCAGTATTATTTATGGTTGTTTGAAATACAACCTGCTCAAACTAGCCAAACTTGGTCTGCATTATGTTGACCTGCTAAACAATGCTTAAACTCTCTGTTGTCAAATGTGACAAGCCAAATGCTTCTCTAGGTGATGCCAAGCAGACATACATGAGCACGGTGGGTGGGTGTTTAAAGTAGTCCTACAAAGATGCTCCAAAACATTCATGATGCTATAATCTGGACCATTTTTTTCTTCCTTTTGCTCTGAGGACTTTTGGAAGAATTGTTTGCATGTCTGCAACAGAGACTTTCCTCATCAGCAGCCCTTTTCAAGAACAATAGAATCCAGACAGGATTAAGATCAGTGAAAGCAAGAGGGTGACATTTTATTCTATGGTAGCTGGAATTCATCTTTGGGCATCCTTTCTCCAGAGATCACAGTATCTTTAAATCCTTCTGCCAGTAGTTCTAACCAGAAGATCCATCTCTTCTTGAAACAATGAGGGCCTCCCACCCAAAACCATAAATGATTGGTTCAAGCTGATATGTTCCATGTTTCACTCCCAACTACTCCAAAGAGTGCACTATGGACAAAATTTTCTTCACAACAGCATGTATAAATAAGAAGAGAATTTGTCATTTTGTGTTACAAGTGACATATCTGGAAGCCATTTCAAACTTCCACTGAAAAAGCCAGCCTGGAATTTCTTCTCATCCCATATTGTTTCTGTAAATGATAATGTAACATCCTGTTTCAGACACTCAGAATGCAGCAGAATGCACAAGATGTTTGGTTCCATAAACAGAACTAAAATGAAGCGGTTGCTGGATGACATGGATCAGAGCCTCTTGCTTGGGTCAGAGAGCTGACCAACTATGTCTGTTCACCACAAATGCACTTTGGGCTTATGTTTCTTGAACAGCAGTCCTGGCAAACATATTTTGAAACGGAGAATATCACAAGCAAGTTATACTAGGGCATGGAGATTATCTTTTTACCATCTTTACTTTGAAAGGCAATTTCTCAGGAAACATCCAAGCCCCTGAACTCAGCATGTGTGTTACAGCATCTTCCAACAATGACTGAAAGACTTTAGTCAAGCACACAATGAGAGACTACCTTGAGTTTCACATATGTAACCGTCAACATAAATTGATAACTCGTCTGCTTAAAAGCTCCAAACTTAAAGCTATATATTATTCATTCCAAGATCAGAAGATTTGGGGGTACCATTACTGTATTATTGTTGTTGCTGTCATTGTTTTTGACATTTTAAAATCACCATTCAGCCAAAAGGTTCCTAGGGTGGTGTACAAATACTACCATCAAATACTGTATATCAAACATCAATATTCAAATCATATATATATATATATATATATATATATATATATATATATAATCAGAAAACTCAGCCTGTGAGAGAACCCTTCTTGAGTAATTAAGAGTTATAAGAAAGGTCCTGCTTTTCTCTTTCTCTTTCCCTCCTTCATTCACACATACACACAAAGTGCACAGCTTGAAAGCTTGCACATTTTTTGTGTTATTTTGCTGGCCTGATAAAGGTCTTACTATAATATGCATGATAGTTTCCCGATTCCTGCTCATGCTTCCCCCTGTCATGTTCCCCATTTAAGAGCATAAGAAGAGCCTATTGGTTCGGGTCCAATGGCCCATCTGGTCCAACATCCTGATCTCACACTGCCCAACCAGATGCCAGTACAGTAGGAAAACAGCAAGCAGGACCCAGCCACTGATATTCAGAAGCACTACTGCCTCAGATGGTGGAAGCAGAGAATCTGTGGAACTGAAGCACAGCAGAGAGTAGACCAGCAGCGGTACAGAGAAGAAAGCAGTTGAGCCCCACTACCAGAGTCCTCAGCTTGCCATCCCACTATTGTGAAAACCTTGATATATACCGGTAATTGAGTTCACATAGCTTCTCCTGTTCTTAGGCATGTATGTGTTACATGACAGATACATTACATTTTCAGTATGCAACTTGCATGAGTGCAGAACTGGCTAAAGCTTTATATTGCAAAGAAATCTTCATTGTTTTCTATAAAAACATAGAATCCATAAACTTCATTTTTCCTTCTGTTGTGGTTTATGGTAAAACCTTGCATACCTCCTGTTCCAATGAAATGATTTTACCTGCTTAATTTCTTTGTCAGGTTTGAATTGCAAAAGGGCAGTTCTAGTTAATGTAACTTTTGTGCTGAGTGTTATTCGTAGGGGCGCAGCACAGAGAGTTATCTAATAGATGTCTGGTCAAAGATTGTTCTGTGACCTTGCCAAAACAAGCCTACCATTTTTTTCATGTGTATGTAATTAGACATGGAACCTGAAGGTTTCTTATCATTTTTTGGACTAGTAGCCCTTGATAACCTTAACCTCCAAGAATTTGTCTTTTAAAGTAATCTAAGCGAGAGGCTATCACCACATATTGGGGGAAAGAACTATAACACCTGAAGTTTTTTGTTCTAAAAGTTAGCCATGTAAAATGTATCCTTTGAGCTTCTAAAAAATGCAGGCTTCATTTCACCCAAGTTAATGAGAGTACTATCACAATGTCAAAAGAACACAGAGTACTTAATAATGGTCATTGTGTCTATGTCTTAGATACAGTCTTTCCCCCTTTTTAAGACGTAGTCATAATATAAGACATAGCAGGATTTCTAAGCAGTTGCGCGATATAAGCCATAACCCGAAAATAAGACATAGTGATAGACCCTTCCCCCCTCCCGCCAGCCAACTCCCCCCCATAAAAATCTCTCCCCATGTTACTGTCACTCCAAAGACACGTATTTCTTTTAAAAGCTTGTAAAAATGCACCGTAGAGCCGTTGCTGCAGCCTCGTGATTTCCCCTCCCGTTTCTGTAAGCATTTTTTAAAATACCTGTAAAAGGATTCCAAAATATTTTTTTTAGCTAGGCTGTGTGAGCTCTACTTGGTGAAGAGGAGAAAAGTTGCATTTGCGGTGGGGAGAAGATGAAAGCACGAGGAAAAAAAGAGGGGCGATTGAAGACGCTGCCTTCCCCTTTAGGGAGAGACTCTGTGTGCGCGTCTCTCCCCCCCCCCCCGCCTCTCTCTCTCTCTCTCTCTCTGTCTCTCTCTCTCTCTCTCTCACACACACACACACACACACAGCCCACCTCTCGCTTCCCCCCAGCTTTCCCCCTTTTAATAGCCTTTTAAAAAGTGAGGATTCTTTTTTCTTTCTATTGCTTGTCTGTAGAGCTTCCCCTTTAAGGATTTGTACCAGTACCGGGATCGCTGCCGGTGGCGCAGTCCTTGCCTTGGGGATTAAGGACTTCCCCCTTCTTGCTGTTTAGGAGCTGCTAAACACTGCCCTAAACCCTACACAAAAGTTAACATTTTGTGGGTAAGAGAAACACGGACGGGTTGTTAGGACCAGCAGATTATCTCACCCCGCTTTCCTACTGGCTCAATTGCTACTTAATTGCTACCATTTACCATCTTAATTGCTGCTCAGCTGGCTTCTTTGTTTTCTACAGTATCTCAGCCGGTAGCCTCTTTGCTATCAGTGCTACAAAGTGCTACATTGTTGGAACTTTCGCTCTTAAGTCTTGGGCAGTTGGCTGGCTGGTAGAAATCCTTATTTGCGTTACGTATAGGCTACTGCTACGACTGCATCACACAGATAGATTCCATTATACTGTACTGGTTTAAATTTAAGAAGCTCCAGTGTAGCAGATTGCTATTAAGTGAGTCCCCACCTGGGAGGAGAGAGAGAGAGAGCAGCCCTTCGGAGGAGCTCCCTCCCTCCCTCACGATCATCCCAGGGCCGGGGAGAGAGGGCTGGGCCAGCGATGCACACACCTCCCTTCCCTCAGACTCCCTCTCATGGAGCTTGGTGGTGGCTGTTGCCCGTCATTTTCTTTCAGTCAAGAGTCCTGCCCCGCAGGGAGCCAGTGAGCAAGAGGGGCACTGCTCCTGATGTAATAAAAATACCGGTAAGACATTCCCTGAAAATAAGCCACCCAGTGTTTTTTTGAGGAAAAAAAGTTATAAGACGGTGTCTTAAAATGTGGGAAAGACGGTATCTGTTAAAGCTCTAATACTCCTACACAAAATCTAATAATTACAAAAAGGCATAGTACTTCAAGTTAATATAAGCATGGAAAATTCATTTTTAATTAACAACATTAAACAAATGTGAAGTTAGAGAAGAATCTCAATGCAGAATATTGAGGAAAATTGATTCATTGCTCAAAAATAAATCTGAAACATTAGAAGACTGCATCTGATTTAAAGGGAGAGACAAAATGTTTGAGTGGCATATAAAATGCAGGCATCCCTAATTATTCACCTTGACAGAGCCAACACAAGATATCAGATCATGCACAAGATATCAGATCATACCCATAACCCTGGGAAAATACAGTTTCTGAATTTTGAACATCATTGTTCTTCAGCATGCCTGGGTTTGGTATTTTGGTGCAACTCTCACTGCAGACAGGACAGATGAAAGATTTAGATCCAGTTTCAAATTCCAGTTCTCTTTGGTGTTAGAGAATTGAGGGTTTGATGAAGCCACACACAATATAAATTCAATAACTAAGGGGGGAAATAAGCTATTTTTAAAGGGATCATGTGTGTTTCACTACAACAGTAAAGCTGTATCCCAGTACAGTGGTACCTCGGTTTATGAACACAATTGGTTCCGGAAGTCTGTTCATAAACTGAAGCGTTCATAAACTGAAGCGAACTTTCCCATTGAAAGTAATGGAAAGTGGATTAATCCGTTCCAGACGGTCCGCGGAGTAACCGTTCATAAACTGAAGCGAACTTTTCCATTGAAAGTAATGGAAAGTGGATTAATCCGTTCCAGACGGGTCCACGAAGTACTTAAACTGAAGCGTTCATAAACTGAAACATGGGTGTAATTGGTTCCGGAAGTCTGTTCATAAACTGAAGCGTTCATAAACGGAAGCGAACTTTCCCATTAAAAGTAATGGAAAGTGAATTAATCTGTTCCAGATGGGTCCGCGGCGTTCATAAACCGAAAATTCATAAACCGAGGTGTTCATAAACCGAGGTTCCACTGTATTGTCTTTTAAACATTTGATATTTAATTCAATGTATCAATCATCACAGGATGGTTTTCCCTTTGTCATCCTATGCATTCATCTCCCTTTTCTGTTTCATATCTTTCCCCTGCTTAGCTTCTGCAGAGTTGAAATTTATGAATTTGCTCAATTGTACTTTCACATTTTCTTTTCAATTCACAGACAACAATCCATGCATGGAAGCATGCTTTCTTCATTAACTGTGCTGCAGTGAATGCAAAAAAACTAAGCAAACTACCTTTCCTCCAGCCACTAGCTTCAATACATTCCATTGCATTGTCAGGGTAAGGAAATGCTATTTGCACCAGAACTCTCATAGAGTCTATGGGGGGAGGGTTGAGGGAGCAGGAATGCAGCTGGATCGTGTCTATGCATCTCCTGTTGATTGTCCAGGTGATCAGTCCATCATACCCACAGGTAAGAACCTTATAAGAGTCTTAGTGAATTGTACCAAAGGTCCAACTAAGCACAGCATCCACTTCACAGAGCAGCCAAACAGATCTCTCAGGACAGTATCCCACTCCCCAACAACTGCATAGCTATCATGACTAGTAACCACTGATTGACTTATCCTCCACAAAGTTGAACATCCTAGCATGCATACACATAGGTCCATGTGTATGTGTGATTAAGGTGGCAAATAGATGCCTCACTGGAGGCCTTTGCTGGCAAAGAGAAGCATCGCTGGTGTGTATATGGGGGTTGCATGACAGAAAGCAGCTGCTGATTATTTTCTCACCCGTGGTAACAAACACTAGCCTGGAGCAGGCATGGAGCTGAGGACTTTCTGCACTGGTCAGCATGAACTAACTCACTCAACTTTAGATTGCTTTCCCTCTGTTTCTATGTGATGTCAGTAATTTGTTGCAATTCCTCACTGTCTGTGGAAACCCTAAATGTTCCCTATGTGGAATGGTTGTTAGACACTGAATCTCTTGTTATGCCTTTCCTTTGCCAGTACTCTCTCAGTATGTTTTTGATCAAGCCCTGCTCTTGACACTTTTATGATTTCCCCCCAAGTTGGTTTATTTTCACCATAATTAATCTTTCTTTTCTTGGAGGTTCCAAGACTCCCACCATTCAGTAAAATTGATGGCATCCTCCATTTCCAAGTTGATATTGATCTCAAGGATTCTCCATTTACTTGCCAGCTGTTTTCCACCAAAATTGCTACCTAATCAGGCTTGTTTTTTTTAAAAAAATAATAATCCAGCCAAAGTCTTTTTATTAAAGATTCATTTTAGCAGGAGACATTGGCCGGTAACCTTGAAATTTCTGTTTTTTTCTTCATAATCCTTGTCAGATGGAGATGCTGTGTAGTCAAAATAAGAAGACAATCACTCTAGTATAGGCAATGAGTCGACAAGCTTGTGACTCAAGGGCACATTTTACAAGCAATTTATTCTTTATTTCACACCAGAGGTTACACATAAGGAGTTGATGGCATTAGAGGGCCAATTCCTACAATTTTACATCCAAGGCAGAGCCACTTATTCTTTCTGCCACCAGAGGAGCTTATCAAGAGCAAGGCATGCCAGGGGGAATGGGCTGTCTTTTGAGGAAAGATACAGATGATTTAGGAGGACAGGAGTCTGCTTTACACTGAAACAGACCAGTATGGTCTACTCGGCTAGTGGCTCTTTGGGGATAAAAACGGAGGAGGGGGAACCCACTAGTGGCATCCAGACATCAAAGCTGAGACACTCGGGACAAAACAGCACTGACACTGACTGCTTGAAGGAAATTGATGTACCTATTTTGTTGTATTGCTGGCTGCAAAGTGGAGTCTATATGCAGGGGCATATAGGTGTAGAAGGGAAGGCTAAGTTTTCTTCTTTCTCCCACGGTCCCAATAAAAATAGCGCCACTAAAATACAAGTAAAAAGTCTGCCATATTAGCCTGATCCACATGCTTATTAACTTGAAATGTGTAGTGAGATGTTACTTCCACACTATGAAACCATTTGTCCTCTTTTTTCCTCTTCCATTCTCCTCTCTCTAACCAGACCCAATGGGGCACTCCTGCCATTCTCCTGTCTTTCTCCACCAAAAACAACAAAGAGCCAAAACCCCATGCAAATCACTAGGACATGAACAATGTTCATCTGGAACACTGGATTTCTATGAGGACAAATTTGGAATCCAGATGCAATCTGTCCATAACCTGAAAATAGCTGACTATTAATGACAATAAAACATACCCAGCCAGTCTAGCACCATGTCTAGTTTGGCCCTAAAAAAGCTGACATGTTTGGAAAGAAAATGTGTTCAAGTCTCTACAAAGTACTCAACTTGGCTTGCTGAACTATCCAATATATATGCTACCAAGGCAAATGATCAATGTACTTAAATGCCTAGGACATGACCCAACCCAAGTTAAGCATTTTAAAGGGTAAATTCTGTTCAGAGTTAGGGATGCTTAAGCCCATTAATTTCAATGGGCTTTTGCGTGCTTAACCCTGGATAGGGTCAGGTTGCATGGCCATTGACTTCACTAAAGGATGTTTTAAGTACACACACTTAACCCTCAGAATTAAATCCATGGAATTTGCAAGAGCTCAGCTTCATCTGAATTGTGCCCCTAATTTAATTACGAATGGCATGCTCTTATTTTGAATTTTTCAAATAATTTAAAGCTAATTGTTCATGCTTTAAAGTTTTCAACATGTTGAACTATACTGGTTGTCCAGAACTGTAGCGGTTAGGACATTTTAATGTCCTGCCATGTCTGTAATGAAGTATAATAAAAATTACAAGGCACTTTTTGTTGATGCTTGGAAGTTGAATAAGCAGTCAGGAGAGAATTTCCTTTTTCTTTCAACCAAGACTTGGAAGTCTGTGGCCCTCCAGCTAGTTAATAAAAAATGTTTATCTCCTACCTTTTTATTCCCATAACCATTCTGATGTTGCATGCATAAAATTTCAGCTTCCTAGTGGCATAGTTCACTTCAGCATGCTTGGTTGTGGGGCCTTAAGAGCAAATGGAAATCAATCATGCAGGGCCTCTCTGGTTTAAAGGCAACATGGCTGGAGTTCTTATATTATAAATCATTCATGTTGAAAGGTGGGTATAGAGTCATAATCAAAATGAGTGGGTCTGGGAACAATCTTGGCTGTGCACAAAAAAAATCATGTGAACCTTTCACACAGAAGTTTGAGCACTGATTCATTACAATGAGGCACACATTTGTCCTGACTTAATCTGAGCAGAAATGCCACACAACTTTCAAATGTTGAGCCTTTAAGAGCAAAAACACTTGATGCTAAATCCATGCGTAATATTGTTGTTTAGGAGCCAAACAGTCTACTACGAGATAGTAGTCAGTGGGTTGCATAACTGATTAACAATTATTCTAGGGTTTCTGCTGAATCAAAAGGATCAGACTAAAAAGCCCAGCATGCTATTATGGTGGACCGTAGACATCCTTGAGTCCTGTTTTTCAACCTTAGGTTCCCAGATGTTGGACTGCAGCTCCCATCATTCACTTTCAGTGAAGCGAATGTTCAGGGACAGTGGGAGTTGTAGTCCAAAAGTATAGGTTGTACACTAACCTAGAGAGCGGACAAGATATAGAGCAGGAAGTATGCATCCCTGGGACCAACAAGCCGAGGACAAAGAGTTATGTATAGATCATGGATGTTTCTGCCCATACAAAGCCTAATTTCATGTTCCCCAGAAGCTTATATGGTTTTACCATGTCGTGGTGAACCCATGAGCTGCCTCATGTGCCTAGTCCCTGCCCACTGCTATATAACAACAGTGGATGATGGGCTGTTCAGGATCAGGACTCTGGTTCATGGGAAGCATGACAGTTAAAACCTTCCCCCACTTTAGTCCTGGTGACCTCCCCAAGATGCTTTCATATGAATCAGGACAAACACTTCCACTACAACCAATATGTAGATATAGGAGAAGGAAATAAGATATTGCAAAGATGGACTGATGAAGAATTTTTAAGTGTAAGAAGGAGGCATGTGTAAAGAGCACAGTTAAAAGCAAAATTGACATGGATGCTTTAGTTGAGATTCCTGCATTGCAGGGATTTGGACTAGATGGCCATTGGAGTCCCTTCCAACTCTGTGATTCTGTTTCTTCACGCAACACACCCCAAACCAGATTTTGTTAAGGTTTAGTTTTAAATTACATTTTGCTTCTTTTGCCCCAAGTGTTAAAAAGGCAAGCAACCACATGAACTGTAAACATAACTGGAAATGCCTGTTGAAACATCCATGTAACAACATTCTAATATTACATTACAGTATTTGACACGTTTCAAGATCACATTCAGATTTTCTGCTATTATATCCATTTACTAGTATGTTTCATTGAAATATCAATATTTATTTATTTATTTATTGCAGCAAAACAAGCATCAAGAAACTTTTCATTACTTTGGAATGCCATGAAAGTAAAGTAGCATTAGCCATTCACAAAGCAGCCTGACAATATTCTTCCAACAAGCTTGTGGTATCACATAAATACAGCCAAGACATCTTCCCTTTAATCCAGAAGTGACCTAAGAGTCCACTTTATCCCACAATGCTCTGTGAAATAAGCCTGACAGATCTGAGAGCCAATATACACACTCCAGAGGAAACCACCAAGGCTTCTTATTATTAAATGGAATAAGAAGGCAATGAGACTGTCTCAGTTTCAGCTTTTTTGAGGAAGAAATTCATATTCATTCAGCGTATCTTAAGTCTTTCATCAGCTTAGATAACAAAGCATGTCCTCTACTCCAAATGTTTAAATGGTGCAAAGAGAATGGGAAGAATGGGAAGTTAGGGAGGAAGGTAAGGGAGGGAGTTTCATTCTCTTATAAAACTACAATTTTCAGGATTATCTGCGTGAAGTGTAACAATTTAACCAGTTTATTTTTTATATGCAAATATTAGGCTTGCAGCACCAGGCTTAGAGTTTGTGTTTCTACCAACATACCACAGGATACAAAAATGCTATGCTTCTTATCTTATTACAACCAACCTTTCTGTCTTCTGTGGGGCAAATTCTCAACAGGAAGCTGGTGTATATTGAGACAACCCACTGGGGGGAAAGATGGATTTTTCTGGGGGGGGGGTTTCTAGGAAAAAAACACAGATTTTAAAGTTGCTTTTTAAGTGCTTTTACATATCGAAAGTCGCTTTGTTACTTTAAGAACATAAAATGCATCATGTATAACTTGATTTGCGCGGCCAGGCAGAGTCCCCCAAAAACCCAGGCAGCCCCTGAGCAGAATAACAACACAGGACAACATTCTATGGGATTAAAAATTGGCCACAACTTTATTACGATTCAGATGTACGAGACCTTGGCTCAGGCATCGGGCGTTTATCCTTCCCAGCCCCCAACCGGTGGTCTGGGTAATTTCGGGGTTATCCAGCATGTGTGGGGGTTGGGCTAGCTCTGGAGAACATATGCTCAAGCAGATAGCCCACCTGCCCCTTTTCGACGCCGCTGGAGGGGGAGGGCAATGACGGCCTCTGGGTGTATGGTCAATTTCTCCCCCTTAGACCCATTTTCAGGAACCCTGGTATCGCCGCCGCAATGGGGCGGGGGCCCCCACACACCCCATTTATGTAGATGACTAAAGGATTCCGCCCAAGGCCTGCAACCGCCAAAGTTGTGACGAATTGCTACGGGAAAGGGGAAACCTGCCAATACAGGGAAATTCCTTTCCAGCCCTTCAACAACGGCCTTGTCATAGCAGCGCCTGCATGTGTGTACGCCTGTGGAAGAGGAAAAAGAAAGGTTAACCTGTAATGCAAGCATTAATTTTGTGTGTGGAGGGTGGGAAATCTCTGGAGCCGTCGGCTGCTTCCCGGGAATTTGACCTGAAACCAAGAGTAAATGAAATTTATTGTATGCTTGTCAGTTTCCATAGGTTAGCCCCATAGCTTAATGGAAAAGTGAAGACTTGAGAGGCATAATGCTGTGTGGAATTGAAACATTAACTATCACATACCCATATACTTATTCGCTCAAAAAAAATAATGTAAGACCTTGTTGTGGGTATTAATATATTCTCCCTCCAAATCCTTAAAAGCCGTCACTGAGTTAAGGTTGGTTTGTTTTTCCAGCTTGCCAGATAGACACTGGTGTGTTCATCTTTAGAAAATGATGCATGATCTGAGGACCAGGTTTGCAGAGGCACTGAAACTCATTTCAGTATCCAGCTACTTCCAAGAAGAAAAACATTTATCAACTCAATTAAAAAGAATGCACAGAATAATGTCCCAGACATTAAAACCCCAATATTGCTATACACAGAGGAAATTTTACTATTTATTTTCTGTTACATTTCCAGGCCTAGCGCGCCACTTGATATTATACTTCCAAACAGAAAGAAAAACCCTACACAAACTTAGGATAGCCATAAAGCTTTATTCCTCAGCCAACAATATCATCAACGAAACTTCCAATTTCCTTTGTTTTCAAGTTCCATGTAAACCCCTTGTTGCCATTTAGCATGACTTTTTAAAGCACTGTTTCCATGCACTGGAATAGACAATATTATGATCTGTTGCAAAATAGCCTGACCACAAATTCACGTTTTGTGCTGTTAACATGCAATTCTAGTCAGACAAAATCTATCTTGCTTTGCTATATCCTCCATTTTGACCTTTATCCCATGCTTATTTCCTTTAGGAAAAGAAATGAAATGTGTATGCAAAAGTATTATTTTACCAATTAGTTCTTGAACTAATTCATTAAATCTCTAGCCCCTGCCCCGCACCCCAGACTCACACACATTCCACAGATGAATACAAAACAGCTTTCCATGTTTATCCAAATATTAAGTGTGCCAGTTCAACCACCTGAACCTTGATAAAGAAAACTACGTTTCATAGATTGGTATATCTCAAATCACATTCTTCAGTTCACACCCTAGCTGCTATAACCCACCAAGTCCCAAGCTGGGCTCAGATGGAATGCACAAAGCTAACCAGGGAACAAAATAGCTCATCCAGCCATTTGCTACGGAAGACAAATAGCCTAGGACAATATATCCTCCCAAATCCAAAAGGCTAAGTTAACTGAACTCTTGACAATTTGCAAAACCCATCAGCAAAACAGAGTAAAGGGCTTTGCACAGTTCATACTACCTACCAGCTTGGCCTCAATCCACAGAAAACTAATGGTGCTTGGATTCTGTTGAAATTACTCAGACATTTTCTGTGGCACCCAGCCTCTTATTGTTGCAGGCCCTAATCTTATCCCATAGAATCCACTGCAGTGCAGAATCAGCCTGTTCTGCATTGTACAATGGTACCTCTGGTTACAAAGTTAATTTGTTCTGGAGGTCCGTTCTTAACCTGAAACCGTTCTTAACCTGATGTACTATTTTAGCTAATGGGGCCTCCCGCTGCTAATGGGGCCTCCCGCTGCTGCTGTGCCGCCGGCACACAATTTCTGTTCTCATCCTGAGGTAAAGTTCTTAACCTGAGGTACTATTTCTGCGTTACCAGAGTCTAACCTGAAGCGCCTGTAACCTGAAGTGTCTGTAACTGTAAAGATACCGTTGTATGTGCAAACTGAATTGTGCATCTTTGAAATTCAAAAATGTGCTAGGTTTCACTACAGCAGTGATTCAAAGCGTCAAAATACTCAGAAGTGAAATCTAAAAGGTGAAAGGGATTATTTGCCTTTATAGTTGCATGAAAGCTAAATTGTACTTCTCAGCAGTGCTTTGAACTTCATTGCCCGTCTCCTTTTTTTAATCCAAACAACCTCCACCCACTCACACCATTAAAATCCACTTTGGTTTATGTATCTTTGGCAAATGAAAATCTAACAACTGATGCCACATTTGTTATGAAAGGAAATGGCCACTTTGTGAACATAAAGGCTGCATTGTCACCCTAGCACAGCCTTCGTCATGTGAAATGTCATTAACCTGAGGTAATAAAACCTTCTATAAATGGCACTTTCCTCAGGAACAAGGGCCATGCCTGCCAAACCATCATGTGGTTCCCAGTTTTACATTTGCTCAGAGTAGTAATTCAGCAGCACGATTGCCTCTTTGTAAGAAGCATCTACAATAAAATAATTTATGGCTTTAATTAGTTTAGGTGCTTATTTCTTTTGCATTGGAGGCCTTAAGGGGGTCAGTTAGTGATGCTTTGTGACCAGATTCATGGTAGGTTTAACTTACCTGGTTAATTCTTCACACCAAGTGATGCAGAGGGTTTTTTTCTGAGTGAGGTAGGGCATTATCACCCTATTCTTAACTGAAAGTGCTCCCCCCATAGGTAGCTCTCAGAGGGGAGCCAGTGGTCGTGCCAAGAGTCAGAAATGAAGGCCAGACCAGAGCTACAAAGTCCATTGCTGCCTAGGAAAATCTCTGCTGAAACAGGAATTATTTTATAGCCCTGCCTCTGGAGGAGATTCCAAAAACCACCATGAGTGGGCAGGGCCAGTCCAGAGCCAGAAAATAGTTCACTGCCAGGAAGGTACTGGAAAAGGAAAAAGGTAAATGGAAGGTGTGTCAGACAAAAATAAACATCTTAAGACAAGAATGGGGGACGTTTGGCTCTATCTATGTGGTTGAACTTCAACTCCCATCAACCTAACCATTAACCACCATTAATGTTGAGGCTGGGGCTAATGGGTGTTGTAGTTTAGCCAATGATTCCCCCCCCCCCCGAAAAAAACCCCACTCATTCTGAGGAATTGTTGAAGGTGTTTATAGAGGAAGCAATGTGGGGTATAGGGCAAAAGGAAATCAGATGCCAGGAGCCACAATAGAAATTGATCTGAGATGGGAAATAAGAGATGGGAAATGTGGTTTAGCAAAAAGGTGGATACCAACAGAGCAAATAGAGAATCAGGAATGCAGAAACAGAAAAGGGAAGAAAAGCTGGAGGTGGCAAGTTCTATGAATTTTAATTATTGTGAATTGTGCAAGCCCTCACAAGGTAGCTGGCAAAAAAAAAGTTAAAAGCAGAACATAATATATAATATGTTTTTTAAAAAAAACATGTATTGAACAATGTGTTAAAAAGTCAAAAACTATATTCAGTTGTATCCAAATCTTCTCTAGATGATTGGTGGACAGGAGGGGGTGGATTTTATTTTCATTTTTTTAATGTCCTCTCCATTCCACTTATTGCCAGCTGAGCCTGAGAAACACCATTACTGTATTGACTTTAAACTGCTGTGTTGTTTTTAAAAAGGCCAGTTCTAGGTTATTTTCTTTATCACAAATTGTCTCCACATAATTTAGCAGAATTTTACAGAATTATAATTCAAAGTAGCTATTGCTACTGAGTTTCTGTTAAGTTTTAGCCCTTTTCCATTATAGGTTTTGTTTAATACATTTTTGTACCTCTGAAATATTCTCAGTATTAAACGCACCATCAAGTGGCCAAAACCATAAGCCTTCTGAGATCTCTAAGCAATCTTACTCCAGCACTAGAAAATTTACTGTGAGGAGTATGGGGAGTAATCTGGTATTGGCAGCGAGAGTGACTAGATGACCTAATAATTTCTTCTTACTACTTTCGATGAGATGATGAATAAGGACCAGCCCTTTTAATAAATTGCTATGTGCACAGACAGGAAGCCATCCAACTGCTTCTCAACTGGCTCCAGTAAATTTAAAGTCAATTCCAAATATACCCAACGTATTCTCTGAGGTCAATGCTTTTTGCAGCCCAAATGGTGTCATCAATGCACAAGAGGAAAGTTTCAGCAGGCTTGAGGGATCTCCAAGGTTTGCAGAAGTACAAAGGACCCTGGGGGAGGGGGAGGGTTAACCCTAAAGAAAGGAATCCAAAAACAACTCCTTGAGGGCTGAGTATGCTCAGGGGCCATAGAATGTTACCTGAATGTTGGGGGGGGGGACACAGAAAAATGGAATAGGGAAGAGAATGGAGAATCATGGAAGATGGTAAAGTTGGCTGGCTGGAACTCTCAACAGGAACAATCCACACTGCAATAGTTAGTGGAAGGTTCCACTTGTGACATCTCATTTGTGTGTCACTGTTGCAATACGATGTGTTAGTCAGAGTACATAAATATGCACATGTGTTTGTGTGTATCTAATTCAACGTCATACAAATTAAAGTAAATTTGGACATTTCTGCATGGTGAGGTCACTTAGTCAAATATCATATGGCCACCAGCCAGAAAACTGGATTGAACTCAGCATGACTAGTGTGTGGCTTTTGAATTCTCTTTTGAATCAAACTTCCCCAATCCCACTTCCAATTCTGAAAGTTAAAGGAGGCTCCAACCAGCTTTGTTCTGTGGTTTGGAGCCTGGACTTGGAGAGGAGAACAGTTGTGGGGAAACACTGAAGGGCAATGAAATCAACAGAAATAAATTAGTTGACTTGTGACTAATTCGTCCCACTGATTTTGGTAGGACTTAAGCATAACTAATTTTGTTTAAATGTGGGCCCTTGTATGTTAAAAGATTTTTATTTTGGCCAGTGTTATTTATGGATAAATATGTGAAAGGGTGTTTTGTGATTTCTTAAATAAAAAATAAAAAAGCACAGGGAGGAAATAGCTACAGTAGAGCTTTAAAAAAAATACCAGCATGGTTCAGCCAAAGTTTAGCATTATTAAGTCCTGCTGATTTCAAGGGCACAGTAAGACTAAAGTGTGGTTTACTTTGGCTGAATTGCACTTTGTGGTTAAAATACAGCTGAAAATTCAAATCAATTTTAAAAATTATAGAATCTCAAAACATCAAAAACTTAGTTGGTCTTTAAGGAGCTACTGAAGGAATTTTTTTATTTTGTCAAAACATCAAGTTTACTCAAAATACCAGTTTAAACCACTGGTATTGAACTCAAACATTTTAGTAGATTCTATTTGCTGGTATATCCTGAGAAGTTTTGTAATTGTATATGTAGAACTACAAACAATAACCATCATAATAATTTGCATTTATTTTGGCCCATTTTGAAGAAAGTAAATGGGGCACTAATTGCAATAGGTGGCATCTATCATTAGTCATAACCCAGAGGAGATTCATTGAAATCAATGGATTTAATGTAAGCCAAATAAGTCTACTCTGAGAATGATTTAGTTGGATAATGGTCATTGGTTTCTCAGTAATGTGTCCTATTGATTTCAATTGGAATAAAGCACAAATAACTTTATCGGGATTTGGGCATTTAAAAAATATTGTGTCAATCCATCAAGAACAGGGGTAGTCAATGTGTGTCCTGAACTCCTGACCTACCTGTCAGCAAGACGGCCCAAAGTTCCAAGCCTGAGGGTCGATGCACCCTCAAGTGAAGTCCAAAGTCTGAAGTTCGGGAAACGGGGTTCAGGGTCAATCCAAGTAGCCTAGTCCAAAGTCCAGCAATCAGGATACGGTCCAGAGTCAAACCTGAAACACAGTCCTGTGGAGGTCCAGGAGCATCCAAGTCAAGATTCATCAACACGGGCAGTTAAGCAGACCTCAGCTCTGCTTACCTTTTGTTCTTTGCCTGCTGATTGCAGCATCTGGGCTTGATGAGGCATGGGACCATCACCTGCTCCAAGCCTACTCCAGCTGAGGAATCACACACCTCCTCCCAGAGTTAGTGAACCCCACCTGGTCAGCTAGGGAGCTGAGCTGCGTGCCCTTGCCACCTTCAGCCTCATGTAGCGCCCCTCCTGCTGTTCCCTATGCCTCAGAGCCTGCCATGTTTGTAGAGACAGCTCAGCTGATGGGTCCTGCTGCTCTGGTTCCTGTGCACTGACTGCCATCCCCTCGCCATCCTTTGTCACCCCATGAGTACGTCCTACATCAATCTTTCCTCCACCCTCAGCTTGCTCAGGTGTGTCCCAGGCCCAGCTACATCCCTCGCCAGGATTCCCTTTCTCTTCCCCATCATCCTGCCAGTTCATGACAATGTATTGTCTTCTGCATGGTTTGGACTGCAAATCCCGTTACCTCATGGTGACTCGGTTTGATGGTAGTTGTCCCAAACATCTAGAGGGCACTGACATTGGCTACCACTGATCTAGAAGATGTTGATACTTGTAGATGTTGATAGTTGTTGGCAATGCTTGTTATAGAAATTAATTGCTCACCCACCATTTGGCATTAAAATTATAGGCATTCAGCACAAAGAGAATAACTTTATTCCCCAGAACTTGTGGACAACAGAGAAGGGAGATTGAGTGGAACAAAATAACATTAAATTTAATGAAAAAGTAAAAGGGTGTAAGTGAAAACTAGTTCACGGAAATCACAGCATATTTTGAAGCACAGCAGGCAGGGATATCTGAAATAAATAGATTGTCCATGGAAAGCTCACAAAACCACTAGTATTTAACATCTCTGTCCAACTTGGAATTGTCTTTCTCCATTAAGATGAGATTTCCTTAATAGTGTGTGTTACCTTCACACCCCATGCGTCAGCTAACCCACTTCCTGAAGGAAAGTAGCTTCCCTCAACCCACACTCTTACTTATCCTACATACTTTTTGTGTTTAAGTCTAAAATTGTTTTGCTATTTTATTTGGAATAAGCCATCTTCTTCTTGACCCACTTGAGACACAATATGGATTTCTGGCAGCCAAAGAAAGTTACCAACTTGTCTTTCACAAGCTGTTCTTGATGGATCGGCTGTCCTGCCAAATGAATGGAATGAAGATTAATTTCAATAATAGAATTCAAACGACATCCTTTCCCCAACTATCCAGTGATTATTACCTCTGTGGAAATCCCCCTGAAGATTGCAGGATGTGTGGCTGAAAGGTAGGGAGCTGTAGAAGAAAACCACATAACAGGGAGAGCAGTCTGATAGGAAGTTCTCTTTTGGATTCATGGTGCTTTGGAGCCAAAAAAAGCATCTGGAAAGGAGACAAAGAAAACTCTCTTCTGAGATAAACTTCAAACTATACTCACAGGTTTCCCCTTGATTTCTTTAACTGCTCTCTTTTCACACATAACTAAGGGGATGTTTTCATACTCTCACAACCAACAGGTGAGATAGTTGAATGTAAGTAAAGAGTCATTAGGCAAGCTTAAAACAAAGTGACTTAGGCAGCAATCCAGGTTATTTTCTATGAATTAACATATTATATGTTCTCAAACATGAGTCCCCCTATGCATCTTGGCTATCAACAGAAGGGCAGAGCAACCTTATTGTTTGGGACAGCAACCACTACATCCAAAATTCTGCTTTGGTGTTCCTCTTCCATTCCTTACCTTATTCCACCCTACCCCACTGACGGCAGTGGGATGAAATTGCTGTAGCTGCCTAACAGAGGAAATAACCAGCAAGCAGCTTTAATAATGTGCATGATTCCCACAACTGAATGAAAGATTTTAACAAGGAAAAAGGAATAGGACAGAGGAGGGGAAAGCAAACTCTAATTCAAGGTCTCAATCCAGCTCATGGGTTAATTTTGGCCCTCAAGAACATTTTCCCAAAATCATGCCCACTTGTGACATCATCTGCTGGACAGATCAGCAGGGTTAAATCTTGCCCTGGCTGAGTGTTCCTGTTCCCAGCAGAGAACAGAGGCACACTGCCCAACTGCAGGATGGCATGAAAACCCCTTTCTGATTTGGGGGTGGGGGGGCTTTCATTTTAGCAGGGGATTCATTGCTGGTGTTCCATGCAAACCTCTTCCTAAAACAGAAGGAGATTTGCATCAGAACCCTCTGCTAAAGCAAATGAGAAGTGACCTTCATTTTAGCAGGGTTTGCATCAGAATAAAATTCTGAAAATGATGGTGGGAAACATCAGTTTAATGGTGCCTTGCAAAGTGCTTTCAAGCCCCAAATTGCACCTGATGTCATTAGGATGTCAGGTTGGCAGCCACATCCACCTGTCAAATTTGGCTCAAGGAGCCAAAAAGCTTCACCAAACCTGTGTTAAAGTTATAACCAATGTCTGTGGTGGTTCTGGCTGTTTTGCCCTTAAGGAGAAGCCCCGCCTGCCCCACAATCCATCTATCAGTCAGTTTGCTGGAGGACATTTAGAATCTTCAGGGGGGGAGGGCTTGTCAATATTAGAGCAATGAGTTTTATTAAACCGCACTTTGCCCGTTTCACAAGATAAGCCAAGTACTGATCATTGGGGCACGGTGTGCAGGCAGAGAATTAAGAGTCAAGTGCATAATGTGCTGTGCTGTTCAGAATTTTCAGATCACTCAAGGTCAGTTCCCATTGTCTGTGATATAAACATTATGGTGCGGTTCTCTTATTTTCCTTCATACCAGACTGCCATATGTCTATAAACTGCTTTCAAATTCACCCGTTTCTCATTTATTTGACCTGATTGTGTTGGAATTCTATTAAAAAGCAAGCATGTTACTTAAAATATACTACAATGCGCAGATCTTATCATTACTGTTGCTTTATGTCCACATGAGCTTTTGGTGCATGCTTTATATTAATATGGTGCATGATATCTGCAAGTGCTGTTTTACAATATATATGCCATAATAGAGGATTATTATTTTTTTGCTGAAGTTAAATCTTAGAATAAGATGGGAGCACTTCCAAGAAAATCTCCTCATGAACAGGCGTCTTTTAATAGATTTCTTTTTAAACTTACCAGACACTTTATAAGCCAGCATGGGCTTGTTTCAACCCAATTAATAATGCAAAGGTGAGAGAAAACCAAACAAAAAGAAAGGGGGAAAAACAGTTGTGACTTTTGGGTGGTTTGGTTATGGAAGCATCTTACAAAAGTTGTGCCATTTCTAAAAGCTCCAGGTTTCTTTTTAGTGACTGCTGGGTTATTTAGAACAGGGCTGGGGAACCTCAGGCACAAGACCAAATTTGGCCCTCCAGGGATTCAAATTTGTCCCGCCCAAACTACACTCACTTGCCTTACATTTATGTTGTGGGGTAGAGGTTAGGCTGAGAGGCAGTGATTGGCCCAAAGTCACCCAGTGAGTATCAGGGCTGCATGGGGACTTGACCCCTGGTCCCCCAGGTCCTATTCCAGGCTTCCCCAAACTCAGCCCTCCAGATGTTTTGGGACTACAACTCCCATCATTCCTGACCACTGGTCTTGCTAGCTAGGGATGATGGGAGTTGTAGTCTCAAAACATCTGGAGGCACACTGGTTGGGAAACACTGCTCTAACCACTTCACCCTATATGATAGGATGTCAGGTGTGACGCAAATAGAGACACAGCTAGCAACTCACAGCTGGGAATCTTAAAGTGTGCTGCCAGTTGTGCACTGGCAACAGAAAGCAGGCTTCAGCTCTACTGCCCTTCAGCTGAGAATGGTAGAGTCAAAGCCAGTGGGATCAACTGCATGAAGAAGAAGAAGAGTTTGGATTTGATATCCCGCTTTATCACTACTCTAAGGAGACTCAAAGCGGCTAACATTCTCCTTTCCCTTCTTCCCCCACAACAAACACTCTGAGAGACTTCAAAGAAGTGTGACTAGCCCAAAGATACCCAGCAGCTGCCTGTGGAGGAGCGGAGACGAGTCTACTGCTCTTAACCACTACGCCACACTGGCTCTCTTAAAGTGTGAGTTCTCCTAAATGAGCGAGTTCCCCACAGGAATCAGGCTTTGAGAAAGCCAGAAGCCTCAGGCACTTTAGAGCACCACACAGGGGCAAGGGGTAATTTTGGTGGACCTAATTAGCCCTGTAGTTCAGAGGTCTCCAAGTTAGTTTTCCTTATCAAAATTGCCTCTCAACCTGCTTTTGTCCTGCGAAGCTTCAGCTACTATAGCTTTTGCCACATAGGAGGAAGCAATTTAAACCTGGAAAACTTTTGGAGAAAGGGATGAGGTAGCCCCCCTATTCTCCCCCACCCGCCGCAATGTGATTTGCAGCTTTCTGCAGCTGCTTTGTGTTTTGAAAGCAACAACCCCACACTCTTTGAATAGGGGAAATCATGACCAAGTGACTGTCAGAGACTGTTGACTCTGCATATATAACTACTACCCAGAATTCTTCATAAATCTGGAGCTCATAAAGAAAACATTTGTTTAGCTACCAAATGCTGAAACCACTGAAATTGACAACATTTTCCCCCACGGAATTGAGGATATCTTGTAACACCAAGCCATTCAGCAAATATAGCCAAGTTTATTAACATAACGAAACATTAGCACTTCCCAAACAAACAAATATCTCAATAGATTAACACCAGGAATGTCACTGCCACCTTTTGCTACCTAGACACTTGATATCTTTTTTCTAACTTGTTGACTAAACCTGGCCATTCTTGGTAGAGAAAGCCATCTCATTCCCAAGATGATTGTATAGCAGTGTGCAGGTATTTCTGATCATTGGACATGACTCCAGCTTTTCAGAATGTGTCAATTCCCATTTTCACCCATTGTCAGCTCTTCAGAATCTAGCCACAGTAATGCAACCATGCTGAAAGCACTCCATTCATAAACAACAGTAGAAGTTGTTGTTGTTATTGTTGTTGTTGTTATGATAATATAATTTTTTATACCCCAACCATCTGGCTGGGTTTCCCCAGCCACTCTGAGCAGCTCCCAACAGAACACCAAACATTAAAACTTCCCTAAACAGGGCTGCCTTCAGATGTCTTCTAAAAGTCAGATAGTTGTTTATTTCCTTGACATCTGATGGGAGGGCGTTCCACAGGGTGGGCGCCATTGCTGAGAAGGCCCTCTGCCTGGTTCCCTGTAACCCCACTTCTCACAGGGAGGGAACCACTAGAAGGCCCTTGGTGCTGGACCTCAGTGTCTGGGCCAGACGATGGGGGTGGAGATGTTGGATTTTTTGAATACTCAAGTTACTTTAGAGCCGGTCTAATGTAAAGACTGTCTGTTTAAGAGAAACAGGTGCCAGTGATTTCTGTTAATTGCTCACAGGCGTGGGCTCTGCTCCTTGTATATAAGGCTCTGCCAGAAAGCCTTCTGCATCTCTTAGTTAGATCTCTTAGTAGATCACTCTTTCAGTTAAATATCTCTCAGTGTGATTTAATTCTCAATTTAAGAGATTCCTAGTTGAATCTTAATAAGAGAGACTCAGTTTAAGAGATTCCTTAGTTGAATCTTAGTATGAGAGTTGCTTAGTTATAAAGCTAGTTTTCTGTTAATTCTTGGGTAGTTTAATGGGAGTTATGTGGGAGTTTGTGGGAGGTTTAGAATGGTTTGAAGGATAGAATGTGGGTAGATAAAGTTGCTAAGAGAGAAAGCATTTATCTTTAGTTTAAAGTCTCTTTAGAGTCAGTTTGTTTTTCAGTTAAAGAAACCCAATCGTTTGTATTTTCATCTGTATACTTTTACAAGTGTGCAGCTAGTAAGGGGTTTCATATAAGGGAGATAATTCCCTACGCTCTTGGTGGTGTTTTCTTAGCCAGGTCAACTTCTGACTGCATATACTCTGCGTGAAGCGTAAAGGGCCACTGGAAACTGGGATATATGATTTAGATTAAGCAGGTTTCAATGCCCAGTTTTCATATATATATATATATATATATATATATATATATATATATATATATATTCGAATTGGAGACACTCCTTCAGGTATACTGGGCCGGGGCAGTTTAGGGCTTTAAAGCTTATCACAAACACTTTGAATTCTGCTCGGAAACATACTGGGAGCCAATGAGGGTCTTTCAGGACCGGTGTTATGTGGTCTCGGTGGCCACTCCCAGTCACCAGTCTGGCTGCTGCATACTGGCATTATGAATGGTTGGAGGCAGCAATGCTTCTGAATATTGGTTGCTGGCAGTCCTTTTCTGGAAGCGGTATGTGCCGGCTGTATCACCACCTCTTCTTTCTTTCCTTGCTGCCACCAATTCCTACAGCAGCAGGCACAGCCTCCTGGAGGCACTTTGGCAGAACCCTTTTACGATCACCAAAACACCTTCCAGGAAGGTGCCTGCCAATCATAAAAAGGTCACGCCAGAGCAGAGGTGATTTGGCATGAACTATTTACAATCGTCAGGAAAGTTGCTGGAAGATGTTTTGGCGATCGTAAAAGGGTCACGCCAAAGCTTCTCCGGGAGGCTGTGTCTACCACTGTGGAAAAGAACAGCAGACAAGGGGAAGGAGGTGGTAGGCAAAGGTGAAAGAGAGCGAGGAGTGAAGTGGTGGGTGGGCAAGTGGCAGTGGCAGGGGGTGTGAGCAAGCAAATGGTGGTAGGATGGCAGGATGGACGGGAATGCATACTGGCCCCTTTTTCATATAGATAAAGCACTCACTGCTGGAAGCTACAGGAGCGGAGACTGCTCTTTGTGCTTTGGTGTTTCCTGAAGGTTTCCCACAGATATCCAATTGGCCACTGTGAGAATGACCCAGATGGGTCGTTGGCTTGATCCAGCATGATCTTCTTATGTTCTAAAATGAATGAATAAGAAAATATGGACCTTTGTGTCAGAGCAATCTCTGAGTTTGGCACAACCATATTTTTCTTTGCCCACGGGGATGAAAGCACTGCATGTACATAATCTACAACTCCACACAATGTAAAGCTGAACAATAGATTTAAAATGTGTTGGTTTACACATTCTAATCTTACACTGCAGCTTTTGTCGAACAGTTGCCTTAAGATGAAGACGAGCTGATATCTTACATAAAATTCTAGTTTTTCTTAGCTTTCAGTGGCATTTTAAAAAATGCATTAAAAAAAAGCATTTAAGGTATAAAGACATGAGCATGAGCCAAGAAGAAACACAAGCTATCAGGAGGTAGGATCAGTTCACTTATATCAGCTTGACCAAATGGGCATTTTGCTCCCTCATGCTTCTGAATTATGGCAGGCAGGAATCTTTACCAACTATACGCTAACAAGAGCTGAATATAGAAGATCATGCCTCAGTACATAGGTATGTATTGGAAGCTCCTCAGGTCCTATAACTCCATGTTTGCATGAAAAGAAAAAAAGAAAAAGATGCAACATTTATTGTTTTCATTGCATGTGCCAGCTAAGACTTATTATAAAATCATGCTTTGCAGTCACACCTTCCCAGATGATGAGACAAGGGGTTATGGCAAAGAGAGTGAGCAAGATTTCCCAATAGCATTAAATTTGACTCATTGGACAAGGATGAGCAAAAGCTGCTTAGCTGCATCTTCCAAATAAAACCCTTTTTCTTTTTAAAACAACATGACAGTGTAATAGCCCCCCCCCCTTGCAACTCTTCTACAAGAAATCTCATTGTTGAATAATAATTGATCCCAGCGTTCCATCTCACAAGCAAGCCAAATTCTTTGGGCCTTCCCTGTTCAAAATTAACTACAGACCAAGAAGAGCCAAAGTCCAGTTGTCCAGGATACTTTATTGCAAAAACATGCTGTAACTGTGTTGTTTTTTTTATATTCTTGCTTTTTGACTGGCTGGCCAAGCAGATGGAAACCTATTGTCATGTTTATCTGTTCCTGGATCTTTGTTACAAACCTTTGCAAAATGTAGACCAGCATGATCACACTAATCACCAAGAAGCCTATCTGTATTCTAGGGAAACAATATATCTGTTGGAGTCTTCTGTGGAAAAAAAGTTAGAGTTCCACTAGAAAAGTCAGGAGTGTTTTTTTCTGTTAGTTCGTTTTAATGAACTGTTTAATTGAACAGCCGTTTCAGAAAAGCAACTTCAAATTAAGCTGAGTTTTTTGGTTTTCTCTGCAGCTGAGAGAGAATTGAAAGTGTTTATGCATGCTCCAAATTATCTGAGCACATGCTTTGCAGTTACGGTGAGGAAGCGTCTTAAGGGTATTTGGAAAGGCAATGTAAATGAAGGCACCAAAAGCAGCAACTAGGAAAAATAGCAGAGGAAGCAAGCAAGAAAGGGACAATTCCCCTGAATATTATATCATGCAACATAAGGGATCCTGCCCAGTGCTGGAAGCTATGATCTTGTTCCAGAAAAGCACTTAAGAACATAATCAACTTTAATCATATGCCTTGTCCCATTTGGTACAATTTTCAAAAGCCATATGGCTCTGATCTTTAAAAGCATTCTTACAGCTTCCTTTCAATGGGGCTTGAACCGGAGCACTTTGAGGACTGGTTTGTTTGTGATGTAGGGAGTCCATGTGTGATTAATTGTTGATAGAATTTAGAATTCCTCTGAAATTGACTTCTGGGGGTGGGACTGAGTACCCAAGTCCTTTACTCCTTCGACTAGAAAGGAGTGTGACACCAGCTCTGATTGAAAACAAAAACGGTCATGAACCACTTCATGGTTGAAAGCAGGGGGGTGTCAGATGGGCAGAACAAGAGTCCCCTCAGACTCAAAGGGGAAAACAGTCAGGGCTATATACATACAGCTTTAGTGGGTACTAGATACACATGCAGTTTAGAAAACACTCTGCAGCATATGTCACACCTTTGACTAAAGCTAAAGCTAAAGTTCCCTGTTCATTTGAAGAAGTAAAGAATTAGGGTCTCTAATAAAGACATTTAGCACCCCACCCCACTCTCAGTCATGTGCCACCCATCCCCTTGCTTTCTCTGAACTACAGCACTCTTGCCCATCTGCCCAAATCAGTTCAAAGCATTCACCCTTTCTGGATGCCTTTGTCATATTTTGACTATTTGTTATCCTTGCTTGCCCTTTCCCTCAACTTTCCTCCTCTTTTGCCCATCATTATTTCAGCTCTTTGTCTCTTCTATCTTCCTTCCATCTCAGCGGCTGCTCATTTGCTTCTCTGCTTGTGGTCGACATGTTGACATGTTATCTTCAATGAGTGCATAGTCTGGGTACTTATGTACACAAATACTGATGCTGATACTAAATTTATATCCCAGCCAGCCAGCGTGACAAAACACACTAGCAACGAAACAATGAAAAATCTAAAAACAATTCCAATACAGATACAGAGTGGGAAAGTTATTTACTTAAAAGGCTTGTTGGCGCTGCAAAGTCAATGAAGATAGCACCTGTCTGATATTTAATGGTATCTGCTGAGCTGCACACCCATCCATATGTAATGTTCAAGGAGTGTAAAGCCCACGTACCTGTATACATAAGAGTTGAGCTGTGAAAATCAACAAATATGCACGCTTTCACACAAACACTTGTACTCCACCTGTGTTCAGTGTAGCACAGGCATCCCCAAACTGTGGCCCTCCAGATGTTTTGGCCTACAACTCCCATAATCCCTAGCTAAGAGGACCAGTGGTCAGGGATGATGGGAATTGTAGTCCAAAACATCTGGAGGGCCGAAGTTTGGGGGTGCCTGGTGTAGCATGTGAAAAAGCCTAGAGGGCTCTGACTGTAGATGTCTTGCCTTCTGACTCTCCTGTTTTGCCCTTTTGGCCCTTTTTTCTACTCTACCTCCTCAGTACCCCTGGTTGTGCTCCTTGTCTTTCTGAGAACAGCACATGGCCACATAGATCCCTAGGATATTTCTCCTTAACCTTTCATATTCCATACCGTCATATCTATCTAGCTTGTCAACACTATATGACCTGACCATTCTTGATTGTTCAGATTCCCTAAACATTCCAAGGCATCACAGCTGCTCAAAGACTAGGAGTGGAAGTAATCACTCTTTAGGCTACAATTTCCAAATCAATCCCAAATTAAATTCCTGAATGGCTTTAAGTTTTCTGCCATCAATAGGTTTCTTGCAGGAATAAAAAGCTAACAAAGAAGGTTCCCCACCCCCATCCTCAGCCAGTCTTTTTCCACATTTTTCTTCCTTATGTGATGAGCTTCCTCAATGCACCCAATCTTCTGTGGTTTGCATTATCATACATTTAAGTATTGTGACTCATTATTTACCTATTCAAGAGTTTTTAGTCTCTCCGATAACTTTCCCTGCTGCTTGTAAAGTCATAAACCATTCCCATAACCTATAGCTTAAGGAAACCTATATATCATGGAGACAATGTTTTCAATTAATTTTTTATGGAAAAAATGTCACAGCAACCACATTGCTTATTCAGTCGCATACTATTCTAACTGTAAATGTCTACTGCAAAACAGCATGTGACACCAAAATCCAGATGTGGAATTTAACTACCACAGGAACTATTTCAAATAAGTGCAGTATCAACATCTTTAACATTCCAGAGTCATATGCAGGACACTGATTGCTTCTGACGCATGATATGGAAGACACAGAAACCATTTCACAGAACATTACCTATTCCATTCACATTGCTGCTATCATTATTATTGTAGAGATTGTTTTTAAAAAATGGAGATATACATTTGCTTCTGCTTTTTCAATCTCTTGATTAGATCAAAATATGCACAAAAATGTGCAAACTATTTGGCATGCAGAATGCCACATGATGAAATATAATGATGTTACCAGTGTGACATGGCCCCAAAACTGAGGCTTAATTCTTTAATGCTACCCAACAACTAAGGATGGGGAAGAAATGTGATTCAGTTTGCATTCAAAGCCAAATATATTAAATTTGGCTTTCTGAAACAGGATGAAGACCAAAATGCAGCCATCCTTCAAAGCTAACATTATCCGAATTTTGTGAGGCAGTCCTCCAACCAAGCAATGTTTACAATAGTATATACGTTAGGGGGGGATCCGCATTAAAAAAGAATATATTGGTTCAAAAATTGCTTCAGAAATGTGGAGAAATGAATTTATGATTGCGGGGGGGGGGGGGATGAGAAACTAAGAGAACCAAAATTAACAGTTCCTTCTACCCTACCACCAGCCAAACTAGAAAATTAGCAAACAAATGGAATTAAGGATCATACAATGGTGATGCTGATTGCCCTAGATTACTTTTCAGTTCATGCACTAGAAATCAAAAGGCAAGAAGAAATAATAACGTATTTACAATGAGATGTGTACCTCGTGAATTAAGATGTGTTAGATTTGATTTCTAATCTTCTCTTAAAGCAAGTTGATTAAACTTTTTTTGGTCTGAGGGATGCATTCACTGTTTGCCTGGTAAGCAGGGAGCTGGTGGGCCACTGGCAATAGCTTGGCAGTTTGATCTGGGCCACGGATTTGCCACGTTTGTGTTAAATACTTTCCCAAAAACTTCATTCAGTGTTTCCAGTTGGGTAAAAATATTGCCAGTTGCCAGATGTCAGCGATACATCAGTTCTTGACACCACAGTAAGAGTGTTAATCATATCAACATTTTGTATTATGACATAGAAGTAGATGAACACATTGTTTGTATTTTTCACAATCCAGCCATACTGTTGCTCCCATGAGATCTTGTGGGATCTTGCTGGAAGCTGCGCTGAAGCCCAATCACTGTAAATGAGGCTTTGGCAGGGTGGGTGGCACCAATTTAATCTCGGGTGTATAATTAGGATAATTGTCACTGTGGAGTTTGTTGCTAAATACCATAGCTGCCAAGTTATCCCTTTTTTTAAGGGATTTTCCCTTATGCTGAATAGGCTTCCTCGCGAGAAAAGGGAAAACTTGGCAGCTATGCTAAATACCTACTTTGAGAGGTGGCTTTATTCCTATTGGTCATCGAAAACACATCGAAATCCTATCTTGTATGTGTTTGAAATAATATGAGTATGATTTTAGTCTGAAGTCCCTTGCAAATTCAACAAGTGATGTTGATGTTGACATTCCCATTATTATTATTATTATTATTGTTATTGTTATTATTATTATTATTAAAATTTGTATACAGCCCCATACCCGTAGATCTCAGGGCGGTTCACAACATAAAATTACAATATAAAAAACACAGAGTACATAATAAAAATAAGAACAAAAACGAAACAATAACAAGGGGTTTATGATGTCACACACACACAAAGCTACACCATACTGAGCTCTTGCTGAATATATAGAGATTGCATAGTAGTCCTGATTGGTGGCTACACCATCTACAAAAATTTTAAGAACCATGGACTGCTAAATCAATAATAGAATAGACAGTCCAAATTTCAGGCAGCATTTTATAAATTATCGAAGCTTTTTGTTAAATTGCTCTATAGTAACTGCTTCATTTAATTTACTGCTTCCCCCTTATTGTCCCATCCATTTTTTTATTGTCACAATTATTCCTATGCAGCAAAAGGGGACTCAAAAGTAAAGGATGAGAAGCTCCTAAAGTCTTAGACTTTCATTTTTAGAAATTTAGAGTTTAATGTGCTCCAGCTCTGAAGCTTGACTGGGTCATGTGTAACTTATTTGATTTGTTCTGCGTATCATTTATTTAAATTCTCCTTAAATGAAAACTTGGATACAAGTAGTTGGCAGAAACAAAGGCATGAAGATATGGGATACTAAGCAATCAAAAGCTCTCTTTTTTCTGCTAGTGTGTGTTACTATAAACACTGATGCTAAGATTTTTACCACACTGTATTTTTTGTCTTTGTGCCAATTTAGGCATTACACTTCACGTGCACACAATCTGTCCAAGCTGTTCCTGAATATGTGCTCCTGTATACAACCGTCGTGTATAAAACCAGGTGAACATAGTAATTGATAAGCAGCAGCTACTGGGATTGCATAAACTTGATCAAATGCCTCCATGAACATAACAGTTCATGTAGGCTATAACCCATTCATTCAGTTCTGCACTGCAGTGGAGCACACAGGGAATGCCAAGATGGTTTCTAAGGACAGAGAGTATGAGTCTATATATAATCTATTGCAAAAGCGTGCCTGTTTCAGATCAGGTTGGCATTTATTTTTGCCGTCTGACAAAAATGGGAATGAGGTTGCCAAGGACATTTCACTGAATTGCAAGTTGCAGAAGTAAAGCAAAATAACTTGCCTTAGGGGTTTGTTTTAAGGCAATAATGGCAGCCTATCGGGCACAAATTGGAACCTAAATTAGGGATGTTCAAGGGATTTAGCCTATGCAAGTTCTGAGATGATACAGGGCAGCAGCACTGTCAACTAGAGCAGGGCGGCTGTGAAGGCAGGGAGACTTAGCACACCAGGGAAGGCAGCTATGATATGAATTGATCTGCATTTCCCAGAACCTATGGGGGCTGGGGGGAGAAGTAGAGAAATATCGACCCCTTTTTAAAAAAGTTATTGAATCCTTTGAGTCCTAAGTTTCTGGAAGGTTGTTTTGGAGAAGCCTGGTGCAAGCCAAAATGTAGCATTCTTGTCCTATGATGGTGGCAGTGGATAGGAAGCTGCTGTCAGACCAATGGTCCATCTAGCTCAGTATTTGCTTACATTGATTGACAGAGACCCTCCAAGGTTCCAGATAGGAAGACTCTCCCAACCATACCTGGAGATGCTGAGGACCGAACCTGGGGCTTTCTGCATACGAAGCAGACGTTCTACCACTGAGCTTATTGTGTTTCCTAACAGTTTCAAGAGAGTGGGGAAGAAACAGAAATATAATAATGGAAGGTTTTCAAGCAGTTTCCCAGCTGTTGTCTACAGAAAATGTAATAGATCACAAAGAACTAGCAAACCAGAATGGCAGTATGCAGTGCATAAACATTTAATAGTATCTAGCATAGGGCTTCCCATGTGTTTTGTTATTTTTATTATTAAAAGGAAAGCTACACACACACACACACACGATACCGTTGTCTAGTCCTGTTCAGGAGTGGCTGAAAACCAAAGGGCAGTTAGTGACAATCCGTTCTGCATAATGTAAAGCAATTAAGGTCATTTATTTTATGTTGTCTGGTGGATCACAGCTAACTATGTGTAGTCCTTGTACATATCCATTCCCAACTACATGCAGGAATGAGGAAAAACAGAACTATGAGTCATTTTATATATATATAAATATATATATATCAGCATGTGGGCTCAGAAGACAAACATCAATTTCATATCCCAGACACCATCCTAATACAAATGACCTAAACTCCAGTATTTTCCATGTGTACTTTTATACTCTGTCTTCTCCCTGCTGTGCTCTGGAAATTGCTAGTGTATAGCACAAATAAACATCAACCTTTTCTGAAGTTATTGTCATGAAACCCTCCAGAAGGCTGGGATACTTTCTCTGCAGATCTCAAAGCAGCAGGCATCTCCCTTTGTTGACAATGCAGTTTGTTTCCAAATCTCTCAGCACGCTTCTTTTTCAGCCACTTGTTCTTGAAACCTGAACCAGAACTAGTGTGTGCAATTAATTTTAAAAGGGCATGCTGATTGGTTGGGAAGGAGTTGATGGAGGGTCCTTGTGTTATTGACGCCATGTGTGATGGGCTATATGAAACCTCTAGGCATTCAGAAACAAGATATTTTCACATATTGCAATTTTGTACAACCAAGTGGGTGGTCGCATACATACTCCTTAGTTTTCTCCATGAATTGAAATGTCGTGCATGTAGTGGAGGGAGGAGACTGAATTTACCCTTAGCAACTATGGACTCAGGCTTAATGGCGTCACAGGAAAATATGATAAGATTTCACAATCTTGAGCATTTAATCAGAAACAAAAGGTTTACACCTTTGCAAGAGTTTTCTTTCTTCCTACAGTAATTTTCCACAATTCTGTTAAGACCTCCTTCAATACATTTTTCATGCATCTGGAAGAGAGTCCTTTAACTGTGTATATCTGAATATATATAAAGCGAAGCAGGCCCAGTTGAGGTTGTGTCTAGATTAGTGACTTTTTAAGGAACTAGATGTATGTTTCTTAGGATTCCCGGAAGGAAGGAAGGAAGGAAGGAAGGAAGGAAGGAAGGAAGGAAGGAAGGATATAAATGCACATACAGTAATTGAAAGCAATACAGTATCCAACACAAAATATAATTATTATTATTTTGGAAAAGTCATTTTTTCTTATCTATTCTTATCTTTCTTATCCAAAGTGAACTCTGAAGAATCCAAATACAATGATCTGGTTAGATTTTTGTTTATTCTTCTCTACTGTTGTCCTCTACTAATTATCTCTTTTTTCATTATGGGACATTGTATTAGTCTGTATCGTTGTTGCATGATTTAAATTTTATGAAAAGAAAAAGTATCAAAAGAGTATTATTCCTGTTCTTACCTAATATCCATGGAGTTACTAATCATTGATCTGTCATGTGTACAAGATGGGTGTCTAAGCAAACCTTTCCAGCTAAACTCTATTATTTTTAAAAGTAATGGTTACATCCCCGTTGTTCTGGAATTCATTATTGGAAATGAAGTTGTGCCCTATTTAATCTATCAGTGGCACCCAAAATGATTTCAGCTGTTCAAAATCTTGATAAACATTTCATGAATCTGAGAAAAAATAGTGTGCAGAATGTTCATGAGTCATCATTATTAACTATTCTGCTGCCAATGTTACCGTATATTATGGCTAATTATGTAAAACCCGTTACAGGTAGATAGCCGTGTTGGTCTGAGTCGAAGCAAAATAAAAAAATTCCTTCAGTAGCACCTTAAAGACCAACTAAGTTTATATTTTGGTATGAGCTTTCGTGTGCATGCACACTTCTTCAGATACCCATAGAACTTTCCCCCAGCCTATTTCCTTACAGCTTGATTATTATTATTATTATTTTTACACCAGGCATTTTTTTTAAGAACATAAAAATGCTGCCTACTGAAATTAGCTCCCCAGGTCACAAGTCTGGGCAGTGTGCATGTAGGTCCTGGGCTGCCCAGATGACAAGACACCCCCCCCCACACACACACACACACTTTTGGCCTCACTGATGTAGTCCAAAAGAAAGCAGAGCAATACATTTGGCACCAGCTTGCTGCCAGAGTTGTTAGAAGGAAGCGTACAAAGCAGCACTCAACTGTCTTAGGGACTCCACTCTGGATTTGTGTAGGGTTTACTCCTTAGACTTTTCTTCTCCCAAATATATCCCACAAGGCAATGCGAGCTTACGACCAGCATTTTCCTTCTCCTAGATAAGCTACCTCCCCAGGTGGATGAGTCCCTCATATCCCTCTACAGCATGTGCAGAAACCGCCTTCATGACTGTTGGTCCCACTATTGGTCTTGTCCATTCAATCTGCTAGAGCTGGTTTTTGCATGCATGGGAAGTCCCTAACCAAGGAATACACAAGGCTGAAAGATTAAGGGGTAGTTCCTGTGTTCCAAACAGAGTAATAATCAGATTTCAGGCTTGATAACATTCTCCAGAGGAGGTGGAGAACTTGGGGCTCTGTAGATATTAGAGGATTTCAACTCCCATCTGCCACAGCTAGCACAACAAATTGTCAGGCATGATGGGAGTTGTAGTCCAGCAGCTTCTGGAAGGTCACCAGTTCCCCACTCCTATTTTGCAGGGTCAGAGATTGGTACCCCTCTCAGAAGGACAAAATCTAATTAAATTATCATTTGCTAAACCCCTTCAAATAGGATAGTATTAGGTTTTCATATTATCCTTCTTCAGAAGCCACTTCTGGGGATTTCCTGCAATCTGGACCACTTTACTGGGAGAAATCCTTGAGACCCTCAGAAAATCGTTTCACACCATGCTTTAAAGCTATTTTAAAGGAACATTTGTTCACATCTGCCAGTATTCAAGGACATAAAAACAGAAGTTGTTAAGATTTATGAAAGATGGTGACTTTTTACTGAACATTCACCTTGACTTTTTATGAGCTCATATTTATTAGTTGGTGAAACCAGGTGCATTTCCAATTGTGAGGATTTTACTTCAACTGGTAAATTTTAGTGTCACATATAAAATTATAGATTCATATTGAGTTGCATGGGCAATTGACATCTGTCTTTACCAAAGTCTTCAGCGCTCTTCACTTTGAACTACATAGCTGACTTGTATTAATATAGCATTAACCTTATGTGATTTTACTTACTAAAATGTTGTAAAATCACTACCAGGGTGGGTTTGGAACTGGTTATAATCCACATTACATTTTGTACTTTTTGTCATTTTAAACTTATCTGTTGTGCATATTAGTTTCATTGCAATGTGCACTTTTGACTGTACTTTTGCAGTTTATAGACTATATTTTTCAGTTCTGTGTGGACTGTAATTTTTTTTTCCAATGCTGGGAGTTTCAGTGTTTTTTTCCATCTGAGCCATTGCTATTGATGGCCATACTAGAGCAACCTTTACTTTAACACTGATAGCTGACTTACATTACATCACCTTATGGAACCATGCAGTTCTTCATTCAGACAAACTTGGCTTCTGTGAGCAGGAAAACATAAATAAGACTGAGAACATGCATATTGGTTGCTGGAGTGAAGTTGTAAATAGTGCATACTGCATTCAGTGCCCTTTCCAATCTGTCCAACAGCATCTTGACATGGAAAATATGCAATCATGAATAAGTATTTGCATTCCTTTCTAATGGCTCACTGAATCATTCTTCCTGATATGGTAGGTTACAACACGGAGAAAGTTGTGTGGGGCTTTTTTGAGGATTTTTTTAAAAGCTCAAAAATTACCCTTTCATCATCCTACAATCCTATCATGATCCTGACTCGGAGCAGCAGCCAGGATTCTGGAATGGAGGAGCTGGACTAGAAGGAGCAGGGATGTAAGCAACAGTGGCGCTCGACCCAGACTCATGACCTGGTAACAAGCCTGAACCAGATGTGTCAACAAGGAGGCCCTTGAGCTAGAAAAAGCTGGACTTAGACTGGCATAGACAACACTCCCTGTGACAGAGTCTCTTGAAGGACTGCCCCTTTCTACACCAAAAGCCTTATGCTCCCCATGCACATATGAGGATACCGGGGGGGGGGGCTTGCCTGAACACACCAATCCGTGACCACACTGTGAGCATTTGCATGTTCCTGAACATTCCTAGCCTGCTTTCTGATATGGCAAGTTTCATTGGGGAACATGGGCTTCGCATCAGAGTACTGTGAAAAAGAGGACTACCCATGAGAAAATGGAGGTGGTATTGTATCCATGTGAGCAAACATTCAAGTGACTTTGGATGAGCCCTAAGTCCTGTTCATGAGAAAGTAATCAGCTGCACTGGCTGGGGTAGGAAATAACGGCATTGGAAACAATGACCCATTCTTCTTTGGCTTGTTCATCTCTCTGTTGTCCAGGTAGCTTTACTTTTAATTATTTCCTTCCTCCTAAGACACAGCTGTCATTACCATTCAGATGCAGCTACCATTTTCACATCAGCTAGACTCCTGCTTTGAAGCACCATACCTTCCCCTTTCAACCTTTGTGAACAGATTTTCTTTCTTTCTTGTGCAAACAGGAGAAACAAAACCAAAAGAACTGAATGGAGTTGAATGAATACATCAGCATACACTGAGGATTACAAGTGACTCAGAATGCTACCTGCATTGTTGTTGTTACTGTTGTTGATCCCCAGGCTGTCAGTTTTTTCATAGGAGAGATCCAAGTGTGTGCCAGAAATATACATTTATGCAATTTAAGTAGATTAGAGCACTCTGTCACCCTAGTACAGCAAATTACTTTAAAACAAACTTCATTGGGGGGGGGATGAGTGAAGAAAAAGGGGTTATCACTAACCACTTGATGCATTCAATAGATATTGAAAAAAAGATTACACTTCTACACTTCTCTATACACTATACAGCATTATGGATCTTATACTCAATAGAATAAAAGAGGAGGGGAGTCTGTCTCATCATCATCATTTTACAACAGCATCAACGAATAATAATAATAATAATAATAATAATAATTTATTATACCCCGCCCATCTGGCCGGGTTCCCCCAGTCACTCTGGGCGGCTTCCAACAAAACATTAAAATACAGAAATCAAACATTAAAAGCTTCCCTAAACAGGGCTGCCTTGAGATGCCTTCTAAAGGTCTGGTAATTGTTGTTCTCTTTGACCTCTGGTGGGAGGGCATTCCACAGGGTGGGTGCCACTACCGAGAAGGCCCCCTGCCTGGTTCCCTGTAACTTGGCTTCTCGTAGCGAGGGAGCACTTTACGGTTTTTCATAAACAGGGGGGGGGGGAGACGACAGTCACTTCCCTGTCCAAAAGGCTCTTACAATCTGGGACATATAAAAAATAAAAATAAATTGTCCAGTAGCACCTTAAGAGTTTGTTCTTGCTATAAGCTTTTGTGTGCATGCACACTTCTGGAACATGTATGTGTGCAAATTGCTGATCCTCAGAATAGGCTGAGGAGTGTTGAGAGAGCTGGAAAAGTGGGTTGCTAGCTAGAAAGGCAAAATGATACCATCCACATCAGCTTATATGGGGGGTTAAAAAAACAACAGCAACCTACCAGAATTTTGAACACATGAGGTTTTCAATGGAATATTTTTAAGGAAATATTTGGGGTCATGACCATCTCAAATACTTCAGAACTCATCACATGCAAGGCAAGATTGCCTTAACCACAAAGTGACTCACTATGGATCTTCTCCTGCCCTTTAAAGAAAGCAGTCCTCATTTTGTGTATAAGATCCTAGCAGAGATCGCTATGATGAAAGTGAGTGTTAAACTGTGTTAAAAGACCACTCAGTGACACAAGCAGTGTCAGATGCTCTCGTATAAAAACTGAACTAGTATTTTCTGACTAGCCAGCATTTTGTTTCAAAATTATACTTCTGCTCCTGATAAATTTCGATGGAAATGAGACCAATGTCATGTGCCAAGTAGCATTGCCTTGCCAAACGATGTGAAATGAACGAGGATCAAGGAACATCATCTCTTCAATATGGTTAACCTAGATAACATCTTCCAGACATTTGCATGAAATTAAAAGGGAGTTAACCTAAACAGAGAGGAGCTGAATCATCTCCAACTTGCAGATATTCCTTGTGAAATGTCACATGTGACCTACAAAGTCAGTGAAGCACTTAACCATAAGAACTAAAAATGCAAAGAGCTGTGCTTTGACTCAGAATGAAAGACATGTTGAAATAATGGAAAGAAGACCCAGAGAAAGTACTTTTGCTCTAAACAAATGCATGTGAGATAGAAGAAAATCAAGTGCAGGAATAGGGTAAAGAGGAGTCAAAATATTATGGATCAGCTGCTGGCAAGTTTAATTTAATATTTATATAAGACATGCAAAATAACCGGTATTGTTATGGGAAGGCTCTGTGTTGCGAGGAATCTGACAGGTGCGACACTATCTACTCTGTACATGGCACCCACTTGTGAGATCCCTGTTCCTGCAAAATTGTTCTCTGCAGATGGCATTTTCCCCATAGCAGTGGGGGAAAACCTATCCACTGCAAAGCAGTGTAAGTAAGGACACCATTTGGGAGTCACTAAACCTGCTTCCGATGCCCTTAGCTACTCAGAATCCAGTCTGCCCCTAGGTTTATTATTATCAGTATTGCCTAATTACAGGTAGGTAGTCGTGTTGGTCTGAGTCGAAACAAAATAAAAAAATTTCCTTCAGTAGCACCTTAAAGACCAACTAAGTTTTTATTTTGGTACCAAAATAAAAACTTAGTTGGTTTTTAAGATGCTACTGAAGGAAATTTTTTATTTAGTATTGCCTAAGGCATCTTTAAGGGTTCTCATGTTACCCTCACCACAACTCTGGAAGATAGATTGGGCTGAGAGATAGCCTACGATCACCCACTGAGCTTCAAAGGATTTTAAACTGTTTCTCAGTCCTGGTTCTCAGTCCTAGTCCGACATATTCAATCATACATCACATGAGCACAGCTCTCTTCTCTGTCATTTACATGTTCATATTGATAAATAAGGAAGGCAAAATGCAGAGTGTTCAGCCCCTTGGGGGCCCTTAAGCAGAACCCTCAAACATCAAATGCTGTTGAGGAGGGGGCATTCAGCACCTCAGCATACACATATTCCATCTGTACTGTGAGAACTGCTCTGGCTGCCGATCAGCTATTGGGCCATATTCAAGCTCTTGCTGTAAACATTTAAAGCCCTGAACAACTTGAAATCAGGTTACCTGAAAGAGCTCCTGCCCTGTATAGATTTGTGAGATCAATTAGATCATCAGGTGAAATTCTACTCAGGCCATGACACCCTACAGAATATCATAGGGTGGTGACCCAAAAAAGGACAGTTTCTGATATTGCCCGTACATTATGGAATGCCCTTCCCTCTGCCATAAGTGAAGCAGCAACCATCAGTTGCTTCAGATGTCTTGTGATGCGCTCTATGTGTGGCTACCTTTGAAGGTGACCCAGAAACTACAACTAATCCAGAATGCAGCAGCTAGATTGGTGACTGGGAGCGGCCTCTGAGACCACATAACACCGGCCTTGAAAGATATAAAGTAGTATATTATTTTATTTTATTCATTAAATAATTTTATGTGCCACTTCATACCATAAAGCCATTGAGACAGTGTATATTATAACAGCAGAATAAAACACAGACTAAAATCACAAAAGCACAAGCTTCACCTCAAATTTGTGACAATAAAAAGTATATTGTTCTTTAACTGACGTTGGCTCCAGGCAGGTCATTCACACAGCATTCTAGACATTAAACAGTTGTGAGCAGATCCTGAATGAATATTCATTATTATTTTTTTACAGAAACCCCAATGGCAGATGCAGTACCTCTACTAATAAAGAAACAAAAATTAGAATAGTGTTGAAGTATTACTAGGTTCATGAACACTGCTCACATGGGATCTACAGTCCTCCAAAAGAATAGTGAATATCTATAGTGTGAATGTCTCTCCCATTATTATTTTTAAAACTCCAATATGATCTAATTCAAAGAAGCAATCAAATGAACCTACCTGGATCATATCTGCTAGAAGTGCTGGTCAGGAAATTATATCAAGTGGTTAATATATATATTTAAAGAACTTTTGCTGAAAACATAAATTTGCTTCACTGTGCTTATGTATGAGCAGAGGATAAATATACTCATCACAATAATTAGTATTTGGGGGGGGGACTAGAAATAATCTTTGAAATTTCTGATAAAGTATATATACTCCAAGATAGAGACAGTTGGGCAGCACCACTGGAGACAAGGAAATTAGCCCCATTTTCCGTATTATGTGAGGAGATAACATTTTAACAACACTCTCCTAGGAGCTATCCTAGACACATCACTTGGAACCATTTCCCTAGCCTGAAAAGATCCTGCAGGCAGGAATCAGTCATCTGCACTGACTATAGTTACATGATCCATGAGTTTATTGCTTTGACTTTGGCAAATCTGAATAACTGGAAAGTTGATAAAGACTCTGGAAACAGCAAAGTAATTTTTTATTGAGAGTTTTGGCAACAGCATAGGTGTGTGTGCTTGACAATACATAACAGAGGAAAACAATCTAGTCACAGACTACGTTCCCAGCTCATATGCAGAAGCAGGGAATGCTGTGATTTCTGGAATGCTTGTGGTTAACCTCATAGCACAAATACATTATTCTCCAAGTCCATCCTTCATTTTGTTGCCCTTTTTTATGAAACGTGTCCACAAAGTCAACATATGGCCAGCTACTAATCAGCAAGCCGACAAGCCAGCCTTGAATTGTTGTCTTTGGGGCCAAAAGGAAAGTTCAGCTACACTCCTCCTATAATTTTCCGTTTGGGATGTTGTGACCTGCTGTGAGATAAGAACCCCAGTCCATTTTGTAATTCAAACAGCCTGTATACACATGCATTAATGTTAGATGTCATGCAAATATCTCATGGTGCAAATAATCTACAAATCCTTGCAACAGCAATTTGCTCTAAAAAGCAACATTCTTTCAAGGTTTTGATGGATCACTGTACCTAATTTCAGACCCAGCAAAATAAAAACAAAACTTGGAAACGAAGCAATGTGACAAGGAAAACAAAAACAATGAGCTGCTGTAAAGCCACTGGAATATATTTAGTCTGTCACAGCTAAATTGAACATGAAAGTACTGATCCAAATTGTGTACCGACATACAACACAACAAGAGGAACAAAATCACTTTTGTTGTTTCTCTGTGTCTGGCTGTACAGATACTACAAATGCATATCTGACTTATAAAACATGTCACAGGTTCTTCAAAAGAATCCTTGGCATTGGAGTTTGGTGCTGATGGTAACAATTTTGTTACCAATCACAACCCTTCATGAAAGAAATTCAGTTCATAGAGTCCGGGAGATGAGATCCTTAGAGGAGCTTGGGAATGTTCCTATTCTTAAGGTGAGTATAAAAAATAAGAAAACTGATTTTTCTTTTGTTTTATCTGTCTTTAACTGGCATCTTAACTAATTATTATCAGGAGTACATTTCAATGAACAGAACAGGATGATTTTTATTATGAAGTTTCATTTTAAGCATGCAGTTCTGTTTTGTTGCTATCAACTGCTAGTTGCTGTTGGGCTTTGTTATTTCTTGCCATTGAAATAATAAATTATATTAATAGGGCAGGAATATGTCAGGTATACCATAATGAAAATGAAATATATAATTGGAGAAAACGTGTTATGAATGACTTCTACATTGACATTATAAACTGCAACTCAAAAGGATAGGAACTCTCAAATATTTCACTTAAACATGCCCTTCATACCTCCGTACTTTCCAAAAGAAACTAAATCCACAAATGTTTGGATTTAGTCACATTTATGTTTGTCTTCTCTAATGTGAAAACAAAGGTTTCATCCTGGCCAAAGCTTCAGGAAACAGCTGCTCCAGCAAAGAAAATGTAAGAAAATAAAAAATGAAGATACCTTTCCCCCTTTATCTTAATGTAAATAACATTAAGAAGTATAAGAAACACATTTCATCAAGATACCCTAGTCCCTTGATGTTAATGACCCATTTGAGCATTGCAGAGTCATGCCAATAAACTAAAAGCATCCAAATAGGTGTGGATCATAATCCTCTTACATCATTCCTTCATCTTCTAGATTTGGATCATATTATTCCTCAGATGAATATCAAAGAAGAAGCTTTTTTAAAACAATGCAACCTATTTCTCCTGTTAATTGCACCCTAGTCACAAGTTTCAGGTTCATATCTGCCTTCCAGACCTATCATACTTCAGATGACCTGATTTGTTAATCACATTATATAATCTCTTCAGAGCAACGTTTGTGTTTTATTTTGTATTTTAGCTATAGCATAATACATAAAACTGTCATTGCCAATAGCCATATTCTTGAAAACATTGTGCAGAAAATAATGCAGTGGAATAAGAAGAGAGTAATGTAAATTAGTTCTGAAAAACAGTCTTGATACAGTTGCACATTTTTCCCATCATCATGGTAACTGAAGACCATCTCTATAGCCTGAGCTTTGCCATGAACAAAGTTGACCATATCTTCTGGTTGAGGCTTTGCTTAGTCATTCTGAGAGACAATATCAACCACCCCCTAGAAGTGATAGGGCACAAAGTATATGCTGCTTATAGCTTTCATCAGGAGCTTCCATTCACAAAAAACCAAAGAGTGGCATATGTCTTGAACACCCATTTTTTGCTCTCTTGTTAAAGTTGTCCTTTTCCCCTTAGTTTTTTTTAAAAAAATATGGCTAGAAGCTAGTCCTGCAAAACTAATGCCTAGTTCATACAGTCATCGGGCTCAACATTATTGCTTGCATTGTGGACAAGTGGGATTTCACATGCCCTCCTTGTTCAACATGCCATATAGTGCAAGGACAGGGAACTGGTGGTCTCCATATGTTTTGTTTTGTTTCAACTCCCACCAGTCTTAGTCAACACAAATAATACAACAGCAGCAGCAGCAGCAGCAGCAGCAACACCACCTTCCAATTTAGGAATGAAAATTCTTACTCAGATCCCACTGACACAACGGGCTGATCCGGCATTGTCATTATTTGAGTTGGGGAGCAGCAGTGGCAGACTCCTGGCCTCTCAAATTTAAATGGTGCCCAGTGTGGCACTAAAATTCAGTGCCCCCCACCTGCCTCTTGTGCTCCATTCTACAGCATTGTTGTGATGCCCAGTGCAGATGAACCGGTAGCGCTACCCTAAAACTACCTCTGGGAGCAGAGTGCTACTGCGACAACTATTTGCAGTTTAAGGGTGGCATGGTTGCCTTAAGCTGGTGTGGTTATGAATGTCCCTCACTGGCCAGACTCTCTGAGGCAGTACACCTGGCCCAACCTGCTCCCCATCCACCATTCTTCTGATGGGCGGAGGCAAAATCGCACACAGAGTGGGGGGCTAAAGAGCACAGCCATTATTTTCGAGCAATAGCAATCTGGTTGTACACAGAAATCCTAGCATAGAGAGTATGATTTCCGTGAAGACCATTTGCTTTTCAGTTAAGAAATTAACCCTTAAATTTGCTGCACCAACTTTGTGCTTCATGAAGGTATTTTCTTTGCCTTCTAAATCTGTAATTCAAAATATGCAGCCCTTTGTGTAACCCAGAGAGCTTTAATTCCCTCTACAGAAAGAAAAAGGTTTCCATTCTTGAAATTGTTGGCTTGGAATTTTCTTCTTGGCACCATTCTGACAATGCATTTTCATGGGAATCCATTCCAGTAATCATGGCCGGCATTGTCTTATGATGGGAAAAATATGTTTTTAGGAATGGCGCCCTCACATAGTTTAGCTTAAAACAATGCCAACTGGTATAAGATTATTTTTAAGTGCCAACTATAGCTATATTTATCACGTTCAGTGAAGATTGCCAATAGACTAATTAGAAAACAGGAATATTATAGTGTACCTAGTTTAAAATTAATATAGTTTGACAAAATAAATATGTCTCTCATTTTCATATTCTGCTTTCAATTGTAACTGAAGTTGCAATTGCTTTAATTTTTCTTTCTTGCAAATAATTTCAGTAAAAACAAATGCATGCTTAAAGGAATTTTTTCAGGCCAGTAGCTGGCATACAATCAAACCCTAAAATGCCATATGCCAATTTGTTCTTTAATATTGGGCATGTTTCAGCTATGTACTTCAGCAAAATTTCTGTATTCCATCTTTCATTTCTAATTTAGAGGAAACGCCTAAACCCATGAACAAACAATGCCAGTTCTCCACATGAAGGGCTGGTTTTGCTGGTGTTTAATCAGGAATTGCTGTTCAAATTTTGTTTTGCATTGTCCCTGTTTGCTCTCTTGCTTTATTATATTATACTAATGGAGAAGAAGTATATAGCTGAACCCCTCTAAGGCAGCAATTCTATATAAGCACTTCTGCTAAGTGGGACTTAGAGGGATTGTGTGTTCATGAATAAGAAACATATTAAGTTATTTACTTTGACCTGGTGGGACCCTGTTATTTCCCCTGTCCTGTTTGCTGGATCTCACTTATTATAAGCACAGAGTCAACCCAAACCAGTATCATAAATGGGGAGGAGGGATGAAGCGAATCTGCCCCTGCCAAAGGCAGGAATGGCATTGTAAAGGGCAGTTTCACAGGTTCTGGCCACATGCAAACTTTATTATGTAGAAGACATGGCCTGAAGTCCACTTGGACTTGGTGTCTTCACCCACCACTGCTCTAATATTTAATGCTCATCATCAGCCTGACACGTCTCCAGACCAAGAGAAAAGTGTGGTGCATACGTATCTTAGAGATGTTGTTTGCAGGTAATGCAGCCTTGACAATGCACTCCAAGGAAGCTCTACAGAGGCTCATCAACCATTTTGCCCCAGCTTGCATGGAGCTTGGCCTTACCATCAGCCTGAAGAAGGCCAACATCCTAGGCCAGGACATCACCAACACGACATGTTTCAGCACTGGAGATCACACACTTGAGATGGTAGACAATTTTGTCTAACTGGGTTCCACCATAACCAGCAACCTGAGGTGGACAAGCATATTGGCGAGGCAGTTGCTGCAATGGCACACCTCTCCAAAAGGAGGGAATGTGGTGCTAATGACTGATACCAAGATGAAGATCAACAAGGCTTGAGTGTTGAACACACTGCTTTATGGAAATGAGTGGTGGGTAACTGACATCCACCAGGAGTGATGCCTCAACTTTCCATATGTATCAGGAAGATTTGGGGCATCATATGCAGGACAGAGTCTCAAAACAAACCTGTGTCCTCCCAGCCCACATTCCTAGCATGTTTGCACTTCTGTCTCAGTGATGTCTACACTGGCTTGGTCATGTACACAGAACGGAAGGTGGCAGTATCCCTAAGGACGTGGCCTATGGGGAGCTGGCTTCAGGCACTAGGCCTATTGACAGACCAACTCTGAATTACAAAGATGTCTTCAAACGTGATATGAAGGTTGGCAACGTTGCAGCTTCTGGAAGCTCATGACCAGGAGCTTGTGAATAGGACTCATAAACAGAGGACCAAAAAAGCCTGAAGCATTTATGTTAGGGATTATAGGGGCAGAAATCCCAAAGAAAATGTTAAAATTGTTTATGCATGTAACAACAACAGCTAGGATTCTTTATGTACAGAAATGGAAGGGAGAAGTTGTTCCCACTAAAGAAGAATGGATAAGCAAGATAATGGACTGCGCATAACTGGCAAAATTAAGAGAATCTAATGATCAGTGTTTTGTGGAAGAATGGGTGCCCTCCTACTTAAAAAAATACTATAGAATGATGAACTCACGAGTAGGATTTGAGCTATGAGCAACAGAAGTAATTAGATTATAATATACAGTAGTGGTTACTGCTGAGAGGAACGCAGGCAGAATGAGGAAGTAAGTCGGGGAAAGTGATTTGACTCGTAACAGCAAAAGTGGATGCCTTCATCTCCCCCACCTGCAACCAAACATGCTTATCCTGTATTAGTCTCTACAGCCACAGCAGGCACTGTAACTCTCCATAGTGTTTGACTTTACCCTTAAAGGCTTACTCTTCCATTGTCTCCTGAGAAAGCATGACAAAAAAAAGTACTCCTCCTATAGCTTCTGTCATTTTTCAATTGATATTACATGTCCGACTGTCAAAACCTTTGAATTCATACAAGCCTGATATTTGCCACATTCTTATATATTTTGTAACGTCTGTGGTGTAAACAAGGTATCCTTCATAAAAATTCTGATACTATATCAGATTTTTCAAGTCTTTATGAAAAAGTATCCCTTCCGCCCGCATCAAATATTTTATCTGGGTGTTATGTTATCCCACATTCAGAAATGCAACATTTACCTCTTGAAAGCAGGACAAGTTGTTTTGAACTCCAATTCCACCCTATTCGACCTTTTTAAATAGTAGTTTGGCATCTAGAAACATCTTTTGGTGCTCTTTTTGAGATGGCCTGCGCTAAGGTTATTTTCAGGCATCAAATCATAGTATTACCATCTGCGTGTTGGAATGGGCCAAGGCTGGAACAGAAGGCAGGAACATATCAAGTTCTAAAAGGAATCTGGGACTGAGGTTAACAGCTAGTATTGGGTTGCTTTTATCAATCTCCATCCAAAGAGGTTTACCACAATATATTTGTTGTATGTGTTTTGTATTTTTATTATAGGCCTCGTTGCTTTTTTTTTTAGTGAAATTTTGCTTTGATGATGAAAGATAGATTATTACACTTGGCAAAAGGAAGTTGTTTACTTGGATTTAGCTTGGAAGACATCATGGCTGTTTTCGCTTGCAAAGTCTACCTCAGGGGATTTTGGAAACTGCTTTGGCAATATATGCTTGCCATCTTTACAGTACTAAGCCCCATTTCGCACCCCTTTGCCTTAACATACATACCCCAGAAGACGTTCTTAAGGCTCACTACATGATTGCTAACCAGTTATAGTTGAGGCCTGGTTTTCACAGTTTGATATAGCTGCACTAAACATGGACTCCACAATTCTACAGTAACATATGCTCAAGCAAATCTCATGGGTCATCCAGCTCCATGGTTAATGCTCCTCAAGCCACCAGGCACCAGTTATTTCAAGGATGCTGCTTATGGGTTACTGGATTATTTCTTACCCTACCTCTCCCACTTACCTGGAAAAAGCTCAGTTTCTCTGGCATTCTACCTGGTACAAGGATTCATCATTCTTCTTATCTTTCCTGATGTTTGTATCTCAGCTTTAGGATGGTCCCTGGAGCTTTTCTCATCTAATGAAATGTTCCCTAGGGCACCTTCTCCAGACAGAGGGCAACCTCAGCACATATACTACAGATTCTAGCATAGAATCATTTGGGGTGACCTCCTGTTGTTTTCCACAAGGCTGAAATGATCTCAGGAAATGGTCTTGGACGGTTCGTTATAAATCATGTCAAAGACCTCTCCCCATAGTCACAGTTCTCTTTTGCAGAGCTGTTATGCATGTTTAAAGGATCATATTTTCCCACACTTTTCATTTTTAGGGGGCTACACTCTCGCTCTGTACTGAAATTTTGTTTATAAAATACTTTTGAAAGAGTCAATATGTTTTTCGTATGAAAGTTTTTTAAAAAAACGAAAAGAAAATGAGTATGTTTGGGCAGACAGGCATATGATTCCGTTGATCTGCTATTGTATTTGTGTATACTGCAATGAGTGAGTCTATGCACCTTGCCAGCACCGTTTAATACATGAGGTTTCCATTCTGTTGCCTTCAGTGTTTTTTGGAATCAAGTGAAGCTGAAACATCCTGGAAGAAAAGTTCAGTTTTTGCACCTCCTGGTTTCAATTATTTTTAAATATGACGCACAAACACTGCTTTTAAAGATATGTGACTGAAGCGCCATAGAAGGATCGTTTGCTTTTTTTGAAATACATGTGGTGGAAATCTGAGACCTGCTGGCTGCCAAGTTCCAATATTTGTATTAGAGCATTGGCAGGAGAAAGTAAGCCATTGTTCAGAGTACAATTTTGAGAGTGACTATCATACATAAGGGAAAATATATATTCTCATATTCTACTTCATGCTTATTGGACAATCCAATAATCCTTCATTAAACTATTTAAAAGTTGAAACAAACATTTCTGGTGTTGTTTCTTCAAGCTCTCAAAGGTAAATTAATGCTGTAACCTACACCAAGCTTAGACTCATATCTCAAAAGGGGGAGGGACTTAAAAATTTCTGTGATGTGATAAGGGTATTCATATGTCCGTCATTTCTTAAGAAATTATAGAGTGAGCTACATTGTGTTCATATTCATACTTTGTGAAGCACTGTGCATGATAAATGCTATCTTGAGATAAAGGGCAATGTCTGTGGCGAGACAAGGTCTGGTTGAGATCAAGTGGTGTTAAAGACTATAATAAGTTCAGGTTAAAAAAAATGCAGTCTTAACCTGGAAGCTCCTCTATGGAGTTGCAACTTGCTATATGGCCTGTTCTATTTCAGGTCAAGTAGATCATTTTGCTAGAGTTCCCTGCTTTGATAAAGAGCACTAATGATGGCACAAAGGACAAATCTTCAATGGTCCAGGTTTGGGGCTTTGAATCCAAACAATCACAGGGAATCTTGACATAGTGATCAATCTCTTTGTACCAGTGGAAATGCCCTATAGTTCTGTAAGTAAACAGGAACACATATAGAGGGCAGACTCTCATAGAGCTTCCTCAATTGTCTCCATGAGCAATGCAGAGGTTGGAAAGGCCATGCAAATGGATGGAGCTGGAACTTGCAATCATCATGGCACATCCATTAATGTCAAATGTGTCATTTGCAGGAACATCAGGGATTCTTTCTTTTTTTTAAAGAAAAAAGAAAAGAAACCAAGTGTGCGCATCCTGAAACCACAGATCCAATTGGATGCTTTTGACTGCAAGAAGATCAAACCTATCAATTCTTAAGGAAATCAGCCCTGAGTGCTGGAAGGACAGATCGTGAAGCTGAGGCTCCAATACTTTGGCCACCTCATGAGAAGAGAAGACTCCCTGGAAAAGACCCTGATATTGGGAAAGATTGAGGGCACTAGGAGAAGGGGACGACAGAGGATGAGATGGTTGGACAGTGTTCTCGAAGCTACGAACATGAGTTTGACCAAACTGCGGGAGGCAGTGCAAGACAGGAGTGCCTGGTGTGCTATGGTCCATGGGGTCATGAAGAGTCGGACACGACTAAACGACTAAACAACAACAACATCCCCATGATGCAATGAGTGATAGGATGAAAGCTGCCATTAGTACCAATTAGATCATTTCTTTTTACCTATTGCTGTTTGCAGGGCAGGGGTGATTCATGGTATGAAAAGGCTAACCTCACTTCCCCACATGTTGTTCTCCTGATCTAGATTTGGAAGGGTGATTGCTTTTACTTCTTTTAAAAATGGAAATGATACAGTTAACATCACGTGTAGTTAGGCCCTACAGCTGGACTGGGAGACATGTAGACCTTCCAATATACTTGGGCTGTAGCTTCCATCATCCGTGACTCCTGTCTAGGCAGACGGTGATTGATGGAGTGCAACAACTTCTGCAATGCCACAGGTTCCCCATACCTGCCCTAAAGGTAGCCTCTTTCCCAGTACTGGCTCCCGAGAATCATATCATATATTAACAGAGAGGTATTCGTGCCCTTTTCTATCTGTACATGTTTTGTGCTCCCTCCTCCAAAGGTGGGCAAAAGTTCATAAAATAAGTGCCTCTGGACATAGACTTTCTGCTACACATCTTTCTAAAAGTGTATGCCCCTATGAGAAAACTGCATCAAGGGCTCTTAATAGCTTTAGTAGCTCTAGCTTCTAATTACCTTGAGGTTTAATTGCCTCAATGTTATGTATTCTCAACAAGAAATTCCCAACCCATAAGAACATAGGAGACTGCCACATACACCACTGGCCATCTAGCTGAATATATTCTGCACCAGTTTCCAACCTTGGGTCTCCAGCTGTTTATGGACTACAATTCCCATCATCCCTGACCACTGGTCCTGCTAGCTGGGGATGATGGGAGCTGTAGTCCAAAGACAACTGGAGACCCAAGGTTGGGAAACACTGACTAGCATTGGTTCTCCAGGGTTCCAGGTCTTTCCCATTCCTACCTGAAGACATTTGAGCCTGGGTCCTTTTGCATGCAAAACATTGAGCCATGACCCATGATAAGCTTTTGCTCCAAGCAGCAGCCAAGGCTCTCTCATGTCGCATATAATATTGAGCACATTACATGACAACATATGCAATGAACATGTGCAATGAATGATTCTGATCTGTAGCATCAAGTATAGACAGTTGTGGACAGAGCTCACTCAATATCAATCATTAGCAACGTTGTTTGTTCTGAAAAGAAACAACAGAATCAATGTCTGTCATATGGTTTCAAGACTTTGCTGTGTCAATACACAGAAGTAACCTCAATTAAGATGTTTACTCTTGAAGTAAAAGAATCTCTAGCATATGGTACATGCACTGGGTGGAGAGGAGATTATCACTAAAAGTTTTTGACACTGAGTTGATTTAGAACATGTTATATGAAAACTGGAAAGAGAGGAAAGTTATACATTGTGCAAATCTCTGAGGTATCAATGTTTTCGAGGTTATTTATTCTTTAATAAATTCAATTCCATGGTATTTTCCCCGTAGCTTTACTTATTTTCTCTACTTTAACATCAGGCATGAGTAGACTAAATATGGGGAAATAAATCCAGGACTTACCATGAGGTGATTTGGGTTACTTGGGAGGAGTTAAAAGGTTTATACTTTATATCGAATTTCCCTGCCATTATGTAACAGCTGCACAGCATTTTATGCACCTCACAGTTTTGTTGAGGGTTTGTTTTGTTTTCTTTTGTTTTGGGTCTTCCTGACTCTGCCCACCCTTGCAATATCTTCTGCAGCAAATCACTTAATTCTACATGAGATGGCTCTGATGATGCACTATGTCATCGATAGCATTGATTACACCACCGGGGGGAAGAAAATGTAGTTTCACTAGAACATGGATTGGGAACCTGTGGCCCTCCAAAAGTTGTTGGAGTCCAAACCAACAAAATGATGGGAGTTGTAGTCCAGCAACATCTCTGTGGGGGAGGGGAAACATGTTTTTCATCTCTGCAGTAAGAGAAATATTATTACTTAAGATATTAGCTACATAACCATCCTCTTTCAAACAATCTCTCTGGGGAAAAGAAATGAGAAAATATACCAGAAATGAAAATTTCAGTAGTCTTTTCTTTCTTTTTTAAAGTGTGTGCACATGCCCTTGGTAAACCATCATATTGCATGAAAAATGTAGAAAAAAACCCCACACATTGTAGATACTGCCGAGGATTCCCTATTTACTGTATGTTTTGGAATTATAACACATATGGACAGTCTATATGGTTTTTATTGTCTTATATATGTCAATAAAGGTGTTGAATTGAATTGAATTGTAGATACAACAAATAAATTCATCTGCTGGTGATGCCACACATCCTTGTAGTGAAAGCAGCATACTTTCAGGGTTATAGCACCAGTTCCCTGGAATTTTGTACCCATTAAAGTGACAAAGCCCAACATTGTTAAGTTTTTAACACTTGATGAAAACTTCACTTATTTTCCAAGCCTCTTTCTATACCCCCTGCAGTTTTAATTATTGTTGAATTTTTACGTTTTAACACTGCTTATGGTTGCATTGTGTTTTATATTCTATTTGTGTACTTCGTGTTTTCTGCTGGTTTCTTGTTTAGCTGTACTGTATCTTGTATTTTTATAATTTACTATCAGGTGGAATTGGCTTACTGATATTGTAAGCTTGGGCCCACATTTCTTTTAGATTTACCGGTACCTCCCTCTAGAAAAGATTTTTCTTATTTTCTCCTCATTCCCCATCTAGGGTTGCCAGACTCAATAGAGGACAGGACTTCTGTGCCTTTAATTGCCCTGCTCTCTTTTGAGTCTGGAAACCTTAAAGAGAAACCAGCAGACCCTTTGTTTAATTTCCAAGCAAAGGGTCTGCTGGTTTCTCTTTAAGGTTTCCAGACTCAAAGGAGAGCAGGGCAATTAAAGGCACAGAAGTCCTGTCCTCTATTGAGTCTGGCAACCCTATCCCCATCCCCGTCTCAGTCTCAATGAATCATGGTGCAAGTTGTTCTTTTCTAAGAAGTGCATTCTCATGTGAATGCAATGTACTAAGTCACTAAATAAATGAAATCAAGTCAATCAGCAACAACATCCTGCACCATAAGTAAATTGCTGTGTGTGTGTGTGTGTGTGTGTGAGAGAGAGAGAGAGAGAGAGAGAGAGAGAGAGAGAGAGAGAGAGAGAGAGAGAGAGAGAAGGCCCATTTTGACATGAGGCTGGCTGGTTTATCCTCATTTATTAGTCATGAAAGTCAATACTTTTACCCTTGTACCCTTATAGAACTTACAAAATACATACTATGGATACCCAAACCAATATGTTGTTATTCAGAGATACATACCATGCACTTTTCAGTGTCTCCTGACATTGATTGGTTTTGTAGGTCCTTCATTTTCTATCCATGTGAGCTTAAGATTTTGGCTCATCTCTCTAATTAGAAACATAAGATTGGATAACTTTTGAGTTTTGTGAAATGGTTCTGTTTACTTGCAATGGGAAAATGAAGAAGCAATCAACAAAAACATATGACTCTGTGCACACATATTTCACAGTCTCATCCAGACAATTTTTTATATCCTAGAGAAGTGGGTTTGGAGGCAATTCAAAAGTATCCCTTCTAGGCATGTTTATGTAAGAATGTAATGTGAGATATGAGTTTTGCCTTCTCCATTTTCATGATGGATGACCTGATAATGGGTGACGCAGTCTATTTCACCTCTGTCCCACTACATAAATGCATTGGGCCATATATACCTTCAAAGCAGTATTCTCTATAATGCTTCTATCAGCATCTCCATGATGACCCTCTAGGCATCAAGTATGAACAGTGAGGACATGCAAAATTATGCATTTTGGAGATCGTTTTCATCTCCCTTCTTGCAGAGGTTTGCCAAACTACAACCAGAAGCATATAAGAACTTTTTATTTGGGCAATCCTTCAGTGGTCAGGAGTAGTAAACATGAGCAATTTTAGCTCCATGCATACTTTTTAATGTATTCCACATTTTCAGAATGCATAATTGCTGTTTTCTACACTGTTGCCATTGGGGACAGCCCAAGCTAAAGATCTAAACAAATGTAGGAATAAAGGCTGAACAGAGAGACCTGTCCTGCAGAGTCTTGCAAAGATAGTTGCCATTTTATGGTTCAATAATGCTGAAATTAACAAAATTGATTTATGATTAGAAATTCCTTGCAGGGTATGAGGGTGAGTTTTAACCAAAGAAGGTGGAGCATTGACGCCCTAGGTACAGATTTTTTTTGGGGGGGGATCCAGCTGGCACAGAATCAGCTATTCAACATCCAACATGATGAGTAAGGACTCCTAAGAGAATGCAGCAATAGAGCAATAATTCAATTTTTCATCCATAATTAAACCATCACTATTAGATGTGTATAGCTCTGTGTTGCAGCTTAAACTGGGACCTGATGTGTTCAATTGTTCTGGTTTCCCTATCACATTCATAAATGCATACGTTATCCATCTCCCTATTCACAAATGCTTTCCAGCTGCTAAGAGCCTAAAGGTTAAGATTTTCAGTTCCATGCTATAGATTCAGGAAACCATAAGTAAGGTAGCACCTAGACAACTTGATTATTGCACTTCTCCCCACCCTCCTCAATCACTTTGTGTCCTCTTTTAGGATAGCTTTTAAACTTTTGTCTCAGGAGTTGATAATTTGATGTAACCTTTGCTTTCTGTCAACAAGCTCAACTTTCTTGAATCTCAGTTCCGTCCTTACCAGAAAACGCATGGAAATGCTTCTCTATCTAGATCGAGGTGGAGAACACTTTTCAGCTTGAGAGCCACATTCCCTTATGACCACCCTTCTGGAGGCCACATGCAAATAGTGGGTGTGACCAAAGTGGGAGTGGTCTGACACACACTCTCCATTCTCCATTCAGACAAGAAAGAGGTATTATCACAGTTCAAGAACACATTCCAAAACACCAGAAGAGGGCACAGAGCAGCAGCAGCGGAGGAAGCCGCTCCAGCACCTAGAGCGGCAACCTGAATTGCAGCACCCATGCATAGCATTGCATGTAGCGCGCATGCACACTGTCACTACGTGCGATGCTGCGCATGCATGCTACATTGCAGGTTGCCGGCAGCGGCGCTCCAGCTCCGATTCTGGCACTGTCCGTACGGCGCTGGAGTTGCGGCGCCGGCAAGCCGTGGAGCGAGGTTTTTTTACTGGGTGGCTTGGGTGATGCCATTGCCCTGCCGCCCGGTAAAAATTCTCGCTCCGCAGCTTGCTTGCTCACCTGCTCGGTGCGCGTGGGCATAGGCGAGGGGTGGGCCAGGGTGGGGCACACTGAGTGGCACCCCCCCAGGGTGGCACCCAGGGCGGACCACTCCCATCGCCCCCCCTTGCTATGCCCCTGCAGAGCAGGACCAGTGAAGGATGTGGCCTGGAAGAGTGTGGTCTGGACTGGGCAGAGTCCTGAGTGCCAGGTAGAGAGACCTGGAGGGCCACATTCAGGGCCCGAACATGAGGCTCCTCATACCTGATCTAGATCAAGGGCTCTAAGGCACACAAGCTTTGTTACATGCAATTCTTTAACTTAATTTATCCATGTTAATTTGATCAGGGCACTAGTTTTCTGCATCAGTTCTGCTAGATCAGTAGCTGCCTTTTCCCTTGGTAAGAATTAAGCCAGATGTTCCAAAAGGAAGCAGTTCCACTAATTCCCCCAAGCAGCCATTCATCTTAAGATATTTGTTTGTCTTTAAGATACCACAAGACATTTTGTCCCCAACATTTGTGTCTCAGGAAGCATGGTAATACTTCACTGTGGCCTGTGACTCATTCTGAAGCCTTCCTAACCTGGTAACCTGGGTGGGATTCTCTCCACCCCCTACTTGTAAATACTTACTAAAAAATGTTAGGACAGCAGAGAGAGACACAAACTTGGGAGGGTAGGACCTGGAAACTCCTGCACATGTGCAGTATATCCATGACGCCTGGACAGGGCACTCCATACACACATTTTTGCAGGATAGTATCTTTAAAGGAAACTGTGAAGAGGAGTCCACCTTTACCCTTTACCCATTTTACTCAACTTAAGTCAACCCTTTCTAGTTATCGCAAAACCTTGTGTTATAACCGTTACAATGAGCTTTCAAATATGCATTATATCAGCCTTCCCCAATCCGGTGCCCTCCAGATGTTCTGGACTGTTAACTCATCTCATACTTGACCATTGGCCATGCTGATTGGGTCTGATGGGAACTGTAGTCCAAAACATCTGGAGAGCACCAGGTTTGGGGGATGCTGCTTTACGTAACAGCTCATTGATTCTTTCTGGTCCCTGCAGGTTATAAGAGAACCTCCTCCCTTACCTTCTAACCTACTCCAAAAATGATTCATGCTAGCTCAGGCATCCCCAAACTGCGGCCCTCCAGATGTTTTGGCCTACAACTCCCATGATCCCTAGCTAACAGGACCAGTGGTTGGGGAAGATGGGAATTGTAGTCCAAAACATCTGGAGGGCCGAAGTTTGGGGATGCCTGTGCTAGCTGCTTAGCAAAAACAAAAATGTGTCACCTGTGAAACAGATACAGTATGTAAACACAGCCAATGTAACAATAGACCACATGCTAGTTTCTTCTCATTAGGGTCAGTTTGGGTGTTGGTAGGCATCAGCCATAATCAGTTCTTCTCCACTGTTCCCACTAACACATTCCTAACATTCTAGCAGACAGCCTTCTCTTTGTTACTTTCTTGATTTATTTTTTACTCCTTCTTTCCTAATTGTTTTAAGACACTTTACGCTTTTTGCAACATGACATTTTGCTGACTTATGAGCAGCTCAAAACAGATGCTTGCTAGGAAAACAGCTGAGATTAAAACCATGCCTTTTGCTTAGGCCTAGGTAGAGTGCTTCTGGGAAGCCAGTTTCTAATGCTTCATCTGGTTACAGGATGTTGCTTTAGGGCTAGGGGTAATGGAAGCATTTAGCATGTTTTTTGCCTCCAAAAAAAAGACCCTCAAGAGAGTTGCTGGTCATCAGAATTGCTGGTTGTCAGCAGATGCTAGCATGAGTAAATAATATTTGAAAGCTCATATTTTAAAGTGTTTAACTGCATCCCTATAATAAAAACCATTTCTGAAAGGTATCTCCTTTACGATAACTTAGGGCACTATCCAGTTAAATTTAAACTACTTTTCAATCTGATTGGTTTCAAAAGGAGGCCATTTTAGGTCAAAACTACATGTGATACTTGCCCTTCAAGAGAAACTTTTTTGCTCACAAATTGCCATAATGGAAGGCCAGAATGTGATTGCAACCTTGGGTAGATTGAGGATTACACACACACACACACACACACACACACACACACACACACACACACACAGCCCCTAGTGCAAGAAGTACATAAAGATAATGTCACCGAGAATAGTATTTTGTATTGTAAAGCCATGAGACTGTCCTCAAGAAGAAAACTGAGCAGGCAATTTCTTCTTTTCCGTGCCCCCTGGAAAATGATGCTGCATTACCACTTGATGGAGAATTACATGATCTGAGGATGACATGAGGAAAGATTTGGGTGAAAAAATATTGGAGGGTGTGCTCTGGTCACTGCTGAGGATACATGTGTCCAGGCACTGCAAGCAGTTTAGGTTTTTAAAAAATGGGTTGCATGAAAGTGCAGCGTGATTTTATATTTTTAACAAGCCTGCTTCAGTTTGGGAAGATATTTTTACACTGCATCTCTTGAATACCATGAGCTGCTAGGGGAATGATCTCTACATTCCGCACACTTCTGTGTGTGCATCCCTGTCCCAGTGGTGGAGCAACCCTCTCTGGCACCCGGGACGGTGCAGCCTGTACGGACTGCGCATATGCGGCATCCCGTGTGTGTGTGCACTCCGTACGGAATGCTGCACATGCGCACTCCGTATGGGCTGCTGCTTGCACAGTGTCCATATGGGCTGCCACTCGTGCTCGGTGTTCATACGGGCTGCCAGTTGCACAGTGACCGTACAGGCTGCCGCGCAAGCGGCATCTCGTACGGACTGCGCATGTGTGGCAGCCCGTACGGTCACCATGCGACAAGCAGCCCATACGGACTGTGTGCGCCCTCGACTACTCTACAGCTTGGGGAAGGCAGGGGCCATCTTGTCACCCCTCCCAGAGAGGGACCTAGGTCGGCCTGCCCCCTCCGTCCCCCCTTCCTACGCCCCTGCCCTGTCCCTCTGCACCTTGTTAACCTTCATCATCCAATAAGGCAAACAACTGAAGAGGGCTAATATCATCCCAGGGTAGACCACTGCCTATGGCAAATACCCTGTGTGTGGTGGTAACTATTAAGACACATGAAGGCACACAGAGGTCATACAGAGTGTTCTTCCACAACTGCTGAGCATAAAACAAAGGAGGAAATCTGAGGCGAAACAAAAATATTCTGAATATAAAACCGTAGCCCTGCGAGTGAGCGCATACTGTTGTTCTCCTATCACCAAGGTGAGAAAAGGGGAAAGGTTCTGCAATGAAGGTCAACCCTTTATTTCTGCTCTTAAATTTTCTATAAATTGCTTAGCCTGCACAAAAATCAAGTGAGCTTAATGTAACATCCATATGTTCTATGGTTAAGGAGGTTAACCTAACTTTCACAGATTCTTATGTTCAACTATGGACCGTCTGCATCTGGTCTTTGTCAAGATTTATTCATTGTTTGGGAGAAATTATGTCCTAGTGTCACAAAGACCAAGCAACATAGAAGCACTCTAAAATAAAATATGGTTTTCAACCAGGTTCAACATTTTATTAGGTTTTCTGCTTTGCAAGGACTGGACAAACCACTTGAAAGTAGACCATTGAGTGCTAACACCCAGACTGCCGAACATGCCTTCTAATATTGCTCTCAACAGATAATATTATTTTAGTTTAGGTCTCCGGTGGCTTCGAAACTTAGTATGGAAACTTTTAATGGTTCTCAACCAAGGTGGGTTGTATAATAACTAAAAATAGCTCACAGAAACCTTAAGAAGTGGTACAAAAAAGAAAGAAAGCGGTTTCACTAAGGTTTCTAGTTGGCAGTCTACCTTGCCAAATAATAATAATAATAATTAGCAGCAGCACAATAAGATCAAGAGAAAATACTTTATCAGTGTAACAGGAACTTGCAGAATGGCTCTGACAACAATCAAAATAAAAATAGTAGGAGCAACTATTCCCTGGATAAGAACAACTATAAGTATTATTACTTTAAAACTGTAAAGCTATCATAGTTTTATCATATTTAGCACAAACAATATTGTATCCAGATATACTTTATTAATCCTGAGTTTTTAAAATGCACTCAAAATGGATATTATGCTTAAATCTGAAACTAGTTAGTCTGGAGCAAACCCTTTGACTTGAGCAGTATATATATCAAAAGCTTTCAACTATGCTTTTCTTAATAAGGATGATATCCTAATTTGTGGCTTCTCAGAAAGGTAAATTTAATAATCTCCTAATGGCCCCTTTTAGTGCGTCAACGACTTGCCTAAGGGAATTGGAGCAGATTTTTTTCTAACATATTAGGAAACTGGTGGAACCCTTGTGTTGTTCACATTGGTATATGTCTTTTAATGGCTTTAATATCAAGCATCCTTTCAAGGGAGTTATAACAGGGGGTTGCAGTGAATATTCTGCCATTGCTGCTGAGCTCAGAAATCAAAGCATGACTAACATTTCAAGGGGACCTAGTTTCAGCAAAAACAAAAAACACAGCTGGAAATGACTGGCTTATGTATGTGCTTGTTCATGCTATCAGCTTCTAAATGCTTGCCAACTTTTTTATTTGGTTATTGACCAAATAAAAAATAAAAATAAATACACAGAGAGAAAGCAATGACTACATTTGTTCTGGTTTAACTTCAACAGTAGTCCAAGCAGAAAAATAATTGGCTAGCTATGCACAAAGCAAACTAGAAATTTGCTTTTGGCTCTCCCCCGCCTCTCTCAATCAGCTAATTGAACAAGGAAGGGGAATGTAGGCATCCTGTAGGTTTTCTGCAGGATTCTTACCACTTGCTTGGCATTTATTTACAGTTCCAGTATTTTATTCATTGCCCAACATTTGTCATGGACTGCAAAGCTGAGGGCCTGAGGTTGGGACCTAGGCAGATGGGCTGCCTTGGAGTATGTTCAGATATCAGAGTCTTCTTGTGAAAGGTAACATCTGCACTCAGCAGACAGCATAACACCTCTGGATTTTAGGCAGGCCTAGTGTAAAAATGCTAGGAGTGTAGCCTACTGCCCTTGCTAAGTCAACAGAGCATTTCCTTTTTCTTCAGTCCCAGGCCCCAGCTTCCCTTGTTGGCCATTTACACTTCATCCCCAAAAGTGGGGGGAGGGGGATCAAAAAAGGGCACAGATTTGCATAAGCTAATGTGTTTCTATATATGCCAATAGAGAGGGGGAAATACTACAATTTTAATAGAAATACAAGACATTTCACCATAGGGAGGAGGTTTGTGCCCAGTTGACCTATGTGCTTGCTTAGTCTGCTGTCCAGATGTGAAGTGTTGATGGACAACTTTAAAGCCTCTGCTCTTACTTGTTCTGGTTATCTTTAAACGAATCTTGTACTGGACAGTCCTTCAAATAGAAAACTGTCCTCTATAAAAATTCTACATGTGGCCCCTCTATTACATATCCAGCCTTCCTGCTCAAGCCCCAGATCCAGCAACTATTTCCAGCAGCCCTCAGCTAGAGAACACACATTCCAGGTCTAGATATAGGTGTGACTACTTTCTACTGTGGGTGTCTGGAGGAGTTTGTGAATGCTTTTCTACACTTGTCATATTGGTGCTATTCCACTCTGTGATTGTAGTGCCGAAGACCATTCTAACTGCCCTTATGAATGATGCTTTTTCCCCATTTCTCTCCCTGATCCACTGGTGACTGGTCCACTAGGGCAAAAAGGGAACCTTAGACTGCCCGTGCCTGCCTTCTGGCTTACAAAATGTCAGAGGCTGATTCTGCCTCTCATTGGCTCTGGTTCCATCTACTATTTATTTATGAATGATTGAATGAAATATATATCCTGCTGTTTCTCCTAAAAGAACCCAGGTCTCTGTGCCTTCTGCTCTACCAATCCCAATGAGCACCAGCCAAGACTATTTGCCTTGGAAGGGATGCAGGTAGCAGGGTCTATACTGTATGCTAATATAGAAGTAAATTGGGAACTCTACATATTCCATTAGGACATTTATAAGTTTACTCTAGGTTATTTTTATTACCAACCTATTTAAAATTGTTAAGCTTTTGTTAATACTCTTTCAAGAATTCCTCAGAAAGTAAATTTGGCAATTAAAAAAAATAGAAAATTCAGTTTTGGTAGGATAGACATTTTTAATGATGTTTATTTTACTTGAAAGGGATAAGTTTCAGCTAAATGATTTTAACTTTGAGTCAATTTTCTTAATTAATGGCTGGGCATTATTGTTATAAAGATCCAGACTGCAGATAGACATATAGTGAGATAGCTTATCAGTCCTTTTGAGCAGTGGAATCAATTTATCTAAAAATGTGCCTGGAGCAATAATTCTCTTTTTAACATCTCAGAGAGTTTGGTTGTTTTAAATTTATTACCTCCTCTTATATATAGTGTACACGTGTAGATCCCATGTCGCTTCAAAGAAATCAAAAGATGTAACTGTTCCAAGAAATGTCTGGCTGTGTAAGAACAGAATGTGACTTTCCCCTCAAACATCCAGACTGCACATCCCCTCAAAATTTATACACATCTGAGTAAAACCATCTAAATACTACAATATTCCATATTTCTGCCATTGATTTATACATTTCCTTCTAACATATTTATTTTCACCCATTTCATATCCACTTTCTTGCTCAACCATTCTGCAACTTTCAGTCGCTCTTAAAAGGGAAGATAAAATTTGCTACTAAAGACATTCACATGAAGTAAAATCATATGTTATTCCCCTTCCCCAAATTTGCTCATATTCATGTACTATGAATTAAAATTCAGCCCCATAAGTCTTCATTATTCTGGCATTTAATCATATGGAAAATGTGGTAATTTAATTAAAACAAGTAACATAGGTTGGATGTCCCTTGGGATGCAAACCAAGGGAAAATGATCTAATCCATCGGGTTTCCATTTTGAAAATGTATTAATATTAGACCACAAGACCACAGCAAAAAATGCTGTTCATTTGCAATGCTGTAATCTGATGCTGAAACAATTTCAGTAGAGGAAGCCAAAATGTACACTGTTCTGTCTCAGTGTCTGCACCAGGCACTTGTCAAAGTATAATGTGACCTAGAAAGATCTTATAAGAATGCTTCAGTAGAGATGCAAGCATGGCATTGCTTTTGATCAATTCCTGAACAAAACTCATGGATGGGAGTAAGATACAGGTGATGGAGAGAATTCCCACAGGCATATTTTAGCTTTGGATACTTGCTAACAGCTAGATTACCTTCCTGGACATACAGTACTTTACATACATATTGCTTCAGGTTAAAAGAAAATTATTGTAGCATAATATTCAAGGGTCAAAAAACTTGTGTGTCCTGCTGAATTTCCACTCCCTCCAAGATTAGAGAGGCATTTACTATAATACTATAAAGTTGAGATTTATACATAACCAGATTGGCGGCTTTGACCTGCTCACTGAGCAAATATTTTCCTTTTTCACAAACACCAAATCCAGAGTGTTTCTTAGAAATCTTAAATCATCTTCCTTAACAAGAATTGTATTAAACCATTTTGATAAAGTGATAACTTAAGGGGGCTCATGCTTGCATATTTCTATTCTGAAGACTAAGTTGGTGAATGATCTGTCACAGACATGCCTTTTACCAAAATAAAAATTGTGTGTGTGTGTGTGTGTGTGTGTGTGTGTGTGTGTGTATAGATAGATAGATAGATAGATAGATAGATAGATAGATAGATAGATAGAGAAAAGGGGCAAGGTTCCAGAGAAAATGACTTTGGCAATCCTGCCTGTCATTGATTCCAATGGGTTTTGACTATACACAATTCTGCCTTTAGACGCGATCCCCAAAATGTAAACCCTGCATAAATTGTGGGCTTACTATATGTGCAAGAATTGGGTAATCAGATTTTCATAGTCTCTAATTGTCAAAGAGAATTACAAATACTATCAAACCTTTATTAGGCATTTTACAAACAGAATCGAAAGAAAAAGAATCACATACAAAAGTATTTAAAATGCATACAAAGAGGCAACAGTAAACTGCATATACTAATTGTATGTGTATATATATATATATATATATATATATATATATATATATATATATAATCTGAGATTTCTTCCTATTAAACTACTCCTTGAGACACTGCTGCCAAAAACTCAGCTACTCCCGCAGTCACCTTATGATCAATGTCAGACAGGCAGAATCCAACAATTACAAATACAATGCAGCTTCATAGGCCCCCATGTAGCAAGACAAAAAGCAAGTCACTTCACCTGTCTATGCCATCTCAAAAAACCTTTCTCTTCTCAGAACCTGCTGTTGTATCTATACAATCTTCCAAATTTGGGAGAAAATGATCAGCACAGCCATTTCTTTATTTAATTACGCAAGTATTTATAATCCAAACATTCATGAAAGTACATCAAGACAGTACAGTATACAACATACAAATCATAAGAGCATCCACAAATAATTAATTAACAAATTAATTAATAAGTTAATGGACAGTCATTAAAAACTCACTGAAGCATCAATAAAACGTCAGTAAATATTGTCTGGTTAAAAAGAGAAATGAATTTATCTGTGGATGTCAACGTATACAGATACATTAAAATTAAAAATTAGTCCATTTTAATGCAATTCATTCAAAGAAAGAACCTTTATTCTAAAAGGTGGGGGGATAAGAGAGGGGAATGATATAGCTGCCAAGTTTTCCATTTTCTCACGTGGAAGCCTATTCAGCATAAGGGAATTTCCCTTAAAAAAAGGGATAACTTGGCAGCTATGGAATGTTATGACCAGGGAAAAATTAAGCTAAAATAAATTCCTATTTTCCAAAAGATAGAAGGAAAACAATATAGGCCTTCTTAACAGAAGGAAGAGCACATACCTTTGTGCAGTACAATGCATAGCGTATATGACTTCTTAATTGGTCCACTGGGAGTATAAATCCTGCAGCTATAGACCCCCCTCTTGATAGAACAAGGAAGCCAATAACTTAGCAAGTCACTGACACTAAAAGACTAAGGCAGAGTCTATTTTTAGATGCTGAGGTAGAAGAAATGATGGAACTGAAGCAAAAAAATTAAGTACAAACATATCCATTAGGACCGAGCTAAATATTTGTCAGTTTGACTTCACACATAGTTTCCCTTTCAACAAGGTACAGCTTTATGTCAAAATGTAGGCAGAATATGCCCCAAAGCCACACATTACAGGCACTTTCAAGGGGATAAGCTTCCCAGCCTTGGAGCTTTTGAGGCAAGCTGTAAAGGGACATCCTTGGAGAAATACTGCAGGCTGTTAAACATGTTGTAGAATTCATGTGCAGCCTTAAAAGAACAAGTCTATGGAAGCTCCCCAGCTTCAGCTGATATGCAGTGTGATCTACAGCGAGGACCACATATGCATTGGTGGATATTGCTCAAAGGACCTGGATCAACAAAGCATACTAGCTGTTGCTTCTACTTTGCCAAACCTTTATTAAATATTACAAGTATGGGCCATCATAAAACATCCATATATAAAATTTAAAAATATACTGTATACAAATAAACAGCCATGTAAGATATATAATAATATATAATAATAAGGATTTTCATTGGGATTTCCCACTAAATAGTGCCATTCACCACTCTAAGAGATACTATTAGCAAAAACTCAGCCACCCTTGCAGTTACTTCCGGGTTAATGTCAGACAAATAGAATTTGATATTTTCATTGTTCTACAGTGTCCAGCACATTCAAAGAACATCCGCAATGTCTATCATTTCTGGGGATGTTTAAATATCTGCCCTTGACAAAAGCTGAGGGGAAAACGTTCAATTGGGCTAACATAAAGGACTGGAATTATTAATTGTGAGATATGTGACCCTGTTACCTATTGTATTTAAACCATAGAACTTGGGGGAGCAAATTTTATTTAAAGCTGACTCAATGTTTTGTTTTTCAATGTCCCTTAATCTGGTTTGAATATTGCGATAAATATATTGCTCACAAGAGTTCTAAGTCAATACAAATAGATCTGATTTTGCTATGTAAGAGTTGGAACCATCTGGATTTACAAGAGTCTTTAAGTAAGTCGGAGAGCAGATTCGAAGGTTGGCAATGAAAATGGCAACACAACCAGTATTTTACAGTGCTAGCCCACACCCAATATTCCATTGTTTGTATACCTAGTTCTGCACACATCATCTCCTACTTGATTGAACTAGGGAGCCTCAGGATACTAGCTGTTGGCTGTGGAAGAGCTGCACCATCCCATTGCTAGTCCAGGATTAGCTCAAAGGAGGACCCAGCTCAAAGAAGTTCCACAGCTTCTACCTTTAATACTCCACTATATCTTTGAATGTCTTTTTTCCATTTAAACATGCGAGGATTATCCGTGCAACATTTCATAGCAGAAAATAACATTAATAGTATTCCAACTTTTCATGTCTCACCATACACAGCTAGAATAATATTAATTCTTCCCTGCCTCAGGGTAGCTTCTGCTTTTTTTAAACAGACATTTATAGAGAAGTAAAAGAAAAACAAATTGAGTTACTCGTTTCAAGAAAAGAGAGTCCTAAATTTATAATATAACCTATGTAATCCAAAACCATCAAAACTTTGCTATATATTAAATATCAATAAGGCTTAACCAGTTCATATGCTTTCACCTATGCTGTGGTCAAGAAGCATCATGTACTCTGAAGCCCCAGTTTCTGTCAATCAGGACAGACACCTGCAGTCCCTAGAACATAACCCAAGCCCTATGGGAGCCTACTATAGGGGTTTAAACTGCCAATCTGGAATTTCTCCCATATGACATCTATAGCTAAAAATAAATATATTTGCTAATGAAGTCTACTCAACTTCAGACAGCAGAGGACTTCCCCCATTTTAATTTAATTAGAATATGGGAAGGAATGGTCCCAGAGCTTCTTTTACATTGCAAATATTCCAAAAGCATCGGACCTCTTGCCTTTTGCCATTTGTAGAGTTGACAGTACAATATCAAAGCTTCAGTCATTTAAAGCATTCTGAATCATTGCTGTCTTCTTTCCAGCCATATGGAAAGATTTAAATGATACTCCAAAGAGCACAAGAAGAGCATTGGTGGATCAGACCAAGGCCAATCTAGTCCAGCATCCTTTTCCCTTATAGCAGGTTCTCACCCACTGTTGTTCAGGGACATGCTGTCCCTGAACTGGAGGTTGCATAGAGCCATCATGACTATTAGACATCAACAAACTGTTTCATCCTCCATGAATCTGTCTCCTCATAAATAAGATTCCTCATATTCCAAAGCACTGCTTCTGACTATTATACATTCTGTTTCCCATCCCTCCTCTTCTCTCCCCTCCCTAGTCAGAGCTCTGGGGCAAGGAGAAACCATGGAGTCTGGAAAAGGCAAGTGTGTTCTTGAAAGGAGAAGGCAGGAGATGATTCAGAAGATGTGTTATGTCTAGGTACTTGCCCATTCTTCCACCACAAGTTTCAGGAAGGATGTAAAAATTGTTGCTCAGAAGCCTTATACGTTCCAAATCTACTTAATGTGCACAGGTCAAGTAATTTTACAGGATCATCGCACGCCTTTCTCCCAAGGTTTGAGTGCATATTGGTTCAGTCTTAGGTACATCATCTAGAATATGTTCTGGATGATGCAGTTATCTGTCAGGAGGCAGAGGAACCAACTCCCACGGGAGGTTTCCAGGCGCAGACAAGACAAGGAAAAGTCCTTGCCATATGCTTTTATTCAATATATGCAGCCTCTCGGAATAATGATGTTGCCTCGAGTGAATCTCCACCCCCTCCATCTCTTCCACTCCCTCATGAATCATCACCACAGGTGCTGAAAAGTGCCCTCTGCCTTTGAGCTCTTTGCTCTCCTACTTTCAAGGCCTACCGTGTTCTGGGAGAGGGAGGGTCTGGAATGCTTTCTAAAGACACTGAGTCCATCAGCTGTCACTCCCCTGGTGTTTTTTTCGTTCTCCCCCTTCTGTCCCATTATTTCCCAGCTTTCCCCCTCATCTGCCTCTGAACTGTGACCTCCCTCAAACCCCCTGTTGTAATTCTGAACTGTCTTCTTCCTCTCTGGAAGGGTTAGGCTGGGGGGGCGGTCTCCACCATTCCTCCTCTGCCCAGTCCATGCCATTATCTCTATTTCATTTCTGAATGAGAAAGCCAACAAATAAAATAGCTATAAAGCATGCATAGAATCTTGACTATATTGGCCCTGCACCTCCCCTGTTAACAGAATACTTAGCATTATCTAAAGTTCAGACAAAAGTGATTATTGGGGGGGGGGGATTGCTAACCCTCAAGGAACTGTGATGGTGAAAATCCCCGTTCAAGGCACCAGCTTTCACAATGTTATTATAACTTGGATTGAGTACCACATCCTTTCTCCTCACCAATGTAGCCACTCTAAGTGACATATTTGGTGATGTTTGGCATATGCCACCATTATTGCCCCAAGTCTGTGCAGTCATAAATTATTTATAGATTAACTCACTAATCCCCTCTGTTTTATATGAGTAAATAAAGAGCAAAATATAAACATTTTGGTCTGGCTGAGTTTCAAGAATTATCTCCGTCCAACCAGAAACAGACGTATTATTTCATGGAGTTCATCAAACGTTCGTTTCCCTTCAAGTGAAGACAAACAAGGGGGAGTCCAAGAAACTCATTTCCCCACCCCACCCCCATGTCCAAGCTATCGTGTCGAACAACACCTGGGTTTTTAAGAGACCCAGTGTTTTGAGAAAGGTGCATGAATTTCCAGTTATTTTCCAAAATCAGTTAAATTAAAGCACATGGGTCTGCCACCATTTTCCAGATGTTCTGCACTAAAAATTGCACTGCAAATCAAGCATGCACATACATACGCAAAGAAAAAGAAATATCATAAGCAATAAAAATGTTTTTTTTTAAAAAAACTATGCATATTTTGCTCAAGGCAATGCATGTAATGCAATAAAGCAGCTTCTTTTGCCAGCGGGGTGTTGGGGGGGGGGGTAACCTGCATAGTAATGTACAGCATAATCTTATGTATGTTAATTCAAAAGCAAATCTCATTGAGTTTAGGGGAATATATTCCTAGGAAAGAAGGCATAGGATTAGAGCTGCAGATATATCTAAAGGTGTAGGCCTCCCTACATAGAAGTTGGGGGTCTGGATGGAAGGAGTGCGCTTCCCAGGAACTGCCCTTTGCACACACAACATGGCAAAAAGCACTCACCAGCAGATCAGGGCTTGCATAGAGTCAAACATCTGCTGGTGTGATGAGACAAATGCATCTTTTAACCACTTTGGTTATGCTAGCAGGGAGTCGTGGAGATAAGCATAAAGAGAGGACCTGGAGAATATTTCATCAGTTGTAGCATGGAAATAGAGAGTGTCAGTCTGCTATTGGAAGATATCTGAAAATCCTTTCAATACACAATTAGTAACACACCAACACCTTAAAGCACATTATTTCCCCCAAAGAATTCTGGTCACCGTAGTTAGTTAAGGATTGCTGTGAAATGTAACTCTGTGAGGCCATAATTCTTTGATGAAAAGTATGTGCTTCATATGTGATTAAAGGTATAGTGCATATACAGCCTTACTTCAATACTAACAATAGGACTATGTCTTCCATTGTACCTGAGGGCACCCACCTAACTTAGCAGGTGCGTACAGCTTTATCCTCCAACAATTCAACACCACTTCCTGTCCCCAGCTGCCCAAGGAAGTTAACTCATGCTGCTCAATGGTTGGTCTGGCCCTGCACTAGTGATACAATGGTTTCTTTTTCTAGCCGCTACTACGGGGTTTCAGACAAGAACCAGTCCAACCCCTAGATTCCTTTAACGGAATACCAATGACCTTGGAAGGGCAGGTGATGGCCGCACCTCCCCTCCCCACACCACGCTGATCCAATGCCTAACCACCAAAACCTTACAAAGTTGTGACAATTGCTATGTGGTAGGCAAAAACCGAATGGCCCTGCCAATTTGCCAGATGGAAAAATTCCTACCAAGCCCCCGTTGCAAAACAGGCTACTAACAAAGTCCATAACAAGGCCAAATTCACCGACTAAAGGGGGGGGTGGGAGGGTGATCCGCTGCGTGAAAGCACAGAGGTCGAGCAAACTATGTGTGGGGTTTAAATGGGATTTCGCGGCACACACACCCCCAAGCCAAGCCATTGGCTTTAGGGTCCAAGCAATCACAAAATGACCAACCAGAGTGGAGCAGGGCTTAGCCCCACCCACACCGGGTAGTAGGGATGCTCAGTGGTCTGAGCGCAACACGTACCCTCTATGAAGAGGATCCGATTTATGCAAATAGTACAAATATTTACAAAATTACAAGTGAGTAGAATCAGTACACTTCCACTTGGACCAGACAAACACAAGTTTTGGGGTTATTTTTGCAAATGATTCATGAAACAAATTTCTAATTCACATCACAGCTGCATCATTTGACTCTTCCTGAATTGTGGCCACCACACACTACAGCATTCTTCTTTGGCAGTATTTTAGCCAGGGTTATATATTGTATATCAAGTAGCTGCACTAGCCTTTCCCTCCCATCCTGTAGCATGATCAAACATAATGCACAGGTTTTGAAACAGTGCCTTTTTTGTCCTCACGGGAATGCCAGAATTATGGCCCCAAATCTTTTCTTTAATAGCTAAGTATGGCTGTCCTCCTTAATTAGGAAAACTGGAGCCATGATATCATTAAGTATTTGCTATTAGCAATATGTGGTAGATTTCTATCACAAATTTCCATCTCCAAGAGATTGACCTCCAATAAGAAAATTATTACATTCAGTTTAGAATCAGATAGAAATTAGGAAGGTCCTCTTGAAATGATTTTTTAAAAGACAAAATCAACTTCATTTGGAAAACTTTAAATGTCTGGGAAGTGCAGTGGAATACTTTTTTAAAAACACAATTGACTAGCAAGAGAATAAAATATGAATGGTTAAATAAAAAGTTATTTCCTAAAATAGACCCACTGACTCAGCTCACCTAACTCAGAAGAGATCCAGAAGTCACAAGATAACCCTACTGAGTTTAATGTGGCTTATTCATAGGTACGTGTGTACATAGGACTGCAGCCTAAGCAGAACTGAAAGAAAACCTTTCTAAAAATTGGTAAAAATCTCAGCACTGAATCACCCCATGCAAGCAGTAAACAATATGCACTATAAAAAAATGAAGCACATATTTGAGGAAACACAAATATGCACAGTGAAGAAATACTTTCAGGTTCTAAAAAATTCTGCTCAGATCTTTATTACAAGTTAACTTAAAACCTAGCAGTGAGAGTTCAAAACCCCTTTGAATGCTGAACTTTCAATTACAACTAAGTAATTATAACTGAAGTCTGAAGGAAGAAAGCACAATTCATTCTGAATGTCTTTTTTATTATAAAGCCTGTTGCCAGCTAACCACAGTTTGCATGCTTGTAAAACCCTAAACTGCTATCTTCACATTTCCAAAATGCTTTGGCTTATTGCCACCTAGGAATGCCATGCGAAAATCCTATGGCTACCATCATGATTTCTTAGAACCAGCAACCAGGAGCCAAAGATCTACTCTAGATGAAGCTGAAGTCGGGCTGGGGAACCTGTAGCCTTTCATGTGTTGTGGACCTACTACTTCCATCATCCCTGACCACTGATCTTTCTGATGAGGGCTGATGAGTGTTGGAATCCTAACACCACCTGGAGGGCCACGGTTCCCTCTCCCCGCCCTAAAATATTGTGCAAATTCAGTGGGATTCTTTTTCCCTCTGAAGAGCAGATCCAACATAATCTCTGCTCCTGCCCCACTCCCCAGTACCATATCACTCTTTGCTTCTTTGGAAACTGTACCTCAGTTTAAAAATGGTCTGCCATGTCTCACTTATGGAGTATTCCTGCTTACTCCATGATTTGGATTGAACCAACCCATTTTGTCCCCCTGAGACCCATTTTCAGATGAGAATATAGTTCTGTGGATTAAGCCACATAATATGTGAATCGATGTGCACATAGATCCCCATTGTACTTACAAGGTTGTCTATGACCTGCCTTATTCTTTCTTTAGCATTTAACAGCTGATTAAACAATACTTCCTATGTACCTATGATGCAGCCATTTTTTGGTGCAATTTCCTTGATAGTCTTACAGGGACATTGTATGAGGAGAAGAATGACTTCTTCCATAAGTAATTGGAGGCAGCCATATTTTGCACAGTGCAATTATTCAGTATAATTGAGTTTATTGTGAAATTGATGCTGCAGAAAATCCAGTGAGTGAAAATAACCCATTATGCATTTGCAGTCACTGCTGGTGTAGAAGCTCAGCACCTTTGTGTGTGTGTGTGATTTGTCATGTGTAGTGTCCCACCTTTAGAGGTGAGTGCTGCATGCTGAAGGAACTGTTCTTTCAAGATCTCTACATGTTACATATGTGTAGGGGGTATCTCTTAGCAAAGAACATACATCGTTCTTAAAATAATAAAAATAATGTGGAGGTCTTGCACAATATCAGTTTATCATTCAAGTCCAAGCTTTATCTAGTCCAGATAAATATCACTCTTGTGCAAATATTCAGCACTTGAGGCGGGAGGAACGGAAACATGCTAATTGTATAGCTAGTGACATTTGCTCTTTCAGTAAAGGTACACAAATACACAAAGATAAAGAAATATCCGACTGCATGCCCTGAACAGAAAAAGATAGTGAAGGGTGAGCAAGGAGTGATTGAGGGAATGGAACAACAGCAGCAGCAGCAAAAACACCTCTCCATATATGTTCTGTCAAGCTCCACCCACTGATGTGGATGGCAAGTAGCAGAAGAGTAATCATGGGAATATGTGGGAACTAATCTGTCAAAGAGAGATAGAGAGAATACCTAGATCTGAACAGTTTGTTTGTGATATAATAACCCTATCTGGAAACACCCTAGATTCTTGTGTTGATGTAGCACTTGACTCTATCAGTTTGCATCAGCATTTCACATAAACCACTGATGAGAGGGTATGAGCCATAAGGTGAGTGGAAAAGAGAACCTGCATGTCAACCACCAGCACACCCATTGCCATTCATTAGGAGGTGCAGGTATGGTCTGAGGTCATATGAGGCCTGGTGCTGAAGCTGAGCACCAGGGCCGTCTTACCAATAGGTGCTAGAGGTGGGGCACCTGGGTGCCAGGCTCTCAGGGGTCCCAGGCCCAGAGTCGAGGGCTGAGATTTGGAGTCTGAGGATTGGGAAGAGCCGGCAGCCACTGCTGAATGAAGCAGAGCCCGTCGCAGCACCGCAGCTCTTTTGCTGCAGGCAAGCAAGGCGCTGAGGCAGCTGGCCGGCTCCACCCTCCTATGCACCTGGGATTGGAGGGCCATCGAGAGGCCCTCCCAGCGCACGCTGCTCAAATGAGCCTCGAGCTCAACTGTTGTTGCACTGGGCTCTGCTTGCCAAACCACCCCCCAGGCACCTTCTGTTGCCGCTGAGGCGGCAGGCCAGGCCAGCTCTGCTGTGTGCGCCTTGCCAGCCCACCCTAGAAAAGGTCTACAACTTTGGGACTCCCCCCCCCCAACAAAGGTCAACAATTATGGGCAACCTGGAGGGGCGGGGGTGGATCTTTGCACCCTGTCACCCACATCTGGGTTGGGGCAGCAGCTGGATGGGAGTTCACCAGGGAATCACATGGACATCTTGTTGGGCTCAATGATGAAAGAAAGGTAGGACATAAAAGAAAGAAAGCAGACAGAATAAATATATAAGAAAGAAAATAGCTTGGGCAGTTATCAGCATGAAGAAAGGAAATAAAATGATGTTTTCTACTGTGGAGTCTTATCATCATTCAAGAGTTGAAGGCCAGCACAAAAATGGACACAAAAGACATTTTGTGCTACTTCAGTAACAGAGAGACATAAACAACATGCCGAAGGATTTTTTTTTAAAAAGGAAACTAGATATTTGTGGCTCAGATGTCAGACCAAACTAAAAAGGAAAAGGGAGGGAGATGTTTAACTTTCAGCTCCATCACCACTGAGGAAGTACCTTGAAGGGGACAAGAGCACTTTAACAAAGTGGGATGCTTAACTGATTCTCAGTCCTGCTTTGTCACTTTCATCTTAGCAATACACAGAGGGAAGCAGACTTCCGTGCCAACCCTTGGCATGAGGAGCACACATTGAAAGAAAGAGAGTCGGTCAGCCCAGGAACAAAAGGGGAAGCTGTTAGAGACTGCAGCCAAATCTGCATAGACAAAGCAGCTGGCAAAAGAGAGTGACAAGGAAGAGGCTTGTGCCTGTCTCTTGTGGAGAACTGCAACAGCATAATCATAAACCCCAAAAGACCTTACCAAGGAGCGCTGCCTGAAAAGGAAACAAAACAAAACAAAACAAAAAGCCTCCAATTACCGCTTGAGGCAGTTCTATTAATCTGTAGAAGAACTCCTGACAGAATCTCTATTCAATCTTCCCCCAATGTATTCTGCCTAATGGGAACCTTATTATGTTTGACACTGAGAGTAATTACCTCATGAGAATTTTGCATACGAGAGGAGCAACGGCTTTAATTTTCTGCAGGTGTCTTAGACACATTCAGTGCCCAAAAGAATTAAGTGCCATAAGCTACAGTAAGTTCCATCTTTATGTTAGCCAAAGACCACATGACTGGTTGGGCTTTGGAGGACAGATGTTCTAGAATATTCCACTGCAGACTCTCTTGGAGATTATCTGAGGACATATGGCAGCTCATATAGCAGTCTCTATTTTCTGTAAATGGCATGCAAAACAAGGAAGTTGACAAGCCCCTCTGCTTTGTTTGTAACTATATGATTGGTGACTGTTATAGATATGGGGAGCTTGGGAAAGCGGCCAGATAGATGGTCTACCTAGTTGATAGATGGCTGTACCAATCAGCCCACAATTTGGGCATATGTTATTCAATGTGAATTGGGAGTTGAAATGATGGGGTTGTGGAGGGTTTTTTTAGAATATGAATTCAAGAAGCTTGTGATCAGTTATAATTGTGAGCAGGCACCCATGTATCTTAAAGGAAAATAATATTGTGAGATATATGTCTGAATCCACATGTGTGTCCAGTGCACATGTTGTTTTTGCCATCTGTCTGTCTCGAGAGACAACTGAATGCGCCTCTGGGCATGAAGGCAAACCACTGTATTAGCCGCACCAATGTGACTTCCCCAGGGCCCAAGCCTGGGCTGCCCACATGACAAGACCCCCTCTTGGCCTTGCTGATATGGTCCAAAGGAAAGCAGAGCAATGTATTTTGCACCAGCTTGGCTGCAGGAATTGCCAGGAAGAGGTTATAAGGCACCATCCAACCATCTTAGGGACTCTACTCTGGATTGGTGTAGGGTTCACTCCTTGGCCTTTTCTTCTCTGGAAGATGTCCCAGAAGGCAGTGGAGTCTTAGGATCAGAGTTTTCCTTCTCCTGGTCGGGCTACATTCCCAGGTTGACAACCCCTACCTGCCCCTCACTTTCCTGTACAGACCAGCACCCATCATTACAATAAGAGCATGACTAGGCTACTGCAAGAGCTTCCCTCCTTCTGAACTTTAGTTCAAGTATAAGAAGCTGGGAAGGCTGTCACTTAAGTGTCTGAGATTGGCGCAGACACAGATTTTGGTTTTAAGAGAAGTCTTTCCTTTTAACTTTTTTTTAAAAAAACAACAACCATCCACACTGATTTCTTTAAAAATACAAAATACTTCATTTAAAGTAGGGGGAAGGATACTCAGAAACAACCCTTGGCCACTTTGAAGCTAACATAGTCCTACACTCCACCCATGAGAATTTCAGTGATATTTTCTCTCTCCTTTGATAATTTTTGAATGCAATTGCTTTTCTCATTAATTGATGGAAAAACTGAAGGAAGGAATTCTTGGCACAACTTAAGGCATATGAAGCTCTTCAGTTTTGTTTCAGTTGCAAATCGGAATTAATTGTAAATTGGAGGAGACATCATTCTGTCATTTTAAGAGAGAAGGAGGCCTGGTTTATGAGACTAACACAAAGCGCTTTCGGAATCAGTTTAACACAACCTATATGCCCATATCAAAATCCAGCAATACACAACCATACTGACTGAATGCAAAACATTTTTTTAATGAAGTAAAGAAAACTATCACCATCCAACTTTTGCACAGCTTGTTAAAATGACATTATCAGAGCTGAGGCTATTTAGGAACACTTACGTCATGACAAAGAACATGTTTAAACAAGAGGGAGAAGAATATGTTCAAGCTTGTTTGGAAGCCTAATTAACATTTTGGACATTCTAAGTGATTTTAATTTGTGGCTCTGGAAAGGTGCCTTGTGGCTGTTTTTTGTTTTTGTTTTTGTTTTTAAGCATCATGACTCCTTTAAAGTGTCTCCTACGATGAAGTGAAAATAGTGTGCCTTGCTGTTGGGATATTCCATTGTCATTTAAAGGGATGTAGCAAATAAATATACAGTATACAAAATACAACCAAGTTGTGCTGAACTCTGAAGGACAGGAGTTGAGGGGACCAGCAAAGCATAAGGGCAATTAGCCTCTCTGTGTTGGTTTGTGCAGTAAGTTGTTCTGGGGGGGGGGGGATGCACCCCAGACATGCTGGCTCTGCAGTAGGATCAAGTCCAGATGGAGTTTATAAAAACTGCATAAAACTCTACATGATATGGATAATGTCTGCTCTAGAGCTATTTTCAGTTTAACAAAGATGATGGAACAAGAGGGTATACATGAAAATTAAAGAAAACCTGATTGGAAACAGATGTTAGGAAGCCCATTTTCATGCAAAAAAAAAAGCTGTTTTGAATAGACAAGGAAGCAGAGTTGTTCAGGTAAAAACACTAGTCTCATTCACAAACAATTGAAAAGCAACCTGAGGTGGAATAGAATATGAATGACTAATGGGTCTCATTTAGGGAAACATCTCAAATATGCAATTGCCGTGTAATATGTTCAGAAGTAGATTATCAAGGAATTCACGGGCTGAGATTATTGAATATTTTTTCCAGACAGCATTTTTTTTAGTTAGATTTAGAATTCCTGTCTCTTGTTGTCAATAGCTCCTTATTTTTGAGTTTTCAAAACTCTTCTTAAAATTAATTAAATTAAAGCAACAGTGGGTTTTTTTTTGTCTCTTTTTGTTTGTTTGTTTTCAGACTGCAAGCATATAGCCACTTACCTTGGAACTGACTTCTGAACAGGAATGAAGATGATACCAAGGGTAGTATTTTAAAGGGTAGTATTTAAAATTGTAAATCATTACAGTAACTGCAAGTGTCTTGGCACAAAAGCAGCATATAAATGCAGTATGTAGGTATTGAGTGAATGCTTTTCTTTTTAGTTATTTATTTTGTTTAACAAAATTTATTGACTGCTTGATTGTAGTAAAACCTCTGGGCAGTTTACAAGAAATGTTAAGGGGGAGAGTGAGGCTTATATGGGCTTATATGGGCACAGCAAGAGTGCCCTGTGCTCAGAGTTTAGAAGTTTAGAAGGCTGCTCCACCTGCGTCACCACACTTAGCACTGCCGCTATAGGGAGAACCTCTTCTGCATTCATAGGTTACCCTGTGATGTGAATCCCTTCATCTTAAATCTGGGGTCGGCAACAAGGGTACCCTCCAAATACTGTTGAACTATAATTTCTATCAACCCTGTGCATTAGCTGATGGGAGTTATAGTTCAACATCTGGATGGCATGACCTTAACTACACTTTTATTAAAGTATCCATTATACTCACCTTGAAAACAAATGCATCTACTAGGGCCAAGCACATACTCTCAAAACAGCTATGGCCCACGCCATCTACCTCATAAGGGAATAGTTATGGTATTTGGGACTTGAATTGGGAGTCCAACAGTGATCTACAAGATCTCATTTAGAGAAAGAACAACTTTCTTGCTTATGTGTACACAAACTTTTGAATGCTTCTGGCAAAGTTCCAGTAAGACAATGAATATATTCTTGTTTACTCTGCATTACTGATTGTTCCCAAAAGATTTGACCTGTATAGCATTCAGACCACAAGTATTTAGAATCGCCTCCAACAGAGTACCGCTAATATAAAACTATTATAATCTCCACTATTTAATATATAACATTTGTAGTGTCAAATATAAACTGGGCAGGGTTGCTCTGGCACCAATCCTATTTAAGTCTAGCCAGAAGAATAAAAGTTCTTTGCCAAAGAAGCTAGAAAAGCTTTCATCACAAACACCCAGGCCAAATCTTGGCTGGAAACGTCCAATACTTTCACACTGAGAAAAAAGATTCCAGGTTGGCCCATTTCTGTACCTGGTAATGTCTCTAAGCACTATACACAGGTAGTGAATGTATGCAAAATCTGGAGCAACTCTAGTGCACCTATCCATTTGTCAATTTACCATGTGTTTGCCATATGGTTCTTAAACATGCATAGTATGGAACTTGTTACAATAAATCCTTACATTGGACCAGTTTACCCCACGTAGAAGTAACATTCGGTTGCATGGTGGTCTGCACCTTAGCCATGGGCAATTTCAAGCAGAGGTTTCAGAAATGATCAAATGCATTTTGAACTTATTTTTTATACTTCCTTGTTTATTAAATGGATTTATAATCCCCTTTTAAAGACAATTCTCCACAAATCTATTTTAGCATGTAAGCAGGACACACATATCATATATACGATATATAGATAAAAAGACACATATATATTTACACACAAACACAAAAATACAGTATTCAACCATTTAGAATATTTCAGTCATAATAAACCAAATTTCAAACCTGCACGAAAACATCAGTTGCAATAAGTCAATGGCCACAGAGAAGAAATGAGTACTTTATTAGGATGCATTTGAAATTAGGAAGAGATGAGACCTGCCCTATCTCACAAGGGATATAGTTCCATAATTATGGAAACACTGGTGGACAAAAAATATGTCAGGATGGGGGAGAAATTCAATTTTCTTTTCATTTTAATAAGAAACAACCTAATTTGCATTTCTCAACCAAAACATGAACCCAAAATCCACTAGCCTTTGAAATTCACACATCTTCAAATTTTCTGATGCTTTTCTCCAACCAAAGTGAACAGAAATGCATATATTCACATTTAACAAACTTCATATATTCGTGAAAATAACATACAGAAATGCATTGTTATAGGGAAAGTTGTTTCCACAACATGTATATTAGACAAAACTGCATACAAAAAAGTATGCTGACAAATCATGAAGATTTTTTTAATATCACAAATTTCTGAGGAAATGTGGGGAACTGAATTAAAGACTAGAAAAATGATAAACCAAAAGTTGTGAGATTTGCCAATCTCTAGATTTATATGCCTTCCTATGAAATATAAATCTCTATTACAGTTATTGAGCTGGAAACAGTCAGCGAGCTTGGATGATAGATTTGGCTAGGATGGCATTCCAAGAGTGGTCAACTCTGAAAACTGACCAACTGGTGGCATCAAAATGCTAGAGAGGAATGATAGATCAGGTAGAGAGAAAAGAAAAGGCAACAGACAGAAGTGAGTAACTGAGCTAGGAGAACAGAACTGGATAGGCCAGTCTTGCCCCACCCTTTCCCCTCCTCCTCATTTGATTCAGTTGACATTTAAAGGCAAATCTACCAAGTTCACCCTTATCAAATCAATATGAGCTATCCTTTGAATTTGGCAATTATCTGAATTTTGCAACCAAACAGTGTTTACAAACATACTTATATTAGACACAATTTTGCATAAAATGAATATTATACATAGCACATTACCCCTTTTCCTGACACATGTAACTTATGCATAGGAAGCTTGGGTTGGGCCAGCAGAAGAATTCAAGCTGCCATGTCGTGGCTTGGTTCTGTCGTACACACAGCATGGCAAGAGCCTGTGCACTCTACCCTCCAAGGAGAGAGAGGGAGGATTGCTCTTCTAAAATGTCCAACATCATGTCTGATAATTAAAATAAATAAAGCATCTAGTTAGTACCATGTAGTTTCTGGAATTCCTCTTGGAAGTGTTCCTAACATAGTGTTTCATGGAACATCTTTTGTTGATTCAAACTGTGAAATATCAAACCAGATGTAGAAAATTTCACTTGGAGGCGTCAAGAGAAGGAAGGAGACAGCTTTCATTAACAAAGATTACAACAATGAAAGTGCAGCTTTATATTCATTGAACAGATTTGTTTTTCATTTATTTCCACTTTTAGCCATGTGTCCTAGCGTTATTTCGTTCTTTTCTTATTCTCTGTTGTATGTGTTTTCTCCCTACCATCATATCAGATTAGTTTCTTCCATCCCACATGTATCCATTTTATTCCCCGTCCCTCTAGCTTATTAAAGGGGTAAAGTGCTAGGTCATAGCACAGCAATGTAACTCAAATCTCATCATGACTATCCTCCGCAGATATTTGAACAAGGAATACTGAAATCTATATACATAATGCTCTTGGTACGCCAGGATAGTCAGCATGTCAATCTATCGATATTTATTGCTGCAATCCAAGATCACTCACCAAATACAATTTTACAGTGTACAATCCAGCCATAGACTATTTGGGATTAACAGGATGGCAAAGAGTCAACATGTCTGAACTTCGTGTCAGTGATCTGACTAAATCCCTTTGTGGTATCATCAAATTTAAGGTAGGGCTCTGGATTAGCACATTTAACTATGATCATTTGTTACAAAACTGTCACATGTCATCTTTTATTGATACAGAATTTCTCTCTGTGTGTGTGTACGTGTACATGTGCACAAATAAGCCAGAGAAACCACACAATTCTGGGTACCAAAGGCCTAGTTAACGGCAAGCCAATATGGTACCCTCCAGATGTTGTGGCCTCCAACGCCCGTCAGCTTCATTCAACATGTTCAATGGTTGGCGATGATGAAAACTAAAGACAAACAACAACTGGATGGGAGTTGAAGTCCAACAACTTATGCCAGGCATCCCCAAACTTCGGCCCTCCAGATGTTTTGGACTACAATTCCCATCTTCCCCAACCACTGGTCCTGTTAGCTAGGGATCATGGGAGTTGTAGGCCAAAACATCTGGAGGGCTGGAGTTTGGGGATGCCTGACTTATGCTGTATTATTCAGCCTACTCCTTTAAAGCTTCCAATAATATTGGAGATCTCCTAAAATCTCCTTTCATCATTCAACATTTCAATTATTTATTTCTCCAGAGCTTTAATCCAATCACAAGTGAGCACAGCTGGGGAAAAGATATCACAAAATGCTAACTAATAGCCCCATGGTTATCTTCATTTGGACAAACAAGATGTTCCTTAAAACTAAAGCAACTGAAGCAAGCAGTCTCCTCGACATTTGGGGAAGACGTTGCTATTGGCTTAATTACTGTTTGGAAAATAACTACATTATTCTTGAAAGACAATCCAAATGTTAATACAACAGCCAGCAACATATTCTTGTCTGCTATAGAAAATATGCCTCTAGCTAAAGTGTACCTGGCAGGTCATCCTGACATCCTGCATAAGTCAACAAGTTGGAGCACTAGCTGTGGCTCTTGCAGGGGAAACTGCCAGTTGAGAATTCAGAGCTTCATTTTCTACTGTACTTCTGAATGAGAATCATATACACACAAAGGAGCAGTGAAGCATTCATTACCAAACCACAATAACTGCGGCTTCTGAAAGCCAGATGTTGTATTGATTTTTAAGTAATCCAAATGACTAAAGTAGCTTCTCTGTGCTACACCGATAATTTTTTGACCTGTTCTATTTGCATAGAAATATGCGACAATTATCCAAAAAATGTCGCTAACGTCTTTAAGCATTTTTCCATAGAAGAAGCATGTCAAAGTTTTGCTGCGTGAATGCAATTTGTTATTTGCTCACCATTTATTATTCATTGTTACAAATTAGTTTTGTTGCGGTTTCCCTCCATGCATTCAGAGCCTTGAGAAGGGGATGGCAACCTTATCAGGTTTGGACTCTACCTGAAACCTAGGAAGCTGCCTTATAGCCCGTCTAGCTTAGCACTGTTTACACTAACTAGCAGCAGTTCGCTAGCGTTTCAGACAGGATATATTTACAGCCCTACCTGGATATAAGATGGCTCAAGCCAGGGACCGTCTGCATGCAAACATATGGTCTGTCCTTGAGCCATGGCTTCCCCCCCCCCCTCCATTTTTATATATGTAGAGGTCACCATGGAGGGTCCTAGGACACTGTAAATCTGTTGAATCCTATGTTTTTAATTTCATCCTTTGTTTAAGGAAACAACAAAATGCTCCAGACTTATATACACACGTTTGCAAAGCAAATTATTTATAAACCATTTCTGTATGTTATTTTCACTAATACATGCCTTATTGTGCACATTTTATCCTAGTATATTTGTGTACACATTACTTGGCACTGCAAAATCTGGAGAAGTGTGAATTTCAAAGGATGGGTATGTTTTGGTTTGCCTTTGTTTCAGAAAGTGCAAATTATGTAGGTTCACCTTTAAATGTGAACTGCATCAAATCCCCACCCCTACCCTGGAAACTGTGCATGGCAAAGAGAAACAAATATCCACTTTCAAGACATTTTTTAAAAAGTATATATTTTTTACCAGAAGTCTTGCAAATTAGATACTGTCATTCATCAGAAGCCATATATTTAGCATTGTGGAGCTGATTCTGTCGAACTCCCTCCTAGCTAAGATCAGACAGATTTCCCCCCCCCAAAAAAAAAATTGACCTTCAGATACTTGACAAACACTATTTCAGCAGGCATTTTAAGGATGTTTCTGGTTTTTACTATGTATTTTATTTTTCCCACTGTATATGCTTTTTGGGTCATCTTTATGTGCACCGCTAAAAAATTCCGGTGATAAAGCTGAAATACGTGTTATTGAATTAAATTGTCAGGCTCAAAAAGTGGTATTTGCAAGAGGGCATCATGCTTCGAGTCTCTTGATTTCACCTACAAAAATTTAGCATGCAAGTAAGCCGACTTCCTCTGCTTACCACCTGGCTAGAATGACGGTTCAAACTGTGTTGTGCTGGTTCCTCCTTCTTTATGAGCAGCTTACTTGCAGACAGGAAGCCACTCTCAAAGGACCAGCACCCTTCAGGATTGAACCCACCTATTCTCAGTCATGGAAGGGGGGGGAGATGCTGCATCTTCTTCTTCCCCTGTGCCCTCCCAAACAAATGACAAAAATACAGCTTGGGAATGTATCCAAGGCAGGATGGATGGTCACTGGGCTGGCCCGAGGTGAGTCGACCTGATTGGGGCGGGGAACAGATCAGGACCCAAGCATGGATCAGGAGGGCTGTTCTGCTTAACCTCCTCTGCTGTTTGCATCTGTTCTTTTTGGTTTGGTGGCATACTTTAGCACAGTGGTATCTTGGTAGTCGAACAGCTTGGCTCGTGAACAAATCAGCTCCCGATCGCTGCAACCCCAGAAGTGAGTGTTCCAGTTTGTGAACATTTTTTGAATGTCCAACGCTGGTTCCATGGCTTCCAATTGAGTGTAGGAAGCTCCTGCAGCCAATCAGAAACCATGCCTTGGTTTTCGAACAGTTTCAGGAGTCGAACAGACTCCCGGAACAGATTAAGTTCAAGAACCAAGGTACCACTGTATGTATTGTTGGTTTGTTGGTTGGTTTTTATTTCTGTTCTTTGGCCCATTCCTGGTATCTATGTAGATGAAGGGCTGGTTATAAATATTTTAATAAATACACAAATAAAAATGGGTGAAGGAGGACTGGTATTGTGAAGTGGCAAGTGAAGGATTCACAGCAAGACCCATATGCCTTTTCAAAGTCGTACAACAGCACAGCATTTTAAAGATGTTTCTTGTGGTTATTCTTTTTATAACCAGAGCTACACGTGCCCTCAAAGAATAAATTGCATGTAGCATGAAATATAAAGAGAGCGTTTGGCCATGTCAACCTAGCAGCATCGGTGTCTTGGAAGAGCAAGAAGGAAACTGCAGTACTTTTGCAGGGTTGGAGAGGCAGCAAAGCTTGGGGCAAAAGAATCAAGAGGGGTGCTGCTCCTCATTGAGAATGCATATATAGTCTCAAGATTCAAGAAATGCATGTGGGTTTGGGCAAGACCCAAACTATTCACAAAACCTAGAGCCAGAAGACACTGAGTTGCATATTTTACCATAAACTCCAGAAGAAGAATCACAGACTCTCTGCAAGTATATCCAGATGACCATTTCCCCCCATTATGTGGTAATTGTTGTGCGGTAATGGATTCCATGTGGAAATGGATTTCATGAAGGGAATGCAGTGCATGGAAGAGCCACCGTCCCTTCCCACCCACAGTGCGACTCTCTTTGCCAGAAGCAAATCTTTGCACACAGGGCCCAAAAAGGAAATGCCAGTTATCAGCTTGTCAGCCTCCACCCCAACCATACTCATACAAAACTGGCCAATAATGCTAAACAGATCGCCAGGCCCAACAGCAGACAGGTAGGAATCAGTAGTAAGACAAGAGCAATGGAAGGATGGTGGCTGAAATAAAATAGCAACAATTCTATTTATAGCAGGCAGGACCTGCTGAAAGGTTCTGCGCCTTCCACTCATCATAGTGTGCTTAGATTTACTGCTGGCAATTCTATTATCATCCTACAGGAATTGTGTCATTGCATCTAGGGTGGAAGGAATGCAGAATTTCCCAAGAACCTCCTGTCTGACACAGTCCCAACCCATTTCTCAAAATACAGAGTTCCAAGACCTATAAACACTATCTATCTGCTCTAGCTCCAAGAATGTCTTAAAATTTTCTCAGAAAAAAAGAACCCCAAAACAATGGTGCAACCTAGGCCGCAGTCACGTGACAGTTTATTCCGTTTCCCCAACATTTCCCTAACTGTTACTTTCTGCATTATATTTCAGCTTTCACGTGACATAAAAACCACTTTCAGAAATTTAGTAGGACTATAACAAATGTTTATTGTCATTCCTGTGTTATCAGCCTCCAGAAAAAAGTCTGTCTGGAAGTGGCTTTTACATTGTGTGAAAGCTCAAATATAATGCGGAAATTATAAAGTTGGGGGTGAAACTGACAGAGTTAGGGCCATTAGTGGGGAGGCTAGTATATGTGGCCCCCTTCATATATTCTCTGAATATATTGGGAAATGATGCCTGAATAGGGCTTGACTTCTAGTGGCAGTTATTTTTTCTATTACGTGTTAAGCACATCAAATAATAGATACTAACTTCATCAACATAATAAATGCTGGTAATGTAGTTTGATCAATATTGCATTAAGAAATGAGTGACATCACATAATTGATAAATGCAAAGACACTGTCTCTATTTCTGTGCTAGAACTTTGTTTCTCAATTGCAACTACTGCTCTACAAGTTTGTGACAGTGCAAAGACCTTTCATCTTAGCTCCATGGTTCCACATACTCAACCATATTATTATTATTATTATTATTATTATTATTATTATTATTAATTTATTTATTGCATTTTCTTCAACAAGCTCAAGGTGGCCTACACCGTGCTCCCCCTCCTCATTTAATCCCCACAAATACCCTGTGAGGTAAGGTAGGCTGAGAAGAAGTGACCGGCCTAAAGTTATCCAGTGTGCTTCATGGCCAAGTGGAGTGTTGAACCCTGGTCTCCCATTTTCTGGACTGACACTCTAACACCACACTGGCTCTCCACTACACTCAATGGCTACCATTCCACATACATGATTTGATTACTCTGAAATAGTTCGACCTGATCTCCACAAAAAACAAAAACAATTTACTGCTCAGAGAATAAAACCACATTTTTGGGGGTAATGGTCCTGGAACAGGTACATGAACAAAACAACTGGTTCATCAGGGGCTGCTGCCTATAGCTCTGAAGAATTTCACTGTTGAAGCTGATAGCACTGTGAAAGAGTTTAAGGAGTATGTAACCCACACCTCTCTTAATAAGGATCTGAAACACCATCAATCATCACCTTCCACAAATTGATCATTTGGTACAAAGGTTCAGGTGTTTTGTCATGCTATGAATGAAATGGGAAATCCATTCATTGAAGAAACAAGTTATTTGACTGCTTTAGATACAAAGAGCAAAGCTAATGAATCTGTTGTCAAGACTGTCTGAACCACTCTTTACATCAGTGATAATGTACATTAATGACTTGCAAAAGAAAAATTGGTATAGTCTGCTACACAACATTACAGGAAATGCTCAATAAACACAAACTTTCTCTGTTCAAAATACAGAGAGCTGGATATAAAGTTGAAAGTGCATCTTTCATGCATTAGGAATGATTGCACCCCTAGTCACAGCTGTACATCAGCTGTCTCGTAAATGAAGGAAACTTGGATGAGTTTTTGCACATAATCCCAACAGATTTTCTATAACTGGGGGGGGGGGCAATGTGTCATATCTGGAGCAGATTTGGGGGTGGGGCAAGATGTGACATTTTGGTTGTCATGCCATTGATACTTTATTTTTTGATTCATGCCATTTTTGAAACCTAAAACTTCAAATGCTCCTTTCCAGTGGTAAAACAACTTGAAACTGTTAGGCAATTGGGTATAATGTGCAATCATAAAGAAGAGAATAATTTAATGTCAGTTGAGATTCAGGAATCAGTAGAGACAAACTCCCACTCCTGATGTCCTGTTGCTCTGAGTGAATAAGAATATATAAGATGGGAGGTGGGACAGATAGCTGTCACAACAATGAACAAGTCAGTTGCCACCAACATCCTGTGCTGATACAACATTGCTAGAATCCTTATCATTCACCCTTAAAAGTCTGCTTCTACTTGATGGTGAAATGGAAAGATGTTCTGTGTTTCCCTGTTCTTATTTCCTATTGATGCATTGGAAGACACACTTGGAGTTGAGAGGTCAGCAGCACTTACATTTTCCCATACTTTCTCCAGATGTGATACAGTGGTTTCATAGTCATAGTTAAAAGGGTGCCTGTTCCTAGATGTTGTGGTAAGAATTCACCTCTACAACACCTTGTTCATAACCCAGGTGAGAAACAACCACTTTTTGAATAAACCACAGAAGCAAGGAAACTATTTTCAATTCCTGTATCCAGACTCAGGGACCTAGCATTTATTACAGCTATTGCAATAGGATAGAGCTCACTCAACTCAATGTGCCAGTTGAGAAGGTCTGCCCCGGGGCACTTCAGAACAAAAGCTTATACTGTATACCGGTAGTACAGTGGTTAAGAACTTAATTCATTCCGGAGGTCCGTTCTTAACTGGAAACTATTCTTAACCTGAAGCACCACTTTGGCTAATGGGGCCTCTTGCTGTCGCTGTGCCACCAGAGCACGACTTCTGTTCTCATCCTGAAGCAAAGTTCTTAAACCAAGGTACTATTTCTGAGTTAGCAGAGTCTGTAACCTGAAGCGTTTGTAACCCGAGGTACCACTGTAGTTCAAACACAGCAAAGAAAGAGTCATAAAACATCTTCACATACATCAGGAAAGGTTACAGGTCATGAAAGTAAAACACACATGGTTCTATACTGGTATCTTCACCCCCACATCACCTTGGAGAGGCCCCAATGTGCCCAGACCATTTGACTATTTTAGGTCTTGGATGCCTGGTGTTACCCTGGGAACCTAGTCTTCAGTGAGGGAAGAGCATCATAAAATTCCCACCACCACCACCACATGGAACAGCCAGCGCTGAATTAGATTCAGTAGATATGTCAAGAGATGAAATGTTTTGCCTGACATGTTAAGAAAAAGAATTTCTAATAACTGTTGGCTCATTGTGGAGATGAGGCCCAGTTGTCAAATCTGAATATATGTTTAAACTCTCACTCTCCCAGGTCCAAGGAATTCATTTCAGCCCCATATGTAGTGTGAGTGAGTGCATAGCTGCCAAGTTATCCCTTTTTTTAAGGGATTTTCCCTTATGCTGAATAGGCTTCCTCGCGAGAAAAGGGAAAACTTGGCAGCTATGGAGTGAGTGACTCATACAGCAAATCATAAATCTCGTGTATGATCCTTAGAAGATCCAGGCAGTGTTTACAAGGATGCATATGTGCAATTCTGAGATTGCTGTGCCTTTAACAAATTCAGTATATTTTCTTGCCATGGGCAAGAAAATGCACCTCAGTACATCGTTGTGTCATGGGGACAAGTAAACTGAACAGCAAATGTGCTACTCTGGATTTTTTTTTAACACCTAATGGGTGTTCCTACCCAAAGAGGTTTGTCTGCTAAAGCCATGGATAAAACCTAGGAAATGGTAAGTAGCTATGTCCATGTTTCATTTCAATCAGCATGATTTGCATGCATGACTAAATGCTTAAATCCAATTGATTTCAATGGGTTTGGGGTTTCTAACATTCTACGATTTGAAGGCTCTTGAAAATAGATAGATTCACACTCTAAAGAATTGTCACATGCAGCTGTCCTGTAGGGTTTCTCTATTACTCACATATTGAAAACAGAAATAGGCATAATGGACATGAGGTTTGCACCAAGTTGTACACTGCACTGTACTTATTTAAAAACAGACACATTTCCCTGTAAGCAGGCAGAAATGCCCTATTCTTTTCCACTGAGAACTAATATTAATGTTATGAAGTGTAATGTTGGGCACAAAACAAAGCAAATATGAGATGGTGGAGGGATGGAATTGTTCCATAGTCTGCACTACACACTGTGGGGAATTGCTGTAGCACAGCCAGCCCCAACTGGCTTGTAGTCAGTGCCTGGGGTCAGCTGCACTATGGAGAAAACCTTCTTTGCCAAGGAAATATTGGGAATGCACTTTAAGGTTTCCAATTGTCACATATGATGTCAGGTGTGGGGCAGATGGATGTGATTTTGAGGAAACAGCCTCACAACCCAAATTGGTTGGTGCATATGTAGCATGATGCTATCAAGCCAATGTATGTGGTGTGTTACAAGACTGACTGGTTGTTAGTTTGATCTGAAGGCCAATAAAACTGAAACATTTGAGGTTGTCTTCTAGTCAACTTGAATCCTAGATAGTCTTTAGCTTAACTAGAAGGTGGGTTGGGCTGGTTACTTTATTTTCAGTAGGCCTCTGCATAGCTATTAGGTGAGGTGGAGTAAGAAGGCATCCATATCTTATTACCAAGCCCTTTTATTTTTTTGTTATCTTTTATTCAATTTAATGGGAGATGAAGCAAAAGTAAAAATTTCAAGCCAAGTATTTCACAATTACATCATTATCTTCTCTTGTGGTTATTCTGGAAATCTAAAGTGTGTGAATGACAGATAAAAATGACTAACATGGGGAAAATCCAACAAAATACATATTTGGCAGCTTGAAGATGTCATAATCTTTGAGAATAAATACTAATACAACATCGGCCAGAATCTACAGGGCAGACTTTTGAGACAAAACATTACTCTCAAAGGGATAATTTAGTCCCTTTTTTCCATTCATGAAATACATCCGCTGCAGAAAGTTCATTAATTAGAAGAGGCAAAAGAGTGTTCTATTCCATTGTTAATATGTTCTCTGTAAACCAGCTGATTATCAGTTGGATATATATTTTAAGTTGTAGAAGTGTTATATTTGAAGTACTACATCATCCATAAGAAGCAGAGTGCACCCGAAGCACACAGACCAGCCTTACCGACTTGAAACCACTCAAAAATGGGGCATATTCCCATCGGTTTGTGGTCATGTGATGATAAGAAATAACTGGAACAGAATTGGGCAAATAAAAAATTACAAATATGGGCCAAATTCATATCCATGTTCTGGACACATGATTAAAACAACCTTGGACAAGTTCGCCAGAAGCAGCTTTGTCATGCTGGCCACATGACCTGGAAGCTGTCTGCGGACAACCGCGGCTCCCTCGGCCTATAGAGCGAGATGAGAGCTGCAACCCCAGAGTCGGACATGACTGGGCCTGATGGTCAGGGGCCCCTTTACCTTTACCTTAGCATGGATATATGAGAAGCATTTGCCCCCTCCATAACCTTCATTTAGACATACCGTAGTCTGAAAGCATCCAGGCATTTAGACACTTGAAGTGGGGGAGGGAGTATGTTCAGTGCACTGCAAATTTCTGTATGTGTCTTTAATAGTTTTAAATGCTTGTAATGTTTCAAATTATGTTGTGTTATTTATTAAGATGTATGACTGTTCTAGACACTATAAGGATGAAGTGCAGGATTAAAATTGATGATGATGATTTACAAAAAAATATATGGGCTCATTATCAACACTGCTTCTTCTAAAGTCAACCAGTGATGAGCCCAAGGAAGCTCCTCCCTTACCTGGAGTACGGAAGCCAAGATATATCCGTTGTGGCTCATGCTGTGTTGTCAATCAAAAAATTAGAAAACCTAGACATTACATTTAATGCAATTTCTATGGGAATGAGAAGGAAATTTAAAGGTACATCTCTAATACTTTGTTATTTGTGACAATGGTAAGTCTAGTTTCATAAATTCTTTGCAGTGGAATCTGTCACACCATATCCTTTTGCAGGTGCTTTAACTGTGTGCTTTGAGGTATCCTGATCATATGCAAAAATAGAGGGACAGGACCTGCAAAGGATGTAAACTGAGGTTCCAGTCCATATATTTGGCTCTCAGGTATACAGATCCCCAACAATCTCTGTTTGTCTGCAAATTCTATTCCTGGGACTGTAGAGAAGCAGAAGAGAAGGTCCTGACAGGAGACCTTGATCCTGAAATGTCTCTCCTATAATCCTTGTGAAGGTAAACTGTGAGCATAAAGCCAGGTTATAAAGCCAGAGGTTGTGCCCTTGCAGATGTTATACATAGCCTCTATGACTCAGTGATTGAAATGCCCACTGGACATGGTCATTAAGAATACTCCACAGGGAATGGCCTTACATTGGCAGCCTGAAGAACTAGATGATCTAATAGGTCATTTCCATCTTTAATTTTTATTACCCTATGAACTGCATAATATCTCTGCTTAATGTTAAGGCAGAGTGGAACGCATGACAGGCCTTTACTGCCTTGCACTGTGCACATGTGAAGCTAAACAGCGTTTGAAGTGGAGCAGCTTTTTTTGAACACAAAAGGCAGCCCCTGAAGTCACAATCATCTGTGGAAGTCTGTTTCCTTAGCATGTGGACTCTGTTTGTTTAAATTCATATTTCAGCCAGAATATATGACATGGTATCTAGAGCGTTTGCAGCTGATGGGAAACTGGGAAAAGACACATAAATCCTATTGGCGCTTTGTTCCTGCTCCTGGAAAGTGCAAACGCAAAGACGTTTGCTAAGCTGTTTTGGGCAGCATATTGAATTTTAAGTTGGAGTAGACTAAACCAAAGCTGAGCAGAATGCAGATCAGGATCTACTGGTAGATCTCTAGGTAATTTGAAGTAGATCAGCAAGGTTTTCTGGCTCTCAACTATTTAACAATGGCAACAAGAAAATGATATGCCCCTCCAAAACAACCTACAGTAAGTTACTGAAATGAAGAAAGTGAGGTGTAGGGAATCCATCAATGGATTGCTTTGTGGAAGGAGTCTGAGCTCTGTTCAGTTTTGGTACTGGTTCCTGGGTTTATTATAAATGTGTGTGAGTGTGGTGAGCATGTGCAAGCTTTTCACCTAGCTCAGTTGGTGAATCTTGGGGTTATTGTAAAAAAAAAAAGTATATCCCGCAAGGCTGAAGTCTCTGTGCTCCTGGTATAGACTACTTGACCTTTTTAGTTTAGTTTTTAGTTATAAGGTAGACAGATGATAGAACGTCTGCCTAATCCATTTATATCCTGCCTGATCAATGGGTAACTCAAGGTGGCTTACAATCACAGCGTGCCACCATTAAAAGTCATATAGCCTTAGCTAAAGAAACAAGAAAACTTTTATAAAAGAATTTTGTGGGTTTTGTTTAAATTCAAATTGGACACTAATTGCAGCTAAGACAGAATTATCCAAGCAGCCGCAAAGAATGGATTTTTAAGACTCCAGGTTGTACAGAAGCCCTCGGAAACTCCAGAGCTTTGGGACAAAGGGCAGCATCGATATTTAACAACAGTGAGCCTTCTGGAAGGAAGGCTTTGGGGGATGGTCATAAGATGAAAAGGTCTGGGAGACAGCAGACAGAAAATCTATAAAAAGCTTTTGCAAAAAAGCTTTAGGCTGTTTGTGTTGGGAAGCTTCCCAGTGCTTGGTTAGACAAGCTCAAGGATTGCCCAGATCCTTTGTCCCCAAGGTTGCAGAGCTTTTTTGACCTTGTTCATAGCAACCTGGGATTTTAAAAGTCCTCCCTTGGGGTTATTTACTTGGTTCTGTCTTAGCTCATGACTCCACTCCTTGCTTCCCCTGCTGCCGCCACCACCCTGTTTCACCTTGCTAGGCTTTCCCTGGTTCCTCATCTTTTTCACTGAACTGCAACTTTGTCATCATGTTCACACACCCTTGTCTGGAATGCCTTTTGGGAAATTACCTCCATAGTTCATAAATTTGCCTCCTCTCCTCAGTAAGGCTCCTCAGACCAACCTTCTTCTCTGAAGAATGCCCAGTTTGAGCTCCAGATCTTCCTGCTCTCACCATCAATATGTTTCCTCCAGTGAAGCCTTTGCCAACCCATAGCTGCCAAGTTTTCCCTTTTCTCGCGAGGAAGCCTATTCAGCATAAGGGAAAATCCCTTTAAAAATAGATAACTTGGCAGCTTTGTGCCAACCTGGTGACCCCCAGATGTTTTCAGTGACAACTGCAATCACATGCTGGCTGGGATTTATGAGAGCTCTAGTCCAAAACATCTGGAGGGCACCAGTTGGTAAAAACTGTTCCATCACATGGCAGTTTCCCCCCTTTTTTCAGCTAAACTATTTTTTCAGTTTTCTATCACACCACCTATGCTTCCAGTAGCACCTTAGAGACCAACTAAGTTTGTCATAGGTATGACCTTTCGTGCACACTTCTTTCTGACTAAATGCAAGAACCTGGACATTATACCCAAAGGTCTTAGAATTAAGAACCCTCTACAATTAGTTGGTCTCTAAGGTGCTACTGGAAGGATTTTTTTTATTTACGGTATTTTTTGACTACGTCAGACCAACACGGCTACCTACCTGTAACCACCTATGCTGTTCTGTAACAGTCTAGGGCCAATCTTCTTAACCCTTAGCTATTATGTTCAAAGTCATTCTGTGATAATCTATAACATCAAACCAACAAATATGGAATGGGCAAAATATTCAGTAGAGAATCAGGTCTCCTCTACTCTATTGTCTATTGTCATCTTAACAGATAAAAGATCTTGACTGATCACTGATATTGCAAATCATATGAAGTGCTCATTATAATAGTCATAGCTGCCAAGTTTTCGCTTTTCTCGCGAGGAAGCCTATTCAGCATAAGGGAAAATCCCTGTAAAAAAGGGATAACTTGGCAGCTATGATAATAGTACATGTCTACCAGACAAAGCTCATCTTTACTCATTATCCCTTTATAGTAGAAATGCCTTTGAATGAAATACAGGCCCAATTAATATATTTTTTAAAAAGAGTAGTAAAAGTTAAACATATATAATAGGATTGTGCACTAATTTCCCCAAGAGGCTTGTCTGTAGCGGACGATTCTGTTCAAGCTACTTTTTCAAAAACAACTGGGTCAACCACAATCTTCTTGCTAATAAAGTATTAATGACTTCCTAAGCCAAATTAGTATAATTAGCAAAGCATATGTTGTGGAGAATCACCCAGTAATGCATGTACCATATTCAATTTTTAATGCCTATGACAAGCAGAAGTTGAACAGGAAGGAGGTAAGCAAGAGGAAAGGTTTGGAGTTGTTGGTTTAAGGAGGGGGGTGTCTTTGGGCAATGTATAAATTTTTGCAAATCCTCGGAATCTTTAAATAGGTTTAAAACAACAGCAACAACAACCAGAAATACGAAGTTGTTATAAAAGATAAAACAGCTCTATCTCATTAGTAAAATCTGACTTGGGATCAACTATTGGAACGTTTTTCTTCAAGTTGTTCTCTGTCAAAACATCTGCCAACATAGATTTACAGCCCTTTGGAAAGATTTGCAGCATCAGTAAATGAGTACTTCAAAAAATGGAGCATACGCAGTGCTGAGTTTCTAAAGAAAGCAGCCTGGTGCTCGACTGTTATAGCTCAATTCCTAGTGTATGATTACATACAAATGGTTATTTGGTGGTTGGGATAATGTGCTTCGGCTTAGATCTTGAGGAGCATGAGCAGCAAAGGGCTTTTATGTTCCATTTTTCCCGCAGGACCCCTGTGGGCCTTCTGGAAATCTGCTGCTGAGGGACAGGAGAAGCTCCCAGAATGTGAGATTACTGCAGTGGGTGGAGAAACCTGGGGTGAGAGGGCACCTTCTGTACTGTATACATAAATGCTCAGGCAAGGCATATTTGGATCCAACCCTTTGTGTGTAACTCAGAGGAACTTAGCATAGTTAGGTCTTCATTTATATATTACGGATTCCAGCATTAGAATCAGCACCTCTGTGGAAAAGGGACCCTGGGCAGGGCTGTGATCTCTGGCACAAATTAAGATCCAAAGCATACTCACGCCCATGACTTCGCAGCTCTCAGGAAATAAATGTTATCCCAATTGGTACATGACATTGTGTTAGACTAGGTGACTCTATCAAAATATTCAGACCAATATGTGAACACCATTCTTCCTTGCCTGTGCATTCTTGGCTAAATCCAGATCTCTCCTCTCCTCATTCTTTTCATGGTGTTTTTTTTGGGGGGGGAGGTCTCCCCTCTGGCCTCTCCATTTGTCTGTTGGTTTTTTACTGGAATTTCTATCCTGCTCAACAAATATAATACCAGTGTACATTGTAAGGCTCGAAAGCACATACAAAACACACCAGAAGAATAGCAAAGCATCTTCAATTGTACAGACACTGTGGGTGGGTCACACTACAGGAAAAGCTTCTGTGAATACAAAAGTTTAAGCAGGAATTGGGAAAAATTGTCAATCTGAGGGCCACATTCTCTTCAAGGCCCATGCACCAGTACCGGACAAAGTGAAATGCAAAAGTGGGCACAGCAATGAAAGTGACTTTTACCCTTGCACAGGAGAATCGTTTCCAAACATACTCTATATCAGGCATCCCCAAACTGCGGCCCTCCCGATGTTTTGGCCTACAACTCCCATGATCCCTAGCTAACAGAACCAGTGGTCAGGGATGATGGGAATTGTAGTCCAAAACACCTGTAGGGCCGAAGTTTGGGGATGCCTGCTCTATATGAACCAAGAAGTATTATCAGAGTTCAAGGACATATTGTAGCAAGGTTTTATGTTTGTTTTGGAGCAAGTTCTGTTAGTAAAGCTTTTGAACCATATTTTTGGACTGGACAATTTTTTATTTCAAGAATAATCATTTTTATTCATCCTATTGCTTCCAAATGTGCAATATTAATGACCACAATATGTGAGATGACTTTGAGTCCCCAGACTTTGAGTTCTCCATCCCTGCTAAAACTGCTTCAACATCTCCCAATTCCTTTCCAGAGCCTGGCCTGCAAAGTTTGAGCAGTTTAGCCAATGGCAGCCAGAGACCCTTCTATGACATCAGGACAGCTCAACCATTCACTGCCAAAGCTTCACCATCACCACCAAGTTTCTTAAGCCATTACAATATAAATTATGGCGATACAGCTCAGAGCCACTCAGTCTAGGCAATGGTACTAAATTTGAACCTCGAAAGTATAGCTTAAATCCCAACTCAACAGTCATTTTATCTCATCCCTCATCTACAAAGGTTTGATCAAGAAGAATGACGTACTGTTAGAAAAGAACCTAATATGGCATGCAGTGGCTCACGGATTCCTACGTGTTTGGGCTCCTCTACTGACCAGAGCTGGATAAATGTCAGCATAATACAAACAGTTCTTTAGTCTATGAAAACAGTGAGGAAGCTCTTTTGCATGTATTGGAACTCCCTGTGCATCACAAAACCTAGAGGGGTTTTTCCCCTACCTCCCATTAGTAGATGACTACAAAAACCAACATTCCCAGGGGGGAACTTTGCTGTCTGGTGCATCCTCTATGTCTTTTGAACTGGAAATATGGGAAAAGTATCTCTTAAACACTTTAGCAACAGTAGTTTACTAGAAACAAACACTCATCCCTCCAGAAGAAGGTTCCGCTAAGTACATTTCCATACACTGCACACATTTACGTGCAAATTTCTGCACTGATCCTTATGGAGAACACTAACAAATGCCACAGATATGCAGGAAACAGTTTGCAGCTGAGACAAGCTTAGCACATTTCCTACAGGTTCAGCCAAAGGGAGAATCTTTCCTGGCTCCCTTGATAGGAATTATGCCTTTGAACCACAAGGGTTTCCTCTTGAATCTTGGCTAAGGCTGTTGAGGGCCAAAGTCCAGCCACACCCATCAGACAGGGGACTCTGCTAATTGGTTAAGACCTCTTTAATGTCTGGCCACCATTTGGCAGACCCACAAGGCAGCTGCAGCACTCATCTCAATTTATAAGACACTCTTGATTAACACCATATTTCACTACAAGGCCAAATCAAGTTTCTGTAGAGCCAAACATCTGTATTTGTACATTCCTTCGTAGGAACCCTCTCTGTTCAACTGCAGTGTTCACTCTCATGCTTTATTTGGAGAACACATGGTGTAACCTGGCTTTTGTTCTTGTCCAAAAACAACAACAACCAATGCTCCACCATGAACCTTAGAGCTGTAGCTCCAGATTCTCACTGGAACCTTCCAACTTTCAGCTCTTGTCCAGCAAAGCACTTTAGTCATAGGACAAGTTCCAGTCACTTCAGTGGCACAGAACACAGTCAAGCATCACCAGCTTTCCAAATTTATGCCATTACATCTCTCTGCCCTATACTAAGCAGATTATTTGTACGCTTAGAAGTGCCAGTGTGGTGCAGTGGAAGGGGGGTAGTTCAGTGGTCCCAGGTCCAATCCCCTGCATCTCTAGATAAGACTTTGTTGTTGTTGTTGTTTAGTCGTTTAGTCGTGTCCAACTCTTCGTGACCCCATAGCACCATAGCACGCCAGGCACTCCTGTCTTCCACTGCCTCCCGCAGTTTGGTCAAACTCATGTTCGTAGCTTCGAGAACACTGTCAAACCATCTCGTCCTTTGTCGTCCCCTTCTCCTAGTGCCCTCAATCTTTCCCAACATCAGGGTCTTTTCCAGGGAGTCTTCTCTTCTCATGAGGTGGCCAAAGTATTAGAGCCTCAGCTTCAGGATCTGTCCTTCCAGTGAGCACTCAGGACTGATTTCCTTCAGAATGGATAGGTTTGATCTTCTTGCAGTCCATGGGACTCTCAAGAGTCTCCTCCAGCACCATAATTCAAAAGCATCAATTCTTCGGCAATCAGCCTTCTTTATGGTCCAGCTCTCACTTCCATACATCACTACTGGGAAAACCATAGCTTTAACTATACGGACCTTTGTCGGGAAGGGGATGTCTCTTCTTTTTAAGATGCTTTTTAAGATAAGACTAGGAGAGAATATTGCCAAAACTCCTGGAGAGTCATTGCCAGTTAGTGCTGAGCTGGTACCATTGATCTGGCTCACCGTAAGGCAGCTTCCTGTGTTGCTATGCAGAGTTTGGGATTAGGACCGGGGAGTCGAGGGTTCAAATCCCCATTCAGCCATGAAGATCACTGTATTACCTTATACCAGTCACTGTCTCCCAACCTAATCTACTGTCATAGATCTATTGCACTAGTGTCTGTTAGCAAATGGTAGAATTTGATAAACAGTAGCATTTAGATATTAATACAAGCTGCAAAACTGTGCCAGACAGAAAATTCCTGGGTTAGCTTATGCAAACCAGCCTGGCCAGGCTAGCTAAGTGCAGAGCCATAAAGGAACAATGAGGAGCCATTAAAAGCAATTGCCAATGCGAAAAGCTATCCTCTCCACCCTCCAAGGAGTGGAGAGAGACTAGGGGGTTGAGAGGTTGCCAAGGTTCTGGGGAGGCATGATGTCACAGGGGAAAATTTCCCTTTTGACATCTAAAGATGTTCTGGGAAGAATGAGGAGGAAATAGGCAGAACCATCTTGGTGCTGGATGGAGGAGGCTGCCCTGAGATACTGGGAACCATGACTGGCTGCTGCTTGCTGAAACAATGAGATGGGCAACGAGAGACACACTTTGGGTAAAATGTTCTGTACCCCCTCTACTGAAAAATATGTGCAGAATAAACCATGTTTGCATTTGTTGCGCTGTTCACTTTTGCCTCTGTCCCTGCCCACCACTGGTATGTGACCCCAAGAAGGTTGCCCAGATGGAAATGTGGTCCCCAATCTGAAAAAGTTTTCCCATTCCTGCTCCAAAAGACAATGTTTACATCCAATGTAGGACTGGCTTCAAGGTCGATGGAAGCCTCGAGAAGAAGAGAAGAAGAGTTTGGATTTGATATCCCACTTTATCACTACCCGAAGGAGTCTCAAAGCATCTAACATTCTCCTTTCCCTTCCTCCCCCACAACAAACACTCTGTGAGGTGAGTGGGGCTGAGAGACTTCAAAGAAGTGTGACTAGCCCAAGGTCACCCAGCAGCTGCATGTGGAGGAGCGGAGACACGAACCCGGTTCCCCAGATTACGAGTCTACCGCTCTTAACCACTACACCACACTGGCTGTCTATGTGGCTGTCTCCAGTGGACTTACTGGCTGTGAACAGCAGCTGCACCATTTTTGATTTCCCACAATGCCTCAGTTTAGGGTAGTTGCCTGCTGCCAGGTGAAAAACAGTGGACCCAATTCTGAGCAGGTGTCAGTGCTTGTTGTCCTTTGGCACCTGCTATCCTACTCCCCACACCACATCCTTTCAATCTAATATGTGATGGGTGGTAAACAGTGCATTTCAGTTTCACTCACGTATGAATGCTATGACTTAGGGCAAGAGTTCAGAAGATAAATCAAATCTATATAAAAGCCAAGCCACATGTTGTATTTGCAAGGCATTAACTGCCCGTTTATAATAAAGCAGATTATTCGTATTTTGTTGTTGTTGTTAATGGCTGGTTGTATTCAAGCCCAAGACCAGTTTTTTTCTAATAATAAGCAGAGAAAATCCATAACAGGTGATCTTCAATAGCATAAGGTGTTAGGGTGGTTCTCAAACCACAATCTCCAACCACCATTCTCCAAAGCCTTGCCTGCTACACCACCAGCGGTCCTTTCATATGTGTATGATCTGTGGGGTAATGACAACCTACAGGCTTCAGTACCAGCCGGCATACTGTCAGCTGATCTCACAAGCCAATCAGAACCCGCTAGACGCTACAGCATACCAACATATGAGGCAGATTGTCAGTCTGAGCAACTTGCCTTTTGGAGAAGATGCTGGACAGATGGGCTTTGCCCCACACTATGCCCACTCCATGTCTGCTTGCTCCAGAACGCAGTGCTGGTACATCTGTGACATCACCAGTCTCTGCCTCTGGATTATTATCTCTGTGCAATGAACCAACCCTCCAAGCACAAACTGTTTCTGAGCTTGGCTGAAGCCTTGCAAATAATACAAGAACACAGGCAGATGACATACCAAGCTGGACTATCTAGCTGAGATAACCATGCTCTATTTTGTCAGAGGCTGCATGCCTCTGAATACCTGTTGCTGGGAATCACAAGTGGGGAGAGTGGTGGTTGGCCAATGTGACAACAGGATGCTGGACTCAGTGGAGCTTTGACCTGATCCAGGCAACGGCTCCTTGGGGTTTCAAACAGAAGACCCGTCTAGTTATATCAAGATATGCCAATGATTTAAACTGAGGCCTTATGTGTTCACAGTATTGCTAAGCCACAGTCCAGGTCCATAAAATGCACAATTTAGCCTAGTTTGTTCCAACTTTACAGTTCAATGGAAAAGCAAGCAAGAAACGGATTTAATTCAGAAAAGCTATCACCCAAATATGTGGACATGTACAGATAGAGACAGTACTTTGTTCCTTAATCAGCTTAAACTGCCACCGTCTCTTTCTGGGCCCGCTAATCAGTTAAAAAGGCTTACACAACGATTAACTTGATTAAATGTAATTATGTCTATCACTAATAACTACAATAATAAGATCTAAATGAAGGATTAATAAATCCTAATTGAATCAGATTAAATGCTTATATCTACTAAAGTCTAATCTTTGTTTTCATTTGGCTCCTGAAGGTAATCTGTCAGTCTTTAAATAATGAGATCTAAATTTATTTACAGGCAAGAGGTTTACAAGTTCTTGCTGTAAGAAATTAACCTGCTTTGAAATGTTTTCTTCAGTGCACGGCTACCCAGAATGCACAAGGCGGCCTAAAAGGACAGCGAAACCTATACAACAGGGAACCTCTGGCCCTCCACATGTTTCTGGACTCCCTATACCATCAGCCTCAGCAAGCACCATCAGTGGTCAGGGATAATCAGAGCTGTAGACCAGCAATATATCTGGAGCGCCACAGTTTCCATCCCTGCTATAGGTGATACATATGAACCTATGGAACTACCTTTCTGGAAAACTATCAAGCCCAACATGATGTTTTACAGGGGACACCAGATGCCCAACATATGAGGTAGAGATTCTCCCTATCCCTACTACCCAAAACAATTTAAGGAGAGATTTCAGAAACTGAACCCATTTCTTCATCTAAGTGAAGCATGTGTTCTGCCAGGGAGATAAGGGAACTCTCGCTGTCACTTAAAGTAATGGCTTCATAAGACTGAGCAGTCGATGGCTATTCTCCATGAAACCTATGCTCTACGTCCCAAGTTGGAGGAAATATGCTTCTGAATAATAGCTGCTGGAAACTGTGGGAATGAAGAGTACTCTTGTGCTCAGGTCTTTCTTGCAAGAGGGGCGTAGCTAGCTGCTCCAGCACCTGAAGCGGCGGCGGCAGAGCAAGACGCCCACAGGGGCACAGTGAGCTGCCCACGGAGTCCGCCTGGCGGACACAAGCCCCACGCTGCCGTTTCAGGGCCAGGCCCCACAGTAAGTACCTCCCCCCGTTGTGTGTCGTTTTGTCACACACCCCCTCAGGGATGACAACCAAGGCAAACCGCCTCCCACCCACCCCCTTCCAAAGTCCCTGTTTGCAAGCCTCCCATGGGCACCTGACTGGTCACTGTGAGAGCAGGATGCTGGACTAAATGGGTCACTGGCTTTATCCAACAGGGCAATTCTTATGTTCTTACAAATCTGTCAATTTCAGTTTCTCTCAGTTTCTCATTTTTCTAAACTTAAATTCAGTTCTCCATGTTTCTATATCAGGTTGTGCATTTAAAAAATAAATGCTCATGAAACGTCAACAGCATTTTAACATGCTTTTTCCTAATATATGTAATTTTGCCTAATACACTGCACTGCTGTATTTTCTTTTCACTAATATCTTCATTTTTGTGCACACTTTACCCAAATAGATACATTTTTGTACACATTGCTTGGATGGAGAACTGCATTGTTTACTGTGGCCAGGAACATCTTTGCACCAGGTGTACCATTTCCTGAAGAAGGCGGATATCACCTCTCTTACGCATGCCTTGGTTACATCGAGGCACAACATTTATAGCACACTCTATTTGGGGCAGTATTTGGAAAGTATTCAGAAACTCTACCTGGTTGTAACTAGGGATGGGCAAATCTGTCATTTTCAGTTTCCCACATTTCCACACCAGTTTGCAATTTTTAAAAAGCCCTCACAAAAATCCAGCATTTTAGTGTGACTTTCTCCTCAAATTCACATTTTTATATACAAATTTGCCCAATATACACTTTTTTTGAAAAGCATATTTCCCCCAAGACAAGACATTACTGCCTGCTTTTTTCACTAACAGGTGGATCTTTCTGCATGTTACTTGTCTAGAAAAACTGCATTGCAAAATTTGGGAAAGTGTGAATTTTGAAAAATGGCTGTGTTCCCATTCATGCATTGTTTCTGAAAGTGTAGGTCTGGTAGATTCACCTTTAAATATGAATTGAATTAAAAGGAATAGGGATGGAGGAGAACTTCAAGTTGCATATCTCAGTTTTCAGGGGGGAAACTTCCAGGAGTGTACACACAATGGTAATGGAAACAAGCTTATCAGCATATCAGTGTGTGACACACACTCAACAGCTTTTATTCACATCCCTTGTACAATTCTCATGTATTGCTGCCCTGCATCATTTGAATAGCAAAGATGATGAAAATGGTCTCATCTGTAATACTGGGACATTTGCTTAATGCAAAGGAGCATTCAGGACATTGGATTTCCGGTTTATTTATTTTTTCCAATGCCCAAATCTAACCGTGAGGCCTTCTCCATTCTGTGAGTCAGATGCGACGCCTTTCAGGAAAGTGACAACATCTGTTTTCTAAAAAGACATCTGTTGGGGAAGTGAAGAAAGCTGCTTGTAGATAATGAAGAAATAATTAATTACAAGGGGGGGAAATAGAATAAGATTAGAATCTGCATGTAATTAGCTGTACTTGAGATGCCAAAACATGGCTTGAGAAACATAATTAATGAGCTAGTAAGAATTCTTGGCGATTCCTTATAATGCAGGCAGAAGAAGGTATTGCCATCTGCTTGGACGTCTGCTGGGCAAGGGGCCGTGGAGCTGAAGACTACAGTTGCCAAGGAAATGCTGGAAATATGTGTCTGCTATACCTAAATCCCATGTCAACCTGAGGGTGGGGGTGGTATATGAGTGAAGAGGAGCTCTGCGTATTTCAAGATCAGGATCACAGAACATGCCAACAAGCAAACATTCTCACGTTTCCCCCAAATGCAAGTGTGTTGCGGGGCTCCATATGAAAATACTCAGCAAGATGGTCAGTTTTCCACTTAATCCGAGGCAGAGAAGTTTATTTAATTAAAGCTTTTGCACATGCCAGAAAGCACTCCAAAATTATAAATAATGGATCCATTTGTCATTTATATATCCTGTTTGCTGTATATGCTAATCAAGGCAATTTTATGCTCTTGGTTTCAGTCTGTTTTACCCAATGCATTGCTGTTATTTTTCTAGCATTCCTGCGTTTTTATTTTGAAGTTGCATTGGGGGCCCTTCTAGGCATGGTTGAAATTTTTTAATGAATAAACAAGATTTAAACAAAAACATAAACCTGCTATGTAACTATTATAACTGCCGATCTAATCTTATTTAGGATCATCTGGTCATCTGAGGAAGGATATTATTACATTTATTTCTCACATTTCCCTCCAGAGAGCTCAAGATGACATATATTTTTCTCCCCTCCCCCATTTTATACGATCTGAAGAGCAACCAGAGAATCCCCTCCCCCATTTTAGCCTCACAACAACCCTGAGCGATGGATTAGACAGAGAGCTGGTGACTGGCCCAAGGGCCACCAGTTAGCTTCATGACCAAGTAGGAATTAGAATACGACAAGGACCGAATACCAGCTATGTCTGGGAAATTCCAAATGTATGGCAACCCTAAAATAGAACCTTGCTCTCCTAGGTCCAGCATTTTAACTACTACACCACATTGGCCAGGCATCCCCAGACTTCGGCCCTCCAGATGTTTTGGACTACAATTCCCATCTTCCCTGACCACTGGTCCTGTTAGCTAGGGCAGTGTTTCTCAACCAGTGTGCCTCCAGATGTTTTGGGACTACAACTCCCATCATCCCTAGCTTGCAAGACCAGTGGTCAGGAATGATGGGAGTTGTAGTCCCAAAACATCTGGAGGCACACTGGTTGAGACACACTGAGCTAGGGATCATGGGAGTTGTAGACAAAAACATCTGGAGGGCCGCAGATTGGGGATGCCTGACATTGGCTCTCTAAATAAAGACTAATGAGATAATAAGCATTTTGATCCAGGTCCTATCAGAGATGAGACTTGACCATTGTTCTGCATATTGATTTTATTAAGCTGAGTTTTCAAGATAAATGGGCTTAAAAATTAACTATGTATTTGTCCCATCAAGAACATCTCACCCTGCCTCAGCTGGGCAAAACCCTTCAAATTCTACATGACACAATGTTTCTGTTTGCATGGCAGGCAGTCATTCTTTCTCTTAAATTATTTTTTTTTAAAAAAAGAACCAGTCTAGCATTCATTGTCATTGAAATTAGGGCGTTGTCAATAAATATCTTGGCCTCGTTGAAAAGTATAAGCATTCCTCTTTCTCTAGAGCGTCTCCACCCCCATCATTCAGCCTGAGGTCCAGCGCCGAGGGCCTTCTGGCGGTTCCCTCACTGCGAGAAGTGAAACTACAGGGATTCAGGCAGAGGGCCTTCTTGGTAGTGGCACCTGCCCTATGGAACACCCTCTTACCAGGTGTCAAAGAGAAAAAACAACTACCTGACATTTAGAAGACATCTGAAGGCAGCTCTGTTTAGGGAAGTTTTTAATGACTGATGTTTCAATGTATTTTTAATCTTTTGTTGGAAGCCGCCCAGAGTGGCTGGGGAAACCCAGCCAGATGGGAGGGGTATAAATAATAAAATATTATAATAATAATAATAATAATAATAATAATAATAATAATAATAATGCTGACAGGATAGATAAGCTGACTAATAGCCAGAATCTGAACTTTCTTCCTTACCATAAGAAAATGGATCAAATTGCTTCTAATTTTATTCTACTTATTTATTTATTCATTCATTCATTCATTCATTTGACAAAATTTATATACCACTTGGTGGTGGTTTCTTTATTATTATTATCATTTTAGCCCTCTAATTGAATTTTCCTGGTTATGGAAGGCAAGGCCCAGCAAGAAGCGGAATAACCCTACCTGCAATCTTAACAGTGCATGAGTCTGCCATCTCTACTGTTCTGTTATTATGGGGGTAAACAGATGATCAGTTTGATGAGGTTTGCTGACTTCTCTTCATGTCGGAGGAACCAGAAAATAGCCATACATTATCAAAATCCTTTCATGAGCAAAGATACACATCCTCACTTTTTATATGCAAGTACATCCAAGTTGGCTTAGTATAAACCTAGAGAGGCCTAATATAAATTATGTCAATGTGTCATTGGAATCATTGCAGCCCCTGTCACCGATACACTTTTTTTTTTTACTTCTTTGCTTTAATCCAGGCATCCCCAAACTGTGGCCCTCCAGATGTTTTGGCCTACAACTCCCATGATCCCTAGCTAACAGGACCAGTGGTCAGGGATGATGGGAACTGTAGTCCAAAACATCTGGAGGGCCAAAGTTTGGGGGTGCCTGCTTTAATCTATTTCGCTTTGATTTTATTCATTGAGCTGCTTTGATTTTTATTGGGATTTTGGACACCACACCGGTGTATTTTTTTTATATGAACCGATGGTATAGAAATGAATAAAATAAATAAAATGTCTCACTAATGTGCTGAACGACTTGTGACTCACCACTAGTCATGTGTCACAGCCTGCAAAGTGCTCAGCAGACCTGTTTTTGCTACACAGCTGGGACTTCCAATCTCGGGAGGGGTGTCAAACACTGGCAAGCTGCACTACGTGGCTGGTGGGCTACATTCAGCTTGGTAGGTCACAAGCCATATACCGTCCTGGCTTAGTTCCACAAGTCTCTGCTCAAGCTGCTGTCATCCTTATTCTTGCTCTGTAACTTTAATACAATGCTGCTTTACTGTTGCTTTTAGCTTATCCTTATATACCTTATATGCCGTCCAACTTGGTATTTTTACTTATTTACTACTTCTCCGTCAAAGGGCAAAGTTGCTGAATGTTCAAAAAGACCCGGTCAGCATAAATGTTATTTTCACAGACTAGGATATCAATGAGGCAAGTTTTTTAAGACTAGCATGATTCAATGTGTTGGGTTAGAACCTGGGAGACTTAGAATCAAATCCAAAATTGCCTCGAGCAAGTTGTTCTCTTGGCCTCCGTTCACTTTCTATAAAATGTAAATAGGAGTCACCTATATGAGTGTTGTGGGGATAAATGAGGTAAAGGCTATACATCACTTTGTACATTAAATGTGCTACATGCAGTATAATAATGTCACAGAGCTATCCCATAACCAGTCATTTATTGCATGGCCACGGTCCCAAACTCTCCATTTCCACAAAGGCTCTTCTATCAAGAGTGTGATTAGGATACCAGCCTATAATGTGTCCATATTCACCTCTGATACTAGTTGATGTAATATATCTATGTTGGGGCTCTGCAATCCAACAATATATCTGTCTATGTTGGGGCTCTGCAATCAATGGAATGGAGAAAGTCACTTTTAAGTAAAGCTTGTATAGAAGAGAAGAAAACAGACACAATCTTAAATCCAAATGGATGGAATTATGCTTTCAAAAGAACAAGGGGGGCGGGGAGAGACTTCCACCCTTCCTTCCAAGTCAAGTGTTGAGGATAGGGACCTATCTTGACTTGATTATATACTGTGTTCAGCTTTTACAAGGAGTTCAAATTAAAATAGTATGTGTGCCCAGCATTATGGGCAGAAGCCATCAATTTGTTATTTTTGTACAAAAGCCCAAGAGCATGGGATAGGCACATTGACTAAATGAAAATAAGTAACTAAATAAGTCTAGCCATTTCTAAAAATAGCCTCCAAGCCAGCCATGGAAAACAGAGCTATTTCACACATAGTCGCCTTGAACGTCTCAGGCCATAAGAAGCAGAGATGGAGGAGAAAAGCTCTCTCCAAATTCCATTTCCCATAAACCACAAGCCCTAAAACCTTTCAGGCCATTTGGCATGCCTACATGTGTCTTATCTCCTCAATCGGCACCAAATGATTCAAGTTGAGAGCTTTTCCAAGGTCCTGAAAACTGCCTTGCTATATTTAAGTAGCAACAACCAAACTCAATTCATGTACGCAAAAAAAAAAAAAATTGTACACAGAAAGTACAAAGTGCACTTAGGACAGTAGATCTGACTGAAGCCGCTAGGACACTTCCAGTTCTTCATGTACTATTTTCTTGTTCAGGCTATCAATGACTTTCACCTAAGCTTGTCTGGATGTCCTTGTGAAGATCTGTAGTTAAGACAACAGCAGTAAGGTAAGGTGTGATCCAAAAACATCATCATTAGGCCCATCTACAAGTTCATAATACAAATTGAAGGGCAGGCTCATTGCCATGTCCAGCTAATAAAAACCGAGACACAAATTTAGGCTCCTAAACAATGGAGAAAGCAAACCTCGTTGAGTTCCGTGAAACCCAGGCCTCTAAAATAAAGTGCCTATGAATCGTGTGCATGAAAAAGAACGTGGCACAGCTCTCCTCCGAGGGAGGGAGGAAAACCAGACTTGCTGGCTCTGCCCTGCCACTGCCACTGTGCCAATCCTACCCATACATGTTCAGAACAATGCCTGCAAAGAGAGAGTACATGCAAGGTGTATAGTGGGCATCCCCAACTTTTGACCCTCCAGATGTTTTGGACTACAATTCCCATCATCCCTGACCACTGGTCCTGTTAGCTAGGGATCATTGTAGGCCAAAACATCTGGAGGGCCGCAGGTTGGGGATGCTTGGTATATAGTATATGCACATAAGCCTCCACAGGTTCAGGAATCCTGTCCAACAAAGGTTCCTGATCACATGGAAGCCCATGGAGGTACTGATTGTTGGACTCGGGTCCTGCTATGGGGCTTTCCATAGACATTTGGTTGGCCACTGTCAGAACAGGATGCTGGACTACATGGAGCATTGTCCTGTTCCAGCCATGTTCTTATGTGATAGACTTCCCTTTACAGACATTGCCCTGGATGCTGGGGCAGGGCAGCCAGGTATGTGGCATTTGGGGCAGGAGCAGTAGGTATGTCCCTACTCTCCCCTTCATATGTTAGCAAATAATGACTGGAGGGGTTTTTGGTCACATGGAAATGGCATTTTCCATGGGTGAGCATTCAGTCATGCCATCTCCCACCTGCCTTTTGAAGTGCTGCAGTCCTAGACTTAGCTTGGACTTTCTGCTGTACAGAACATTTGCATTCTTGCATTTGCTTTTAGCATAGGAGTAATACTGGAGATAATATCTACTGTCTTGGTCCATCATAGATATTCAAGTTATTTGCTGGGGGTGAAAGGTGATCCATACCCTAGTTTTCATGTTAGTTGCAAGAAGCAAACACTTCTAACATAAATATGCAGCATTAGATTTAGAATGTGTTTGATAGATGAATGACTCAAAATCTTCATTCTCTTATGTTTTTGCAAAAAGCATTTAAACCAATTTTGGCACTTCTCTACAATAAAAGTCCCTTTCTTTAGAGTCCTAGCCTATGCAAAAGTAGACCACTTGGCTTCAAGTGGGAAGGGGGGGGAATCAATTGATCATGTTGTTTGGATAACAGCCTGGGTAAAAAAAAAATTGTCCTGTTATTTCACAAGGAGAAGGGGGGGTGTTCTGACTATTTAAAAGAAGGCAGATTGACGAAGAATTGGTGCTTTTGAATTATGGTGCTGGGGGAGACTCCTGAGAGTCCCATGGACTGCAAGAAGATCAAACCTATCCAGTCTGAAGGAAATCAGCCCTGAGTGCTCACTGGAAGGACAGATCATGAAGCTGAGGCTCCAATACTTTGGCCACCTTATAAGAAGAGAAGATTCCCTGGAAAAGACCCTGATGTTAGGAAAGATGGAGGGCACTAGGAGAAGGGGACGACAGAGGACGAGATGGTTGGACAGTGTTCTCGAAGCTACGAATATGAGTCTGACCAAACTGCGGGAGGCAGTGCAAGACAGGAGTGCCTGGCGTGCTATGGTTCATGGGGTCACAAAGAGTCGGACACAGCTAAACGGCTAAACAACAACAACAAATCAACCTTAGCCAATCTGATGTCATCCAGTTGTTTTGGAACACAAATCACATCAGCCACTAGGGTTGAAGGGAGCTGTGGTCCATCACATCTGGAAAGCACCAGTTTGGTGAAGGCTGGTTTAAGATCATCAGCTACTTATTTGGTCACTTTTGCCTGTGGTAGCCCTCAAGGCAACCTGTTTGCCTATTGCCTCCTTTTAAGTTCAACATGAATTTCACCTCCTTAGATTCAAAGTTCCATGGCATATGGACAACTGCACAAAGCCAGAACCCATTTTGTGGGGCTTGGTGAAAAGCTTCTCATCACCCTTTACTTTCAGCAATTGCTTTCTATACTGTTTACATTTTTTCTCAATAACAGAACTCCACCCTGTTTACTTTGTTTCCCAGAGAACTTTGTTTAGCCAACAACATCATGCTTAAATGGAATTCCCTAGTAGGAGGCAGAAATGGCAAAAGAGGGCCAATTAATGGAAAACAGATACTACATAAAGCACCGGTTAAAAAAACAAACGCCTTTCTAATTCTGGTTTTATTTCCAGAGCACATCATGGGAATGCATGCTTGTTTACTGACGCTTATATATTTTCACATGATGTCATTGTAAAACTCTGGTTTCTACCCTACCCTTCTATCATGAAATTTTCTCTCTATCCCTTCATTTTCTAGACACCTGTCTTCCAATATATCTCATAAAATCTCAAAGTGTCTGATTTGGATTGGAATGGATAGGCAGGCAGGCAGGCAGAAAGATGAATTAAAAAAACAGCTGACTTAAAAAAAAGAACTCTTATCATCTTATTTATGCTGCATGGCTCTTTTTTCACTATACAACGAACAGTAATAAAATGGTATATTTGTTTGCCAAATACATGAAACAATTTTTTGAACATGATCTGAGAAATGCTTTTGATCATTATCTTTAGAACTATAGGCTCAAAAACAGTATAAAATTGAACAGTCCTATGATCTATTCACGGAACAATCCAAGTCTTCCATATCCCTGCTCAGGACAAGATCTCCAAGACAGCTGGATATTGTACCAGCAGTTAATTTTATTATATTCATATATATTCAACAATTTTATTTATACCACAAAAGGTATAATATAAGTACGGAGTAAAGGGGGAAATCATTTGATTTTCTGCTTGTGCAAATAATGTGAAGGTATTGCACTTGGCCCTGGAAGGATTCAGATTGTGACGAGAAAAGGTCAAGCTAATCAGAAATAGTCACTCTAGAGACTAGATAGCAATCTTCTACATTTGCTTATTTGTAGTCTCAAATAGCTTAAAGACACATACACAGAAGTCTTTCCATGTTTAAACCACGTAGCTTTTCATTTTCACCTGTCTGGTGCCATCTAGCGGTTCCAAATTGCTACTGAATTTTTAAAAATCTCATTGGCTAATCCCACCGCCTCCTAAGCAGTTAGGCTAGACAAGGAAACCTTTTTTTAAAAAAAAGAAAAACCACTCAAGAGAGAAACAAGAGAGCTGAACAACACTTAAACAGTCAAATTTGTAAAAGCTTTACACTTCACACTGAAATATGTGAAACATGGTTGTGGTGGGGCAGCATGAGAGAATAAATGGATACTATTGGAAACAAGTCACATAAAGTATGATGCTCACAAAATTGTAAACCCAATCCATACATCTTAATAGAAAAAGGCTGGAGAACAAAGAAAAAGCCTATTGTGGGATTGGAGTGTAAGCCTGTATGTTATCTGTGGGGCTCATCCAAGCCTGTGGTTTAAGATCTGTAAATTGGGATTTGGTAAGTGGAAGGAACTGGTGAAGTGAACAAACGAGTCTCTTTCTTATGTTTAAAGTCCTACCCAGGACTGTTAAGCATGTAGTTCCATGTGAAATAATATAGGGGCCGGGCACATGGCATAGGCATTTCAGACCAACCTACAGATGTGTGGCTAGACAGCCAGCTATTAGGGATGATGTAGTATGGGATTTCTTCCAATGCCAAAGAGTTATCAGTAGTTGGACAAGAAGACATCTGAGTGAGGTTCTTTCCAACTCTGTGATTCTACGTTACACTTGATCTTACTCATTTTATTTTAAAAAGAGATTTCACAGCAGTTTAAATAAACAATAAAAAATAACTACCACAGCCATCAAAATATTTACAAGAAACAAAACAGAATTTAAAAATCCAATTAAACGGCACTAAATAAAAAGCAAGTACCATTTTTAAAATCAGCTGTAGGGTAAAAGATAGTGGGAGGCATTCAACAGAACTTAAACAGTTTTCAAAGATATTACGGTGATTTTTCAAGCTCCTGTAGCAATTCAAAAGCAGACAGGGTATGTGGAACCCTGGAGACAGTGCCAAGAAGGCTCTTCTCTAGCCTCCAAATCAGACAGAAGTCAGAGTAGGATCTCATCTAAAGTTCTTAAGTGATGGAGGGGTCAAATGGGAAGAGATGCTCCCTGAGACATTCAGGACCCAAGCTATGTTGGGCCCCTGGAGATAGATAGATAGATAGATAGATAGATAGATAGATAGATAGATAGATAGATAGATAGATAGATAGATATAGATAGATAGATGATAGATAGATGGTAAAAAGGTAAATGACCTCTGGACAGTTATGTCCAGTCAAAGGCGATGATGGGGTTGCAGCACTCATCTCACTTTCAGGCTGAGGGAGCCGACGTTTGGCCGCAGTTTTCCAAGTCATGTGGCCATGCCGTTTAGCTTTCCACCACAGTGGTACCTATTTATCTACTTGCACTGGTGTGCTTTTGAACTGCTAGATTGGCAGGAGCTGGGACAGACCTTCCAATCAGCAAGCCCAAGAGGCTCAGGGGTTTAGACCACAGCGCCACCCGAGTCCCTATGGGTCCCTGGATAAATAGTGAACTCGATATATACGACACCTGCTTCTCCACCATACAATTTGGATCAATGGCAAGCGTTTCAGCTGTCTCATAGTTGTGTTCAGGGCAAAAGACAAATGACATTTAGTGTTTGTTCCCAATGTTTTGTTCATTTCTGTTTATAAGGTGAAGCCATGGAAACTGCAGTCTACAGCAGAAAGCCAACAAGGTGATGTGGGGGAGGCTTCTTCACCCTGTCACCTTATGATTCATCTACTAAAACAGAAAGTTGTTGTTGTTTAGTCGTTTAGTCGTGTCCGACTCTTTGTGACCCCATGGACCATAGCACGCCAGGCACTCCTGTCTTGCACTGCCTCCCGCAGTTTGGTCAAACTCATGTTCGTAGCTTCGAGAACACTGTCCAACCATCTCGTCCTCTGCCGTCCCCTTCTCCTAGTGCCCAAAACAGAAAGTAACTTTAGACAAATGCTGAATTCATGCTATGAAAAAGAACCAATCAATAACTCCATACAAGAGTTTTGACTTCAAATCTACTACCACGAAGATGCAGCTAAAGAATTGATCATGGCATTCCTCCTTAATCTGTTATACCGTTTAGTCTTTCACACCTCTGGAGAATGAACTGAAGCCATTACTGTACAAATAAACAAAGAACACTACGCATTACAGTTTTTGCAAATTCCACTTTTCTCTTGCAGCCTTCAATGCCACCTCCCTCTGCTCCCACCAAATGCTGTTCCAAGGGTTTCCCCAACCCTTGGATCAGATTTGGGGATGGGGGCAAGGGCTACAGAAGGAAGGAAGAATAGTAGAAAATTGCCTCCCAGCGCCCCTTTATGAAAGCCTCCACTGGATCAAAGAGCTTCTATGAATGGTAACAAATGGGGGAGGGGAACCAAAGGCTAGAATGTTTTGATTTGAAAGCTAAATTGATATTTTAATCTACTCCTTGACGATACCTGGTGGGTTCTTATTTGTATATGTTTTATTACAAATATTGTGCGTTTAAGTTCTATTTTTCCTCTCTGATTATTTGGCAGGGGTGTTATAGGGTTGTTCTTGTTTTTATTTTGATTGTGTGTTTTGTGATTTTATCCTGTGAACCACCCTGAGACCTATAGGTATAGGGCGGTATATAAATTTAATGAAGAAGAAGAAGAAGAAGAAGAAGAAGAAGAAGAAGAAGAAGAAGAAGAAGAAGAAGAAGAAGAAGAAGAAATATTGCCTCCTCTGAAAAATTAATAGAGTTGGAAAGAACCAAAAGACAATCTAGTCTAACCTCCTGTTCCAAGGCAAGACCAGTCACATGCAGATCAGCACACCCAAACCAAATTACAGTATCAAGAACTGAATGCAGATGCACCGCGTAATAGTGACAGCAGTGCATGGAACTGCAGTTGACAAGAAAGAAAGCTTAGTCTTAAGATGAAGCAGTAAACAAAATAAATGACAGGTTCACCAACCCCCCTGATCTACAGGGAAACTCTTACCTAGGAAGAGTGTATAGGAAGAGTGGTTGAGCACAGATTTCACATTCATAAGGTCCCGGGTTCAGTCTCCAAAGTTTCCGACAGAAGTGGGGAAACAGTATGTCCCAGTTTTTCCAGGTCTCTTGCAATGTATGTGATGGGAGCTGTAATCCAACAGCTCCCACAAGTTCCCCATCCCTGATTTAGAACATTTGGGAAAGGCTAATAATCCTCAGAGTTCTGGTCCTGAAAGGTATGGTTATTCTGAGCTGAATAATAATAGCCCTATGTATAGTCAGCAAAGTCCGTTCATTGCACAAAAAGGCACATTACAGCCAGAAATGGAAAGCCCATACCCCAAAGGTTTGGATAAAATTCCAAGCCTCCCAGATGCCTTTTTTTTCTTGAGAGTTTTCTCCCCTGTCCCCTTGGACAGCCTATGTATTCCATTGCCAAATTAAACTTTGAAAAATGGGGTTCTTTTTTGTTCAACTAAAACCACACAAGTTTGGAGAATCTCAAATAAACAGACATGTGAGAAGCTTTGGTAAAGTTTCAGACAACTATTCTAATTTTCATTCTTTTGCGGGGGAAATGGAGAGAGATTTGTTTTTCTTAAAAGTTCATTCTTCCCTTATGAACTGGGGGGCTTCAGTTTTCCCTTGAAAGTAGGGACGTGAGGATTCCCCACATGTTAACCAAAGGATGCATTTAGACCTTGCACATTTTTTGCAACTCCCTTTGCTAAACACAGGGTTGCTCTAGGAAAAATGCGGGCTGTCTGTCTACAGCAGATAACAGTCAAAATCCTGACCTTTTCTGTGAGCAAGTGATTTTGAGACATCATAAAATTAACTCAGAATTAGCTTTCACTTTTCCTAAAGTCTGAGTACAGTGGTACCCCAGGTTACAAATGCTTCAGGTTACAGACTCTGCTAATCCAGAAGTAGTACCTCGGGTTAAGAAATTTACCTCAGGATGAGAACAGAAATCACGCAGTGGCAACAGGAGGCCCCATTAGCTAAAGTGGTACCTCAGGTTAAGAACAGTTTCAGGTTAAGAACAGACTTCTGGAACGAATTAAGTTATTAACCAGAGTTACCACTGTAGAGCCTAGGGCTTGCTGATCAGAAGGTCGGCGGTTCGAATCCCCGCGATGGGGTGAGCTCCCATTGCTCGGTCCCAGGTCCTGCCAATCTAGCAGTTCGAAAGCACGTCAAAGTGCAAGTAGATAAATAGGTACCGCTCCAAGTGGGAAGGTAAACGGTGTTTCCGTGTGCTGCTCTGGTTCGCCAGAAGCAGCTTTGTCATGTTGGCCACATGACCTGGAAGCTGTTCGCCGGCTCCCTTGGCCAATAACGCGAGATGGCAGGGGTCCCTTTACCACTGTATAGGCAACTTTCATATCCAAAAACCTTCACTTTTTAAAAAAACATTTAAAAGCTCCCTGTATTCCATTCAGTTGCCCGTGTATGCTTTTTCTTATATTCAAATTACAAATCAATTTAATCTCATTGATTACAGAGTTTCATCATCTAGCAACTGACCTTCATCCTCCTTGGTAGGTGACAGACTCTTCAAAGACTGAATGCAACTCAAGCCAGGACTCAGTATAATATACACTCAGTCACTTCCTGAACTGGGTCTTTGTAAGTAGATATCATTTCCTGGTGCCTGTGGTGAGGATTAGAATCCTTTGGAACATTGGCTGCAGGAGGTTTGGAGAATTATATCAAATGCACACACATGTGCAGTTCTTTAATCACTACCTGGCTGCAATGTCACCAGCAGCCTTACGAAAGGGCAACACTAGGTGTTTGCGATCCACATTTAAAGCTGCCAGAAGTAACCAGTTTTCTCCATACACAGTAGCTTAAACATCTATAGATAAATTTATAGCTACCACATTTCAAATGGTTTTAATGGTGCTCTGAAAGCACCATCGTATCTTTGCTAGCAACAGCAGGAGGAGAGGACAGAGGGTGAAGAAAGAGCTGTGAGTGGGGGGGGGCTCCTCCCATTCTTTGGACCCACTGGGAAACTCAACAAGCCTGCCTTACCTGGAACTGGGTGTGGACACACAGCTGAGGGGAGCCTGAGGAAATGCCATCCACCTTGAGTCGGCCCATAAAAAGCAAGTTGTAAGGCATAGTGATTTATCTTATGTAGCAATTATGTACAATTCAAACGTAAATTCAAGCCCAGTCAATTGAAGTTGTCCGTAATGGTACATTCTCCTTTGGCTGACTCCCTTTCAAACTCACCCTTGTGGGACCATCTATATGTGATTTAGGTGCACATATGCTCTTTGACTACTAATGTGCAGTGCAGTCTTATAAATATCTGCTTAGAAGAAGGTCCTATTGAGTCTAGGTAAGCAAGTTTAGGATTGCAGCCTTCATGAAATTGAGATTGCTGTCTGGATGCCCTGTTGGGCCTGGTCAACCCTCAGTACTTGTAGCTTTGCCAAAGCATCTTAGCATTAACTGTCCTGATTCAGCATCTGTAGGGAACCTGGTTAAAGTCAAGAAGGGATTCACAGACAAGCAGACCAAAAACAGGCAATTATTTTAGCCTGTTATATTTACACAATTATAGAGCTGGACAATGAACATAAAGAAAAGTAATGAATTCTTTGATCGTCCAGCATGTTCATTTTGTGTTCCAGCATTATTCTTTGTGAAATAATGCATATCAAGCAGGAATTGCTAAGCACTGACAACTCTGACTGAATGCCTTAAAAAAAACTCAGAGCCAAGAGTGTAATAATTGATGCTGCATGAGGTGTTATGTGCTACTAATGCCAAATTGGCTTTAGATTGCATCCTTTTTTCCAGTTTACACAGTCCCTAATTTGCCAATCCTACTGGTGACATGAACGTCTAATGGAGATGTTGACAATAAAATAGTCTAGTTAACTCATAGTGATTTATTGCTATTCCCCACATCCTTGCATCTCAGGGAAAAAAAGAGAATAGATCTTTTAGTATCTGAGTATGTTTTCATGGGCTTTTTACCAGCATAATTAGACTCTACACAATGAAACCACCATCTTGGATTATATAATTCTCCAATTAAAATGGCTTCAAGCAAAGAACACTTTGGAAAGCTGCAAGAAAAGAAACTCACTGAGGCAGTTGAAAATCCATTCAAGCAAATACGGATGGTTTGATTTGTATCTGTTCATAAGGCAGGCTTCATTTAAATATATGTGCAGCTTCATCTCACAAAAAGTATGAGAATGGAGGAGATATAAAACATAAACCAGGAAATGAAGAGTATTCTACTGCCAAGTTCATTATCTACCACTCAGGATGGTATACCATTTCAAGGCTGTTCGCAGAGTTTAAGGCACACTCCATTGTGGAATCAAACCAACCTCTCATTTTACAAAGCAGCTTTAAGTTTGTTACCCATAAGCATTCTAAAATAGCTGCAAATGCTATGTGTGATGTCCATTGATATAAATGGGCATATTCTGAGTATAACTTACATTGGATATTTCTGGGCCTAGGTAGCCAGTTTGACCTGGGCCTCAAGGTGAAAAAAAGGGTTCAAATTTAGATACAGACAGCATGCACCCTGTGAGCCCATCTTTATAAATAAATAATAGAATAAATCTGAATATATAAAATGATAATAGAGATTAATGGGAGACACATTTCTATAACTAACAGGGTAGAAGTTTCGTATGTTAGATTTCCAGAAATTGCTCTGTCGCAAGTGTGTAATTAAGCTGAATTCACAAGTAAGATTCCCGCACACAGTTCAGTCTACTATACCTGTATCATCTAACTTCTCATTTTCAAAGCCAGGTGATTCCAGCAGTGAATGGCCACCCTTACTGAAGGAGCCAGTTCCCCTGCCACAGATACAGTAAATAAACAGAACAGGCAAAGCAGATTCAGCAGCTGCTACAATTTCTTGTATAAGCAATAACACACAGCAGGGAACTATGTCAATTTCGAAGGCTACTGCTCTTAGTACAGTACCAAGTTGCCAAGGCAATATCCTGTCAAAGAGAAAATTTCATCAGTGGAACAGGAGATCAGTTCGAGCAATTCCTGGGAAGCAGCCTAAGAACATTGCGACTTCCTTTTTTAAAGGCCACAGCTTGGCTGACATTCTCACTGACTAATGTGCATTTGCAGTGCTTTTTTTTTCTGGGGGGATGCAGGGGTACGCATATCCCTAAACAATTTGTGAATCTTTGTACTTTTGTCCATTTACCGTATTTATTTCCCCCGAACTATAAAATGGTGGTTTTCTTTAGTCAAAATGAGAGTACCCCTAAATATTTTTTCAGGGGGACAAAGCACTGCACATTTATATAAGTTGGTGCCCTCTGCTATATCTGCGCTTAGACAAGCACAACCTCTTATTACTAGCTGAATTAAATATTGCAAACTTTTCTGACTGGTACCATGGTTGAAATGCACCTAAATAAATTGTAAATGACTGTTTAATTAATGGTCAGTCAGCAGCTACTGATTTCAGATCTGGAGACTTCCTGGAAAACGCACAGATTTCAGGATAGTGGCCCCTTTACTGGTGAGGGATGGGGAGAGAAAAGAAAAAAATATACAGATTTGTTGGGGGGCGGATTTCAGTTGTTCCTGCAATCTGGGTGGGCAGCAAAGCCTTGGCAAAAGAGTGCCTGTTAATAACAATGAATAGCTAAAGCTGATCTTTACCCAACTATTATGAGGTTCCACTTTGTCTGTTCCCAGGATTCAGAAAAAGGTAGTGGAAGAGTTATATAACTTTTCTGCCAAATCTGCCTCCTCATGAGGCCTGTCTATGCCCTTTTAATTTCCGAGTTACTGCGACACCTGTTCCACCTTTGCCTCTTTCTACCTCAACACACTGGCTATTGAAGTAGAGTGAATCTAACATAATGAAAACATGCTTTCTTTTGTAACTGTTGTGGGGTATTTTTTTAAGTGCTGTTTCTGAAATATTACATAAACATTTCACCGTCCCCACATGTATATAGCAAGGCTGCATCTGCATGGCAGTTTTGGGTTCTGTAGACCTTCAGCTTTTGTTCTTTTGACTTGGGATGTAAAAGACATGTACTTGAGGAGTCACTGTTCAAAACGGATTTTCTCCATTGAATAAATAGTGATGCGTAAGATGCTGTTATGAGACTGGTCAGAAGATATTGGTCATGCTAGGCTAAGTACTATGTTATTGAAATTGTGTTCTATAATTTTAAACATTTTTGTAAACTGCCTTGAGTGGCTTTGAAAGGCACACTTTAAAGGGGGGACTCAATTAAAAAGACCTTGTTTTTGCAACAATTTACATAATAAGATTGTAACAGTATGCCCTCTGCTTTTTGGCATAAAACAGTGAAAAACACTGTGATACAGATACTGTATTGCAAAAATATATAGATTGTCTGTTGCTGTGCTCTTCCATATTTTTTTTTCATTGTCCTAATAAGAAAAGTATCTGTATGCTAAGTATAAAACTAATGTCTCCAAGGATGTCCAAATTATACAAAGATAACATCAGAAGCCTGCAGTTTATTTTCTTAGAAAAAGAGCTTCCCTTAGATATGTGTGTAGGGATGCATTTTTCTCAGAAATTGAATATTAAGTCAGGATTTTTTTAAATTAGCATGTGCATTAATTTTCTTTCTCTTGTCTGTCATAATGACAATTCCAAGGAATATATAAACACATTTCTATGACCTGCTTGTGATAGATTTTATCATGCTTATTTTCATCTTGATATTTCGGAGTGAGAATATGATAACCAAGAATAATGCATGCTAATGAAACTATAAAAAGACCATCATGAACCCAAGGAAATACACTATAATTACAGCTTATGAGCCTGATTAACAAGATTGTCTCATTGGTGTACAGAATGATGGGTGTCTGTTACACTGGGGGGGGGGAGAGACTTTCCGCTGTGGTTATGCTGTGGATCAGCATGGCCAACGCACAGGGATGATGGAAGTTGTACTCCAACAACATTGAAGAGCCACAAATTTCCTATCCCTGCTATAGAACATTATGGCAGACAAGAATGCAAGCTGCATGCAATATACCCAGGGAGAGAGAAGGAGCACCCAACCTGTGAGATTTTTAGTTAAATTTTCATAGTTCTAGCTTTTAAACCTAAGAATTGGTAGGCAATAAATCTGATTTCTTTTAATGGATTACTTTATCAGCTTCACACATGCAACTGTTTCATTACTTTGTCTTAAACTTGTCAAAGAAAAGCTTCATACTGTTGCAAACCACCTCAGTCTCTGGGCAGTGCGAGATTTCAGGGGTCCAGGCACTTAGCCAGGGTTCATGTTTGCTTTTTGAATGAGGCACAGCACAGAGACAGATATGGTCTATTTACATATATATGCAACCCAAGCCTACGATGGTGGGGTTCATTTCATTAACACCCCCCAAAAGGTCTTGTTTGTCTGGATTCAAACAGACACCAAACACTGCTCTGTCTCCTGCTTGCTACTTTGATTCTAGTTCACATCACTGCAAAAACAAAAACCTTCTCTACTCTAAACTCTGGCTTTACCTGTTGAGGGAGGGGGCTCCACTCATTTGTCTTACTCATCTCCCTTAATGGCACATCACCCAGGCTATCGCCTCACTAGGAGGCTAGCTTGGCTATTCCAATAATTAGGAGCCTGGATTAAATTCTAACACTTGCTGGATTCAGGGATTACAGGGCTATGGCACCCAGTTTAACACCCCAAATGCTCAACGGTACATTGCACGAGCACATTCCTTCGTAACAATGAGGTAAAAGTATAACTTAAAAGATCTTACTTTTAATAATTGTGGTATTGTTGTTGCTATATGTGAGTCCAAAGTTGCCACTGTTAGCAAATAACTTGGCATTGCCATATTGATGCTTTGGCCTCCCCATGAAAGACATTCAGCTCCACTATTTTATCCAGCAAATCATTAGATGGTTCTTTGTACTATTACAGTCTGTTTTTTAAAATTAATTTTTATTATTATAACCAGCTATGGCAGGCTCACGGTGTTGCTTTTTACATGTTGGAAAAGAAGTGGCAGAGGAGAATTAAAGAGGCGAAGTGTTGGACCAAAATGAACAAGGAATGGGGATATTGAGGGGCCTCAACCAATGTGATTAGCTAACCATAATTGCTTTATTTTGGAAAAGTATTGGCAAATGAGTGCTATGTTCCCTGTGAAACAGTATAGGTCAGGGAAAGCAATTTCGTGGCTCTTGTTTTCACTGGCAATGAAAGAAAATGAAATCCTTCATGACTTCATCCTGAATTCGTGTTATTGTGAGGTGTTATTTTTGCATTCCTACAGTGAGCTGGGTTGCACAACATACTAAGCCAAACTATGGCTTAGAGGAACCACACAAATCACCTATGGTCCCAGAGGAGAGCTTACAGCCACATTGCCCCTCCCCTGTCTTCTTCACTCATTTGCTGCCTTGAGCTAAGCTAGAGTTTGACTTAAGATGTTGTCTGAACCTGGGCTCATGATTAAGCTGTCTCCTTGCTTAGCCTGCTCTAGCAGAAGCAACTAACACAAGCAATCTTGCACATAACTACACAGAAATCACAATGGGAGTTCAATGGGAGGCATTCCATGTAAGTTTTCATGGGATTTCAGCATAAGGGTCCTGTAGCAATTTAAAGATGAACTGCTTTGTGAAAGTTTTCTCTTGTGTTTCAAAGTGAGCCAGGGTATATTTGAAAATTCTGGGGAAGCTGTTCACATGCATCTTTCCAACAACCAACAAATGAAACATTCGGGGATTTTTAATTTAGGGGAAGGGACTTAAAGTGGGAAGGCAAGAAACAATATCTTGGTTTATAAAATGATGCATGATATGGAGAAAGCAGACAGAGATAAGTTTTTCTTTCTCTCTGAAAACGCTATAATTTGGGATCATCCAATTGGCAATAGATCTAGGAAACACGAAACAGAACGCTTCTTTATGCAACACACCATTAATATAGAGGATTTGTTGCCACAATATGTGGTGATGGCTTTTGGTTTATATGACTTTGGAAGGAGATTAGACAAATTCGCAGAACATAAGTTTACCAACAACTAGTTATCATGGCTATGTGACTGTTTCCTGTGCAGAGCAAGTATAAGTAGCCATTGCAGAGGAAGACTGTCCCTTCTTGCCTTCCTCGCCCTCCTCCTTGCCCAATAAAACTTTGAATATGGTAGAGAATATGGTAGCACTTCCTCAAAGTATGAGCATTTTAATGCATTTACACAGAAAATTTTATCGATTAACTTTTTAAATAATGTACAGTAATCTTATAAAACGGGTATTTTATTAACTTATTAATATTGCCATCTTTACTATATCTATCAGAAATACTCACATAAAGGAAGGGGATATGGGCTCACATTTTGATACCAATGATGTCATATGGATGCTGCAAAAAGCTTGCATACATGAGGAGCACCAATCCGACAAGCAGCCTAACAAGGAAAAGAAATAGCAGAATAACTACATGCAAGTATTTGCAGTACTCTTTCGCCAATACTTTTCATTAGCAAGAGTAAAGGCTGGTGTAATCACAGGAACAGAAGAAAAGTATCATCTACACTGGCTGGCAGTGGTTTTCTAGGGTTTTAGGCAGAAATCTCTCTGAGTCCTGGAGATGCTGGGGATTGACCCTGGAACCTGTTGCATGCAAGGCACATGTTCTACTGTTGAACTATGGCCCTCCCCTGATCACATATCACAACAAATTGCTTTTAATAATCACCAGCCATGTTGACCAAACAAACACTGAAACAAGAAGAGCCCCCAAAATAAAAATAAAAAAGAGGTTGCTTGTGGGCCCTCTACTTCTGTTCTTTTCTCCACAGTAATATTCTCCCTGCTTATTTGGTCTCAGTGATTTTGCTCTTAATTCACTTTTAATCTCAGTGGTTTCAGAAGCAACAAGGGATTGCTTTTGCCTCATTTAACCTGCTAGTAAACCAGACTGCTGGATAATTATTCTACCTTATCTTTGGAACATCTGATGTCTTGGTTGGTAGCCCAGAGAGAATATCAGATGAGCCAAGACACTGCTCTCTCCCAGTGTAGATTTCTTTTATAACAAGACTGGCCAAAACCCAACAATTGCTCAATAACAGAAAACAGACGAGAACTCATCTGAAGACTTAGGCAGGGACTCAATGTTCTGAGGTGCCTCTACCCATAGACTGACATATATTGGGGTTTGTTTGTTTTGAACAATTGACAAGGCCTGATAATTGAAATTAACATGGAGTTAAGTTAACTAATGTTGGTTGCTTCCATGAACAATAAGACATATAAAATCGAAGTCTCACAGTAATGGACTATTCCAGCCTCCCCAAACCTGGTGCCCTCCAGATGTTTTGGACTAATGGCCAATTCTGACTGGAGCTGGTGGAAGTTGCAGTCCAAAACAATTCAATTCACCAGGTTGGAGGAGGCTGAACTCTTTAGCTCATTAGACCATAGCATGTTTACATTGACTTGGTGAAATAGAAGGAAAGGTTTGAAGGAACATGATGACGACTAAATAAAGGCATAGTCATTCCTCTCTCATCCTCCAAAGTAAGTGGGTCTGGTACTACAATGTGGCACCCTTTATCTAGTGGAGGGAAGGAGAGCTGGAAAAATATGGTTTGGCTGATGATAATATGCCTTGATGTGCAGAAGCTTTATTTGGGAATCCGAGGTAGGAACAGTGGCTCTGCTGCCTGCTTACTGGAGTCTGCTTGTGCTTGCTTATATGTTTCTAATAAAATAAATATTTAAAATATACCATATATCTCAACTGCTTTTTCATCCAAAGAAAATTAAACCATTTAGCATAACCTCTAGGCTCCTGATTGCTTGGACAAGTGGGAAGCAAGTAACGGTATTATTTTTCACTTCAAGGGATGCTCAAAAATTGCTGTTATGATATTCTTCATGGAACAAGGCTAATCAAAAGCTTGTCAAGGGTTTGCATCCTATGGCCTGAGCTGACTTGCTAAGCCTTCCTTATCTCTTTGACTCACCCTGTTACTCACTGAACCTTGCCTAGTCTGTGTAGCTGTTCACTGCTGCTTGGTCTTGACTTTTCTCCTGATCAAACTGTGTCACCTATATGTCTACTGAGAGACAGATGTACTCAGAACCTTAAGCATAGCATGTGCTGATACTTCATGCTGTAAAGCAGCCTTCCCCAGTGTTGACTATTGGCCATGTGAGGTTGATGTGGTCCAAAGCTGCTGGGGGCTTATATTTTTGTTGTTAGCCGCCCTGAGCCCAGTCTTGACTGGGAAGGGTGGGGTATAAATAAAAGTATTATTATTATTATTATTATTATTATTATTATTATTATTATGCAACTCCAAGAACGTAGTTTATTGCATACGGTGCCCTTGCAACAAACTGTATATAGGCAGCACCACGCGGGCACTAAAGGTACGTATAGGAGAACACAGATCACGCATCCGCAATAAAGTGATGGAAGCCCCTCTTACACCTCATTTTTTACAAATGAAACACAGTGACTCCGATTTAATGTTTTTTGGCTTATGGCAGTACACACCCAAGAAATACCACAAGCAGGATATCCTAAAAATATTGAGACAACAAGAAACTAAATTGATTTTTATGTTTAAGACATTACAACCGGACGGTTTAAACTCAGATCTTGACCTTTCTGTATTCATTTAAACGAACACACTAGCAGTATAACATACAGTAATCATAGAGATACTGTAAGTGTTATCAGTACTCACATTCTTCTGCCCCCTCCTAATTGTCATCTTTAATTATTATCACCTGTGAACCAACTTTTTGTATATAAGTGTGCTCCAAACACAGGATATTTGCTTAGTCAATACATGCTCAAACCAAAAATACTCTGAATACAAGAAATGTAAGTATCTCTTTTTGTGTACATGTATTTTAGAAATTGTATTACTGTATTATTTCAAACAATAATTAGAATTTGATTTGTATTACCAGTGAATATGTAAATGAGAGAACCTTTTGAAAAAACACCTGAGCATTGTGGCCTAAGCCAAGATAAGTGGTTTCATACAAATTGTAAGTACTGTTTTTGATATTTGTTCTGTTTATATGTATATTAGTGTCTTAATTCGAATACTAATAAGACCTGGTTTATACCACCAGTGAATGCACTAAACATAAAAGTACAAGGAGAACTACTGAAGAAGCCCGTCATATGGGCGAAACAGGCAAAAAAACGCCGGCAGCCTGTCTACTACCATTGACACCTCGTTCGACCTGCTGCCACTTGCTGACCGCTAGATAGCCTCAAAGACTATAAAGACTGGTTTGCCTTTAATTTGTACATGCTATCTGTTTAACGTTTGATTTTGGCTCTTGTGTCAGCACTTGTATATGGTTCTCTTATTGTTTTCTCTTTGGATTAATAATACTTGATTGAAACTGGATTGAATTTGGTGCCTTTGCGTGCTGCTTGTTTTATTTTGGACTTTTGAAGAAATTGGCAGCATTAGCCCATCATCTTTGTTTTTGTTGTACCTATGGCTTCTGGCACTCATGTGTTTGGTTACACTGAAGAAGAACAATCCCGCATTGTAGGGGATTTTCCCTTAGATGAGGAAGAAGGGAGGGACATGGTGAATGTTTTAGAGGATTTAATGGACTTGGGGAGGAAAAGAACTAGAGCATATTCACATGCATCTACGCTCTCGGAATATGTTAGATCCAATATGATTCCAAGGGGATTAAGGGTTCTTAAACAACCCAGTCTTTACAAAGGAGATGAAGAATTTGTCATGAAATGGACTGGTATACTCAATAGATGCGCCATTGATTTAATGTTACTAATCATCGAAAAATCTAAGTCCGAAATGAACAAATTTGACCATGAAATAGAGAGGATTAAAAAAGATTTCAAGAAGGAAAGTGACAAAACCACATTTGATAGAGAAATAAAAAATTTTGAAGATTCTATTAATGAATTTAGTAAAGAGTTAAAATTATACAAAAGGAAAAAATTCAATAGAGATAAAGATGATTATGCAAACAATAGAGTGTACAATTGGTCTAAATATGAAAATAGAAACAATAGGTTTTTTGACAGAAAAACCAAATATCCACAAACAAAAAACGACACTACTATTCCAGATGAGAACAGTAGCATTTCTAGCAGAGGATCATCAGAATCAACATCTGAGTTTAGACAATTAAGACCCAGACAACATACACAGTATGACCCTCACAGGCGCAGGGGCAGAGGGAAGAACAGATAACTGTCGTTAATCTGTCAAGCCGGATACTCTCCTCGGATGAGTTGAGAGTACTCAGTTTAGGCTTAAATTTTGCTCCCACCCAAAAATATTCAGCCCTAAGCACTCGCATTGATGTGTATAAAATGATTCGTCAACTGAAACTAAAATTATTATTTCAGTCCAACACTGATACCTTGGACACTAGTACTCCTTTTAAAACCAAATCAACCTTCATCCCCCATAACCAGGATTTTAGGATAGAAGCTTTTCATCATGAAATTATAAAAGACTTAGACAGATTGGAAAAACGTCATATCCCTACTAGACATAATATAACTAGAGAACAACAAGAGCTAATTCATAACTTGGCGAATGACCGCTCCATCACAATTAAACCTGCGGACAAAGGAGGGGCTATTGTCTTAATGGACACAGTCACTTATGAACGGGAAATAAACAGGCAATTGGCCGACAGAAGATATTATTTACCTCTTAGTTATGATCCCACTCAGAAAGTTTCTAACCTTATTCGTATCACGGTCAATGAGGCTCTAGCGCTAGATTATATTTCTATACAAACCGCCGAGTTCCTACTTTGTAAAAATCCACGGGTCCCTATCTTTTACACTCTCCCCAAGATCCATAAAAATATCACACCACCCCCGGGCCGTCCTATTGTCTCAGCTGTTGGTTCACTCACTGAACCCTTATCCAAGTACCTAGACTCATTTATATTTGAATACTCCACTGCCACCACCACATATATCCGAGACACTAAAGATCTTATTGCTAAACTGGAAGACCTTCCCGTGCCTAGAGGAGCGATCCTGGCAACACTCGATGTAGGTTCTCTCTACACTAATATCCCACTAGAGACCATAAGAGGGACCATTGAAAATTTACTACGTTCCAGACAAGAACAAACCCCTCCTTATTATTTTTTAATCCAATTACTGGATATTGTTTTTGAAAATAATTTCTTCAGGTATAAAAATGACTTCTACATCCAAACCAAGGGGGTTGCTATGGGCGCGGCATTGGCCCCATCGGTAGCAAACATTCACATGATTGACTTTGAAAACAAACATTTTTTTTCTGAATCTAACCCCTTTACAAATGACATCATTCTGATTAAAAGATACATTGATGATTTGCTCATAATTTTTAAATCTGAAGCAACATGTATTGCATTCCAAGAATGGGTGAACACATTGGATTCCCATCTAAAATTTACTTGTCAGTATCACAAAAAAGAAATTCCATTTTTGGATGTAGTGGTCTACATTTCAAATAGAAACACCTTGGCATTCAAACCATATAAGAAATTAACGGATTGTTACTCCCTACTCCATTACTCTTCAAGTCACCCTTCTCATTTAAAAAGAAATTTACCATACGGACAGTTAATCAGACTGAAAAGGAATGCTACAGACAAGAGAGACTATAGAAATGCGGCTCATCAGCTAGAAAAAGCTCTCGTTAACCGGGGCTACCCTAATTGTATCATACAGGACGCATACAGACGTGTAGACGGTCGCAATCGAAAAAATTTGCTTGAAACACGGTCTGATAGCATTAAAAACAGAAAACCCAGCCGCCTGGTCATGGGGATGGATTTCACACCCCTGGCCAGCCACATTAGAAATATTATATATAAACATTGGCATATTGTGGAAGACATACCTGGCTGTAAAGATCCCCCCCTTTTAGGGTTGAGGAAGAAAGGAACTTTGCGCAATCAATTGGTCAAAGCTGATTGTTTGGAATCACCATCCATTGTCACTAAAGGCCACTATAGATGCGGCTCATGCAATATGTGCCCCTACAGTTTACAAGTAAAAGAAATAAAAAGTGAACATATGCAGTTCACTTTTAAAATCAACTCCATGACCACATGCAACTCCAAGAACGTAGTTTATTGCATACGGTGCCCTTGCAACAAACTGTATATAGGCAGCACCACGCGGGCACTAAAGGTACGTATAGGAGAACACAGATCACGCATCCGCAATAAAGTGATGGAAGCCCCTCTTACACCTCATTTTTTACAAATGAAACACAGTGACTCCGATTTAATGTTTTTTGGCTTATGGCAGTACACACCCAAGAAATACCACAAGCAGGATATCCTAAAAATATTGAGACAACAAGAAACTAAATTGATTTTTATGTTTAAGACATTACAACCGGACGGTTTAAACTCAGATCTTGACCTTTCTGTATTCATTTAAACGAACACACTAGCAGTATAACATACAGTAATCATAGAGATACTGTAAGTGTTATCAGTACTCACATTCTTCTGCCCCCTCCTAATTGTCATCTTTAATTATTATCACCTGTGAACCAACTTTTTGTATATAAGTGTGCTCCAAACACAGGATATTTGCTTAGTCAATACATGCTCAAACCAAAAATACTCTGAATACAAGAAATGTAAGTATCTCTTTTTGTGTACATGTATTTTAGAAATTGTATTACTGTATTATTTCAAACAATAATTAGAATTTGATTTGTATTACCAGTGAATATGTAAATGAGAGAACCTTTTGAAAAAACACCTGAGCATTGTGGCCTAAGCCAAGATAAGTGGTTTCATACAAATTGTAAGTACTGTTTTTGATATTTGTTCTGTTTATATGTATATTAGTGTCTTAATTCGAATACTAATAAGACCTGGTTTATACCACCAGTGAATGCACTAAACATAAAAGTACAAGGAGAACTACTGAAGAAGCCCGTCATATGGGCGAAACAGGCAAAAAAACGCCGGCAGCCTGTCTACTACCATTGACACCTCGTTCGACCTGCTGCCACTTGCTGACCGCTAGATAGCCTCAAAGACTATAAAGACTGGTTTGCCTTTAATTTGTACATGCTATCTGTTTAACGTTTGATTTTGGCTCTTGTGTCAGCACTTGTATATGGTTCTCTTATTGTTTTCTCCATGAACAATAAGACATATAAAATCGAAGTCTCACAGTAATGGACTATTCCAGCCTCCCCAAACCTGGTGCCCTCCAGATGTTTTGGACTAATGGCCAATTCTGACTGGAGCTGGTGGAAGTTGCAGTCCAAAACAATTCAATTCACCAGGTTGGAGGAGGCTGAACTCTTTAGCTCATTAGACCATAGCATGTTTACATTGACTTGGTGAAATAGAAGGAAAGGTTTGAAGGAACATGATGACGACTAAATAAAGGCATAGTCATTCCTCTCTCATCCTCCAAAGTAAGTGGGTCTGGTACTACAATGTGGCACCCTTTATCTAGTGGAGGGAAGGAGAGCTGGAAAAATATGGTTTGGCTGATGATAATATGCCTTGATGTGCAGAAGCTTTATTTGGGAATCCGAGGTAGGAACAGTGGCTCTGCTGCCTGCTTACTGGAGTCTGCTTGTGCTTGCTTATATGTTTCTAATAAAATAAATATTTAAAATATACCATATATCTCAACTGCTTTTTCATCCAAAGAAAATTAAACCATTTAGCATAACCTCTAGGCTCCTGATTGCTTGGACAAGTGGGAAGCAAGTAACGGTATTATTTTTCACTTCAAGGGATGCTCAAAAATTGCTGTTATGATATTCTTCATGGAACAAGGCTAATCAAAAGCTTGTCAAGGGTTTGCATCCTATGGCCTGAGCTGACTTGCTAAGCCTTCCTTATCTCTTTGACTCACCCTGTTACTCACTGAACCTTGCCTAGTCTGTGTAGCTGTTCACTGCTGCTTGGTCTTGACTTTTCTCCTGATCAAACTGTGTCACCTATATGTCTACTGAGAGACAGATGTACTCAGAACCTTAAGCATAGCATGTGCTGATACTTCATGCTGTAAAGCAGCCTTCCCCAGTGTTGACTATTGGCCATGTGAGGTTGATGTGGTCCAAAGCTGCTGGGGGCTTATATTTTTGTTGTTAGCCGCCCTGAGCCCAGTCTTGACTGGGAAGGGTGGGGTATAAATAAAAGTATTATTATTATTATTATTATTATTATTATTATTATTATTATATCAGATTATTATTATTATTATCAGATTAGGGAAGGCTGATCTAAGAGGTTCAACCTATTGGTGAGTGTCTTCTTAATCTTCTTCTTCTTCTTCTTTCTTTCTTTCTTCGGTGATCACTCGTAGCCGAGTAAGATTGTCTTCCATAAACACGATTTTAACAATGGGTCCATAAGTGACTGTGGAGGCCAATTCTGGATCCACACATCCTTCCACAGTGGGGACATTGGTTTCCAGGTGGGAGTTGATCACGGTGTGGATTTGCCAAGCGTGCCTTCCTCTTAGCATGTCTTTCCCTTGCGTCCTGAGATCGAGTTTCTTCAAAGCGCAAGACACCTTTAGTGAAGGCTGTTCTCCAACTGGAGCGTTCACAGGCCAGTGTTTCCCAGTTGTCAGTGTTTATACTACATTTTTTTAGATTTGCCTTGAGACAGTCTTTAAACCTCTTTTGTTGACTACCAGCATTATGCTTTCCATTTTTAAGTTCGGAATAGAGTAATTGCTTTGGAAGACGATCATCAGGCATCCGCACAACATGACCAGTCCAACGAAGTTGATGTTGAAGAATCGTTGCTTCGACACTGGTGACCTTTGCTTCTTCCAGTTCGCCCGTGATGTGTACAATTTTTCGGAGACACCGTTGATGGAATCTTTCAAGGAGTGGAAATGGTGTTTATAAGTGGTCCATGTTTCACAAGCATATAGTAAGGTTGGTAGTACAATAGCTTTGTAAACAAGCACTGTCTCAGGTCACCATACAGATAAACCATACTAATCTTCACCAATTGGCCCTTGTATTTCTGTTGCAGGATAAAGCCTTGAATGTACCAGCTTGTATCTACTTAGGATCCTCTAAAATATGGGGTAAAAACACAGAATGAACGACTCTGCAATATTATGTGAGACAAAAAATGCTATAGAAAGATTGTTGTGTTTCCTAAAATATTCAGCAAATGGTTTCAGAAGGCATGTCATGACTGGCTTCGCTTCTAGTCTTGGGTCAATTAGCTACTTGCTGACTGAAGTTACTTCTGAAACATTCCACCAGAGAAATGTACTCTGGCTACCTTCCCCTCATTAATTCCACTTCCTAGCCTATTTGTTGGCCACGTACATGCCACAGAATTATATCTCAGTTCTGTGGATATTACCACAAGATTTGTGGCCTTGGCTTGATCTATTGTTTCTGTGTTCATTGTGTTGACATATATAAATATAAAAGGTTTTTTTTAAAAAAAGAAGTAAAGGACCCCTGGACGGTTAAACCCAGTCAAAGGCGACTGTGGGGTTGCGGCGCTCATCTCACTTTCAGGCCGAGGGAGCCAGCGTTTGTCCACAGACAGCTTTCCGGGTCATGTGGCCAGCATGATTAAACTGCTTCACAATGGAACACCATGATGGAAACCAGAGCACATGGAAATGCCATTTACCTTCCCGCCACAGCGGTACTGATTTATCTACTTGCACTGGCGTGCTTTCAAACTGCTAGGTTGGCAGGAGCTGGGACAGAACAACAGGAGCTCACCACTGTTGCGGGGTTTCAAACCACCAACCTTCTGATCAGCAAACCCAAGAGGCTCAGTGGTTTAGACTACAGCACCACTCATATATGTGTGTCTGACCCACTATCAAAGTTTTTGCCTCATTCTGTTCATAGTCCCTGTCTCATCATTTGAATTTTTATTTTTCCAGGAGATCACTATCAATTCTGCATGCAGTTCTGCAAAGAAAGTACAGGAATGACTGGAAAAATTCCATTGTTTAAGATCAAGCCCATCAGCACACAAGCCCCTATCCTATTTACTTGGTTTTTATTTTATTCAAATGATATTTTCTCCATCAAACCATGGTGAATGGTTTCCCTAAGGGTGAACTCAAAGTACCCTAATTTGCATTGTATAATGAAAACAAATGTATGTTTGTGCTTAAACAAGAAATACATCTAAAATTCAGAAAAGAGCAATCCCATACTCTTTACCACTTTAAACAGTATTATAAGGGTCTTACAAATATTTAAGGTATCTTTTTAATTGAAAAACACAGGAAACACAAAGAAATAGCATGCAGTGATTTGAGTATTATATTGGTTTAAAGCTACTCATAATTTCAGATATTTTAAATGAATCGGTAAAGTCCTCTTGGGGTTGCAGTCTGATCATACAAGAGATCAAAGGAGTGTAAATTAGAAAGAAAATATAATCATTATGCCAGTGATTAGCATTAAAGAAAAATCGAAGGCAATTAGAGCTGGCAAAGAAAGGAACAAGCTGCAGAAACTCATAAAATAAAACCCTCATTAGCTGAGTAACATACTTCTTGTTTCAGTGGCCCCAGCTGGCAGTCATGCAGGGCTAAATTAATTGATTGACTTACAACCAGAAAGGAATGGCAATGCAGGACCCAAAACAGATTTGGCAAAGGAAAGAAGTGAGAGTTCTGATTTATGCTCCATTGTTGTTCCTGAAGACTGTTCTGTTCTTTGAAGACTCTTGTAAAGAGGGCGTTTTCACATATAGGAAAATCATGGAAGCTGGCTTAAACCAAGTGAGATCACTGTTCTATCATCAGCCTATTGTCTTGGCTCAACACTATTGCAGACATGGAAATTATCATTTTTGGTACTGGAAGCTATACCCCCCCCAAAAAAAAATTACTACAACCAGTCTTCAGCTGGCTCACGGATCTGGTATACAGTATAACAATGTATTTGTTAACGTAGCTTTCTTTCTCTCCTCCAGATTGTTGCTATCCATCTGTCTCGGGAGACAATGGAAGAGTGCACCTTTGGAGGTGAAGCCAAGCTGTTGGAAGGTTACAGTGCCTGCTGTGGCTGTAAAGACCAATGTTGCAGCTGGGGCAGATGAAGGTGTCTACTGCTGCAGATGCACCATGACATTGCTTCTCTCTGCTCTCCTCCCAGTGGTCATCTATCCTCTGGTCACTGCTATGGATGCATCATGACCTGACTGCCTGTCTCCAGGCACTGCAGTCATCTGCAGGAGATTCCCACATGGCAGTATTGATGTTGCCAGCCTTCATGTCACATTTCAGACATCTTTGAAATGCAGAGTTGGTCTGCCAATGGCCCCTGTGTCTGAAGCCAGCTCCCCATAGACCATGTCCTTGGGGATACTGCCATCCTCCATTCCGTGAACATGACCAAGCCAGCATAGACTTCCCTGAGACAGGAGTGTGAATATGCTGGGAACCTGGGCTTGGGAAAGTACATACATCTTTGAGACTCTGTCCTCAGAGACCTCTGTCCTCTTCCTCATGCAATGCATGTTCTCTCATAGCATTGAGCCATTGCTGTAGCTGCCTTGCCAATACACTTTTCCACCACAGCTTTGATGGAGAGGTTGCTAGTTATTGTGGAACCCAGGTATACAAAATTATCTACCACCGCAAGCATGTGGCCACCAGTGCTGATCCGTGGAGTGCTGACAACATCTTGACCAAGGATGTTGGTCTTCGTCAGGCTGTCGGTAAGGCCGAACTCCCTGCAAGCTTGGGCAAAATGGTTGATGAGTCTATGTAGAGCTTTCTCTGGGTGTGCTACCAAGGCTGCAACATCTGGAAAGAACATCTCTTGGATAAGGACCCTCCACACTTTTGTCTTGGCATGGAGATGTACCAGGTTGAACAGACCCCCATTGCTCCTTAAATGGAAAAAAACACCATCTTCAGTCAAGCTGGAGGTATATGAGACTAACGGGGGGAGAAGAATATGCCAAAGAGAGTTGGGGAGAGAACACAGCCCTGTTTCATGCCGCTCTTTATAGGGAAGGCACCTGAGGAATATCCACAATGTCACACGTGTTTTCATGGAAAGACACAATAATCTTGTGAAGCTTATATGGGCATCCTATCTTGTTGAGCAGTGTAAAGAGTCCTTTTCGGCAGACAAGATCAGAGGCCTTAGTCAGGTCTATGAAGGTGATGTACAGATCTTTGAGAATTGTGAGCTTTGGCAGTCTTGTTAAGCCTTCACACATGAACCTTTGAAAGAGTCCGCCCCCCTGAGGAAACCATTCCTGTGAAACGGGCAAGAAGCTGGCCACCCGTCGGATGAGATAAGAACATATGCGAAGAGATAAGAACGCATGATACATCATAGCACTTTATTGTCGGACTTGATTATTGCATGTTATACTGGACTTTTATGACTTCAAGCATGAGATTTTGCACACATTTTTGAATCTCCTTGTATATGTGAAGGTTGTTTATACATATATTTGCACCTCACGGTGGTTTACCTTTTCATTGTTTCGCCAACATCACCGTGTTGTCTGTTGTTGGAACTACAACTCCCAGCATCCCTTGCCATTGGCCATGCCTGCTAGGGATGGGGGAGTTGTAGCTCAGCACCATCTAGAAATGTAGAGAAGAAATAAATAAGTTAACATTTTCAAATGGAAAGACAAGATCCTATAACACTGGACAATCTTTTAGGATTGCCAGCTTCCTGAAGATGAGCACACCGCTACTCTGTTTTTAAGCTACTCTATTTTATACTAAATCATGAACAGACGCATGATATCAATCGTTTGCTTCTCTCACTCATTTGCTTTTGGCCTGCATACACAACCATGCGGTGGATTCACACTGTTCTTCCAGTTACAGCAGATCTTTCTCAGTGACAGATCTTCAGGCGCCCTGCAGCTTGTGATAATGAGAAGCATGAGTTTCAAATCAAGGCATCAAAAGAACGATTTTCTTAGAACATTATTGTGCAAAAGGGAGGGGGCTCTAAAGCTGTTTTTACCCCTATGGTTTATATATATATATATATAAAAAACAAACAAACCCATCAGAAAGCACAATCTTTCTCATTAGCTTAGCAATTCATTTAAAAGAGCTCAATTTTCCGTTTTGTGTGGACTTGATGAATGGTGTTGTACATAACTTGAACATAGATAATAGTTTTTTCCTACAGAGCTAATGGCTCTGTTCAGTCTGACATCCGGTTTCCGGCAACATATTCCTAAACAAATTACCTAGATCGGCTCCATTTGTAGATGCGGCAACAGCTTAGCATTCAAGTGAATTTTCCTCTTCACATCAAACAGAACAGAGCCTATATTTGGAGTGAGATCTAAAACTCTTCCTGGGATTCCAATGCATTTTGAGTGCATTTGCTGAGATAAACTTTCAGATAGATGGGGAGAAGGAGAGAGATACATATTTCTGGAACCAGAGAAGAGTAGCTTAACACCCCAGGGAACTCTGATAGGAATAGGAGTCTCCTAACTCTCAGTACTCTTAACAAAGTACAGTTCCCAGGATACTTTGAGGGAAATCCATGACAGTTCAATTGGCACTGCTTTAAATGTATAGTGCAGAGGGGTGACAGATATATAGATACACACATGGACACATGTGTCAAGGCCCAGGTGAAAAATAAAGGGTAAAAAGCCAACTTAATTTTCAATTTGTTCTCTTTCTGATTGGAGCCTGATGCTGCTAACCCCAGCATCTGACCCACTTCCACATCAGCAGCTGTGTTCAACTCACTTTCACCATGCACTTGTCTTTTTTAAAAAAAAAAACCACCTGTTTTATGTTCCAGATGATTCCAGCTGTGCAACTGGTGCAGTATCAGCATCAGTCAGGTGGTTGTGGACATGGGGTTGAAGCTGTTGGCAATGATGAAACCACCTATCCTGTAAATTATCTGGTGTCATTGTAAAAATGCTAGAAGATCTCATTTCATTTTCATTTCAAAGTGAACCAAATTTATCTAATATGTGGAATGAAGCATGAAAACCTGCAAGAAAATGCACTTCTTTAAATTTCATGATGCAGTTTGTTACCTGTAAAAAAAAGGTAAAAAGAAAAGAAAAGCACAAATTTCTGGGCAATATTTCAGGATAGTGAAGAGGCTGGGTGGTGTAGTGATTACAGTAAGTTTTACATTGTAAATGTAAGATCCTCAGTGCCGGGCATTCACAACAATTGCCTTTAGAGAGCTCAGTCTCTGAAATGAATAAAGAAATGTGGGTTAAGATAATTGGGTGTGCTTGGGAGCCCCACAGGCTTATGTTTTATTAGAGGTACTATCTATAAAAAGGGCATTTGCAATAATACTATTAAACCCCAATATTATATCCACCTCAGCCTATAAGGGAATAAAGCAAGAAGCACTTATGAACTGTACAGTGCACACACAACATCTGTTCATTTCTTCCTGGACATAATTGACTCTTTGGGGAAGAGGCCTCACTTTGCACTTTGCTTTTGAATGTGATCACACAGTAAGAAGCATTTTTTTCATTGAGAACATATCTGGGAAATATTTGTCTTTGACTGACTTATGGAGACCTCATACCTGTATTCATTATTTAGGGGTCTCATATTCCTTTGAACTGTTGTCCGCTTCCCAGGCCAAAGCACAACATGTGTCTTAAGCTCTTACAGGCCTGTTTCTTTGAGCTTTAGTTGGACTCTGAATATGCATATCTGGCCTGACTTTGCCTTCACATGAAGTGCCTGTGTATTGCATTCTCCAATTACAGTCATCTGGACGCATCAAGCATATGGGTTTTGAAGCCATTTCCAAATGGCTTTGTGTCCTAAGCTTGCAAATTGTGGTTAGGCAATGTTCTCTAGCTTTTGAGATCCATTAACTGTTCTGTAACAATAGAGTCAGGCAGCAACAAGGCAAAACATATCAAACAAGTACTATACCAAAGCTATTTAGTGCTGACGGATGCAGAATGGCCACTCTCCCATCAACCGGAAGGTGCCCTTTGCGTGGCCATATGCAGCACCCTGATCCCTGAGACAACGGCAGAAGTTCCTGGTCCGCCTCCCCACGTCACAGCCCTTTGAGGTTCCCACCAAACCTCCGTTCTAATGAACCTATCTGGTGGGTGGAGGCGGAGCTCTTCGTGTAGATAAAAGCAGTGGAGCCTACCTGAGAGCGCACAGGTTAACTTCTTTTACAGGTAGCCTATGTGGGCGCTGCTACAGCCTTAGGAAGGTTGCTGTTAAGGGAGCGGGAAGGAATTTCACTGCATTGGCAGGTTTTGCTTTTCCTGTAGCAGATGTCACAACTTTGGCGTTTTTAGGCCTTGGGTCTTTAGTCTATCTTCCCTAAATGGTGAGGGGGTGCATGAAGCAGTGATGTGCGTCCCCCGCGGTGGCGATCCCAGGGTTCTCCATTAAAGGGACTGAGTCAGAGGGAAGTCACTGGCTATACGCTGAAAGGTTGTCAGTGCACTCCCCAGTGTTGCGGTGAAATGGGGGCAGGCACTCTGCATGAACAAACATCTTCCAGAGACAGCCCACTTCCCAGACAGACCTGCTTACCCTGATGTGCACACATGTCAAAGGGAAAATAGTCCAGGCATGGGCACAACACCCTCTCAGGGGTTGACCACACCATCTGAGTCCCTGGATTCCTTTAACGAAATACACTTCACATAGGGATAGGGAGACCCTTCGGCCACCCCATCACCTGAACCAGAGCCTATCTGCAACCTTACAAGTTGTGACGATTTGCTAAGTGGCAGGCAAAACCCAAATGGCACCAGCCAATCAGTCAAGTGGGGAAAATTCCTGCCGTGCCCCTGTCCCAACGACAGATGACACACAACTGCATAGCAAGGTCAAGAGCAAAAGCCCTAAAATTAGGGAGAGGTGGGCGGGTGTTCTGAATGCACGTGTCGAAAGAGGAAGCTCTGGGTCATGTGCATGGGCATATATAGGTCCCTCGATCAGTTTGGACTGCGTTCCGTTGGCCAGATTGAACCCAGCAACGAGGGACCTACCAATCGGGTGTTGTGGCTGACCAATCGAACCCACCCACAACACAGGAGATCGGGTTCCAGGTCTCACCGCAACATGTGCCCTCTTTAAGGGAGGACCCGATTTATGCCTTAACTGTGCACACTGTTTATATTCAAACATTAAATATACTCCTTATATGGATTAGGAACAGTGGTGGAAATAAACCCAAGCACTTGAATTTTTATTTATTTTGCCACAAATACACATTTATCTTAGAAAATTAAATAAAAAGCAAAATGCTAAAGGAAATGAAGTATGATCAATCCACATAGCCACTTTTGATTCTGTTTTCACAGAATAAGCATTTCTCTGGTCAAGGTTTTTTTTAAAAAAAAATCAAGCCTATTAATTGAGTGGATTCTGGCTCTTCCCATTGCCTGATCCTCTCCTTCTGTTCAGATTGATCTATTCATGTTCTTTGGGGACTGCCAACTTGGAACATCTTTTGGACCTTGACAACTGGCAGATGTGGTCAATCACATCATAAAATCCTGCATGTCAGCGAAAAAAATGAGTTTGGCACCTTAAAAGCAAAACAGTCTGTTAAACAGCTTAAAGTCTGAATCAATGCAAATGCTCTATAAACAAATTCATTTAAGTGAAATTATCTTTATGACTTTTTAGGCTGAAGATGAGGTGGGAAGGGAATTGCTTCTTCCACAATTTTCATTGGTTCACTGTTAGGGCCAGGGCGCAATTTGCATTCGGCAGAAAGATGGCTCATCTTCTCTTAACAAAACCCAGCATGTAAATGTAAAGACACTGTAACCAGGCTTTAATTTTATTTTCAGTTTTTCATGGAATTCGCCAAGTTTATGAAACCAGAACCCAAGCTAAAAGTTGATAATCACATGCCAACTGACAATTAAAGAGATGGCCCCAGTCAATCGTTAGTCTTACAATCAACCCAAGGTTGTACTTTGCATTCTTAGCTTTTCAAACAATAGTTTACTATTATTATCTTTGATCAGCCATTACATATTTACTGTTATGCTAGGGCAAGGGTGGGCAGACCTCAAGCTTGGAAGATGAACCACTTATTTTACTTTGTGCAAAATGGTGGCTCAGTTGGGTAGGCCTGCTCTTTGGGGGGGAACATGGTATTTTCCAGTTCAGAAGGACAGAAGTAATCACCAATACTTCCCATACTATTTCTTTTCTGCTTTTTATAGTGTTGCTTGGATCATACAGAAGTAATTTAACACTGCTATTGCTCAGCTGGTTTTGCCTTAGATGTTTGGGATGCATGCATCAGTAAATTAGTTGCAAGTTGTTAATGTGTATACTGTACACAATGCAGCAACTCAAAAGACCTCAAAAGAGAAACATATGCAGCAATCCTACCAATAGCAAAAGCCAAAGCCCCTACTGCTACTTTGAGAACTTCTATTACATGAGAAATGACTGTTATGAAAGCAATAGAATAAAACATCACTTTTCTATTCAGGCTAGACATAGCAGTAACAAAGGGAGGACATTTTTGAAAGTAATGGAGATCTCATCAGACCCTTAAAGTTAGATTCTGGATCAGCAACTGTATGATTTATTTCTCCTCTGAAGAAAGAATTTTGCTAGTTTCCTTTTACAAGCCGTTATGCGGGGGGGGGGGGATCCATAGTAGCTAACATAACACAATCTAAATTTAGAGTTGGATCCAGACGTAAGCCTTCTTCAGGCATTATAAACCTGCAAGTACCAGTATGTGCGAGGCATAGGATCATGCAAACTGAGTCTGCCCTTTCCACACTAAACCAGGCCTCACTCAATTGTAAAGTCTGAAGGTACTTCTAAACATATTTACATGAACACACTTACACTCCACCTCATAGTCAGGGACCCTTCATGCTTGTAAGTATGTTCTAGTGAATACACTTGTAAGACCGCTTCAGACCTTGTTGCTGAATGGGGTGGTATGTATGGTCCCATGAAACATGCCTTCAATTTTATAATGCCTGCAGAGGGGTTGTGGCATGCTTGGATTTGCACTTACTTAGAAGAATATCTTTAGCTAACCAGCAAACCAGCAAAAATAATCAAGATTCTTGGGGGACTGATAATATCCAAATTATTTCTAGTTCATTTTCACATACATTCCATCTCCCTCCCTCCTGCCTTCCCCCAGCAGAAGGCCCAGACCCTTTCATTTTAAAAACAAAAGTAAGTCAATGGGTCAATCTAGATGGAAAGTTAGAAAGCAAAGTGTGGGAGCAACTTTCTAAGGCTTATTAGGCAGATAGGGAGGACCTGCTGTTGCTCAGGATGCTTAGTCCCTTTATCACTTGATCACAAGGACAAACTTTTCATGCATTAAAAACTTCAGCGGGATGAGCTTGTACTGAACTAGTTCCTTTTGTAAAATTATGAACTTGAACTATAACTAGTTCATTTAAAAATAAACTTTCCAAGCACTGAGATCCAACAATTTCAAAAATGACAGAATTAACTGATTAGGGACCAGATATCAAGTTCACATGACAATTTGTGTGTGTGTGTGTGTGTGTGTGTGTGTTTAAGTCTTCAGCCTTCAAATTCTTATTTCTACATTCGTCTAGGCCTCTTTCTGTGTAGCTCTTAAAAACAAATTCTTATTAAGAAATTGGAATAGGATCTCAAGTTTGCTTCATATATGTTCAGTTTACAGAGCAATTTAAGAGCCCAAGAACTATGTTGGATATATCTATGTTGTGTTATTTAGTCTCACATAACAGCCATATTCAGATATTATTGCATGACATCTCCCTGGCCCATTCCAATTTCATTCTAGGATCCTGAAAACCTGACAATTTAAAGTTGCCTCCAGTAGGCTCATTCTGCATATGAAGTGGAATTTCATCCAGTTTGGAACCCTGAGCATAAGCAGGTTTATCCATTCATCCTAGATAGACCAGTTCTGGGAGTTCCTCCTTTTGATTTGCATGGGAGAGTCTTAGTGAGGAGGACAGTCCTGCATGCATCTCCAAGATCTCATTCCCACATTGGATTTGTGAATACAAATAAAATTTTGATAGGCAGGATACATAAGAAAATTCTTGTACAGTCATACCTCCGTTTACGACCACAATTGGTTCCGGGAAGCCGGTTGCTCCCCGAGTTTGTCGCTCCCTGAGGCACGCTTCTGCACATGCGCGAAGCGCCGATAGAGCACTTCTGCACACGCATGCGCTGCGCAGATCACTTCTGTGCATCCGAGCACCACATAACCCGGATGTAAACACTTCCGGGTTCACGGTGGTCAGAAACCGAAGCGGTCGCAAACGGAGGCGGTCACACAATGAGGTTTGACTATATACCATAATCAAAAATGAACTTGATTATGTTTGTGTGGCAAAGAACCAGTGTGCAACCTCCAAATGCTGGATTCCAGCTTCTATCAAGCCTAGCCAGCATGGCCAATAGTCAGGGATAAGGATAGTTGTAGTCCAACATCGGGAGGGCCATAAATTCCTAATCCTTAATTTAGTTACATAGTTAACATGTAGAAGTACTAGTGAAAGTGCCCTCCAGATGTTGTCACCTGGCTAGCCACGGGATACTGAATGAGATATGCCTTTGAACTGTTCCAGCAGAGCTCTTCTTTGTCATGACTTTATTTTCACTTTTATTCCTGATGTCTTTTTGGATTTCATTCCTCTGTTCTTCTCTCTTCGCTTTCTCCAGCACTGTTGTTTCTACTTGTACCTCTCCAGGCAAAATCCAGTACCTTCCTAGAGGATCTCATCTCACACCTTGAGTAACATATGCTTACAATTTGTTTCTCCAATATAAAGATGGCATGCGTAGCCACACCCTCTAGAGTATGAAAATCCCACCATTCAAAAACCACGGCCCAAGGCCAGATGGCTACATAACGAGCAGGGCATAACTATTTTCCATCCCAGAAGGTGCATTTTGTTTATGCCAACATAAACCTTTTTGTGAAGAAAAGTGCACCCAAACTTGAGTGTGCTTGACACATTTGTATAACTGTAGGCTGGAGACCATTAAACTGACACTTGTGGTACAAGGAGATTTTAAACTGCTTCTCCAGGATGTATGGATATAGTATATTTTGCATATTTAGGAAACCACAGATGCCACAGAGAAAATTACAGGTTTCTACAGAGAACAGAATAAGGCAAAAGAAACAAAGAGTTGTGCCTATGAGGTCACAAATGTTTTGATTGTTGATTTCTCAGTATCATTAAGCCACCCAAAAGTTCTAGTTTGCAGAGAGAGGGCAATTTAAAACACACACACAAAATTTCCTTGGATCACACAATTTATGTTTTATTTTTTCTGTTGGAAGCTGCCCAGAGTGGCTGGGGAAACCCAGCCAGATGGGCGGGGTATAAATAATAAATTATTATTATTATTATTATTATTATTATTATTATTATTATTATTAAATGCAATGATAGTAATTTGTGCCAATCAAAAGCTCAGTCCAAGGGCAATGCCTGGCACTCTAGAATTGTATTGCAGCTTGCCAGGTGCTTGATAAGTCCCTTGTATTTGTAGCCCCAAACCTAAGGAATGCAAGTTTGACAGCTCCAATCTAAATCAATATAAATTGGCAAGGGAAGACTCTGAAGGACACTTAATGTGAGAGTCATTCTTTCCATGTATAGGGGGGCGGGGGAAGGAAGGAAGGAAGCTTTTTGGTGAAGCTTAACTTTGTAATCATTTTAGCATTTATTTAACAACATTCCCTGAAGCAATTAATTGCTATATATCATGAGTTTGTTCTCTGTCAATACAGCTAATTAAGGCTTAATTAGAAGTGCTTTTTTTTTTTTGCTTAAAAACATGAAATCACAGCAGGGAGAAAGAAGAACAGGTACTGCACCTGTTAAGTGATTGTGAGGCAGGGCAGGTAATAGGGTACCCTGTGAAGTGGGAATGATGAAAGAGAAGCTGAAAAGAAACCTAAGAGAGGTTGCTCCTTTCTGGAATGAGTCTGTCTTATCCTATGCTATAGTTACATTAGTACAGTCCAGCGGGACCACTCTACTATTTAGCCATTAAAAATGGGCAGAGTTCACGACTTCAGCTTGGAAGCCCGTAGACTAGATGGGCCAACAGTGTCTCAAAGCTTTCCAAGCCACAGCCTATAATGTATTACTGGAAAATGGAAAATATTTATCAGTTACCCTTTGAATAAGATTCTACCCATGAGGGCTTCATTTTTCTAGGCCAGCTCTCCCTGCTCCCCCCTTCATGGTTCCAGTCTTCCTCTTGTAACATTTTACTTCCTAGACACAAATGTATTCCATGAACACTGAATCATTTATTTTCCTCATTAAATACAGAGTATTTTTACCTTTTAAAAATGTATTTGTCACTCACTAGGGGTTGGTATGGTATGGGGAGTAGAAAGGTCTGAGGAGTAAATGAAATATTAGGGATTATTTAATTCTGGAAGAAGTTCAGTCTCATCTTTCATGATTTTTTTCCCCCAGCAAATTGAAGCAGTTTGCCATTGTAATTGCTCATGTAACCTAATACCAATAAAACACCCACCTCCATCTTTATTAAATTTTAAAACTGGCTGAGAATGTGCTTTGCTCAAGCACTGCTGATGGGTGGAACAAATGTCCCACTGCAGTATGTTTGCATGGGGAGTCAGCTTGCCAGACACCACTTAAGGCTCCTCCCCACCACCTCAACAGCAGACACACGACTAGACAGACCCAGGCTCTATGGTGCAACACCTAACTAAGGCTTTGATGGTTTTGGCTTGTTTTTTTGCTCTCACTTACACTAAGGTAAACCAGCAAAGTAATTAAACTCTGGGTAAACGAGCAGACCTTTTTAATTCAGGCATTGTCTTACATTAATTTCTTTATCTTTCTTTGTGATGAGTTCACCAGGAAAGTTCAGGAACATTCTGTTCTTAGATCTGTGTATTATTTATTTTCTGCAAGCATCCTTATCTGAAACATGTCAAGGAGTCAACATGTAACCAAGTTCAGAAGCTGTTTACATCATGCACAGAAAGGCTCCTTCCCTGCAAGGCTACGGTGGAACAGAAAGATGCTCCACAGCGGTCGGTCTCCAGGTCTCACTGCAACACGTGCCCTCTTTGAGGGAGGACCCAATTTATTTTTTAATAATTGATTTACCACATGTGTTGAATAACTGTTAATTCTGCTCTCATTTTATGTTTCAGATTTTGTTCTTTGGCTCCTTGCCCATAGCTCTTCCTTACACTGCTCCACAATGTTTATCGGAATCAGTTCGCTAGCTCAGAAACAAATGGAATCATCATTTGAAACCCTGGTGCCAAAAGCCATCATATCCTGTAATGAGAGACACAATTTGCCCATTAGCACCACAGTAAACTTATCTAGCACATTTATGCAGCGTGCCATGAAAAGGGATTAATTTTGTTGTCTGCTCATTGAATCAAATGGTCTTCTTGGCAAAAGGGCACAGATTAATTTGTCAGCATGATTTATGTCCAAATTTTAGGGGCATTAAATATTTCACCCTGCAGGCAATAGGCAACTACACTTTTATCCTTCAACAGAGCTTTGTAGCAAGACCATTCAGCTTCCCAAATTAAGTTGTAGGCACTTGGCCCCAGAACAATGCATATTTGGGGGTCTTTGGCCAAACATGCTCCATCTTGCTCTATGAGGGTTGCAGTTTTCATGTAGAGTAGACCATTGACCTCTTCCATGACCTGAAACAAGCCAAAAGGTCAGTTTAAAATAAATACACACTGGTGCATGGAGGTCCACTGAAATTCTGTGACCTCTTGCAAACCCCACACCTCAGCAAAACAGGCCCCTTTGTAGCATAGACTGCATCTTGATGCTCACTGATAAAATACTGCCAAGGACTGTAACCACAGTAGCTTTTAAGTGTCCTGGGAGCAGTTCCAGGGAGATTTTCATTAGTACTAAAGGGCAATGTTGATAAGCCAGCATAAATATTATTGCATTCTGAGCTAGCAGGGTATAGATTACCTTTTGTAGCGTATCAAAGGAGAATGGATGCCAGGTTCCATATTATTTTTTGAGACATGTGATCTCAAAAGCATATCATCCCTTTTTGACCTTGTTTACAGCTTTTTATCTTTATGTCTGTGAAGCTAAAGGGCTTCTCCAATCTGCCATCTCATGAAAACCAGGCTAGATAACAAGCTTTCTAGAAATGTGATTCTCCATATGTGTCTAACTAAATTACAGAGCTGTTAGACTGTCTCATTCTTCCTTCCGTCAAAAACCCAGCAATATATAAACTATTTAAAGCAGTGATAGCCAACAAGGTGCTCTCCAGATGTTGTTGGGCTTCAACTCTCATCATTCCCAGCCAGCATGGCCAATTGTAAGGGATAATGAGAGTTCAAGTCCCACATTGGGAGCGCACTACACTGACTACGTCTGATTTAAAGTAAGAGGACTTACTTTAATTCTGCTATGAATCCAAGACAAAAATATAATTTCTCCTTTTTCAGCTGTCCTCATTTATAACAAGACAAAGTAAGTTTCATTTTACTTATTCCCCCTCCCCCCAGCAAAAAACAAACAAACCCTTATTCATCAAAGAATTTCATCCCCTTTACCTGCTATTTAATTTACCGATCTGCTATTTTGGGCAGAAAAGAGCAGCAGAATTATTGAAACATCATCATTTGACTTCACCTAGATAGGATAATGTTAACATCTCATGCTTTTGTTTCCAATTTCTCCCAGTACTTCTAACAAATTCAACTGTAAAGTCAAAACAAAAATCCCTGATCAAGTTTCCCCTTAATTTTACCTTTTTCTTCCAGTGTTTCAAGTGATACACTGCGAGTGAAGTGTTTGCAGTCATGGAAACCAATCAGGTAGTGATTATAGCTGTTCCCTCCTTTTAAGCTAGAGTTCAGGAAGGACAGGACAAGTTGATAGGGCAGGGAGCATATTAGAAGGGGGGAGACTATGGAATGCAGGAGGAATGCCCATCCTCATGATGGAGGTCTGGCCCTTTAAGAATCTTAAGTTATCCACAAAAGGGCAGAGTCCAACAGAAGTGGTCTGGGGCAGATGCCTATAAAGGCTCAACTTTTGTTAAAGCATGTTACTCCCTCAGAGCTATCCGCTGCCTTCTTCATGGGATCCAGCATCAGACCAGAGCACAAGTTCCCTATTTTCAAAGATGGCTTTGTGGAGCCTATTTCCAAATCAAGCAAAGGTATCACTAATGAGAGCAGATTAATTGCTTTGGCAATGTGCAAATTAAAAGGGAAAAATAATTGAATATCCAATGCATAACAGTAGTTTTACCTCACCCAATGTCACAAGCGGTCTCTAATTCACAGCCATGGTGTGACAAGTTTTCTGAAACTAATTCGGAGACCTTTAATCTCATCATCACTAACAGGACTGGGGCATACATTGCAAGCAGTGCTAGTTATTCTAGTAGCCTTGCATTCTACTGTCTGTGTAGCTGACAAAGCCCTTCTTTCTTCCATTCTTTGTAGTGGGAGTGCTGTTGCCAGCAACTTTAAACTTAAACATAAAAAAAGAGGAATTGCAGCCTTCCTGATCCTTCAGACAATTTAAAAAACACTTTCAAATTCCAAATGCAATAAACCTGTCAGAATCCGTCTCTCCCACTCAGATTTCCCACTTTTCTCACTCAGGGTCTACATTTTGAAAACATTTCTTGTGCTTTCGCTCAGGCTTGTCTAGGGCTCTAGAAATGTTCTCTTAGCAGTCTGGCTTCTACTGAATCACATCTGTGTGGTTGAGAATCCATTGGGCTACAGCATCTTGTCAGCAGCAAGACTGGAGCAGGGGGCAAAGCAAGTAAAATTTTCTATCAGGGAACCTACATACCTCTTGTTCATGCTAGGCCCTCCTTTTACTTAGCAGTACATGTGAACTGGGCCACTAGGATTCTTCTGACCATGTTAATTTTCAATTTTCAGCATTGCTTGCAATAGTGTTACAGATAAGAAAATGTACTCAGAGGTTTGGTCTCAACCAAGGTCTATGATACTGAATGCTAAGGGCTCCAATCCATTTCTTCTATTAAATCAAAGTAGCTGCCACTTATACACACTTTGATTCCTTAACTGATACACCATCAGGTTGCACGAGACCTATGGGAAATTTACACAGCTACCAGCAGTGAGAGTTTGAACAATGGATCTCATGAAACTAAAAATGATTTCCTTTTCATGTCAGGAACTAGAACCAGAAAAATAAAAATGGAGATTAAAAGCACCAGAAAGATACCAGTGTTGCTGCCAGGCACATCAACCTAGTAAGATCTTTCCATAAAACCAAGGTGCCACCACCAGGAAGCCCTTCCTCTTGTTGCTGCCTCCTCAACTGGTGGAAATACTAGGGAAAATGCGATGAAATATAACCACAGTAGAAAATCTGTATTCATGTGGAACATCATTGTAAATTTGATTTTTTTTATCTATAAGCTGATTTACATAATCCACTGGGGAGTTTGTTTTCAAATGAGGGTTTGGGAGAAATATCAACTTAGTTTCAATGTATGCATGTTGAATCGATCTGCTTTGTGATGAGCTGTATGGAATTTTCATTTCCCTATAACGGTAATGTAGGAACCAGAATTCATTGCACAACATGTCTTTGTACATTTCATGTACAGTACAGTACTTTGGTTTGGATATAAAAAGAGAGCAGGCCTTTTAAACCATGGCTGGTTAAGAGCTATGGCTGACAAAGAGGTGCTTACTCCCGAGCCAACCTGAGTTTCATTTCAGCTTCATTTCAACTCGCAGCCATAGCTGCCTCTGTCCCGCTTTCATCTATTCACTTCCCAAAGCACCGGGGGGGGGGGCACTCATCCTGCAGTTGCACAAACAAAAACAGACATTTAAAAAGAGACGCACACCTAAGGCCTAAGCTTATGGCTTAGCTCTAAATCCAAATGTCCTTACTTAGCATTCAGGGTGGCTGAGTCTGTAACTGAGCTACCTCAACATGGTGCAGCAAGAATTCAGAGATTTATTGTATGCTACCGGCACTCACAAAACCCTTTTTTAGTCCACTATATCTCAAAGTACTTTAGAAAGCAATTAACTGCATGCTTTACCTACAGAGTAGTTCTACTGGAGTCATTTATAGCAGCCTCTGTGCCCTCCGCTAAATCTAACACTTAATTCTCACTCGATTAAAGAACCATTAGGACTTCCTAAATCCCAACCTAGACAGTGAAGATGGAGAACACCCATATTCTTTCCAGTATGTTTCTTTCACGGGTACATGCATTATGATGCTCTGTTCTTTTTTTTAAAACTGTCTACCAGAGGTTTCAAATTTTACAGCTCTGATACATGTTTGGTCTACTTTCTCTTAATAATGATACTCTTCAATTTGCTATACTGATATGGTGAGACTGCTGTGACACTATAGTTTTGTATAAAAAGCTTTACTGAAATATTAGTTACTTTATAATACCAACTTATCTGAAGGGGAACCCGGACAAATCCATCTACACAGAATAATTGTGGCTAATTTCAGACCATTAGTGGCCTTGCTGTGAAAACATCATAGTAATACTGTAATAATTTAAAAAAACAAAAACCTTATAGACCAGTCCTGTGCATGTTCCGCTCCCAAGTTTTTATAAAATTCACATTTATTCATCCAAAGAGCACCAGTTACATATCTCCCATTCTGTCTGTGCAGCATGTGCTGTCCAGCCTTCACACTGTAAGAAAATTGTGGATTTTCCATTGCCCTAGGATGAGTGGGATGGTGTATGTTTTAATTTTAAAAAGCCTCAGACTCTGTAGGGAATGTCAGCCAAAAATAAAACGTCAGGAATCCCTGTTTGAACCCAAACAATATTGTATTTGCCTCTCTTTTCTCTCTTGAAAAGAGACCAAGATTCTAAATACACCAAGCTACCGTAAGCTCCTTTTACCACTGAAAAAACCCATAACTTTTACTACAGATCTTGAATCAGAGGATCAAAGTTGGCTACCCTTACACAAGGGATTCGGGATTGCAATTATCATTCTTTGGAAAGATCCATCCTTGACTTCGCCTCTTCTACTACAGTGGTACCTCGGTTTACAAACACAATTGGTTCCGGAAGTCTGTACTTAACTGGAAGCGAACTTTCCCGTTGAAAGTAATGGAAAGTGGATTAATCCGTTCCAGATGGGTCCGCGGAGTACTTAAACTGAAAATACTCAACCCGAGGCATACTTAAACCGAGGTATGCCTGTATTTCCTTGAGCAAGTCTGAAAAGAGCTGGGAAGATGAAGAACTCCTGGGAAGTAACACCTACAGCTGGCAGCATATCAGTGTGGTGACATTTGTGCTAAGAAGAAAATCCTCACCATGATCCACTCCCACCCGGAAACCTACCGGTATGTCCCCACTGTGGAAGGACATGTGGATCCAGAATTGGCCTCCACAATCACCTACAGACACACCATTAAGACCGTGTTCATGGAAGACAATCTTACTGTCAGGTTCAGCATTTCTCTCACACAAGACATGACACGTTGGCAGCTCAACTAGTTGAGGTTTATTTATCAATGACAGGCTTACAGCAATCCGAGCTTCCCACAACTCATTCCTCACTGTCGGAGTCAGTTGACTCAACTGGCTTCCGGTCCCTTCCAAGGCCAGATATACGCCAAGCCTACCCCCGCTTCCTGCTGGTCTTCTTTTGTGCTAATCGCTTGCTCCACCTCCTACTTCTTGGAGACTCAGGTGCCGCCAATTCTTCCTCCTCTGGAGTTGAATTCAACCCCCTACCACCACCTGCATCCTGCTCCTTCATCTCTGGGCTGCTGTGAAAACTTACAGGCAGCAATCCAGAGCAAGAAGGGCTTATCTCAGTTTCGTGGTGTGAACGAATCAAGCTCCTGTTTTCCTCTGCCTCTTCCTCCCTCTCTGCAGATACCTCTCTGCTGGCCATGTCTCTGACACTTACTCAGCTATGAGTGGTCACCAACGAAAGAAGAAGAAGCAGCTTTTAGTTTGCTTTATTTGTGAGTAACTGTAATCTTACTTTGCCTACCTGCAACTCCCTGTTGTGGGGAAAACTATAGAACAGGCATCCCCAAACTCGGCCCTCCAGATGTTTTAGGACTACAATTCCCATCATCCCTGACCACTTGTCCTGTTAGCTAAGGATTATGGGAGTTGTAGGGACCCAGGTGGCGCTATGGGTTAAACCACAGAGTCTAGGGCTTGCTGATCAGAAGGTCTGCTGTTCAAATCCCTACAATGGGGTGAGCTCCTATTGTTCGGTCCCAGCTCCTGCCCACCTAGCATTTCGAAAGCACATCAAAGTGCAAGTAGATAAATAGGGACCGCTCCGGCGGGAAGGTAAACGGCATTTCCATGCGCTGCTCTGGTTCGCCAGAAGCAGCTTTGTCATGCTGGCCACATGACCCGGAAGCTGTCTGCGGACAAATGCTGGCTCCCTCGGCCTATAGAGCGAGATGAGCGCCGCAACCCCAGAGACAGACACGACTGGACCTGATGGCCCCTTTACCTTTTATGGGAGTTGTAGTCCCAAAACATCTGGAGGGCTGAGTTTGGGGATGCCTGCTATAGAACTTGGATTCAAAGTGTAGTAGGGTGGATGGGGTGGGGGAGGGCCCCCAAATACTGCACAGTTCCTCTAGCACTAACCGTCCCATGTTTTCTGAAAGAATGAAGAGGAGGTTAGTTGTCATAAATTGATGGGAGTTGTCATAAATTGATGGGAGGCAATTTTTGCTCAGTTTGTTGGTAAAGAAGGAAAGCTCTTCCTTGCATGCTGTTGTGAGGACAGTCCACTCCCCCACCCCCTGTGCCTGGTGGCTCCTCCTTACCATGTGAACATAAAGAAAAACACAGTAAGTCCAAGCATTAGTTGTGTATGACAAGATACATGTGTGTTTTGAAGAAACCCTTAGCAAGCAGTGAATAATGGTGCCTCATTGTTGGTTGGTTGGTTGGTTGGTTGGTTGGTTGGTTGGTTGGTTGGTTGGTTGTTTATACCCTGCCTTTTCCCCTGACAGTGACTAAATGCAGCTTACAGATAAAAATAAGAACAGCTAAAATTTTATAAATATAAAACATTGACAGAATTAAAATGAGAGGGGGGGCTATTATAAAGTAGCAACTTTATAAAGTAGCAAATTATAAAGTAGCAACTTTAATGAGAAAATATAAGTCTGTCAGGAAATGAAGAATAATTAACATCCTGCAATACAGCTCCAACTGTGACTAACAAATTCTATGTATCCAGTCTTCCCCGTTCTATGATGATTTTACAAGCTGGTGTCACAATAATCTCCCTCTAATGTTCCTTCCCAGCATGTAAAATAAAAAGTAAATCCACGAGTGATGTCAGATTTTGATGTGTGCCCAGCAAAGCTTAGTATCTCATGCACTTTGCCAACACCAAAGTTTTAACATTCTAATCTCAGTTACAGGAGGGAATGATGGCCAAAATTCAAGAGCAAGAGGCAAAATCTCTTCCATAAACATATCCCTTCTAAATTCAGTTTGTGAATTTTCTCTCTCCCCCATTTCAGAAGTCAATATGGCCACCCTTCCTAATTATCACCACCATGTTTTTTTCTGAAGTTTGGTTCATCTTTACTTAACAACCTCAAATACTGAAACATTAAGGCTCCTGCTGCAACATGGCAAACTTTTTTCCTAGCAAACTTTAATACAGTTTCAAGACTTCTCATAAATTTACCATCATACACATTTTATTGTTAGTTTGTCTAACTTATTGTCAATATTTATTGTATGTAACCCATTGTTAGGTATTTTTGTTTAGCTCTCACATTTTGTTGCTCTATAGACCACATTATATGTTTCCACGTTAGGTTTTGATCAATGTTTCCTTAACTTCAGCTTCAGGATCCAAGCCTTGTACTTCCAACCACATTTCACTCAAGCCCTTTGATGGTAAAGAACAGTCAAAAATCATGCAAATGGGACGAAGGAAGGAGCCAAAGAAGGAAACAGCTAGCAGATTTATTAAGAGGATAATAGAGTTGTTAAAGGGAATGAAAGGTCAGTGGCAGCAAAGTGTGGTGTTAACTCAAGTTTGAGTTTTTTCCCCAAGTATTATTTGAAATAAAGGAAAATTACATGCTTCCTCTGTGCATGAATGGCCAGCATTCAGTCACTGGATTGTACAACCTTGTTTGCAGCCGTGTGACAAAGGAAACATTTTCTGATGCCAAAAGTTTATTTATAAGGTTGACAGAAACCCAAGAGCATTGGTGGTCTCCACTAGGAGAAGGATCTACAGGGACTATTAATTTGCCTTTCTCCTGGGCATTCTGAAGGGAGTTTTCCAAATAGTGCAATAAACGGTCAAGTAGAAAAGAACATCTCTCTTCCCTTCCCCCATCGCCTCTCTCTTCCTGCCTTGGAAAACTTTTTACATTATCCCTTTGTCTTTACCATATGTGAACAGACTTTTAAAAATGGCAAACTTCACTATAGGAGACTCAGCACTTCTGAAATCACTCTCACCTCTGTTTAAGTATTATTAATTCTGTTTATTTACTTGGCACCATGATGTGTGCAGCAGTTCGGAGCCATTTCAAAAGAAACACTCCATGCCCCCACGGAGTTTATAATCTATAACAGGTATAAAAAAATAAACCATATGACTTCTCTGTAGTAATGTAAGGATTTGTGTGTGTTTTGTAAAAAAATATCTGTGAGAGAGCTCCTGGCTCATTCATGTTTACAGAGGGTAATCAAATAAATCATTCAGGCCTAGTTTCCATCCTGCTTTCTCCTGAGAAGAAAATTTAGCTTTATATTTATCCTGTGCTCATTCCATTTGCCAATAAACAAGAAATCGATGCACCGGTTTCGAACAGTTGGAACTTGCTACAAGCAACATGTGTTATTTCATGTAAAAATGAAGTTTCATTTGCTGGGGAACCTCTCAAGGCAATTGTATGTGACTGAATTTTCCACAAAGTCATAAACAACCACTAAAATGGGGTTGTGTTCAAACACAGTTTGGCTCAGCAAACTGTTGTTAAGACCCCCCCACCCCACCCCTTCCTTAAGGTATACAAACATTTGACTAGGTTACAAGATAGCACTCCTTAGAGACCCATCATGGCATTTGAACACTTGGAGAGAACATAGCTAGATTCAGATTCGATTCTTCCACAATCTGTGCAGCTGGGCCATATCTGATCAGTCAATGTCCAAGCCCATCAATTCAGAGTGGCTGATGTAGCTGAGGTTCACTAAGAAGACGAAGTAAAAGAGCCTCGAGACACACAGACATAACATACTTTTAAAAAGAAATACATTAACATTTCCAATTGTCCACACATTCTCAAGAAAGTCTCACCTTTGTTACATTTCTCAGCATCTGGTTTCAATTGTAACAACAATGCACATTTGTTCGACTGCACGCTGGCTTCTAACTACAGTATTTGCTGTGTTTGAGTATGGCATGGCCTACGCCCCCCCTTTAGAGGTCAAGTGTCTGGCATGTGCTCACTGTGCTATGGTGGTAATAATCTTAATGATTACTGAAACAGCTTTAGATCCTTTGGTGTCTAGAAAAGCTTTGGTGTACACAGTGTTATGCATTCTATAGAAGAAAAAATGGAAAAGAGTAAGAAAGGAAGAAAAAAGTCTAGAATCCTACAGACCTTCAAGCATATAGTCATTATTTTTAAAAAAATGTCTAAGTGACTGTGCATTCTACAGTTCTCCCTCAGGAAATAAGTTGTATTTTACTCTATCATTTGCATGCAGACTTGTTAAGTATCTGACACTGAAGTTAATTGCCTGTCACAAGAGGAAGAGTGGCATCTTGTGCTCTACTCACGAAATGTCACAGCAATACTTTACTGCTTGGAGATTATCAGAAATTACCGTACCTTTCAGTCTATAAGACACCCCAATGTATAAGACACCCCCTGTTTTGGGGGATTAAAATTAAAGAAAATGGGGGGAGATGGCCCAATAGCTGTTGAGCTATTCAGGCGGGTGCAGAAAATCATTCACCCAACTGACAAACACTAACAATCGCAAGCAACGCACACCAAATTGCTGAAGTGGCAGCTAATCCAAAGCAGCTCTTGACACATCCGCAAATAACCCACCCACTTGACAAAGCAGCAGCTAATCCAAAGCAGCCCTTGATGCAGACACCATTCACCCACCCAATCGCTAAATCCTGCTTGCGGTTGCAACCAATCGCCCGTCCCCCCTTTACACCAGGCATCCCCAAACTGCGGCCCTCCAGATGTTTTGGCCTACAACTCCCATGATCCCTAACTAACAGGACCAGTGGTCAGGGAAGATGGGAATTGTAGTCCAAAGGAGGGCTGAATTTTGGGGATGCCTGCTCTACACTATCCACGTACAAGACTGAACCCCCCCCCCATTTTAAACTTTATTTTAGAGTAAAAAAACCTCGTCTACTCCACTAGACTGGATGAATGTTACTGACTGTTTACATGACTCAATTTTTCAGTGGACAAAAGATGAAGGCCCATTTTAAGATTTCCATATATCACACTTAAAAGGCAACACTTTTTTATTCATGTTAAATAACTCTGCTCTAATTGACAATAGTAATTTGAGTTCAAAATGCTGGTATATAACCCGGATGAAATATTCTTCTAAATATACTTATCTACTGATAATTGCTATTTTCTAATTTTGGCAAAATTGTGACACGTACAATGCATTCATCAATATAATCAGTTATTTTTAAAAAGAGATTACTTCTTTTGAAATAAATATTGATGGGTACTCTTTTCTATCCTTTCGTTGTTGTCGCTGCCTCTAATTATAACACTATTACAAAATGGAGTTTTGGGTACAATTATGTTCACTATGCTCTGAAATAAATCTTTGCATAAATGTTATGCAAAACCACATAAAACATGAGGGCAAAGAAAAATCATGTTAACGAACAAGCCAATTAACTAAACGGCAACCGGGGGGGGGGGGGGACCAACAACCCCAAACTCATGTAAAGATATCATGTTGGTCTCTTCTGAAAAACACAGCATCTCATTTGTTCCATCTGGTGCCATCACACTACCACAACAGCCAGACCTACCCAAACCGCACCCATGACTTTTATTTGTACCACAAAGGTCATGCCATAAAAATGGTACAGCAAAGTTCCACAGAAATGTGCGGATATTGAAACACATGTTCCAAATGGAAGATCAAGAATAAGAATCTTAGATGTTAAGCTTTATTTAAAGTGGCCCTTCAATGGCAATGGATGGGTTTCTAAAGGATCTCAACATGTTATCTTGAATACAGTCCAGGATCTGCTTTTGCCATAGCTGCCAAGTTATCCCTTTTTTTAAGGGAAATTCCATTATGCTGAATAGGCTTCCTTGTGAGAAAAGGGAAAACTTGGCAGCTATGGCTTTTGCAAGCGTGACAACTGATTCATATGCATTTTAGCATAGTGAGATTGGTTTCTTAGCAAATGGTGAGCAGTGAATCCACATCAAAGTAATAGTCTGTTTGCTTTCTCATGCACTTAAGTCATGGCTTACCTATAGCCCTGTAAACTTTATAAAATGAGTTGAGTAGTGATGTAGTGACCTCCTACCTAGGCATTTTTTCTAGTAAACCAGGTGGACTCTTTGTAGCATTCACAATTTCCTCATTTCCTCATCTCTCACCACACGTAATACTTCTATAAACGAGCTATTGGTATCAATTTAAAAGCATTGTACCTGAATTGTGACGAAGTTCCCTGTATAAAGCATTTCCCACACAGTCCACCTCCCCTGGTGGGGGTACTTTTAGTGTGACATTTTTAAGAAATTTACCCAATTAAATTTTGTTTACATTTTATAATTCAATTTTCCTCTTCAAAGCGAACCTTTTGGTCTTTGAAGTTTTGCGTATCTTATTTTTAAAAAAGCTATAAAAGCAAAAACAAAGCAAAATGTGAAGGAGCTAGGACTGAATCACATTAGTAATGCAAACATCATTCCCAGCTTACATTACATATCACTGATAAACTGAACGAGACGGAACCAATCCGTCGTGGCATGTGGTTGCTATCACAGTCCTCCTGGTGCAGATTATTGGACACACATACTTTTTCTATTGGATGCAGAGGCAAGAGTCCAATATTACACACTAAATAACAAACTAAAAAAAAGGAACAAGTGATTTGGCCAATGTGTGGCGGGGCAAAGTCCCTTCCTCCTTTTGAAAGTTGATTGCAGTAGCTTCTTCTATAATAACTCACATAAACAGAAGAGTGTTTCATTTTTCAGTACCAACATGTAACAGCCTGATTGTAACCCAATACTTCAGAAAGTAGGAGGAGTGAAAACTCAGTGCTAGTTCTCAAACAAATACATCTGGGCTGCATACCAATGCATCTGAACTGCAGAAGTAGCCAGTGTGGTGAGCAACTCCCATCAGCCCTGGCTGTTGCAGTCCAAAACATCTGGATGGCACTATGATGCCTTCCCCTACTTTGTTGGCTCCAGGTTATACCCAAAATACTTATTGCAAGTAGTGAATAATTTTTGCCAATGCCTAGATCATTGTAGTGCATCCAATAGTCTCTCCATCATTGTGAAAGGAAAGCTTCTAGATGCTATCATATCCATCTAGTTGCACCATGGTCTCCTTCTGCACCCAGCAAAGCATGTACAGTGGTACCTAGGTTCTCAAACTTAATCCGTTCCGGAGGTACGTTCCAAAACCAAAGCGTTCCAAAACCAATGCACTTTCCCATAGTGAATATAGTGAATTTTGATTCACTATACTGTATAATTGAGGAGATATTCTGGCTCCCCAGAAGCCAATAATTTCAAAGGAGACAGATCATATATTGCAGGCATGTCCAACAGGTAGATTGTGATCTACTGGTAGATCGCGGGGTGTTCCTGGTAGATCTATGGTCCCTCCGTGATGTCCTTCCCCCCCCAAAAAAAGGGGGGAAACAACAACTGTGGCTTCCTTTAAAAAGCCCAACAACTTTGCCTTTCCCAGAAAAGCTCAACAACTTTGGTCCACCCAACGACAATGGGTAGATGACTGCCAGTTTTTTCCTACTGTGAGTAGATTGCAGTCTATTGGGAGTTGGACTTCCCTGATATATTGTGTTGCAACAGACATGCAGTTCTCAAACCCATGCGTGCATAAATGCACTCTACATGTTACTCTTGCCACAAGTAATATCACCAAAAATGTTATCCCTGTGTCAAGGCCTCCCTCTCCTGGTCTGAATTGTGGAGGCCAATATTATACACTGAATGAGCTTTTTTAGGGAGAACAGAAATCACATAGTGAGTATGCTGATTCCCATCATTAGCGGCCAGAGATGTGGAATGGGGACAGGGATATACATTACATTGTGCCTGCAAGCCATATAGCAAGAGGTTGTAAATGTTTCAGTGGGAAAAGGGAAAACTCACCATGGCCCCATGGCAAGAGTAGCATGTACATCAGCTCAAAGACCAGGCTTTAGAATAAAGAAATAATATAAACATAGTTCTAACCATCTGGTTATATATGTTCTAACTTTCACATTCTCCATGGGCAATTCAAAACATATTCATTTGTTTTTCATTCATAATACTTGGTATTCCCCTAAGAGCCAACAAGAGCAGAGAAGCCTTATGAAATATATGGGAAAAGATGCCAAAAATTGAGTGCCGGGTGGAAATATATGGGAAATCTAATGCTGACAAAGCTCTGTTGATCGTAAGTTCTTTCCTTTTCTTTTCAGAAGCTATGGGTGGTCCTCTTTTTTCAAAAGGAGTTTAGCCACAGTGTGGCTTAAGTGGCAAATATAAAATCAAATATCTACCATTAGGTGTGAAAGGGCTGAGACACTCCCAGTGCCATTGGCCCTTTGCAAAATTTGCAGTTCAAGCAAGATTTCTCATCTCACACCTCCTTTGTTCGGCCTCATCACCTTCCTTGAAACAGTCTTGGCATTAAGGAAAACGATTCCCTGCTTACAATAAGTGTTTTAGGCATATCTGAACCTCACAAAGTGTGCAGTCCGGATATATCACTTCAAGAACTCACACTGAGTCTGCTGCACTTTCTCAACCAAGGCCTGCTGAGGTAGGAAGTGGGGATTACAACCAAGCATCAACATGTATGCAACAGAAAATAATGGTGCAATAAGGCCACCGCCACCAAATTTCTCTGTCAAATCCTATGAATATCAGGCATGTCAGCATACAGTCAGTTTGTTAATTATTCAAACTGCAGTGTGTGTGTGTGTGTGTGTGACTGAGAAGCAGTTTTGAGAGCAAAGGGATGAACAGGGGTTTTAGTGGAGAAAGCAATTGTCCCTGTGCAGACATTGCTACAGATGCAGACATCCTAAAATATACATGAAGCTCTTCAGCCTACTAGAACTTCCTCACCTGTTTCCTGGTTGCTGTAGGCCTCCTTCATTTGTGTGACCTGAACTATACTAGTCCATTGATAGAAGTTATTCTGTATATACAGCAGCTGTTTATGCACCAATGGGTGCACACAGATGTCTGGTTTCGTCAACTGTGAATAGTCACAGAAAAGGGAGGTCTGGTGGGCACTGCTGTGAACAAAGGGATAAACTATAGAGTATTAAAAATGTGTGTATGCATTTAATTTTCTTTTTCTTCACTTTCAAAGTAAGTGTCCTGGGACAGAAGCTATCATTGGTTCCAATGGGCACTTCCATCCTGAGGGAAATAGTAGTTGTGATGTGTGTTCTGCACCAGTTCAATAGGAGGGGCGGAGGAAAAAATGCATATTTGCATGACACAGGCATCATATTGAATGGGATCCCCCTGGGTTTTGGTTTTTTAAGTAAAAAAGCTAGACACATTTAACATACTGCATAGATTGGCCCACAGAGACACAGAGGAAAGACTAAAATTGACGTTGCTTCCAAACAGCTTGTTCATTGAACATTTATCATGATTTGCTTGTGGGGAAGTTGCAGCAAACAAATGTTGTCCCACACTTTCTAGTTCATCTTTCCTTATTGCAAAAGTCTGATTGGGAGGGGTGGAAACAAGTTTGTTGTGCAAGAATTCCAAATCACCTTCAATTAATTGCCCAACCTGAATTTGCCAGTATAAGTAAATGCCACCTAAAAATAGCAACAATTTGGAAGTGCCCTTAGGTCACAAAGGAAGTGACTCAGCACAACAGCAAAAAAATGAGGCAGGAGCGGGGCTTCCAAATATCCCTTTTATTGCACATGTGTGATGATTTGTGCTCATGATGCTATTGGGGCTGTCATACACAATCCTGCTTTATATACTATACTAATGCATGCTGCCTCATTTCCAAGCAGTACATATTCTGTAATTTCCTGCTGAAATTTTGTAACTTTGTATCCTGGAAATGTTCTAATTTGTTTTTCTGCTGCTTTTGTTTCGCTACAGTCCCTCTGGACAGCAATACAGTGGTACCTCGGTTTATGAACACAATTGGTTCCGGAAGTCTGTTCATAAACTGAAGCGTTCATAAACTGAAGCGAACTTTCCCATTGAAAGTAATGGAAAGTGGATTAATCTGTTCCAGACAGTCCGCGGAGTACTTAAACTGAAGCGTTCATAAACTGAAGCGAACTTTCCCATTGAAAGTAATGGAAAGTGGGTTAATCCGTTCCAGACGGGTCCGCGGAGTACTTAAACTGAAGCGTTCATAAACTGAAGCATGGGTGTAATTGGTTCCAGAAGTTTGTTCATAAACTGAAGCGTTCATAAACTGAAGCGAACTTTCCCATTGAAAGTAATGGAAAATGAATTAATCCAATCCAGATGGGTCCACGGCGTTCATAAACCGAAAATTCATAAACCGAGGTGTTCATAAACCGAGGTTCCACTGTACTGCCATAGCATTGGGGAAGCATCACAGAAGAAACTAAAGCAGAATAAATCCAGCACCAATGGACTGGTATCTTGTCAACAGCATGTTGTGGAATACACCCACAATAAAACATCAGTATAGAGGGGCTCAAGAGAGTGCAGGAAGGACACAGGAGAAGAGGTTAAGCCAACATTTTTAGATTTATTTTAAAAAAATACTTGATTTTATATAACTCTTGCTTGACTGCTAGCAAGGACCTTGGGAGATCAGTCAGCATTGGAAACACCTGCTGCTCCAGCTAGGTGTGCCCCACCTAGGTGTGCTCACACACACACATATTTGCAAGAAGCTTTGTATTTTCCAGAGTCTTTTAAAAAGTTATGTTTCATTGCATAGCTGTTGTATGCCCAATGGACCTGTTACTGATGAAGCCAGTGCAATAAAGAGCCACAATGTGGACTACAGATCTTATCAACCCAGCCAACATGGTCAGTGAAGGCTGCTGTATGGAATAAAAAATATAAAAAATAAAAACCACATCTGCTTTGTTCTACACTTCTTCTGGAATCACGAGTTTCAAGTTGTTTGGAAGAACTTGTTGTTAAGCAAAAGTTGCCAGTCTTGTGGGTTTCCTGTGGAACTGGAATAGGCACTTTTTTTCCTTACTTTTTTTTTGCAACAGCTGTGGCAAATTTTCGCGAGCCATGGATGACCATTTTGAGCTTCTTCTCGACGTTTACCAAAACAAATAAAATCTAAAAATTGGCTGTCTCAAAGGGCAGTGGTTTCTGTTGAGCAAAGACCCAGGAATGGAGAGATGATACATTACATTTTTAGATTAAATGAGGACACCAACTTTATTAATTATTAACAGAACATGAAATAAGCTAAACTTTCATCTTAATTTGTATTAGTTCCTTCCCTGCCATTTCTGGCAGTATCTAATCACAGAATCATAGATTCCTTGTGGGATGAGCTGAGGATGGGGACCCTTCGCCCTCCTCATTTCCATATCTGGGTAATTCTGCCATGGAACAGCATCCAGTTCTCCTCCTAGCGTTCTACAGCCCACACATCAGAAACTTGCTGAGGAAAGCCAGGCTGAGCCATATCCACCTCTCCAACTAAGAAGCCTTGGAAAAGTGAAATGGCCCAATGAGGGTTTTGGTATAGCCCCGAGAAGCCGGCTTAGGGGAAATTCCTCCATCCTCAATTGGTGATGCCTTGTTCACCAGTCATACCGCCCCTTAATTTGCTCTGATGCTGCATGCTGTCACCTATTTAAAGGACCTTACAACCAGATTAAAATGCAACCAAACCTAGCTCCCAATGTTACATTGCAGAATAGGCAAACAAAGACACAGTGGTACCTCGGGTCACAAACGCTTCAGGTTACAAACGCTTCAAGTTACAAACTCCGCTAACCCAGGAATAGTACCTCAGGTTAAGAACTTTGCTTCAGGATGAGAACACAAAGCGTGCTCCGGCAGCGCACCGGCAGCAGGAGGCCCCATTAGCTAAAGTGATGCTTCAGGTTAAGAACAGTTTTAGGTTAAGAACAGACCTCCGGAATGAATTAAGTTCTTAACCAGAGGTACCACTGTAGCTATTTTGCACCTGATTCAGTACCGGTAGGCATCTGGCTAACCTACCTTATAATAACGGGAACTGATGCAGCGAATGGCTGATCTAGTCATAATTTGCAAGGTTAAGAAGGTTGCAATCCTAGTTCAAAATGGCTACCTAAAGATCCAATAGCTAATATAAATAAATAAAATGTAATTAAATCAGCAGCTGCAAAGCCATTCTCTTCCTGTGAAGCAGAGAGAGGGTTAAGAATTACATTTGCAAATGGAAATGTCACTGGTTGTGAGGAATGAGTGCAAAACAATCCAATTGTGGACAAATTGCTACAAAAGAGGGAGGAGTGGTGATTTACGCATAGCCTGCAGGGCAAGCTGAAAAGAAGAAAGACTTTCCATTGGTCTTTGGTGAAAAGTTCCACAAGGAGGGACATACCAATGATCGTGGTGATGGAAGAAAATTACAGACCAGTAATTGCTGGTGTCTTGGGGTGGAATACTGCTTAATTCAGAACTAAAGACAGGATTTCAAGCCCCCAGTATGATCCCACTGTTACACTTGGCCATAATGAGACCTGCCTCCTCAGAATATAATGAGGGGTTTTGTTGGGGGGGGGCAGCTGGGACACATCCGACAACCTTAGCAAACAAGGGAAATGTTAACATCCAACATGAAACAACCTTCCAACATAAAATGAAAGAAAATGTGTATTGTAGGGAGGCAGAAATCCCACTAGTGATAATTTAGGCAATTTTAAGTTATTTTCAGGTACCTGTGGTTATTAAATTTAATTTCCTTTGGCAATCATGTCTAGCTCCCTCAATAAAAGCTTCTGAAAAAGACTCCTGTGTCAAAGTGTTTTGATATTTTAGTGAGGAGTCAATAGTTCTTTTGGCTCCACTAAAGCAGCATTTCAGGATTACCCTATTGGGAATTCCACAGTGTTACATATATTCCTGCATCACATGACCAATATATTCACAAGAAATGTATGAATACATCTTTGAGAACTGCAGCAGTATAACAGTGAATTGGTGGGTTCTTGCACTCATTTCCCTTTGAATGCAATGCCATCCTTAACCTAATATTGAGGAGAAATGATGTCATGGGCCTTTTAGGTTACCTTCTTAGCATAAGTGCAAGTTTTAGGTTGAGGACATTTAAGGTATTGGTTAATGTATGGAAGTCACCCCAACATGGCTTTTGTGTATGGAGCGGCTGCCCATTTGAATACTATGCTTATGACAACTCAGAATGAAGTATTCACGCTGTTATTTAAATGAACATCAAAATGCAAGATAAGCAGGCCAAAAGCCCAGCTACTCTCTTTTTCCAACCAGATGCCTGTGGGAAGCCCAGAAGCAAAACATGAGGGCAATAGCGTGACTATTTGGAGGCATGGTGAAATATTCTCCCATTGCATTCACACCATATCAAACAGAAATCTGGAATGCAGGGATGGAAGGACATGTCAATTTCCAGTTCTCTCCATTTCTCAAATTTCCAATCTATCTTAAATTTCTAGCTTTGATTCCTGCACCACCGCAATCCATTTGCTGAAACAGGGGGAACTCTAAGCTGCTCAGATGGGGACACCTCAGTATTCCTATGCTCTTGAGGAGTAGGTGATATGAGACAACCCATCCTGTGTCACTGCTTACAATAGAGATAAGACGCCTTCCCTCATTCTGGGCAGCCTGTTGCTTAAGGGGTGTGTGTGTGTGTGTGTGTGTGTTTGGCTCTGTACAGCCTGCTGTCTAACTAACCATAACCTGCCTTTCTGTTCCAAGTACTTGAGCACCTGAGAGGAAGAAACGCAACTGCATCACTCTAAATAGTTTTAATGAAACTGTAAAACTATGGGTGCTTCCAGAAGACTTCATCCCGATTTGGTTGAGGAAGATTAGACCACCTTGGCTTTTTAATAGGCATTCATTCTGATGTGTTTGTGAGGAGGTTGGATGCAGTTGTGACAAAACAAATGTGATCCCACACTCTCCAGTGCATTTTCCTAACACTTTTCTCATTGCAAAAATCTGAACTTTGGGGGAAGATGAATTGTTGTGCAAGACTTCCCAGTCGACTACAGCTGTGTTTTCTGAATTTGCCAGTGTGTGAATGAATCCTAGCCCAAAATGATGGAAGTCTTGAAGTGCCCTCTGTAGCTTTCCTGGTGCTTCCCTGCCTTTGGGTTTGTTTGTTTTTTACAAATTGTGAAGGTGAATATGAGGCCTAATCACAAATGTTGAACAGTAGGTTGCATTTCGGAGGCTGGTTGCCATTGCCCTGTTTATGTGAGCCAACAAGACAGAGTAAAAATAAAGTAGGATGTTAGGATTGGTGTGGCAGCCCATACCCCAGTCTCCAGGCACCTGTCAGTTATTCTGTGCAACTTATACCCAAGTAGCTTCTTTGCAGTAGAGCTGAGGAACACATGGAGGAGGTTTGCAGTCTCATAAACTGGGCTCGAATCTTTCTTTTGTACACACCTAACCAAGTGAAGTAACAGATACTCCTATTCTTCCCAAACTAGTGACTGCCAAAATCTTTTTCCCACTTACCTTTCTATTCCCCATGACTGTATTTTGGGTCTATCTGTTAGCAATTAGTAACCAGCCATTTAGTAGCTGAAGAGTTGGTCAAAGGCCACATTAAATACATAACAGTAAGGTTCGATTAAGCCAGAATGTATGTTCTGCGAATGAATCAAGTGAGTCGTCTTCTGAAGGAGCTGAAGACACACTGCAGGAATCCTTTTACATAATCATTTAAACATATGTGCACAGGGATGGGGGAAAATAATAACAACGTTGTGCTCAAAATCTTCTGAAAGGAATTTCTGCTCAGCTAGTAAAACATTTACAGCAATGACCACATTTATCTATGGATTCAAAAGTCTAAATGGACATAGCAATTCATTATGGTATATGGTTAAATTAATAATAATATTATTCAGTCCCTTGTAGAGATCTATTAGTTTTTCCTTCCAGCAACAACAGTCCCTCCAACAACTTTCTTGTCTGCTTAGGTTTGTTTCTTTTGCTTTAATAACTGGTGTGTGAATGCCTGGAAGAAATTGGTGGAGTGGATTATGATTATTATGATTATTATTTATTAAATTTGTATTAATGTCTACATAGAAATAATGTGAACAAGTTTTCTCTGTAATTCTATTTCCATATTAGAAAATGCTAAGCCTGTTGAATTTCTGTCTGCCACGCAGCTCTTAAAGGCAAAATAACCATGTGTTTCTCCAATGTTAGCCCTAAGCCAAAGCCTAGGCTGCGGTCCTGTACCCTCTATTGACTAATTTCACAAAAATATCTTACAAGGGCACCTGCACATTTTGTCCATAACTTTCTTTGTAGGAGGGCTACAGACTTGAAGAAGAGGAAGAGGAAGAGGAAGAGGAGGAGGAGGAGGAGGAGGAGGAGGAGGAAGAAGAAGAAGAAGAAGAAGAAGAAGAAGAAGAAGAAGAAGAAGAAGAAGAAGAAGAAGAAGAAGAAGAAGAAGAAGAAGAAGTCCCATGTCTGGGCCCGCTGTCTGGGGACACAAATGAAAAAGTTAACATGCATCACAGCACATCAGCACCTGTGGCAATATAATACCACAAGCATTAGAAATCGTCCAAAAAGGACAACCATTAGCGTGTTTTTTTTAAATGATGAAATTTGTAAGGATAACTTTTGTAGCTCTAATGATACTTTGCCCCTATGCAAGGGATGGAGTCGGGTCCAGTTTTACAGAAGGAGGAGATGCTGGGGCTAGATTCATGGTACACAGAACTATCCCTATCATGGGTATTTGAAGGGCTCACCAGAGACTACACCCACTTGCATGATGACTTGTGATTCTAGTTACGTGATGCTGCTCCTAGTGTTCTAAGGAGCTTTTGGCTTTTAACATGGCAAGATCCTTAGTACTGATATATCGATTAAATGATATCCAGATGAAAGCTTGTCACCTGATATGACTTCTCCCAAGCTGGACAACCGTAATGCAAATACTTTGCAGCAATAAAAAGGGGGACACAAATCTGGAAGCATGTCAAAAAGGACTTGATTGGAACATTAATAAAAAGAACTGGTTGCACTGAGGGTAAGGTTAAACTTGTACAGAATTCCAAGGATCTGAATGTTTGCAAAGTGCAGAGATGGTGGGAGGTTGCTAATTTAAATTACATTTTGTTTAAAAAAAAACCAAATAAATGAGTTTTGCTTTACATTGTCACATAACTTGAAATATTCAGCCTGAGTGAACAGCACATTGCCCCATTGAGATTAATTAAAACAGCAGCCTTGCCTATTGCATTGCTAATGGGTGACTTAAATGTTTTATGCAGAAAAACTTGGGACGATTAAGCTAATATTTGCTTAAAGCTATGGGTTAATGAATGAGAACTTCTTGCTAAACTACACCCCTCCCACATGTATGTGTGGACTTGAGATTATATATGGATCTTTCAGCAGACGAGGATTATATTCATTGCCAGAATTTTTCACATTTCAAGAGGTGGTTTGCTAGTAGTAGTAGTAGTAGTATACCGCCCTATACCTGTAGGTTTCAGGGTGGTTCACCAAGTTACAATATAAAAACACAAAATACATAATAAAAATAATTAAAACAATTAACAATACTAATTATAAAAACTAATAAAAAGTAGACTCCTCGACAAAAGCCGCTAAACAATCCCCCAGCCCACAAATACAAAAATCCAAATTACCATATAACATTTAAAAACAATTTAAAGCAACATCACCACCCAAATAAAACAACCCCCAGCCAAGTTAACCCCCCATTAAAACAATGATTTTAGCACAAGGGGGCTGGCCCATGCCCTCACTCTACCCCCGAAGTGTCCCACACACACACACACACCTCCAGTGTCTCTAAGTACACTGACTCCATCTTCATGTGTTTATTACAAAGGGTCTTAAAGGGGTTTGCAGGCATGTTTGCCAGAACAGTCTATCAAGTTCCTTGTGATCAGGAACTCTGGGAAGCCAGGGCTCCCAATCACATAGGAACATAGGAAGCTGCCTTATACTGAGTCAGTCAGTCAGTCAAATTTATTGCTTATAGCCAAAGGCTGCTGCAATGTATACAATATCATTCAACAGAATATATACTAATTTGATACAAAAACTTAGAAACATTTATATTGTCAAAACATGACCTAATCTGCACAAAGCTATAGAAACTCCTTAATATACAAACTGAAACATTAGACAATAAAATTTATAAGCTAAAATCACCACGGGGCCACTAATATATTGAAAGTCATGTTAAATAACAATTATCTACAAAGTTTAGTGAGAAAAATACAGCTTGGTGTAGATGGGGGTCAAATAAATTCATCTCCTTTACAGTTGATAGCTACCTCAGCTATATAATTTTTTCTAATTTTCCTGGTGGAAGTTGCAAGAAGCGCTACACGCCAGGTCCCATACTTATCAATGTCTGCAAGGAGATATAGAATCATGTCAGAAGGATTCTGGTCAGGGGACCTTATCATTACAGGTGTCAAAAAACGTTCTCTTGCTTCATTATATAAGGGGCAGCGCGAGACATAATACGTAAGGTCCTCTAATTCAGGGCATCCCCTAAGACAAACACGTTCAATTACTGGTATGCCTCCGTCTCCCATCTCTATAAGCAGAGTTTATTGTATTTAATCATAACTCTGTAAAAGCTTTCCGGAGTTGTACAAATACTGAGTCAGTATTGCCTACACTGACCGGAAGTGGCTCTCCAGGGTTTCAAAAATGGGACATTACCAGTCCTACCTGGCGATGCCAGGGAATAAACCTGGGACCTGATCTTCCAGATCCTAGTCTGCTACTCTAATCACTACACTGTATTTGCTTTCATACACATTTGCATTTTGTGTGCATCTTATTCCAACCGAGAAAATTCTGTAGTGCCAGTTATAGGTAGAATACAGGCATTCTGCATCCTGCGCTCATCTTTCTTTCCCACACTCTGTGCGTCCCACAAGCTCGTTAATCCTTTTATAACAGGGCTGATGTAAATGTGAAAACCACCTACATCCCTTCAAACAGAACAGTACTCTTTGTCAAGTCTCATAACTTAGAATATTGCAGCAACACCTTGTCTCAGCACAAAGCAACAGTCAAAAAAAAAAAAATTCCCGCAGCTGGTGGTCCCCAAATGGCAAAGGTGAACAATACAATGTACAGCCTGCGTGGGCTCTGCAACAGTCTTTGGACTCAGATTTCAAAACATATGGGGCTAATTTCAAAGCTGTGGTCAATCCCTAAATCAATAAGAAAAGAATGAATCATTTTAAATGATGCCTTTAAGCAGCACAATGTAAGAAGCCATCAAACTACCCCCAGGTTCTGTTGCTGAGGTAAGAGGAAGACTCATGGTGGGCCAATAAAACCTGAAAGTAACATTCCTTTAGGTCAAATGGGCTCTCCTTCTGGTTCAGTTGACGTCTTTCTCTAGGTGCAGTCAAAAGCCTTTTAAAAAGGCCTAAAACCCACTGAGTTTTTATTAAGGACAGCCTATCAACAAGGAAATTATCCTCCATTTTTGTAGAAATTTTGGCCCTTCAGCTGTTATGGAACTACAACTCCCATCATCCCTGACTACAGATCCTGGCTGGAGCTGATGGGAGTTGGAGTTCAACAACATCTGCAGTGCCACTGCCCCTCCTGTAGAAGCATTTCTGTATCACAAGGTATACATTTATGTGTATCTTGTTCCAGGCTTTGTCTCCACTGGGGCTGTGGAGTACTATACCCTTGAAGCACATTTGAAGCACATTTCCTCCCTCCTTCAAAGAATTCTAGTTGTTGTAGTTTGTCAAGGATTACTGAGAATTGTAACTCTGTAAGGAGTTGAATTCTTCGAGCAGGGAACTGTGTTTCAATGTGCTTTAAAGACATAAAGCAAATAAAGCCTAACACTATGAAGATGTAAGGAGCATAAATATATGTTTTTGTTATTCTGAATCAGAGCCCTGTGTCCTACATGGAATGCTATTGTGAAATGTTGGTATGCCACACGCTGTTTTGATTTTTAATTGGAAGCTTATTTTTAAAGCAGATCCCAACATTTCCACTGCATCTTTCAATATTAGACTCACTACTTTTAATGTTAAACTCATTACACCTTTAAATGTTAAACTCATTGTTGGCATCGACAAAAACAAACCCAGCTCTCCATCTGCATGTGGTCCATTTGGAACCATTTCAGGATGAGGAGAATGGTAATTTGGATATAATCCATTATATCTTCTTTCAACCCTGATATCATCCTTTCACTTTTGGGTCACAATACAGAGGCACAATAACAAGGAGAAATGTACAAAAGAAACATCTGTACATGCATGTCAAGCCACCCTTTGAACATGGAAAATGTTGTGGTACCAGTGCCAACCTGAATAACTGCCCTGAAAAAATAAAATAAAGTAACAGCAGCAAATCAAAACCAAAAGAAGACCCAGAAGTTGGAAATCTTTTCCAGAATAAAATGAATTCAGCCTGCAACATGAAAAGTTGTGCAAGACATTTGATTTTGATTTTTTTTTAAGGAGCATAGTTATGGGAAGTAATTTGGGAGGGGGGTGCAAATAATGTCTGATATGAGTATACAGAAATGGGGACAGTAAATAGAATCACAGAATCATAGAATTGTAGAGCTGGAAGGGAACCTAAGGATCCTCTAGTCCAACCACCTGCAATGTAGGAATAGGCAGTTGTCTCATATGGGGATTGAACCTGTATCCTTGGTATATCAGCACCATACTCTAACCAACTGAACTATAATAATCCAGGATGGTTCAGTCACAGTTGTGGGTTGCGGTATAATTGCATAACTTAATTCTATGTAATTGCACAAACCAGCCCCAAACTTCTCCCCATGGTATTTACTTATAATGAAGTAAGGAAAGTCTAAAGATGGAGTGATGAAAATTCCACTGAGGGCATAGCTCATTGGTGGTAGACCAAATGGCTTTGTGCGCAGACTGTCCCAAGTTCAATCCTTGGCATCTCCAGTTACATGGTCAGGTAGCAGGTGACGGGAGAGAGCTCTGCCAGGGATCTGGGTGATACCAGTAAGAGTAGACAATACTGGGATTGACAGGCAAATAATCTGACCAAGTATAAAGCAGCTTCCTTTGTGGATATAATCCAGATGTGTGCAATCATTGGTAGAAATTTAAAAAGGGGAACAGTATTCAAGAACAAACAATCAGATGGTTGTTTTCAGCACAGAACCAAATGCTGTGAACTAGCACTGCCCACCAACTACAGGAAAGCTAAATTACAGCACAGACATACCCCAAGTGGCACTAATTGCAAACATGTTTCTAAATAGCTCTGTAGTGCTTCTGCCAATAGCTAAGCCATTTCCTTTTGTTACACTTGTTCCTCTAATATTAAATATTTTCATGGAATAAAGGGATTCCGTGTCTTGGTAACAAGCTACAAGCACGATATCCATAACTAATCTCCATATAAAACCCTAAATAAATAACTATTTCCAAAAGAGAAGACTATGTGGACTGAAAACTTTGTGCATTTTAAAGGATGAGTCAAAGCAAGAATTCAGCACAGAGTTATATCTCCTTGTGATATATAGTTATATCTCCTTGCATGATTGAAATGTGAGTTAACGTAAAGCATCTGTTGTCCTAGAGATTTCTGAGTACTGTATTATTCTATCTTCGGTGATGGCGAGGCATTCTTAGTATCAGGAAAAGTATAGAGTTGAGCCAGTGGGAAGGATTGCTGACTCTGATTTCTATAAACAATAGAGGGAACATGAATTGCTGCAGGCTCTGGTTTCTTTTCTGTCCTTTCATGCTACTCTACAGCTTTTCTCAAATAAATACACTGCCCGCTGCAGAAGAACAGCCAGTTGGCAGTGCTATTTTGAAACCTATCCACCGACTACCTTGTAATCATTTCAATCCAGCTGGAAAGATGGCTATTTCCTTTGGCTACTTCTGAAACGTGACCACTCATACAGCCCTTTGGGGCTCGTCTTGGAAGGCTCGAGCTGTGTCCCACTCTCTGAGGTTCTCCTAGGAGGCGCAGCCCATAATTTGTTGAGCTAACTGGACCCCAGCAGGAGTTCGGAGTGGTACTGCCAACTGAAAGCTAATTAGGGGTAGCTGAGACTGGCAAATAACTTGACCCAAAGCCAGCACAGAGAGCTCTCGCAAAATAAAAGAATCTGAAATGAAGTACTGTAGACTGACTTGGTAATCCCCCAGTCTACAAACATCTGAGATTTCTTGTTTCCTCCACACTGTATTCTGTTCTTAACTACCACTTGCTCATTTGCTTGAGATCAGAGGTGGGGAATCTACCATCCAAATGTTGCTAGGCAACAGCTTCCATCATCCTTGAGCACTGACCATGCTAGCTGGAGCTGATGGGAACTGGAGTCCAACAGTGAAGAGCCACAGGTTCCCCACCCCTGCTTTAGCTCAATGACTGTAAGAGATGACTTTCTTCTTCTTGCACCCTCTGAGGTTATCTACTTACCTACAGGGCTCATTCCCATGTGTAGGTCAATGTGTGGTATATGGAGATTGCTGCACTAGTCCGTAAAAGAAGCAAGTCCTAATGATTAGACTGAGTAGCCAGCTGGCTTTAGGGCTACTTCCTTTACTAGGTGATGAGCTGTTGACTTATTCTTACAGAGACTACCAGCCTCTGCAAGGGCAGATGACTTGGTAGGTTGGTCCACCATTGGAGGCCAATACAATAATACAAGGTCATAGATAGATAGATAGATAGGTAGGTAGGTAGATAGATATACATAGATGAAAGATGATAGAGAGAAAGAGAGAGAGAGATGAATGATGAATGATGAATGATGATAGATAGATAGATAGATAGATAGATATAGATAGATAGATAGATAGATATAGATAGATAGATATAGATAGATAGATAGATAGATAGATAGATAGATGATAGATAGATGATAGATGATAGATGATAGATAGATAGATAGATAGATGATAGATAGATAGATAGATAGATAGATAGATAGATAGATAGATAGATATTGAGCTTCTATTCAGCTGCTTCCAAGCTTCTTCCCATCTCTTTCAACATGAGCTTTAAAATGCCTACCTTGTATATTTCACCTCTTTCTACCATGAACAGCTGTTGAGGCAGCATTTATGTACTGCATTTCAGGTGTTCACTTAGTTTCACTTAGTAATCTGTGCTGATCTCACTAGGCCCCGCTGGCCAAAAAACAGACAGCTCACAGAGAATATACGGGGAATTTCAACTCAGTGCAGTTAAAGTGGTTTAAATAACAAACATTCATCTGCTAGGCAGGAAAAGCATGGTCAGAAATTACTTGGGACGCAATCAATACTAACAATGAAATATAGCAACTGCCTTCCCACCATGGCTTTGAAGGGTGTGTGCTTGATTCCCTGTTGGTAGCATTTAAAATATTTCAGTGATGAAGTTACTTTACATCTGCAGCATATCACATTAAATTTGCGTTAATGTTAACATATCGGCTATCATTTTAAATTACTGCCAAAATATACGTTGCATTTGAGTGGATGGACTTACAAACAAGTCAAGGCAAACAAGACTTTTTAAAAAATTCATTAGAAATATTAACAGTCAAGGTCAACAAACAAGGCTTTTTGTTCTATTAAAAAACACCAGTTTTTTCTCTCCTGACAGCTATATCTTTGGCAAATCTCTTCTTTAAGACAGAAGCTTTCCATGTTTGGTCTCGGTCTGGGAAGTTGCTTTGCCAAGTATGACATCTTCAAAGTAACCAGTACACAGAATTATGGAAATGAGGTTATGATTCCAAGCACGCTTATTTGTAAGTTACTACCATTGAACATAAGTCACAGTGCCAAAATAACAGGCCAATCCCCCCACCACCACATGTGTTTCAGAGAGAAATGGTGTGTGCATGTGCATGTAAATGTGTTGAGTCAGTCAACACATGGTGCTAGAAATGCAAGCAAGAAAAACAAAGCCATTTGTCTTCATCCTCCCTTTCCAATCCCCTGTTCTATCATAGAGAAGAAAAAGAATTCATATACATGACAAGTCCCATTAATATTCTTGATTGATTTATTGAATTTATATACTGCCCTTCATCTAAAAATCACAATGCAAACAGTTGTTGGTGTTGTTTAATTTGTTAGTTGCTTTATCTGGCTCAGGACAACCCAAGGCAACTTACAAACAGTTTAGAATCTAAGGAGTATCTGACTCAAGGTGAAATCCCTGTACAGTATATCACTTAATAATCAGTGTTTCTCCAGCAGTTGTTGGACTACAACTCCCATCACCCCTAGCTAGCAGGACCAGTGGTCAGGGATAATGGAAGTTGTAGTCCAACAACCACTGTAGACTAGATTATCCATTCAGAGTGACGGGGGTACGTTAGCAGACCAGCAGCCATCTTCATAAAACCAACTTCTGCTGTGAGTGTGCCAGTGAACATATTGCTCACCATTTCAGTGGCACACTTCAAATGTCAGCACTGGAGCTGAAATTTATCATGTGATAGGATAGGAAAAAGACCCTTACAACTTTCCACTTGTTCTCAACACATTTGTTTGCTTTTCCAGACCATTTCTGGCTCGTTTTCTTTTAATAGCGCTCTCTCTCTCTCTCTCTCTCTCTCTCTCTCTCTATATATATATATATATATATATATTTCCATCAATTGAACTCTGAAAACCTGAGTTTATCTTCAAAATACAAGAAAATATGTATTTTCTTTCTTTTCTGCTAAATAATTGCTTCCATATTTTTGGCTCCCTCTGGATGCAATGTCAAATTGTTATGATTATTAGCTGCTGAAAATAAGGAAAGTTTCTTTCCATTAAGCTTCCATGCGGATCCCACCAAATTAGAATAACTTCCTTTTTAATTAATATGTACCATTTAACCACTTCATTCAATGAATGTATTTAAAAACAAACGCACACAGACACGAGATAAGCAATGCTACAAACGACATCTGCTGAGCTTCCAAACACAGTTCTCACAAGAAAATCCGGCATGAATCTAAAAAACATACAAGTGAGAAACTGTCCCAAGAGATGTCAACATAAAGTAGCTGCTACCCCCATGATTCAAATTTTCGTTGTACGTGGAGTGGAAGAAAGTGTTATACGACTGAAACCACAGCTCAAATCCTATCAAAGTGCTACTATTGTTCCGCTGTCTCAGGAGAAAATAATTTCCTGGAACAGAGACTGAACACTGCATCGAGTTATGTAAATAGAACTTCCTGATCTTCAATATTTTTCTGCTTCAGTTTCATCTGTGTCTTTTATTAACATATATATCTTCCATCACTTTTCATAGCTGGAAGAGGCAATAGATGTAGCCCATGGGCCAAATCCAGGCCCAAGGCACTTCTGTGTATTCAACAGGAGTGCTTTATAATCCAGGGAATCCCAGCTTCAGTTTTTTAAAGTATGTTTCGATTCCTGCTCTGTGTGTATCTAAGATGACTCCCAAATGAAGCTCTGAAACAATTTGAAGCAGTTTGGACCTTTGCCACCAAGAATCAACCAGTGCCATCCATTCGTTACCCTTTCCTCTCTGTGCTGACATTTATTTCTTTTTAACCAGAAGCAATGGCAATGTAATGTCAACATACCCTTCAACATTTCTCCAATGAAAATAGGGACGCCCCCATTACATAATGATAATTTTACTATTTATACCCCCCAAATCTTACTGGGTTGCTCCAGCCACTCTGGGCAGCTTCCAACATATATAAAAACATAATAAAACATTTTAAAAAATTAAAAAAAACAACCATCCCTATACAGGATTGCCTTTAATATGGCTCAGGGGTCAGATGACTCCATACCCTCCAACATTTCTCCAATGAAAATAGGGATGTCCTAAGGAAAAGCAGGACGTCCCTGGAAAATAAGGACACATGGAGGGTCCATGCATGTGCAGCATGTTAAAATGACTGCCACAAGGAAAACAAACATGTACATAGAAGGGCCAGGAGCTGGAAACAAGCAGTGAGGGAAACAGCTATAGCAGCTGGCACCAAATCTGTGCTAAATCCTTTTCTAAATGTCCATACCTTCTATATACAACTTCATATATGGCCCCTATAATTTTGTAATAGTTTGGGCAAAGATTTAAAAAATCAGAAGAAACTGGAAGGCAAATATATAATTTTTCAACACCCATAATTTCCATTCTGGTCCATACCTCCAGGGCAGAAAACATGTGTTTTATGTAAAGGTTGGTAGTTTTGATCCCTTGCATATCCAGTTAAGGCTGATGTGGGTACCCTTTGGCTGCAAGCAGTGTCTGGGCGAAAATCGGCAAAATGTCCAGGAAAATCCGGAGGTATGGCAGCCGGTGCCGGCAGTGTTGATTTTGCCAATTTTCCTCAGAAAAAGCTCAAAAACCTCCAACTTCTTTGCAACGTTGCAAAAAAAAAAGGTTTGGTAAAAACAAAATGCTCAACAACTTTTCTGTCCCGATTTTCACTTTTTTAAATATGGCAACCCTATAGATGTTCTTCAATTGTAACTTTCATCAGCTCTAGCAAGCATGGCCAAAGGCCAGAGGTAGTGGGAGTTGTAGTTCAACAATCTGGAGAGTCACAGCTTCCCCACAACTGAGTGAATGTTTAAATGAATAAATGTCTGTGCAATGGGGGGGGGGAGAGACTGGGGGTTGGGTGAGAGAAATAAGACATTCAAATTTTTGTTTAAAGCTGGGGGGGAAAGGCCATGATAAGTCTTGTAGATGCCCTTCAGTTTTACACCGACAAAAATAAAGATTTTTCACTAAATTTCATAAAAACTGATATTTGAACGCAACTTTTTGCTTCCAGGAATTCTGGTGAAAACTATAGTGAATTATGATTTGATAAATCTGTAACACTTAAAAGAGGACGCAATCACCATGGTTGCACTTAACATAATCAACTGGCATTGATTTTCACAATATCTGCATTTCCATGTGATCTTTGGATGAAGGGGAGTATAGAATAGTTAGTTAGTAAATTAAATAATAATAATAGTAGTAGTGGTGGTAGTAGTAGTAGTAGCCAAAACCACCTCCTGCAAAAATCTATTATATCAAATGCAGACAATAGGTATGCATGGATGAAAATGATATGTTCTTAGTTAGAAGACTCTAAAATTCACAGTACAGTGTGGCCTACAGTGAAACTACTGAAGCAATGCAAGTGCAACTAGCATCTGCCAAAATCTAAAGCAGCCTATAAATTGCCACCAACATCCACTGCCTGGGCCCCCAAAATGAAACTGAAAATGAAATCATAATGCAGATTTCACTCTTGACTAGCATTAGCTCCTGCCCTCAGATTGACTGCATTTCTGATGTAGCCCTTGGAGCACAAGATGTTTTACATTCTGAGTCATATCCCCAACTGGCACAATAAAAAATTAGGTCAGTGTAGCAACACTTATTAGCATATAAAGGAAAAACATACTAGGGGGATTCTTGAATGCATAAATGCACATCTCCTTTGATGCAGAGAGAAAACCTTGGCTGTCGTCTCCACTATAGTCTCTCTCTCTCTCTCTCTCTCTCTCTCTCTCTCTCTAGCTGCCAACTGAGACTCCTTCAGCAGTGTGTACCACTAATCACAGCAGGAGAAAAAGAGGCCACCTAACCGCTTAGATGGCAGCATGATAGCACAGGAATAGTGAGATGATTTATGACAAAGGGTTTGCTTCTCACTTGTTCGCTTGCCTGTAGGTACGGAACCACAGTCACAGAGAAGCATAAAAACAAAGATGGAAACAAATGAGAGGAAAGCAGGGGAGGAATAAACTGACCATATATACTGAAATTTTATGGAAAAACAATTTCCTCTACGGGACAATAGTGAACCCCAGGTTGTACTGTGGCCAGATTTTTTTCCAAGCCATTGTTCCAAAAAAAAAAAGTCTCCGTACTGCTCTTGCATTCACAGAAAACACGTTACATTTTCTCCTCAGCTAATCAATTTCCTCTGTGGGTATGTAGTTTTTATTATGCATGATTGCCATCTTTGCTCACTTTATGATGCATCATGTTTGGGGGGGAAATTGTTCCCCAACTCATGGTTTGTTTGTGACGTACTATGTTCCCTACATGTGTTATTTCCACTTGGAAAGTAAGCCATCCACCAGAAAAGATGTCTAAGTGATCACCCTCATTTGCTTTTGGAGGGACAGAAATAATTCCAATGGCGCCTTGCAGGGGTGGCAGCTTGAGAAATGTCAGAACAGTCTCATTGCTTTCTAAGAGGAAACTAACAGAAAAGGATAAAATGGAGAGGAAGTCAGTATGGTTTTCCATTGTCCCCAAATGTTTGTTTTTCTCCTGCACGGTGCATTTTTAAATTCACAGCTTAAATCTGTGGTCACAGATGTAGTCACACACAAGGGCATGCACCAAGAATGAATGAATTTTCATCATATCTTATCTGCATAATAATGTTAATCATGTTATGCTTAGGGCTGCCATACGTTTAGGGTTTGTCTAAAAATAGAAAGCTCAACAACTTTCGGGGTGTCCTGGTTTTCACTTTTTAAAATATGGCAACCGTAGTTATGCTAGTGTACTTTTGCCAGTTCTGTTCTGGCCATAAGGTTTGTACAATTCTGCATAATCAAACAATAACGTTTGTACAATTCTGCATAATCAAACAATAAATGTAAAATCTCAGTGACAGCTAGAAAAACAGCAGGTTTCTTCCCCTGTTGCAGAGGTGGGGAATATCCAGCCTCTGGGCTGGGTGTGGCCCTCCATGCCTCTCTGCCTGGCCCTTGGGACTTTCCAGGCCAGATCCCCTCCCTGATCTTACTGGTTCAGCTGGAATGCTTCCTAGGTCCAGGAGGCTGCAAATGGGACCACAGTTCTCAGTTAAAGTTTACTTGAATGTTGCAGTCTTCTCCAGTTTATGCCAGGGCTAGTTTAGCCTATGACGGTATGTCGGTCCTAAGAAATAGGGCACACCTATTGGATTTGGGGGCATACCAGTTTTTGTAATGAGCAGGTCCAAAGGAGGACAGATCTCGATCAAATTTCAGGCAAATACAGCTTTGTCTTAGCGCTTCATGACAAGCTGTACCTGACAAAATCCCTTTTTCTGCACAACTTAGCATTTCTTTGAAGGGAATAAAGCAAATAAAAATTCATTTAATCAAAAGTTGAAGTTCAGATACTTTTTTATAAAATGATCGCAGAAACACAGAGCCTAGCAAAGCTTTCACAGAAAGAATCACCTCAGCTTAGTGGTAGAAACATGTTTTGCAGACAGAAGGTCTCAAATTTAGTCCCCAGCATCTGGGGGGTCACACAGGTGCTGACAGTGATGAAAATTGGTAATTTTAGAGTCTGGATTTGGTGGGCTTATGTTTGAATGGTGATGTGAATTTCTTCAGTAGCTTCAAAATGTGGCAAGCCAGTCCAACTGCATTTGGGGGCCCTCTGATGAATGGGGCCCTGTACCTTTGCCACCAAATCCTACCCCAGTGGCAGACCATGGGGTCTGATATTTCAGTGGCATCCTGTGCAATGTCAAAATGTGGCGCCTCCATGTCTCCATGCCGACCAAGACCAAACCAGTTGCGGTCCCATAAATTTACCTCTGCCTACCCTAACAATACCGCTGACAAAGATCTCTGCCTAAAATGTTGGGAATCTGCTCCTAATCAGGGTAGTCAGCACAGAACTAGATGGAGTTGGTATAAGGATCGCTGCTAAGCACCATTCTCATAGTCCCTAACTTGAAACAAATAGTTCCTGTCTTCAGACCAGCTTCCAAACCGACCTCACTCTATATCTTTATTCCATTCTGCTTTGTTGGCACGGTCATTTCTATTTAAACTAGGTCAGAATACAAGATCAAGCCCTTCACGGGCAAATACAACCGTAGGATCAGCAAAACTAAGACAAAAGTAGATGTATAGGATAGCATGACATGAGGAACTAAGACTGTCACATTACAGTACTGGAAATGAACTAGCAATAAGTTTTAACTGATACAATATGCTGCACTTACTCTGTTTTCCAACATTTAACTCCAAGGGTCGGGATTTATTAAGGCTATGGCGCCTTCCATACTAGCAAAGTTGGGAGCAAGTGGAAAGTTACAAATACGTTGCTGCAAATTTGTTGCAAGCTTGAGCTGCTTGAGTGGTGTATTTTTAGTAATAATGATGAAGGAAGAACCGGCAGAGAGAGGAATATGGTTTTCACTTAGCCACACAGAATACTTCCAGCAAGCAAGAAATGGATATGGAATACTGTTCAGAATCCACAGCTGGCCACAGGTGCCCTTTTCCCCCAAAGAGAGACAATCTAGGTTCGTTGAGTGTTAAGCCACATGCGGTAACATTATAGGGCCTGGCAACAGGGGTGGAAAATGGTCAACTCAGCACTTGTCATAAAAAGTACATTTGTACAAAACAACATTTTCTTATTCCTGGATCCTTCCATATATGGGGCTGCGTCCTCTTGTAAACTATTCCAATCTTATGGCAGATTTATTTTCACCATATATGAATACATGCAAAGAAGTAATAGATTTGCACATTGATCTCTTTAGCAAATTAAACTGAGTAAAATCAATGTCCAGAAGTGTCCCCAACATTCATTACAGATCCTGTCATAAAAGGTAAAGGTAAAGGACCCCTGACAGTCAAATCCAGTCGCAGACGACTCTGGGGTTGCAGCGCTCATCTCACTTTACAGGCCAAGGGAGCCAGCGTTTGCCCGCAGACAGTTTTTCTGGGTCATGTGGCCAACATGACTAAGCCGCTTTGGGCGCAACAGAACGCCGAAACCAGAGCAGCGCACAGAAACACCATTTACCTTTCCGCCTATTTATCTACTTGCACTTTTTTGGTGTGCTTTCAAACTGCTAGGTTGGCAGGAGCTGGGACCGAGCAATGGGAGCTCACCCAGTCGTGGAAATTCAAACCAGCAACCTTCTGATTGGCAAGCCCAAGAGGCTCAGTGGTTTAGACCACAGTGCCACCCGCATCCAGATCCCACCATACCAGACTTATTATTTATATATATATATATACATACATATATATACATACATATATATATATATATATATATATATATATATATATATATATATATATACCGGTATAGCACAACCATCTGAGGTAGAGGTTCACCACCATGTGATTTCTCTCTGTCCCCCTGAGTAATTTACATTGTACGTGATTGTGTTTGCACTGGACCATATATCAGAATATTCTAGAAAACAAATTTCTTAATTTGTTCTTAACGTAACATGAGTGTATGTTACAGGTAGGTAGCCATGCTGGTCTGCCGTAGTCGAAACAAAATATAAAAAATCCTTCCAGTAGTACCTTAGAGACCAACTAAGTTTGTTATTGGTATGAGCTTTCTTCAGATACTTCTGAAGAAGTGTGCATGCACACGAAAGCTCATACCAATAACAAACTTAGTTGGTCTCTAAGGTGCTACTGGAAGGAATTTTTTTACTGAATGTATGTGTTTGTGTATCCTCACCCCTGGCTCTTGTAAGGCCTGTCCTGCACACTGTGAACCTCAAAACATTTACTCAGAAATAAGGTCAACTGTGTTGAATGGAACTCACTGCCAAACAAGTACACATAGAATTCTAGTGTTAGGGTAGAATTAAGTTAAATCCAGACTTAGGGTAACACCACTGAAATTAATGGGACTTAATTATAGCATTATTATATGCTATAATCCTACCCTTTTTACCTGGGATTAAGGCCAGGCATAGGCAACCTTGGCCCTCCAGATGTTTTGGAACTACAACTCCCATGATCCCTAGCTAACAGGGTCAGTGGTCAGGGATCATGGGAGTTGTAGTTCCAAAACATCTGGAGAGCCAAAGTTGCCTGTGCCTGATTAAGGCTCACTGAATTCAATAGGACTTCTGAGTAGACATGTTTAGGATTGTTCTCTTAGTAACTTATGTCTCACTGATTTCAATAGTTATAAGAATGCTATAAGAATGACTAATTCCACATTCACATCCTATATTGAAAGCATTCTTTTGCCACTTTAATAGTTATGGCTCCCCCCCTCAAAAAGAATCTGGCAACTGTAGTTTAAGAGTGCTGGGAGCCATAGTTCTGTGAGCGGCTCCTAATTCTTAGCACCCTTATCAAGCACGGCTCCCAAGATTCTGAAAGTCATAACTAATAAAGTGTTATAAGAATATTTTAAATGTATAGTGTCAATATGACCTAAGTCCATATTCAATCCCAGGTAAAGCTTTCATGCGTAAGCTGCTTTTCTATGCAATATGGCAAACACAAGTTCATATCTCTGGCAAAGGTGATATCTTGAAAACGGATAAGCCCTGGGCAAAAGAAGGGTTAAGCACACCTCCCTCCCACCTGACACTTCTCCTTTTCAAACAACCTCCTCCCCTGCTGCTTTGCAGCTGTTTGGCAGAACCTTTGGTTCCCAGACCTGCACTTCAGCTGAACGCCTTGTTGCACCCTCTGTTGGGTTTTATCTCTTAAGATCCTTAGGAAGAAATATCTGAAATGCATGGCGGTAATTGCACTCTGCAAGTTGGACTCCCTGAAATAAAGAAAAACCCTCTCCAAAAAAAGAAAAGAAAAGAAAAGCCCTCTCACATCCAAATTTCTGGGCCAGATAGATTTGAGATGGAAAGAAGCCCAGATTTCTTACTGTGCTCGCAGACTAAATTGCACCAAATTATTTCATGCTTCACTACTGCTGCATATTATCTGATGTCCTGTGAGTGCTGGCCTATTATGCAGCACTGTGAACCCTGGTCTACCACGCTGAGCTTTCTTTGGGGCAGCATTCCAAGAACTGCAGAACAGGTTGGATAATTTATACTTCACTGCCAGAGGGGGAAATGGCACTGGGAGATGCTTGTGCGCCAACTCCAGCTGGGCTCACACCTCTTAAACACTCTGAAAAGGGAATATCGTTTCAAAGTGTCTTGCTGGAGGTTTTTTTTTTGCTTTTTGTTTTTAATAGGGCACAGCCACCTCCTTCGTGAACATGGATCATTTCTAGCCCTTCACAGTGGGTCCTTTGGAATGGTGAACAAATCAGTTCTTGAGATCACATAACCCACACAGCTGTCTCTGCTTAACCGGTGGGCTGGTATGACCATATCCTGAGCATGGACCCGGTTCAGAGGCTACCTCCCTCCCAGGACTTCAGCTGCCAGAAATTCATTGGGGGTTTTTAGGAGGTCAGAGGGCTACTCATATTCCCTCTTCTGGGCCAAGCAGCTACAGACAGACAGGACTGATATACAGGCTTGATTTACATGCAAATTCACTCTGACATCTACTCAAGTTTCACAAGCCTGATGCAGCAAACAGCAGTCCGTTCAGGGCATCTTAGTGCTGGGAGCTTGCCGAGGCTTGGAAAGCCAGTCAGCCTATCCATGACAACCTCACAACACAACAGGCACTGGTAAGAGAAGTGCACATGCTCATTAGTTACAATAAAATTTAGCATTTATATACCACTTTGAAGTGCTCACTGGGCATCACGTCAGTTGTGTTGCTGTAATCACTTGTAATTAAATGCTGCAATCCATGGTATTATTCCTATATTTCAGATGCAGAGTAGGGGAATGGAGGAAGGTGGGACAGTGCCTACAGTGAGTGTGGGCCAAATATAAATCAGGGTTTATTGGTAGATCACTGGGTGATTTTTAGTAGATTGTTTGGGGGGATTTCTGAAACAGAATTATCTGACGCCTCCACCTGAGGGTTTAATCTGACCTCCCCTCCCAAGCGATTTTTTCAGACCTCACAAGACTTAACTGATTTTAACAGCATCACCAAAACTATCTATCTATCTACACAGAGAGAGAGAGGGGTGGGGAGGGAGAGAGAGACCACTGGACAGGTCAAAGAGGTTTAAACCTATCTGCCCAACTCAGTGCCCTAATGGGAATGCAAACTATCTCATTCCCAGTCATCGGACTATTCATCTGATGGGCAGGGAGAGGGCCATAACCTACCATCTCAGCTGACCTTCAATGATCAGCAGAAGTTAGGTCTGTGTATCTCATGTGTGTGGCATTTGTGCACAAAATAATAAAGTGGGACATGCAACATAATGTTGCTGTGTGCTGTGTTCCTGTTTACTGTTCCAGTTAGTCAGGTATACTCTGGGTTCAAGGTTCTTGTGCTGCTATACAGAGCACTGAACAATTCCATATCTGCCTTAAGGACTGCCTGAGCCCTGGTGCCCCAGCTCAGACATTGAGATCAGAGAGGATGGAGCGGAGTATGAATGTTCAATTAACAGGTTGTCTAGAAGCCACTGCAGTGACAGATAAGGAAGAGAGAGACAGAAGTGAGGGGTTCTGTGATACACTAACACTTGAATTTATCCACAAAATCTTTTGTTTGCATCTCTATGCATAGTCTTTTCTCTGTTTAATTGTTTCATGCCAAAACATCTGCATTCTCCCTCCTTCTTAATCCATTTGCATTAAATCATTTCCTCTAAACTCATCCTGTGACATCAACCAAATCTCTACTTTACATAGACATGGGTCTCCATGGTCTTATCTTAAGGGGAAATTGATTACATTTCACAAACTGCAAAATAGCAGGAACCAACTGAAATTTGAAAGAGCATCAAAAACTAGAACCAAAATGGATTCCTGAATTCACTGTACAGAGAAAACTAACTCATCAGTGAACTAGAGCTCTTCTTTCCTCTGCAAGTGGGTTTTCTACATGGACAACATCTTTAGAGTAGATTACTACAACACATTATACATGGGGCTGCCTCTGAAGATGGTTTGGGCCCTCTAACACACTAGCAATCAGTGCAGCACCATATTAAACAGGATGAAACCCTGCCAATTTTCCTTACGAATACAGGCACTTTTCATGAAGGTTGCCATAGCATTTGGACTAACACAGCTAGTTGGTAAGCTCTCCGAGGCCAGGCTGCTTTCTCTTTCTCCACAGCAGTTTTTTAAATTATGAAATCTTAATACTCTGTTAAATTGCTTAATAAAAAACCTAATTTATTAACTAGTGTTTTTTAAGTGTCAAGACTTTCACTGAAAGAAAAATATGAACCAGTGTTGGCTGAAGCCGGTGGAGTTTTCCATTTACTTGTATGAATAAACTAGAAATGTTGTATGCTTAACAATTTGAAAAAAGGAAATAATTTTTTAATTTAAAATGATTAATACTTACAGAACAACGTAAAGAATGGAAAAGAAATGGTTTAAGCCATGTGGTGGCTGGAAAAATTATTTTAAAAGCCTTGGCCTCAAAGCTGCTTGATGACTGAAAACTACCTTTAATTCGCTATGCTATGTAATATTAAGCATCATGTAATTTGCTTTTAGAGTGTAAGGTTTTATATTCAAACCTCCCCCACATTAAAAAAAAATTCTTTTTCAATAGTAGAGAACAAATAGGATTCAGATCAACAGAGTTTTCTGCAGATTGGGAAAAGTTGCATGCTTGTTAAATACTTAAGAGGCCACTTCTCGTGATAATCTTATCAGTTGCTAGTGCCCTTCTCAATGCACACAATGAATATTGTACTCAGACTCCTCCTGCGTTGCCATCCATATGTTAAAAGCTCACCTCCAAGCATACACAAGGTGGCTAAGCTCCCATTTTTTCAGGGGTTCCCGTTACCTATGCACATGTGCTTGTATATATGGGAGCATGTTGCAGACATGAATTTCAATTCACAAATATCAGGGAAGGTAGGTTTGTCACCATCTCCATGTTTGTATGGAAAAGAGCCCTAATGACTTCAGTCTTCAGTCAAAGGACTCATGGCTTGATTGGTGCCTTCCTTGCAACAAGACTCAACAACTAGCGAAAATAGTATAAGAACATGAACATGGCATGCTCAAATCCGCTGTATGTGTATCTTACTTTGGAAACCCATCCCAATCAAAACCTGGTTTCTTTTGCAGAACAAACATTTAGGGTACCTTCTTGCCTGGGCTGACTTTCAATGGCCATGGGAAGTTTTTGTTGTTGCTGTTGCTGTTATTTTGAGCAAATAGTTATTTGATTGTGAAGCTTCTTCAACAAAAATAATGCAGCTAGCTTTACCCAACCTCTTCCTTCAGTGGGTAACATAAAAACCAGGAGACAACAAACACATTTTTTAATTCTCTGAACATCCAAAAGATCAATACAAAAAAGTACCTCTGGACTGGATTGAGATAGTTATGATGCACATGCGCTGTTCATCAAAAATACTTTTCAGTTTAAAAAAGTCAGGTGATGCTTATGATTAAATTGCTGCTGTGGTACGAGTTTGCACTACAGTACTTAGCAATTTCCCAAAGGTCAAGTCATGATACAAAAATAGAGTAAAGAAAATGATAAGAGAATAAGTACTGCTGTGTTTTATCAGAACAAGGCTCGTTTAGTCCAGAATTCTGTCTCCAACAGTGGCCTCTGGGAAGCCTCACAAATTTGGGAAGGGGTTAGGCTTGATGCAAAGAAGTTACTCTCTTCTAGCTATAATTGTATAACACACAACAATTTAGTTATAGCATGAAAAACTTGGCTTAACCCAGCAGTGGTCCTAGGTTTTGGATAGAAAGTTCTGGTGTGTAATTATCTGATTTACTCAAACAATTGCTTTCTGGAATAGAAGTAACTGACTTATCCAACTGTGTTCTGGCATTGCCCAATGCCTCAGTCCACGATTGTTTAGAGTTGAGCCATTCTAAAGTTTAGAAGCCCTGCAGAAAATATAGTTATCATTCTCTGATGGCTTCTGACATTGCTTCATTTTCTACAAATCACAGTTGAGCTATGTATTCTGTTCAGAGTCACAGACTCCTATGTTTGGCTCTCTTTTGGATGATGCCCTAGTAAAAGCCAGGTACCAGAGCAATGCAGCTATGAATATGGTTGGTGATATTCTCTAACCCAGAACAAAAGCATCTCCTAGTGGGACAACTAGTGCTTTACCCCAACTCAGTTTACTTAGAAGTCCCACTTAATTCCTTGTTAGGGTGTAGACAGCTTTAGTGAAAGAAATCTGAATATTCAGGTGGAGCTAAAGCCCTCCAAACCTATTTCAGGACACCGAAGTACAAACCAAACAATATATACTATGGGGTCATTAAACTACAAAGCAATGATTTGTGTGCTTTGCCTTCTGAGGATGGAAAACACAGAGTTCCAGCTCATAAATGGTGTTCACATTGGGCACAAGGATGAACATGTGCACATTAAGGAACCTTTGTTAGTCGAGTCCATTAACTTCAATGGATCTAGTAGGACTAGCATTGAATACCACAATGGTGTTGGGGTGATGGCAGCTACTCTTTATTACCAAAACATTGAATTTACAAGGAAGGAACTGCTGGTGAAAGAAGACAAATCTAGTAAATAGAATACATGAGATGCTAACTCATTCCTCTTTTGAATCACCGGGTCAGTCAAGGGAAGAAATAGCTATTTGGAAATCTCTTAGACTAAGAAGCTTCGCAGTAAGTATTTCCTCACTGCATATCTTCTAGAAGCTCCACAGACTTTTAAGAACCTTGTCATATTTCCAGAACTTGTCTAAATTTCTCACTAAACTTCCCATTTAACTGAGTAATTCAAGTAGGGTTGAATTTTCATCTCTCTTATCTGGGAGTAAGAAAAGCCTGCAGTCAACAGTCCTCCTTGACTTTGAACAAATCTCTACTCAGCCTGGGATTCTACTCAATATTGTAAGAGCTCAGGGGACTGCTTATTTCACCAACCATATCACTGCATCCTATGCTTTGGTGTGAAGAGTCCTTCTCTTACATTATCCCAGTATTGAAAATTGATCCTCAGCCCCTTCTGGGGAAACTTAAAAGGAGTTTGTAATTTGGCCTTATTTTCTAAAAAGTCTTTCCAGGATTAAACTTGGCAAACATGTTCTTAGTTTTAGATACTTTTCACGTCTGTGGGTGCTTGTGTCATGCTTATACAATTGCACACAGAGAACCACTTGTATCTCATTATACTGAGTGTACCGCCATCTTAATGGAAGACATTCAACTGGATTCCATCTTATTTGTGTTTCAGGTTTGTTTGTTTATTTCAGTGCAGGTGGGAGTGGGAGGAGGCCACAGCAATAAATCAGGTCAGGCTACAGTCTTCGCCTCACCTCTCAGCATGAGAGATAAAGCAGAAACACAGAGGAGGAGGTGTGGACTTGATGAGGAATCAGAAGTATTAGAGAAGCAGAAAAGGGGAGAGAAGGTGGAGAGGAATTGTAAGAGAACATTTCATCCTGCTGGCACAATGAGCAGGGGACAAATGTGGGGACAAAGCTAAGTGGGTAGAGCCCTCTAAAGCAGCATCTGAAGAAAAATGAGAGCAGAAAGAGGATCGGGAGGGAGAAGCCCTCACACTTTGAACAAATGAGAAGACAACAAGAAAGAGAAATATTGGAGTCAGGGGTTGGGACAAAAAGTCCTAGTGGAGAACCTTTAACAGGAGACTGGAACGTAAGGAAAGTCGGTATAGGACACATGATAAAGGACAAGCCTAGGGAAGGAATCCAATGATGAGAAGTAAGTTTGCACTCTTGTAGCACTGGCCCCCCACTCAGTATACTCTGAAGCAAGCATATGCTGGCACTTGGAGGATGCTTGTGGTGGGGGGTTGATAAACACAGAGGCCTCATCCACAGTTCTGCTTGTCCCATGCCTAGAAAACATGGGTCTGAGTGCTTCCCCACTTGACCCATGTTTTCTAGGCATGGGTCCACCTCCAAGTAGTTTTGCCTCTCCCCCCCAAAAAAACCCCTCCTGTTCTTTAGTGATAAATCAAAACAAAGGAGAATCCACAGAATACCCGGTTGTCATTCGTTCCAAATCAGCACTAAATCACGGATTTTCCTGGGGTGGGGTGGGGGAAGTCAGGGAAAAATGCAAGTGTGGATAAGCCCAGAGTGAATGCAACAGGGAGTTTTAGGCTCAAGCACCAGCACACCAACAGAAGATCACAAAAAGGCTTTGCAGGGTAGAAGCCATAATGCCACAGTAGCATCTGCATGGCTGTTAGGTTGAAAATCATGTCTACTTAGAACATTGAGTTAAATGGGGCTTAGTCCCCCGTAAGTGAATAGCACCGATTTCACTGGGGTTCCACAATTATGAATTATGAATGGTCTCATTCGTCCATTGACCACAATCCAATACAGAGCTAGGCACACACTTAAGCCCCCTATGCGGTGAAGTACTGCCCACAAATTCAGTCCGGTGAAAATTAAGAATTAAGAATCATTAACTGTGCACTAAAATTGCACTTGTGTGTTTTTTAAAAAATCAAGTTGCGCAATGTACACTTTGATTGGCTTGCGCACAGTGCATGAGATCAAAAAGCTCAGAAAGCCTGTGAATGGAATTAAACTACAGGTATCTGTTCGTGTGCTCTTCTTGTAAGACAATGTAAGTCTTCCTGGCAAGGCACACCGGGTGAAGGGACTGAGAATTGTAGGTCAAGGAAAGCTTAAAAAGCCAAGGGCTCAAAAGACACAATAGATGTGCCACAATATTTATTTATTTTTAGTGCTGGGCAGGAGTACACAGTCCAGGGTTGTTGTTTTTTCAGCACTTTGGGGGATGAGGTGGCAAAAGCTTCTTCAAAGGTTGTATGAATCTGGGGTGGGGGGCACAGAGAAGTGATGGAAATCACAGTACTATAGGGTGATAGTTGGAGCTTACACTTTGATGAGCTAGCAGATGTTTCTTCCTTCCTGTTTTTAACTTTGAGAAAAGTGACCACTCCAAGCAGTTGACTGGCTGCCATTTGCAAATGAGCCAGAATGCCCCATGGAAATGATTCTGAGCAATTGAGATTAAAGCACTCTGTAACCATAGCCTAACAAGGCCACTTTATTCTATTTATTTTATTTTATTTTTAAAAGAATCTGACTTCTCGCGGTTAGGAAAGTGATGGGAAAGTGCATTGGAAATTGTGGGGTTTATCCAGTGGCTAACTTGCACACAAATCAGGATGAATGCTGGGTGAATGTGCATTGTCATTTAACTGTCTGGCAAAAAAATCTTAACGGATGCTCAGTAAAGCTTGAATATAATCTAACCTCCTTGTAAGCTTTGTGCAAGCAAATCAGGTTGAACACCCAATAAATAAGTCATCTAGAAGAGCCCCATGCTGGAAAAAAAGAAAAAGAAATGAATCATTATAACAGGGTTGTTTTCTTACATTTGAGCTACCTCATCAAATGTAAATGTACTCACCACTTGAAAATATTGCCACTTTCACCCATCCTCTGAAAGTCACCAATATTATCTCCCCATCTTCATAGGAGTTAGTAATTTTCACAAGGGTGTCTGTGTGTGTGTGTGTGCAACCCAGTCAGAGGGGTGGGGTACAAATAAAAAAATTTAAAATTATTATTATATGAAAGGGGGGTTCTGCCCAGCCCTATTTTTTATACTGCCATTCAATTATATTCTCAAGGCTATTCATACAAAAAAATAAAATAATTACAAATTAAATGCAAAAAAGGTAAAAGCCATAAAAATGTAAAAGCAGCATAAAACCATCAACATGATTAAAATGCATCTAAGGGAATTTTTGGGAAAATAAAACAGCCTTCATGTGGAACTGAAAGAACAACAAAGTAGGTATCATCCAGGTAAACCATTTTGGGGACACCTTGTGTTGTTAAATAAATATTGAAATATTTCACATACATATATATCTTCCCTATGAAGAATTATATATAACTTTCCAAGCCCTATATGTATAGCAACACAAGATGAATCAACAAAGGCTAACAACTATTGTATTTTGCCCATCATGTAAATGTTTATTTCTTTAAAGCTCTTAAATACTTAGCTTAAATTTTAAACCTTGTTATGTAATATTTGTCAGGCCAACAATATATAGAACATGACTCTTAAGTTGTTACCATGAAGATTTACAAAACATAAAACAGTTAAAATGTAAATACAAATGAAGGCTCAATGGGCAGCAAAATTATCTTAAGACATGCATATTCTGTAGAGCCAGGAAACATGTTTTTATGTTTTGTAAAATTTTGTTGTAGTGATTGCCTCAACTTTCTGGAATTTGATACTTCTGGAGTTCTATTATGTATGTAAAGACAATTGTCTTGTGGCTCTTGATAAACAGAGATTCTTAATTAGCTATATTCCTTTGTTGTCTGGTGATTATCTTTTATCTTCTCTTTGCTTGAAATTAGAAGACTAATAAGATTTAATTTTTTAAAAGACTCGAGCTTCTCCTAAAATGAAACCTCCAGTTGAAGGATTTAAATTACCAGACTGCCCTCTAGTGGTAAACCTTTTTGTTTCTTTCCACAAGAAGACAAAAAGAGTTTTCTATACTGTATACCATAACACAGGGCAACAAAAAATATTATGAACTGCTGAAAAGGCTAAATCTTTTGAAATGTGTTTTTTCTTTCATAGTTGCAGAACATAACTATTAAGGTGCTATGAAAATACACCATAGCTCAAGTTTCTAGAATGACTTAAAGTCCAAAATTAGTTGCACATAAAAATATATTTCATAGAATCAAATAATAGTAGAGTTGCAAGGGACCACGAGGGTCATCTAGTCCAACCCCCTGCAATGCAGGACCTGAGATTAAAAGTCTCATGTTTTACCGACAGCTATCCCAACTGAAAGCCTAGTTACTAACCTTATGCTCTGAGTGTTAAATCAGAGCTATCTGCAGCCCTAGATGAAAGACCTTTGCGGGACAGAGAACAGAACTAGATAGCAACATGGGAGTACTTATGTTAACAAAACTAGAGACTGCACAGAGTACACTGCTTAAACTAAGTATACTAAGGAGCTCAAATTCTCGGAGGATAGAGCCATCCATTGCTACTAGGCATGAGGGCTGTGCTATGCCTTCGTGGTCAGAGGCAGTGATACTTCTGAATACCAGTTGCTGGAAAGTCCAGGGGGCAGGGAGTGCTTTTGTGCTTGTATCTTGCTTGTGGGTTTCTGACAAGGATTTGGCCAGTCACTGTGAAAACATGGTGCTCAACTAAATGGGTCACTGGCCTGAACCAGCAGACTCTTCTTAAGTTCCAAAGCCAACAGAATCTCTGCTTTGTTAGCATTCAGCTGGATGATGAGCTCCGGAGAACTCAGAATAATATTCTCCACCATACTTGGTAGAATTACACTGTTGAGCAGGCTTCTCCAGTGTGAGAAAGCCCATTCCAAGGTAGATTAGACAACAGTGCTAAGCACTGTTTCAAGGTCAGGGCTTGCCAACCTCTCCCCTCCCAGATAAACACTCTGTGTAACCCTCTAACAAGACCCATCTATCTTCTCTCAGTCTTATGTGGCTATTTTTCAATCTTAGTCATACAAATTTGTAGCCCTGTGCATAGTGCCAAGTAGATTTTCTTTCTTTTGGCCACATCCTCTCTTCCCTCCCAGCCCCAGCCCCTTTTGAATATTATATCTAGTACACAAAATCACATTTGGGCAGGAGACCCACACATACCTTAGACAGAAAAGCTTGGCTATGCAGATTGAAGCACATGCACTATTCCGCTAATGCGCAGGAGCTTGTATTCTGGCCCTCTTGGGCTCTCAACTAAGATGTATGTGTTGGCCTTGAGTTTTCATTAAGCTGCGAATAAGGGAAAGCAACTGCAGAAGAAACTCCAAGGATCGTGCAGCTTTGCTACTGGAAAGCAAAAGCTAAAAAGCAGAAACAAGAGGAAAGGTCCATGAATAAAGCCGGGCTCTAGCCCATATTGCTAATGTATAGCTTTTCCCACCATAGGATAACTTCCCACAATTCTAAGCCCATTGCCACCGAATGTAAAGATTCATGTGCCCGAAACCAGCAAGAAGCTACACATGAACTCCCTCCCGGATGAAGGGAAATTCAACCAAATGTAAAACTGAATCTGACTCTAAGGAGGAGCACAGTCTGAAACTCAAACCTTCCAGTCCCAAGTGACCTTTCTGGATGAATTATAAACCACTGATTTAATATGTCATCAACTGCCAAGGCTTTTGTGGGGGGAGAGTGGCGGGATATAAATACCTTCTGGGGGTAATTTGTGTGAAATGGAACAGCCTATTAGGTATTCTTTCATTGAAAAGACATAAACAAGGGTCTCAGCCACATACAAAAAAAAAAAATCCCCGGGCAAACTTTATGGTCTGATTTCTCAGAAATACACTGGAAGACTAACAGAAAAGCAAGAAATAGGGACTCTCACAATGCTTTGTTTCCATCAATGAAATACAATACAGGACCACGCCCAGCAAATATTTAACCAGAATGCCACAAACCAGCCCAAAGAGAGCATTCATGTTCCAAGTATAAATAGATTAAGCATAACACCAAACAAGAGTACAACTCCTTCACGTATCTATCTCTCAACTTTTATATTGGTTCCAAACATTTAATCCCATGCTTGAGACTTACTTCCAGGTAACTGTGTGTGATCTGTCATTTGACCTATCTTTCTAGTCATCCCTTCCTCTAAGGAACCCACAGAACCATATTTTCCTCTACAGTAGTTTAGGTCAGGGGTGACTAACCTGTGGCCCAGCGTTTGACGTTTGACGTGAAACAGGAAGTATCGACCTGCCACTGCTGCTGCTGCCGCCAGCACCACCCACCCTGCCACCTCCACTGCTGTTGGAAAAGCAGCACCAGCATTGGTGCCGATTTGAGGTAAGATCTCGCCAATTTACATTGGCAGAGGAGGTCAAGGGGGGTGCTGCCTCAGTAGCTTCCAGTGTCTTCGAACAGCCTTGGAGAAAGAACAGCTTCTTTTTTCTTTGGTGATCACTTGTAGCCAAGTAAGACTGTCTTCCATGAACACGGTTTTAACAGTGAGTCCGTGAGTACCTAGTGAGTAACTTGCTCCAAAGAGAGTCGGAAGTGAATCGAGGCATTTTGAACTTCTGCCTAAGTCCACCTCTCCTAGGCTTGGCCCCTTTCGGACAACTGCAGCCTCCTAAAGGGCCAACTATCTGGCCTGAAGATGGTGACTTCTCCTGTGCTCCATGACCTCCCACCTGGTGTATTCCTTGCGCTGTCTGACTGATCTTGCACTCAAAAGTACAGTCAACCTGATTGCTTATGAGCAATAAGCATTTGGCTGTAAAACTGCCGCTAACTAGTCCAGCATTCCATGTAAGAACCTGTTTTATACTTGACAAGCTTTTATGCTGAAAACACTAGCCTCAACAGGCATTGTGTCCACCAAATGGATCACAGTCTACCAGGGCCGTCTTACCCATAGGTAGTAGGGGTGCAGGGCACCAGGCTCTCAGGGGCACCAGGTCAAGAGTCTGGGGCCCGAGAGTCCAGGGAAGAGCATGCCCATTGGTCAGAGTGCTGCGACAGGCTCTTCTGCTGTGGGCAGCTCTGTACCACGAGTTCAAGGGCGACTGAGCCAGTGAGACCCTGAGGCAGCCAGCCGGCTCCGCCATCTTGTGCACCTGAGACTGGGCAACCTGGGGGGGTGGTCCTCCAGGTGGATCTTTGCACCCCGGTGATGCATATGCTCCATACAGCCCTGCAGTCTACCTTTTAATCCAGTGAAACTGAATGTTGAAAGATTCAGGACACATAAAGAAAGAACTTCTTCATGCAGTGCGTAGTTAAACTATGGAACTCTCTTCCACAGGAGGAAGTGGTGGCCACCAACTTGGATGGCTTTAAAAGAGAATTAGACAAATTCACAGAGAAGGTTATCAATGGCTGCTAGCCATAATGGTTATGCTCTGCCTCCACAGTTGGAAGCCAATTGCTGGAAATCACAGTAGAGGAGAGTGTTCTTGTGTTCAGATCCTGCTTGCAGGCTTCCCACAAGCATCTGGTTGGCCACTGTGAGAACAGGATGCCAGACTAGATGGTCCATTAGCCTGACCCACCAGTCTCTTATTATGTTCTTACATTTAACATATCCTCTAACCTTGAATAGATCAGACAGACAGACAGACAGACAGACAGACAGACAGACAGACAGAGATGTGTTTCATGAATTTCAGAAATAGAAGAAGCAGGAAAGCTTTGAGGTTTTGTTTGTTTACTCCCCTTTTTTCTTGTTTTATGGAAATTAACAAGAGCAATTCTCAGATTTATGTTTTCACCAATAGGTGGAGCTAGCTATTCTTCTATCTCCGGCAAAGTAAAATCAGGAATTTATGGGAAACCATCAGCTTTCCATATTGTAGAGACATTTATTAGAGAACTTCAGAGCAATAAAATACCAGAGCACTAAGGTGAAACAGGAATAGGTAAGTGTATGAGGGTTAAGTTGGACAGTGAGCCCTATTCGGAAACCCTCTTTGCAACCCAAGTATTTAATTAAGACTTGCGTGTCAAAATATATTACATTTTAATGAAATTTCACTCATGAACAGACATTTACTGGTAAGCATCTGTCTTCAGCTTTGTTTTTAAATGGAGACAGATAACAAATCATCACGACACATTTGTGTAAAAAGACAATATGAATAATATACTTACCATAATTTATGTGCCAAACAAGTATTCACCATTTATGAAACCCAGGGGGGCCTATTGGTAATGTTTCTTTTGAGTGAAATCCAGGTGGCAGATTTATAACTTTCCTGCTTTATTGAAATAGTTTGGTTAGGAAGGAGAGAAAAATGTGTGGCTTTTGTAGCCGAGGAGGAGAATTAATGAGAGAATGAGATATCTTTATACTGCCTGGTTTTGTTTCACACTCCCTACTTCCAAATGAAGTTCCAGGGGCTGCCTTTCAGGGTTTAGTATCTTTTCATTGAGAGAGCATGGGGAGACTTACGGCAGATTTATTTACAAAGTGGATAGCAAAGGTCAAGATAAGGAAGCAGCACAGCACACATCCAATTGCCAAATGGCAACTTGCAGTGCACTCCCCAAATGCTCCAATATTTATAGAGTACATCTCTGGTGGGTAGAGCAGGCACCACACTTGACCTCGTGCATTTCCAGACTGCCATATTTCAGCCAATTCAGACTGCACAATTAAAGCTCACTTGGAGTTCCCCCAAAACACTGGAGTCCTTTTTGAGATAAGGAAAGTGATAGAGAAATGCACTAAAAAATGTAGGGTAACTCTTTCTTGATACAACTTCATCTAATCTCCCCACAAACAAATCAGGATGAATGCTCATTAAATAGCGGACATCATCTAATCTCTCTGCAGACCAGCCAGGCTGAATGCTCACTAGGCAGGTGGCCTGGAAGCAACCTTACACAAAGTATTAGTGCTGCCCATCTCTTGCATGCTGAAGGTCCCCAGCTCAGTTCCTTCCATCAACAGCTAAAATAGATTCCAGGTCAGAGGTTTGGGGCAAGACTAGACAAAAAAACACCCATCGAGACAAACCATGACTAATCAAATGCAGACTGAAAAACCACAAAGCATATTCCTCAATAAATCATGGGAAAGATTGTCTAAGCATGTTTAAGGATCCAAGGCTACTGATCATCATCCTTACTGTATATGTGTATTCTGTATGTGAAAGAGAAATATGGTTTCAATCTTTACCGTTTGCAGTCAAGACAAGAACCTTATTCATGATACTTATCCATTTAATCAAACAACACATGATGCAGGCTATGGTATGAATAAATAGTTCTGTGCTGGCTTTCTCAAGTCTGAGCCCCTTCTCCCCAAACCAATCTGCCAAAGGGGCTGATAATTTCCCCACTATATATTAACAGTAAAGACTAAGGGCTCATCCATAGTTCTACTCATCCCATGCCTAGGAAGCACGAGTCAAAGCTGTTTTCCACTTGTCCTGTGCTTTCTAGGCACAAGTCCCAGTGGTTTTGCCTTTGCTGCTGCTTTCCCCCAGAAAACTTTCTCTTTATCACTAAACTGAAACAAACGGTAATCCACAGAAAATCCTCTTGCTGTTTGTTCCAATACAGTACTAAACCATGGGTTTTTTTCCAGGGGAAAACAGTGGGTGAAGCAGAAGTGTGAATAAGCCCTAAGGTATTCGTTTGGAGTCCTGGAAAAGAGAGAGACTTTTATTGGAATTGTGGATTAATTTTGTCATATTTTTAATGTCTTTAAATTAACTTTGCACCAAAAACATGCAAATTTTAAGTCATAATCATCATACTGAAAGTAAATCCTCTAACTGGACACTGAAAGCAGTACTGTAGTTAAATGTTCGAGGCCAAGTCTGTATCAGCAACTGAATATACCACTGTTCAAATCCAAAATCCACATATGGAAAGCAATCGTGATGAAGAAGCTTATTTATTTCTTGAGAATCAGAAATCAATGATTTGAGTTGAAATTGGTGGAGTTCATGTGCTTGGATTCAATTTGCAGACCAAGGAAAATGTTCAGCTTTTCAGACTGTGAGTATTAATGTTCACCTTTATTTGCTCTGCTATGTTTTACACTGCTTTGTAACTGCATAAAATGTTTTTAAATTGTTTAATGGTTAAATTATTTGATACTTGGAGGCAGTCATTTATTCCTCTTATGTATCATTCCTCTTATATATCATTCCACCAATGGTTGCTTTACCATTTTTAGTACTACAGTACAATCTCATTTATCAAAATGGCCTATTTGAAGTATCAGTTCAGATAAATTATTTACATAATATGCACTGGATTATTCAAGACAGTGTTCTTCAGCATTGGGCCTCTAGATGCTGTTGGACTACAACTCCCATCTTCCCTAGCCAACTTAACATTGTTTCAGCACTCAAATTGAAGAACAGTGCTGTAAAATTTCGGAATGATTTCACATGTAGCACACTTGTTATAGAGAAGTACTTAAAAGCACTGCCTTAGCCTGCACACCTAACTGGCTTCAGTGCCTTCTTCACATCTGACACCCCAAGGCAGCAGTGTATTCCAGTTTTGCCTGAATTTAATTTTAGCCACTTCCTCATGATACCTATTTGAGTGGTAGCCATGTCTTCCCTTAGCAGGCAAGGGAGAAGCATGCCAAAATGTCTCCTTGGGGCAACATATATTCACTGCCTGAAGAAAAATCTGGAATGTTGAACTGGTTTTTCATTGGTAATAGAATCCAAACTGGAGGAATTTCTTACGCCAATATATCAATGACTTTTATTTAATAGTAAAGTATCAATGTGTCTCAATTCCCATCATGTGCAACACCTCCCCGCCACAACCACAGTATCAAGGAGATGGTAAAACATGGGTTTTACATTTAGATTTGAGATTTCCTCTTTACAACTCACAATAATATTTTTTAATAGAAACTTGCAAAAGCCAACCTTGCTTTCTAAGATATCGCCTACAGTAAAATATTTACTATATTTAGCTTGCAGATGAAAGACCGAGGGTGCAGGAACTACTGTATTCCTTTGGAGTGCAGTGAATGTTTATTACTGACTCTGCTGTCAGAGTAAGTTTCTATACACGTCTTCACAAGGAGTTTACTCTTCCGGTGATTGCATTCAGAGAAGGAGAAATCTGAACCACTAACTGGAAGTCCCTGTAATAGCAATCCCGCTTGGAAGGAAGCCTGAACCCATATATTGCATCTCAGCCGGCTCCAGTCCACCACCACAGATGTCATAGTGGTTTGTCAGTAGAGACAAGGAAGGAAGGAAGGGTTAGGCTATAAAAAGGAAGAAAGTCTGTGAAAAGAATGTCTGAATAAATATGTATGTGGGTGTAGGCTAATACAAGGCAACTGGGATTGAGTTAAATGTAAAGTAGCTTGCATTTCCCCACTGGCGGCTCTCTGCTTCTAACTACTGCTCACACCACCAGTGACTACATTATACCATCAGTGGTTTCATTACATGCCGGCAAGCAAGGGGTCACAGTCAGTACTTTGAGCGGAATTCTCTCTCTCTCTCTCTCTCTCTCTCTCAACATTTTACTTTCTTTCAGCATCTCAGATCATGCTGTGCCCACACTATTTAACTCTACTAAGGAATGTCACCAATGTGTGTCACCTGGTGTCCATTAGGACAGCGTTTCTCAACCGCTGTTCCGTGGCACACTAGTGTGCCGCAAGACGCTGGCTGGTGTGCCGCGACGTGCAGCGACGAGAAGGGCGATTTGCATTGTCATGTTCCTGGCGGCCGCCAATAAACAACACTGACCCGCTGGAAAGCAATATTTGGCAAGTGTTTCTTACAGTCATAATTATAATATAGGGCGGCACAGAGTTAATTTTTTTAACTTTTTTAATGGTGGTGTGCCTCGTGGTTTTTTTCACGGAACAAGTGTGCCGTGGCCCAAAAAAGGTTGAGAAACACTGCATTAGGACTCATAGGGCACAAGGCAGGGAGGCCAGCGGTGGATGAGTCAGGGCCAAGGAGAAGAAAAGCCAACTAATTATAGTTTTGTATTCCTGTACTTCTCACTGCAAGAAGATCAAACCTATCCATGCTGAAGGAAATCAGCCCTGAGTGCTCACTGGAAGGACAGATCCTGAAGCTGAGGCTCCAATACTTTGGCCACCTCATGAGAAGAGAAGACTCCCTGGAAAAGACTCCATGGAGTCACGAAAAGTCAGACACGACAACTTCTTGCTGCAAGCTGCTCCAATTGGAAGAGAACAAATCTCCTCAAAAGGGAAGGTACAGGAAATGCTTCACATTCCTTCCTTCCAATTGCTTAGCAACCATGATTAAGTCGCTAAGTTTCCTTAGCAACAACAGCATTTCCATATCAGCCTAATAAGCCTTGGAACAGGGGTTCCCAAACTGTGGCCCACCAACTTCATTCCAGTGGTCCACAACACTTCTGTAAAAATAAAATGAAAGATCATGCAGAACCTAGCAAAGTGCATTACAATTGCTACAACCAGCAGAAAAATCTTTATGTGGTCCACCAAGAACCTGTTTGGGGACCGTTACCTTAGAATGCAGCCTCCATGCTTTGTTTTCTAACTTTCTTTATAGATGTCATTTTTAAAAAATAATAAGAAAGAAAGCTAAGAGTCTAGCCCTTCTGTTGCGGGGGTGGGGGTGGGGTGGGGTTAGTTAGGTAGGGGATGAAAGTGAAGATGAACTACAAAGTGTTCAAAGTTCTACCCCGAAATGAACTTAATTGAAATTTAGTTTTTTTATAATGATGAGGACTACTTTCAGATGCATTTCAGAGATTTTTGAACTAGTTCATTCCAAGCACGGTTTTGAATTCCCATGTTAGTTCCAACTCCTGGACCTGAGAGGATAAACGACTTATTCTCTTATCCCCAAGTGCATTTAGCAGGGGTGTCAGTGGTCTGGCAATCTTCCCATGACTTACAGGTATGTTCAAAGCAGCCATTTTAAACACTACCTTGTCTCACCGAATCAAGTGAGGAAGAAGCCAGTAGCCAATGCTGTGTAACAAATCTTAAAAGGACTTAAAAACCAAAGCACTTGTAACATTTGTCTTGCTGTTGAGAAAAATGCTCTCTCATTTCACTGGTTATACTGCAGACCTAAATGCAAACAGGAATGACAAATGTGGCAGTGCAGAGACTACTGTAATGGTCAAACATAACACAGGTGTCCTTCATAAACGTCAGCTATGTAACAATGGTTCCTAAGAGAACCTGAATGTTCTATAAGCATTCATCATTGAAACAGACGAAGTGTCATCCCTATAGGCCAAAACAATGCCAAGCGTTCTCAACCAGACACGTCCAGCCATCCCCAATCCTGAAATGGAAAACAGAATATTTGTTTTTAAATTATCATGGGAAGTCAAAGCAGAGTCCTACAGACTGGTTTGCAGATTTCAGCCAGAACCTCATTCTTTTTCCTCAGCATTTTCCAAAGGAAAAAGTAATAAAATGAACTATTTCAGAGAAGTGAGAAATGCCACAGTTTTCCCTAAGGAAAACTGCTGTCTCTTAGCAAGTTATATTAGGGTTCCGCAGTTGGTAGATAGACCTGTGTAGACAGATATTAAAATTAATTGGCCAGTAAAATAGTAATCATAACACATTTTTCTCTTCAGAGTAATCTTACCACATGGAGCCAATTTCTGTTTAGATGAAGAAACAGTAGGAAGTTTTCGGAACAGCAATACCATACACTGTGAATAAATGTATTTAATTATGATAGATAGGATTATTCATCAGGCTGTTCATGGACTTTTACAATATTCATCAGAGTGCTCTGAAATCAGACACATTTCTCTATGTGAGTAATTAGGCATATAATGCTAGTGGCTGCTATGAGGATAGAGTAAGGTTTGGGAAATTAATATATTTAATTTACAAACGACAATACCAAAAACAAGGTTTCATCTGGTAACCATTTATCAAGTGAATTATTTAACAATGGAGCTTGATTTGAACTTTAAATGTTCAAGTTTCAACAAACAATCATGCTGTTCTTGTGATCAATCATAGTGGGAGGTATAGTTAACAAAGTGTCATCTCTCCAGCCTGCAAAAACTTAGATTCTTCAGTTTCTCCAATCTCAGGAGAAAAAGTAGCAGGAAGGTGCTGTACCTGTGTGAGGCTGTCCAATGAGTTTATCCAACCAAGGCTCCCTTTACCATGGCTTATTTTGAACCCAGCTCAATAGAACGTACCTCAGAGCCTGTTTGGGATATCAGGGTTCAGTCCTGAGTTTGGCACATTGGAACATGTTCTTGGAGTCCAACCCCCATCAGCTCCATCCAGTATGGGCAATGCTCCAAAATAATGGATGCTATAGTCCAGACATGTTCAACCGATCGACCATGATCGACAGGTAGATCCCCAGGGTGATTCTGGTTGATTGCAGGATTAAATAAAGTGGGCAAGGAATGTCGTGGCCCCCGACAATCGGTCCCTCCGCTGCAGCTGCAGGGGAAGCTTTGCTAGGCAGCAAGCACAAGTAAGCGCAACATGTGCAAGTGGCAGCGCAGGTATGGCTGGTAATCTATTTTCTGCATACCTCCCTAAAAGAATTTTAAGAACGCTGGCCCCTCCCCCAAAAAAGCTCAACAACACTGGGCAACCCACCCCATGCACACTCATCCTCCCTCCATCTTTTTTATACTGGGAGTAGAGCACAGTCTCTTGGGAGTTGGAAGTATAGTCCATCAACATATAGTGAGCATCACGTTGACTATCCCTGACCTAATTTTTTATCCAACTCCTTTTCTAGTTGACACCGAACTCAGTGTTCCACCCTTCTGCCCTCTTCTTTTCCTTTTATCTTCTATCTTCTATTTTTAGTAACTCCACAGAGGCCCAATGCTGTAACAAGGATGCTCATCAATTATGAGAAGCCTCTTTTGTCCACAGTGTGGGTTTTCAACCGCGCAAATGGATGATGCATCTGTTTTTGAAAACATCCAGAGTTTTTCATTTATTTTTTCTCTTTCATTTTGATTGTACCATTGTTCCAGATCATCTTAATATATCACTGGTACAATACTTTGGGAAACACTTGTAACCGAGTAAGTATTCGCCAGTTAATGGTAACCTTTTCCATATGCCACACGCACCACAACCCAAGGTCTTGTTTCTTTAATCAGGTGGCTTATTTCCAATTTTGCAACCCACTGGGTGTTGGAAAATGCCCAGGGGTGCCGGCAAACCCCCGGAACTCCAAGCGTCCTCCGGTATGCACAACCCAGGAAAAGGCATCTCCCCCGTTCTCCAGTGCGCTCAGCGACATAAATCAGATTATTTATGCACACTAATCTTCTAGTTTAACACAGCAAGAAGTGTGAAACATCATAGTCTAATCTACTACAGTGGTACCTCTACTTACGAAATTAATGCGTTCCAAACACACATTTGTAAGTCGAAAAAAATTGTAAGTCGAATCCCATAGGAATGCATTGGGAGAAAAAATTCATAAGTCGAAGCAACCCTATCTAAAAATTCGTAAGTAGAAAAAATCCTATCTAAACTGCATCCAAGATGGCGGACAGAGCTCCATTCGTAAGTAGAAACATTCGTAAGTAGAGTTATTCGTAAGTAGAGGTACCACTGTATTTATTTACACACTATGTACAGACAAAGGCATAATGGCGTCTGTTCTCTCCAACTCTCAGAGAACAAACAAAACGAAGTAAAAGCAGAAGTACAGACAGCGGAAGAGAGATAAGGCTGTCTTCAGTTCCCACAGTCTTCTCAGACAGGCATGTGAATTATACCAATCACAAAATGCAGCATCGGAGGAGTGAATTTGCTAACACTGGGGTGGCAGGGAGACCTGTTTGAAAGAAGGAGTTATGAGAGAAATCAGTAGGTGGGGAAAAGTTTGCCTCCCAACTACCTGTTCTCCCCTGGATGCCCTCCACCCCCGCTTTAATATTTTTAGATGAACACAAATTTGGCAACCCCTTATTTCATAGCTGCCAAGTTTTCCCTTTTCTCGCGAGGAAGCCTATTCAGCATAAGGGAATTTCCCTTTAAAAAAGGGAGAACTTGGCAGCTATGTTATTTGCCTCATAATTCCACATCATAATTAGACTAATTTGTTTTATTACTTATTCAAACAGTTATCTCCAAGCAGCATTATCCAATAGGCATGTGCAGTGCTTAAAAGACTGAGTACACTCCTCCTGCTGACAGAACAGACATCCCAGGTTCGTGCATATCATCGTGGCCCTAAACCACAGTTTGGCATGTTGCTCTTGTAGAACTCAACAGAGAGGAGGCCGAGGACAAAGCTAGAATTAGATGGCTCTGACTGTCATTGCCTCTTGCTCCACCTACTGTTTGGTCCTCCCTGCCCTCTGCCCCACCAGTGGGGATGGGTGAGAGATGTAGGACCCGCTGCAAAAGAGCCAAAATCTCAGCCCCACTCCCACCCCCAAACTGCCCCTGCCTAAAAGTGCAAAAACAAAGGGTTGTCCAAAAAAAAAAGACAGACCACAATACATCATTGGTAGACTAGTTTTGCTTGTGCGGACCACGTGTACATGAACAAATACATATTTGGTACTAGTGTGTGGTTTATCTGATATATATATAGTAGCGATCTACTTTCTCTGCCTATGAGAGAAATATTACCAGATGTTTTACATTTAAGAAGCTGTTTTAGAAAAACTGAACTCTTCTTAGGGCTCGTCAACACTTCCATTCGCCCCACCGCTTTCCCCCAGGAAAACCCATGGTTTAGCACTGAATCAAAACAAATGGCAATTGGGTTTTTCACAGATTGCTGTTTGTTCCGATTTAGCACAAAAGAGCGGGTTTTCCATGGGAAAGTTGTGGGACAAAGGCAAAACCACTCAGACCCTTGCCTAGAAAGCATGGGACAAGTGGAAATTTGCTTGGATGCATGCTTTCTAGCCCTTATACATATTCTGTTTTACCGAAACCTCACCCTATATACGTTTTTTTAAAAAAATCCGTCTAAAAATATTGCCCAAATGTGGGTTGGTAGGCTTTCCAGTTTTGGAAAATCCCAAATGTACCCTTTTCCCAGATTCATACTCACAATTCACAGATGTGAATAGCAAGGAAAGGAGAGAGAGAGAAAGAGAGAAAGAGAGAAAGAGAGAGAGAGAGAGAGACCTCCCTTTTCCTGGTCTCTGCCACACTGCACTGCCCTGAAAAAAATTGCACCTGCCAACCATCTTTGAGTTCTGCAGCTATTTAAAGCACAGGAGTTTACTGAGGGTCAGGCGCTGGCAATGTCAATGTATATTGGTAGCTGCACCAAGTGAAATGCAGAAGGAGGTAGGAGTCTCCTTTGTGTTAACATCCATGAATCTCTCTTCTTCATCATTCAATATCTGACAATGAGGATAAATCCAGAGAGGTATGGGATAGTGACTTGTGTGCGTACAAAATATTTTAGAATGTGTATAGACTTGTGTTGTTATCATCCATGTTATTGAAAGGTTGATTTGATGAGGAAGAGGAACTTAGTAGAACAGAGGGGAGGAGGATGTGTGTGCAGGAAGAGGTAGATACAGAAAACTGTTTATTTTTTCTGTTCATGCAAAAGTTGTCAAGTATTTGCTGAAAGCTTTAATAAGATAACAGAAGCAAAAAAAAATGTGCCTGGAAGTATGCTATATGCCGTACAATACTAGAAATTCACAGATGTCAGCCCACAGGCCTGCAGGATCACAATCCCTTTTATTTCCATATACACACAATGGAGTATATACAAGCAATTGGTTCTGTGGAACTGGAGCAAGACAAGAATTAACATGGGAATGCAACCTTTGGATTGCACCCAGGAGCTGAAGCATCAACGATAGCAGAGGAAGTAGCAGCAGCAGCAGCCACTAATCCTGCTCTAACGCCACAGCAGCTTGTCATTCCAGTGGATCTGCTAATGGAGCTACAAACTGCCTGTGTCCCTCAGGAAACCACACATGGAAATGTCCCAGCAAGTCTGGAGGAGGTAAGATACTGAACCAAAATACAAAGCAAATTTCATCAGTTATGTTCCTAAAGTTTCAGGTGCTTCGTATTATGATAGGTGAAAATTAAATGGAGGGTGGGGAGAGAATGGTAATGAAAATTTACAATCAGATGGTTTGTTTTGATTCATGTACCCATGCATGTTCATGGATTCATTATACAAATCAAGTGTGCTGGAAATCAAATAACTTTCTAATTCAGAATTCCCAATGGGAATAGTAACAGAGCCTTGCAAACAGAGTAGCTATGTATCTCATTTGTTTTTCTTTCGTTACAACCTTTATATTATTTGGTTGCATCATGACATTTTCAGAGCAAATGAATATATTTAAAACTCATCTGAGTACCTAAAAACACAAAGGGTGGCATAACATTTGCATAACATTGGCAAAACATTTCAGCTTTGGGATTCCGAGCATTTCAGGCAGCCAGAAGTCCAGATTAAAAAAAGAAGATGACTATCTTGGTATTTGGAGTTGTTGTCATCACCCGGGGGGGGGGGGGAACTGGCTATTACAATGCAATGAAAGTAAGGTAGTTGTCAGGAATGAAATGACTTGCTGCCAGGGTGACTGTGAGGTACTTAAAGGATTCTGGGCAGAGACCCACAACACACACTTGCATTGATATATAGCATGCCCCTAGAAAAATTAATATGGCTCTCATTAGCACTGCACTTTGCTGCCCACCCAGCCATTTTAAAGCAAATTTAAAAGGGGGAAAGGGAAGGGGCAGGGGCAGCAGATAAGAGGGCCCTGTGCTACTCACTAACAATGCCTTTGTTTGCCCTCATTGGTTTGAACAGCTTTGGATCTCATACTGCATAGCTTCCTTTGAGCCAGGGTTCACCCAGGCTCTGCATGTATAAATGAGGAGCAAGCAGATCACCAGGAGGCAGGGGCTTATCCAGGTCTTGCTCCCTTGTTGACCTTCCCTGTGGTTGGACAACAACTGGGAATAACCCACTACTGAGGCCTGACCCCTTATAAGAGAACCCAGTTCTTTAGGACAATAAGCATAGCTGTCAAGTTCTTTTTTTAAGGGAAATTCCCTTATGCTGAATAGGCTTCCTCGCGAGAAAAGGGAAAACTTGACAGCGGTGACAATAAGTGACAATTTGGAGTAGCCTTCCCCGACCTGGGGCCCTCCAGGTGTGTTGGGTGCTGTGCTTAGCAGGGGCTGATGGGAATTGTAATCCCAAACATCTGGAGAGCACCAGGTTGGGTGAGGCAGCACTGAAAGGGCACAAAGAGAATCAGGATGGAGCAAGCCAGATGCTAGAGAGCTGGAAATAAAGCAAAGCAGAAACTGGGGAGGGGGGTGGAAGCTGGAGCCTAGCAGGTTTGGCTAGAATTTCTCAACTGCTTGTAAACATGTAGCCCAATAGGATGTGTTTCATAAAGCAGATGGCACTTTGCATTAATATTAAGCCTTAATGTGCTAATTCAAGGTTCTCAGAAACCCTAGACACAAGTCACCTTTCTTTTAACTTCCTCTTGACCCTTTCTCTTGCATGCTTCCTTTGGTTATCCTCTTTTACAAACAAACTTTGTTTTCCCTTGATTCGTCTCCAAAAATATTCTGGTTTTGATCTTTGTCAGCAACAAGCAGTCTCACACACTCACTCCTGTGTTATCTTTTCCATTTTTCTTGTGTTCCCTTACATCCATTGCACTGTTCAGTGATCAAATAGCTGCACAGAACTCAGGACTCAAAGCCACATGTGGTTCCTTGCCAAGATTGCATTCAAGCCTGGGTTGGCATTTGCATACCCTACAACAATTTTCCAGTGAAAATAGGGTGTCCCATTACATAATGATAACTTTACTATTTATACCCCACACATCTTACTGGGTTGCCCCAGCCACTCTGGGCAGCTTCGGACATATATAAAATCATAATAGAACATGAAACATTAAAAAACAAAACCTGCCCTATACAGGATTGCCTTTAGACAGCTCAGGGGTTGGATAACTCCATATCCTCCAACATTTCTCCAATGAAAATAGGGCATCCTAAGGAAAAGTGGGACATTCTGGGATCAAATCAGAAACCGGGGCGGCTTCTCTAAATCAGGGAAGTCCCTGGAAAATAGGGACACTTGGATGGTCTGTGCCTAGAACTGCAGGGGGGGAAGGAACATTACGAAACCTAAACACATTTTTTTAAAAAAACCAAGCCATACCAAATTCAGTGGTACTCACTTCTTTGCTAGCCTAGACCCAGTTTTAAGTGCATGCATTATGCACAATCTGTGTGAGAAACATTTTCAGAATCTGGCCATAAGATGGGCACTTCTTGCATTCCATGGCCTCCCTCCTGGTGAACTCCCTGTACTGTTAATATATGAGGCATTTGATTCCTCAAGCCCAGGGGAAGGCAGCTATAGGATTTTTTTACAGAGCCTGGTGCCATGCCATCAGGTTCAGTGGATTCCTGCCTACCAGCCTCAGGTTCAGGGCTCCCCTGATTACCGGCATAAGGCTGAGAGCCAGGTACCCAGACTGGTTCCTAAGCCATTGACACATTAGCTCTGATGGTGTCCTGGTCACTGCTGGACAATTGAATCATCACACTCTGGTTGTTTCAGTTGTAAGTGCTTAGGCATACTTACATTAGGGTGTGGGAAGGAAGGAAGGGATTGTGTCAAAGACTCCACAGGAAAAGTGGACTTTATGGAGGTGAGAGAGGTAGCATTCACAGGGGGTTGGGGGGGGGCGATTCCAACCGATGGGGCAACAAGGTAGAAAGGGTGGAGGCTTTTAAGAGAACAAGGGATCTCCAGATGGCAGAGGGTGGTGGGGCCTCAGCTCTTTGAAGGGTAAAAGCAGACCCTCCCCCTCCAGCAGCGACCCAGTTCAACTGAGCTACCCCTGCTTCCCTCTGACTAAAAAGATGTTCAGGAGCATATCACAGAGTCCCTGCAGTATCATCCTGCTCCTCAACTGAATGAAAGCTCTGAGCCTCTTCTTATAAACTAAAAAGGCTGTCTAAACTAGACTATCATCTCCTGGGCACGAGGGGGCTATATTATGCTACTTTCTCATCTCTAAATACTCATGATGGCCAGTGAAAGCCCTCCATCATAATACTTCACACACAAAAACCCGCATTGACTTTAAAGTGAGTAAATTTGTAGTGGTTTTCACCTTTTCATCATCACAATCCTCTCCCGTCCCACAGGAATACCACAGAAATAGAGGATCGTTCTGTTCTCACCAATAGTTGAGCAAAGACTGCTGTGAAATACATAGAAGGTCAGCTTTAAAAAAAGGTAGCTCAAGCCACAGAGCTTCATAACAATAGTAGAATAACAGTCCTTCTGCTTAGAATCACCTTTATACTTGGAATCATTGTTCTTTGCACACAAAAACAATCAATTGGTTGGGGGCTATTAAAAAGTGCCAAGGAATATCCAGCCAAATAGTCTGAAAGCATTACAGCTGTCAGGATTCGGAGGTGGGGGCAGGGGTGTATTTGACAGGAAATAAAGCTTATGTTGATTTTTTGGTAAGGTCTAAGAAGAGGATGAGTGACCGCGCTGAGAATATGAATAGGCAAAGTGGAAGAAAATCCCTCCATTTTCAAAGGAAAAACATAGTGATTATATTTCATTATAATGGCTGTACAAGCATAAACTAAGCCATATATTAGTAACAGAGCTGAGCTGTCTTCTCAAGGGCTGGGAGAAAGGAGTGTGCTGTAACATGGAGATTAATCACTGGCAAATATTAAGAGATTATGAGGAGAGATTAAAAGATTAAAGGGAAAGACGAAAGGAACCTAAATCTATATATTGTGTCCAGATGACAATATAAGGGGGGGGGATGGTTTTCTGTGCACATAAATCACCTGGCTGTACAAAGTAAGAAGTATTAACTATACATGATTGTATTAAGGACTGTTAAATGGAAATATAAGGAGTCATCATTCATTTATATGTCTGAATGGAGTTTGAACCATGACTAGCCCATTGAGCTCAATGCTGGAAGGTATCATTAGCACCTCTTCTGTTAACTTTGCAAACTTATTTAAAAGGCAGCATGGCTGAGGGTCCCAACAGCACTTGTCAGCTCACCGGTGGTAAGAACATCTTTTAATCTGGGGAGATTGTCCAGTAGGAGGTCAGAGAGAGTCCTTACCTTTCTTCTCCATGTTCAGGAGAAGATCTACCGGTAGTAGTCTCCTAACATCAGTCTGAACCACAGAAGCTTTCAGTTTCTCCAAAGCTACTTCAGACACAAGACTCAATCCCTCCCTAAATTGGGTGAGGGACAGGATCAGTGTTCAGCACTAATCATGGCTGTCTACTAATGGTGGTCAAAATTCGTAGATATTTGGACATGGAATTTAAGAAGGAAAAGCATGTGAGAAACCTATTCATATGACCATTCATCACATAAAAATGTCACATAAAAATGTCAGCCCCCAAAAGCAGTCATTTAAATTCACCCTAAGGCAGTCTTTACATACCACAGTTTCCTAATGGATTTAACCTTCAGGTTAACATCTCTGAAATATACTCGGAGTCCTGTAGTGACTTCATGTTCTTTATTGCAGCTTGTAAAACATTGAATGAAATACCCCCGAAACCTCAGGCTTTTATAAACATTATTTACACAATGAATCCCGTCTGATTGGCTGATTCTGCTTCTCTCCTGGAGCCTGATTGGTCTTTTCCTGCAGGCCAATCAGTTGTGGTGTAGTGGTTAAGAGCGGTAGACTCCTAATCTGGGGAACCGGGTTCGCGTCTCCGCTCCTCCATATGCAGCTGCTGGGTGACCTTGGGCTAGTCACACTTCTCTGAAGTCTCTCAGCCCCACCTACCTCACAGGGTGTTTGTTGTGGGAGAGGAGGGGAAAGGAGATTGTTAGCCGCTTTGAGACTCCTTCGGGTAGTGATAAAGTGGGATATCAAATCCAAACTCTTCTTCTTCTTCTACGATCCTACCAGCCTAATAGGCTGATTAACTTCTTCCTGGAGCCTGATTGGTCTTCTCCTGCAAGCCAATCAGTTGTTGCATTCTAGGATCCTACTTGCCTATTGTTCTAGGATCCAATCTTAGTACATAACACCCTCATGAACATCACATGTGCTATTAGCATACACATGCCAATTTAGCTGTGTATACACCCATTGGGACACCATAGTTGATCAATAGCTTCCGGACACAATAGATATGTGTCAAAATAGGCACATGTTTTCTTATCACACATGGCATAGTGTAGAAATACAGAAGTGTTATCCATGCACCGGTGTAGCTCCTTGCCATTTGGGGGTTGCCCTTCCTAGTGAACTATGAAATACAGTCCACCCAATTGCTACATTTTCAAATAGTGTTATTTTGAAAACCTTACAGTATTGCAGTGCTGCTCATTCCTTGCTCTCATGGAGTCTATGAAAATGCCATGATGCAAGGGCAGGAGCCTCAGGCTCAGGGACCAAATGCTGCCCTCCAAGCCTCTCTAACTGGTCCCAAATAGAGGACTAGCCTCTGTAAAATAGGACACCTTGCCAACCTAGATTATATAAAATATCATTGTAATATGGAGTTAGAAGAAGATTGGTTTGTACCAATATAATCCAGGGCTCCCCACACCTTACGCCCTCCCAGGCACAGCCCCTCTCCACAAGCCATGTCCCCTTGTACTGGCCTTCACAGCCTCAGATTCTTTCCATAGGAGCTTAGAAAGGAGACCTGATGCAACTCAGCTGGAACAATTTTCCAAAGCCATGGCATCACCACTGAAAAGGGCCTGTTGGTTTATTTCTAATTGTGTTTTCCTTTCAGGGTTTTTTTTTGGGGGGGGGTCTACAATATATTTAATCTGTGTGTGTTTTAGACTTTTAGTTATCATTCCTACTAAATGGGTTTTTTTTAATTATTCCTAATTTTGCTGATTTGGCAGTGTTTTGATATCTCTTAGTACAAAAAAACAGTTTTTGCTTGCTTGCTTGCTTACTTGACTATTTTAAAGAGATCTTCTCAGGACAGCAAACATCTGTGACCCAACCAAGAATCTTGTCATTTACAAGCTAAACATTTTGCAAATTATTCACAAAAATAACAGACACAGGGAGGGGAGGTACATATTCTGAGATTCCCAGTTGACTTTGCAAAGCCTTCAGTAAAAGAGCACCTGCAATTTATGCTCAAACAAGTTATTACCTGATAGTTATGAGACGTTATGATAGCAATATTGTGTGTTGAAACACAGAACTTCTCCTGTCACAAAGAAAGAGTGAGGCTGGAAAGCAAACAAGATGTGACATTAATTGCTTCCTGTAAATAGCCACAGCAGGGAACCTGAGCAGCACCAAAACAGCAGAAGGCAGGTGTCCTGTTCTACAAGAGCTCTATGCTTACATGAAAAGCCAAGCAGTGTCCCATCACAAGACTGAGTCACCCAGATTACCTACAGCACCTTGGAGAATTCCTAAGGCCTACCTGGCAGCAAGTCAGTATGTCAAGTCCAAAGTTCAAAGTCTGGGGGTCAACCCACACAAGTCAAGTTCAAAGGTCAGGAAATGCAGTCCAGGGTCAATCCAAGTAGCCAAGTCCAAAGCCCAGCAGGCGGAATAAGTCCAGAGTCAAACACACAGCACAGTCCCATAGAGGTCCAGGAGCATCCAAGCCAAGGTACATCAGCATAGATCAGGCATGGCCAAACTTGGCCCTCCAGATGTTTTGGGACTACAACTCCCTTCATCCCTAGCTAACAGGACCAGTGGTCAGGGATGATGGGAATTGTAGTCCCAAAACATCTGGAGGGCCAAGTTTGGCCATGCCTGACATAGACAGTTGCATAGACCAGTGTTTCCCAACCTTGGTTCTCCAGCTGTTTTTGGACTACAATTCCCATCATCCCTGGCCACTGGTCTTGCTAGTTAGGGATGATGGGAGTTGTAGTTCAAAAACAGCTGGAGGCCCAGGTTTGGGAAACACTGGCATAGACAAAGCACCTCAACTCAGCTTCCCTTTTGTACTTTGCATGCTGATTGCAGCATCTGGGCTTGATGAGGCATGGGACCCTCACCTGTTCTAAGCCTACTCCAGCTGAGGAATCACACACCTCCTCCCAGAGCTAGCAAGCCCCACCTGACCAGCTAGGGAGCTGGGCTGTGGGCCCTTGCCTGCCTCTGCCTTCTGGAGCGTCCTTCCTGCTGCTCCCTATGCCTCAGAGCCCATCGTGATCATGGAGACAGGGGCCCCTCTGGCTCTGGTGATGGGTCCTGCTGCCCTTGTTCCTGTGCATTGACCCCAATCTCCTTGCCACCCTCTGTTACCCTGTGAGTACTTCCTTCCCCATCCTCTGCTTGCGCCCATATGTCCCAGTCCCTCGCTGAGATCCTTTTCCTCCTCCCTGTTGTCCTGCCAGCTCCTGACACTTGTATACATTGGCTGAACTGTGGTGCAGTAAACTCCACCTCCACAGAGGAGCTGGCTTTTAGAGGGCCTTGCCTTATACTGCAGTCAGTTTCCTGTAGGGCTGAGGAGACAAAAGCACCCTGGGAGACTCCTCCTCTGAATCAAAGTAAGGCGGCAAGGCTGTGTTATCAAGTGAAGAGAGCCTTGAAGATGGTCCTGGTAGCTTTTCCCCCATTGAAGGTCATCCTGCTCTGAGTCCATTGCACAGTGCATGGTCTCTGAGTCATGACAGAAGAGTTTAAACCTCCCCACCTTACTATACCTCACTGTTATTTCATCAGGAGGAAATACTTCATTAGTGCCATTTTTCATTTAAAAAAAAAGTTTCCACTTCTTAAGGCATTGAAGATATGCATGAAAGTTTGTGCTGCAGTCTCAGGATCCATAAGGATGTCTTTCTAAGGTTTTCAGTCATGGGTGTTAAGGTTCCAGGGCCCTTCATGGCTTTATTTATACTAGAACTTTCTGCTTGTGTAACAGCAGCATTGGACACAACACTATTGCTATGTGATTGAGATACTGTGACCATTATCATATTTGTCATTGTGTTTTATTTTCAGATCATGGAAGTTTAGCTCTCCTGGTGAATCAAAAGTGGCCGTCCTTTTCTTTTATAGTTGCACATTTCTGTGGGGTTACCCAACTTACCTGTTTTGGGTAAGGCAATCATGGTCTTGTTCAAAATATGGCTCTTCCTTGTGCCCGTTGTATAGAATAGTAGTGAAAAGGAAAAGAGTTGCTTTCCATGAAAGCCTTGGTATCATATGGCAATTAGCCCCACATATACCAATGCTCTCTATTTAAGGGACTGAATTTTCCCTACAAGAGAGGTGGTAAAATGAAGAACTCTAATCATTTTATAGATATGGATATAGATATAGATTAGATAGAGATAGAGATAGAGATATAATTTATTGAATCAGAATTAGAATTCAATCCTGCAAAGGCTTATTCTTATGTCTCATGATTGAGCAAACCATTTTGGTAGTGTCGTTGACCTCCTGCTTTCAGACTGGAGGAATATATTAGTAGTAGCATGCTAAGAATTGCATTAGGATGGCCACTTACACAAAGCCAAAAAAGAGGAAATGCATCACACACATAATACATCAAGATGAAAGGGGGCACAGATGTGCACATCTTATGCAAATGACACTTTATATGTATAGATGCAGATTTAGAAATAATTTCTGTAAGTTGAATAGAAATGTATCTCACTATAGATGGGAATATTGTGAATATTGTGATCAGGCGACCTTGATCAGTCTGCTGCCCAGCTTCTAACTGCTGGTGGACAACTACAAGCCCCCTACCCTGGCTCTCCTTTTTATGTTACTTTCTTTAAACTGAACTTGAATTTGGCAGACCCACAAATAGAGGACTAGCCTCTGTAAACTAGGACACCTTGCCAAACTAGATTATATAAAATATCATTGTAATACGGAGTTAGAAGAAGAGTAGTTGGTACCAATATAATCCAGGGCTACCAATATTTCTGGAAAATAAAGGTAAGAATTGATAAACCATTACACTCTGATCCTGAAACTGTTATTAAGAACAAATTTCTTTGGAATTACATCCAAGCAACTGCTCTTAACAGTATGATAATGATGCAGTTGATTCATATTATTCACATCAATGCTGAATAATAATGTACAAATGGTTATTTCAGGCCAATATATGTCTATTATTACTTGGCCAAGATCCCAGATTCTAGGCAATTCCCCTTGGTTTACAGAGAAGAAAGGAATAGACAAAAAGAAATCCTGAAAAGAGTTTATCTCAACTGACTCCATGAAATGCAGCCAATATTAGAAAGTTTATGGTACTTGTTATCTAGTGTGATATCAAACTGTTGCATTCCATCAATATGCTTTTATTTAAATAAATGATAGACATGCCATATCATATGGATATCTGTTTCTCACTGACCTGAGAAGGTGGAAGGCTCTGCATTTTCTGGACTTTAATCTATACAATACAGTACTAATACATTATTCTGTTTATATTCCCCATTGCTCTTTTTATGGGAGGCTGGAACTTTTCCCAAAGCTTTAGTGTGCAATCCTTGGCTCAGTTTAAGTCAAAGGCACTTCTGTCATTGACTTCATTGGATCAGGATTGCATCTTTAATTCCTTAATCTGAGCATAATTCTTCAGTCAGCTGGCGGGAGCATTATGGAACAAATGGTAGTATTTTATCTATACAGAGCTAAATTGCCAAGCTAAATTGAAAACAAAGATCAGAAATATATTCTAGAACAGTACTTAGCTGTAATTTACTAGCATCTTTCACTTTATTATATTTCATGAAAGGAGAAAGGGGAAATATCTTTGCATTTATGTGAATAGATGAATACAGTTGTCACAGGATCGATTTTCAGAGTGGCTTTTACAATCTCTAGGCTTTGATACCTACATTTACAAAATGAAATAATCATATTTTCATGAGAAGTGAAGTTTTAAAACAGTTTCTTTCCAAGGCAAGGGGGGAAAGAAAAGCAGGAATTCAACAGTAATCTCCCCTTTGTTTGCTTCTCCTGCTACAGTGGTTTCTCTGCCTAATGATTCAAAGCATCTCTGCAAGACGCCTTTGCGCAGTCAGGCGGAGTCCCCCCCCCCGGTCCCCAGGGCAGCACCAAGCGGAATAATGACACAGGACCACGTATTTATGGGATTAAAAATTAGCCACAACTTTATTAAAATTCAGATGTAGGAAGACCTTGGCGCAGGCATTGGGCGTATATCCCTCCCAGCCCCCAGCCGGGGGTGGGGTTATCTTCAGGGTTGTCCAGCATGAGTGGGGGTTGGGCTAACTCTGGAGAACATATGTTCAAGCAGATAGCCCGCCCCCCCCCCCGATCGCCGCCGCTGGAAGGGGAGGGCAATAAACAGCCAAGTGGCATCGCCAAATGCACCCCCCTTGAGGCCCGTTTACGGGAACCCTGTAATCGCCGCAGCAATAGGGTGGGGGTCACCGCCCCCACGCCCCTCCTCTTTATGTAAATGACTAAAGGATTCCGCCCAAGGCCTGCATCCGCCAAAGTTGTGACGAATTGCTACGGGAAAGGCGAAACCTGCCAATGCAGGGAAATTCCTTTCCAGCCCTTTAACAGCGACCGGTCGTAGCAGCGTCTGCATGCGTGTACGCCTGTGGAAGAAAAAACCTGAAAAGCAAGAAACCTGTGGAAGTAAATAACCTGTAAAGCAAGAATAAAGTTAGGGAGTGGAGGGTGGGAAAGCTCTGAATCCGTCGGCTGCTTCCAAAGAATGGCTCCTCTTCTTTGTGTGCAGGTAAGCCTACCTGATCCTACCTGGCTGATCCCCCTGGCACGCCTCCCTTCGGCCGGATTGGTCGGCTGACTGAGTGGGCGGTGACTCCAGCCTCCAGCCTCAGGAAGGCAGTGCCAGCCTCCAAACTTCCAGGACTGCCTCAGGGATCCCAGGGGGGGCTGCACGCGGCTGCGCAAAATGCGCCTCCCCTTTATGTTGGGGAAGCGGTCATTGCACAGTCAGGCGGAGTCCCCCCCCCCTCCGGTCCCCAGGGCAGCCCCGAGCGGAATAATGACACAGGACCACGTATTTATGGGATTATAAATGCATCTCCATAGCTCATTATAGTGGCTATGTATAATTAAACTGACTTCCTGGCATGGCCATATTTCTGGTCCTTACTATTTAAAGATCTCCACTGCTCCTCTCAACTAAGCAATTGCCTGATTAACATTATTTGAAGTCCCAAGATGCTTTTACACTCAGTTTGTAATGAAGCCTAAGCAATGATTCATGTAGAAACATGGGAGCCAGTTTCTTATGTCTGGACCTCATGTTGCTTTGGCAATATCTGTAGAAGGAATAAGATGGAACAGGTGGATTACTTATCAGTGGACAATACTGACCCGGGAAGGAAACATATAATCTGCCCAACCCATATGGTTCCTTCCTAAAGACTTTAATGGAAAATCTACATGTAAGCAGCGCACACATAGAATCATAGAACCGTAGAGTCGGAAGGGACCCTGGGGATCATGTAGTCCAACCCCCTGCAATGCAGGAAAATATGCAATTCCATAACATATGAATTTTCACTTTGTCATTTGGAAAACTGATGGGTTAGACTAAGCCAGGGGTAGTCAACCTAAGGCCCGTGGGCCGGATGCAGCCCAATCGCCTTTTCAATCTGGCCCACGGACGGTCTGGGAATCAGCATGTTTTTACATGAGTAGAATGTGTCCTTTTATTTAAAATGCATCTCTGGGTTATTTGTGGGGCATAGGAATTCGTTCATTCTCCCAAAAAAAATATAGTCCGGCCCACCACATGGGCTGAGGGACAGTGGATCGGCCACAGCTGAAAAAGGTTGCTAATGACTAAGCCCTCATTTTGAGGGTGTCTGTGACTCCTATCTATAGGCCCAATGTCAGGAGTTGGCATAGTTGAGCAGGTGCTGGATTCTCTGACCTAGCAAAAGGCCCATTGCAAAGCACCACTCCAAGCACCTCCATCTTTGTTAGGCCACCTGCATATGTTTAGACACAAAGCTCCATTATTTAACAACAACAACAACAACAGTTTATTAGTTGCCCCAGAAGCCAACAGGCAGCCAATATGAATCGGGTGCAAGTTACCTCATGCCCTCAAACCCTAACACTGCTTATTTCTCATAAGCCTGGTGACACAGGAATGGTGGTGGTATTTCAATTGCAATATCAGTCCCATCAGTGTTCTTACCCCTAGTGGGGAGGACATGCAGTGTGAACTATGCAGCAGCTGCCCCAACAGAAGCCATAAGTCCTCCCAGCCTGCTGCTGCTCCCTACCACCTGCATGGGCAAGGGCAGGGAGGCCTGAGAAGAAGTGAGCTCCAGGCAAGACTGCCAGCTATGCAGTAGCATTTATTACAGCTTTCAACCACCCCACCCATCCACAAGAAGCTTGGTGGTCAACAGGCCAGGTGTTGTGTGCGTCTGTGTCTCTGAGGAGAGAGTCATGTGTGTATTTGGAAAACCCACAGCAGGTTTCTTGCCTGTGGCCCACAGAAGCCTTAAACTTGGCCATGCCAAGTTGGCTTCCCTTCTTACACACCTCCTTGTGTTATCTCTTCTCAATAAGCTTGCCTACTGTTAGCTCCTTCTGCTTGCTCATAAAGGTAAAGGGACCCCTTACCGTTAGGTCCAGTCGTGACCGACTCTGGGGTTGCGGTGCTCATCTCGCGTTATTGGCCGAGGGAGCCAGCGTACAGCTTCTGGGTCATGTGGCCAGCATGACTAAGCCGCTTTCTGGTGAACCAGAGCAGTGTACAGAAACGCCATTTACCTTCCCGCCGGAGTGGTACCTATTTATCTACTTGCACTATGTGCTTTCGAACTGCTAGGTTGGCAGGAGCAGGGACTGAGCAACAGGAGCTCACCCCACCGCGGGGATTCAAACTGCCAACCTTCTGATCAGCAAGCCCTAGGCTCAGTGGTTTAACCCACAGGGCCACCCATGTCCCCTCATACTGCTTGCCTATAATATTCTGTGTCTCTTTCACCTCTCATGTTGAGAAATCTCTCAAAAACTGCTACTCCAATTCCAATTCCATCCAATCTCTCAAGATCTGCTCCTCCATTTCCATCCAATTCTCGTTTCTTTATCCCCAGTTATGGATTTGTCAGTCCCTAACTGTTTAAAGCCACCTTGAGTAGTACATGGGCACTAGAAGAGTGGGATAGCGTAGATAGCAGAGAGGTTGGGGAAGCAGAGAGAGATTTCATGTAAACAGTATACATACCTAGGCAGCCAGCCAGCCAGAGGTCAAGTATATGACTGCTGCTTTTGTACAATGATTTGCATGATGTTTCGGTTTGTGTGCCAGTGTGCCAGATTAGTTTTGTGTATCAAAGTGTTAAGACATTTGTCTATTTTCATTGCACAGATTATGCCGTTGTCTTTTAACACCCTGTGGAATGCCCATGCTACCTTTCTCCTTGGCAATGCTCTGATGTGGTTCCTCTTCTTAAAAGCTTCTATGATGAACCCAGGTTTGCTTCCTCAACACACTGATGAATATTACCAGGCCATCAGACAGGTATTTCTCCCATACACCTTCGCATATGCAACCATCTCTCGCACATTAGTAATAATTCTCTTTGGCAATAATCACCTCTGGAATTAAGCAAATGCTGTTGCTGAATTGAAAGCATCCTTCTTTTGTCATCATTTTTATAGATGCCTAAATGTTGAAGATAAGAAAATTCAATTAATGCAGGCAGCTAGCAAAGAAAGGCTTCAGTGCTTCTGCGCACATATCTGGGATTAAGTCCCATTGACTTAACTTCTGAGTAGACAAGTATAGAATTGTGCTGTTTTGGTGACTGATTTTGTTTTCCACTATCTAAGAAGTCATGTTTTATAATATGATCAAGGGACATCCCAATAGTATAAAACAATGCAGCTACATAACAATATGAACCATTCACAAAATATAATACGGATTGAATCTTCCTGCCACACTTGTCATCCTCGCCTGTCACACAAGTGTGTGAGAACCACTGTTCTACATACTTCCTGCTTTGGAAGGAAGAAATTGCACTTTTTGCTGAGGCATTTGCCCTGGAGATGGGTAAACTCACACAAGTCCACCTTCAATTAGAACATAAATGCATGAACAGCAGCTGTATCACCTGGTTGTCTGAAATGATGCTATTGTTTAAAGCACATATACAAAAGCATTAGGTTAGTTGGTTCTTAGATTCTCCCATTGCATTTTAGATTCCATCCTGGATATCTTCTTCTTTCTAAGGTGGATTATCTTAATTATTGGGAAGAGGGCAAAATCCTGTTGCCTAGACTGTGTCATGTGTGCCACCTTGTGAAACCTCTTCGAGCTAAACATTGTCGTATCATCAATCGTTGTGTCTCTGGCTTTGATCATTATTGTCCTTTTATCTACAACAGCGTGGGATACAGGAACAGGTACAGATGTGGAAAAGAGATTTTTCCTGCAGCATTTAAGATAGCCTTCCGCAACCCATTACCTTTCAGATATGTCATCAGTTCCAGCCAGCATTGCCAGCGACATGATGGGAGTTGTGAACCACAACATCTGGAGGGCAACAGGTTTGGGAAAGATTGTTCAAGATATTTTTGCTCGTCTATAAGTCATTAGTAACTAAGCGTTCTTTTTTTCCCCCTTTTCACAACACCGTCAGATGTTGCACTGTTGATATCTCTCATCAGAAACATTAACATGTGACACAATAAGTCTTTGGATCACCACTGTATCTGTCAGCCATCTGTGGCCCTACAATCAGCAGGTGGACCCTGTTGGTGTCACCCTACTTGGGGTATACCCAGCGGGTGGTGTCTTGTGTCAGGGCCTTCTCAGTAGCGGCTCCCCATTTGTGAAATGCCCTTTCTAGTGAGCTGCATCAGCCTCCCTCCTTATAATTTTTAAGGGAAAAAATAGTTTTTTAAATAAAATACTTATTGATACTTAGAAAAATTGTAAAGTTTTGATGGTTGAAAGCTCTGTCCCTGATACCACTGAAATTACTGTAATGGTTTAAGGGTAGATTATTGCCTTCAGGAGATTTTAACTGTTTTTTAGAAAGTTGTTCTTAACTGTTTTTTTATCATTTTTAATTGTGTTATTTTAGTATTGAAATGTGTGCTGTGCTTGACTCATTTGGAGCAGGGTGTGAGATATACATTTAATTAATTGATAAATAAGTCATAAACTTATTTATTTGGCAAAGCCAAAATTGTGGTACACAAAACAGATTTAAACTGATAAAATGGTCGTGGCTCCTTCCTCCACCCCATGAAACAATGGGGGAATTGATTTTCTGTAAAGGAGAAAATTGTCAATGCCATACTTAGAAACCGAGACCAGTATTTAGTGCTGAAGACACGACAATTAAGCTCATGTTAAAACCCACTGAAGGCCAGTTGATGGCCTGTATTATCAACTGCTTGCTTTGCTGATCATTTTTAATCATATATGCATCCAAGTCACACAAGAGACATTTCCTCACAGATAAGCTGCTCTCAGAAGGCACTACCACAGTTATCTCCCCACATCATCTTTTAAGGGCATATTTATGAAATGTGACCTCGAGCACACTCTGCTACCATTTGAGGTTCTTTTCTGCCAGAGTTTGTTTTTAATGCGATCCAACTTCATTTTTAAAAAGTGGTGACACAGCAGGATCCGAGGACTAAACTCACAGAGTAATCAGTACCTCCAGCTGCTGGGAATTGTGGGTAAAGAGAGTGCAGTTTTGCTTAGCTTCTGCTTCTAGGCTGCTCACGGATATCTGGTTGGCCACTGTGAGAACAGGATGCTGGATTAGATGGGCCATTGGCCTGATTCTATGTTCTTATGAATTAAATCACCACATCAGCTGCATATGAGAGAGGTTGTTCTAGATACTGACTGAACTTTGCAAAGGCTTTGTTAGCTTTTTACGTAGTACCGGTAGAAGCATTGCTTTGTTTTTGTTTTGCTTCATTCTAGGCCCTATTTTGTAGGATTCCTCACTACTATGTGTCTGAACTCTGTTGTTGGAATATATCTATGCTGGAATTGGTTTAATGTAATGGGACGCAGTATTTTCATCGGGATCGGATTTCTCTTTCTTTCCGTCATTGCCACAACATCAGCAATGATGACTTCACTGTGTGTATGTATAATCTTGAATGCATATTTTTATAGCATGCTTTTGGCATCACAGGTAACTATGGGATCAGCCATTTGTTTTTATTAAAAGGATTTAAAAATTAAAGTAAAAAATGGCAACTTTTTAAAGGGTCACCTTTTAGCATCACAGCATTGAAGCAGAGGACTCATAGAAACCAAAATGTTGGCTTTTAAATGACAAATTGGGGGGAGGGGTCTTCGGGGGCAAGCTATGAGCCCCTGGGTAGCCACTGCTGCCCTCGGAGATGGCAAGGCTCGGATTTTCCCACATAGCCAAAATATTTTTAAAAAGGCACTGACTCTCTGAGTGGTAAGACAGCACTCATTCTTATCCCAGACTGCATATTGACAAGTCAAAGGGAAAAGACTGTGTGAACCTGAAACATGTTGCAGACAGCATGGTCAGTAGTCAGGAATGATGAGAGTTGTAGCTCAGGGACATCTGGAGGTCCAAGTGGTCCCGATCTCCTACTTTCTGGTTTCTGCATTCTGCCTGAGGCAATCATTTTAGTATTTCATAGTATTTAAATGCTGGATCAGCTTTGTCACATAAAGGGCAATCTTCTCTCTCTCAGCCATTCACACAGGATGCTAATGTTAGAAAGACAGTCATCTCAAAGAGGGAGAGCGATAAGTTACGAAAAACTAGATGAGGTTAATGTGTGTTATATATAGTATAGTGGGAACAGCAGCTCAGTTTAGATAGAACTGTTAATGCCCTCTAGTGTCTCTTTATTGAAAGCCAGAGACAGAGAAAAAGTTTACTCAAATAGGATGCTACCGGTAAGTAACTGCACTATTTTCGACTGGCTGATTTCAAGTGGGATCATACTGAAAATAAAACAATAGAATGCTTGATGGGAAATACATTTAATTTGCAAGGGTGTAAGTTGTATCCAATCCCTTTGGATATATGGTTTTTTAATGTTCTGGTATCAGCATATAAGCAGATATTAACTTCGTAACATGTACTGAAGAATAATTTATGTTTTGATACACCACCTAAATAATACAGCTGGCCACAGAAATGATTAAATTGTATGCTTGTATTATTTCTGTTTGGGAGTTTCTACTACCCAATGACAGGATAGTCTGATATTGTGGGATGAACTCTCATAAGAAGAATCATTAACTAAGATTACGGGCAGAGAATATTTGGTAGTTCACTTACGCTACTATTTGTTCCTTATGGTCCTTGCTTCCTTGAACACGGGAAACTGCCCTATACGAGTCAGACCAGTGACTCTCAGCATCTCCACTAGTTGTGATCCACTTGGCTAGAGCTTGAATTTTGGACTTCCACATGCAAAGGACTTGTTCTGCCACTGAGCTAGGGCCTTTCCCAGTGGACGATGGTCCATTAGGGTGAATGGGGCACTGCCACATCAAGCTCAGTCTGCTCTTGACCAGCCTGCTTTTCTTACTTCCACCCAGCCTAGGTTTGTGGCACTGCCTGACAGTGGCCTCCTTCTTAGTTTCAGTGCTGCTCTTGCATACCCTCCAACATTTATCCAATGAAAATAGGGACGTCTTATTTCATCATCATCATCACCATAATAACAATAATTTTTATTTATACCCTGACCTGACTGGGCCGCCCCAGACATTCTGGACATCTTCCAACATAAAATAACTTCCCTATACAGGGTTGCCTTGAGGTGTATTCTAAAGATTGTATAGTTACTTATCTCCTTGGCTCAGGGGGTCACATAACTCCATCCCCTCCCACATTTTTCCAATGAAAATAGGGACATCCTAAGGAAAAGCGGGACATTCCGAGATGCCTTCTTTAAATCTGGAACTGTCCCTGGAAAAAAGTCTGCTCTTGTAGAACTGTGGAGGGAGGAGGATGGGGACAAAACTAGAATCAGATGGTTCTGACTGTCATTGGCTCTGGCATCACCTGCTGTTGGTCTTCCTACCAGTCCAAATAGGCACTAACCACTGGTGACCTTTCTCCAAACAGCCAGTCACAAAACTGATGGTAGAGTTAACAGAGATAAAACCAAGACCCTCTAGAATTGTATCCTGCTGCCCAGTATGATAAGCAACTGGTCTCGGGCTGCTACTGTACCAACAGGAAAAGGACAAATACGTTTTGTTTATGTTTGAATACATCACCCACAGTCATAAGCACTGGAATGTAGAGATGATTCCAACAGACTAGACTACGAATGGTCATTCTGTGGCCCTCCAGATACTGCTGGAATACAACTCCCACCATTCCTGACCATTAACCATGCTGGCTGGTGCTGATGGAAGTCCAACAGCATCTAGAGGGTCACAGGTAGTAGTAGACGGCACAGAGGGAGGGTGGCACTGCTTATGTGACTTTCCTCTGCCCAAGTTGCTGCTGTATACCAGGGTGGAGAGGCAACAGAGTGGTGAGGTTGGCCAGGTGCAAGCACACCAGCAGAGTCAATCTGGTGGTCCTACAACCATGTTTCCACTGTGTTGGCCTCTCTGTTCCAGTGTGCAGCAGTGACTCAGCTGGAGGAAAGTCAGGTAAGTGCCATCCACTACCAGCCGCAGGTTTCCCACTGCTGGGTTAGACCATAGTTTCCTGTGAACTGAATTTAGAGCTTTGGCTGCTATCGTCATCCTGCCTGACACTCTCGTTTGTCTACTTTTGATAGATGATTTACTGTTAGAGTTTTTCTAGTGTCCCAAACTGGCTTCTGCAGAACTTGTCAGATTTTCCCTGTATCTATTCCTGAGACATTTAGCCTAGTCCAGATTCAAGTATAGATTTGCTCTGCTTTCTCAGTTCAGTGACCATTGAAATAATCTATATTGTTTCTTGGTGTAGACACAACCTTTCTGTCAAGGACTCTTCTTGGCGGTAAACTAACAGCTGTTATATGTGTTGGTAAACTCAAATTATTCAGCTGCAATCCTTTCTCCATTACACCAAAACACCCAAGAGTCTATTGCCTCTGGTGTCCACAGTTCAGTTTAATTGCAGGTGTTACGGTACGTACATGTCAGACATTTATTATAATGATGAATTATTTCACAAAGTTCAGCTGGTCAGCTTGTAGTGTAATGAATCTTAGTTGCAGTACGGTGTCATCTGAGAGTAGTAACAGCATCAATGCAAACAGTTTATATGTAAAACTGAAAGTCATCTCTATGTGTTTCACTTTTAAAGGTTTATATGGCAGCAGTCAACTTAACTACCGCAGAATGTCTCAAAACAACGAAGTATGCATATCTCCTGGACCATAAAGGGAAGTTCTTCAATCCATTTGATAGAGGAATTGTACTAAACTTTATGGAATTCCTTCATATCATCAAGCCTCTAACAGAGGAGGAACTGAAAAAAGCAGAACTGACTTTGGTATAAAGATTATAGAAGAGTCATGTACTGTATAATATACCAGGACGTCAGCACATCACTTTACTGTATCAGTAAAACTGGTGGCATGTAGTGTATGGTTTTGAGCATGGCCTCTCCCTAGGGAAAAGAAATGTCTTGACAGAAACCTTTGCATATGCATGGAATGTGACAGACCTTTGAACATGTATAGATTGTGGGTATATGTATGGAGTAAATGGATCTTTCTCCTTAAGTGCAGGACATCACCTTAAGCACAGCACAGCAACACTGTGCTGGTTCGTTTTTAAAATTGCATAATTCAGTCATTGTTCCCACCCACAATTCAGGAGAAAGGGCAATAAATTATCATTGTACAATACACATTTCCTTTTCAAACACTATTAATCACTGTGCACATTTCATTCTGCCTCATTCAGTATTAAATATATTCATTGTCTATTATCCATTCAAATATGCTGATGGAGTTACAACAAAGCTAACATAGGATATAAAATTTGCCCAGCAGTTCTTAATTCAAAATCTAAATACTGTGTTATACTGTAGTTTTGTATTTCTATTCAACACTAGATGGTGCTGGCTTACTTTTTTTACTATGAAGCTGACTTAGAATGTCTTAATAGAGTAAATGTTCAAACACAACAGAACTGGTTGAATTTCAAGTTCAGATTTTGCACTTCTGCACCCTTCACCCTTATGCTGGCAGGCATGCTGTTATATCCTGCACAAATTTAATAAAATAGCACCCCGTTGCTGACTGTGACTTAGTGACCGTAAGCCTGCATGTTCAAGACTCAACAAATATAATTCTTCTCGGTGTCAAAAGGTTAAAAGATTTGAAAGAAATATTTGTGAGGGTTTGTTTTCACTTGCTTGAAGCTTTCTTCTATTTCATTCCAATGAACTTTTCTGTAGCTGGGGGATATATAAACATATGCATGAAAAAATAAAAAGCACCCCCCCTTCAATCTATTCACCATGTTATTTTAGATTGGTCTTTTTTGTTCTGGATTTTATATTCTGTACATATTTATAAGAAAGGGCCTGACACCAATTATATTTTTTATGTATCACATTTGTTGTATTAAATGTTATCTATTTTTTGTACTTGTCCCCATCTTATCAGTCAGGGGTGGGGTACCTGAGAGTGTGCTTGTTCAACTATTTATTTATCAGTCAGTTAATTAATGTGACTAGGTGGTGATGGTGCCCCCCCTTTTTTTGTTCAGACTGCAAACCTTTGAACTTATTGAGATGGAAAGTCAGTTCTACAGAACACAGAGGGTCTTACTTCTGAGTAAACATTGGGATGTTTTTCTTTTCTCACTAATTTACATCTGTTAAAGCCTCCACATCCATTTCTTTCTGACTTTGCACAGTGCCACAAAGTCAGCAATATTCTTGAAAAAGACACCCAAACCTCTGAGGGGAAAAGTACGTTCTTGGGACTGCTTTGAAGGTAGAAACAGCATGTTTAATGTTTACCTTAAAAAGGTAACCCCTGACCATTAGGTCCAGTCGTGACCGACTCTGGGGTTGCGCGCTCATCTCGCATTATTGGCCGAGGGAGCCGGCGTATAGCTTCCAGGTCATGTGGCCAGCATGACAAAGCCGCTTCTGGCAAACCAGAGCAGCACATGGAAACGCCGTTTACCTTCCCGCTGTAGCGGTTCCTATTTATCTACTTGCATTTTGATGTGCTTTCGAACTGCTAGGTTGGCAGGAGCTGGGACCAAGCAACGAGAGCTCACCCCGTCACAGGGATTCGAACCGCCGACCTTCTGATCAGCAAGCCCTAGGCTCAGTGGTTTAACCACAGCGCCACCTGAGTCCCTAATGTTTACCTTACTCTTCGGCAAAATAGCAGAAGACACTAGGTGCAGATGTAAAGCTAAGGCTTTGAATCCACATTGCAGTGGGACTAAGCTTCACAATTTCTGGTTTTTTTTCTCTCTCTCTTTTTCAACCAACATTCCTTCGGAGAACCTGAATATTTTAACATAGGGTTGCCATCTTTCAAAACATGAAAGATCCAGACACAAAAGTTATTGAGCTTTTTTTTTTTTTGCTCAACAACAAAAAACGAGCTATTTTTAAGGAAATTCGCCAAAATCTACACTTGCGACATGGTTTGCCATGCATCTGGTTTTCTCAGACATTTCAGTGATTTCCACCCGGACACTGCTTCTGACAACCGAATCCCAGCTATGTCCAGGAAATTCCAGACAAATGGCAACCCTATTTTAACATTGTATCTTCCAACCATTTCAAATCACATTCAGTGAACATGCTGAATGTGGTCAGTTGCTTTGCCCTTGGCCTACAAACACATACACGCCTGTAAAAAGCTATAAACAAAAGAGACAGCTCCCTGCCCCATGGAGCTGACAACCTGGACAGTAGGAGAAGATGAGAGAGAAGGAAAGGAGACACAGGAGCAACAAATAATAAAGAGGAGGAGAAGTCAGAAAAATCACAGGCCATGAGGGAAGAATGCTTAGCTCCAAGCTTACATGGCTTGGCCAATGTAAAAATAGGGTTTCGCTGAAAAGATAGGGTGTGAGGAGGGATTTGAAGGAAGACAGAGACATACCATCATATTTGCTCTTGGGCAGTGTCCCAGGCTCACTGGGCAAGAAAAGAGATTGGACTCATATAACTCTGGGGAAATTGTACAGACACAGACCATTCATTCATTCATTCATTCATTCATTTCACTTTTTAAACCACCATTTGTCCAAGCAGGATCTCAAGCTAGTTAACAAAATGCTGTTCAAAACATGACATTTGCAAAATGCCTCCAATAAAACATGATTTAAATCAGGGCCGTCTTAAGCGCCCCTGGCGCCGTTGAAACCTCCATCAAAATTTGAGCTAAAAATTATTGCATACTATGAAATCAACCTAGCAGTTCGAAAGCACGTCAAAATGCAAGTAGATAAATAGGAACCGCTACAGCGGGAAGGTAAACGGCGTTTCCATGTGCTGCTCTGGTTTGCCAGAAGTGGCTTTGTCATGCTGGCCACATGACCTGGAAGCTATACGCCGGCTCCCTCGGCCAATAATGTGAGATGAGCGCGCAACCCCAGAGTCGGTCACGACTGGACCTAATTGTCAGGGGTCCCTTTACCTTTACCTTTATGAAATCAGCAGCATTCGGTATTTGTACCAGGACCCCGATCAGTCAATTTCCTCCTCTCTTTTATGCTGTCTCCATTATTTTAACATAAACAGCTTTTGGTGAAGCTTGTTTTTAATGAAACTGCTCTTGAGCAATATTTAAGTTTGGTCTTTTGTTAAGAGAGTACTCAATTTTGGTGTCTGCAGGAAACAGCTGTGAGACAGATCTGTGGGAAAAGGTACTGGCGAACTTCTTCTAATCCTTCTCAACCATAGCAAATCCCTTAAGTTTGTTTTTTGTCGTGAGCCCTGAGACGTTGCCAAGTGGAGTGGCAGGCTGAGACAGATGAGGTGGGGGGACGAGGGGAGGACATGGTGGTGAGCTGAGGCAGGGAAATAAAGGCTGGAGGAGGCAGGTACTCCCCTCTCCCAGGATACGGCTGCTCTGGATGGGAAAACAGGATTCCCATTTCCCCTCTTCCCTCCCAGAGAGGGAAGCAATATAATCCAGGAAGGGGATCATTCAACCGCTAGGGGTGGAGGAAGCAGAATCAGGAGAGGAGGCACAGCCTGGTCACCCAGGACCCAGCAACACTCCCACTGCTGGGGACAGATTCATCCTCCCTGATGTAGTGAGCATGTACATGCTCAGCAATATTGCAAGGCACAAGAGTCTTGCAAGTAAGTTTGCCTTGCCTGTCTTTAAAAGCTTGGTAGGCAGGCGGGCCAACCCGTTAGGACAACTCTGTTGCTTCAGCACAGTTCTGAACTCCTTGCCCCAGTCTCCATAAACTTGAACTGCTGGTTCTAGCCCAGATAGTCTTGACTTTCCTGTCATCTAGCCTGAGCCTAAAGGCTGCTGTGACCCACTACCTGTTGCTGAGCTATACCTCTACATTGCCTCAGTAAAGATCTCACCTTGCTCTCAATTAAGAGCCTATTTTCTAATGACTGGAGTGGGAGTCAGATGAGTTTTAGCAGTTGAGGGTTGGTATATGTGGCTCTGCCATTAGGCACAGGGAGGTCGCTGCCCCAAACAGCTGATTTTGGGTTTCATGCAAAGGCAGCAAATTGTTAGATATTTAATTATGTTGTATTTTTACTGTCGGGGGGGGGCAAGAGATGCTTGTAGGATTTTCTGCCTTAGGTGGCAAAATAATTTGATCAATCTTGGGTCCTATGCACCCAAATTTGTTTTGTTTTGCCATGTTTTGTTTTGTTTTGGAGGGAAAGTACCATTTGCTATTCCAACTCAGGTAGCAAACTATCTTGAGCCAGCCTTGAATATATTTGGGTACCTTCACTTGACCCTGAAAGTATCTTCAAACCTTTCTTATATCACACATCTGCATCTGCAAATAAAAGTCAGCTTCGGGTAGAAAACAGACAAGACTCTTTTACTGTGAAATGTACCAGAACAGAATAAGTTTCACATTCACACGACAAACAAAGAAAACAAAGATTTTAAATGTCGTGTGTGAAAACCTCTTAGCAGCTAATGCGATGACCATCAGCCATTCTAGTGGTGGCTGGTGGGAAGTGTTGTCCCACAACATCTGGAGGACAACACATTGACTACTCCTATCTTAGACCTTATATCATCATAGACATTCTGGAGAAGATGATGAGGCCATGGCAAAGAAAATGTTATGCGCCATTTCTTCTCAAATATGCATTGGTGTTTTGCTAGCAAAATGGTGGCCTTCTGCAAGGTAAATCTACAAAGCGAGAATCTACAAAATTATTCCATTTTCAAGTGGTCGGTTGGGTATTTAAGCATTTGTAAATGGGATATATTAATGGCTTGCTTTTTAACCAATAATAATAGAGATACAAAGTTAGCATGATCAGATGTGTTGGCTGAATTCTAGTCACGTCTATTCCAAAGTAAATCCTACTGAGTTAAAAGTATTTCACCTGCTTAAACAGCCAATATTGTGTGACTGTTTTTTGAGTGATTCTCTAAATAAAAATGTTTCAGGTTGTAGACTCTCTGGGAGAAATTAAGCAGGGGGCCTGCTGTTTCTTACCTGCTGAGTGCTCTAATTGCAACTTGAGCCAATTTCACATGTTCGAGTATTGCAGTTGCAAGCATTGCAAAGTCAATACTCTTTTCTAAGAAATATGTGTCGAGGGGTTAAATTAATTTTATTTCTGTAACTAAAACATAAAAAGAAACATTGTCAGTTAACATTAACAATAAAAACACTCATATGATTTTCTTTTTTAAAAAGAATAAAGATGTTTTTTAAAAAATAAAAATAAATTAAAATCTGCTGCTCAAAAAACACACACTCATATGATTTTGACTTAAGCATGTAAATTAATATAGGAAATCCATATGTAATAATCGGTATTCAAACAAGATTGATGATTGTAAGCTATACATTCAAACATAGAACGTATCTTTGTGGGGTTTGTCTAATAAATTTATTAAGGGATTTAATAAGGTTAACAGAGAAACTTTACACACACACAGAGAGAGAGAGAGAGAGAGAGAGAGAGAGAGAGAGAGAGAGAGAATTACATTCAATAGAAAGGATGGGTTGTAATTTTTAAAAAGAACAGCAACAGTCAAAACAGCAGATAAAGCTGCATAAATCTACCATAATTCCATCCAGATTAAGAAGTTATTAAAAGGCCTTGGACAATAAAAAGGTTTCTTATGATTGTGATAACTAAGTAGGTACTAGGTGATATTTTCTGGAAAGAATATTTTACCGCTAAGGTGGCTCTGGATGTTCTTCCTACCTGCCTCTCCTCAAATGGTGGGGTCACCTAGAGGAGACCGTCTGAATATACAGGTATGTTGATGTGGAGGCAAGAGATTTTCTAGTGACTTTATTCCAACCCATTCAAGAATTTAAAAGTGAGCATCAGAACCTTCTGAACAATAGAGACTCCACTGTTCAGGAAACATTGAATCTCTCACACACAGGCAATTGGTGGGAGAATTCAGGGCCCACTGCTGTTGCCATTGAGCTGTCAGTGGCATTACTACAGCTGATGGGGCCTTGTTGGGTAGTGCTGGTGCTGATGGGAGCTCTAGGTCCACATAGTGTGCAAGTCCTGCCTGGTATCATTAACATGGCAGTGCCAGCCAGCTGATATGCTTGGTCCATGGGCTCTGCTTGGCTGCACCACCACCCATCTGTCCTTTACTGATCTGATCACAAATATGCCCCACTCTTTCCATTGTAAAAGTATGCAATGATTAAATATTTGCAGAAAGAATGAATACCAGATGGACGGGGCAGAAATAAATAAATATTATTATTATTATTATTATTATTATTATTATTATTATTATTTACCTCAGTTGGTCTGAGTGAACGGATGGGGACAGGGTAGGGGGCAGATCTACAGCATGGAGAAAAAGGGAATTAGATAAGGTCAACCTAGAATCCAATGTCATTGTATGCAAGTACTTTACCCCTTGAGTTAATTCACACTACACCATACCCTCAAAAAGGAATGCCCTAGCTTGTAGAAACTTTCTACTAATCTCATTATCTCTGGTATGTAAAAACACACCCTCTTACACTTAAGCAAACTCCTCTTATTTCACCTATATGAGGTGGAGTACTGGACGCGGGTGGCGCTGTGGTCTAAACTACTGAGCCTTGGGCTTGCCGATTGGAAGGTTGGCAGTTCAAATCCCCGCGATGGGGTGAGCTCCCATTGTTCGGTCCCTGCTCCTGCCAACCTAGCAGTTCAAGCAAGTAGATAAATAGGTACCGTTCTGGCAGGGAAGGTAAACAGCGTTTCCATGCACTGCTCTGGTTTCGCCAGAAGCGGCTTAGTCATGCTGACCATATGACCTGGAAAAACTGTCTGCAGGCAAACAGCTCCTTTGGCCAGTAAAGCAAGATGAGCACCACAACCCCAGTGTCGTTCACAACTGGACTTAACTGCCAGGGGTCCTTTACCTTTACCTTTTTACTGGCTGTACAAAATTTTATGCTGATTTTCTTTACAGGACCTTTTGGCCAAATGTATTTCCATGTTGCTTCCTGAAATGACCTGCAGTCATTTTTCTCCAGTGGCATTTGCAGCTGTTTCCTGAGTCTGAGGTTAACTGGAGTGTGTTTGATAATTGTTGAATTATTTTATTTTATTTTATTTTATTTTATTTTATTTTGGTGCCTACAAAAACACCTAAGGCTGTGTTCTGGGTCTTTTTATGTGAACAAATTCTCTTCAGTCGTATTCCCCCAACGCTGTGTGTATCAATAGAAGTCCAGTTGTCAGCTGTTTCACAATCAGGTGCAAAGGACTGGGTATTGTTAACATTATATGATATTTCTGACCCTTTTCCTCTCAGAGATCAGATACCCATCTCAGCAAATGTACATTTGGTACTGAATAAAAATACAGTAAAGAGTGAAAACTTCCACCCACCCCAAAAAATCCTGGGAAATATAGCAGTTCGAAAGCATGTCAAAGTGCTAGTAGATAAATAGGTACCGCTCCAGTAGGAAGGTAAACGGCGTTTCCGTGCGCTGCTCTGGTTCGCCAGAAGCAGCTTAGTCATGCTGGCCACATGACCCGGAAGCTGTCTGCAGACAAACGCCGGCTCCCTCGGACAGTAAAGCGAGTTGAGCGCCGCAACCCCAGAGTCGTCCACAACTGGACCTAATGGTCAGGGGTACCTTTACCTTTTAAGCTATCGTTTGTATCATTTCCCAGGGTGGTTTAACAACCAATCCCTCTTCCCAGGGAACTCTGGGAATTTTAGCTCTGGGAGAGGAATAGGGGGTCTCCTCCTAACAACTCTGAGCACCTTTAACAAACTACAGTTTCCAGGAATCTTTGGAGGAAGTCATGTCTGTTTAAAAGTAGTACGATGCTGCTTCAAGTGTATAGCGCAGGTAGCAGCTATATTTTCAATATGGAGTAAATCAATTTTGCTTAAACCACTTGTAATGCTGTTTTCTGTGTTGCATGAACACCCTTCAGAAACAAAGCACACAAATATCACAAGAGAGCTCGTTTTTTGGCACGTTTATTCAGAACCAAGTGTGTGTCACTGATGATGCCCGGCTAAGTTTACATAAAATTGCAGCTTTTTCGTGTCTCGATTTTAAAATGTCACGAGCCCTGCCTAATTTTCAGAGTTTGAGGGGACTTTAAGACCCAGGGGAATAAGGGAGGAGGAGGGCGGACAGGCGTCCCACCTGCTCTGCTAAGCTAGAGCAGCAAACCGCGAAGTTTCATCTGCAGAAGTAGTTTGCTGTTGCAACGGCAGGTTAGGGCTCTCTCCCGATTGCAGCTGGTCACGGGAAGAAGGTGGGTAAGTGAGATCTTCGAAGGAGGTGGAGATCGCCGAGTGCTACAGGCGCCAAAGATTAGGAAGTAAACTCCCGGACGCAAGGGCTACTAAGCTTGGTAGATTTCGACGACTCATCTCTCCTCCTCTGCGCTGTTTACCTTGTCTGGAGTGGACGAGCGGTTTTGCAAGATTGTGCATGAATCCCGGTGGACTCTGCAGACGTGGCTTTGCACCCCTGCAATGAGGAGGAAAAGGCGCCGTCTCTTTCCGCAGCATGTTCCGCGTTAGCAAGCGCAGAATCCCCAGACCTGTCACCAGGAACCTGGAGGATCTGGATTCCGTTCAGAGCATCCTCCTGCACAGGTCAGTGTGAACCATTGTGGACTAAGGGAAAGTGCCATATGAGGAGCCGGGAGCCCTCCAAATGTTACTGAACTGAAGCTCCCATCTGCCCAAGCCAGCATGGCCAATGGTCCCAGGCATGGCCAAACTTAGCCCTCCAGATGTTTTGGGACTACAATTCACATCATCCCTGACCACTGGCCCTGTTAGCTAGGGATGATGGGATTTGTAGTCCCGAAACATCTGGAGGGCTAAGTTTGGGCACGCCAGACTCAAGAATGATGAGAGCTTGGAGTTCAACAACATCTGGAGCGCACACACTGATTTCCCATCCTTAGTTAATGCTTCCCCTTGGAATGTGAGATGTGTTACAATTTTTTCTCTCCTCTCTGATCATGGTGATGATAATTTATACCCTGCCCATCTGTCTGGGTTTCCCCAGCCGCTCTGGGCAGCTCCCAACAGTTTAAAAACACGATCAAACATTAAAAACTTCCCTAAATAGGGTTGCCTTCACTTTCTTTCCTACACACAGCTGGGGTTACACACACATACCCACCCCTTCTAATTATTTTATTTATTATTTTTAGTTCGCTCTCAAACATTCTTCTATACTGTAGTTTCCATGTAGAAAATGCTCAGTGTCATAATTCTGCATATAGCAGAGGAGTCTGATATATTATAAGGTGTACCCTTAGCTTTCATAGGGCACTGACCAGGTCTCATAGGCCTTAATGTTGCCCTTATGCCTGCCCAACACATTGCACATTATAATGTGAGACATACAAATACTTGTGACTATGGTAATGATCGTTATTAAGATACATAAAATTGTCGGCTTAGATGAAGTCCCCACCCCCACCCCCCATACACACTCTTTCTGAGAAAGTTGGGGGAAGTGTGGTGCATGCATTAATTGCAAGTGAATGATGTAACTATTTTAATGCATTGATTTATTTTTTATATCCTTTGGGTTTAAATGTTTTGTGTCTATATCAACCTATTTTTCAGCAGCTAGACATCTGTAAGACTGAATGATCACATATATCTTTATTTTACTTACTGAGAAAGCATCATTTAACAGACTATTAATTCTTCTGAAGGTAAACATAGTTGACTCTCTTTCTTTTCCTCCATCTACTTCATACACAAAATTAAACATTGTAAAAATAGCTATCCATCCTTCGCACTTTACTGGTGTAATGTTGCTGTAGGTCATGGGTAGTCAACGTGGTCCCATGTTACTAGACTGCATCTCCCATCAGCTTTGGCCAGTCTGTTCAATGGTCAAGAGTGACTGTAACATCTGGAGGGCACGGGCACCATGTTGTCTACCTCTTCTGTAGCCTCAGTAAATATAATTTCTGTGTAAAGGATAATTGCTTCTTTTCCACAGTTTAGTATTTCTATATCAAACACAGAAACAAAAGATAAGTGGGAGTAGTATTCACTCTGTTGATTAAGATATGCACATCACTTTGTCTCCCTGACCGAGATGGCAAATGGTAGTGTTGTAATAACCTGCCTTTAATTCCTAATCTAGACGGAACAGAAAACAACAACAAAAAAAGACTTTAAAATACTGCAGGATATCTCCAGTGAGTTTTACTCACAGACTGTGCAATAAAGAAATCATCTCCTGCTGTTTTCATATAACTTAATTTATAGACCCTGGTGCTGGACATACTGCTGAGGAGCAGACGGTAGCCTCTTTGTAACAGGAGACTTAATGTTGCTTATACAAGTAGTTCAGCATGGCTACTGCTATTGCTTAACATAACCACAAGAAATTAAAGCCAAGAATGGCAGTTGTTAAAATTACACGTTGTTTCTCCATTTCTTCACTGATGACTCACAATCTACATTTACTCCTTTTTGAGATTTATCCAAGAAACTGACGATTGGAGCACTCTTTTTAATGTGTGCTTTCTTACTTCTTAAAAATGTGCTTAGTTCAAAAGAGGGACTTATTTCTAAGTAAATAAGTATAGGTGGAGGCTGTAAGCCCCAACTGTAGCATACAGGAGAGGAACGGGATAAATATTTACTAGTCAAAACATTGGCTGTGCATCTCTAGTGCAAAAAAATGAGAATGGCACCTAAAATGAAAAATTGAAATGGCACCCAGTGACTGCTACGTGCTAGCAGTTTTTGGAGGAACTACCTGCATGATAGGCAATTCCTCTATAAATTGCTGACAAATAGCACCTGACTGCATATTACAATATGTTGTTGTTTAGTCGTTTAGTCGTGTCCGACTCTTCGTGATATTACAATATATCTCTCCTCATTGAAGTTATGCTTGGCTCTTCCTCTGCTTTCAAGCTGGAGAGGGAACCTTTCCTACTCCTCATCCAGACCTATGAAGTGCCTCAGATAAGATGCAACTGAAAGGTTTCCAAGACTTGCAGCCTTAATAGTTCAACCCTAGGCATGTTTGCTCAGAGAGTTAACACAACTGTGAACTCACTTACTAGGGAGTAAGCCCACTGAACGCATTTGAATTTGCACTTGAATAAACGTGCGTAGGATTGAGCTGTAAGCCAATGATCCATAGCACATTCCACCTAGGAATAAGTCCCACTGAATTTGCACGTGGGCAGGATTGCGCTGCAGGGCGCCCAAACCCACTTCATCAAGAGGGAGGGGAACCCGTTGAACCCAGTTGAATTTCTCTGTCAGTAGATTGCGTTGCAAGGCTACAGTTCTCGCACCTTACCTGGGAGCAGATAAAGCGCGAGGACTGTAGCCTTGCAACGCAACCTACTGACAAATGACCCGGAGCAGGTAAAGTGGGCTGTACCTGGCCCACTGAACGGAGTGGGCCCTAGATCATTAGGCAGGGCGACGAATGAAAAGGGTATATAAAAGAGAACGTTTCCTGTTAACACCCAGAGCAGAGCAGCTCTTTGCAACGAGGAGAGTTTGGGCTCAGGGAGCTTCTTATGTTGCCATGGTTTCCGCAGCCTGCGCCAATCGGCGAGCCGCTTGTGGGTCACGTGCTGCGCCTCGGGCTTCCGGAGTTCGCTGTCATGGCGGCGGGCTGCTGCAGATCTTCCTGAGGGGAAGCTTTCTCCGGACGGCATGAAGAAAGCGTCGCCGTTGCCCTTTGAGGTTCCTCGAGAACCGCAGCAGCCTGAGGAATGCGAAGGCCGCCTCTCGCCTGGCAGCGGAAGCTCTTGCTCTGCATCTCTGTCCAGCGGCTCCGAGTAAGGAAGAGAAGGGGGTGGAGGGAGGGGAGCTCTGGGTAATTGGGGCCTCCTCCTGCTGCTATCCCAGCGTTTTCTGTTTCTTACTTTCAAATGCTGGGATTCAGGCTGTTTTTGTTTTGTTTTTTAATCTGCCCATGTGTTATTCTTTGCTACTCCGAAAAGATAAAATATTTCCTTCCACCCCAACCTCCCCTCAATCATCGCATCAGATAATAGAATTGTGGAGTTGGAAGGACCCACGAGGGGCATCTAGTCCAACCCCATGCAATGCAGAAATCTTTGGCCCAGCTTGGAACTTGAACCCACAACCCTAAGATTAAGATCTTCATGCTCTGCTGACTGAGCTTTCCCAAACTGCAGAACTAGGATCTTTGATGATGGATGGATGTACCTGCTTACAATCGCTGAGCCCCTCCTTTCTAAACAGCAGTAAGCTTCCTGTCTCTTCATTTGGACACTCTTCATGCCTCCTAGTGCTATGTACACACTGTACATTTAAAGCAGTTTACTTCCCCCCAAAGAATCCTGGGAACTGTCTCTATTTCAGTCTCCATATCAAAATTTATTTTGGTCACAGGCCAGCATAAGGTAAAACACAGATAAACTGAACACATAAGACTTAAAACAGGTAAGGGATAAAAACGAGTAATTAAAATGTGATTATACCATACATAACTTAAAAAGATAAAAACAAGGACAAACAGTTAAAAGCTACTATAAGGGAGGGAACGTAAAGGAGCAACTGGGAACTGTAGTTTACCCACCACAAAGCCACAATTCCCAGCACCCTTAACAAACTGCAGTTCCCACAATTCTTTGAAGAAAATGATTTTTGGAAAAAATAAAAATATGGTGTATACATGAACTACTGTATATTGGAATGGGATAGATGGGAATTCTTCACTTTGTTGATTCTTGGCTAGGCTTACTGAAAAGAGGGCTGCTGATTGTTCAGTTACCCTGGGGAAGAAATTCAGATATTCCTCCCTTTGGGGTGTAAGTATAAAATGTAAGCCTTCACTCACTGGCCCTGTTTTTGAATATGTTCTACCCCAGTTGTAGCATCTGTGGTTTACATGTCCTCCCTCTGTTCATCTTCAGCCTCAAGCCCTTCAGCAGCTAGGTACTGTAATTGGGGTGCTGTTATTTCATAGAAGTTTAGATATTTGTGACTCTTTAAATTTTATATTTCAGGATCTATGGAACTCCTTGCCACTTTAGAATTCTTCAGTGTATCCCTTTGTTGCTGCCACCAATTACTTTAGAATGCTTTTAAATCCATCTAATAGCTTGGTATTGTAGGCTTAAGCTTGAGATTGATACCGACACTGGAAATAGGATGAACTGTTAACTAAGATTATTTATCAAATGAATATTTTGTATGTAAGGGAATACTGATACATTGGGGACATACTTGTATTGGACAGTTTCTAAGGACTCAAGAGCCACTATTGCTGACACCAGCTTCTAAGTGGTTTTACTGAAAGCTAAATTCCCTCAGCCTCCACCTCAGCCAAATTCACTCACAGCTGGATCCCGATACTAGGTACAATCTGCCTCTTACCCGAAAGCTCCTCCAGTTATACTTCTAATTGCTTGGACCGTTTAGCTGGTTTAAAAAACCCACTTGTGCAACCTTATTTTGCTAAAATCTTTGGATAGAGATTCTGATGTGTACCAGATACACACAGCATTTCTATGCACACAGCTACCCTGATGTTGCAAAGCAGTTTTTGCACCTCATTCAGACAAGCACTAATACTGTACTAGTAATGCTTGCAATGTTAGCAGCCTCTCCTGGGTTAGAGCATGGTGATTTATTTGTATTCAACCTGTAAAGTGTCTGAGATAGGGGAAGAGTAGGAAAGTGTAGCAGGAAAGTTTTTTAGCCATTGTGCTCTTGTCTTTTTCTGCACCTTTGGCCCACAAACCATTTTCCCCATCACAATTTATATAAATTCAATCTCCCTTTATTTGCCTTCCCATGTCAAGACTTAATGCATACAGCTCTTCCAGCAGCAGTGCTAGACCCCAGGGTTTTTAGCATATAGAGTGTATAAAAGAAGTCTGGCTTTCTCAGAAGCAATGTGTACATTTAAATAGTGCTATTACCTTCGAACCTGTTCTTTCTCTCTATCACATAGAAAACCACTTGCTTTTGTAGGCTGCCAGCCTGATGTCCTGTGATTTTTTTCCCCCATTCAGAGTAGGATTTTAATTGCTGTCAGGTCCCTCCCACCCTTTCCTGGTAATCTGACATGCTCTTGCTCTTAAAAATAGAAAAGCATCCTAATGCATCTGAAGTTTTCTATCTGGTTTTAGCGACAGAACACAGATTATAAACTCTTAAATTCCAGTACCTTTTTATTGGTAACATTTTAAACCACATAATTTGTACAGATGTTTCAGTTGCTGACTCTGAATAAAATCAAACGAGTCGTCGGATAATGCAATAAGTTGTAGATTGCAAGGAAATATGAAACTTGATTTTGTGCTCAGACCAGTACCATATCCCACTAACTATGTCAAAATCAGAAACGTAAGACTTGGAAGGGAGCTGGTAGAATAGGCCTTGGTTTGCAGTACAACCCTAACCATATCTGCTGAAAATTGGCTTATTGAATTTCCTGGGATTTACTCCCAGTTGTGGGGTTGGGATTGCAGCCTTAATTTCCTAATTATGTACAAATCATAGAGTTGTATTCAACTAACCTGTCACAGTGGCCGGAGCGGGCTACTTCAGAGTAACGACTCTACACAGCGCTGCATTTTATTTTTTTATTGGTGCTGCGTATTTACAGTGCTGAAGTCATTGCTATTTACACGGAGCTATGTGTTCAGTCGGGTTCAGAACCTCCGAATGGCTTTTGGCGCGTCTTTCTCCAACACAAAAGCCTGGGTAGACCCATCCTCTTTCCTCTCCGCTTTCTGCGCAATTCCGGAGTTGGGGGGATGGGTCTCCCCCCCCTTATTTGCCCCTTCCTGTCCCACCTGGGACCCTGGCTCCGCTACCTTGCCTGAGCCTCGGACACGACTTCCTGCTTCCCCACTGGAATCGGAACTCTCTCTGCTCTCCCCTGTGCTCGGGGATGGGCTTGAACTCAGGAGGGGAGGGACTTCGCGATATCCTCTGTCCCTCACATAACCCATACTCAGTCATGATTTCAATGGGTCTGTGCTGCGTATGAGTTATTTGGCTATAACCCTTAATTTGCAAGTCTGCACTAAAAAAAATGCAGGACCTAATTTGAGCTAGAAGCTCTTTTGAGAAGTTAATTCAAATTTGACCATAAAGGCTGCCTCCACCATTTTCTTAAAATTATAGTATCAATCTTCTGCTGGGACCCCCTGGTCATAGTATGCTTTTGTTAGACCTTTCTGAGTAGTGTCTGTCTGACAAAAAATTGTGCCTGCCAGATGGATATATTGTACCCACCAACCTACCCCTGCTCCATCTTTATCACTTTCCATTTTGGCAAGTGATCAGTTTCGGTACTTTAGATAGGCACCCATTCAACTTAATTGGGTAAGCTATGAGTAGCAACATTTTAAGAATTGTCTGGTAAGTGAGAAAGTTCTGTAGTACTGGTTGAAGAAAGTGGGAATGGTATCCAGTATATTAGGGAGAAAAAGATCAGTCCATGAAGGAGCACAAGCAGAAAGCTCCTGTGTTGTTGTGATGCAGTGTTTGCAAACAGCTGGGCAGGTTAGTGTTTTGCTTCATACCTATTTTATAGTGGATTGTAGACATAGGGAGACAACTGAAGGTCAGAGTGTCAGTAACATCCTTTCTGAAATAATGGGGTTAATAGTGATGGAGTTGTATAGTTTCTCTCTCACACCCACGTATCTGGCCACATCCTACTAGACCATGGGCTTGTCCACTCCCTTCTCCTCCACTTGCTGGGAAAATAACTTTTGGTTTTCTTTAAACATGGCTGCTTGTTGAGTCTGAACCAAGGGTGATAATTTAACACAAATATAGTCAACTTTAAAACAAGCCAATGTGAAACCATCGTTTCTGAAGCTAGCTTGTTGAAAATAAGCATTGGATAAACCACGATCCCCGGTTGTATGTATTTGTTGTTGTTGTTGTTTAGTCGTTTAGTTGTGTCTGACTCTTCGTGACCCCATGGACCAGAGCACGCCAGGCACTCCTGTCTTCCACTGCCTCCCGCAATTTAGTCAAACTCATGTATTTAAAAGAAGTCAAAAGTAAAAATTTCCAAAGTCTTTGTTCCAGCCACATAGGATACAGTATAAGAGGGGGCAATGCACAAGCCCAAGGCTTTCTGCAGTTCATAAATATTGTATTAATCCATTATTTAGCATTACATGCAAACTGTGCCACTGTAATTCAATTGCAGGGAATCTGCATTATTGTTTCTAAATCGCTTAACTAATAAAAAAAAGTTTAAAACGCAAAAGTAGCTTTCTTGATTTGCTTTTATCAGTCTGAAGTGTCAAATGGGGAACATCTTTAGATGTAACAACAAAAAAATCTTCTCTAATGTAGGCCAGCAATATAGTTTTAATTTGCATGCTACTCATAATGCCACAGCAAATACTTTTCTTTCCATGTGCTTAGACTGAATGGGAGATGGGGCAGGTTGCCTTGTCCTTTTAATCAAAAGGAGACCTCTCACTTGGAAATGTATGGTTGCTTATTGATGCATAGGTATAAAAAGAATGCTTCAATAATGTTGGTTTCTATGATAGATACTTTCACCGCGTCTGAATAGTAGGTCTCTGTTGAATGCAGCTGCTTTAGACTGAGGTCTGTGGTTCATCCCATCCCCCTCCTTGTAAGTGCTTTTATGTTCATTATGAACTAGCTCCAGAGGGCTGCAAAATTAAGCACATTGTAAGTCATTCTGTCTTCACTGTCATTCTAAAACTGCTCTTGTCTTTCACAGTGACCTTGAACCTGAATGGTTAGATAGTGTACAGAAAAATGGAGAATTATTCTATCTAGAGCTGAGTGAAGATGAGGAAGAAACTCTCCTTCGGGACACCTCTCTGGATATGCCTGTGGTGAACCGTGTCAGGTTTTGTGAAAATGAAGCTGAGGTTATTCGTGAGCGATCTCAAAAAGAGAGAAAGAGTGAACACAGGCTGGAAAAGTTCACTAAAATATTAAAATATAAAAGGTTTTTATCAAAACATTCTAGTAAGAAGATGTCAAGTGACAAATGTGATGTTCATGCCTCTGGCCCAGCATCCATACTGAAACACCATTCTGGTCAGAGGATGGAGGATGTGGCCCAGCAATGTTACAAAGATGTCTGCCTTTATGTAAATCCGAAGAAGCTATCAAATGCTGAGAGAGGAGAGCAGTTCAAGCTTCTGGAATCATTAATAGGGATTATCCATCAATCTCCATGGAGAAAAACTGAAAAACATAATCACAGTATTGAATCTAGAAGTGCCAATGAAGAGAAACTCGTAGTAAATGGTTTGATACCAGGCAGCTCAGCAATAAACTCTGGTCACATCTTGATTGGTAAGTGTCACAATTTATGCAATTCTGGCCATGCAACCCAGTATTGTGGGAGGTGAAAGGGTTACTTATTTCAGTCCAAGTGACAACTTTTTAATTGGTTGGCATGCTCAGGGTCTTGCCATGGGTCAAGGAATCTCAGCTCTATTTTGACAATAGACTTGTCCCTGCGGCATGTGCAGGTGGCAACCATATTGTGCAAGGGTTTCGTTACTGACCCCTGTGTGCACTGGCGGAGCAGGCATAAGCGCACCCCGAGCTGCCTTCTTCCACGTCTAAAAGGACCTGCGTGTCTGCAATCACGTGTCAATTGGACACACCTGAAATGGTTGTTGCCTGTATAGTCATAGCAGTAAGTTTTAGGGAGTCGGTCACAGTTTGAATATTTTTCCTAATTTCAATGTGAAACATCTCCAATAGAATATCTCTCTTGGTTCCAATATTATTTTTCTTCCTGAGCAAGTATGTTGTGATAGCTCTCAAGCACACATACTCATCCAGTAAACACTGTTCCTTTAAAAAGAATTACATGCAAACACACACAATGTTAGGGTTTCCTTTTGTGTACGTATCCTTTTAATTCCTTGAATGGCACTTCTGCTTCTGGCTATACTGGTATTATGTAATACCTAATCTCATTAATGTTAGCAGAAATGAAACCATTATGAACACTACTGAGTGTTATGAACTTTATATTTATGGAAGGTTCATTTAGGCATATGGCAACTTGGGAAAATGGCAGTGAAGAATTAAAACTAATTTTTGTTCAAAAGCATATTGGCATTGAACAAAAGCATATTTGCAGTATCCCAAGCTACCAACTGCTATTTTATATTATGTTGTGTTTTTCTTTCTGTCATACTTCAGTCCTTTGGCTTTGAACTGGTAAGTGAGCTGCATCTTCTGCCAACTCATATCCAGATATATAATTTCCTTATAAAGTACTTTAAAATTATAGATGTGCAGTGAACACTGGGTACTTTTAGATCTAAATGTGGCATACAGCAAAATGTGTATGTTACAAATTTTGTTATAGTTGGCAGAAATAACTTGTAATTAAGCACAAATGCATTGCTTTTTAGTCAAATATCTTGATCAAATTTTGCTTTTTGGGCAAAAATATATATGTTGTTGTAGTGTATTTAGAACTAGAAAAGTTTTTTTAACAAACTGTACATCTTGCTTTTAAAATGAACACTTTGGTTTAATTTTAAGAAACTGATGTGATCACAAAGTTTTATAAAAACAAGCAAACAAACAAAAACCCCACTTACTTTGAAACTTTAAATTCTCTACCATGTTGTTCCAGGCGTAAGTCAGGATAGGACCTGAGTGGAATCCAAAAATGGAAGTAGGCACGGATACATAAGAGAAAATCATGCAACCAGATGGTGTTTTGTTTTGTGTCTTTCGATAGCAGTTTTCACTGCCAAAGAAGCAAGCTGTTTAAGAAACTGGACAGCAGAGGAGGCTATAGTGGAAATACATGTACATCTTAAAATTAAGGGGTTAGGATGCTGTATGCCTCTGTGCTAAAACCCTTAAAGGAACACCAATCCTGCCTGACCTACCAGCAGGACAGATACCCTTGGAATGATCCAGAGTCCATAATAAAATAGCTATGAACATAATGAAACTTGGTCTGCTATGGGTAAAGAGTTAGCCTGTGGCAGTAATCTAGCCTAGTGTTTGTTGGGAAATGGCAACACTTCATTGTATTTCCCATCTTGCTAGCTAGGGTTCTGCCAATTAATCATTTCGTGTATTTGTAACCTGAATTACTCCTTTTCTTTATTCTTGTTTCTTTCCTCCCTTATCTGAACGGTAGGTTAAATTATATTTCCTGGCCTTAATGCAGACAGGAGTGCCTGGCATGCAGTTAGTTGTGGTTATGTTCCGCTGAAAGCAACGGGACTTAGCTGGATCAGGGCCTACATCATTCTCATTTATTGCTTCCATACAACTTTCTGAGATGGGCTAGGCAAGACTTTCTCAAGACTATCAAGTGAACCTCGTGGAAGTCATTCCCTAAGCACAATGTGACATTGACTAATTACAACATTGATTCATTTAATGGAAATCTGTGTATATGTTTAGCCATCTTTAGTAAGAATATTTGGTAGCTACCTTCAGCTATCATTGTAACTGGTAAGATTTGTTAGCATATAAAGTAGCACCGTAGAATTCATAAGTCAACCAACATCTAAACTGTTTTTGTTTGGGCCAGCATATTCAAACACATTGATGTTGAAATGTTTTCAGTTTCTTTACTGTTGATTTTAATTGTTTCTGAATGTTTCCAATGACTTGTTTTTTTAATAATTTTAATATTTATCATAGGCCTAAACTGCTTAGAGCTTTTGTTACTATCAAGCAGTGTATGTAAATAAATAAATAAATAATTTTTGAGAGGACAGCTGTCTGAAATTTGCATGGCATATTTCTGTTGTGCACCTTATTTATGAATCTATTTCTGTACCTTATTAAAGGGGCATGGGAGTGCCCTTTTACTTAAGTAAGAAAAACAATGGTCTGCAATTGTAAGCCTTAAAATTCTTGTGCTTGGCATATATGGGCTACTTGATGAAGTCCATGAAAGTGCCAGATTTCAAACTGATCTGATTTTTTAAAAATGCCACAGGTGCAGCTTTTTTTAAATTACTGGAAATTGACATTTTGTTCTCCCTTTCTCTGATTTTTGAACAGGTGTATCACACACACACACACACACACACCTTATTTTTAAGAAAACTATTGAGGTTCTTTATTCAGGCTTTATATGTGAGCTAAAAACAGCAGTTTTAAATCATTGCCAATACAGTGTGAAGTGGATAAGTATTCTTGCTTGCCCAGCTTTCTTTAAATGAGCTTATGCTAGTACAGGCCTATACTTTGGCTAACTTCTAAAGCATGCCAAGAAATTCTAAACTCCTTTTTTCACCTTTTGTTTTATTGCCTGCCATCCAACATTCCCCCCCCCCATTAATTTTTCTGTATTCCAAGTAAGACACCTGGCATATTAGCCAGGTGGGTAAAGAGGTTTGGAGCTACAAGACCCTTAACAATAACGAGATTGTGAGTTTTCAGTGAAAATTGGCATCCCTTACAACTTCTGTCATCATGACATTTTTGAGCAGCTTACTCCTGCAATGCATTATTATGAAGGAATTGCCTAAAGAAAAGGTAATAACGGTGATACCCTGGTGGCTAGATTTTAGGTATTCAGTTTCTATCCAGCCACAATGGAAAATTTTAATGTTATAGCTGCAAGAACAAAATAAAGAAAGATGGAATCCCACAGCTGAGTACAGGAAACTTTATTTCCGTATCCCCCCCCCTCTAGTTTTTGAGAGATTAGTTTGATTGATTAGTGGTAATTTCTCTTCAGAGGGGAGGATCAAGAAGTTGCTGGTCTTTCTACAGAGCAGGTGGAGAGGTTCTGCAGTTCCAGCTCTCTTTCCCTCCTATATTAGCCTTTGGCTAATGACATAATCTATTGCCTTTTAAACTGTGGGGTGGTGTTCTGTTTATGGTGGTGTAGAAATTTTATAATCATCATCTAATAGAATGGCTGCTGATGAGGGAGAAGCCTGACAGAGCTAATCTTCCAACAAACCCAAGGGGACACTCTACAATCCCATCTCTCCCTTCTAGCTGTTTTTGGGAGGCCAGGGTTTCTGATTTGAATTTAGTAAAAATAGGTGTGTGCTGGGCAAATAGAGAAATGCAGAAGCTGAGCTGGATGCAGTCTCAATGAGAAACTTGCTATCGCCATATAGCAACTTGCTTGTTGCTGAGAAACCTAGAATTGGTACGTTCAAACATGGCAGTGCTCTTCCTTCTCAGTTGTCTTAGGACAGATACTGTTCTGAAGAATTCCTCTGTTGCTTCCAGTGATGACCGTGTAATTAGATTAGGAATGTGATTGACAGATGAATTCAAGAGTCAGTCAGACTTCTATATAAACTTCTGCTAAGCAGGCAGAATAAGAAAATGTTATTTGAGGGGAACAGGAAGTTGTTGTTTTTTACGCTGGGCCTTCCAAGAATTACTTTACATTGGGGTGGGAAACCTTCGGCCTGTGGACCAAATTAACCCTCAGTATTCAGCAGTAGCTTAACCAATTCTTAACAGAAAAACTTCTGTGCCATACTTTCTTATCAAAAAGTGTGTTCTGTTATTGTTCTGCTTGCCTGCTGCTATTTTAATCTTATTTTTTGTTTCAACTTTCAGGAGATGTTCTTGTTGCAGTAAATGATGTTGATGTAAACTCTGAAAATATAGAAAGGGTTTTGTCTTGCATTCCTGGTCCTATGCAGGTATGCTATACTAATGTTTTAAGAAAAGCATACAAACTTGAAGTCTGAGTTTTTACATGTAATTTATACAAGTACATTTCTCTATAAAATGCAGCCTCCCCTCAAAACATATCCCTTTGTTTCGGAGTGGGGGGGAGTTAGGGGGAGGAGAAGCACCCCAAGGGCAAAGTCATACTTGGAATAAACCATTGAAACCAATAGACATAAATCCACTGATTTCATTCTGTCTAACTAACATTGAATATCACCCCTTGTCTTTTGACCTTGGATAAGAGATTGTATTATGCCTGAACTTGTTAGTTAAAACTAATGTTAAACATTGGATGGTATCCAATGAGAATCTAGTTCACTGGCTGCTTTTAGCCAGACTCAGAGTTGCTGTAGTTACTGCAGTATGCTGGCATTTGAACAGGAATAGGCAATTTTGTTTAGTAAATTCCCTGTCCATTTATTAGTAGAGCATTGATTTGCATGTTGCTCAAATATTCCAGATAAAACTTTCATAGCAGATGGCTGCTATTAATTAATTGCTTCCTGCATTTCTAAAGCTATTGGATAGTATTCAATAGAAAGTTTTTATTGCTTCTCACATAGGTTTCCCAAAATGCTGCATTATATTTCACTTGTTCCTCATGTACTGAACAAGCTGAGCCAAAAGAGAAGCAGGATCACTTAAAGCAAACCTCTGGAGAACTTTAACTTGGATGCTTTGCAATTGAAATTAATTCTTATACTGTAGCATAAATTAACTAATGCTAATGCTAAAAATTCCTGAATAAGCCAAACACTTGTTTTGTGAAACCTGCTCACTGCCACACTTTGGAATTAAGTTCAAAAGCAGTTTAAAGAACTGGTCTTCACCTAGCAGGTACAAGCTGTTAAATTATTTTAACTCTTACAATAGGTGAAGCTTACGTTTGAAACAACATTCTTTGAGTCAAAAGATGCATCCCAACAAAGATGTAAGCAGACACAATCCTCCATGAATAACCTGCTCAAAGTGTTACGGAGAGACCATTACAATGATCCACAGTTCTCCATCCAAAGTATACCACATATTATTATGTACCTCTCACTCAAACTGGATTCTGATACATCTAAGGATGAGGTATGTATTCTTAAAGTAAGAATTTTGAAACCCATTACTAATACTGAACCTAGTAGCAATAAATAAATATAATAGTCATAACCGTCTGAATTTCTGCTGTGGTTTTTTTTAAAATAGCAACTTTCTAGTCTTTAGTGCTGTGAAAAAAATGCTTTAAAATGTTTTAGAATGGGCAACTGATACCTTGTACGCAGGGAAAGTGCTGAAGGAAATTAATCTGCAATGAAATCACTGTTGCAGCTATTTTTAATCTTGTCTTGCACTATTAATATGACTTCTACATGTCATTGTTTCAGCTTGGTTTACCTGAGCTTGCTTCATCTTTATATGATCTGTGTGCCTTAACAGAGCAAGTGCTGTCCACATCATTAGAATTTTAGTGCTTACCTAAACCAAGGACTTGGGCTTCATTAAGCTCTTTCTGGTATGCAAATTCTGAAGTTTTCATAAGATAGCTCCCGATTTAATACCATGAATTTGAATGAGTTTCATAGAGGCTAGGGTTTTTTGTTTACCACAGAGCGGCAGACTATTATCTCCTTTCCCTGAGAAAAGACACTCTTCAACAAAGGGTGCTTTTTAAGAATCCAGTTCTTGGAGGCTCTGGCAGCCTTTCAGCTGCACAGTTCTATGTCAAGAATTCCATTCAGTGCTCTCATAATGCCCAAGCTCTGTTGATTGGAGGAAAAGTACATTACGTTAGAAACAACCAAAATTAAAATGTAATTTATTTACTGTCAAACTAGTTAATAGAACGCTGCTCTGTTTAGAAAAAACCCGCTGCGTTTACAACTACAATTTCTTTTCTTTTATTAAGTCCATTATCCCTGGCTTTTGTACCCATTAAACCCCAAGACTCCTTTCAGTTTGTTTTGAAGATGCCTAATCTGGTGCAGCAATACGTGTTAGACCTTACCAACACTTAATATTTAGAAGCAAAGCTGCTGCTAAGTTCTTTGTTTTGCATTTTCTTTTCTTTCCCTGGGATAGAAAATATAGATATTTCATAGATGAACCTTGTAAAAGTATTTTTGTTCATTAAAAAGGAATAAGGTTTTTTTCTCCGTTTTGTGCAGTGTGATAAAAAGACAAGCCCATTCCCCCCCCCTTGTTGAGACAGATTGATGCATAATATCCTTGTTAGTTGGGCGTTTTAAAGACAGATAATTAAACTCAATGGAAGTGGCACAGACTTGCCAGTTCTCTCAGTTGTGAGATTGAAGGTCCTTTTTAATAGTTTGAAAAGAAAAAATTCCCAACAGGGTTTTGGTACTGCCTAGAAAGAAAAAGAGAAAGAGCCTCCAGGACACAGTTAAATTAGTTTTTTAATAATTAAGGCTGCAGTTCTAAATGAGCTTACTAGGATGCAGTGGGACTAACTTCCAAGTAAATATGCCTAAGATTGACTTTTAAATCTGAAATCTGAATCTTGAGTCTTGTTTTAAAAGGTTTAGATGATTATGCAATGGTATCCTGAAACAGGTGACATAATATTTCAGTTTATTTCAAACTAGCGTTGAATATTGCCCACAAAATTAAGCATTACGACTCATACATACAGTAATTGTGATTGTAAGAAAACAAAATAGAACTCTCTATTGATAGTATATGCTTTCTCACAAAGATATTTTTAAGGCAACATTATCTGCAGTTTTTCATTATAGGAAATTTCCGGGGGGGGGGAGACTGCTAAAACCTGCTAAAATATCCTTTCTTAACTGATACACAAACTGGCATTTTTGGCAGCAAGAAATTCTTTACCAATATCCCATATCAGAAGCTTCCCAAAAAATGAAAAGTGTAAGAGGAATATTTCTAACGCTGTGTGACATACTGGAAAACATGACAGGAACACATATAATCAGGTAAGAGTCCTTTATTTCCTTCCTTTTTCTCTCCTTTGCCTTGTGGGCACAAATTTTATAGATATTCTAGTTTCACATCAGTAATGTTTAACTGTCTTACATAACTTATGCTGCTTGTGGAATTTGCAAATAAAGAAATAATAAAACACTGACTGAAAAAATAAATCATATAACTTTGTAGCCAAAAACATCCGCATTGCCAATCAGGAAGAAGAAACTTGAATTGTTATTGGTGATGATAAAGTTCACCCCCCTCTATTCAATCTTCCTTCTAATTATAAGCTCAAAATCACAGAATTAACGACTTTACTATGCAGCCACTATGGTCAGCTAATCAGAGTTATGGGGGAAGGTATTCTAGCCTATATATTTCTGTATAAGCTGCTTTCATGATAAAGTGTTCCCTTGTTTTGTAGTTCATCAATGTTTTTATGTGGAAAACTGATCCATGTCGCTTACTGGAAGGAATCGGATAATCTCCTTGTAATTGGCCTTCCAGCTGAAAGGTAAATTTGCGAGATATTTTTTCTAAGTGACATTTTAAAATGGTGGTGGTAATGCCTAAAATAAGCCACTAGCTCTCTTATCTTGTTGCTGGATAATGTAGATAGTTTCTGACATTATGTAACAGCTGGTAATCCTAAATTCAGACCTCACATTCAATTACTTTCAGTGACACTTAGTTTCAACTAATTAACCTTTCCTGGATTGTGCTCATTTTGTCATTCAGCTATATCTGTATTCATTGTATTATGTTAGCACAATTCTTAGAGGAGTTGTTTTGGTTTTACAGTGTCCCTCTCTCTCAGCTAAGGAACATGATTGCAGATGTTGTCCGGACTTTGAAATTTATGTATGGCTCTCTAGACAGGTAAAATACTCCTAAATATACACTGTTTTGTAATTACTAATCCTTTTGCAAATTTGGGATTTGGATATGATGTTGTGTTGCTTGAAACCTGATTTCAGGAGAATTTTCCTTTGGATCACAAATCCCTGTCCCTTTATTTGCAAACTTGCAATTCCAAAACTGATTTGCCTTGAAGCAGCATAGTGAGAAACTCAATTTCAAAGCTTTATTGTGTACAGAACTAGTTGGGCAGTTTCAGGCTATGTGTAATTTATGTGTTTCGTTGACATAATTTGCTAAAGGATATCCTACTTCAGTTCTCAGTGACAGGATGAATTTTGTGTTCTGAGCATAATAACTTACTCATATTTCACTTTAATTTCCAGATGCTACTTAATAATAATAAATAAATAAATAAACTGGAATGAAAGACATTCCATGCTTGTTTAAATTCTTGCATATGCCCTGTGACATTGTTCGTACTTTCTTTGAACAGTACATCCCCATTCCATAGCTCAAACTTAATTTGAATGTTTCACTATGTGGCCTAGGGATGTGCTCTTAGACTTAGAGAAACACAAGTCCCAAAGTCGTTGGATGCTGTAACCATAGAAAAGCTGCTGCAGGGGGTGAGGCCAAAGGAGTGCACATTTTTCATATTTTGGCTGGTAAAAATCACCTGCTTCTGGGCTTGAGGTTTATATTTTCAACCAGGAGCTCTTCCAAGCCTAACTCCCTCCTCCCCTAGGCAGGTATCATAGATGTGCAGAACTTGTTGTATGGTTCTTTGGATCACAGTCAGTGTCTAAAACATTGTAAAGTATGTTCACCAGTAAATTTTTGAAAACATTTTATTCACTTCTTATATTTCAACTATTAATATACCTCTTAATTGTCAAACTTCCTTAAGTGGTATTTTTTCCTATTAAACATTATGTGTCATTGTCTTCCAAGATTTAATTTTAGTTTTATTTTAGTTTATTTTACATGAAGGCTAAAATAATGTGTGTGAAATGCTGAAATGTGCATAACAGAAATTTGTTCCAGTTCCTTTCCTTTTTATACCATTTGAATCTCATGCTCTAAATGGGATAGTTAATGGTTTGCCATGAATGCCCCTATCCCATCCACTTTTCTCCTTCTTGCTGTATATTATATATCTAAGTTAGAGTTTTAACTGTGAATTATCATGACATGCAAACAACGCTATTGAAGTTGAGATAACATGACAGGGGAAATATGGTTTGCTGTCTTGTGCTTCCTTCTGCTTTCCAGAAAGTTAAGTCAAATTGTGGTATCCTGCCATAAAACAATTTCTGCTGTGCACACAGGTTATGGAAGGACATTTCTTCTTGTTCTAAATTTTGCTTTATGTTTGTTCAGTGCTTTTTGTCACATAGGAAATGTTTCTCGGTTGGATCACTTTTTCAACCTGTTCTTCCAGCAAGCCCTTCACCCTGCCAGACTCAGCTCATATAACAGCCCTAGTTCTCAACACTATGATAACTGCAGTGCATTGCTTTTATACAACTTTCCAGGAGTGCGGTGGTTGTGCCTTCCACAAGAAATTAAGGTAACCCTGACCACAGCTTTTTAGAGAATTATTAACAGATGAGAACCCAAGGTTGAAGAACCCAAGGTGCATATATTACACATATTATAAGGCACAACTCTTGCCTAAAATGGTGTGATCTTACTCTCAGGCCCAAATTGAGTGAGGGGGGTAAGAGGGTGCACGTGCCTTCGACGGATGATTAGTGGAGTGGCAAAACAGCATCATGTCATGACAAACCCACGGCATGGGAGAAAGAGTAGAGAGGAGCAACAGCTGAATCACAAGCTCATTCATTCCTTATGGTCCAACTAGGTTCTGCTTATTATAAGATGTGTGTGGTTGTCCACCCACCTTCTCTAATAAACACAACCTAGCCAGAATGTAAGGGATCACTCTCTGAGCATGTACATCTTTCTCTTGCACAACTCATCAGATCTTCATTGGCTCCCAGTACGTTTCCGAGCACAATTCCAAGTGTTGGTGCTGACCTTTAAAGCCCTAAATGGCCTCAGCCCAGTATACCTGAAGGAGCGTCTCCACCCACATCATTCAGCCCGAACACTGAGGTCCAGCGCCGAGGGCCTTCTGGTGGTTCCCTTGCTGCAAGAAGTGAGGTTACAGAGAACCAGGCAGAGGGCCTTCTCGGTAGTGGCACCTGCCCTGTGGAACGCCCTCCCAGCAGATGTCAAGGCAATAAGCAACTATTTTACTTTTAAAAGACAACTGAAGGTGGCCCTGTTTAGGGGAGTTTTTAATGTTTGATGCTGTATTGTTTTTAATATTCAGTTGGAAGCCGCCCAGAGTGGCTGGGGAAACCCAGCTGGATGGGCTGGGTATAAACAATTTATTATTATTATTATTATTATTATTATTATTATTATTATTATTATTAAACTCCTCCTCTTTCACTTTCCTGCTGGCCCAGCAAGAACGTAAAGGAGAGGTCAGGCCCTGATGTGGTGTGCCTGACTATAGCCCACCCGCCTCTTCTAATAAGCAGAACAGTTTTGCTTATTAGAATAGGTGGGTGGCCATAGAAAGGCCTGCCTCCTCCCCTGCCCCAGGAAGAGGAAGGTAAGAAGCCGGAACATGAACGTAAGGCTTCCTTTTTGCAGCAGCAAGGGAGGGATAAAGGCTTCTGCTGGTGCCACTGAGATAAGGAACCCTGCATAAGACACAAAGGGGAGAAATACTTGGTCCCTCTCATGGTGTGCCCCCCCCAGCAACCAAGAGAAGGAAGTTCATGAAGCCTTGCTTCTCTCAGTGGCCAGGGGGGCACAAACCTGCATAAGAGGGAGTGGCAGGGCAGACTTTTGCCCACTACAGCAAAATGTCTAGATCAGGCACTGTTCATTCTCACAACCTAGCATAGTGTATGTATGAATTTCAGTAGTAAATCCGAGGTTTAACGGGCAGCTCTAAATAAATGTGTAGCTCAGGGGATATTTGGGCTTGTGTTTCTGAGTACTTAGCCCTGTGAAGTGAATGCACTAATAATTATTTAAAAGGTTGCTATGCGCAACTCGGTTCCTATAATACTGTCTGTTATAAGCATACCCCTTTTCTAGTTTTTGGAGTGATACAATTGTAGTGTGAAGTTTTATATTTTTAATAGATTCAGTTAAAAGAGTAATTTTGCCGTAAAAGTTACTTATCCCATTATTAAGTGGAAGGCTAGCAGCAGTTTCAAAACAAAAAACAAAAAAAAACCCACAAACTGAGAAAAATTGATTGCCTACATGGGACAGGAAGTGTTTTCAGTTGGAGATTAGGAAGAACAGAGAAACTAACTATTTGAACACCAACTGTGTAGCTGGCAATTCTGGCAGCACAGGTTTAAACCTAATTTTTCTCCCTAAGATATCTTGTTCACATACTCTGCAGGAAGTGCTTTCTTACAAATTAAGCTCTTTTCACTGTGGAACATATTTTTGGCTGGTACCATATGGAATGATTACGAAGATCTATAAATAAAAGGTTTTTTTAATGAAACTTACTGTAACACACTAGATGCTGAAGTTTAACACTTCTTGGGTGAAACAATGGTAATGTGTGAGAATGTTTTGGAAAATTTCCATAGAGACAAAAAAACTGAATCCTGAGTAAAAAACATTTTTTATAATAACTCAGCTGGATACTAAAGCTTTGCCAGATTTCAAGGGAACTTTGCGCCTTGTTTTAATCCATGAAAATAGTGAGATTGGCATGTCTATTATATTAAACAGTGGGTTTAGGAGACTGAGAGAGAATATTTTTCTCATTTCTGAAGGGGGAAGTATGCAACTACTGGGTGCTTTTCTTTCGACCCTGATTATAGCAATCTGCAAGAGTTTGGAAACTGATTTTGCTCTGGTTCTGAAATGTCATATGCATCTGTTGGTGATTCTGTGTACTGTGTATTATTGTCTTAGTACTGAGAGATGCCAAGGAAGCTTCATCGTTATTTGGAATGAATTTAATGCTTTAATGTTTTCATTTGCTAATGTTTTTCAGGTAGAAATTGATACAGCTCTGAGTGAGTTGGAGGCGGCAGACTTTGCAGAACTGGTAAGGAACCTTTTTTTTTTTTTACACGAACTCATTAGCTCTTTCAGGGCCACAGTCCTGCTGGAAGCCCACTGAAACCCCTGTCACAGCAGGAAGACTGCCCAAGATCTGCAGCCCCATGGCCTAGCTGTTCTTTCTTGCGGCTTTCTTCCTCTGACTCAGAAGGGGAGGACCAGCCACCTCCCATTTGTTCCCTTTCCTCTGGGCCCTAACCTGACTTCAAGGCTATCTGTGTTTACTTATCTGTAAGCCATTATAAACAGTACAGAAAAAAGAAAATATAATTTTAAAAACTGAGGATTATTACAACTATCTGTTGTACAGTGGTTGCTGCAGAATAGATTACTAGTAAATAGTACCGGTATGTGCCTGTGCTACGTATACTGACAGAAGCTGTGTGTACCTGCTGTAATCATTGTGATACGTTCTTTTGAGCTCTAGACATATTTTATTATTTCTGTCTAATAATATAGTACTGTATTGCAGTTTCTCCAGGAAACTTTAAAACTTGCTTTAGGGAACTTGAATGTGCCAAAAAGTGATTTAGTTATTCTGAAGTAAATGTAATATGTGATTAATACTCATTTTAATTAAAGTAGATCTGATTTAGTAAACTGTAAATATATACATCTGAGGCATAAAAAAACAATTATTCTAGCTCTTTCACTCACTTTCTCCCCTTGTGGCTTTTATTCTAAACATGATTTCGCGAGTTTTCAAGAAATACAGTACTATGCATATGAAAGGCTCTGCTGTTTTGCTGTTTTTGCTGGAAGAAGTCCCTCTGGTGGCAAGAGCTATGCTCAATTAACAAAGTGTTACAACTTTGAAACCAAAAGAACTCTGTTCTGACAAAGATAGCTTTTGAAAATGAATCTAAATTGATTGATTATATTAGTTATAATCAGCTTGGCAAAATAACTAGTAATTTTGTAACAAATTAGAACTTCTAGAAAGAAGATTCAAATTTCTTCAATGTCTATGTAGACATCTGCTGGCCATTTAAAGAAAGTATCCTGAGGAATTAAAGTACTGTATTGTGTAATGCTCAAATTGCTTACCTTGGATCAGCTGAAATTTGAAATGGTGCCTTAATTGTTTTGTTTTACAGTCGGAAGATTACTATGACATGAGACGACAATATACAATTTTGGGTTCATGTCTCTTCTACAAGGTAAGACATCAACCCCTTACCGACATACAGTCCCTGGGATTCTTTGGGGGAAATCGTGTACTTTGAATATATGGTGTGCAATGCAGCCCTAAGTCCATGGAAGTGGGAATAATTTGGTATGAAAAGGCAAAACTTTATACTAGACCTCAAAGTGTCAGAGCTTTTATGAAGCAATGGCTTCATCTTTTCAAAGTTCACCTTTGCAGCCTTTGGGGTTAAATGTTTTGTCTTTAAATATAATTAAAGCTGGGTTTCTTGGGAATCCAGTGGATTCATTGCTTGGTTACAGGCTATGTGGCAACATTCCCTGGTTGCTATGATTTCTTTCGCTAATAATAATAATAATAATTTATTTATACCCAGCCCATCCAGCTGGGTTTCCCCAGCCACTCTGGGTGGCTCCCAGTCAAGTGTTAAAAACAATACTGTATTAAATATTAAAAACTTCCCTAAACAGGGCTGCCTTCAGATGTATTCTAAAAGTTGGATAGTTGTTTATTTCCTTGACATCTGCTGGGAGGACGTTCCACAGGGCAAGCGCCACTACCGAGAAGGCCCTTTGCCTGGTTCTCTGTAAGCTCACTTCTCACAATGAGGAAACTGCCAGAAGGCCCTCGGCGCTGGACCTCAGTGTTTGGGCTGAACAATGAGGTTGGAGACGCTCTTTCAGGTATACTGGGCTGAGGCCATTTAGGGCTTTAAGGGTCAGCACCAACACTTGGAATTGTGCTCGGAAACATACTGGGAGCCTATGCAAATCTCTCAGGACCGGTGTTATGTGGTCCCGGCGGCCACTCCCAGTCACCAGTCTAGCTGCCGCATTCTGGATAAATTGCAGTTTCCAGGTCACCTTCAAAGGTAACCTCACATAGAGTGCATTTCAGTAGTCCAAGCGGGAGGTAACTAGAGCATGCACCACTCTGGTGAGATAATAAAACCAAACCCTTGCAGGCGGAAAACTCTTTGAATAAAGAAACTGGTTATACATGATATCTTGAATCTGTGCTGTCTCTTTGTTTTTAATTCAGGGATATTTAATTAGTAATCACTTGCCAAAGGAGGATTTAATTGATATTGCATTATATAGCAGGCATTATTGCCTCTTGCCCTTGGCAGCAGAACAGCGCATTGGTCAGTTAGTAATATGGCGAGAAGTGTTTCCACAACATCATCTTCAGGCATGTGAAGCATCTTCTGAAGGGTATGAAGAACCCAGAGCAAGATACTTTTTACTCATAGTTGGTCTGGTAAGTTTTTTTTTAGGGGGGGTGTTGGTACATTTACAGCTGTTTTTCTGTTAAAATGCATGCTGTAATGAGCACGTGCTAAGGTTCTATATATGTCATTTATGAGCATTTCCTTTTTGCTCAAGTTATTTGAAATATATTTTGTGTCAGGTCAACAAAGGAGGTCCTGTTTCAAATAACCCACAACACATGCACACATACTCCACTGAGCAGGGTATTGACACGATACAATACCTTCTCAGTTGCAGTACTATACAACTAGAAAAGTTTGGTTACCACCATCCCTGTCATCGTAAATTACATTATTTTTTATGTCTGGTAGTTGCTTTGCCCTCTGATTTGAGTTCTGAGATTTTAACTCTTGCTTGTTCTGGCTTTTCCGAATTCTTTTGAATGTCACAGACATTGAAAAATGGAATCCCACTAACAAACATATTCTTCCCTTTTTCTTTCAGAGGCACTTTATGTTGAGTGTCTTGTTGGAAGCGGGAGGTTGTGCTTCCAAGGCCATTGGAAATCCAGGGCCAGATTGCATATATGTGGATCAGGTGAAAGCAACTATCCTTCAGTTGGATGGAATAGATCTCAGCATAGATGAGTGTTTGGAATCGCCCTCCACTCCGCTGCTATCCTGTGTAGACTGGTTCCTCCCTGCATCGCGGGACAAACTGGAAAGCTTGACCAGCTTGTCTTTTCTCAACAAACTGCAGTACACAGCAGGCCCTCCCGCAAGTAAAAAAGTGCCATTTAGTGATTCTTCCTTAAGGACACGTAAGCCTAGTCCCTTAAGAAATAGTGGGGTGCCTGACAATGATAGCAACAGCCCTGAAGCAGGAAGTGGGAACCTTAATACAAATCCTGTGCAACTGAAAGGTCCTGGACGACTTGATGGAAGTAATAGTCTGTTTACGGTAATGCTCTTGCTTTCCCTAAATAATTTTTTAAAATTATGTTTCCTACATAGTAATGTGTTGGCACAAACAGCAGAAGCAAGCTGCAGGAGAACTTCCTGAGTGTAAGGGGAGGATGTGGTTCATGTCCCTGATGTAGCTTCCCAGTCTTATTTCCTTTCGGTAAACTCCTAAATCATTTTCCATCCATAAGCACAGCTTGGAGAAGTGAGAGTTGCCAAAAATGAGTTATGTATATGGGTGTGCCATGTATTCTAATTGGAAGGTTTTTGTCATAGTTGTATAACCCTGTTTCAAGGGTGCTTTGCATGCCGTCATTGCAAGATGAGGTTACTAAAGTGTTCCTCTCTCTTGCCAGAATTCAATAAATACCCAGCTGAGTTCCTTTTTCTTTCACATGGCTTCCCCACAGCCATGTTTCTACAAAGGTTTTTCCACATTTCTTAAACCAAAAGTATGTGTAAAATAATACCCATTTGGTAGTACAGTACTTCTAAATTCCAAACTAAACAACAAGAATCAAACATGAAATTTTAATTCTGATTGGCATCAAATCAGTTTAGTCTGATCCGCATAATTTATTAAAACTGAATAATACGTCTTTGTGCTGAAAGCTATGGGTTGTATGCAACTAAATTATATTTAGACGCTTTGAAATCGGTGAACACACATTAGTATTGTCCATTATTTCTTTGGGTTTACTCAAAGTATGACTTTGTTGGCTACAACCTTCCATCTCTCTCCAATAAAGAGCACAAAACAATTTGTAACAGAAGATTTGTTCAAGTTGGTTTTGAAAAACAATTACATTTTTTAAAATAACTGTAAATCTTTCAAAAAATAATGTAGCCTGTCACTTGATAGCTCAGCATAGGATCAGAAAGCATGTGAATTGCTGAACTAGCGTAATATTTTTAATAACAGCCTTGGTACTTGTATGTTAAAATCTGAATCACACACCTACTGTGAGCTTTTAATTATGCTTGTTTTTCAGATCGCTAAAAAGAAGAATATTCTTCCAAATCCTTTTAATTTAGGAACCCTCAAAAAGAACCTTACAGATAAGGAAGCTGAGCTGTATAATGTTATGAAGTAAGGTGTTATTAACTTTTGTTCTTTAGCTTCTGACTACATTAATATTTTGTGTGTGGATGTATGCAGATAAAAAAATAAGGCTGGTATGCCAGTTATTAGACTGCCTATTGGAAAGTGGTCAGTTTTTGAAGCTCTGAATGTCCTTCTGTGGCTGGAAGCCTATCTTTATAATTGCATTAAGGTTAGCCAGTGTGCTATGCAAGTGCACACACTTTTCCTTAGAATGAATTTCCACTAACCATGCACCTCCACACAGGGAACTTCCCCATGCTTTCTTGACCTTCCCCACTTAAGCCATGTGGGGCAGCAGGAAGAGCTCTTTGCTAGGCTTTCCTTGGGAATCTGGTGTAAAAACACAAGCTTTTCATTGGTGTGCATATATTTATTTGTGCAAACTATTGCAATATTTCATTACATTTGTTTAGGACTGAATCTGAAAAAAATAAATAAAAAACCCACACAAAATATTTGTTAATTGTTACTGGTACAGGTTTCTTGCTGTTGTTGCACATTTCTTATAAACTCTTGCTTTAAATAACTTGACTGTTTAACTAATCCTTTTGAGCTAAGCCCAGTTCCCTGCACTTTTGCTGCGGCAACTTTTTATGCTTAGCGTGGAAGGTTGTGAAAAGTGGCTCTTACTGTCATCTTGTGCTTGGGCATGGGCCATAATGTGCTTAGGAGTGGCCTTGCTGAGAAGAAAGAGGGATTTTGAGGGTCTGGACACAAAGGTCTGTCCAACACATGGACTGACATCCTTTGCTCCCCTATTAATAATGACAGGTAGAATAAACAGCTGATTTCATTTGCTGTCTTAAGCCACTCTTGCTCCACAGCCAATCCAACCAAAAAGCTGGTTGTTTCTACTGTCAGAAGGTAGACTATCAGCAAAATTGTCCCTGCTTAATTTGACCGAATAAATTCCTTGAAACTGTAAGGAATAAAATTGTGACCTTGCTACAAGTACCGGTAGGTTCAAATGCCAAAACCTACAAAAATCTAACTTAATTTCAGCTAAACAGAAATCTTAAGAGAAGTCACCAGCTTCTTAGGACAGAACATACAAAATGAGTGCTTCAGCAAGCTAAGAAAACAAACTTTTACATAGTTCTGCAAGAGTGCTTTATAGCAATATGTTGTAATATATTTCATGGTGCGTAGTGTTGAACATTTCCATATTATATTATTATATAACAGCTAATGAAAACTCAAATTCATCTCAGCTCACTAAATGCCTCCCGTGTTTCACAGCAGTGCAGCAAAAATTTATCTCAGACCTAAGTGGTACCTTGATTCTAGAACTTAATGTGTTCCAGGAGTCCGTTCGACTCCCGGAACTGTTCGAAAACCAAGGTGTGGCTTCTAATTGGCTGCAGGAGCTTCCTGCACTTCCAAAAAACATTCACAAACCAGAACACTTGCTTCCGGGTTTGTGGTGTTCAGGAGCCTATTTGTTTGGCAACTAAGCCATTCGGGAACAAAGGTTTGACTGTACATGGAAGTCAAGCCAAAATGATTATAAAGGCTGATTCTGCTCTCCTCTGTCTTTATAAGCCACCAAAGACAGTGCCCATCTCTCTTCCCTGCTGATAAGTACAGAGATTGATGGGAGAGTACTTCTAAGCATACACACTGAAATATCCTATCAGTTATCACTTTTTAATTGAACAGGTTAGCTTTTAGATGTAGAATATCAATCTAGAAAATATCACTTGAATATTTAGTTTTTTAATTAATTTACTATTGCCCATGACTATTTCAATAAAGCACCATCTATGTTCACAATTAATTTGTATAGAAACAAGCCACGCCTTACTATGTTGTAGCTGATGTGTTTGCTTTGCACAGTAGGGGTTGTGTTCTTAATTGTAAAAAGGTGATGGTTGATTAACTATTTTCTTTTGCTCTTGAAGGTTGACATCTGGTCCTGAAAACACTCTCTTCCACTATATTTCTCTAGAAACAATGCATGGAATTTTTATCACTCCAACACATGCTGAAGTCGCACAGCTGAGTGGAACTATCCATCCCCAGCTCATCAAGAATTTCCATCGCTGTTGCCTTTCCATCCGTTCCATTTTTCAACAAACTATAACAAGTGAAGTATGCATCATTATCTTTAATTATGGGGAAACTCTTTTGTTCCTAACAAGGGAATACATAGCTACTCAGAAGTAAGCCCTACTGAATTCAATGGGACTTTCTCCCAGATAAGTGAGTATAGGATTGCAGCATAACTCTTTTCTCTTAAAATGGGGATAAATTCACTTTTAAAAATAAATTTAACTTCTTAACCGCATTACTATGGCAAAATTAACTGTTTATTAATGAAATCTAATCTCAATTTAAATAATGGTAGAGCCAGAATTTGCAGAGTTATAAAGTCTGTATAGTACTTCCAAGTAATTCACTCTGTCTCATTCAGATATGACAACAAACCATGGTTTCTTGTTACAATAATGAGCTGTAGCAAGTACTGGGCTTACACACACCCTTCTACAGTTCATAAGTACAAGGAGAGGGGAGCAAGGAAGAGAGGGGAGCACTAAGTCTGCAGCGTGCTATGGCATGTTCTTGTAACAAAAAACTATGGTATTTGTGTTAGGTTGAGACATAGAATTTAAGCTCCCAGGAAAGATTGATTCTACCATTCATGAAATCAAGAGAGGATTTGATTATTATGGTCTGATGTTACATCTGAACCAGGCTGCTGCATTGTCAACTTTCTTTAATCAGGACTGCTTTAGCACAATGGTCAGTATGAAAATTAAATCAGCTTTACTATATGTATGTAACACGGATATAACCTTTTTTGGTATAAGATGAGAGCCGAACAAAGTGGATAAAATGTGATTTAAGCGAATTCTTTCAGCTGCTAACTTTAGTAAGAAAATCCAGCTGAGAAGTATATTTAATGACCATTTTCTTCAGTATTTATATTTCCTTAGCTATGGCACCATGCCTAGTTTTATTCTTTATGTCTGCAGCAACGTCGCTTTGGAAGCAAACATTCAACTTAGAAGAGAAATCAGAGTACTGTAATGTTATACTTCCCAAGTCTGAAAATTTCTTTTCAATTCTAGCTGTAGCTGAGTAGACAGCTATTTCTTGGTTCACACATCACATTAAACCATAGTTTAAAACAAACTATGATTTAATGTGAAGACACATTGTGCTGATGCATGCTGCTGAAATGTACTGCACTGCCAGGAAACAAGCCAGAATCTGGATTTTTGTAATGTCCAGCATGGTCAGGGCTTTTTTCAGCTGGAACTTACCGGAACTCAGTTCCAGCACTTCTCAAGTAGGTGCCATTGCCATTATAAGAGAACAAGGGAAGTGGTAATGGTGAGTTCTGGCACCTCTTTTATAGAAAAGTAGTACTGAGCATGGTTGCTCTCTCCAAACAATCCATGAGCAGTAACTAAGGTTTGTTCTTGTCTTACTGCTCATGGTTTGTTTGGAGAGAAACAAACAATGAGCCCATATTCAGACAGCTCAAAAAGCCAGACTCTGGTTTGTTTCCTGACATCGCAACATTAGCACTTTTCAGGAGTGTGCACCAAGAACACTGTGTGGTCACATTAACCCTTAGTTAAAAACAAGCTATGGTTGAATTTGATGTGTGACTTCAGCCAGTGTGGACAGCTGTTTATCAAAAGGTGTAAAAATGTCCTTAGTCATAATATTTCAGAAAATATTTGATCTATGTTTTATCACAGACAGTGAAAGCAAGGTTTCTATTCCTTGCTCATAATGCTAATTCAGATTTCACTGCCCACTTACTTTCTTGTTTTTCATTACAGGCTAAAAAGACTGCAGGTACTAGAAGTTCAGATCGCAAAAAAGCAAATTCTGGCCTACATCAAGTGAAAGAACATGGGGTGTTGTTTGAATGTTCTCCTGACAACTGGACGGACCAAAAGAAACCTCCACCAACTATAATGTACTGGGTTGTGGGGTAAGTGAGCAATAATACCTTTTTTCCTGTTTTATGGACTGCCCAAATCCTCAAAACTTCTGTTTTCCAAAGTTTGTAATTCAGCAACTTTTACATGGGTGGTCTTAGTCCCTTCCCTAATGCAGCTATCTATTTTTAACTTTTGTACCACAAAGGATTGAAAACATAGCAGAGGATCAATTCAATGTGCATAAATATACCAAGCAAAGAACATCTTGAAAGCTCAGCGTGTACTGCTGTATAGTTATTCCATTTTTAGTTCTTTATTAAACCCTTACAAAAGCACAGACTGTTTTTAGAATAGCCTAAAGACCTTGTTCTGACACAAAGGTTTTTTTATTTTTTACAGGAGACTCTTCATAGATCCCAAGCCTCGGGAGTTTTATGTCTGTTTTCATGACTCAGTTACAGAGATTGCTGTTGAACTGGCTTTTAAGCTATCTTTTGGCTTAACTCTGTAAATTTGTTTACTTATACGACCATCATAAACCTTCCAGCACACTTAAGGCACAAAAATAAGAATTAAATTATGGTTTTGTTCTGAAGCTCTTTGAAGTGTTCCTCTAGAATAATCTCCTTGATGAATAACTTTTCAAATGTTTATAATAATACTTTGGTGTCATCAACAGTATTCTGAGTAGACTGACTTTTCAAATTACTTATTTTAAAAAAAATATAAGCAAGTTGTGATTTTCTCTTTTCTGCCTTGCAACAAATTTTGCACATAAGCGCTGTGATCAAGAAGAATCTGTACACATGAACCATATGTAGATCTGCATTCTCAGAGCTGAGTTTCTTTTTTTGCAAGGTTTAAAAGCTCCAAACATCTGTTACACTTTCCTCAGGTTAAAAATGCAGTTGGGCAGGGGCAGCGATCTGTGGGGCACTTTGTGAAAATGAACAGCCGTAAAGAACTCAGTTTCACACACACACACTTCTGGACTTCCAACTTAGGGAGTGTAATCTATATATATATAAATGTAAAAATCTTGAAATTGGCGGCCGCTATGTTCTCCGTAGCCGCTTGACCGATCGTCCTGAAATTTTGACACAGCGATCCAGGCCACTCCCCAAGGGTTGTAGGGGACATGAAAAACCTCAAATCACACACCTTGGCAGGATTTGACCCGCTTTTCCACCAAGTCAAACAGCGCCCTCAAGTGGAATTCCTCCCACAGTACACCCCCTCCCTTTCTGTGAAATCTAAGCCACACCCACAAATCAAATGACATCATCAACCAAGCAACTGAAAGTCGGCCATTATCAAACCCCTAGGCCCTGCCAGGCTGCTAGGCCTCCACTAGGCCTGGGGGGGGGGTAAGATAACCCACAAACCCCGCCTCCGCCACGAGATCCTGTAAAACAGGAGGCCTTGGCTCCATTTTACAGACTAGGCCTCAGCTCTACAGCCCTTTAAATACTATCCCGAATGGAGCCCTGGGTGGGAGGTGGGGGGAGGAGAAGCCCAAATAGGACATGGGCTGACGTAGGTTGGGGGGAGCAACTGTCCAACAGCCACCGAAACAGCCATTCCACCCCAAGCCCAAAGCCTCTCCCGGCGGCTGCATTAATAAACGCCTGGCAGCATTAGGCAGTCGTTCATCATTTCTCCTAACACACACTTGGGGGCACAGAGAGGGGTTTTCGCTTTATAATTTAGTGGCCGTTGTGTAATGCTTAGAAATCCTGCTATGGCTTATTTTATGGGTATGTCTTATTTTAGGAGAAACAACTGATTGTAAGCCTCTGTGTCTTTTTTTAAAAAAACAACAACAACCATGCACTTTCTCTCCCCAGTTTAAGTCCTCAGATATTTGCAGTGGCCACCCCCCCACCCCATTTACAATATCTCCCCTCGGCTTTGCAGACTAGGCCGCTTTCCAGACCAGGCCAAGTGGAGGTGGGGGGCAATAGAGGGCAGGGATACGTAATGGGTCAGAACGGGGGGAGGGAGACACAGGGATGAAACCTGCCCTCTCCACAGTGTCTCGCCTCGACTCAGGGGGACTCTGAGGCTCAGGGGGATCTGAAGGGGGGCTATTACCCTCCATTTCACAGACTAACGCACAGCAACGCGTGCAGGGCCAGCTAGTGCTTAATATATTACATAGTGTACAGTATTCTACACATGCAATGGAATATATTAAAGATCAGTGGGGGAGGGGGAAACAACACCTGAACTTTTTCTGATTTTTTTCTTACACAGTGGGGGGGGGGAAGACTACCTTACATTAAAGGGCTATAATATTTTATACAATAAATGATGTTATGTATAATTATGTGAATGAATAAACATTACTTGTTATAAAGTAACATTGCCCTTATTGATGCTCTGCGGCAAACATCAGAAGGAAATAACCATTTTGCTTTCAAAAAAATTGTATAAACTATTTTTATTTTATTTTTTTACAATAAAGACACATATTTGCAGAATGTGTCCCGTATATTTTTATACTCTCATATGGGACTGTATACAACATTTCACAAGCAGGAGGAAGGTCACACAACCAGCATTTCCACTTCCCCATAAGCTCCCTATATGCACAAAAGCCTCTGCAGAGGGTTAAGGGCATCTGCTTAACATTGTGGGCTGATCTTATGGGGCTGGCAGAAGAATCTTGCACCATTCACGCAAGATTCCCAGTTACTGCATTCATTCTTAATGTTTACTAATTATTACGCAACTTAACTGGAAACATCACTTCTCTTACTGCAGAAATATCTCCTAGGCCAGGGATGGGGAACCTGTGGCCTTTTAAAACATACCGGATTATCATTCCCATTAGCCCCACTCATAACCAACAATTGGGGATAATGGGAACTCTAGTCTGAGGTTCCCCATCTTTGCCTCAGGTAATCTTAACAGCCTTGTGGGTTTGCTTGGTCATAATTCTCCAAAATAATAAAAATAAAGACTCTGTGGCCTCTTAACTTTTGTACCACTAAATTTTGGACCCTAAATTGTTGTTGCATAACTCTAGAACCCACAACACTGCTGAAAGTCTCTTCCACGGTAAGAAATGCAACAAGAATGCTGAATTAAGTGGGGATGGATTGATTGAGTCAGGCCCTCGAGCAGCCACCCCCTAATGCGGCCCTCTAGATGTTTTGGGACTACAATTCCCATCATCCCTGACCCCTGGTCCTGTTAGCTAGGGATGATGGGAGTTGTAGTCCCAAATATCTGAAGGTCCGAGTTTGGGGACGCCTGCCCCTACAGTAACAGTGCTGCCTTTAAAAGCCAGTCTGAAATATTTTAGTCCTAAAATGAATTCCACGAGCCCTAGTGGGATATCTTGCCAGCCAAACTTCTGTTTTTTGCTCAACAGCCAAAGCTTGAACACCTGTTAACCTTTGGTTGGAGAAACTGCGTTCGGAGGAGCCCATCGTCATTATTCAGGCAATGTCCCTCTCCCGGTGCCTGCTTTGCTGGTTTCTAGGCCCTTGCTAGCAGAGGAAGTTACTAACTTCCATCTCCAGGAGGCCCAGAATCATCTTTGAGAAGGGATGCCCAGGAAGAAAGGCTCTTGTGATTGGGCGCTGCTGGGTCATGTGGCTTGAGAATGCATGCTTCTGATCCGGTTGGGGGAGGGGGACTCCATTGGCTCTTCCTGAGCAGTGGCAGTTAGAAGTGTTGCCTGGTGCTGGGGGATGCCACTTGGGGCCTCCATTTCCACCCAAACCCCTGTGCCCACCCAGTCGACAACATGCAGGCTGCAGAGGGGAAGCAGCTTTTCGACCCTGTCTCCTTCGGGAAAGACCTCATGATAGGTGGGGTGTCGGCAGCTATTTCCAAGACGGCAGTAGCGCCCATTGAGCGTGTGAAACTGCTGCTGCAGGTCCAGGGCTCATCCAAGCAGATCAGGGTTGACCAGCAGTACAAAGGCATGATAGACTGTTTTGTGCGCATCCCTCGGGAGCAAGGTACGTCTTCCCCAAAGAATAGGCCCTCCTTGAAGGGTTGGCGTGGTGTGAGAGCCACAAACATTGTCCCTTGTTTAAATTGTGCCTCAACTAAACGAAATAAGTGGCCTTGGAGGCAATTCTGTTGTGCCAACCCCCCCCCTCACCAGCTGCAATAAGAGGCTAATAATTCTGGCCTACTTTTTGAGGCGGTTGTAAAAGATTGTGGGGAAATGTAATATTAAGTTCTGTGAATACCTAGCACAAAACAAATACTTATTACTAATACTCTGAATACTCTCTCTGTGTGTGTGTGTGTGTGTTCTCCAAGGCAATATTGCAGCTTTTACATTTTCCCAATCTTTTTCCTTAAGGGCTGTGTGCTTCCAATGAGGCCTCACTTCTATATTCCTATATTGTTTTCATTCCAACCAAACAGTTGCACATGCTCCAGAGTACATAGTGCATAATATCCTTTTTACATCCTCCCACCACCCCCACCCCCAATTGTACAACTCTCCCATCACCTTCCTGGCTGCTTCCACAACGCCAGGTTTCCCTAATTCATACTGACCTATCTACACATGCAAAATTAATACAACATGCTCACATTTCAGCTAACAGGGAATATATTCACCCAGCAAGCAAGGATTTGTTCTGTAATATATACTCCTACTTTTCTAACCAACAGAAATACAAGACTCCCACTGCACAACACGTGCAGCTTGATCCTAGATACGTCTGCTTGGAACTAAGCCCCACTTAGTTCAGTGGGACTTACTCCCAGGTCATTGCGTAGAATAGAAACTTAAATTTGACATCCTGGAATAATAGTTGAAGATCTCATAGGTGGTTATCTTTCTCCAAATAATTATTATAACATTTTACACTGACCTGTGCCATGTATTTTTGTGCCGCTACTCTTATTGTGAATTCTAAGGGTGTTGTTGTTTTTTATAAAAATAAATTTTACAGTACGAATGTTCATATTTTTAAATTATAATTGTCAGTGTAAGCAGCTCTTTGTGTTTGCGGATTCCTATTACAGTGCTGCTTTGATTAAAAAGGTAAAGGGACCCCTGACCATTAGGTCCAGTCGTGACCGACTCTGGGGTTGCGCGCTCATCTCGCATTATTGGCCGAGGGAGCCGGCGTATAGCTTCCAGGTCATGTGGCCAGCATGACAAAGCTGCTTCTGGCAAACCAGAGCAGCACATGGAAACGCCGTTTACCTTCCCGCTGTAGCCTGTGCTTTCGAACTGCTAGGTTGGCAGGAGCTGGGACCAAGCAACGGGAGCTCACCCCGTCACAGGGATTCGAACCGCCGACCTTCTGATCAGCAAGCCCTAGGCTCAGTGGTTTAACCACAGCGCCACCTGGGTCCTGCTGCTTTGATTAGGAAAGTAGCAAATCTAAAACTACAAGTCCTCTAAACAACTTGTTCTAAGTACCTCCATATACCTTTAATTCAATAGGCATGAAATCTGTTTCCTTGCTGTGTGTATACAGTATAGTGTTAATGTGCACTAAATTTGTAGTTTAGCGTGCCTTCAATGTCTGTTTTACCAGCAAAATATTTAGCCTGGCTTATTTGGAGCCCACATCATGAAGCAAAGATTCTGAGCATTTTAGCTGCAGTCCTAAACCACTTTTATTAAGAAATGTTTTACGGAACTCAGCAGGACATACCAGAACAACCTGTGTAGAACTAGACTGTTAGTTTTTGGGTAGTAAGGTGATATAGGACAATACAAATATGTTATCCCTAAATGTGAAGTGGGCTTTTGGACCTAGTAAAGGAATATGTATCTTGAAGTTATTTCAAAACTTAATTGGCAGTTCATACCATGGATTGATGACTCTCAAACTGTGATACCTTTGTGCATTTAACATGAAACATTTGGTTCCCGTTTTAGAGTTATTTTACATGATAGAAGATGTTCTTCTGAGAATGAATGCCTGACGCATTTTATTGTCTTTGTTTAAACACTACAGATTGAAGGTTGTCATATTAAATGTTGGGCGCGAGCTAAAATTTGTTCTATAAGTTGAATGAAATATGGATTACCAACTGCTCAGACTTTTATGTCATTCAGTTACATAACTTTAATAAAATATGAACACAAAAATGAACATAATTATCTACTATTCTTCATCAAATGTTGAAAGTATGTCCTTCATTTATGGTCTGCTGAGCTACTGAATAAAACAGGAATCATGCCCTGCTTGCTCTTATTAGTAAAAACATTGGTTTTAACTTTTTTTCATAACTATCTTTTGCACTCCTGTCTTGGCAGCCACTGATCTTGGAAGCAATACTTTGCTTATCACTTTAAATTTAAATACAGTACTTTGTCCTGCAGTGTAAGCCGTCTCCTTACAACTTGTACTGAACTGCAATGGTCACAACAGTACAGATCTTTTATCTTACTGAAAGTTTGCAGAAGCCTTGTTTTCCATCAGAATATATAGTGTGCCCGTTATTGATTACCATTATTTACCTTGATGCCTGCAGATGCAACACTTGTCCATCCTTTGAGTACTTTTTGTCTTGAGCAGACCTTATAAAGGTACCCCTGACCATTAGGTTCAGTCGTGGATGACTGGGGTTACGCGCTCATCTCGCTCTATAGGCTGAGGGAGCCAGCTTTTGTCCGCAGACAGCTTCCGGGTCATGTGGCCAACATGACTAAGCCGCTTCTGGTGAAACCAGAGCAGTGCATGAAAACGGCGTTTACCTTCCCGCTGGAGCGGTACCTATTTATCTACTTGCACTTTGACGTGCTTTCGAACTGCTAGGTTGGCAGGAGCTGGGACCGAACAATGGGAGCTCACCCGACCTTCTGATCGGCAAGCCCCAGGCTCTGTGGTTTAACCCACAGCACCACCCGCGTCCTGAGCAGATCTTACTTGCATGTTAAACTCATTTTCCACTGATCTAAACTCATCCTGTAAAATTGCCCTCTTTGACCTCACCAAGATTCTCATATCTTTCCAATAATTATTCCTCCCTCCTCCCTCCAGTTAAATGGTGCTCACAAGCTTTTGTATTGCTTGGCTTCATGCTCCTTTTCAGCTCTCTTTACATTCCTTCAGTGAGACCTCGGCTTCTGGGGTCCTCAACATTTCCATTTGTCCCTTTGATCGACTTTTCCTGTTCTCAAATGCTGCTCTTATTTCCTCTTAAAATACATATGTAGTTTAATCCAGGTCTGCCTGTCTCCCTTTCTTTTGCCTCTTCAGATCTTCCTCAAAGCCTAGTTTTGCCTTCACTTTCCCCAGCTCTCAGCAAATCTCTTCCTCCAAAATAATTCCTTTTGTTGATCTAGTTTTTACTTAGTAAGGCACTAACACACTGCATCACCTGAGTCTTAGCAAGATCACTTGAGCCGGAACAGCACGGTGGTCAGAATGTCTAAAATAATTATTGTTTGGCTAATTCTAGTTATTTAAAATTTATGCATGTATGCCTCCAATGTACTGCAAACCAAGTCCACCACTCCTTATTAAAATGGGTTTAGTACCCCCTCTGGTGGTGAAAACATAACCTAAAAAACAGCTGTACTGTACTATCTTACTAAGACTAGGTTGTATATTTGATGGCGATCAAACACAGATTTAGCATGCTTTACCATCACAGTGTACTTTCTATTTCCTGCTGCTTATTTGCCAACTCTGGCTCTTTAAAGGATTAATAGCATCCAGCTTACTGCTATCGATGAGCTGAGCTTCTGTTTTTTCCAGGGTTTGCAACTTTCTCTGCTTTTTGAAAAATCAGTACTGAGTTGTTATAGGGAATTATAAGGAAGCTAGATGTAAGGTGAAAGAATTGGATGATCACTGCACATTGAACTCTCTATGGATTCACTTATTCCACAAGTTCCATTTCAAGCATATGAATAGGTCCAAGTTCAGTACACATAAACATGTAGTTATGCAACAGAAACAATTTAAGATCATGCCAACTGTACATTTTTAATCTTCTGTCCGTAGGATTTGCCAGCTTCTGGCGTGGCAATCTTGCCAATGTTATCCGGTACTTCCCAACTCAAGCCCTAAACTTTGCTTTTAAGGACAAATACAAGCAGATTTTCATGGCTGGAGTGGATAAAGAGAAACAGGTAAATGTGGTCTAACATTTTGTTTATTGCTGATGTGTCCCAAACCATTTTGCTTGGTCCAAACATGAAGAAATTGGGGTATCCTTTTGAATTATTAATAGTATACAGTACATTTCAATAGGTGGTGTATAGAAGAGGCATTGGAATTTGTATTTAAGAAAAAAAGCTAATGAATATGAGTAATTGTGTGAACTTCATTCCTGCTCTCCTCCCTACAAGTAGGCTAGTGCCCCAAAGTTACTGTGCACGCTCAGTCCTCATTGGGATATGTTGGAGTTTTAGCCTGCTAATAACCTCCATCTTGTTTGTGAATTGTGCTATTTGAGCAATGCAAGTCTGTACTCTGAAGAATGAGCTTATTAGTATAGGATGTTTCTACTTGAAGCTCAGTATCATGCTATTTACAAAGACATTCTTTATCTGAATTTATCTTTTAAAAAAGAAAGTCCAGCTGGTACTTTAAGCCAAAATGAAAAAACCAATTGCTCTTAGTAAGTGGAGCAAGCAATCCTCTCACTGATTCCTGGAGCTCTCCAAACCTGTTCAACTTGACCAGTCACATGGTATGCAGAGGCGTAAAGCAGCAGTTTTGAAATGGTTTTCTTTTAATAGTGCTGATGGTACTGACTGTTCCCCAGCTATGCTTTTTTGATCTGTAAAGGTAGATGCATGTATTTTCAAAGGACACCATCAGAGTGCAGAGCTGCCTCCTTCGAAAGGAATACTGAAAAGGCAGTCTTTAAGGGCAGGTTTACACATCGCTGTTGTTCATCACTCTGTGACTGCAGCATAACATGAAAATTTGTGCATGTGAAAGTGCCATTGCAAATCAAGCACTGTAAGTATATTTTTTAAAAAAGAAAAATCAGTGGAGACTGTTCACACATTCAGCAACAGGACTAGTTCAGATATTAGTTTGGGCTGCTGTCACTCACACACACACACACACACACACACACACACCCGGCAAAAAACAACAACACTCATGCACAGTAATGTGTGAGGCCGTGATTTCAACATCAAAGCAAAGTGAATTGGCATTGCACTTTACACAGGATTTTTAGGCACTGTTGCAGCTGTGGAAATTACTGCTGTCTGTTTCTGATTCATATCATTCCCATATGCATGGGAGTATTTCTTATGGAGCAAAATAAATGTGTGAATTGATCCCAAATGACAGGGATTTTGTGAACCAGCTTAAAGAGAGGAGCCAACCCTACTTGAACCTCTTCCCTAGCTACGCCTCCCCAGTCACGATTGGTACTATGAGCTGAGGTTTAGCAGGAACCTCAAGGTTTGCGACTTGGGGAGGCGGTCCAGGAGTGCTCTGCTGGGAGTCATGTAGGATTGTGGGTGCTGCACGCAGGCACACAAAGGGCGCCCTCCATTTTATGTGGAGAGCAGTCATTGTGAATCAGCCCTAACATTCCACAGTTTGAGAAGGGGGTCAAACAACATACAATTGCCTCAGGAATACAAAAAGGCTGTTATATGACATATAATATACTATATATGTATTTTGGGGACATCTTTTATTGCTATGTAATCTTTGTTTGATACTGTCATGGGATTTTTTAAAGCGATTTTTTTCTAACAAGCTGGTTCATTTTCTTTCCTCCCAGTGCCTTCTGCATTGCCAAAAACTTGTCATATAAAGCACCTGGTACCATTTCATAATTAAAACCACTTACAAATACCCTGCATTTGGATTTAATACCTTGCATTGCATGCTGATTTTCTGTCAGTATTACCGGTATATACCGGTAAATTCATATGTAAGCCATTTCAGTTTTAAAGCTCTTACTCTGAAAGAACATGAAATTCGTACCTTGTGATATAAATGCTCCAAAGGGTAAAATAGTTTTGATTTTTTTTATATTATCATACTGTTATATTTTCAAATAAATAGTTTCAACAATGTGTGTCTTGAATATTGAAGTTGTCATCTAGCTTTAGTTATTTGTGTGTAATAACTCCCATTGAAACTGTAAAGTTGTAAATGCCAGTGCCAAAAGATTCTGGGTGATATTTAACTAAGTTAAGGGTAAAGGTAAAGGGGCCCCTGACCATCAGGTCCAGTCGTGTCCGACTCTGGGGTTGCGGCGCTCATCTCACTCTATAGGCCGAGGGAGCCAGCGTTGTCTGCAGACAGCTTCCGGGTCATGTGGCCAGCATGACAAAGCTGCTTCTGGCGAACCAGAGCAGCGCACGGAAACGCCGTTTACCTTCCTGCTGGAGCGGTCCCTATTTATCTACTTACACTTTGATGTGCTTTCGAACTGCTATGTGGGCAGTAGCTGGGACCGAGCAACGGGAGCTCACCCCGTTGCAGGGATTCGAACCGCCGACCTTCTGATTAGCAAGCCCTAGACTCTGCGGTTTAACCCACAGCGCCACCTGGGTCCCTATAAGTTAAGGGTAGACCCGTTTAAATTAGGCCCATTAATTTTAATAGGTCTACTCTGATAAAACTCAGTGGACTACCACTCAACCTTCCCCCAAAATGTAAAGAAACCAAAAAAATCTTCCACTTCAAAACACAACCTTAACCTAGTTATTCAAAAATAACTTGTGGCACCAGAAATACTAAATAGTCCACTTCATCAGATGCATGAAGTGTTATCCTGAGTTACATATTTGTGTATAAATAGATACACACATGGGAAAGGGGAGAAGATAAACAATGTGGTCACAGGTAAATGAAATGCAGGAAGTACAGTGACAGTGATACCAGTAATTGCATAATTTAATGTGGTCAGTCATACAACAGTTGAGGATAACACAGACATCTTGGCATCGGTAAACCAATTATCATGAAGTGTAATATTTTTTTTAAAAAAAACTTTGTCCTGCTTCAAACTACAGGTTTGAGACTACACTGAACCTCTTGATGAATTATAATTCACTGGTTTCATCTTTCTTTCTCCCTTTGAAGTTCCTTTGTTACTCAATTTTCATGGCACAATTTGTGTTGGGATGGATTTTGTGAAAGAGCCTCAGGTTGTCTAAAATTTGTTTTACACACAAGCCAAGTTTCGCCACCAAGTCTTGAGTTTGGTGCGCCCTTTGCAACACAAGTTGTGGATTTTCTCATGGGAATTTGCAAGAAGAAACTCCATCTTGAATTCCCTCAACTAAAATGTTGCCGTCAAATCTTAAATTCCATAGAACACTGTTTATTTGCTTATATTCAAACGTCACCATTGGGAATGTAAAAAAAATCCCATAATTTCAGGCTTGTGTCATCGCACCATTGCTTCAGGTATTTGCATAAATAAATAAATAAATAAATAAATAAATATGGAGGGTTGTTACAACCCCTGTTTTTGAACTCAGCGCTTTTTCCTTTTCAGTTCTGGAGGTGGTTTGTTTCAAATCTGGCTTCTGGTGGAGCAGCTGGAGCAACTTCATTGTGTGTGGTATATCCATTAGACTTTGCACGGACCCGGTTAGGTGCAGACATTGGAAAAGGTAAGAGCTTCATCTTCATATTTTAAGGGTTGTGTGCTGAGACTGGCAGTTTGTGTTTCTGCTTTCTTTGTGGTGGTGCCCCAGTTTATGGAGCTCCCTTCCTAGAGATACACATTTGTTTCCCTCCATTAGCATCATTTTGATGTAATCGGGGGGGGGGGATTTCAACCCAACTGTTTAGTATGTGATGGGTAGTAGGTTTTCAGCAGCTGAAAATTGTTGCATTTATTTTGAAAAAATGTTTTTCATGATGTTTTACCTGTTGTATGGCTCCCTGGGCTCCTTTGGGAAGAAGGACATGATTAAAAAATGAATTAATAGTAATAGTTCCCCGGTTCATTATGAGGAGTGCTTAGAGCTAAAGTGCTCCCCTAGTTTTGTTATTTCTTCTTTCATTTTAGGTATGGCAGAGCGACAGTTCAAAGGCCTTGCTGACTGTATTACTAAAATTGCAAAAAAAGATGGCATTACTGGCCTATATCAAGGGTTTGGTGTTTCAGTACAGGGGATCATTGTATATCGGGCATCCTATTTTGGATGTTATGACACCATAAAAGTAAGTTTTCTGATCAAACTCACCCTTTCCCATTAAAAAAAAGGATTGTTTATTTGCCACCTTTATTATAGATGCATTTTACAGTATTTATCCTATCAGCTAAGATATTATTAATCCTATTGCGGAAACAGAGAGCTAAGACTTAAAGATAAAAGACATGCCCAATTTGGTTTGTATTCCTTTAGTTAGTTATTATTTTATAAATTTAATAAATCTACTACATCAGCGTTTCTCAACCGCTGTTCCGCGGCACAGTACTGTGCCGCCCGACGCTGGCTGGTGTGCCACGACGCCTGGCAGCCGCCAATCTTTCACGGGGCATTCCTCCCTGCAGGGAAAGAAAACAGGAGCAGCTTACTCGCATGTAAGCGGCTGCCGCTTGCTTTCCGTGCAGGAAGAGGGGACACGCGGGGCTTTCCTCCCTGCAGGGAAAGAATGCAGCAGCCGCTTACTCGCATGTAAGCAGCTACGGCTTTCTTTTCTTTCTTTCAGTCCAGGGAGAGGGGATGCACGGGGCTTTTCTCCCTCACGGGGCTTTTCTCCCTCACGGAGCTTTCCTCCCTCCTCCCTCGCGGAGCTTTCCTCCCTCCTCCGTGCAGGGAAATAAAGCGGCACCCGTTTACGCGCGTGTAAGCAACTGCCGGTTTATTTCCCTGCAGCTTCTTTCTTTCTCTCCCCACCCCCACTCGCCTCGGTGCCTGGAACAATAGAGTGCGAGTGGAGCCGGCTCTGGGCTGCGCTCCCTCCCCTTCTCCCTCTCTCCACCTCTCCTCCCCTCCCTCCAAATGAAATCTACCTTAGCATGCCTGCAAGTAAGTGCATTTAAACATCTGTGCATTTAAGCACTGCTGTCTCTCTTTTGGCTTCATTTACTGGTATTTAAAAAGCGGGGAGAGGAAGAGATACAGAATAAATTACAGTCATAATTATATAGTCAATATAGGGCGGCACAGAGTTAAATTTTTTAACTTTTTTAATAGTGGTGTGCCTCGTGATTTTTTTCCATGGAACAAGTGTGTCGTGGCCCAAAAAAGGTTGAGAAACACTGACCTAATGGTTGATGATAACACTTGTTTTAAAGCTAATTATTTCTACACATTTATTTGTCCCAATTTGCTAATTGGTTCCTGAAGCCCAGAGGTCTGATGTAATATGATGCTCCTTTGCTCACAATGGCTGCCCTGTTGATTTAAAATGAGAAAGCAAGTTGACCGTTAAATTGGGCAGCCCTTACAATCAAGATCTCAGTGTATTCATTGGACATGGGGGTGCTCCTATGTATGGATAAAACACTTTTTACTATTTAATTAATGTGACTCACAGATGAATCCTATGCATTTTTATTTAGAAGTAAATCTCTTGTGATTTCCTGCTGCAGAGACAGCTTTTAAGCTCTAAGAGGTGCTAACCAGGCTTCGGGACAGTCTCGTTCAGACTGCGAGAGATCTTGCAGGAGCCTCCCAAAGCCCGCATGAGACTCTGTCTTGTGTGTCTTTAATATGTGTGATATCAGCTGGCCAGCTGCCAAGCATGTAAGGCTTCAATCGCACAAGTTAAATGTGCATATGTTGCAATCTTAATTTGCCCCCCCAAAAAAAAAAATCATTTGGCTTGTTTGCCATGTGTAAAGCGTAAAACAAAAGGAGAAAAGAATATGCTTCCATTTACACTGACCATGTAAAATAATCCATTCAAAATACAATGCACTTAGGAAATTCTGAAGCAATATAACAATTTGACAGCATCTGTTTTTTCCATTTAGATTCTCAAGATACCCCAGTGAATTCTTATTTCTCTTTTCTCTTCTTAGGGAATGTTGCCAAATCCAAAAGAAACACCATTTATCGTATCTTTTGCAATAGCTCAAGCTGTGACTGTATTTTCTGGCATACTGTCATACCCCTTTGACACTGTCAGAAGACGCATGATGATGCAGGTAAACAACATATACTTGCTACTGTCTAAGCATGGGAGGCGTATCTAGAAGGGCAACTGGGCAGGGACGTAGCAAGGGGGGGAGTGGAGGGGGCGGCCCGCTCCCAGCTCCATCTTTTGGGGGCTGCGCAAGCAGCGGCGCCAGCACCCCGCTACGTAGTGTGCATGCTCAGTGTTACTACTTAGCGACGCATGCATCGTATGTAGCAGCGCTGAGCATGCACGCTATGTTGCGATGCCCCGTCCGCGGATGTGCGTCATATTTGCCGCTCCGGGTGCCCAAGCGGCTTCCTATGCCACTGCAACTGGGGTACAGTCCTGGGGGGGGATTCTAGGAGGGGAAATATTAAAAATTTCAAAGCTACACTCTTCTCCTGTCCCCCACTGACATCCTTCAATTTGCATTTGCAGAGGCTCCTGCAGCCATTTTTATCAATCAGCTAATTGCACAGCATAGCATATCACATATAACAAGTGCTATCACCAGGTCCCTCTCAGGCGGGGGGAGGGGCATTTCTCTGGGTATGTGGACCCTACATTTTGACCACAGATTTGTGTGGTTGCCCAGATGGCTTGTCAGAAACGTGCATTTGGCTGTTGATGTGCTGAGCAAACCAGATGATTTTGCTTTTGCATGATTTAATTTCAAAGCAGCAGTGTGTGTCTCAAAGCAGAGCCAGTGTGGTTCGTGCCAGAACCGGGTTCGTGTCTCCGCTCCTCCACATGCAGCTGCTTTGTGACCTTGGGCTAGTCACACTTCTTTGAAGTCTCTCAGCCCCACTCACCTCACAGAGTGTTTGTTGTGGGGGAGGAAGGGAAAGGAGAATGTTAGCCACTTTGAGACTCCTTCGGGTAGTGATAAAGCAGGATATCAAATCCAAACTACTACTACTACTCTTCTTCTTCTTCTTCTTCTTCTTCTTCTTCTTCTTCTTCTTCTTCTTCTTCTTCTTCCTTGTGTTAAGAGAAATACATTTATTTTTATTCTTTCCCTGTTGGGGGTAAGGGGGCAGTAACCATCCTGTTGTTGCCCTGTGGTGCAAAGAACTTAAGCTCTGTTGTGTGCTTTCTTGAAGGTCTGCTGTGTATTTCAGCAATGTGGGTCTGCCTGACTGCTGTTTTATTTGCAAAGAGAGAAACAATTTATGCAATTTTATGTAATCTTCCTTCTGGATTTTTTTTCAACATTAGAGACTTTTGAAAAGAAAGTATGCCAATTTGGAAGCAAGAGAAATTAATTTTTTATATCTTACAGATTTATATGGAATTCTATTTGACTCTCCCAATATAAATATCTATTTTTTAAAATAGATTAAGAAAATTAAATTCCCCAGTGTAAACATTTTGATGCAAGCACATTTTTAAAAATATCTATCAAAAAAACCATACTACCAACTTTGGGGATATCTAAACACGTCTAGATTGGTACTTGCTGATGTTGGGGGTGGGGGTGGGGAACCATGTGAAGTTCAGCGAAAAGGCAGTGAAGAACAATGTTCCAAAAATATGCTTCAGACATTATCCAAGAATCAGCATGCTACAAAACACCCTGAGGAATGACATGACCTTGTTTAACTCTGAAGCTTAAAAGAAACATCACAAGAAGATCACAGACTTGCTAAATTTAGCTGCAGAGAACTACTTCAGGGAAGCATTTACTCATTAAGGTGCTTATATTGAAACAGAGATAAAATTAGTGAGAGGTGTTTCTAGACTTTGTTGTTGTTTAGTCGTTTAGTCGTGTCCGACTCTTCGTGACCCCATGGACCATAGCACGCCAGGCACTCCTGTCTTGCACTGCCTCCCGAAACTATAAGTTTCTAGACTTATAGTTACAAAAATGTCTAATACTATATATCAGACCCTAGACTGAAAATTATAAAGAATACCAAATGCAAGATTAGTCTCTTGCCACATAGTAAGCATGTACATTTTCCAATCATCTGACTTTGTTTAACACAGAGTGGAGAGGCTGAACGTCAGTACAAAGGAACCATTGACTGCTTTTTCAAGATATACAACCAGGAAGGATTAAATGCCTTTTTTCGGGGAGCCTTTTCAAATGTACTTCGTGGGACAGGCGGCGCCTTGGTGTTGGTCCTATATGACAAAATTAAGGCATTTCTTAATATTGATCCATCAATAGGCGGATCAGCTGACTAAAGTCACTGATAATAGTCACCTGTGCCTACTGTTAAAGTGTCATTCATTATTATATGATGAGTACTGTAAGAACAATCAAAAGTTTTGCATGGGTCTGCTAATCATTTACACTAATGATTTGAAGGCAGCTAAAGCGTGATTTGTTTCCTTTCATAAAGAGTTGCATTTACTTGTTTTTGTGTGTGTGCATTCCTTTCGTTTTTTCACTTGTATTCGTTGTGTCACTCATTTTCACTCCCAAGTCAAAACTAAGGTTGCTGCTATTTTCATCTATTTTCATCTAACAATTGGGCAACTTACAGTGACAAAGCCATGTTGAGTTCACGAATGATCTGAGGTTGGAACCCATGAGGCAAGGTCAGCATCAGCATCACTAGAGAGCATTGGGGAACATGCAGCCCTCCAGATGTCCAAATTTTCTTCAGTCCAAACCAGCATGACCAATGATCAGAGATAATGGGAGTTGTAGTCCCACAACATCTGGAGGGCCACAGATTCCCTATCCATGCACCAGATTTTAGATTTTTTTTAATTAGTGCAATCAGAAATGAGGTGCTTTCCTGACAAGACAAACATCCGTCTGTTTTTATGAGGCAGTTTAATATCCACAGCCATTAAGGTAGCAGAGCTCTTGCAAAAGTTGTAATTTTCAAATCTTTAACTCCATGCTAATCCCTTCCAAGTTAATAGAATTACTCTGGTGTAAATTACAGAAATGTGGAGGAAAGCAAATGGCTATGAATAGATGTAGCTTATGGTACTTACTAGACAGCTTACTTGCATACGTATTTATAGCACTTCTAGCCGGCCTTTTGCCAAATAGCCTTAAGGCAGCTAACAATGTGAAGTAGTAAAATGCAATAAACATAACAACAAGAGATAGCTAACTAAAACAGCAGATAAAACAATAAAGAGGGTAATTAGCTCAGATAAAGACAACATAAACAGAAATGAGAATAAACTATGAGTCATTAAAGGCACAAAGAACAGGAAAAACTTCACCTGACACTTAAAAGATTACAAAGAAGGTGCCAGGAAGATATGCCTGAGAAGGGAGTTGCCCTTCTCTCCAGTAGCCACATGCCTACTGTGGTTGGGCCCCCAAAAGAAGGGCCTTGAAAAAGATCTGTCTGGTTCATGTGGAAGAAGACCGTCCTTTAGATATCCCTGCCACAGAGTATAAAGAGCTAAAACAGGTCTTTGAATTTAGCAAAGTGAATTTAGCAAAGTGGGAGCCAGTGAAAAATCTATTCATACTGGAGTGATGTATGCTTAGCAGTTAGCTTCAGTAAATAGTCTAGAGATAGTTACAGGTACCGGTAGGTAGCCGTGTTGGTCTGACGTACAGGGTTGCAAGCTGAATGGCTGACTTCCACCACCTTGAAATAGAAAATTAAGGAAGAAAAAAATCTTCTCATTCAACAGATGGTGGGAGTGTGTTAATTCTTATACTACTAGCCAACAAGCTTGCAGGAGAATCCTTTCCCCTAGTGTCCTTTCACGCTTGCAGAATAAACCTGCGGCAATAACAGATGCTCAATTGGCAGCACCCTGAAAGCATGTTTCAGAGAGGACAAAACTACAGTCGTTTCAGTACAGTGGTACCTCGGTTTATGAACACAATTGGTTCCGGAAGTCTGTTCATAAACTGAAGCGTTCATAAACTGAAGCGAACTTTCCCATTGAAAGTAATGGAAAGTGGATTAATCCGTTCCAGACGGGTCCGCAGAGTACTCGACCTGAAGCGTACTTAACCCAAAGCATGGGTGTAATTGGTTCCGGAAGTCTGTTCATAAACTGAAGCGTTCATAATCTGAAGCAAACTTTCCCATTGAAAGTAATGGAAAGTGAATTAATCCGTTCCAGATGGGTCTGCAGCGTTCATAAACCGAAAATTCATAAACTGAGGTGTTCATAAACCGAGGTTCCACTGTATACCACGTTTCCATATGCCTACTTTCAGAGGATGCCCAAAAGACATGGTGCTGCCTTCAGTTCAACCAAAAACTATGGCATGGCCAGAAGGCTGGTTGAGTGTGTGAGGAGGCACTGAGTAGGGGTAGGCTATGGCATGAGGATCAGTTGTGGGCCCTGGTCCACCATTTAAGAATCTGGATGCCCAGATTCCCTTTCCCTCCATCTCCTCTGAAAAATCCCTCCCTGCCTACCTTTGTGGACCTTAGGAAGTATTTTTTTAAAATCTCATGTAAGCCATAACACTTCAGTGGCAACCTTTATAGGACGTTGGAGGAGAGAAGGAACCACAAAATATCAGAGCAGCAGTAATACGTTGATGCAATAGCGTGACCACCATTAAGGGCAAAAGGTCCAGAAATTCAACAGGGTGGTTACCATGGCAACACACCCAAAGCCTACTTGTTTTGCTTGGGAATGAATTGTATATGAGCATACAAGGTGTTATGTTCAGTGGTTTGTTTTTCATAAGCACTGCTACTCAGTTGTGGCTCTTATGGGAGGCAATAATGTTTGGAACTGAATATGCTGGTAAAATGATTTACAGCCTGCTGCACAGGGATGAGGTTGCAAGGCACATTACACCTATAGTGTTCCCTAGTGAAGCCCTCAGAAAGGCAGCTCATCTCACAGAATAGGCTGTATTTGTCAAGAGATAAGAACATTTGTTTTTCTATGTAGGGCAGCCTTTAAATGCGCTTTCACATTAACAGTGTAGATTTTCCTACTTTAGAAGAGGAGAATGCAATTTCATTTGCTTGTGCATTTATAACATTTTATTGGTAACTTTTTAAAAAAGTGTATGAATAAGTGTAAATGTTGTTGGCATCCGTATTTCTCGAGAGACAATGAAGTGCACCTCCGGCCATGAAATCAAACCTCTGTGTTAGCAGTACCAAAGTGACCTTGAGGTGCAAGCCTGTGTATGGAGGTTCTGGGGTGCCGAGACAATAAGACCCACATCTTGGCCTCACTGATGTGGTTTAAAGGAAAGCAGAGCAATACATTTGGCACCAGCTGGGCTGCAGGAGTTGCCAGAAGAAGACATAGAAGGTGCCATCCAACAGTCTTAGGGGCTCCACTCCAATTTATGTAGGGTTTACTCCTTAGTGTTTTCTTCTCCTGAAGATGTTCCGCAAGGCAGCAGAGGTTTAGGATCAGAGTTTTCCTTCTCTTAGATGGGCTACCCTCCCAGGTTAATGAACCCCATCTGTCCCTCACTTGTCTCTGCAGCACGTGCAGAAACTGTCTTTGTCATTGGACCCACTATTGGTCTCATCTGCTCAATCTGCTGGAGATTGCCACATGCAGAGGGAAGTTCCTAATTCATCCAGGGTTTGAGACCCATCGGCTACCCTCCCTTGGTTTAGCCCCCAAACTGCGGCCCTCCAGATGTTTTGGCCTACAACTCCCATGATCCCTAGCTAACAGGACCAGTGGTCAGGGAAGATAGGAATTGTAGTCCAAAACATCTGGAGGGCCAAAGTTTGGGGATGCCTGGTTTAGCCAGCCAATCTAAGCCATTCTCAGGGTGTGGCCACTGCCACACACTGACAGCGTCCAGGAGCCACTGCTGAGAGCTGAGGTGGAGAAGAAAGGTGGACAAATTATCCCAGATGTGTCTCCCACCAGAGGTACTACCCCTCCTTTAACACCCCATGCACCTTATGTGTAAATACACAATTAGTATTTATGACCAAGTAATCTTCTATAATTCCTGGACTGTCCTAGGGAAATTGGGACACTTGGAGGGTATGTGAACAGCCAGCACAGATCATGGGCTGGAAGTGCCTGATGGAGCTGGGTTGAAATTAACTGCTTCACAGCTCTCCCACTGAGGAAGTTTGATGGAATGGCTGCCCTAGATGACACCTGAGGGGGAAGAAACCTGATGGTGCTGGCCTATGTCTATAGCACGGGTGTCAAACACAAAGGCCCGGGGGCCAAATCCGGCCCGCCAGACCTCGTCATGTGGCCCGCCGAGCGCCCCAGCCAGCGGGACCCAGCGGCGCCGCGCCAACAAAGTGCCGACAAACAGCTGGGGCCGGGGGGGCGTAGAAAGGCGGCCGGAGCAGTGCCGCACAGAGAGTCCCGAGCCTCTGGGACGCAGCAGTGCTCTGTAGCACTTTGAATCCTCCTCCTGCCACGGCTCGGCGCCTGGAAACGGCTGCTGCTGCTGCTGCAGCACAGACAAAGCACCCAGCAGCACCGCGTGGAGGAGGAGGAGGATTCAAAGTGCTACAGAGCACTGCTGTGTCCCAGAGGCTCGGGACTCTCCACACGGCGCTGCCGGGCACCGACCCGGCAAGCCGCCTCCTCCTCCTCCTCTTGCCTCACCTCCTCCTCCTGCCGCGGCTCAGCCTCATGAACGTGAGCTCAGCAGTGGCTCAGCCTCACGAACGTGCAACTCTGAGGCTTTACGCACTTCTCCTAAAACGGACACCTGCTGCCTCACGCTGCAAGGGAAATGCTTTTCGCCCCTGGGTCCCTTCGCGCTCTTTTCTGGCGCTGAATCAAGGCGGCGACCCCCCTTCCCTTTCTTTCTTCCTCTCTCTCGTTCTTATTCTTTCTTTCCCTCTCCTTCCTTCCTTCTTTATCTCTGTCTTCTCTCCCTCTTTCTTTTTCTTTCCTTCTTTATTCCTTCTTTCCTACTCTTCTTTCTCTCACCTCTTTCCTTCCTCTCTCCCTCCTGCTCCCTCTTTTCTTTCTTTCTTCCTCCCTCCCTCCCTCTCCCTCTCCCTCTCCCTCTCCTCAGAAACATAGGATGCTGCTTTATACTTCTGGCCCTTAAACCCTGGAACCAGGAGAGCAGCTCCAGTGAGTCAACCTCAGCCAGTCCCTTTGGTGAAGGGTGGTGGCTCACTGGCAGAACATCTGTCCTGCATGCAGAAGGACCCCAGCATCTCCAGGTACTAGTAGCTCTGCAAAGGTCCTGCATGAAACCCTAGCAAGCCTCCACCACCCAGTGCAGTTACCAAAAATCATTTTTCAATAAATTGTACAATAATTGTACATTTGAATATCTACTTGCCATTATTCTGACTATGTTTCTGCTTTCAGAGCTAGTTATTACTTACATTATTACAAAAACAGTAATAATTGAATGCAGTGACAATAATTTATGATAATAAAGAGTGGACACATAGTCCTACAGATACAACCGGCCCTTTGAGGGTGACCAAACTGCTTATGCGGCCCCCGATGAATTTGAGTTTGACACCCCTGGTCTATAGTGAAACAGTGGTATTTCACTATAGACTAGAAAGAAGGGGTTGGATCAAGGAAACAATAGGAAGAAAAACGGATACAGTACTTAGATAATTCTTCATGACTCCTCCCATTGAGATCAACTAGAAACTCTCAAGCAGGCAGGACCCGCTTACCGGAACACTTCCAATTAGCACTGGAAAAGACATTTGCTAAAATAAGACTTGTGAATAAACATGACAGAAATACCTTTTTCATGGATAAGAGCATTAAGTGCTGCATTGAACCTCCATTTTCATTCAGTTTCCACCTGATTATGAAGAAGCAATGCCTCAACAGTTGTAAAAAGAGCTTTAGTCCGTGAGCAACCTGGTGCAAGAAATATTATCACCAAAAATGTATCTAGAAAATGACAAATACAAGTAAGATACCCAGCTACAGTACCTATGATGGTCCCTAAAGCAATGCTTTTGGGGAAACTCTCAGCATCACGTGGCTGCCTCTCCCAACATGACATTTTGTGGTGAGCTTAGCCTCTTTATTCCCTTCCTGGCACTTTTCATATACATCTATAAATCTGTAAACACTGCATTTTAATTTTATTCAGTGCAGCAACACTTAGAGGCCACTTTAGTCAATTGACATATGTATCGGAAAAGAGAAAATAATGATTTAATGATGAAAATCTGGTGACTACTCCTTTAATCACTTCTTGATTTCAGGCCTGATCATTCAGTATTCGGTTTGCAATGCAGTACAAGATAGTACTGGAAGTAAAACCTCTTCCTTTGATGCAGAGGGCATGTTTTACAGAAATCCCTCTGACACATGCCCTGACTAGTAATCTTTGCTTTGCCAGATCACCAGGTGTGGAAATTTCTTCTCTCTCTCTCTCTCTCTCTCTCTCTCTCTCTCTCTCTCTCTCTAGTTTACATTTTTAATTGTTTTTTTCACAATAGATTTCTATGACATAGTTGCTTGTGACATACTCTGGATGACACAGGAACATTTAAGCAATGCAGTTGCCATTAGAAAACTGTACAGTATAGTGGATTATTCTGAGACCACATTGGATTTCTGGGTCTTCAAGACTCCCTTTTACTTTTCTATAGTGCTGGGGATTGTAGTCCCAAACCTCTGCTTTAGAGCAGGCACCCCCAAACTTCGGCCCTCCAGATGTTTTGGACTACAATTCCCATCTTCCCTGACCACTGGTCCTGTTAGCTAGGGATCATGGGAGTTGTAGGCCAAAACATCGGGAGGGCCGCAGTTTGGGGATGCCTGCTCCAGAGTGTCACTACCCTAGGCTCTCTTTGAGCATAATGGTAAATCAAAATGCCAGCTCCACTTCCAGGTCCCTCTTTGAGTGTTGCTGCACCACCACGACCAGGTGCACCACCTTGCCCCCGTGGCAGAGGGTGCCTGGGGGTGTGCTGATGTCACACACGCCCGCCCCGTGGCATGCATGTGCCGCTGAGTAGAACTTGGGGGGCAGCGCCTTCACTGAAAATTTGTGGGTGCCTAGGCCCAACAGCCCCAGATAGATGGCACCTATGACCACTCCCAAGTGAGCCTGAGATGGCCCACCAGGGTAAGAGAGGGCCCAGCAGAGGGCATTTGCCCAGACCTCCAAAAAACCGCCATTATTTTTAGTCAGAGTTGACAGAGCTGGGCTAGATTGCCCAATACTGTAGTCTGACTCAATAGAATGCAGCTTTATTACATTCACATATTGTAACTGTCGGCACTGTGTGAAGGGCCTGGTGAAGGGCAGGTAATTTTTAAAAATAAAGTAAATTAAATACATAGTCCATCAGTTACAAATGGGAGTAGGGTTTGTGTGTGCATAGAGCAATTACCAGAAACATACATTTTTTATGATTCTGGCCTGAATAGCTGTAAAAGGGCAAGTGCTTGTCTGGTCCTGCTGTCAGGAAGAGACCACGCTGTGATTAATCAGGGCATGTGTAGAGAACCTTTGGCCCTCCAGATGGTGTTGAACTACAACTCCCATATGTCCCCAATGACCAGGGATGATGGAAGTTGTGGTTCAGTAACATCTGGAGGGCCAGAGGTTCCCCATACCTGAATTAGGGAAACCATAATAAGCAAATACTTCTGCTACTATGACAGCAGTGAACCTTGAACATTCCTTATTCTGCATTCCTTTGGCTGCTTACCTAACAGTGTTGGAAGATTCTAAAGGGTGTGGAATCAATAGAACAAAACTGCCCTCAACCTCTAAGTGATGTGGGATTCAGGTCTCCTTGATCAGAAGAGTGCTATGCAAAGTCCTGAAGTTATAACATATAGACAAGGAAGGTGATGACTGAAATAAAACTACAGCTGAAATACCTTTCTGGTTTGCCCATTGCAAAGGTTATTCCCTCCCCCCCTGCAAAGACAGTCTAGTTCATGAGGCAGTGATACACTTCGTGTGTCAGAATGTTACCATGTTTCATGTCACAATGGTATGACATCTTCCCCAAAATACATCACAGAAGTTTTTGATAAGATCTGTAAGATTTCTGAGCGATCTTTGCTGCTCCCGTATTGAGGATGGAGGTTGAGTGTAAACAATCTAGAGATTAATTGATTGGATAATCTTCTATAAATTTTTATTATTGTCCAATTAATTTTTACTATTGGCCAGGTGTCTTTTTATAACAAAACAAAACATCATATTTGTTTAGCCTCTTATCATTGGAATTTAGCTTTCATTAATATCTAGCAGTGCTGGTGCATGTAGTGAGTTCAGGGTTTACATGTATAAATTAATTCATCACTGAGAATCAGGGCAATGTGCTTTTCTGTAGTGCGAAGATGTTCGTTTTTATACCATTCTTCTTAAAAGTCATTGTTGGCGTTTTTAAAAAAAAGTGATTTTATTGTAAATATGTAGCAAAATACACAACAATTAAAAACAGTAATAACAACATATTTCCCCTTCCCCCTTTCTTGTATTACCTTTTAATTGAAATACAGGTACCGTACTTCCTTCCACTGCCTTGCAACATGTTTATGCTGTTTAATAATGGGAAAACCCTTTCATGTCTTCAGATTTACAATCGGAAGAATAATATTTAACACCCACATGAAATAAGATCTGCTGAGCTATGTCAATCTGTGTAATTACAGAAAATGATAAGTTAATAAGCAATCATGGTTTAATCAAATGACTCACTGAGCTTCAAGTCCTCAAGGACTTATGTCACAGTTGTCCTGTTGAAATTTCCAGGACTACCATAGCTGCCAAGTTTTCCCTTTTCTCACGAGGAAGCCTATTCAGCATAAGGGAATTTCCCTTAAAAAAAGAGAGAACTTGGCAGCTATGGGACTACTCTGGGGTGGAGACTAGGAGTCATAGGGTGTGACCACATTTCCATTTACTGTGGCTCCAGTGCACTCCCAACACCGGATTTTTAAGCTGAGTTCACATGTTAGACCCAATCCATTTGTATCCTGTAGCTTTTGGAGAAAGGCTCCTCTTCCATATGCGTTTTCCTCAGACGAGCTTCAGTGTGATTTGAAAATGGAAGCCACAATCGGTGTGAACAGTTCAGGATACTTGCACACAAATAATGGCACGTGCTTCACGGACTTGGGTGTTTGGCGCAGGAAAAGCAAAGAAGACACACCCAGCCGGCTGTGGTGTGAACAGAAGAAGGAAGTAAATTGGAAATACAGCAGTGGGAAATAACCTCATAGCGTTTCAAGCAGAACTGCATATAAAAAAGGAGTCCAGGAAGCTGGACTGGATATAAATAAGAAACGAGGCAGGTAAGGGCAATGGTGGAGCAGCATCCCATCTGCTCTAACAAACCAACCTCCACTGTCATTCCCTGACATGGGTGTAGCCAAGGGAGCACAGGGGGAACCAGCTGCCCCCCCCCAACCACAAAAAATATTGAAAAGCATTGAAAGTACTCAATTAACAGGTTCTGCCCCCCCAACCAAAGCACGCCCCCCATAATGTCCCCTTTTGAGGAGGCATATTTATCCATGATTTCTCAAAAAAAAAAAAAAGCTCGATCCTAGCTGTGCCCATATTGAAGTGAACTGTTTTCACTAGAAACCTCATCAGTGCCACTCCATAAATGTTTCTGGTCATTGTAAATTGTAGGCCAAAGGCTTCACACCATAATGTATACTTTGCATAGCAACTGCCACCTCCACCCTGTCCCCTGACTAACAACCATGTTTTTCCAAGATGCAAAATTTAATTATTACTATTTTGTAAGTAATATATATATATATATTTGGACAATAGGAACATTTAACATCTGTTTGCTTATGCAATACGATTGAGTTGTAGTGTTTCTCTTAGTGTTTCTGCTGGCTGGGCCGGTCTCTGTCATGTTAGGCCACTCCCAGAAATACTTTTCCCCAGGTCACACGTTCCTACCGCGCGACCAAACCACATTAACAGCAGCAGCAGTACTGACCTCTGGCCACAAGATGGCGACCGAAGCCGCCGCCCCCCCGCGCGCGCTCCCTCCCTCCGCTGCTCACCTTGCCCCCTTTCCAGATCTTTCTCGAACTCGGGGAGGCTTGCCGGAGAGCCTGTGCGGAAAGAGCCGATGCCGCAGCCCGAGTTTCGCGGCTTCCCCGCTTGGCGGTGTCGCGCGCGCGTGGGCGCGCGTGCGCAGAGGCGAGGAAGTGCCGGTTGGTGGCTGTTGCTCCGCAGTGAGCGAGAAGAGAGCGAGCGAGGCGCGCGAGGAACCGCGTCGCAGCAACAGCCGCAGCCGACAGCAGCGCCCGCCCGACAGGCACCGCCGCCACAGCAGCGGGCAAGGGGTGGGGGGAGAGAGGAAGAAAGGGGACCGCACCCGGCGCAGCCATGTCTGTGGTGGGCATCGACCTGGGCTTCCAGAACTGCTACATCGCGGTGGCGAGGAGCGGCGGCATCGAGACCATCGCCAACGAGTACAGCGACCGCTGCACCCCGTGAGTAACCGGCCTTCTCCTTCTCGCCGCCGTCGGCCTCCCAAGCGTCATTTGGTTGCGGGCGCTTCTTAGGCCCAGAGAAGGAAAGCAGCCCCCTCCAACTATCGCTCCCGGCACGCTCTCCTCCCCCCCCCCAAAAAAAATAACTACCGGCTTCCTCACCTTACGCAGCAACTACCGGCCGTCTCCACAACGCATAATGAGCTTCGAATGAGAAACGGCCGGGCGCCGGTGTCTCTCCTCTCTCTCCTTCAGCCGCCGCCCGCGACGGCCGGGCGCCTCCATTTTCATTCATGTACCCCTTGCTCTCTTCGCCGCACCCCCGTCCTTTTAATTCCCCCCCTCTCCTCCCCCTCCCAAGGATTGATTGCATTCATCTCGCTTAAATTGGTGACACTCCGCACCCCTCATTCTCCGCAAGAGAGCGGTCTGGGGGTTTTTTTAACCTCCGAAATTAATCACGTCTCTCCCCCCCCCCTCTTTACTAAGATGACAGGTCTGGATCTCCTTCAGCCTTTAAGGGCTTGGAACCCACTTTTAGCCTCAACCTACTTACTGTTTTAGAAACCGTGCTTATATCTTTCCTTGGAGGGGGGGGGTCTTTTGCCATCTCATCGTACTTCTGAATTTTCCTTCTTTTTGAAAACAATCCCCCTCTCCATTTTTTTTTTTAAATGGTAGAAGTATTGGTGTGCAACTCAGTCGCAGATCACAACCCTGTGGTTGGAAACCTGTGTAGTGCAGGTTACAGCATCAAATAATCCCGAGGGAATTATTTCGTGCATTACTCAGTGTTCTGTTCTTTTCGGAAGCTCTTCACTATACGACTTACTTAAGTTTGGACAGGGGGGGGGAGAGTAAAGCATTTTCCTACTTGGTAAATAACCCCAAGGTTTCAATGTTGACACAATCTTTCCAGAAGCTTGGAAGGTGGCTATAATGCTTTACATGAACAAAATAAAATACTCAGTTTAGGGGTAATTCTGATTGCAGTGATGTGCAACATTTACAGTCCACCCTCAGAATTCACCATATTGGAGTTGTGTGGATAAAAAGGAAAGGCAGGATAGAAGGGATAAAAGTTGACGCAGCTCTTCTTCTCTTTTTACACTCCACACCTTTCTGTCTGACCTGTTACTACTTGTTCAGTTGCCTCACCTGGGTGTAGGGCATGGAAGGTGATGTCAGTGAAGAGTTGGTGTGCTGTACATATAATAACAGAGTATGCAAGAGTAGGTGGAGATTCCTCATTCTCCCTTGTTTCCATGGGTTACAGCCTGAAGCGGTAAATGAGCACTATCTCTGTGTAGTTATTCTAGCACAAACTAGGAATTCGCATAACAAAAAGCAGGGGATACCGTGTTTCCCCTTTTTTAAGACACCGTCTTATAACTTTTTTCCCTCAAAAAAACACACAGTGGCTTATTTTCAGGGGGTGTCTTTTTTTTAAAAAAAAGTGCTGGTACAACTGGGACCCACTGGCTCAGGACGCTCAGTGCTCTCTTCTGCACATTGCTGGGCGCGTTGTTGGCGCTGCCAGTTCCGAGCGCCTGCAGGGTGGGGTGGGGGTGGCAGTGCTTTAAACCCCCAACCCTGTAGAAAGCAATGGAAGTTATGGACCGTAACAATCCTTAAGAGGCGCAGGTCTTTAAAAACCCCTGGTATCACCCTTGAAGCACAGCCTTCCAAAGTCAGGGGGGAAGAGGTCTGTTTAGACAAAGGAAAGGATCGGGGGTGATTCTGCGCCCTGGGACCCACAGAACTACTTTAAAAATCCCAACCTGGGGGGGGGGGTCAAATAGTGAAGCCCCATAGCCCTGTAGCAACAGAAGGCACATTCTGAAGCACCCGAGCTGTTCGGTTCCATAAAAAAATCCAGGAATTGTAAAATTAACAACAATAATGGGGGGGCACTCTATCCAAAGAGTTAAGAAGGAATGGGAAAGTGTTGAGTTATATATGGAAAAATATGGAAAGTTAGTTAAAGATAAAAAATAAATAATTATCGCAAGGGAAAAAATAACATCATAAAGGGTAATAATATTAAATATAAAATAGACAACACAACAGAAAAAGCAAGTATATGACTAAATGAGATCGCACAGGAGTGAGGGAAGTGGGGAGAGAGGGAGGGGGGTAAGGAATGGAAGGAGGCAATGGTTGGAGGAGGGTATAGGGGGATGAATTAAAGGAAAATTAAGACTGAGAAGCGCATGGTTTTTGTTTTTTAAAGATGCAAAGGCTTGCAATCAGCCAAAGTATAGAGCCCAACTTCCAGGAGACTGCGATCTACTTGTGGATTTATAAACTGGAGGTGATCTACCCCCGTTTTATTGGTGTTCAGGTCAGAGTTGTTTTTAGAGAGAGGAAATATCCCATTTTTGAGGTTAAAGTAAAAGTTCCTGACCTTTTTTTTATAATGAGGAAATGCTGCTAAAACTCCGTTCTTCATTCCACGAAGGGGAGAGGGGGCGGGGCCTCGCATTCATGCAGCCGTCGGGAGAGGCAGGGGCTGCAGCCGAGTGCTGCTTCACAAACAAACGGGGGAAAGTGCTTAGAACCCAGAGAATCCAGCTGAAAAACACGAAGCAGCAACAGCAATTGCACACACACCATCCCAAGCCAGCACAGTAACCAAGTCCCAAAAGCAAGAAAGGACTCAGCAAACACTGCTGCGGCCGGCGTTGCTGCTGCTGACTCGGGGAGCTCAGTGATCTCTTCCGCACAGCACCTATCACTATGGCTTATTTTCGGGGTACGGTTTATATTTCTCAAATGCTTAGAAATGCTGCTATGGCTTATTTTATGACTACGCCTTAAAAAGGGGGAAACACGGTATGTAATTGCTGGCTTTCTGTCTCTTTGAAAAGCAAGCTTATTGCTAGGAAAGCTTATAACTATTCATTAATCACTTAAATATAGCATAAATGTAGTGAGGATGTGAAAACATGATTATAGGAAAGGTTGGGATGTTCATGCAAGAACTTTTTGGTTGGATCAGCCCAAAAGTTCAGTATTTGAAGGCTCACAGCCAGGTCATAAAGATAATTTCTTTTCAGCATTTTGCTTCTTTGGGATACTGCCTCTGAAACAGATGTGATGGGATTGGAATAATGGGAAATCAAAAGTAATAAGGGGTGGACATGAGTAAAAGCAGTTATACTAGGGTCCTGTTTGCAAACAGTGCTAAATTATAGTTTAGCAATTACTGGGGAGAGCCTTGGCTGGCAGGCCCTGGGTTTATGCACTCCAAACCCTTCTCTCTCCTCCTTCACAGCTGTTGTTGAAGCATACTAGGACCATAAAGCATTGTTTGCCCCTGAATTGTTTAAAAAATCTAAAATTTAAATGGATCAGTTTGTTTTAAAATGGCAGCCAATTCCAGTCTCTTGGTGGTGTCTGTTCTGGAGAAGTAGGGAGCATGTGAGCCCAGGTTTGCTCAGGCTTGTTTTCATAGTGCGAAACTATGGTTTAGCATTGCATCTATACTTAGACTTCATTGCTGTTGAGGATAAAAGCTAAAGGTTAAGGAATGGATTTACTTTTTAATAAGTGTATTACATGGCTACTAGAAAGGTTTCACAGAAAATTTACCATAAATTTTTAATGACCATTACAAGAAATAATGTATGTGGACAAATGCTGAAGAGTCCCTCTCTTCTCTCCCTCTCCCCATCGAATACTTTTCTGTGAACCTCCCTGACACCTCTGGATATAGGACGGTATATAAATCCAATAAATAATAATAATACTGAGGTAGTTTAGTTATCAGCTGAAAAACATAAGAATGTGCTGGATCAGGCCTGTGGCAAGTCTAGTCCAGCATCCGATTCTTGCAGTGATTCCCAGCAACTGGCATTCAGGGATATACTGCTTCTGGCAGTGAAAGTAGAACAGCCATCATGGCTAGCAGCCATTGATAGCCTATCTTCCATGAATTTGTCTGATTCTCTTTTAAAGCCATCCAACTTGGTGGTCATCACTACTTCTTGGAGGAGCATACAGTGGTACCTCAGTTTAAGTACACAATTGGTTCTGGGGAGCCGTATGCTCCCTGAAATCTACTTAAACCGAGCGCCGATAGCGCGCATGTGCGAAGCACCAATAGAGCGCTTTTGCGCATGTGTGCGGCTTATGCGCATGTGCGCTGCTTATGCACTTGCCGTGCAAATCGCTTCTGCACATGCACGCGCCGCGGAACCCGGAAGTAAACACTTCCAGGTCCGCGGAGTACTCAAACCGCAGCGGGCAGAAACCGAGGTATGACGGTATTCCATACTTTAGTTATGAGTTTTGTGAATAATTTATTCTTCTCTTAGTCTGTCTTAAATCCTTCAACATTCACCTTCATTGGATTACCCATCATTTCTGATGTTAATGAAAGAGGGAGAAAAACCTTTCTTTCTCCACTTCCACCACACCATGCATAATTGTATAAGCTTCTGTAATGTCTCCTCTTAGCTTTTCTCTAAACTAAAAAGCCCCAAATACTGTAATATTTCCTTACTGGGAAGTTGCTCTAATCCCTTGATCAATTTGGTTGCCCTTTTCTGACCCTTTTCCATTTCCACAGTAGCTTTGGTGGTCATCAAGCTATCCTACCACCCTAAGGGTCAGTTGCTGCCAGTTCAGACCCCATGAATGCATATGTGAAATTCATTTATTTTTGCCCCAGTGTGCATCACTTTACAATTGCATATATTGAGCTGCATTTGCTGTTTTACTGCCCATTAATTCAGTTTGGAGAGATCCTTTTGGAGCTTTTCTCAGTCCTTTTTTGTTTTAATCTCCCTGAACAATTTATTCAGCAAACCTGACTACCACACTACTCGATCTCTAAATAATTATTGAACAAGTTAAAAAACACATGTCTCAATACAGATTCCTGGGGAATGACACTTTCTACTTTCCTTCATTGGCAGAGCTGTCCATTTATTTCCATTCTTTGCTTCCTGTTTCTTAACCAATACCCACTCTTCAAACTTTTGTATGTAAAGGACTTGCTAGATGCAGCTATTCAAGGAGAGCACCAAAATAAGTCCTTCAGTTCTCCTCAATTTTGACATTTGAAACAAAATCCAATGCGTTTTTGGTTTGTACCGGTAGACACTCATTATCCAATCCAAATATTTTATTGTACTAGCCATTGGTCATGACAAATCTGAATCAAAAATAAATGCAAGCAAAGGGGGTGTCTCACCACAAATAATGGTCTTTATTTAGATCCCCACGTCTCCCTTGCAGTTCACTCCTACCGTATATTGTCCAGGGTCATCTTTCTGATCTTTTTGGCTGCCAAAGCAAAAAGGGCGACATCATGAGTCACTGAGGCATTCATTTGTAGACACTCTTTGTGACCATGAGGAAAGAAATAAGCTGTGCCTGTTTTGTTTCAACTAGTTAATATTTTAGTAGATAAGCTTCTTATGCAAACATTTTTTTTAGACCCAGCATGTTTAAAATGAGGGTTCCACCCTTTGGTTGTAGGGCTATTGCCTTCTTTGTTTTCGAGTGTTCTAACTTTTTTCGGGGGGAAGTGGGGATTTCTGAGTATCGTCATCTTTTTTCTGTAAAATTGGTATTTGTGGTGTTTGTGACAGATTCTAGATCAGGGGTCCCCAAACTTACCCGGCTTTGGGCCGGATGCCCACCTCACCGATTGCGTGGTGGGCCAGAGGGTGGGGGAGCGAGCGCGGGGGTGCAGGAGCATGCGGCTGTGCGCGCCCATGCGCATGCGCAAATGCTATTTCTGGCACACTCCCGACCTGGAAAGCGCTGGAAATAGCTTGTGCGCATGTGCAGAAGCCTCCTCTGACCTGGAAGTACACCGGAAATGACGCTTGCGCGTGCACACAAGCTATTTCCGTCGCTTTTCCGGGTCAGAAGTCGGCAGCCGCGCCACACCGCGCCGGTAAGAGCGGACAGTGGTAGCGGGTGGGGGGTCCCCGGGGGCCGCATAAAAGAGCCTCGGGGGCCGTATGTGGCCCCCGGGCTGTAGTCTGGGGACCCCTGTTCTAGATGCACCCCTAGGACCAAAATGTGTGGGGATTGCTGGTTTAGACACTAGCTAATGATGAAAACCATAATTTGATCTGCATTATGCCAAAATCTGTATGCAGTCATTTATCACTAAAATAATCTACCGTAATCTGCACAGGAGGGTGGAAACTACCTTTGTATGCTCTTCTGCAAAGGCATATAAATTCACCTTTTTTGTTGTGCATGTATTGCTGTTAGCTAGCAAGATTTCAGTTGTGCTTGACCACCAACTATAACAGCAATAAATTCATAGCTGCCAAGTTTTCACTTTTCTCGCGAGGAAGCCTATTCAGCATAAGGGAAAATCCCTGTAAAAAAGGGATAACTTAGCAGCTATGAATAAATTATTCTAGGGTATCTATATTATAGATGGGGAAACTCAATTACTGTGGTAATCCTCTGCTGTATCCCCCTCACAAATACACATACTGTACTAAAACAGAGTACAGGAGGCATCTGTTGGAACCATTAAAGGAACAGATCTCTCATGCTATGAAGTTTCCAAGCTCTCTTAAATAGCTCTTGTAAAATCATAATTTAAATTTAACAGTGTAAGTACCATGGTGGGAAGCTCACAATCTGGGTTGCCTTAGTAGAATGGGAGAACCCAGCTCCTGGAGATAAAATTTAGACAATCTCTGCTTATATCCTGAGAATCCTAGTCCAGTAAATTGATAATACAAAATGAGTTTCCATAACCTTTTGGAAGCATGCCTGATCAAAAGATAATTGAAGTGGGGTATTCCTAAGCTTCCTGCCAACCTAGCAGTTCGAAAGCATGCCAAAATGCAAGTAGATAAATAGGAACCGCTACAGCGGGAAGGTAAACGGCGTTTCCATGTGCTGCTCTGGTTTGCCAGAGGCGGCTTTGTCATGCTGGCCACATGGCCTGGAAGCTGTACGCCAGCTCCTTCGGCCAATAATGCGAGATGAGCGCGCAACCCCAGAGTCGGTCACGACTGGACCTAATGGTCAGGGGTCCCTTTACCTTTATTCCTAAGCTAATTCAAAATGCCATGTTTTCTATTTCGAGCCTTTTGCAGTTCATTGAGGTCAGAGTAGCCCAAAATTTTCTGATTTGTATTAGACCTGATGATGTAGTCTAGCTCCTGGAGAACATGCTGCATCTGGAGCTTAGGTTTCCTAAAATTTAGCACTTTGGCCTTTTCATAGTTATACAAACATTCAAGGAGCTACTCTAAATAAGAAAATCCCAAATGATGTATCAGATCTTTTTCGTATTAGGCTGGTTTTGGATGTTTAGGTTTTATAGCTTCATTCTTGTTATGACACTTGGAATTACAGAAGTAAGATACTGTTTGCAATTGGCTGTCTTGAAGCTGCATTGGAAGGCTTGCTAGTGCTGAAAACTGGGAATGCCCTTCACAAGGAAGTAGCCCTGTAAAAATCTGCTCCTAAAATTCCCTATCATTTGAGAATTTGAAAATAGTGAAAGAGGATGATTACCTGCATAGAAATAATCAGTGCATGTAAAATGAAGTTGCTGTTGATTGATGCAATGCATCCCATGGTGCAGTACATCCAGTGAACCAAAAAACTGTAATAAACAACATATTTGTAACTTCCCAGTCATTTGAATGCTTTGGGAGGAAGGGTGGGATAGAAATATAATAAATGAAAATAAATAATGATTTCAGGCTCTCACGTGCACCAACTTTAAAGTGGTCAAGAGTTTTAAAAACCCTTATTATGAATCTTACAATGATCATACATGTAGGATAAGAATAATGGATTCTGCTCTTTAGGCTGAAGAGCTGTAAATCAACTAGGCATGAATTGATTAGGAAGTGCTTAAAAGGCAGTATTGGGGCATATATCTCTGAGACTATAATTATGTGGGCAGCAAGAAAATGATAACTGTGTGGAAAATAATATGTACAAGTTTTTTAAAATTTATTTAAAAAAATTTAAATCATGCCATGTAATATGCAAGCAAAACGTACTGTGGACAAAGAGTGCCTCTAATTTCCTATCCCACATTGCTGAAAAATTACTGCCTGCAATTAAAACAAGAATTAGCTTTGGGTGGCACACCAGAGGGGTATCCATGTTCTTGCCTATGAATTTCAACTGTGCCTCTTTGAAAAAATGGAAGGGTGGTGCATCACTGCATGTGAAAAAATGAAAAAAGGCTAAGGCTGGCATTAGTCAGTCTTGGGCATAGACTTACTTTTCTGGCTGAAGAAAGTCAATATACACAGAACTGAGGCTGTTCCATATCACTTGGAGGCAGTCGTTAACTAATATTATACTATCAGGCAAATGTGTACTTTAAATGAACAGTATTACCCAGTTCCTTTGTTTGTGACATCCCCAAAGGAGCTGTGTTTTTGTTAGAAAAAGATGTAAATTTGACAAACTTACTAGAATGCATTACATAGAATTCTCCATATGTTAGCTCACCAATTTCTGAGATTGATTCTTGAGATTAAGACCATCTGTCCTTTTAAGGATGGATGAATAAAGCAAGTTGGCTGAATTTGAATACATGTGGAGAGGTGCCAATATGATAGTTCAAGGTTCTGCTTTGCAAATTATTCTAATAGTTGAGTTTTTGAGATGCAGGTGTGAGTTCAGTCTGTTTGTGTGATTGCTATTTGTTCTAGTACCACAGTGGTTTACCGGTACTTGCATGGTTTTCCTACTAGGATAGCTAATGACACAACTTTAATCATGTGTGATGGAAAGAAAATCTGCTTGTTTCAGAAATAACTCTCCCCAAACCAGTAACTGCCTGTTTATTCTTTTCTGGGCTTATTTGAAAATTGAATATATTTTATATTTCAGAGCTTGTATATCACTAGGAGCTAAAGCCCGGACTATTGGAAATGCAGCAAAGAGCCAGGTAAACGTTAAATTATTAGTACTTTAGTGAAAGCTGTTGTCATTCCAAGCAGCAGTTCTTGATTCTCATGAGAATTTATAAACATTGGAAATTAGTAATGGCAATGTTATACTTCAACAGATTGTCACAAATATTAAGAATACATTGCATGGGTTCAAAAAACTGCATGGGAGAGCATTTGATGATCCTTTTATAAAAGCTGAAAGAGCCAAACTGCCCTATGAGCTTCAGAAGTTGCCTAATGGGAGTGTTGGAGTAAAGGTGAGTGTTCCAGCCCGTCTTGCAATATCTACATTTAAACTGTTAATATTTATGGTGTTTTGTGCATCCTATCAAATGATCCCTTCAGTTTGACTTGCCAGATTGTTTAATTGCCAAAACAGGGCAGTGTTGATGATTTGATGAGATAGATCTGTATATTTGCAGAAGGTATAACGGAGATACTGAATCTGCTCACATAAACCTGTCTGTGCATCTTTGGAGGCACTCCTCAAATGGGAGATGAGGCAGCTGGCAACTGGAAGAGGGCCTTTCTGATTGTTGTGTGCCACCTGTGGAATATTTGACTAAGGAACCTTTCCTAATGTCTACTTTAAGATCCTTTTGCCAGCAAAGAAAAACCATTTTTTTTGCCCCTTTCCCTCTTTCATATCATTATTCTAAAGTAATCATCTGTGGTTTTTGTTGTTTGTTTTATTTATTTAAAATGTTCTCTCTCTCTCTCTCTCTCTCTCTGTGTGTGTGTGTGTGTGTATGTGTGTGTATATATATATATATATATGTAACACTGTAAGTCAGAATTCCCATATTGAGATTGGTTGTGGATTCCTGTTCAGTGTACATTTAGTCTCATCTGCCTAATGAATGTACCTTCATGACATGTTAGTTGCATACAAAATATCTTGAGTGGCTATCTGATACATCCATGTGGCATTTTATATTGTAATTCAGAGGGCTATTAAACGTTATGGCAATATTTTGGAAGATTGCTTTAAACATTTCTTGGAAACACATTATGATAAAATGTAACACTTCTGGGGCACTGTGTGCTTTAATGGATACTGTTTTCCTTTTGTTGCAGGTACGATACTTGGATGAGGAGAGACCCTTTGCAATTGAACAGGTTACAGGCATGCTCTTGGTTAAGCTTAAAGATACGGCAGAAAATGCACTTAAGAAACCTGTAGCAGATTGTGTAATTTCAGTAAGTTGGCATTTTATGACTTTAATATCAATTGTGTGGTATTCTATTGGGGAATATTAAAATGAAACCTGTTGCTTAAAAGGAAACATAAATATGCTAAGATGGTTATGCTTTGCAGAATATTTACCATAATTTCTTTGAGTTTTTCCAGCTGGTAACACTTATAGAAATGTGAGCAACAGAAGTCCTTTCATTTACTGTTGTACCCAATGCTGTAAAATCTTTTCAAAGACAGGCTTCAGGGAAAGTTGAAGGTTGACCTACTTAGTTTTACTGTGTTCTATGAATAAGGATGCAAGAGGGAGAGACTAGCTCAGTGGTAAGTCACATGTTGTCTTGGAAACCTTGGGCAGCCTGAGTAGCTAATACTTAGCTTGGTAGACAGGTCTGGTTCACACAAAATGATAATCCATGGTTTGGTTAACCAGTGTGATTTGTTTGAATATGTGAGCCCAGCCCAGCAGACTAACTATGCTTTCTTTTCTGTCAACAAACCACACTGTGAAGCCATTGGGTTTTTTTCTCTTGGTTTTAGAACCATGGCTTGTTTTAACAATGATGAACCCAGCAGCCTTGCTTAAACATTGGGTTTTTTTAACCATTCCACTCCAGATGTTCTCTGATAAAAGGGCTCAAGGCAAGAACTGCTAGAAAACAAGTCAAGCTTTGGAGAAACAAGCTGTTGCTTGTTTGCTCATCTGCAAGATGATTCCTGACTTGTTGAATAAATTGCGGCTTAGCATTATGTGTAAATGAAACCAATATCTGACATGGTGTAAGGCTGCTTCCTCTTTTCAATGGGAAACGAGTCCAGGTTCAGGGAGTCAAGTTAACCAGCCTTTATATAGAAGGAACATCAAAATGCATGGACAAGAAGTAGTTTTAGTGTGACAGGTTGATAGAAGCTGTACTTTTTTGTTTAGTAAATTGGTAACCGCTAGAATGAAGTATTTCATGTAGCTTTGGATAAAAAGTAAGAAATCTGAATGCAACCAGGTACCAAGCTTTTAGAATCTGACTGGAAGCATGCATTTTGGTATGTGTACATGATATCCATATACATCCAATATCTATATAAAAATGTAAACTGGGCATGTGGGTTATTATCCACTTTTCTCCAAAACCGCTTCACCGATTGCGTTCAAATTTGAACGCAACATCCAAAGCGAATGTCCGAAGACTTTTATAAGGTTTTTAAAGACAGATGCCACACCTCCGCCAGGTGAAACCCAAAAAAACCCCTGTTTCAGAACACACTGTGCCAAAAGTGCATGCTGGGAAAAGAACCAGGTTACAAACTAGCACCCTCTATCAGCGGCTACACTGGTACTACACCTATAGAAACTTCCCTCTCAACAGCACCTCAGCTGCCATTTACATACTAGGCCAAAGCCTTTACAGACTAGGCTGAATGGAGGTACTGACTTGCCTGGGTGGGGGTTGGGGAGAGGAGGGGACGGGATAGGTCAGGAAATGGTGGGGCCAGTCACAGAGATGATCCGGCGGGGGGGGGGGCATGATATGTCATGGGACGGGACAGGTTGGGGGGAATCACAGGGAAAACCCAGGAGTGGGGGGAGGAGGGGGCGGGATACATCATGAATCGACACAGGGTAGTGGCAGTCACAGGGATTAGCCACGGCAACGCGTGGCAGGGCCAGCTAGTTACCTTCCATAATATATCACTTCTGCACATATCACTATTAGATTACAACACTCTTGTCACTTTGTGTTATATTTGACTAGATTATTACTTGGGTAGAAAGAACGTAAAGGAATGTATAGGCTAACATTAAAGGCTTGATTTTTTTGTTGTTGTCAAATGAGCCTCACCAACTGGAAAAACATCCAACAACACTCCTGTAGATGTTCTCAATGATAAAGCTGGGGTGTAAGGGTTCAGGCAGTCCCTGAGCTACTCTGGACCTAATTTGTAATTTAATACAATAACCTTGAACTTGGCTTGGTAGTAAATTTTATTTGGAATCTAGATTCAGTTTGAACAGAAATATTAAAGAAACAAACTTGATCCCTTTAATAAATTTCCATGCATAGTCATAACATAACATCAGCATGAGCACCATCAAAAAGACTTCTATCCAGCACTTTGCTGCCATTATTCTCTTGTCACTCCTTCTGTGACTCTTTTTCTTAAGTCCTTACTTTTTCTGCCCATTCCATGTCCCTTCTATCAAAGCCCTTCACATCCTTGTCCCTCCCTCTATATTTCTGCATTCTAATATCCTGATGCACCTCTGTGTTCTGTACTCTTTAAGCTCCATCACCCTCTGTAGTACAAAGGACTCTTCCTTCCTCAGCTCTTTATACCTTGAACTGCTTCCCAAACACCTCAGTTAAGCTACCTTGAAATTCAAAACCCATATTTCATTAGGCTTTTGGCACACACCAAATGTCTCTATACCCTAAACTTGAATGTATGCAACTGAAATAAATGGATATTCTTTCCCTATTTACACCTATTGTCTTGTCCTTCTTTTGTCTCCCTTGTGCTGGATATGGATAGGTTTTTCAGGATAAGGACCAGTCTTCCTGTACTTACTAATGCTGAAAACCTAAAAACTGTAGTGATTTCAGAATTTCTACTTAATCGGAATGTGAATTGAACTATTAAAGTATTATGCATTAATAGACATATCTGCTTAAATTGAGTATTTTTGAGTTTTACAGTGCAAAAAGATGTTTGGAATATGCCTTGTGTGAAATTCATTAGCAAAAAAGGAATGCAGTGAAGCTAATAAAACATTTTTTCAACAGATCCCAAGTTTCTTTACTGATGCTGAAAGAAGGTCAGTAATGGCAGCTGCGCAAGTAGCAGGTTTAAACTGCCTGAGGTTAATGAATGAAACTACAGCAGGTAAACTTGTGGCTTTGATTATTACTATATAGCATATGGCTTAGTTTATAATCAAATTTACATTGAGTGTCAAGATGTAAACCACAGCAATTGCTGAAATGGTGCACTGTATCATGACCCCCTAGGGCAGCCTGTTTACAAGTAAACTATCCTATAGTAGAGGTGGGAGATTAAGGCAATGTATATGCAAATCCATCATAGTTTTTAATCTTACTCTGAGATTTCTCATTTAACTCCTTACACGTTTTTAATCAAAACATTTTGAAGATGAGTGTTTAAAATTTCACTTCATGATGGCTTTTAATTTTGCAGTATCCAAAATGCCACTTAAATACTTGCATTTACTTTTGTATAGATCTTGATACACAAAACTTTCTAAGTTGTTACAGTTACCATCACAAAACTATTGATAACACATTCAGTCTGTTTTAATAATAATAGCTTGACAAAATTGCTGATCATGTGAAGATTCTGGCTTCACTGGTCACCTAACCTTTTGATTCTAGCAGGACATTGGAATATAGGAGCATACACTGAATTGTTTGCTCTTTCTGTCTTTGCATGTTTTAAATCAAGTGCAAAACACCATAATTGGATAATTCATACACTGATTGTATTTAGATATAAAATGGTTTATCCAGTGCTGCTGTTCTGCTAGCACAACAGATACCTGCTTGCACAATGAAGCTTTCCCTTCCTCTGTCCAAAGGTTCGGAGAAGATTTTGAGGGTATGCTGAGAGCAGGAAACAGAACTCCACACAAATAATACTGAATACAGCCCCTTTTTCTGTTACAGAGGATAATAGATTATTCTAATGCAAGTAAAGCAGACTTCTTGGAAGAGCCTGGAGATATATAATGCCTTTTTAGTTTTTTCATAATTTTATAATGGATTTCATAATAGTATTAATGCTACTTAAGTTTCACACACAAAAAAAATCTTTACTATCTTGCAGTTGCACTGGCCTATGGAATTTATAAACAGGATCTACCAACCCCAGAGGAGAGACCAAGGAATGTGGTTTTTGTTGATATGGGACACTCTGCATACCAAATTTCTGTTTGTGCTTTTAACAAAGGAAAATTAAAGGTAAAATATTGAATTGGCATGTGATTCAGAAAAGTAAAGAAGTGTAGGAAATTATCAGTGTTACTAGTAATTCATATGCTGTAATTTGCTGCTGCAAATCAGTGTCTGGTATTGTGACCATTCCTTTAGATCAGGCAATCCTTTCTGAAATGCATATAAAGAAATATGATTTTGCCTACTACTTCATCCTAACCTAGTTTTTTTTGTTATTGTGGCATGACAGTAACAAAAACTTCTTTTCTGAAGGAGGCTGTATAACATTTCCCCCAAATCCTGTCCTTAGTACCAGTGCATCAGGATATAAACCATCTACCCATCCTCGTATTTCTTTGTGGCAGTCAAAACATGTCCATCCCCTCTTATTCAGGTGCAAATGTTGGTTTTGAATCCTATCATACCACATTGGCTGGGGCAGGGAGGGAAAGCTATCCATGCCATAAACTATGCCAACACTTGCTCAGACTGTGAACACTGCTGACATGTGACTCCCAACAGATTACCCACAAAGGAATGCAGCCCTAGATTAAAATACTTTTACCACCCTGCTTTAGAGGGTTGGTATCTAACTTGAATGTATTTCACTCTTTATGTAGCTGAATAAGTTGTCCCTAGCTTATAAATAGTTAAGTGTACTGTATTAGTAAACATTTTAGACATTAAAATACTCGTATTAGAGTAATAAGCATCTTCAAAACTTACTAGAAAATAAGTGAGCAAAAGCAGTTTGAAATGTCAATATATTGGGCAAAATCCAGCATGCAAGTCAACTTTCACTTATGCGACAGGACTTCTCTCCTGTTCCCTCACACCTCCTTAAATTTTAGGGATGCACAGGGGGCTACAGGAACAGGGAAAAGGTGAAGTCCCATTGCACAAACCATAAGTTCATTCCATAACCACACAGAGACACCATTTATGTCTTATTACTGCAGCTTTTTGGCAAAGGATGGTGAAGACTAAATCTTAAAGCCACAAAGAGATTCATACACGTTTGATCCAACTTCCATGAAGGCAGCAGAAGCTGAAATATCAACTATCTGTTTCTTTATCCATGGATACAAACTGTTTGGTTTAAGAGGTTTAGAACCAAATTGTAGCTTTGATCTCTGCCATCTTTGCAAAACAGTTAACATTTATTGGACTGCTACTAAAAGATGTTTATAGTAAGCATTGCATTAAATTTAGTGCATGGTACTAACTTCCTGGCAGGCATAAACTTAACATTTTTGGCACCTCCTAAAATATTTATTCAACTGGGTTCTTTGCTGGTCATTGAGCCCAAGCCTTTGAGAATTGTCTGGCTACTGTGGTTCTTGCTGTTTTTACTGTATGTATTAGATTTTAATGGACTGTTTTTATTGCAGGATGGATAAAAATCAATGATTTTTTAAAAATATATATCAAAAAATCGGATTTTTTAATTTAAATCGATTTTTTTGATTTAAATCGGATTTTTTAAAAATAAATTGCTTTTTGAGGAAAATATATTACCATCCAAAGGTTATTCCATCATGAAATAAAGATTAGTTTTTTAAGGTTGTATATGTTTAATTTTTGGGGTAAATAAATGCCATTAATCCATTCACAATGTTTAAGAGGTAAGATTATTGGGCAGTTTCTCTGCCTACAAGATATTATCACAGATGCTTGGTTTACTTTTGCAGTTCTCAAAACTGAATTTGACTCAACAAAGATCACATGCCTCTTCTTCACAGCAAAAATGTTATAACATGAACAGAGTTGAGAAAAAGACCTTAATCCTATTGTTCTACAAACCTATGAATACAGAAACAACCCCTTCAGTGCTAAGTTTCAAGAAGTTCAGTGAATAGAATAGAAACAATATTTTTCTGATTGTTTGGAGTGGACAGTATTTAAGTTTTTCATGTGTAGGCTGGGCTGACAGTCTAAGTTTCTTAAAATATATATATATTGTTTTTGTTTAGCCAAATTAGTTAACAAACATGGATGTTTGTTTAAGCAAATAACATATGCTGTAATGTTATTGTTTCAGTTGAATAAATCTATTTAAATTGTTATTGTTAAGGCAATGATTATTTTTCTCCTTCCTAAGTACAACAGTAAAGTTGTCCAAATATGAATGATTAACCTATTAAACTGGGGATAAAAAAAACTAATAGGAAAAGTTGTTATTCTAAAAATCTTCATCTACTTGCATATTAAAGTTATACCAGCAAGAATTAGTCTTTATGTAGAAAACTATGATTTAAATCAAGCCTTACTGACTAGTGATTTAAATCAAATCCACCCTGTTTCATTGTATTGGTATTTACAGTCCTTATTCAATGCTGCAGCTCCAGTTGTGCAACAGACTGCTCTGGGTGTAACACAACTTCCTCTCCTGTACCTTCCATCCCCACCCCACAATCAACCTGCTCCAGAGGGTTGGGGGACCCTTTGGAGCAGATTTGGCGTTACACAGAGGGAATAGACTAGAGGGAATAGAAGTCACATGGTGCAAGAAGGACTTCACTCGCACAGCATTTGATGCAACTCATATGTGTTTTAAACCGCCCTAAAAGGTGGTGGTATGAAGGACAGTATTAAGAAGTGTTAAATAACTTCCTTTCCTTACCACTGTCATGCTGCGTCTTTAACTTCACAGGTACTGGCTGCTACATTTGACCCATTTTTGGGTGGTAGAAACTTTGATGAGGCTTTGGTAGATTACTTCTGTGAGGAGTTCAGATCAAAGTATAAACTAAACGTGAAGGACAATCCTCGAGCACTGCTGCGTCTGTATCAGGAATGTGAAAAACTGAAGAAGCTTATGAGTGCCAATGCCTCTGATCTTCCCATGAACATAGAATGCTTCATGAATGACATTGATGTCTCTAGTAAGATGAACAGGTATTATGTTCAGTTTTGTATAAGGCTTAAATAAAAAAAGTAGTCATTTCTGTCCATGATACTTAATGGATTCCTCCCTTTTAAACAGAGCTCAGTTTGAACAGTTGTGTGCATCGCTTCTGGCCAGAGTAGAACCTCCTTTGAGAGCAGTGATGGAACAAGCAAGTAAGTGAAAATTGCTTCATCTTATTATGAATACCTGTATTCTGCTTGTCTTCAAGCTAAAATTCTTGTTTTCCAGTCTGACCAGTATTTATTACTACATTATTTATTTTTAAAATTTATATACCACTGGAGTGTTCCTGGCATTGGGCAATCAGGACAGATTAGGGATTCTGCTGGATTACTGCCCACCTCGCTGCCCAACAGTCTCCCTGCCTGAGCTGACAGCTAGTTTCAGAGGTGGTGTTGAAGACCCCCAGATTTCTGGCTTTGGGAGACTTCAACATCCATGCCAAGCAGACTGGGGTGGCTCAGAACTTCATGGCTGCCATAATGACAATGGGGCTGCCCCAACATGTTGCTGGCCCAACACGTGAGGTGATGGGAGAGTTCGGGGCAAACATGGGGGGGGCGAGGTTTGTCAAATGGATGGGAGGTTGAAGGAGTTTGGGTTAGATGTAAAGGGAGGGGTTGGCAGTGCAGGGTAGGTAGGCTGAGTTGGCAAGCAATGTGAGCAGCAGTGGCAATCTCTAATAAAGAAATATTTGCCCCAGTCATGTATACAGTCATGGCGTGGAGTCCCAGTTTTAACAGCAAAAGGGACATGTCGTTCCTCTCCCTAAGTATTCCCCCCCCCCAGGCACAGAGTTCCAGTATCAAAAACTGCAGTATCTTCTCTAACTAAGGAAGTAAATTGTCTGCTTATGTGTCTACTAGAACTGCAGCGTGAAGATATTTACAGTATAGAAATAGTAGGTGGAGCAACTCGAATTCCAGCAGTGAAGGAGCAGATTTGTAAATTTTTCTGCAAAGAGATAAGTACCACACTTAATGCAGATGAAGCTGTTGCAAGAGGCTGTGCATTGCAGGTAAGTTTACTTAACAATATTTCATTATAAAAAAATCCTTCCATACACACAAAATTCCTTCCATACACACGAAAGCTCATACCAAAAGCAAACTTAGTTGGTCTCTAAGGTGCTACTGGAAGGAATTTTTTTTATTTTGTTTCGACTACGGCTACCTACCTGTAACTAGAAATATTTCATTTGTCAGCAATGTTACTTAATATTTCTGGGATTGGTAATTTGACCTCAATGAGACATGCTATAATTATAGTGAGATTTGGACCAGGCAATCATAGTGAAAATTGCAAGGTACTTGTATAATGCCATATTTTAATTGTTCACGTTATTTTTTTGTAGTAATTTCAATTTTGAGTTCTTTTTGAAAGCTATATACTTTTTTGGGGGGAAGAGAGTTACCATCCTATATAATAAAGTCCCTGTGTCTCTGCGTCCAGATTCCGTGTGTCCCTGGGTTACTGCGCATGTGCCCCAGGGACACAGGGATTGGAGGCAGAGACAACCGCCGCTCCGCCAACCGCCGCTCCGAAGCCCCGTCTCATGCTGGAGGTGCGCTGCGAGGCGGCGGGGGAGACATGTGCTCCTCCCCCCTGCCGCCTTGCCACGCACCGCCAGCATCGGACAGCACTTCCTCGGCGAAGGCAAGCAGGCGAGCTGTCTGCCTGCTTGCCGTAGCCGAGGAAGTCGAAGCGGCAGCGGGCAATTCAGCTGGGGGAATGGCTTGGCGGCAGTGGGAAAAGGGGGAGGAATTTCTTCCCGCCACCGCCAAGCCAGTCCCGGAGTCGAAGTATGGCGCGGCGGGGGTTTTCGCCATTTGCCTCCCCCTGGGGGGAAGGCAAACGGCGAAAAGCCCCCGCTGCGGGGTTGCCGGCTCTGTCGGGTGGGGGGGAGGGAGAAGCAGAAGATCCGATCGGTCTTCGGCTTCTCCCTCCCCCCGCCCAACAGAGCTGGCATTTGGCTCTGTCAGGCGGGGAGAGAGAGAAGCAGAGTATCGGATTGCTTCTCCCTTCCCCCACCCAACAGAGCCAGCAACCCCGGGATCTGTGCTTTCTGTCGGCGGTGGGGGGGAGAGGAACGAACGGAGAGAAAGGGCTGCTTTCTCTCCGTTCGTTCCTCTCCCCTCACCGCCGACAGAAAGGGCTGTCGGCGGCGGGGGGAGAGGAAGGAAGGAAGGAGGATAAAGGGCTGCTTTCTCCTCCTTCGTTCCTGTCCCCCTGCCGCCGACAGCAAGGACAGGTCCCAGGGTTCGGAGAAGCGCTGCGCAAGCGCTTCTCCGAACCCCGGGATGTTCTAGCGCCCGTTATTGAACGGGCTGAAATACACTAGTTCTTTCTCTTGTTCATTGCATATCCTTTTTGTGCTGGTGGCTACTGTAATAAGTCTTCATGAAAATCATTACTTAGTGAAATTAAATGTATACGACTGGTCATAAAACCAGACACAAGGCAAATATGTGATAATCACAAGACTTAGTGATATTTTATCTTTTTTCCTAGTGTGCAATTCTTTCTCCAGCATTTAAAGTCCGTGAGTTTTCCATCACAGATGTTGTTCCGTACTCAATTACTCTGAGGTGGCAGTCATCTTATGAGGAAGGGACAGGGTAAGAATTTGAGCAATGTTCCAAATAGATAGTGTGTCAAAGGGTCAGTAAATAGATGAGTTAGATTTGCTATTTTTAATACAGTAAAATTTCTATAAATGTGCATTGGATGTAAGCAAAGCAGAGTTACACATTCACTTTAGACATTCCCATGAATAGCTTTTCTTTCTTCCTGTTTTGCTTGATAACATGGTCTTGTGTCCTTTCATGGTAAGCTGGATAGCTAACACATGCCGGAAAACATTTGTGTGACCTATGCTATCCAGATAACTAGGGATCTTTTTAACCTCCAGCTTACTAGGGAAGGAAACTAGCACAGGAGCACATCATGCAGATTCATTTGCCACATTCACCTTGGCAAGCATTCCTCTCTCTTGTAGTGTGAGCACCTCCAAAACTCATGATGACATAAAGAGTCATCCCCTAGTTTTATTCTTATGAGATGTACTCATAGTGGGGAAGAGGAGCACGGGGAAATGCAGCCGTACTGGGCATCAGAGGTACCTGGAGCACCCCTGAAGCTTAGCATCACTGGGAAGAGAGCACCCCAAGCGTCTTTTCTTCTTGGTTCCAAACTCAGGAGGAGAATTGGGACTTGTCCTTCCTTAACCTTGTGCTGGACATTGGAGATGTACCACAAGCATCTCCAAATCTCAATATGATATCTAAGATGAGATCCTGACCTTCTAGGTAAAGTTGGTAGTGACAACAAATTTTGGTCAGCTACCAAGGACTTGAGAGCCAGTGTGGTGTAGTGATTAAGAGCGGTAGACTCCTAATCTGGGGAACCGGGTTCGTGTCTCCGCTCCTCCACATGCAGCTGCTGGGTGACCTTGGGCTAGTCACACTTCTCTGAAGTCTCTCAGCCCCACCCACCTCACAGGGTGTCTGTTGTGGGGGAGGAGGGGAAAGGAGATTGTTAGCCGCTTTGAGACTCTTTCGGGTAGTGATAAAGCGGGATATCAAATCCAAACTCCTCCTCTTCTCCTCTTTCCTAAAACATTTGTTCTTCTTTCTTTCCACAAACTCTTAATATACAGGAGAACTGGGAAAATGATATAGTTGAATTATAGATTCTTTAAGTTTGAGTCAACACATGGAAATAAAAATGCCTGCAAATAAAAATACCTGCACTTCCGAAACTCATGAACGAAACTCTGAAATGCCTGACATTTTATTGTTGTAGTAACTTTTGTATGGTGTACAAACTTTCCTATGGTGTATAAAGATTATTTTATTTTTTGTAGTGAATGTGAAGTGTTCAGCAAAAACCACGCTGCTCCATTCTCAAAAGTTATTACATTCCACAAGAAGGAGCCTTTTGAGCTGGAAGCATTTTACACCCATCCACATGACATTCCTTATCCTGATACAAGAATAGGTAACATGTTTCTTTACTTCTTGAGCATGGCATTACAGTATGTTCTAACTCTGAAAAGGAACCATTGTTTCAAAAACTCAAATACTAGTGTAACAAAATTAAGAAATGGTTAGTCTCAGAATCAATCTTTGAATCCACTCCTCGTGTACAATGCTTTCATTTACACTTTGTCCTTGAATATATTTAATGTTTAGCTTTTCTGCTTCATTTACTTAAGACTGTATTTCTCTCCCTTTGAATCCAGACCTCTGTATTTAAAGAACTACATAACAAATCCTTATTCCTAGTGGAGCTTTGGATTTCAGGTTTTTGAACAGTGTCTTGCCAGGCTTGCATTGCAAGTCTGTTGGATAAATTTTCAAAACCAGTTTGATACGGCAAGAAGTACCTGCCAGTTAAAAGTTAAAAGTAAAGATTCCATGGGTTGGCTCTGAGTGTACCCAAAGTTGCTCTTTGGATTCCATGCTCAGTAGTGTTTCAACAGATACTTTAAACAACTTGTACTGCAAAATTCTAGCAATACTTAGCTGAGGAATGATAGCTGCGAGTTTACAGTGGGCAGAGGGAAATAACATGAATATAGTAGTTGTCAAAGCAGAGGCACAACACTGTCATTTGCAAGGTAGAAGCCACTTAAAATGCAGTTTGGCCTCCATGGATTGCTTCCATTCAGTATTAATATGTTATGGTTTGGCTGTGTAAGGCAGTAGAGTGGCACATCCTTACGGCCATCATGCCAGGCAGCTGTTTCCCTCCTTTCTCCTAATTTTGCTGATAGAGATTCTAATTTGCTTCTGGGCCATTTTGACTTCTCCCTGTATCTGTAAGTGTTCTGCTTCTCTGGCATATCTTCCTTGGTGTATTTCCTTTTTCCTAGCAATCGTTGAGTATTCCAGTCTTTGATGAAGCTACAATTGGGAGCTGAAACAGCTTTTCTTACCTACATGAGGCTCATTGCTTTTAGATTAAGCAATCATAGTGATTCCTTGATACCGGTATTATTTTAAATTAAAGCTTTTCTTTTCTACAGTGTAGTTGCATTAAGTTCAGAAGGTCAGGTCCTGTCAGGAGTATGTGATGACTGACTCATCTGTCTCAGGGCACAGTAACAGACAGTACTTCATGGTCTTTTTGTATGCCTAGGCAGATCAACATTTGAGATCTTAGGAGTTTACCAGGAAGGCAGGGACTTACACACCTCTGTGCATGTGCCCTGAAGGCTAGGACAGGCCTCTGCATTAGCTCAGGAAGGTTCCAAATGTTGATCTGTGCAGAAACAGAACCAATACCTACATACAAAGCCAGAACCCATTTCAAGAGCAAAAGTCCTCTAGCTTGAGTCTGATGTCACTCAATGTGTTTATAATCCCACAGTAATTTAATTGAATAGTGAACACAGACAAAATAGACCTTCTGGTATGAGTTTGTAGAATATTGAAATGTTAAATAGCGTACATCACACTACAATGCGCATTGTTGGTGAGTACACTCTCTCTGCTGTGCCATCTTCTTTTCAGCTGTAGATTTGTTTCAAGAGTTTATCTTGTCCTTGTTGGGAACAGAAGCAATGGAGGTGCTACAAGCCAATGTCCAATGTCTGCTTTGTATTGTTCAGGTCATTTTGTTATTCAGAACGTTGGACCCCAACATGATGGTGACAATTCAAAAGTGAAAGTTAAAGTTCGAGTTAACGTCCATGGTATCTTCAGTGTGGCTACTGCATCTGTAATAGAGAAGCAACAGGCAGAAGGTGATCCAAGCGATATTGCTATGGACACAGAATTGCCTTGCAAGAATCCAAGCAAAGAGGAGCTGGTATGTTAAACAAAGAAATCCTCTCACAACTCCAAGTAGAACATAATTTTTACTAAAACATTTTTTACTGAAAAATCTACTTGCTTAAGTATCCCCTTAGCTTTTAGTAATATTTAAAAGTTATGTAAGTTCCTGTTCCCTTGAAGTTTTCTTTGTCTACCATTAACTCTGTTTCCGACTTCTCCTGATACTTTTCTGGTATCCATACTTGCTCATAAAACTGCAGCTTGTAATTGTAATTGTAGGCAGTTCACCTGCACTAATACAAGTTGCTTTCAGTAGCTCTATTTTTATGTTGCTTTTACCAAATAAATGATTCCTCCAATGAAGCAGGAGTGAAAATACACACAACAACAACAACAACAACAACAACAACAACAACAACAACAACAACAACAACAACAAATACACATATATAAACTCGATAACCCAGCTGTGCACACTAATGCTCACTTTGGATTAAACTTCAGTTTCTGCAAATAGATTCCCATTTATAAATTTTTGCAGTGCCTCCTTGGCTTGGAATGCTTAAATTTCATTCTGGAAGTTTTTAAACATTTTACTAAAACAAATTATTACTGAAGGTGAGCAGTTGATGCTTGTGTTTGTCTGTCTTTGAGGCATACAAGTAACCTGAATATCTGCAAAACCTGGTTTTTTAAATTTAAAATGTCCTGAATACTAAGTAGAAAAATGCTTTACTCAATAAAAAGTAACCATTTTTAATGTCTTAAGTCTTGTTTTCTGTGGCGTACCAACTAATTATCTTCTGTTTCTACTGTGATGCGTATCAGCAATTAGCTTTCATAATTGAGGATGACTCCCTTGACTCTGAGGATGAGGTTTGTTTATATATGTAGTATTCAGTTTGCTTTAAGATAGCAAGGATACTTTTCCCTCAGTTTGTTCCTTTTCTGAGAAAAGTGTGACATAAATGAAAGAAATCTTTTCAGAAAAGGAAGTTCTTAAGTACTTGGCAATAGCTATGCATTTCGAAATTAGACTACTACTAGACTTGGTTTTAATATTGTGATATTTACATCTTAATATTCTATGAGATAATTTAATATCTTTAGCAAAAATTACTTCTCATCTAGTGGTTGGTTAACTGCTTCAAAACTAATTATTAAATGAAGCATGTTATTGGTGTCAGTGTAGATAGACACTCAAAACTAGTAAACTCTAAAAAATACTTGTCTAAATTTCTTATTTATTGAAATCTCATATACAGGATGAATGCTCTGCTATCCCTGAGTTCTTAGGCTTCTGTACCCCTCTGTGACTCCTTGTTGTGGTAGTTTGCTAGGTTTTGGGCCTATACTGTAGGTTCTTTCCACCATCTGTTTCTTGCTGTACTCCTGCTTACCACTATAGCTGAGTTTAAATCTTCCCATTTTTCTACTCAGCTTTTTATTTTTGTAAGCTAGAGGAAGTCCCTAGTTGCAATGCTGTTTCTTCTATATTATATTTTTAGGGCTTCTTTGATATATTGTGACAGTGTACGTCAAAAAAATCAGATTACTTCTAAACTGTCACTAATGTTGTATTCATGAGATAGATAGGAATTTGGCAGAGCAGTTTAAGCCTCCTTTACAGTGGCCTTGGAGAGGAGAAAGAGGTTGGTTTCGGTGAAGGTGCCAAATGGCCAGGCAGAAACCAGCAGAAAGCCCTAAAATGGGAGGGGACTGAGTTGGCCTGGGATTCATTGGTTTCCAGGCAGGTCCCACTCCTGTCATGTGACTAGACCAGATTGCCTCATCATCTCAAGGTTTATACAGAGGTCCACCTGTCCCCTTCTTCTGTCACATTCAGCAATGCGGATGCAGTGGTGGCTCTGCTAGTTAGTATGTTAAACCCCAATGAGCAGCGACCAGAATCTAATAGAATATGAAAGGATTCAGGACCCATAGTTCTGAAAAGTTTTGTCTTCATTTGGGGTTAGTCAATTCCATCTTCTTATCCTTTTTCATTTGTTTTCCAGTATTTCGGGAGTAATCGCCACCATTTGGAATTTCATGATCTAGAATATGTTTTCTTTTCTTTTATCATGTTGAAGGAAACAAGGCTTGAGAAGCCTTAAACATTATGCTAAGAATAACAGTTATGTGCTTCAAGTAAACAAGCACTAGTTAAGTAAAGTGCTTTTTTACTGATATATTGTCTGATTGCACAAAGCTGCCTTCTAGATGACTAGAGTACACCTTCCTGTAAAGTTTAGTGTGGAAGTAAAACTTTTCTTTTTTATAGGCTAAAATGCAAGTTGATCAAGATGATGGCAATCACAAGAACCAACATGAGCAGCATAATCAAGGCGATGAGGAAGTTGATCATATAGGCTGTGAAGGAAAGGTCAGTATGAAATAGCAAAGATAAGTTTGAGGACCTCAGATCTTAGAATAGGAATGGCTCTTGTCCAGTACTGCCAAGAAGTTGTTTGGGAAATAACCTTGTACTATTGTGTGATCAACCTGCAATAACTTACTTACATATAGCCATGAGCTTTGCTATCTAGGCATTAAACACTCATTCAAGCGCTAATAGGCTTCAAGTGCATCCTGTGACACAGAGAATTAAGATAGCCTACAGTCTCAGTAGAAACTGATGCACTAGCTCTTCTTTGGTTGTTAATCTAAAGCGCTTCTAAGAGGATTTTCTATTCAAGCATTGCTTGAACTAGCTTCCTTGCTTGACTTAAGTGTTGTACAAAAAATCCTGCAGCATCTGCAGATGCTAAACAGTAATATTATCCTGTGGATCTTTCATCTTAAAATTGTATTGCATCAAAACTTTATATGACATGTTTATGTACACTAGGTTCAAATAATCTGAATGTTGACAGATATTTCAATGTGTAATTCTGCAGACTGCTTCAGGAGACAAGATTGACACAGCTCAGTCTGGCAAAACTAAAGCAAAGATCAAGAGTATTGATCTACCTATCCAGGTTAACCTATACAGACAGGTGGGACAGGACGTTATTAACTGCTACATTGAAAATGAGGTAAGGATACAGAGTTATTCCATGTCTGTAAAGCAGATGTCTCAATTCTAAATAAAATAATTACAAGAAACTGAGTTATAATAGTAAATCTACTACAATTAAGTGATGGAATATTGTAAAAAAAAATTATTCATAAGTTTACCAAGTTTAGAGTACATGACAGTGTGATTGGTTCAGTTCAACAGATTCCACATTCTGAAGAGGTTTGTTGTGGAAGATCCCCAAAATCATATTTGGAAAAAAAATAACATCTCTGTACTTGGCAAGATTTAAAATGACTTAAAATTTTCTTACAGGGGAAGATGGTAATGCAAGACAAGCTGGAGAAGGAGAAAAATGATGCCAAAAATGCTGTTGAAGAGTATGTGTATGATCTAAGAGACAAGCTCTGTGGTGTCTATGAAAAATTCATCACTGAAGATGTAAGAATCATTGTGAATTTATAACATGAGGAATCTTGTGTAATTGGCAAATCATATTGAAACAAAAGGAGGATGGCTGGGCTGGTGTAGGAAAAGTGCAGTGTGCCTTAAATCGCAGCTGCACTATAGCATTGAATTCACCCTATTTTCATTAAACAACACAGATAACAAAGTGAAAAGTTTTTGAAGGCATAAGTCTTTGTCACATTGGAGAGTTCTGGTGATTAGTCTGGCATAGGTCTTGCAGGGGTCTTGAAGATCTTTGCTTTCACCTCTTTAAATCAGCATTTTACTTGCATTTTTTGAAGTTCTAATACAGTACAGGATTGTAATGTTTAAACTGGTCCCATAAGTTAATTCTTAAAATTAATTTTGGAGTTATATTATATTAGAATATTAAAAAATTCCCACTGTTACATTTTTCCACCAAGACTTTCTGTTTTGATAAATGCATTTTGCATAAAAGTAGTAACATAATGAATGTACACAATGCTAATCAAACAGGGAAACTTGAATGAATAAAATAGCAGGCAAAAGAAACTTATAATTTTAACAGGAACCGTACCCAGATTCTTATGCATGCTTAAGCATGTATGTTCATTGTTTTCACTGCTTTTTCTTATATTCTAAGTAATGTAACGGAAGTTCCTATTATCACATCATGTCTTAGAATATATACAAATATTAATATATACAAATATTCTAATAATCATTTCCAGGTAAAACATTGAATTTGAATATAACATTTATGTCATACGAAGTATGCTTTAGGAAGAAAAGTCAATCAAATCTTTCAGATCAACTACTTTGTGGACTATTGGAGAAAAACTTTTTCAATAGGGCAGGGGTATAAATAAATATAGGGTATAGGGACCCAGGTGGAGCTGTGGGTTAAACCACTGAGCCTAGGGCTTGCTGATCAGAAGGTTGGCGGTTCGAATCCCTGTGACGGGGTGAGCTCCCGTTGCTTGGTCGCAGCTCCTGCCCACCTAGCAGTTCGAAAGCACGTCAAAATGCAAGTAGATAAATAGGAACCGCTAGAGCGGGAAGGTAAACGGCGTTTCCATGTGCTGCTCTGGTTTGCAAGAAACGGCTTTGTCTTGCTGGCCACATGACCTGGAAGCTGTACGCCAGCTCCCACGGCCAATAATGCGAGATGAGCGCGCAACCCCAGAGTCGGTCACGACTGGACCTAATGGTCAGGGGTCCCTTTACCTTTTTATAAATAAAAAATTATTATTATTATTATTATTATTATTTGTACAGCATATTCTAAAGTTAACATGGTATACTTTAGGGTAGCAGAAACTGATTTTTTAGTTGACAAATTAGTTAAAAGAAAGATAATTTGATGTATTGATTCAGTGTAAATACATTTGCATATTACCTAAAACGTAAATGTTCATTTTTGAAATATGAGGGAAAGTGTGAGGTAATAAAGAATCAATAAACGTATCTTTCATTTTTAGAGAAAAGCCACCTGTCATTTTCACTTCCAGTTCTTTAATAATAATATACTGAAGCCAAAACAAGCTCAAAATATATGGGTGTGCTTTTAACTTTCAATCCTATCAATTTAAAATTGTTTCTGACCTATATGCATTTCAGCTGCAGCTTCAGAATTTCATTTTTCCCCATTTTGTTGACTTTCCTGCATTTCCTCTTGCTACATTTGTCACACATCACTTGATGAATATATATTGGAATAGAAAATAAATAAATTAGTGTGGCTTTCTGCATGGCTATAGATTTAAGTGTACTACATTTTAACCACAGCAGCACTAAAATAAATTAGCAGGATATTTCAGAGAGAAGCTTAAATTGAATTATAGCCTTCATGCATTGCTTGACTAATTAACCATTACACTTAATTTACTTAGCTTTACCTAGTCCTGTCATTCAGGCTGTGGCTGAGTCACACAGATTGTTAATGTTTATGCAGAAATTATGAGGGGTAAAGCAAGGACACGATACCCTTGGATTAATTGTAGGAAAACTCAATTTCGACTATCTGTTTCTCTACCTTAGCATAATGCATGGGACACAGTTAGCATTCCAGTTTAGTTTTTAATACCATTATAGCTGAAGCGCTGAAGCTATTTCCTCCTTTTTCTGTAAAATTCTGTAAAACTCAATTTCCTTTATTGTTACATTGTCAGTATTGGATATTAGTGTATGTAGCTGTGTACATTCTTACACAGACAGCTTCTGTTTTCACCAATTCAAAATGGCAAGGCTTTTTTTGTACTGCTTTTTCTAGGATTCAAGAAAGATAACTTTAATGTTGGAGGACACAGAAAACTGGCTTTATGAAGATGGAGAAGACCAACCAAAACATGTATATGTGGAAAAACTTCAGGAAATGAAAGTAAGACCTGTATTTTAAGAAGTGTAATAATTGAATGTCGTAGATATGTGGACTAGTAGCTTTGCTGTCTTAAAGCCACTGAAATTTGACCAGAGACAGCAAGAGATTCAAGAAGTCACAGGAGCATTAATTAAAGTTGAGTAAGTGGAATACTTACAAGTACTATAGCTTCAGACTGACTTTGAGTACTGATGCCAGCATTTTCTTTAGTATACCTCCCAGTAAAAAAAACTAAGCCTTCAACCTGTACACTTGTAGAAAAATATATTATACCTTCCTACCAACCCAAGTACCTTATGGTGGCTGACTATAAAATTAAAATTAATAAAAAACAATCAGGTAGTTAGTCCTTCATGGGTTGAGGCTTGCACCCAGGCTGTTGTTTGTTGTGACTCCTGGTAGAAGATCCAAGAAGAACCATGGGACCAGAGGCACAAAGCTATTTGCAAGTCTCCCTACCATCCCCCCAAACAGCTTGGCTAGAGAGCATGATCTGCTTGGATTGAAACAAGCCTTGATCTCCAGTTTGGACATAATGCTAAAACCAGTGGTTGTTTCTCCCGCACCAGGAAAGGAGCAGAATGGCTCTGATAAGGTGGCTTATGGTTTCCCATGACATAGAAACTGAGTTTTCATTTGTCTCTGGACACGGGTGGCGCTGTGGTGTAAACCACTGAGCCTTGGGCTTGCCGATCGGAAGTTTGGCGGTTCGAATCCCTGTGACAGGGTGAGCTCCCATTGTTTGGTCCCAGCTCCTAGCAGTTCAAAAGCACGTCAAAGTGCAAGTAGATAAATTGGTAGGAAGGTAAACGGTGTTTCCATGCGCTGCTCTGGTTTCACCAGAAGTGGCTTAGTCATGCTGGCCACATGACCCAGAAAAACTGTCTGCGGACAAACGCCGGCTCCCTCAGCCAGTAAAGCAAGATGAGCACCGCAACCCCAGAGTCATACGCGACTGGACTTAACTGTCAGGGGTCCTTTACCTTCACCTTTAAAATAAAATTATCTTCAAGGACCAGTGAAAAACATTGAGAGAGGGGACCAGCTGTACTTTACAATGCAACATGTTCCATAATCTCAGTGCAGCAATAGAAAATGCCCCCTTTCAAGTTCTGTCCAGCTATGCCTTCAACTAGGCAGGACTTCTATTACTTCCTCGCTGAGCAAGACTTTTTCATCTGTGTTGCTGATCATGTGTGTCACAGCTACTTGATGATTTATTTCATTTTCCTGACGTTTGTCTCCTACACTTCCAAACCTAGGTTGGTAAGAGGAAATTATAGTTGGGGATGTACTGGCTCTGGATTTCTTGTATCAAGCGGTAGTTGGAATTTGATGGTCTCCAACTTCATGAATTGATCCAGACCTGCTGTTCTAGGAACAGAAAGCCTCCTTATATTCACAGAAGTGAGTCTGATCCAGCAGAGGCCCCCACTCTACTAGGCACTCCTGCAAGCAGTAGGGAGGGGTTTTGCACCTCCTGTGCTGTTTGAGAGGCCTTTGAACTCTGGAGCAGTTTCTGGAGGGAAATAGCATATCCCCTTCCACCCACAAGAGCAGTCAGGTTGTAGAGCTTGCCTCTGCAACTCTGGATTCAACCCTTTGATTCTAAATACAGTAGAGAGAGATGCTTGCTAATGCTGGTATGTGAGCTACTTTTCTGTTTCCTCAGCAAAGTAACTAGTTCATTTGTTTCTCCAGATTGCCATTCTTTTTTTAAAGGAATTCTGCTTAATAGTTCCAAAAATATGCTACCTTTATTCATGCGTTCTCCAGTTTTTAGGGAATAATTTTTAAATAGCTCAACTTCTGTTTCTTCTGTTGTAGAAATTTGGTGGTCCTATTCATGATAGATACATGGAACATGAAGAGAGGCCTAAAGCGTTAAATGATTTGGGAAAGAAACTCCAGCTGCTTATGAAAGCTGTAGAAGGATACAAAAATAAGGTAGGTCCATAAGATTTACAGGATAGTTTGAATAGTACTGTATTGAACTCCTGCATAACTTGTCAACAAAATCTTTTGAAAGAGGGTAAAATGTGTCTCCTTTAAACAGAAACAAATATGTCTTCTTTTTCAGCTTATCTTGTAGTGTCTTGATTTTCTTTCTTTCGTATCCTTAACATACTATATTCACAATTAAACATTTCTTCTGTAGTATGTAACAATTGATAATATATTTGTCTAAGCTTTGTTTGTCCGTCAGTAAATAAAATGGAGTGACTTTTCACAAATTGTATTTCCAAACCTGGAGTTCCTTTTAATATATAATTACTCAAGTTTGAAAAATTGTGCTGTTTGGAAAAGACCATAGCATAGAGAAGAGATGCAGAACTCCTGGCTCGTAGATTGAATGTGGCCCATGAATATGGTATTCTGATTTTTCTGATTGGCTTGCTGATAGCAAATCATGATTTATCATTTCACACATCATACTTAACCATAGTTATGCTTCCTTAATAATAGTCTGGAATGACTTCAGAAATGAGCGTATGTATTCATTACCTTTCTGAATTATGAATTTAAATAACTTAATTACAGTATTTTTTTCTCCTAGGATGAAAAATACGATCACATTGATCCTGTTGATATGGAAAAAGTTGAAAAGTATACCAGTGAAGCAATGAATTGGTTGAACTCAAAAATGAATGCACAGAACAGGCTTAGTCTCACGCAGGATCCTGTTGTGAAGGTGGCAGAAATAATAGCAAAGTCTAAGGTAAATGTGAAACTTCTGTGAATGAAATGGGATTAATACAGTATAAATATGGATAGACCAAGATATAAATGAATATTCCAAGTAATAGAAGGGATAACAAACATTTCTATTAAAGTTAATAAAAAGGATATAAGTAGGACAGGTACTCATTAGCATCTATACACGGGGAGCTCCACCTACCATATATGTTAATGTGACCCCTGTGTAGACACAGGGCTTTGAATCAAAGTGTCTCAGTATCTTTAAGTGTCATGTGACACCAAAAATCTGCTAAAACTCTGATTGATGCAGAAGAATTTGGCCTGGATCTTAAATTTCACTCCATCAATGGAAGGAGCATCTGTTGTTTTTCTTACACTAAATGTGCATAAAGGGTATATAGGTGTTTTTGTGTATGTCTGCCTGCATGCATGCATATATTGTAGGTAAAACCATATATCTCTTTTGAAAACCCCGTGTTCTGATATTTTGCAACAATTTAGATTGATTGAAAATGTGCAAAGCAGTAAACAGATTTTGACTAGCAATTGATAATTTCTGTCTCTGGATAAGCAAGAAGCAATTTCCTATGTGTGCCATTTAGCATACTTTGCAGAAAGCTTGATGATTCAACAATTGGAGCAGATAATAATGTAGCGAACAAGATTTGTAACAGTTTCCATTATCTGAAGGCTCTTCAAGCTGATTTGTAAACAGTTGCTTAATACCAGAATCTTCCAGTCATTGGCAGATCTTTAGTGAAATAATTACCCCCAGGTATACCTCCCAAATACCACATCATAATCCATTACATTCATATTTTTTGCCAACTTACCATATTTCCCCCCCTCTTCATTCTAATAACAGGAACTGGACAGTTTATGTAACCCTATTATTTACAAGCCTAAGCCCAAGGCAGAGCCACTGTCTGAAGATCAGTCAAAATCTAGTGAACACAATGGACCAATGAATGGACAGAGTGGTGCTGACACAAAATCAGAGGACAGTTGCCAGCAGCCTAAGTCATCTGAAGAAATGGATGTGGACTAAGTTTTGCATTTCTTTCAGTCCATTAAAAACAGTGCAAGTAATCAGAGGGTCCATCTTTCTTTTATGTCTGATTCACACTACAGATGTTCAGTTAGTCAAATTTCTGTCCTTTGTTCTTTGCAGTAGGTTTGAAAGTGTTTTTCTATTTGAGTGCATTCCCATTGTTCATTCCATTGATACCGCTTATGTGGAGCGTTAGTTGAATGTAGATTGTAAAAGTCAGTTTAAGCTTTCCCGATATATTTTATATCAAATAGGCAGAATTGCTATATAAATGACAACAATCTACCTTATTTAAAGCTTTTATTGTGGGTAAGCCTCTGCTCCTTTATTCAGGAAAGGCCACTGTATTGCACTACTGATGCTGAAGTCTAGATCTTTGCATCTTTATTTTGGAAGATATTGGATTTGATGTGGCTTAAATATTGCCACTTGAAGCACTGACCTTTTTCTAGTTGTTGTACTGTTCTAATTTAAATATTAAAATAGAGGTTAGCTGGCAAATTAGTTAATCTTGTTGATGTACCATGAAAACTGTAAGAACTTGTAGACAAAACATCCAAGGCTTGACAGGAGCTCATACCAGCAGCATTCTTTGTCATAAGCCTTAGCAACATGACTCAAAATAAAGCTCATGGTCTCCGTGTACACACAATCCTATATATCATATTCTGTGTTGATGCTGAGGACACTGTTTAAAGTTGTAATAGAAACGTTAGTGAAAGTTTGAAGGCCATAACTGGGGACTCACTCATGTTTTCATTTCTATTAATTACCTCCAAACTTGCTAATTTAGCTTAATTTTGAATGCTGCCTATGCATGTTCTTTAAATATGTCCTCCTCAGAATTAAAGGTGGAAAATACACACACATTAACTGGTAATTGATCTCTGTCAGTGTTCCTTACTTCTACCATTTCTCTTGGCCAAATTATCTTCTATTTTTGTTTCTGTTTAGAAAAGGAACACAACAAAAGTCACAAAATCTGTCAGCAATGGTCCCAAGCATCCTTTGGCATCCATAAAAAACTCAACCCAAAGATACATTCATGCAACTAATGTTCCAAATTTGCATTGCTTTAAACTTGCTTCTACTATTACAGTTTTAAAGTAACCCAGTTTTTGGCTTAAATGTTGCCTTTGTTACATTCTATTTTTCCACAACTACTATGCAAGTTCTATTACAGTTTGTTTCAAGTTATTCAGTCATTTCTTGTGGTTTTTTGTGCACCAGGTTCCGTGCAGGAAGGTTCTCCACTCTGTTTTGTATTTTTCCCCCAAATCTCAGATTTTAACAGATTACAGTGATGAGTATTGTAGGCAGAATTTCTTTTAGTTGTGCAATGTACATCTCCATAATGTTACTAAATGTTTTACCATTCTCTAGGTTTACTGTGGTACTAATCCAAAGTGATTGCAGGGTGATAGGCAGACTTCACAAAAAAGAGTCCTTTTTGGATTGCTATCAAAGTTCTCTGTCCAGGATTTGACAGGCTTTTTCTGAGGCAGATGCTTTGACTTTGGTTGACTTTACCAGACATTCCTGTACTGGACTTCATTTTTCAGGCTTTTAACCAGCTTTCTTCAGGGCAGAAAGAAGGATATGTTGCTGCTTAAGCCATTTTCTGATCTTCACTTGGGACCATGAGGTTGGATGTGTGGAATCCTAGCTTTCTTGTACGCTCCTTTTTGCAACTTTCACACCAATAGGTTGATTTTGGGATGGCTTTGAAACAGGACAGTGAATACCAGAGATCTTCATCTGGCCTGTTTAGAAGTACCAGAACAATGCAAGAAAAAGGGGGTTTGTTTGCTTGTTTTAAACACTCTTAAAATTTGCAGCCTTTACTGAGTATGGTGAGGAGGCTTAGCACCCAAGTGTACCACACCCCTTTCAGATGCCTCAGCAAACTAATCCACCTACTGCCATCTTAATAATGAGTGGTGCAGATGTTTTCTCTTTGTTTCCAATAACAAGAGCTCATGCAAGTGGAATTCCTTGTTAACTGGAAGAGGCCAGTTGAAATTACTCAACATTTAGGGGGAATTGTGGATTCTATCTTTCAAGACATTGGTACTGAATAATAAACAGGGTTGGGTGGGAGAAGAAGGCTGGGGTCATTCAGTATTCAGTCTTCCATGGATTAGGATCATTTCTTGAGCTTGGGTCTGTAGTGGATTTCCTAGCTCCTTGCCAAGAGATGCTTGCGGAAAACTTAGTGCTTACCCCATTTTATGCCAATCTGCAATCTAGATAAAATGCTTGTTTTTTTAAAAAAAATGTGAAGGGAATAATAAAATTTATTATTGTGTTAGGCTTTGTACACTGGTGGGTACTTGGAAGCCTGCTTTATTGGCGGAGATTAGGAGTCACTTTATCCTATTTGCCCCTGCCATAAGTCTGTCTTACTATGCCATTGGAGCATAACCCAATTTTACAGTGTTTGATAGATACCGTAACTCAAAGGAAGTCAAATCACAGATAAGCAGCCGATTACAGTTTTTATGACCAATACCTAGGATAATGGATTATGCAAATTTGCTACATTCTTTTGACCTGTATTTTTCTCTTATATGTGGAACTAGTGATGTCCTTGCAGTCAGTTTAGCACAGGCTTTCATGGGATGAGGCCATTCCTTTCAGACTTCCAGCTGCTTCATTGTGAGGTAAACTCTTCATGTGCATATTCTGAATTCAGCTTCTGACATGTCACACTGACTTTATGATGACTTACTCTAAACAAATGAATTCTGGGTACTAAAGTGATTATTGGTTACAGAAAGCTGTGTATAAAATGTCCAAACTAGAATATTGATGTGGGGAAGTATGGCAGAACAGAAAGGTTTGTTGCAGCATTAGAAACCCCCTGCTCATATCTTCAGGAATGAAGCATGGTTCCCACCAAATTATTTAAGGAAAGGTTGCTCAGATGAGAAAGGAGGTTGTACACTTTTGCAACTGTTCTTTATCCCATGATTTTTTGCAGAAATATATTCCTGTTGTGAAATGGTACAAAGATGGAACCTTGTTTGTATTAATAGTAATCCAGCAGTGTAGGCATATAGAGTTTGCCCAGAATTCGTTCAAAAAAGTTTCTAAGCTGGCCTACCAGGGGTTTCCCTACTTCCCCCCACTTTATCATCAAAGTAGCTTGAGTGCTTTGCAGGGGAAGCTGCTAAATCAAAATCAGCCTATTAAACTTTGATATACATGTAAAGCCTCTTGGTGAACGTGGACTCTTTTTCGGGTAGAAATGCTAGATTTTTCAATGCATCTGTTTACATTTTACAGCATGGGTTTAGCTTTATACACCTTTCTGTTTCTAAGTGAACATTATTTCTAAGTTGCAGGCTATATGTAGTAAAAGCACTGTTCACACCTTTGGCTTATGTTTAGCATTTTGAGTAATTTCAAAGTACGTTTTACGAGTTAATATACTAGACCAGGCACCCCCAAACTCTGCCCTCCAGCTGTTTTGGGACTATAGTTCCCATCATCCCTGACCACTGGTCCTGTTAGCTAGGAATGATGGGAGTTGTAGTCCCAAAACATCTGGAGGGCCAAGTTTGGGGATGCCTGTACTAGACCATGGACTGATTGATACAGTATGTACCCTAAGTCACAATGATATGTTAACTGGTGCTAGAACTTATGAGGCACAGTATCACATGATCTGTAGAGCTAAGTATCTTCTTACAAACATTCTTTAAGAATGGATTTGGCCTCTCCAGTTTAGGCTTAATAGAGGATAGTGCCAGTTTTACTGGAAAGCATGAGATTATTTTCTTGAACTTGTTTAGAATCATCAGGAATTATAATTTCACTCCATATGTCATGTCCTTCTGCATTGATGCCTGCTCATGTTAACTGGTTATTCCTTCATCTTCCATGACCCTTACCTCAAAAAAATGGAACCCACCATTTAAATCTGGGCTGGGAAGCTGTGGTCCTCCAGATGTTAGACTCCAATTAGCTCTAGCCAGCATGGCTAATGATCAGGGATGATGGGAGCTGTAGTCCAACAAGATCTGAAGGGCCACGGATTACCCGGCCATGATTTAAGCCAGGCATAGGCAAACTCCAGCCCTTCAGATGTTTGGGACTACAATTGCCGTCATCCCTGACCACTGGTCCTGTTAGCTAGAGATGATGGGAATTGTAGTCCCAAACAATAGGAGGGCCGGAGTTTGCCTATGCCTGATTTAAGTGGCTAGTTTCTCACTTAAATTTGGTGTAATTTTAAAATGGCTACAATTATAAGCATTTATTTAACTGAGTCAGAATGCAGGCCTTGGTACTAAAAAAATAAATAAAGAATCGGCTGGGTGCCTGGATTCAAAGTGCAGGGCTGAATGAACTCTCCAGCAGGAGAGAGTCCCCAGTAGCTGAGTTAAAACTCACAAAAGTCAAATAGTACTATAGCATGGGAATATAGGCTGTTAAACCAATTTCATAACCCATTTAGTTGCATGCATCACTCCTCTTTTTACCCCTCTGGCAATGAACAAACCACACACTGTTAGTTTAAAAAGCTTTACTTACAAAATGTTCCAAAAGTCAGATTCATGCATTTATGTAAGCAGCAGCAAGGAGAAGACAGAATACTATTGGGTAGAAAATACAGAACAAAAACTTCAAACACGTTCTAAGCTTGCTCCTTGATCAGAGAGAGAACAGGAAGAGAAGGCTTCGCTTTCTAGCACATCAGAGAAGAGGGTGTGTAAGATAGTCAAGTCTGGGAATCCAGCTCTATTTTCTTAACCCATTCATGCAGTAACTACCGTGTTTCTCCCAAAATAAGACACGTCTTATATTTATTTTTTCTCTAAAAAAACACATTGCGGCTTATTTTCAGGGGATGTCTTATTTTTTTATTGAGCATGGTACGGGGCTTTCTTGCGCCGCCCGCTGAGCCCGCTGCTGGGTCCCTGGGCTTCGTGCGGTGCGGCGCGTCGTGGCTGGGGCTGCTGCCGGCTCCTGCCGGCTACTGCCACTTCGCGCGCCGCCCGCTGCCGGGTCCCTGGGCTTCGTGTGGTGCGGCGCGTCGTGGCTGGGGCTGCTGCCGACTCCTGCCGGCTACTGCCACTTCGCGCGCCGCCCGCTGCCGGGTCCCTGGGCTTCGGGCGGCGCGGCGCAGCGCGGCTGGGGCTGCTGCCAGCTCCTGCTGGGTCCTGCGGCTTCGTGCGCCGCCCGCTGCCGGGTCCTGGGGCCCGTTCAGTCGGAGCTCGGCGCGTCTCTGTGCTGGGGCTCCCGCTGGGCTGGGGCTTGGCGCGCGCTGCTGCGTTTGCCAGCTCCCGCTGGGTCGGGTAGGTACCGGTACCCCCAACATGTCTTATTTTTGGGGGATGTCTTATATATTTTTGCCTTTAAAAGATCGTGCCATGGCTTATTTTAGAGGCACGTCTTATTTTAGGAGAAACACGGTAGCAATCATGCATATTATGTTTGACTGCAATTTCACACAATTTTTTCATCTACCCCCCCCCCCGCTCCATTTTAATTCCTAGTTGCAAGTAGGTATCTTACAAAAATCAGTAGATTAATAGGCCATAATTCAAAGTACAAGCTTCTTTATAGAGCTGTTACCCTACAGACAAATGTCATTTTTGAGTCAACTTTCTGTATAAGTGGAAACTTTCCTGCTATCTTCCTTTCTTGCACACAGACACAATACACACACAGATACCCCTAAGGTTCCAAAACAAGACTGTTTTATTTCCAGCCTTGCTTCAGAAGAGCTACTTTAAACAGCAGTTAGAATAGCTAGCAGGTTAAAGTCACTCAGAAGTGTAAAATCTTATTGTGAAGAATGATCTTTTCAATTTTCTCATAACGCACGTACTTGATACAGAAAAATGGTGTGAATTGGGGAAATCTGTTCACCATAATGGAAGCTGAAGCTAAAGTCAATCAGCTGCCATGGCCAGAGTTCTGCAGACATTTTATATTTAGCAAGTGTTTTCTTATGTAAATGTGTCTCCATGGGACAGGAGCGTGTTCAGCTTGAATAAACTTATAGCAGTGTTTAAGTATGCAAAGTGTTTATATGTAAAGATGGAATCCTTCATAGTGACATCATGCACAAATGGATGAATATGTCAGTTGATTTCCAAGTGGCAACACTAATTTACCAGAGATTGTGTGTAAATATTTATAATAAATATTTAAATCTACTTCTTGAACCAGAAGTGATGTTCCCCTGAGACTTTTTTATTGCCACTAGTTTCAGCTTAATCTGCTACCGTAATACAATAATCGTCCTATCCAATGGGATTAATGTCCACGAAGAGGACTGATCTCTTAACAGCCATCAAAGTTCTTTGGTCAGAAAAAAACACATCAGCACAATTTCTAAATTCTGCATGCTTTTTACACATCATACATTTGAGAAAAGTTGCTTAAAGGCGGCCTCTGCCCTACAGCCTGTCCAAGAAGCTATTAAATTTCCAACTGAAATGGGTCGTCAAGTTCTGCTGCTAGATTTGGTTTGTGGAAGGCAGGCTGTGTGTCGGCTAACTCACACAGTGGAAGAGAGTGATAAGAATTCATTCGGTTTCCATCATGTTGAATAGGTTTCCACTGGAACTGCTTTGATCTGAAATATAAATGGCGTGCTGTTTTCTTTCTGGCTAGTACCGTGTTTCTCATATTTTAAGGCATCCCTACAAAATAAGGCATGGCAGGATTTTCCTGAGGTGGAAAAATATAAGGCATACCTCGAAAATAAGCCGTACCGGGTGGTGGGAGCAGGTCTGTGGCAAAGGAGGGTTGCTGCTGCCGCGTTAACCCCCGGGACCCGGCTGCAGCCTTTGCCTGCCGCGCGCGCAGCCCCAGGACCCGGCTGCAGCCTTTGCCTGCCGCGCGCGCAGCCCCAGGACCCGGCTGCAGCCTTTGCCTGCCGCGCGCGCAGCCCCAGGACCCGGCTGCAGCCTTTGCCTGCCGCGCGCGCAGCCCCAGGACCCGGCTGCAGCCTTTGCCTGCCGCGCGCGAAGACCCGGTGGGAGCAGGTCTGTGGTCTGTACAGATACCGGTACTTAATTAAAAAATAAGACATCCCTTGAAAATAAGCCATGGTGTTTTTTTTTCAGGAAAAAATAAATATAAGACGTGTCTTATAATATGAGAAACACGGTAGTTGTAAGGAGGATACTTTTTCAAATGATATAAAATTAAGACTTCTTCCTTAAATTTGGGAAATTAGATGAGGGAATGGGGAGAGAATAGACTATATGGATAGCCAGGAGACTGCAGATCACTCCCAATAATTTCTGGGAAACTACTAACAAGGCACACAAAGGGCATGGTAGATGCAAAAAGAAACTTTTTGAAATACATGTTGCTACTCTATCACACATAGAGACTGCACACTTGAGTATGGACTCATCTGTCAGTTGTCCTGTGTCCTTTATAAAGTGCAGCATTCTATTACGCCATGCAAGACTCGCATATCTGTTAAGCTAACTTAGTATGGTACAGTATGTTGTCGGTGAATAAAGAGGATTTAAATTCAAGTTGTACACACCTGTGTAGTCTGTCTATCTGCCTTTGCTTCAATTCTTCAGCAAGTTCATCATCTATTACCATCTTTGAAGTGCAAGTGTCCCAAATCATCTATGGGATAACATACCAATCATTTAGGCTGGGTAGAAAAGTGCCCTCAAAGTACACAGGGAGCAATGATTTCCCAGAAAATAAAGGTTTTTAGTGAAACAGCAACTATAATTACAAGGCTTTCCCAGAAGGGATAAAGGGGTTGTGGGGTGAGTTGGTGACACAATTGTGCAGTATAATTTTAGCTTCAAAGCAAAGGGCGATAGTAGCAGTAGGACTGAGAAAAGGTAGTAAAATGGTTGCAAGGTAGTAAAATACTTTCTATAAAGTATATATTACAGATCAAATGCTATTTTTTGGTTCCAAAAGTAACAAAGTATTGTGTATAATGTATTTAGCCGTTAAATTATGTTTGGTATATTAAAAGAATGGGTTTTAGACAATTTCAAATCAAATTTGCTTTTTATTTTGTTACAAAGAGCTAGAAGCTGCTGAACTGTAAGGAACCTAGCATCTCATTCTTCAAATTTAAGAGGAGCAGGCAAGAAATAGCAAAACCAGGATAAGCCCAACATAATAGTTTTTTTAAAAAAAATAATTCGGAAAATTAGCTGTTTTCCAGTCCCTCCACAGTGTCCAGCAGGCATAAAGCACTCATTTCCATAAAAAGAGCTGAGAAGAAGGCAGAGGACCAATACAGTACTCAATGAACACTACATTAAATTTTATCCCATTTTCTGATTCTTCATATTTTTATTACACTTATCAGAGACTTTAAAAAATCGCAGATTTGCCCAGATTGAAAAAGCTATGCAGTTTCACATCTCAAGAGCTATTGAGCTTGGGGAGGGAGAGTATAATGTTGAGTATTTCATAGGCTGCAGGCCACTTCATCAGATACATGAAATGTTATCCTTAATTATCAGGAATATAATATACTGTACCTGGTTTGGGACAGGAGCCAGATGGCAATCAAACCAAATGCTAATGAAAAGACAGTGGGAGATACTCAGCTAAATTTTAATCATAGTGGACCTTTTGAAATTAATGGACCTAACTTAGTCATGCTCATTAATTTCAATATGTCTGCTCTAAATAAAACTCTGCTCAGTGCTGATAATATTCCTACCTCAGCATCCATCTTGGATTTCTTCCGTGTGTCAAAGATTCTTGTAGATTCCTGTCCAAAAGAGTCAGAGCTATTTTCTGAACTTGGGTTGGATTCCGATAGTCCCCAAGATGACTTCTCTTTTATGTTCCATAGTTCTCTTTGACCAAATGTACCTTTAAATAAAATTTAAAAAGTAAAGTTACTTTATAATCCTATACTTGACTACCTCAGAATCTTGTCTGTTATGCATATATTCAATTTTTACTTGCCTGACTTTACTTTTCTACAAAGGACTATATCCAACCAAGTTGTCCGGTTAGAGAAAAACATCTGCCTGCTCAATGAAAGTTCTGCTCCCTGGCTCCCCCAACCAATCTGCTCCAAAGGGTTGGAGAAAACCACAGAACAGATTTGGGAGGACGACAGGAGAGAGTAAGGAAAGAGGAAGTCCCATTGAGCAGGTGGAAAACCTGCTACCTGAATAACTTGATTGGATACAACCCAAAATAAAGCTTTCAAAAAACCAAAACCACTGTAACAGTACTAGGGAATCAACAACCACATTAGAACATAACGAAAGCTTGCAGGATCAGGCCAATGGCCCACCTAGACCAGCATCCTGTTTTCACAGTGGACACCTATGAGCATGCCTGTGGGAAACCTGCAAGCCAGACCCTGGCACAAGAGCAATCTCCAGCCCTATGCTTTCCAGCAACTGGTGTGCAAAAGCATTACTGCCTCAACCATGGAGGACAAGCAGTAGCCATCATGGTTAGTAGCAACTGATAGACTTCTGCTCCGTGCTGATGCAGTGGTGATGGTTCCGTTCCAGATACAATTAGAGAAAGTTTGATGTGGCAAAAACAGGATAGGGGTATGTGGGTTGCAGACAGACCTTGCAGTGTATAGTTATCAGTTTGTGGGTGCAACACCTCATTCCTGGGTCCAAAAAGTGTTAAAATGTAAGCCAGGCTAGCTTCCTGATGAGGCAATTGCCTGGGTGATGGGCCATTAAGAGAACATAGGGTTAAGGGGGCTCTGTGCAATACAGCAAATAGGTAGGGCCCCTCCCTCAACTCACAGATAGTGAGAACACCAAAAGCCAGAGTTTAGAGTTGAGTTTGGTTGTGTTGTGACCTAGAAGAAAAGCAGCAAGCTCTAAAGGCAGAGCACAATGTTTGATTTCTGTTTGAATCCCAGGCTACTGCTGTGGAGGAAACAATCAATACTCTTTTTGGTTGTTGATGCTGTGAACCCCTCCACTGTAGGCTTAAGTTGTATATATGTGTAAATAAACCATATATCAAAGAGACCACAGCTTCCACTGTGCCTCATTACCAAAAGGAAACACGAACCCTGGTAAGTGTCTGGAATCTCACACTGCTGGGAGATTGGAGTGGTGTGTAATAATGTATATGTATTTGCATCTAAATCTTACCTATATATTCCCCTTTTAGGCTCCACAACTTTGCATTATAGTCTAAAGAAGTAGTGAGGAGAAGCTGGTGCTCATTCATAAGGCTGATGCTACTCCATTGGAAAAAGAAAATGGATTTAGTTTGTTATATTGACAATGGCTCTGAAAATAGGCACTGCTGCAGAATTTCCTTACTCTCTTGTTTCTCAAGTTCTTTCTACAGCTAGAATGACCATACTCTTAGAACTCCTCAATGCCAAGCCATACCCACATGCCCAACACACATGCCCAACATCCGATATCACGTATGTCACGTGTGGCGCAAATAAAGACGCAGTTGAGCCAAAAGGGGGTTTGTAAAAAGCCCTTGTACATAGTGCCATACACAGTACTTTGCCAGCGCAGACAACCGGCTGATGCTCAGGACTTGCAAAGCACAGTGCCGATTGTTGTGGCTTGCAAGGAACCCTGCACGGCGCTGTAGAAAAACAGGTCACCTAATGACATTGTGGTGTCATGTGCCTTTCGAAGTTGACCCACGGGGATGGGGGGAGATAAGCACCCAATCCACTGGCTGAATCCAGCTCCCCACTGCTCTTCTACAGGGTCTGTGCTTTTTTACCCAATCAGAGAGAACAGGCAAAATAGCTGCACTGCAGCAATTCCTCCTCCCACCACCAGTGTACCATGAGAAGGGCGCCTAAGACGTAAGTAAAGGGAGCTTGTCCCCAGTGGATTCGCCAGCTCCTAATCTTTCCTCATGGGCCTTGTGTCCAGCGTGTCTTACCTGGTAATGCTGCAGTTGTGAGTGTTCCAGCTGTGAAGTACTATTTGAAAAGAAGGAGGAAACTAAGGTAAGGACATACTGTACACTTGAGAGCAGATATGAAACATTTGGGTTTTGAATAAAAATGTTTCTCTCACAAACTGGTGGCTTGGCTTCTGGGCCATTAATGGCATATTCTGCAATGTTCCAGATATAGAGAAAGCCCAGTTGGTCTCCTGCACACAAGAGGAAGTCATTGTCATCAACTGCCATGTCACTGACTGTGGATCTTTCTTTGGACTGCAAGCAAGGAAATAAAAATTGTGTAACCAACTCATCCATCAGCTGCTGGATTGCAGAAGCTTCAGTACTAAAGTTGTGGCGGAAATGTCCTTTAAGTGATGCCTTATTTTATTTTTACTCTTTTTCAAGAGGGAGGACTAACAGCATAATTCTGTGATGATGTTCTCAGAAATAAATTCAGCCGAGTTCAATGGAACTCACTCCCAGCCCTGCCAAGAAGGGTGTGTTGGATTGAAGCTTACTTGCAATCTAAGGAGCACTTCGTTACTTGTGACACTTTTGCTGAATGATTAGGTTTGCAATTCATTTGGTGCAGGTAGTGAGATTTTAAGTGCAATTTCAGCATACACCGGCAAGAAGTGCCTACGTTTTAAGGTTGTCCTGACTCTTAAGCCAAGCAAACATATGAAATGCATGGATCCAGCCCAACTATCAATAGGATATTGTTTACTCTTTATTTTGATTGCACAATATGTTACATATTGGGTTGATTCTAATGTAACACCAAACCATGGTTTTGTGCTATGCAAACAGGGTTGTTGGAGGGGACAGGGTTGTGCATGCCCCACACTCTGCTTTGTATCTCCAACAGTAACCTGCTGCCCTCAGGGAGGGATACCACTGAGATTCAGCTTTCAGTCTAGCTAGCTGCTTTTATGTGAAAGCAGCAGGGTGGCATCTTGTCCTTTGTCTCTGATCGCAAAATGCCCTGAGCAAGCACTGTCTCTGGGTTCACCTTGATGCTTAGACTACCATCATATGAAAAGTCAGAAGAGGATACAGGCAAAGCCCTAATGCACAGAGCAATCCTATGCATATTTACTCAGAAGTTGATCCTACTGCATGCAAAGGGGCTTACTCCCCCAGTAAGTGTAGCTAGCAGGGATAGGGAACCTATTGCAATCCAGATGTTACTGGACTCCAGCATGGACGGTGGTCAGCAAAGATCTAGCAACATCTAAAGAACCACTAGCCACCCAGCCCTGGTGTTTAGGATTGCAACCTAAATGAATGTGTGCCACTTCCACTTATGACTTATTTAAAGATCTAGTTCTTATTTTGTTTGCTTCCAAACTGTTAGGAATCTCACAGCACTAATAAAAAACATACAGAGGCCTTACAAATGGAAATTAGCAACATGTAAAACGTTTTTCCAGAAAATGAGCAGCACTTACACTAGCAAAATAAGCAAAAAGGCTCCCACGGCCATATATATTCCAGAATGCAATATAACCTGGGAAATAACAGCAATCATGGTATCAATAACAGTATCACATCGATGAAAATGAGGTTTTCTGTATTCCCCCTCCCCCTTAAAGTAGAAGTCTGCCCTGTGGTTGGGCGTGGGGTGGGGAGTGTTAGTTTTCTGTTAGAACCTCTGAAACCTCTGATTTTTTTCTCTGTACTGTACTGAAATGTTCATTCTCACCCTACAGTGGTCACACAATAGGCTCTATACTGTTTCAGAAAGCTTCTACAAAGTAACATCCTCACATAAATCTAGGTGCTGACGCAAGGCATTTAAACACTTCTAAAGCCTCTTCCCAATATGCAGTTGGCACAAGGAAGAAGTTTTGAGTTGAATTTCTTAAGAAAGGATCTCCCTTGCTAAAATGCCTGTTTGATCTGAGTGCTTCTTTCAACAGCGCTAATCTTAAGAGGCATTGCCATATTTTGATAACATGGTGTCAATGGTTGAGCAACATCCTCTTAATAATATTTTGTATTTGGGTATCGCTTTCAGGTGCTTCCAAGTGCTTCCTGTGCATTAGCTAGTTGTCATCGTTACCGTAACCATGTAAGGCAAGTCAGGATTATTCTCTCCCATATTGCAAATGGGGGGGGGGTACTGAAGGAGAGAGGGAGAGACTCTTACCTAAAGCCATAGAGTTAATGTGCAAGTGCTGAAAACTTATGACAGCCTCAGATGCCATCAGGGTGTTCCCCCCCACCTCCCTGCCTGATATTTGGATTGGGAGGAAAGCTCTAATGGTTGCAATGGGAGTTCTTTTCTCCCAATGACAATAGTCGGATCACACCCACACCAAGATTTTAAACACACTGTTTCTCCTAAAAAATCCCAGGAACTGTAGTTTGTTATGGGTGCTGGGAATTACAGCTCTGTGAGGAGTAAACTGCAGTTCCCAGATTTTGGGGGGCGGGGGAGCAATGTGCTTTAAATGTATGGTGTGAGGAATGCAGCAGGGTTGAAGCCTCCAGCCTCCCAAATAACTTTTCACACAATTGATGGTTGTATGAATGGTGTCCTCCCTAGCCTGGCCCTGAAACACCCTTTGGACTGCAGCCCCTTGCACTGCAATGACGGCCATTTTGAAAGGTTCCCCAATCTGTGAGCAGGTTTTTGGTGAGCACCTGGAGCCGTGGGAAGAATGTGGGATCTGAGCATATGCAGGCCTCTGAACCCCAGCTCCACACTATTTACCCCCCCCCTTTTTTTAAAAAAAAACACCTTGTCTTTACCTCTAGGTCCACTAGCCACTAACACTGCAGCTGTTTTCTTCCTTTCCAGCCTTGATAAGAGGAAAACGATTTTATTGATGGTTAAATCCTCTGGGAGTGGACAAAACAAACCATGAAAGCATTTCCAGCACAATCCAGCACAAAGTATTTCCACAATCTCACACCAGTACAGGATATTTGTCAGCAATGCATTTCACTGTTGTAATCTGTAAAGCCAAGCCCAGCTCACCCAGGTACAGTGGGAAACTCCACAAGATACTTCCTCTCACACATAGTCTTGTGGCACCGTCAAAACTAGCAAATTTATTACAGCATAAGTTCTTGTGGGCAACAGGCCACTTCACGGGATGCATGAGGTGTTATCTGCAATTGATGGCACAGGTGCATATACCTGCAGGTACACAGACGGACATTTCTATTGTGTGGACTCTGCGCTCCCACAATAAACTCTCACAGGAAGTATCCTCAGTCCAAGCATGAGATGGTGCACATCTAACATTACCAACTATGTGAGCAGGCAGGGAGACTGGTGTCAATACTGGAGGCAGATGAAGGCCATCTGTGCATATTATTACCACTCCTTGGGGACTTGGCTTTAACTGTTCTGTGTGGGAGGATGTTGCCGTACGTCAGGTAAAGGTGTAGCACATTGTCACATAGTAAAATTTGCTCACAGCTTCCTCAATCTACTTGGTTTGTCTTGTGATTTTAAAACACACGAAATGACTTGGGAGTCTAATTTCAGGGCGGATTTCAACTCAACATTTTGTACTTGGAAATGGACACCCAAATAAAAAACAACCCTGTGTATATCAACATAGCCACTTTCCCCTTTAAACTACAGTATGTAGAAACAGCAATGGGAGGTGGAATTTGCACATGCTGTGGCTGTCACACAGAAAAATATTTAAATGGCTTCTAAGTGGTTATTGCCTGGTCAGCTAGGTTTGTGCAGTGGTTGTAGCTCACTGTGCAATGTACTCCAGTTACCATGGACCTCTTTTTTTGCCATTTGTGGTGGCATAGACAAGAAATCCATTTTAAAAACATTTTCATTACTGACACTGTACATACTTCGTTTTTCATTTCTCTCAACACACCTTTTAAGCTTTTATTTTAGCACCGCAAAAGGTCTAACCCTACTCACCTGTTTCTCCTTCTCTTGCTGCTCTGTCTACAGCATGAAGACGGCTGCAGAGATGTCCAGATACCAGATTCCATATGAGAACTTCACCATCAAAACTAGAAGTGGCCAAGAAATGTGGAGGACACGAAGCTACACATAAAATATCGTCCTTGTGACCCTGTTCCTGCATGGTGCAATGGCAAAGTGGTCATTATCATGCAGTCATTGCCCTATAAAGCACACATGGAATGTATATTGTGCTCTAAACTAAGAGTAAAGAATCTCTGGCTCTCCAGATGTTATTGGTCTCCCAAGTCTCATCAGTCCCAACCAGCATGGCTAATGGCAGGGATAATAGATGTTGTAGTTCAGCAACATTTGGGTGGCCCTGCCCTGCTCTAAGCAGATTCATATAGAAATCTTTTCAACTTTTAGTCATGTTTAACTACCATTTCTCACTGCAAATTAATGTCTTACCATACTTCTAATCCAGTCCAGTTGTGGGTATGATCCTTCAACGACATCATCATCAATATCCTGAATATCCTGAAATTAAAAACTTTTCAGTTTCATCTTTGGTTCCAGAGATTCATAATTCTCTTATGGATAAACAAAAATATTTTTTTTACTTAAACATAGGTTAATAATGTATGTCAAAGCACTGCTACTGGTACTACTCATATTTCTTGAAAAAGGCAATGCTGAAGCTATAGAAACTGAAAAATATTGTCAGACATATTTGCCTTTCATTTACATCCATGGGGTAGGCAAGGTCAGCTGTAGACACAAGGCTATTCTGATGGCCAACTCTCACATTGGTTTCAGACAGAAGTGTTTCCCAACCCTACTTGGTGACTGAACCTAGGACCACCTGCACATAAAGACTGTGCCCTGTCCCTGAGCTACAGTCATTCCCCAAAACTTCCTCCAGTGACCCATCAGATGCCTCAAGGAAGCCTACATGGGATATCTTGAAGGAAACACCCCACTCCCAGTTGTGCTCCCTGGCATTTGTTAGAAGCATTCTGCCTTTGAACTTGTAGTTGTCATTACTAATAGCCTCCAATAACCCAATCATACTTATGCACATATAGACATCACACTTTCTGTTCATGTCTGCAGTGCTAAGAGGGAATGGGAACTGTTCATACTACTCAAATAAGTCATTGGCTGTAAGGGAAAGCTTCATGAACTGATTGGACAAAAATATATCCAAAAACCTGCTCAGACATTATCCTGAACAAGTCATTCTCCATATTAGATGCCTGTCTGTCTTTCAGGTGCACAATGCTGGTATAGTTATTCTAGGCTTCCAATTTCTTACGGAGTCGAACACTTTAAATTTCCCATTTTTGGCCTTCCCAACTTCTTATAGTGGAGCCATTAAACTTAACATTAATTTATACTTACTAGAAAAATACTGATCTTCCGGCCCCATCCAACAGAGATGATGTATCTTTTAAAAAATTGAAATGTGTTATTTAAAGAGGAAAGCCAATTCTAATTTAACCCCTTTTGTGTTGAATCCCAAAAGTAAACAACTACATAACAGTGTGGCATCACTGATTTTCATATGTATACAAGAATCCAGAAGCTAAACAAACAATGGCTTATTTTGTGCTGACTGGCATGATTTATCATCCTTAATCTACCTATACCCGCCTTCACAAAGGTTACATTTATTTTCAGCAAGTGTGAGGGCTATAAACACACTACAGTGGTACCTTGGTTCTTGAACTTAATCCATTCCGGAAGTCCGTTCAACTCCCGAAACAGTTTGAAAACCAATTGGCACGGCTTCCAATATGCTGCCGGAGCTTCCTGCACTCAAGCGGAAGCCGTGTTGGACATTCGGCTTCTGAAAAACGTTTGAAAACTTACTTCCGGGTTTGCAGCATTCAGGAGCCAATTTCTTCGACAACTAAGCCATTCAAGTACCACGGTACCACTGTAAGTTTAAAACAGTAATGGTTGTAAACCCAAACACTCAGCTACAAGTATGCCCCATAAAATTCTTACTCAGAGGTAAAACTCTCTATTTTTTTCAGTATTTGCCTTACTGCCAAGTAAGTGTACACAGGAGGGAGGAGAAAGCTGTGTCTTCCCAGATGTTGTTGGACTTCAAGTTTAGCCCCAGCAAGTATAGCCTATGGTCAGGAATGATGGTAAGTAAAGTCTAGCAACATCTGCAGGGCCACAGGTTCCCCACCCATGCAAATAGCATACAAAATATGCACAGTCTTTCCTGAAGACTTATTGGATAACTTGATTTAACTGCAGGAGATTCCATGATAGGGTCAATACTTTTCTATGCTGCCAGAGTTTGTGTGTGTTTCAACTGGCTGAATTGTCTGAAACGTCCATCTTGCAGATGTCCAAATTATTCTTATAAAATCATTCGGTATAGACCTCTACCCAGCTTACTTGTATTTTCTTAGCCATTTATCCTTTTCATTAAACAAAAAACAACATATTTTGTACCTGTTGTCGTAAAGATCAGCATAGGTGCAAGCAGTGACTTCATCAGCTAAACTGGTAGCTGAAAGAGAGAGCAAATGATGATCATGTTGCAGTTGCTGGCAAAATATCAGAGAAACTAAGAGGCTGGCCATTAGCTCTCTACCTTGCTTAATGGTGCGCATGTATCCAAGGGTGCTGCTATCCCATTTCTTCAGACTGCCATCTGCGCCACCAGTGATCAACCTAGACAGCAGGGGGAAACTGTTCATTGTAATGGAATTGCAAACTGGCAATTGAATTAATGACAATTGACAGTATAGAAAATTGTTGGTAGAACTGTTGTCTATTCAGCTTACTGGCTTTGTACCTCCTGCTGATCATGCTGTGATCATGCTGTGCACACTGCATTGTTGATGCTTCCCACCCACACCTATCTACATCAATCTTCTGATACTCTGGATCAAGTATTGACATGGTTGGGCATCTGTTGAAGACTCACTGTCCCAACAGGGGACCTGTTGACAAGAGCTCCCTAGACCTGCTAATAGTGAGAAAGTAGGCTTGGGGACAGGGAGGGGTTGTCCATAGATAACACAGCAGACATTGATATACTTAACATCTGCTCAGTCCATGAATGCATCAGAAGCGTTTTCCTACCTGGATAGTATTGCCCACCCTCGGGAAAAAAAACTAACTCTGAAAGAGCTCTGAGTTTGACAGCTAACTGTACCTGTATCTATACGTGTGGCTGGTGGTACCTACCTGGCAGAAGCATCTCCACAGCTTTCCAGGAGGCAATGGGACAAGGTGGTGAGGAGATTGGTGCAGTGCCAATGCATTCAACCTCCTTGCACCCTTATTCTTCCACCTCCTGGGAAGCTGAATCAACACACATTCTGGGAGGTCAGGTAAGCACTGCTGCCCCTCCCTGCTGGCTGCTCTTGTGTCATCTATCTCTGTGAGTGTGCATGGATGCAAGTGTGTGTGCATATATATTTCTAGACTGCCCTACACAATACAGTCCCCAGGCAGTGTGCAAAGTATTAAGACATACCAATACCTATTTCTACAATCCATTAGGACATCAGTACAAACACAGCATAAATTAAAACAACAGAAAATAGCAACCAATATGATACAAGCCAGCCTCAACAAATTATACCTCCTTGCCTCCAAAACCCTGGTGGAGGAGGTGTGACCTTTGGAGGTGAGAAGGTGTAATTCTGTTAATCTGATGATAACTAGATATCTGAATACCTCTTTCCAATGGCATCTAAGGCCATGCAAGTTACAGCAGCTTCTCCGTGAGCTTCACACACTTTAACAATCAGCTGTCCAGTTTTAAGATCCCACACTTTTATAACCTATTAGAAGAAATAAAAGGGAGAGGAGTGGGGAACTGAGGACTGATCTCTCTTCTCTCGTGCTGAATAAATAAACAAACATAAAGAGAGGAGATGAGGAAGCTTAAAGGTCACAAGAAAAGTTGCCTATAAACTATTTCTAAAACTCAGTATAAAATTAGCATTAACTGTTGAAGATGCAAAAGTTTCATATGAACCGGGACAGCAGGCAGTAAAGGTTTCAGAATCCACCTCCTTGTCCTAAAGCTGGCTTTGCAAGCCCTGCTTGCTACCACTTGGGTATGGCAAGAAACCCCAGAAAGGTGATTTCTGCCACAACTATTAATATGTTTAATTCCTATAGGGAGAGCATGTATTTCTGACACCAAAAAAAACCAAACAAGTTTTAAATTGTTTAAGGGTTCTCATGCAGCACTGCCACAGCGGAACTTTTCAGACATAGCCTTTCTGAATCCAATGTTCTGAAGCCTATGTGGTTTATTAAACTGGGAATGAGAACTATGCCCGCATGCTCTCCACCACTGCTGCTTTCCTCACCTCTTCCCTTCATGTGCCAGCTTCAGCACCTTGGTTCTGGTCTGCTGAAGTTACAGATCTCCATGACATCTGAAATAATGCACTGTGTCTTAAAGTTGGTTTACAAACCAAGATCTTAAACCACAGTTGTAAAAGCCTAGTTAGTAACTTGATATTAAGCCGCAATTTTGGACATAATGAGAAGCTGTAGTTTAAAGAGGCCAGGGTCAATGTTCTGAAGCCAGCACAAAGGGGGAAGGCAAGGCGAAAGAAAGGGCAAAGAGGGACTGTGTGTACCTGATACTAATTCTATGGCTAATAAATGATGGTTTGTAAGGCCAGGAATGTTGCACACAAACTGGGTCATAGTCTCAGGGTTACTTACGGAGTCTTCTGAGCAACTAATCACATGCTGCATTTGCTGGTTATACTGGCAGCAAAAGATAGGCTTGTTATGGGATGTGCCTGAATCCTGGTTCTGATTCTCCCTGAAAAAGATAACAACACAAGATGTTGAAGAGGAGAAGCACACACTGGGGCTGTGTTCAGATGATTACCCGAAGGTTCATAAACCATGATTTATGAAGCTGTGCATGAGTGCCATGGATAGGTGACCCTACCCTCTTCCTCTTGTGCGCCATCTTTGGTGTGAAGCTCCTGATGCGCATTAAACTAGAGTCTCCTGCTACATCCAAACTCGGGACACTCTGCCTTAATGCCAGTTAACATTTCACTTTCCTGGTTTGCATACTAACACTCATCCAGAGCTCCCTGGTTCAGATGCAACAGAAAACTCTGGCATCATGCAAACAAGGATTTGCAGCAGGAGGAGACACAGGTGGAGGAAGAGGAGTGCGGGGGGAGTGCACCGCCCCCAGCAGCGCAATCCTGGTAGGGTGCCATCGTGGCTGCCCCCCCGCTCCTGCTGGGCGCCACGCCCCTGAAGCTGGCATGCCCCGCCCCAGGACACGTGCCACACCCCTGAGGGCGGTGCACCACACCCCAGGACGTGCACCAGTCACGCCCCTGCCTGCCTTCCGCCCCCTCCCCCCCTGGTGCCGGAGCATGAAGCTCCGCCACTGGGAGGAGAGAAGGAGCAAAGGAGGGCACTCTTTCATGGCTTCACAAACCAGTCACCTGAAAATGGCCTGTACATGTTTTAATCTCAATATATTTTACAGGGCAGGCACTTACGGTTCTTTTAATGTCATGTCTTTTAATGTCATCTAGGAAAATATCTGACCCTGCCTATATCTAAATCCAAGAGAGAGAGAGATGTAGGGCCATAATCAGGACTTATTTGCTTGTGTTGTTTTGACTATTTCGAGTGTCAAAACAAGAATCACAGGCGGGGTGTGTGTGTGTGAGTGCTCTAGAGCAGAGTTTCCCCAAACTTGGGTATCCAGCTGTTTTTGGACTACAACCTCCATCATCCCTAGCTAGCAGGACAGGGGTGGTGGGAATTGTAGTCCAAAAACAGATGGAGACCCAAGTTTAGGAAACCCTGCTCTATAGTAAATTTTGATTTAAATAATGGTGTTCAAGTTAGTGCTTGCATAACATACGTGTTTTTTATGTCTCTTCTACATGGAGCAATGTATTGGTCACCACCCATTTGATTTTATGTAGTAACATTCAAACACACTCCCCATAGAAGAAACTATGCATATGCATAGATTGTGCTTGACTCAATGTCCACAGCAGATTGGTACTGTATATTATTTGCCTACTTATATTGGAATTGTAGGAGCCCAAAAGTTTCAGCTGCAACATAAAGGGCTCGCAAGTCGGGTGAAAGGTAGCAGGCTTCCATCTCCCCTCTGATTTGGCTGGCTTTGGGCATGACTGTGAGAAGGCAGGAGTGGTCTTCAGTATCCCAGACCTTTGAGAAGAAATACACGAGTTCAGAAAAGCTGTCACCCATATCACAAATCTATTGCCCTGATAGCACAAAAACTGTCCCATGGCAAATGATTGAAAAAATAAATTGATCAGCCCAGTTATTTCCTGAGATTGTCACAATATATAAATATATCTCCCCTGATTCTTTCCCAGGTATTAAGACATTAAGATTTTGAGTTCCATGAGGCAGAACTTTCAGAAAAGTGAAATCTTACAAGTGAAAACAGTGATTTGCCATTCTTCGTGACTGATAAGGCCTATTAGCACTTAGTGGTTGTTCAATAGCACATGCGGATAAAATTGTGTGAGACAGAAATGGATTCACCGAACACCTAAGGAAGCTTCCAGTTGTTACTTCCTTTCTAGCAAATGGAGCAGCAATCATACTGCAATACTGGTAGTGCGAACTGTACCTCAAGGAAGAGGTAGCTGCTTGTGCAGAGGTTTAATTCTATGGCTACCATTATCTCCATCCACCCTTCCTTCTGCTTTTTAGCACCGATTACTGACTCTGACACTACTAAACATTCTGTGCCAGTTTTGAGTGTTAGGTAGACCGTATGTTGCAAAATCCTACAGACAGAGAGAAAACCCCAAACCCACATTTGCAAATATTTCACAGTGTGTCTGATTGCCCAAGTTGTGACACCTCTCTTCCCCAGCCCCCCAGGACATTATAGTGACTTCTTGCTTGGGATGAATAGGTCATATGACACCATGGCTATTGCATATGATACCACACTGAAGAAACCTTTGCAGGGATGTGCAGGTTTTGTTCTGTGTTTTATGCAAGCAGAGGAGGCACGAAAGTACAGTGGCAGAGCACACAGAGATCTGTACTTAGACACAATTATTATAGGCAAACCACAGAATCCAGGCTATGTGGTCATATGGCGACTTTCTGTCTTCTAAAATCCCATTTGTGGAATGCTCTCCCTAGGGAGGCTCGCCTGGTGCCATCATTACATATCTTCAGGTGCCAGGCAAAAATGTTTTTCTTCAACCAGACATTTGACTGATTAATATTCTATGGCTTTTTTATGTGTTTGTGGGTTGGGGTTATTGGTTTGTTTTTGTTTTATTATGTTTTATTATTATTATGTTTATTATTCTCACTTTGCATTTTTCTGTTGTGAACTGCCCTAGAGTCTTTGGATGAAGGGTGGCATACAAACAGTAATAGTAGTAATAAACCAAGCAGTTTGTTGCCAATCAAAACCCTTACCTTGATGGTGCTGTCCAGAGAAACTGAGAAAATCTTTGTACTGTCATGAGCAATGCATAGGAAACCAATTGGGGAAGTATGTCCTCGCAGTACTGCAATTGGCCACCTAGTGTAGTGACAAACATATTTCTGGTTAACTTAGGAATAATTTGCTCAGCAATCAAGCATCAGACAGCCTATGGATTTTAATAATAATAATAATAATAATAATAATAATAATAATAATAATAAGATAAAGTACTTCCATTCACAGTAAGGTTGAAATGCAATTGTGAATACACCTCCCTGCACAGCCACCAATCCATTTAAAAGCCTGATATGAGTGCATTGAAAACTGCATTTCTGTCTGCCACGTAGCTCATGAATAGCCTGAGAGAGCCTCAGAAGTGCTTTTGGGTGTCATGGGTGAAATCCATCTAATAACACTTTGTCACAAGGAAGGTTAATTGTCATTGAATCAACCACCTGTTACCTCCACTTTTTATTCTTTTTAATTTCAATTGTAAGCTCCTCAGGGCAGGGCCCTGTTCTGATGCACTCTGTGTAGAAGCAACATGCACACTATACTGTATAAACAACAGCATCACCATCCAAAAGACTTACCATATTGGTCTGAATATAGGCTGCACTTTCTTCCCCCACCAATGTGGCTTGTATAAAGCCCTATGATCAGGCTAAGGCAGAGAAGCAGTGATCTCATTTTACAGGTAAGGTCTATATTTGGAGGTGGCTTATATTCACACCAACAAAGTATTTTCAGTTTTACATCTGTTTAGAGCTGAAGCATAAGAGCCTGCAGTTGCAAACACATGCACATATATACATTAAGGTTTGGAACTATTCTTTAAAGATTTGCTCTTCTGCGAAGAATGTTTGCATTGAAACAACAATGATAGCTTTTAAAAAATACCTCAAAGCCATCAGCTAGCAAATAGATAGAAAAAGGCAAGTTTTAACCTATTTTAGCTTTTTTACCCAGGGACATAAGGGTTCCATAGACGGATAGTCCGGTCCAAACCACCAGTCACAAGAATATTGCTTTCTTTGCAGAAGTCAAAGGTCTTGACTCCTTTGTGCACCTTAAAAACAGATTCATCACATTGAAAGCGCCTTGCTGGAGAAGCAGTAGCTGGTAGGGCGAATTTGTTATGGCTGACAGTGCTGGAACCCATCAGAGTTTTCAAGCGATGCTTCACATTTTTGGTTCTGCTAACGTAACCTGTGACAAGAAAACAGAATAGTTGCATGGGAAGGGAAGGAAGACAAACTGAAAGCCCTCGAGGTAGAGAGAGAATTGATTCCATTCCTAGGAAAGGGCTGTAAGTTCAGGTGGTAGAGCATATGCTTTCCATGCAAAGTTCCAGGTCGCCAGGGAGGAGAAATTCAATTCAGCGTGCATTTAAAGACAAATCTATCAAATTCACATTTCCCAAAACAATATGCAAGCCGAAACACAGCTAACCTTCAAAATTCGCATTGATCCAATGCAGTTCTGCAAACAAAGAATGTTTACAGAAAATGCATATATTAGGGAACTTGCTTGCAAAAATGTGCACATTAGTCAAAACTTCATGTGCAAATGTGGTTATTAGGAGAAATTCACACTAAAATGCTGATGAATGTTCATGAAAAACAATTAGGATGGAAAACTGCAAATTGCTGCAAAATGTGGACAATTGATTTTAAGATTGGGAGACTGAGAAACACGGAGAAATGAAACGGACTGATTCTTCCATCTCTACTCCCAAGTTGAATTCTGGGTGCTTCCAGGTAGGGCTGGGAAACGCTCTTGACCTGAAACCATAGAGATCCACTGCCAGTCACTGTTGACAATACTGAGCTAGATGGACCATGTGTCTGATTTGGTATAAGGGTCTCTTTGTGCTCCTATGAACAAAATTTCTGCACATTTGTTGTGGGGGAGGAATAACATAGTGGAATAAGGACTACAGCCAAGAGTACCTGGGTTCAAATCATTGTTCAACCATTTAAGCCATGTGACTCTGGTTGAGTCTTTAGGTCGGTCACAATCTTTCTTGCTATACACAGAAAGTGTTTTTGTTTTTGTTTTTTTTTTATTAAGGGTTTTCTTGGTTTACAAAGATGTGTGCAATGTCTCTCTTAGCATTTTTACAAATCAGTTTCATTTGTTGAAACATTGGTGAGGAGAGGGGAAGGAAAGTAGATGGGGGAGGGGGTGGCAATGTTTCTATTTTGCTTAATAAGTGAGGGGGGGGTTGTCAATGCCCACCTGCATCACAAAGAACTCATAACCCACTTACTCTCAGCAACCAGAAGAAAGTGCTTTTGAAAAGACAAAATAGAGTGTGAGCAGAAGAAAGCACATCTCTTGCCCTGACCTCCTTGGAGGATAGGTTGGATTACAATGAGATCAACTAAAATAAACTATCCTCTTTTTAAAAAGTGAAGGAGAAATGACTGCTATCTTTTATTTAACCTTACTTCAACTTCAAATGCTGGCATGTTTATTCTGCTAATGTCCACTTACCTATAACCAGTGCAGTGCAATCATCATTTGAACTAGAAATGATGGATTCCATAGAAGGGATATATTTGATCTGCAATAGCAAATGTGCAAAGGAAAATCCTATGAAATTCAGAGTGTCCCGAGGATATCCCAGGCAAATACCATGGAGCAACAAAGGCGAATCTGGGGAAAGCAAGGAGAAGCACAACCTTCCCAAAAGCAGGTGAGGTAAGATGCGCTGTGCAGAAATGATCTTACAAATAATATGGCAGGATTGTGAAATAAGAATACTCTTCAAAGCAGATGCAAACAACTGCACCCACCTGCTCATGGGAAATAATTATCTGAATCCCTCACAGTTAACAGAAAGATAGTAGTTGAACATGTAGAAGACAGCACAAATGTCTGAAGTTCTCTTACCTTTGTCACCCAGTCATTATGAACCTTCCAGCGAATGAAGGTGATATTTTCTTGCTCATAAATAGCATTGGCAGAAATCGTTGGGATTTCTTTCACGGGTGGATATTTTGTCCAATTCCTATCAACACACACACACACACACACACACACACACACACACACACACACATGTTAGGATGGAAGAATGAAACCCAGACAATATCAGATTCACCACCAAACATACTATTTTGAATTAGCAATCTAGGAAATTATTCTCGCAAAGTTTGTCTTGATGCAATAATGCCCCAATAGATTTTTTTGTTTTTGTTTTAAAGGAGCTTTAAGAAAGTGTGTCAACAAACGTGCAAATAACACTCACTCTCCCTTCCTGCAGAATGGGCTACCGCTGGTGGGAATTCTTCTGTCCACAATTTTGGTGGCAGAATTGGAAGCTCCACACAAGAGGAGTGAACTTGACATCATTCTGTGGGCAGAGACTGGGGAAGCTTTTTTGAGGACTCCACATCATCCAAACCCTTCCAGTGCTGATTGCAGCCATGTTGTGGAAGGTCACATACACACCATATATTGAAAACACATTCAATGGGCACCTAAAGCACATGCCCCCCCTCCTCCAAATAATCCTGGGAAGAATAGTTCCCGAAGCTACAATTCCTATACCCTTAAGAAACTACAGTTCCCATGGTTCTTTAGGTTAAGTCATTTGCTTTAAATGTATTGTGTGGATAGATAGGACCACTTTATTTTTTTAAAGGACTACAGGGAAACCATTTCTGAAGCAAGGCATGGTGCATCTACCTCAATATTGTCCACACAGACTGGTAGAGGCTCTCCAGCATTTTAGACTACAGTCTTTCCCAGTCTTTCCCATCTCTGTAGATGCCAGAGATGATGAAAGATTGCCTGGGAATAGGGTAACGCTTTGTGTTAGAATCCACATAGGCCTGGTCAAACTGTCACGTACCTCAGTGTTTCTGCCACAGAACTGATCAACAGGATATTAACACAGCCCTGTGTTGAACAAAATGCCACCATATTAGTACCCAGATTTAAAATCAGCATTATTATTATCACTACAACATACGTCTAAGGTGATTTTTAACTATTAGTTAAAGAACAGGAGAAGGAGGGTAGTCTATATCCTGCAGTGAATGCCCAACAGCAAAAAAAATATCTCTGCTTATATTTAAACCTATATTCTGTGTCTTTCACTTTTACAAGTTGTGGATATCTTTCTTAGAAACAAACTGCAAAACTCAGAAAGTTCTAGCTGTGCCATTTTCTCAGTTTATATCTGAATTAAAACATACCAAACCTTATCAACATACCTGCTCATCACCATATGATATCACACATTCTCCTTCTCCCCGAACACTTTAAACAGGAAGAAAAAGCATTATACAGTCTGTCTGTAATTTGTTCAAATAAAGCTTCTACCCTGATCATAGCTAATACATAGCTCCTTGGAGAACAGGAAAAATACAAATGCAATGAAAAAATACATGTGCACAAAAGCCAAGGTGGGTCTATTCCCCCACTCTGAGGTCTAACTTCTATAAATGCTGGCAGGGCAGAGCTGAAGCCTAAAGAGCTTCCATGAATGCAATTTTAAACAAGGCATCTCCATGGTGGAATCTACACACATATTTTAAAAATGCTGTGAAAATGCTTTAAAAATATTTTTTGGAAAAATATATTGAATTTTCCATACCTCACTATCGTCATCTAGTGTCACCTTTGTATATTGCACTTTACAACACACTTTAAAAATTTGCAGCTGTATAGAAGAGTCCCAAGAAGCATAAAAGAGGGGGGAAATTGGGACAGGCATAAGAAAGGACATGCTGTCCCTGGTAAACAGACTGCAGTTGGATTGTATGTTTTTCCATTGCTATTAGAACAGAGTAAGAACTGCAGATAATCAGATGGTGTTAATTCTTTATTTCTGCTCCTAAACAGGTTTTAGTCTCATCTGAGCTCAATATAATACGTATAGGAAATGATAGAAATAAAAAATAACTATATATCTTCTTTCTTCTATATTCACGGGAAAGGTATATAAATGGGGGGGGGGTGTCATTTGGTTATGACTGTTGAGTCCAAACTATACCTATAATCCAAACACAGAGGCATTGTTTCAAGCGACACAATTTGGCAATACGGTTCCAAGTTGGAGAGCTCATAGAGTCGTATCTCTCTGTTACTGTAAAACACAATGTTAATTCAACACTTTTAAAGCCCAGTACAGTAAATGTTGCTTTTTAATGCCAGTTGATGTTAATAAACTACAATTTTCCCTCCACCTTTGACTTAAAAATAACTTGTTTTAGTTTTTGCATTAGACAAAACTCAATAGATTCATTTTGCATTTTTATGGTGTATTCAGATTAGGCATTGATTAAACAACAACAATTTGTTTTCTTTACTTGACATCAGCTGAATTATAGATGTCTAAATGGCAAGGAATGTGCATGAGAAAAGATTCCTGATTAGCTACAGAACTCCAAGAGACTCCAACACCATTTCTCTCCTGAAACTCCTGAAACTCCAAAATGTCAGCACTAACAGCACAGGTATGCTCCTGTAGTGAATTAACACTGAAATACCCACAGGCCACTTATTCAGAAGCAGACTCACAGAGACTCGGGTGGAAACTACACACATGTTTAAAATGTTGTGAAAATCTTTCTTAATCATTTTGAAAAATGCATTCAATTTGCTATAGCTCACCATCTCCATCTAGTGTCACAATTGTATATTGCATGTTACAACATAATTCAAAACGTTTTCTTCACAGCTGTATAGCTGAGTCCTGTGGCTTGTACCTGGAACAGCACCTTATAGTTTACTGCCTATTTACTCCAAGCAAACTATAAATACTCAGCAAGAACCATAATGAAACAAGAAAATATCAACACAAACAAGGTGTGTTGCCTACCATTTTCTCTTCCTTGTTTGCTGTTCACATTTTATATAAATATGTTCGTATTTGATATAAATATGAACAAATTTGTAACATGTGTGAAATTTCTGTGACACTTTTCAAATGGTAGTAGCATATCCATCATACTTAGAAACCCAGAAATTGACTACCTACCAGGTTCCAATAATTAGCTTGTTGTAATGGGCCATTAAAATAGAGTCGAAAACCCACTTTAGCCTCCTGTTTTGTAGTTTGTTTTCATTTTCATCCTAGACTCCAAAAGAGAACATTGTCAAAAGTCTGATCTAAACTGACACTGACACTGACACTGACACACACACACACACCAACCGTAGTTAAGCCGCTGGGGTAGGTTCGCACAGAATACAAAGTCATGGTTTAATGAATCATAGTTTACTAAAAACCATGTGTCAGCCACTGGAGCAGGGGCCTGGGGATGTGCCACCACCTTCTCAATTAGCAGCAGATGTGCATCATTCAGCTGCCGAGTCTGATAAGCTGTGGGGCAGAATCCAGCGGGAAAAATGGCCAGGCGCTCCCCAAAATACAGCCAAATTAACAGACTACAGTGCTTTAACATGCCTCTTCTTCCCCCTGACTCAATCACACTGTGGTTTAGCATTATATTTGAACCAGGTCTGAGGCTGTTCTAATGGAAGCAGCAGCAATAAGAAAGCCCTGCATGTAACAACCTATGAATAAACTGGTGATTTGTTGGTGTGGTGGTAACCATCAACCACATTAAAAGCAGTTGCAGCTTACAATGAGCACCTAAAAATGTTACTCGAACAAGGAACTCTCAAACCAAGGCACAGGAAATCTCCAAGTAAAGAACAAAATAGTTCAAAATCTTATGGGGAGTAATTGCTACTTTTAATAGACTGTCTAGCAAGAGTGGTGCATGCTCTAGTTATCTCCCACTTGGACTACTGCAATGCGCTCTACGTGGGGCTACCCTTGAAGGTGACTTGGAAACTGCAACTAATCCAGAATGCGGCAGCTAGACTGGTGACTGGGAGCGGCTGCCAAGACCACATAACACCGGTCTTGAAAGATCTACATTGGCTCCCAGTACGTTTCCGAGCACAATTCAAAGTGTTGGTGCTGACCTTTAAAGCCCTAAATGGCCTCGGTCCAGTATACCTGAAGGAGCGTCGCCACCTCCATCATTCTGCCCGGACACTGAGGTCCAGCACCGAGGGCCTTCTGGCGGTTCCCTCGTTGCGAGATGCCAAGTTGCAGGGAACTAGGCAGAGGGCCTTCTCGGTGGTGGCACCTGCCCTGTGGAACGCCCTCCCAACAGATGTCAAAGAGGAAAACAACTACCAGACTTTTAGAAGACATCTGAAGGCAGCCCTGTTCAGGGAGGCTTTTAATGTTTAATAAATTATTGTGTTTTATTTTTCTGTTGGAAGCCACCCAGAGTGGCTGGGGAAGCCCAGCCAGATGGGCGGGGTATAAATAATAAATTATTATTATACTGTAGAGTAAAATATCCGCTCACCTGGGAGTCTGGCTGGGAGGCCATTCCCGCATGGCGCAGCAGTAGTGGGTTCAAGGAGGCTGTCATCTTCCAGGTATGGGGAGGGGATGGCTGACACTGCCCACCTCCAGCTGCATTGGGTAAGGGCAGGCAGTGGCCACTCACACAATCACAGGCTAGGGCTTGGGACTGTGAGCAGCCCACCCCCAGCCTACTTAAGGGGGCAGCCGGGTGTCGGCTGCCCTCTTGGCCAATTGAATTTTTAAATGCATTGATTTATTTAGCTAAACAGAGATGGCCCGTTCATTCCATATGTGCACAATCTATTCACTTATGGAAATACACACAAAATGTTTCACACTGTGGAGTTCCTCATTAATGTCCCTGGGTTGTTTTTTTTAAATTGCTTTCTGACTTGCTTGATAATTTCTTGTTCTCTGTTTCCTGTTTTATACGCATCTCTCTCCCCACCCCCCGGTTTCCTTACTTTCCCCTCTTTTCCGTCTTATTATTAAGTCTTTTTTTGTGCTGTGGAAAAAATAAATACATAAAGGAGAATTCCTTGGTTGCCAGGGTCCAGGTTTGGGGCAAGTATTTGTTGACAGAACAGAACCCCAGTTGAAGTTTAAAATCACAAAACATGCAGCAAAGTAAAGTGTGAAAATATAGGCTGTTATTATTTTGTGAGTTCTAGAACTTCCCCTAGTATAGAAAAAGACCACGTAAATTATAAATGGTTTACTTACAAACTCTCCAAAGGTCAGATTCATGTACTTTTCTATACAGCATTCAGAAAAAGTTGCACAGGCAGTAAAACTTGGCTTGGTTACAGTAGTGAAAGTTCCTAAATTATTGCTATAGGAACTCAAGAGCCATGTTAGAGCCATGGTTGCTCCAGCTTAGTCTCTTCACACGCTGTGCTTCTCAGGTAGAGTAAGGGGGAACAAAGGCTTGATTACCTAGCCCCTCCCAAGGTGAGCTAAGTCTGACATGACAACTTAGTCAAAGGTCTTAACCCCTTCATGCATTAATTACATTTAAGCATGATGGTTATATGAGGCTGGTTATCCCACCATTTTCAGAATGATGGCAGCACGTTTTGTTAGCAACAGGCATGAACCCTTCTGCATGTCAGCCTCTGTGCATGCATGTGTTTGACTCCATCCTTTGGCAGAATGTTAAGAACATAAGTGGTATGCTCCCAAACATTTGTGGATTTACCAGTTCAGGGTCCGCTAAACTACTTCTCTTATTTCATAGAGTTCAACCCTTTGGGTCCTTAAACCAGCCTTTCTCAACCCAGGTGTTGTTGGACTACAATTCCCATCACCCCAAACTAGCAGGACCAGCCGCTCAGGAATGATGGGAGCTGTAGTCCAACAACATCTGAGGACCAAAGGTTGAGAAAGGCTGCCTTAGACGATACCCATAGACCCACATAACTCATATCTTCCTTTAATCTGTCTGGTTCGGTGTAGAGACAGGCATATATACATTTGTCAGAGTTAATTTCATCACAGTTATACTTGGCTGACATCATTTTGAGAAATACAGTGAATGTGTTGGGAGAGAATGATAATGATTGTTAGGAGAGTAGAAAAGCAATCTCCTTTTCATTTTAGCCTCAGTAGGAAGATCTTACACCTATTATCAGTAAATATCACAGTCTTTAAATAATACCTCACTTCTTAAACTCACAAGAATCAGAGAGGTTTTCTTCAGTTTTAAGCTTGCGCTCCAAATGGAAACCAGTCCATCTTGGCCAACACATAAGATGTGACCATCCACTGTTGAGGAGACGTAAAGGAGTGGCTCTCTGTGAGGTGTTTCTGTCACTCTGGGTGGATGGAGAAGTGATGACATTTGCCTTAGGTGGTGCTCTTCCAGCTAAACAAAGCAGAATTCAAGTTTGGGTTAAGGCCACACACAAACTGAGGCAAAGGAACATGCATGGGTTGTGAGCTACTTTCCTTAGTATGCTCATTGTACAATATGCAGTGTATTTTGTTCTGTGGTGGTCTTAATACACTCATTTCTTTTGTACAACATGGGTATCTGTAAAATATGGATGTTGGTCTCCTTACTCCCACACTGGTTAATTAATTTAAAGTGAACAAACAGTGCAAAGAGATGCGTACCGTGTTTCTCCTAAAATAAGCCATACCCCGAAAATAAGCCATGGTGGTAGGCAGTTTAACCTTGTAGGTTAAACTGTACCATACTTAATTAAAAAAATAAGATATTCCCTGAAAACAAGCCACCATGTGTTTTTTTTGAGGAAAAATAAATATAAGATGGTGTCTTATTTTTGGAGAAACACAGTAAATACCTCACACCCTCATGCTACAGGTCAAATCTGAGTCCTCTTTCTTTGTTGCTTAAGAGCAGCTGTGTGAGAGCAAGACACCAGGACATCTGATTACACACCTCCTGTGTTGCATCTAGTTTGGCTCTTACTGACATTAATTAGTGCTGTTCTCTCACATGGAGGCTTGCTTTAATCTAGCAATAAAAGCTCCTGCAAAGTATATTTTGTTGATCAAAATCATTGATAACATTGCTTAAGAAACTGAGGCAATAAGACATTGTAGTGCATTAAATGATGAAATAGATCAGAGGAAAAGATAGAACTGTGTAAATGTGTATCCATTCATGTCAGTGGAAGCTTGGCCACTGTTTTCCATGGGAAGTGCATTGCACTCCCAGATTGGTAGGGACTTAATAGATGATCTGAATAAACAAGGCATTCTGGATAACATCCCCACCCCCACCCCCAAAAAACTAGTTTGCCTACAAGAGCTACAGGGCCCAGGGCAAACTACAGTTCCCATGATTCTTTGGGGAAAGGTTTTTAATGTATGGTGTTGTGGGTGTGAGTATCGGTTTTATAGGTCAAAGCTAGCACTTTGAATTGTGCTTGGAAACAAATAGGCAGCCAGTGTAGTATCATCACTGGTCATAATAAGCATGTTTAACTCAGAAGAAAATGTCCTGGTTCTCAAGACAACTTTCGTTTCCAGATGGTAGCCTTGGAGCAAGGCATTTTAATTAACTTGCTGCCTACCTAGCCACATTACCTGATTAACTGCATTGTTTGCAAACCCATTCATAAACATTTAACGATTCCCTGAAACTTACCCCAGTGAATTCAGTGGAAGTTGCTACTGAATAGGCATGGGTAGGATTGCACTATATCTAAGTCTGGATACAACTTGGAGTGCCTTTTACACTGGGCTCCTTTAAAACTCTTTGCACCTGGTAACAGAACATAGTGGGCTCATTTGTCACTCCTTTATCTCCTCCCATTATATTTCACTTCTCTGATGCTTTACTGTCAAATTCATTATTTCATATGTACATGCAGCCACATATGAACCAATATTAAGAACATATATTGACAGAAAATGCAATTAATTGTACACTGGTAAAGAAATTACTCTTTAATACAGTAAACACACTTGCAAGCTTCCTTAATCATTAGTGCAAACCTTTCTTTAAAAATTATTCCTCCCCACAACAGATAGTTTATAGAAAACAATTACCACTTTGGTATCAGAAGATGTTGTTTGCTCACTTTTTAAAGCTTTAGATAAGATCCACACAGATTTTGAACTGAAACAGAATCATCACTGCCTGACTGGAAACTAAACAAAATAAGTCAGCTATAAATCTTTCTCACTGTTTAACAGTTTGTGGTCCAATGCCTTTGCTTGAAAATGTTATGTTGCTATGTGCAAATAAGCGGGAACAAAATCGGACTTATTTCTCATGAGTAACTGTATATGCAAAGCACTCACTTTCTGGATGCAATCCCACCTGCTGTAGCACTGACTTTGCCTCTTTTGGAAAACAATGCAAAATTTATTTATGGGCACACCAGTCTGTTTCGCCAGGAAACTATGATCCGAAAGGACTATTTGGTAATGCTGAAGTTGTTATGGTGACGCAATGCAGCAACATCAAAACAAGGAACTGCTAATGCTAGTAACAGTTTCAGGCTTCCTTGACGATACAGGGTGTGAATAAGTTCAAGCATACTCCTATACTGACTTCAGTAATTTCCATGCCCACCAAATGCTTTGAAGATTGTGGGCATAGATCAGAGGTTTTCAACCTTTTTGAGTCCATGGCTTATCCAACGACATTCTTTCTCTGTCACCCCTATGAGGCTCAGGAACCCAGTTATGCCACCCCTTGCCTGCAGAGCTGGCAGCCTCTCACCCTTTTTTGAACACCCTCCCTTGTGAGTGTCCCCTCAGCCTCTTCTCCTCTCCCCTCTCATCGGGAGTCTTCTGGGCAGCTGCTGCTGTCCCTGGTCTCTGAGCTGACACGCCCCCATGCCCTGCCCCAAAGAGAGGTATCTCCCAGAGGCACCATTCGCCTGCAGAGCTTATAGCCAGGATTGCTGCAATACACAGCTGTGAAAGCCTTCAGGAGGCAGAGACACGCGAAGGCATCAGAGGAGGGAGGGAAGGAAAGAGGGACAGAGGCCAGTGTTGCCCATAGCACCCCTGACAATCATTCAAGGCACCCCAGGGTGCCACCGCATGCTGGTTGAAAACCACTGGCATAGATCACAGTGCAGGGGCCATGGATATAAGGCTTGAGGAAATGGACAAGGTGCTTGGAAGGGTCAGGGATCTGACCACTTGCACTCTGGACCCTTGCCACTCTTGGCTGATAAAAACTAACAGGGGTGGGTGATGACAGCTGGCTGGGCCAGGGAGGTGATTAATGCCTCCTTGAGAGAGGGAGTGGTCCCTGCCTGCTTGTTGGAGGCAGTGGTAAAACTACTCCTCAATAAACCCTCCCTGGACTTGGAAAATCTAAGCCAGGGGTGTCAAACTCAAATTCATCGGGGGCCGCATCAGCAGTTTGGTCACCCTCAAAGGGCCGGTTGTATCTGTAGGACTATGTGTCCACTCTTTATTATCATAAATTATTGTCACTGCATTCAATTATTACTGTTTTTTGTAATAATGTAAGTAATAACTAACATAGTCAGAATAATGGCAAGTAGATATTCAAATGTACAATTATTGTACAATTTATTGAAAAATGATTTTTGGTAACTGCACTGGGTGGTGGAGGCTCGCTAGGGTTTCATGCAGGAGCTTTGCAGAGCTACTGGTACCTGGAGATGCTGGGGTCCTTCTGCATGCAGGACAGATGTTCTGCCAGTGAGCCACCACCCTTCACCAAAGGGACTGGCTGAGGTGACTCACTGGAGCTGTTCTCCTGGTTCCAGGGTTTAAGGGCCAGAAGTATAAAGCAGCATCCTATGTTTCTGAGGAGAGGGAGAGGGAGGGGAGGGAGAGAGGAAGGAAGGAAGGAAAGAGGGGAGAGAAAGAAGAGTAGGAAAGAAGGAAGGGAATAAAGAAGGAAAGAAAAAGAAAGAGGGAGAGAAGACAGAGATAAAGAAGGAAGGAAGGAGAGGGAAAGAAAGAATAAGAACCAGAGAGAGAAAGAAAGAAAGAAAGGGAAGGGGGGGGGTTGCCGCCTTGATTCAGCGCCAAAAAAGAGCGCGAAGGGACCCAGGGGCAAAAAGCATTTCCCGTGCAGCGTGAGGCAGCGGGTGTCCGTTTTAGGAGACGTGCGTAAAGCCTCAGAGTTGCACGTTCGTGAGGCTGAGCCACTGCTGAGCTCACGTTCATGAGGCTGAGCCGTGGCAGGAGGAGGAGGAGGCGGCGGCAAGAGGAGGAGGAGGAGGAGGCGGCGGCTTGCCGGGTCGGTGTCCGTCAGCGCCGTACGGAGAGTCCCAAGCCTCTGGGACGCAGCAGTGCTGTGTAGCACTTTGAATCCTCCTCCTCCTCCACGCGGCGCTGCTGGGTACTTTGTCTGTGCTTCAGCAGCAGCAGCAGCAGCAGCAGCCGTTTCCAGGCGTCGAGCCGTGGCAGCAGGAGGAGGATTCAAACTGCTATAGAGCACTGCTGCGTCGCAGAGGCTCGGGACTCTCCGTGCGGCGCTGCTGGGCGCTGACCCGGCAAGCTGCCTCCTCCTTCTCCTGCTGTGGCTCGGGGTGCTCCACGCAGCGCTGCTCCGGCCGCCTTTCTACCCCCCCAGGCCCCAGCTGTTTGTCGGTGCTTTGTCAGCGCGGCGCTTCAGCAGCAAGGTCCCGCTGCTGGGTCCCGCTGGCTGGGGCGCTCGGCGGGCCACATGACGAGGTCTGGCGGACCGGATTTGGCCCCCGGGCCTTGTGTTTGACACCCGTGATCTAAGCAATTACCAGCCAGTTGCCGATCTCTCTTTCTTGGGCAAGGTTCTCAAGCATGTGGTTGCAGGCCACATCCAGGCGCTTTGGGAGGAAAGTGATTTTTTTTCTACGTCCATTTCCATTGGGGTTTAGGCCCAATTTTGGCACAGAAACTGTTTTGGCCATCCTATATGTGGACCTCTGTCAGGAGAGAGACAGGGGAAATGTGTCCCTGTTAATTCCCTCAACCCGTCTGTGGTTTTTGATACCACTGACCATGGTATCCTTCTGGAGTGGCTGTCCGTGTTAGGAGTGGGTGGCAGTGCTTTGCAGTGGTTCTGGTCCTACTTGTATGGTCATTTCCAGGTGTTTGGAGAGTACTGTTCAGCTCCATGGAGCCTTCAATGTGGGGTTTCTCAGGGTCCAATTTTATCTCCCATGTTGTTTAATAGCTACATGAAACTGCTGAGTGGGGTCATCCAGAGGTTTGGACTTGAAAGAAGCCTTCTATTTAGATAATAGAATTGGTTGTGGTATGCACTTACTTGCAATGTTTGTAGTGACAAGTTTCCTCAGTCTGCATGTGCCCATGGGTCCCCAAAGGGTGGCAGCCACTGATCTGCACTCTTGTCTCCCAGTTCCATGCCTCCTTCCCTACACATTACACCTTTGAAACACATTGTCCCACTCAAAGAATACTGGGCACTGTAATTTGTTAAGGGTTGCTGGGAATTATAACTCTGTGAGAGGTAAAATACAGGGCCCAGAATTCTTTAGGGAGGGAAATGTGCTTTGAATGTGCTTTAAGGGTATAGTGGGCGTACAGTTGTACATTCACAGTGGAGTTGGTATGATATTGTAATGAAGAACATGGCATATGAGGCAGAAATTCGTGACACAAATTTCAGCTTGGTTGTATGCCTGTTGTGTGACCTTTAGCAAACTACTGAGGCTTAGACTCCAATCTGCAATAGATATTTATATTGGCATATTTTAGAGAATGTTGTAAAGATTACTGAGGCAATATTTGTGACATGCTTTCAGTATTTATGAAAAGGGCTATTTGAATACTAACTGTGTGGGAGGGTCTTCCCAGAGCACTGGGCTAAAGCTGCCTCTGTTCTGAAGCTCCTACAAAAGCTAGCAAATTCTTCCATAAAACATGGTGGTTTGACTAACAACAATTGAAATGTCAATTTTCAGAGACACAAAGACACAGGCAATTTTCCACTTACACAACCGTCTTGCTAATTAACAAATCTCAACATTGTTGCTGATACGGTACGACAGACCATAAGAAGTGGAAGCGCTTATTCACAGTCTCAGCATGGCTTTCCAAAGGAATTGTAAGTGATGCACTAGCCCTGTGCTGACCTCCTGCATTTAACTCTAAGCACAAGAGACAGGAATGGCAAAATGTGTGTAATAAATTAAAGAGCAAAGATGATACAGCTTGAAAATGATGCATCTCTTTATCAAGCTTGGCTAGAATTCCTAATCAGCAATAAACAGCATCTGACGGGGAAGAAACTTGGAACAGATGCATTTATGACAAGGAAATAGCTGTATACCACCTAAGCAAGGAAGGGAATGGATTAATGTGTTACACTAATTCATACTGATAGTTTTACATTATGCACTAAAAATTAACTGAGCAAAATAAAGAAGTATATGTCATAAAGAGAAATTAAAAAGTCCACAAAAGGAAATCAAAAGTGTGTGATAAGCTGCTGACAGATACTCTTCACCATTTATTCAGTTAAACGCCATCTGAAAAGGGCACTGGAATCTAGATTAAAGGTCAAATTGAATGAGGTAAGAAAGATTCCCTTGCCCACCAAATGAGGGAGAAATATATCCATCAGCAATTTCTTCCAGCTGTCTTGCCTTTGAGTTGCTGCTGTTCTATTCAATATTCATTTTTAGAAGAAAAATCTATTAGCACAGTGCATCTCCTCTGCTATTTCTTAGATATGATTGCATAGACATGTATAGGATTCCATCTATGTATACAGTATTAAGACTGCAATCCTATGCATACTTACCTGGGAGTAAACCCAACTGAACACAGTGAGACTTTTTTTTCTTTCAGAGTAAACATGCTCATGATTGTGCTGTAAATCTTCATAATTCTACCAAACACTTACTCCCAAGATTTGTTTCTAAATCCCCCCTCAGATGCCCCCTTGAGGTCATGCATGTATGTACAAACAACCCCTCCCAAAACAAAACTCCAGGTGAATTTAAGTCCACATTCCTAAATGTACTTATTGCTTGCTCAGTCCTATAAATGTTTATTTGGAAATCATTCCTCCAAGTTCAGTGGAGCTTAATCACAAATAAGCATGAATAGGATTACAAGCCTTGTTTGGCAAGAAATGCCATTGAAATCAATGAGGCTTAGACTGTGTTCACACTCCAATGTGCTGTGCTGGGTTTTTATTCATGATGTTCATACGGCGACAGCATTGTTCAAGGTGCATATCTATTATTTAACTCTGAGGAAGGGGGGAAGCTGGTTGCAATTCCTTCTCATAAATCATGTTACCTGAATGTACCTTATGTACCCACTTATGTACCTTATGTGCCTACCTGAACCTTATTATCTTCCCCAGAGGCCAATTGTTGCTGCCAAATGAAGTGAGCTGAGTAACCACCAGAGACAGGATCTTTTTAGTAGTGGCATCTTGGTTACGTCACACTGTTCCCAGAGAAGTTTGCCTGAACTCATCTTTGCCCTCTTTTAAGCTGCAGGTGGATCTTGTTTACTCAGTGCTTTTAAACAACTTGTGTCTCATTATGGCACGGCCCTCTTAATTTTGAACTTGGGTTTTAACTGTGTTTTTAGTTTGTAATGGTTTTTACAGCACTCATTTTTATTGTATTGTAATTGTTTTGTTTTGCAAGCTGTCCCCCAGGGAACTTATGTTTTGGATAGCCTTGGTGACTAAGGAGGATTAGTGGCTTGGTGCAATCTGGGACCCCTGGAATGTTGCACCACTCGGAGTTTGGGGGGGCAAGAAACAATATAATTGAGGCAATGAACTATGTACGGATACTGACATGAATTTGTAGGACATCTTGGTAGTGCATTGTAGAGTTCTGTTCTGTTTTTATTGTTGTTAAAAGTTGAATTCAGCCCTGAGTGCTCCCTGGAAGGACAGATCGTGAAGCTGAGGCTCCAATACTTTGGCCACCTCATGAGAAGAGAAGAATCCTTGGAAAAGACCCTGATGTTGGGAAAGATTGAGGGCACTAGGAGAAGGGGACGACAGAGGACAAGATGGTTGGACAGTGTTCTCGAAGCTACGAACATGAGTTTGACCAAACTACGGGAGGCAGTGGAAGACAGGAGTGCCTGGCGTGCTATGGTCCATGGGGTCACGAAGAGTCGGACACGACTAAACGACTAAACAACAACAACAACAACAAAAGTTGAATTAAAAACTTTTTTAAAAAATAAATAAAAAAGATTCAGGAGACACAAAGGTACTTTGCACAACACATAGTCAACTTATGGAATTCACTCACACAGAATGTGTTAAATTATTTCCGTCCTGCCTTTACTCCAAGAAGCTGGAGGCAGGGCACGTGGCTCTTTCTCTTTTATCTTCACAGCAACCCCGGAAGGTAGACTAGCCTGAAGAGGTAGCATAGCGAGAGGTGAGATGCATAGTGTACATTTAAGGAACAATGCGGTGGGAAGGGACCAAAGGAGAACCATGACATTTATGCCCTGCTCCTCCTGGGTTTCCTTAGCAGCGTCTGGTCGGCTAAGGATGCCGGAATGACTTCGACCCAGCGGAGGTCTTTACAAACAACAAACAAAGCAAATGAAAACATAGGCGTTCCGCATCCTTGCCGCTAGAGGGCGGGTTTCCTCAGCAAGCCTAGCGGAGAACACTGATTGTACCGCGCACGCGCCCTTCTGCACTGCTTTTCTCCGAGGCCACAAACAGCCTTACGGCGCCCCGCCCCGCTCACAAAGAGCCAGAGGATAGGCGGAGGGGACTGCGCGATGGCGTCATGCGCAAGCTGACGCAAAGGCGGCTTTGGTAACGGGCGGGATTTTCAAAATGGAGCCCCTCAAGGAAGGGGTTTCTCCCCGACCCCCGTAGCGGGGAGGGAGAGGCCTGCGGAGCGGCAACGGTGGCGAAAGAGACGCGCATTACCCGGCCATGTGGTAGCTTATAGGAAAGGAAGAGAGTGACGCGGGGAGAGCGAGCGCCGCCGCCGCCATGGCGACCTGTATCGGCGACAAGATTGAGGTGCGGAAACGGCCATTACGGGGTGGGTGGGGACGAGCCATTCGCGGCCTCGGGCGGGGGGAGTCTCGGATATAGTGGAGGGGGAGCAGGGCTGGGTGTTGTTGCAGGTGGTCCCGTCCAGCTTTCTGACAGGCGCTGCGTGATGCTGGGCGGGGTTTCGCCTTACCAGCGACTTAAAACACTCGACCCCTCCCACTTCCCTGGTTCAGGATGAGGTCGCTTCTCTTTTCTTCCTTTTCCTTGGATGGCACCAGGTTGCACATCCCCTGCTTCTACGCTGCCTCCGCATTAGTGTCATCAAGAGCTGCGTGGCAGGCAGAAAACCAACCTATGCTTTTTTACAGTGCCTTTGATTTGTTATGATATTTGTCAGAGACAAATGCTGAGCTCAAAGCAGCTCACAATAATCACGGTGGCATTAAAAATGGGAAGTCTCCATCTGTAAAATTTGTACCAAACTCACAGTTTTTCAAGGTGCAAAGCCTTGCCAGAATAGACTGGCAACTCTGCACTTTAACAGCTCTTAAATTTATGTCCTTTAGTGTATGACTTAAAAAGAACAAGCAGTTCATAGGGCTAAACTCGACACAACTTGAATGTTTGCCATTAACTGAAGATGTGGTTGATGCAGGGGTTCTAATCAGTGTTTGTATAGATTCTGTAGAACTAAGGTGTGGTAGCTATTTTGGACTAGTTAAAAAGGTTTACGGAGGATTAACTTGGGTATTTATTAGCATCCTCACAACATTATTCTTAGTATATGTGTCACCATGCTTCTTCCTTGTACTGTATGGTGTTCCCTCTGAACACCATACAGTTGCCTGAAGATGTTAGCCACAGGTGACCAAACAAATGGTTATGTGGTTTTAATTGTAGCTTTTGTAATGGTCATCTGTGCAGCCTGTAATTCTAGAAGGAGATTGCATCTACCCCTGAGAAATTCTCATTTGTATCTAGTAATTATTTACTATGATAAATGTGAACTAATGTGCTTTGACAAACCAGCATGAATAATTTGAAACATTACCAAATTCTGCAGCGTTATGTTTTAGCTCACAGAGCTCAGATAAAAGGGCTACAATTGCTACAAGTGTTGAAATCTGTTATAACATTTTCTCAGGAAGGCTTTGTTTACATTCAGGGTCTGGCTGGTTGCCAAATTGGGTTTGGAGCATCGTTCCCCAAATTTCCTCTATTAGCCAGGCATAATTAGAGTACTCCCATAAGTAAGCTTTGGAGGAAGTGTGTGCTAAAGTGTTCTCTGAAGTCTGTAGTGGTAAACTACAGCCGAGCAAGTATTATGATTTATACTGAAATGATTGTTTCAACAACAGGTTATACTTTTATTTGTGATATTATCCAAACTAAACAGATATTGGATTTTCCTTTTTTGTACTCCACAGCTGGGCACATTAATCATGCTATTCATGCTTATTAATGGTTGACTTCCACAGTTGAAGGCTGTATGCTTATGAAAACTAGTTGCTGGAAACCTCAGGAGGGGAGAGTCCTTTTGTGCTTGGGTTCTGCATATTGGTGATCCACTGGTGTTTGATTGACCACTGTCAGAACAGAATGTTGGACTAGTTATGAAAACATTGGCAGTGTGGGAAGGGGGAATACAACCTCCAGAAAGTCCCAGCACATGCTCTCTATTTCCCCACTCCTACTTCAACTCCAAACCACCCATCATTTCCAAATCATTAGGTACAGTAACTTCATAAGATGATATGCAATCTAATTAAAATACAGTGGTACCTCGACATCCGAATGCCTTGACTTCTGAAGGTTTCGACTTACGAAGTCGGCAAACCCGGAAGTCTTTTTGCCACACGTGCATTCTGCGCCTATGCAGAAGCAGTCAGCGCCTGCACAAAATGGATGCTTCGACATCCGAAGGTTTCGACTTACGAAGAGCACCGCGGAACGGATCGCCTTCGTAAGTCAAGGTACCACTGTATATTATCAGTCATCCTCATCACTGTAGTCTGGTGGTTGCCAAATCATGCAAACAAAAGAGGATGTATTTTGATTCTACTGCAACCAACATTGATCCAGAGCCCTTGGTAAATGAATGTATGTGGGTGCACATTTCTCTTTTTATGTCAATAGAGTGGAAAACGCAAATCAGTCGGAAGGGGTGGTGCCCACCAAGCACACTCAATATTCCCAAAGGCTGGCAATATAACAATTCGCTTTAATTCATGTACCTCATGATATAATCATTGCCCCTAGAAAGGAGTTGGGGAGGTAGATGCCAACTTCTAAACTCCCCAGGCAGTTTTGAAAATGCCACAATTTTTGTAAGATATGCAGCTATCTAAATCCTTTGAACCGTTGGACGTTAGTTTTTTTGACACTAGCTCTTGGACTTCCACTACCCGCAAGGCTACATAGGTACAGAAGGCCAGCCCTATAAAAAGCATCCATCGCTCTTAAAACGCAAAATCGTTTTCTTTCACGAGGGCAAAGTTTTTAACCCCAAGAGCCTTGCGTTGAAGAAAGGAGAAACCCAGCTCGCTGCTACTTCTTATAAGTGGGGCGAAGCCTCTCCAGGACACCTTTCTTTTGTCAAGGAGTTTGCAAGCAGTTTAACTGTGCAGCCCTGTCCCTGCGTGCTCGGAAGCGAGCCTTGGACCGCTCGGGGGGCCTTATTCCATATCGCGCGAGGAGGGGCGGGGGGCCCTAACCATTGCCGTTTTCGGCGGCGGCAACAGCCGGGCGGCGCGCGGGATCCGCGGGCGGGGGGCGCCTCCGCTCTGGCGTCTCTCCCCCGGGCCGTTTCCTTGGCAACGGGGGATGGAAGCCGCGTCTCCCCCGGGAGCGGGAGAAAGGGCGGCAAGGCGAGAGCCGCCCGCAAGCCCCGGCGCCGCGAGCTCCTCAGTGGCTGCGAGTCTCTGGCACCGCGATGCCGCAGTGGCTGCTCAGTCTCCTGCTCTCTCCCGTGCCCAGCCCCGGCGCAGCCTCCGCAGCCGGAATGTCCCAGTGCTCGCCTTGGGAGAGCTCCATTCAGGTAAAGCCGCCTCCTGCCGTCGGCGGGTCTCTGCTGAGGAGCGCCTCCGGCTGAACATGCGCCGTCTGTGCGAGAGCGCGGCCAGGGCGCCCTTTAACTCGCCCCCAGGGCACTCAAGTGTTTCCCCCACCTGCATCCTGAAAGGGGACAGGATGGTTTTTGAGTGGAGGGGGAGAAGTACGAGGATTGCCCAACGGAACCAGGTTTCAGCTGGGCAAAGCTGAAACACGTGGAAGAGCCTGTGTTTTTTGTATCGTGTAAACGTCAGAAACTGCAAGACTGAACTTGTACGGTGTCGACGCATCTCTGTATTTGCTTCCGTTTGCCCTACCTCCTAAAATACATTCATGGCCCTAGTCCAGAGGGATGCGGATTTCGGAGCAGGTTTTCTATTACTGTAGTCTGAAATATGGAACTGCGGAGTGATGGGAGCAAAACATGGATAAGGGTAGATGAAGGGGACAGTTGGTATGTGAAAGGTATGAACAGGATGTATTTTTAAAAGAAACTTCTTTGGAGGTGAGAGGGACAAGCAGCCTTAACCTCTTTACTTTTAGTTGCATCCTCTTACTAACCCCCACTGCATTGGGAAGTGGAAGCAGTACTTTCCTCCCACAGTTCAAGCTAGCCTCATAGTTTTCTCTTTAAAGTCTTTTTTGTTTCAGAACAGGGATTAATTTGAATCAAGGTGACTCTTTATATCAGCTATTTAAATTACAAGGCATGGGGAAATTTCATCACATCTCCTCTGCAAACATTTCAGGGGGAAATTTCATCACATCTCCTCTGCAAACATTTCAGGGGGAAATTTTATCACATCTCCTCTGCAAACATTTCAGGGGGAATTTTTTTACAGGTAGCATATTAAAAACAATTAGATGCTTGACATCCCACACTATCTCAGTAGCTGATACGTACCTGTGCAGATGAAGGAGGCAGTAAGAGCAGTGACCATTGCTTTTTCTTTTTCAGGATTTCAAGGTGGGGAACCTTTTGGGGAAGGGCTCCTTTGCAGGAGTCTACAGAGCAGTATCCCTGAAAACAGGCCTAGAAGTTGCCATCAAAATGGTAAGTTGCCATTGGATCAGATACCAAAGTAACTGAAATTAGCCAGAATATAAGATCCCAAGCTGCTGGGTAAGCTAATACATTAAATGCAATATTTTACATTCTAACTTACTCCTTACGTTCCCACAACTTGTTAGTTCCTTGTTTCTGTTGTTCACCTGTCAATTTGATTCCCAGGCTGCAAAGGTTTTCTCCATATAGTGCTTGCCCTATACTTGACTATGTAAACACATAAACCAGTCAAGCCTTTTAAGCACTTAACATCTGAAGTGCTTCATCTGCCAAACTCCTCAGCATAGATGATTGTTTTTAGTATAGAATAGCTTTCAGGGTCAAGGCACATTATAATGTGAAATTAGAGGAGTCTTTTGCACATTATATGTGTTGAGTCTTGTGTTTTGTTTTTGTGAAAATTTTATTAAATAGCAGTGGAGGGGGGAATTAGGATTGGGACCTTAGTATAAGGGAGATTTTTTTTTAATGGTATCAACGGCAGCAAGAGAACAGCGCAAGTTTGTTTTTTTACATATCCACCTGCACCATGGTCCCAGTCCTGATTCTGGACTGTGTGGTTTCTAATTTGTGGCCCTCCAGATATTATGGACTCCAACTCCCATCAGTCCCAGTCAGCATGGCCAACAGCATGATGGGAATTACAGTTCAATATCTGAAGTGTTGCAGGTTAGCCACCTCTGGTTAAAAGCAAAGCAAAGCAAAGCAAAACTGAATAGTAAACCATGCTTTAAAAATACTGTGTAGTAGTTTGGCCATTAGTCAGTGTTTGTTGAGAAAGTTCAATATATATGTAGGGATATAATACAACATTTAAACCCCATTGCTATGTTTATTTGGAAGCAAGTCCCATTTTATTTAGTTGGGCTTAATTTCAAGGCTGGTGTCAAGCAGATTTCTGAAGAATTGTTATCTAAACATGAGATTAAAGCAAGCAGGACATACCTGAAATGATGGTATTAGTATAAAATGTAACAATAAACTCTTTCCAACCCTCATTTAGCTTAAATCTATTCCTGATATTTTTTTTAAAAAATCATTACTGTTATGTGTGTATGAGCTTAATTTTAAAAAGAAAATCTTTTCAGATTGACAAAAAGGCTATGCATAAAGCTGGAATGGTGCAAAGAGTTCAAAATGAAGTGAAGATACATTGTCAACTGAAACATCCCTCTGTACTTGAGGTAAGAATTTACACTAAGAACTTGACATGCTAGTAACTAAACTTTGTTGTATATTAAAACTAGTTTTCCTTTTTCTAGTTGTATAACTACTTTGAAGATAGCAACTATGTGTACCTGATACTAGAGATGTGTCACAATGGAGAAATGAGCAGATATTTAAAGAACAGAAAGAACCGTTTCTCTGAAGAAGAAGGTAAGGCTGAAATATTGCTCATTGTTGCACCTTGAAGTAGCCTTTCCATCAAGTAAATAGGTTGGAATCCACCCAGGGCTTGGACATAGCCAATGAGATTATTTTTCTTTAGACATAGTGGTCTGTAAGACCTTGCTTTTGAAAGTCACCCAATCTTGTAGAGTTTGTTGTGCAGGTATTTGTTATCAATTTTAAAGGGGTGTAATATGCTTCTTACATACCCTTTTGGGTGCTGAGATCAGCAGAGGGGGCCCTCTTGGTAGTTCCTCTGCCCTCAGAGGCTTGGGTGATATATATATGTTTGTGTGTGGCATCTCCTTGGGCAGAGACTGGCAAATGCAATTTTATTATATTAAAATTAGGGGTGTGTTTGAGCACTTCTTAAATGGTTTTCACTTAGATTCATTTGTAAGTTTCATTAGTTGCTTAAGTATGAATTTCCGAGCTGCACTAAACGTTGAATCTGTTAGTTATAAGAAGCAAGTGGTGATCATGTTTAAAGGAAAAATAGCAAAATGTTTCTTAACACCCTTCTTCCTTTTTTTATTTCATATAGTTCGGAACTTCATGCACCAGATTATTACAGGGATGTTATATCTTCATTCCCATGGAATATTACACCGGGACCTTACACTCTCTAATCTTTTACTCACCAACAATATGAACATCAAGATTGCTGACTTTGGACTTGCAACCCAACTGACAATGCCTCATGAAAAGCATTACACAATGTGTGGGACTCCTAATTACATTTCTCCAGAAATAGCCACAAGAAGTGCGCATGGGCTTGAGTCTGATGTCTGGTCCTTGGGCTGCATGCTCTTTACTCTTCTGGCCGGAAGACCACCTTTTGATACTGATACAGTAAAGAACACCTTGAACAAAGTGGTGCTGGCAGATTTTGAAATGCCAATGTTTTTGTCAGAAGAGGCTCAAGACCTTATTCACAAGTTGCTTCGCAAAAATCCAGCAGATCGTTTAAGCCTTTCATCTGTATTGGATCATCCTTTTATGTCCAAGTGTAGCCCAGCAAGAAGCAAAGATTCAGGAACTGTAGAGGATTCAATGGACAGTGGAAATGCCACCATTTCTACTGCTTTTACTGCCTCTCCCAGTGTCAGTACAAGTGGCTGCTTAAAGGAGAAGAAAAGACTTCTAGGGGGTCAGCCACTTCCCAACAAAATGACTATTCTTCCAAAAAATAAGAATGCAAGTGAAGTCTCATCTGGCTATGGAAGTAGTTCCCATAACAACTGGGGACTCCCAGCAAAAGAAATGGGAAATACTGGTAGGGGAAGAGCAATGCAGCTGATTGAAGAAAGACCGCATTCGCGCTACCTCAGGAGGGCACACTCCTCTGAAAGATCCGGCACATCCCATAGTCAGAGTCAAGGAGTACAAAATAATGTGGAGAGGTGCCATTCCCTGGAAATCCTCTCAAAGTCCAGAGGAGGACTAATAGGAAACATGAAGGATTTCTCACCTGCAAATAGCCATGGTGATATTCCTACTGTATTTAAAGAAAAGTTTCCATCCAGCTCTGGCTCAATGGAAAAAAACCTGTCTCCACCTGTGAAAGATCAAACTCAGTAAGAATTGTTCTCATATATCTGTTTTTTGAGTGCATCATGTAAAATTGATTCCCCTATAATATAATGACCTTGTCTGGATGAAATGCCAAACTGTGATTTTACATGAATGTGTCTTGGTCTCATCAGCTCCACCCTTTCCTTTCTTCTAGCGCAGGCATCCCCAGACTTTGGCCCTCCAGATGTTTTGGACTACAATTCCCATCTTCCCCGACCACTGGTCCTGTTAGCTAGGGATCATGGGAGTTGTAGGTGAAAATATCTGGAGGGCCGCAGTTTGGGGATGCCTGTTCTAGCACATCTGTGAGGACATCAGAAATGTTCAGTTTTTACCTGCAGTCTGGCATATCTCTGATTAATTAGTCACAAACTGTGATTAATTTTAACCATGGAAATGAACCAACTTTAAACTCTGTCTTACAAACTTAGCTTGTTTCATTTTAGTACACCATAACTAAGATTAAACACAATTTTGGATTTGTACGTAACACTAAACTGCGGTGAACTGGGGAAAAAGCAAGCATTGATCTTGTAAATACTCCATGAATGAGGGGTTGGGAGTGATGTCTAATGCTTGCATACATAATTATTTCCTAGTCATCTATGTAAAGGGCACAAGGCTGCTGGTGGCAACAGAAAGTCAGAGTCGGAACCTATGTGACCAAAGGAAATAAGTCTGTAGCTGTGCAGATAAGAGGACTGCAGAAGGGGGGGGGGCATTGATTCATGACTTTAAAAAATAAAGTGTAGCTTTCATATATAGTCCTGTTCCTGATGAGCTGCTTGTGCACTCAGAATGCCTACTGTAGTCAAGCCAATGACTTATCTCCTATCTTGTAAGTGACAAATGGACTCGGAAAAGTTCTAGCTAAGTTCTAAAATACAGTGGGGCTCATTTTGCGTGTAGCTGTGGATCATTATAGCTTAGAAATGGCCTCCATTGATTCTCAGCTATTAACTTTATACTATGAAATGCCTTTAAACTAAGAAATTAAAAATAATATCTAATTTTACATAGTGTCATTTGAGTATAAGAATCTGATACTGAAAAATTGCAAGTTGTCTCAGTTCAAAGTGTTCACCTATAGTAGTTTAAAATATTAGGACTATGTAGTGGAAACAAACCTGTTATTTATATCATGTAGTGATACAACATGTTCCACAAATAGAACTTAATCTATTTTAGTGATCAATAAGTTATTTGTGTCCATATTTATGAAGTGTACTTATGAATAATTCTTTGTCTTTAGTTCAAATTATCTCTGTCCAATGAAGCCCAGTGTTGGTTTATTAGAACCGAAGTCCCAAGCTGAAACAATGCAGCAGTGGCTTGGAAATATGCAACTAAATGGTATGGATTTATTTAATGAGAGTGTTTTATTGCCTGTGTGTTGGACGCATTGAGTTCTCAAAAGATAGCATTCCTATCAGCAGACACTGTGTATCCATCCAAGGACAATGTTTTTAACTGAGAGATTAACTTAGAAGTGATTCCATGTGAAGATGAACTTTAGATGATGAAATGTGTTATGGGTTGTGGAAGGGCTGGTGTCCTCCAGATGTTGGACTTCCAACTCCCATCAGCCCCAGGCTGCATGGCCAATGATCAGGATGCTGGGAGTTGTGGTCCAGCAGTATCTGGGTAGCCATAATGTGTGTGTGTGTGTTGCTTGGGGCATGTTCTCTGAAGGAATCTTTGAGTATTTTAAGCCCAGCATGGTCATAAATATAAGCACTGTCTACATTTAATAATTATAGGGAGTTGCCTTGGATCCCCCCTGTACTTTTCTCAGTCCCTCTTCATACATACCGTATATTCCGGCGTATAAGATGACCCCCAACTTTTCCAGTTAAAATATAGGGTTTGGGATATACTCGCCATATAAGAAATACGACCTGGCGTAAAAGATGACCCCCGACTTTTGAGAAGATTTTCCTGGGTTAAAAAGTAGTCTTATATGCAGGAATATACAGTAAATACCGCTTAAAGGAACATGCTGTGGTGATGGATAATGCTGCAGAACTCCCAAGTCCAGCTTTTTCTGAGCCCCATTGATATTATGTAATATCAAGCCCATGTTTGCCATCACATTTTCATAAAGATACAATCCAAGTTTCCAGACAGGTGCACTTTTTGACATAAGTTTGAATTCAGATGTTCCACCTGTACGTGCACAGATGAAAAATTGTGCAGATGGACCTCAGCTGTAACCTGTGTAGTAATTCTATGAAAGGTAGATATCTTAGTGTAAAGGGTTAATTGTGTCCAACAAGTCATAAATCATGGTTTGGGTTATGCTGTCTAAGAGCCCTTTCCCCTCTTGTCACCTCCAATTGCTACAACTAAGGTTAGCTCTTAACCTGACTAACAACAGAATATGCTCCTAACTATGTTGTGAAGGAATACTGTATTTATTTAAGATACACATATTCCAGTTCAAAAGTTTGTTTTGGTAAGCTGCCTAAAGTTATCTGTCCTTACTAAGAAGGCAAAATGCAAACATCTATATATGCACATTTAGGGTTGGATTATGACACTGCATTTTCTGGGTGTACTGGATATCCACACAGTGAAAGTTATGTTAAGATGGAAACATGGATATCTATGTTTAGGCTCAGTATAGAATTCTTACCCCTCAAACTGGAACGATAACAATTGTGAATATCTGCATGTGTTGGGCTCTGTGAGCTGGCATGATCTTGATCCTGTGTGTAGGCGGAGAACATCTGTCTAGCGCTAATAACTGATAATAAATTATCTGTGTAGAGAGATCAAGGATGAAAACAGCAACTGCTTATTATATAAACATTGCTGCAGAAGGGAGGGTAGAAAGAACAGGGCCATAAGGGAAGGAGGAGCTTTTGTTCTCCTGCATCAAATTACTTCATTTAGTGAAAGAGCACTGAATGTAGCTGTAATTTAGCCAAGGATTACTTAAATCTTCTCAGACATTTTCTTTTGTTTTGAATAACCAGGAATGCCTTGGGGAATTGTCACCATAGGACACACAGTTGGGATTATTTTAGTCCTCAAGCAATTTTCTTCTTAATTTTTGCTTTTAATTGCTTCTGTACTTAGACAGAAGGTGCATATGATATTTCATGCACTTTACCTGGTGGTGCTGCTTTTTGATACCATCCCAAATGCTTTATTTAACCACTCCCAGTCCATCTGTTTGCATGGGAAGAACCCATAACATGATGTTTAATCTCCTTGAGTAGAGTTAAATTTAAGCAAACTTAAACCAGTTTTCTGGTAAATAGTAAAGGAAGTTGTTGCTATTAACATTGGTTACAAACAATTCAGAAAAGTTGGTTATGTGCCACAATATTTAGCTTCTCATACATACAACAGTAACTTTCCCATGGTGTTTACACTAAACATTGTCAATTTGTGAGTAGACAAAAATGACGTGATGCTTTCCTAGCCTCATTTATAGAGACATAACTTTTTTCTCTTGTAAAAACTAGGAAGAATCCTGTAATGCATTTTCTAAATCATTAAAATATTCCTTTGCTGCTTCAGCTCAGATGCAGGAACCTTTATATGACAGTAGTATTAAGAACACAAGTGGAGATTTTCGATTCCATCTTGGTGTGCCTCAAGAAACACTGAAAAATGCATGGAATGGCTTAAAATGCAGAAGACCCCCTGAATCTGCACAACCAACAGCACCAGCTGTAGGGCCACTGGACACAAGGAAATACACTGCTGAGAAGGCTCTGCCAGCACCTGCATTTGGTCTCCATCTAGTGTCTGAAAGCAGAAGAAATGGGGGCAAAGAGCGACAATATGGACATCCGAAACCTGCACTGCAAAGTGTTGTATCACCTCTGAATGCTCATAGACTAAAGCCAATTAGGCAAAAAACAAAAAATGCAGTGGTATGTACTGTACTATATTTCAAAATAATGAATTGCAGTGACAATTTTATAAAAATGGAGCTCTCCCGCATTTTTAAATATGAACCAATGAACTTGACTGGTGTTGCTCTTCTCTTGATAATCAGGTGACAAGAACTGTAACATTTCTTCATTTTCAAAGATGCACACCTCTATTAATAGACCAGTCCTCTGCATTAGATCAGAGCCCATTCCAGTTGCTAACTCGCAAGGCAGTCATCCGATTCTGATCTGATTATTAGAAAATCAGCTTCCATGAGATACCCCACAAAGGGCCATGGGAACACTGACCCCAGTCCCTTGTGGGATATCTTATTGAAGCTGGTTTTTTAGCGATCAGATGAGAAACGACTGGCTCTGCTTTGCTTGCCAGGAATTGGCTCTTACAGCAATACAGCTAAATTGAACGCAGATGACTGGGTTGTTTATAGGATGGCTTTGGTGTGATCCAGTCAAGAAGCAACCGTCATGGCAAGAATGCTGATGACTGCTACTTTGGCATTGGCAGTGAAGCTGTAGTTGTGAATTAGTGCAACGTGGGTTTTTGTCACCTATCCAATTCCCACCTTTACTTGAGCAACACCTGATTGGAAGAAGCCTTGCTCAGGTGTCTAGTGGCCTTTGAACGTTTGGTCCCAGATAATGGGACCAAATAATGGGAAGTAAGGGTAATATAGTAAGGATAGTGGGAAGTAAGGGTAATATAGTCTGTTGGTCCTTATTCTGTTGCAAAGTGTGCAGGTTTTTAATAATAAATCTCTTAGCAGTCATAAAATAATATCTTAACTACTTCCAGTATGTATGTCATTTTTTTGTCATCAACATAAATACAATCAACATACACTGTCAGATTTCAGTTCAGTTATTGGACTTAAAAGACTTCTAGTCAATTCTTAATTTTTTTACTGTACTAGGTTTCCTTTCCAGTATGTATCATATCTCATTCTATTGTGTTTCCCTCTTTTGCTTTTGTTTTCATGGTATTGTTTTCCCCTTGATCCTCCCATCTCTCTCTCCTACCGGTAGTATTTGTAAATCCAGTGAGGTTGGAACACCCTAATTGGCTGCCTCACAAATCCTCAGCAGCCTAATAGTTTTTCAGTCACACTGCAAATAGTACCTCCTCTGTTCAGGCTTAAAGCACTCAACAAGGAGCACAAAAATAGTTCTTTACTTCACTGCATTATTTTAGTTCATTTTGATGTAAATGGTGGGGAAAGAGGAGGGGGCATTTACATTGGATTTCTTCGAAAGTGTTTTATTTAGGCTGTGTTCTGTTTTCAATTTACATGCTAGGTGAGTATTCTAGATGCAGGAGAAGTATATATGGAATTTCTAAAAGAATATAATTCGCAAGAGTTTGTAAAAGAAGTTCTGAGGATATCTTGTGATGGAAGTGCAGTGAGTATTAATTTTTTATTTCTTCTAACTTCATCGGCAGTATTGAAATGGTGTGTTTCTGCCAATATTACTAAGGTGTAATATGCCTCATCACACTTATAAGCTTGTTTCACTGATTTTTTGCTTCTGGAAATCAAGTAATTTTTTTTAAAGAACTTTGTATGTACATATTAACAATGAGCCCTCCTTTATGCTAAATGCCTATACGTGAAGCATGTGTGAAATCTGAAGCGTTCATTGTAGTTTAAATAACTGACTTAATTTTACCAGAAAATGAGTAATCATAGATTTTCTGGTAAAATTGCTGGTACAATTCCATGAAAGAGTGAAAGGCATTTGATTTTACTAACTACTTCTGTCTTTAGAAGCAAAGATCTAACTAAAATATCGGTACCTGTAAAAGCTGCAGATAATCTTGCTTAGTGAGGATAGGAAACTGTTCTTTTTTGAGGAAGGACTTTGGACATTACACATGCCAGATTCAAATTTTCAGTATCCTGTAGTGCATAACAACTTGTTCATTTTCCAGAAAGGAGCATTAAACAAATAACTCTTTGGCTCTGAGATTGTGTTTTTTCTGTGTATTAAGGTCACAGTTTACCACCCAAATGAAGGAAAAGGCATCCCTCTGAATAATAGACCCCTACCACCTCCTGAGGACGCAAATATATATAGTTTTGGCAACTTGCCAGGTAAGGTGCATTTCTATTGGCCCATTCAGAAACAATGGCAAGGAGCCAAACAACCTGGGGTGGGTGGGTGGGTGAGCTTATGGTTCTTAGCCTCCCATGCAACGTGTTGTTGTTTAGTCGTTTAGTCGTGTCCGACTCTTCATGACCCCATGGACCATAGCACGCCAGGCACTCCTGTGATAACTATTTCTGAAAATGAGAAGAAATTCAAAAGCAGCATGTGACAGAGATTTGTTGTTCAAACAAATAAATGAACAAGGAAAGCTCCCTTTGTTTTTCTTTGGATATTTGCCAGTAATTATAGGTTGGATCCAGACACTTCAGCCAGTGCAAAGGGGAAAAGCTGTTTTCAGCAGTTCTTTGTTTTGCCTGTGTTCCTTGAAAAGCTGCTCCATGGTTTGGGGGACCTTGGAAAATAGTAAGGGAAGTAGTGCTGGGAGCTGCAGAAGGAAAGATAGGTGAGCAAAGAATTCCCCATTCCTCCAATGGATCAGGATCCTATTGCAGCATCCTATATATGGATGCTGTTCTAGTAATTATGTTTCCCTTCACTATCAGAATATCATAGGTATTACAGATGCATTAAACTTCCATGTAGAGATTTGAATTAAAATTCAAGTTACTGAAATTCTTATACTTTGTGTGCCATGTAAGCTTATTGCCCTAACTTGCAGTGATTTATGGTGTTTTTTATAAAAAAATAATTTTTATTAATTTTTCATTGATAACAATCCAATGGAGGCACATTAATACAATACCAAATCATAATACAATAAAAAAGCCAGTTAATCAGTTCCAAATTCAATGTTTTTGGATGACTTCCCGTGTTCTGGCTATCAAGAGTTGGTGTTTTTCCTTGGTCCTGCTCCAATTCTCTTAATTAGTCCAAATACCACAATTCCGAATTTAATCCTTTGTTTTATCAGCCACCGGTGTGATGACTTTTGTTCGTATTTAATAAATCCAAAGCCATTAACTTGCAGAGGGAATTTATATCCTGTAGTTTTCTGTGTGAAATATTTGTTTACCTTCTTCTTTTCCTTCATGTTGCAATCAATCCTCTTTAACATTACCCCTCCTTCGAGAATTCATTTCTTAGTACACCACAACTTCTCCATTCTGCCTCTCCAAAACCGAAAGCACGCCAATGTCTGGCCGTGATTCCTGGCTTACTTTCAGCATTTGTCGCCTTTGATCCTTTCCAAACTCCAAACGAGCTGTTGTCTCACCAGAACCATAATAAATCAGAACTAGAGCCCTCTTTAGTAGGCACTGTCACAAGTCATCACAGTAGTTCACAGTCTATTCTTAAGTTCTCCGTAAAGAAACTTATAAGTTCTTTTTGAATCCCTCTTGCATTCCATATATAGTTGTAATCCATTCAGTGAAGGCTTGCCAAATATAGCACAGCAAATAGTGTAAATATAATGTAAAAAGAGAACAAAGGCTCCCCTTCACTTACGTAGCATTCCAATTACGATGAGTCCTCTCCAGATCAAAACCTTGGCACTCAGTGGCTGATTCGTTTAGCAAGTTATCTTTCTCCTTCATCCAGGACACATCTGTTTCTTAAGTCCGAATTTAGATTCATCTTAAAAGAAACAGAAGTACCTCTGCTTATGGCAGCCACATTGGGGAGTTTCCAATACGTGCAGTGCTACGCACTCTGTGTCCCTGCCCCCACATTCCATCAGAGCGAGAGGTAGTTATTGGACGATCCGCGAGTGAAAGCTCTCTTCCTCCTCGACCTGGGGTGGGTGGGCTTGCAAGGATAATTACTCCCAGATTATCCTTAATTAACTGCACGGCTGGCATCCACTATTTGACATGGCGGCAGCGCCGGAGGTCTGATATATTTTTGTTTTACTATTAAAAATTAAAGAACATCCTGTTGCATCCTTTCAGCAGTAAAAACATGTGTATAATTATTGATTGATACACAAAGGAAGTAAATCCCAAGAAACTAAAGGAGTAATTAAAAATGGGATCAAAAGAATATATACAAGCTAATGTAATACATATACTGTACAAAGGAATCAATCAATCAAATTTAGTACAAATTTTAAAAAACAATATGTATCTATTTGTGTCCAAAAAAATATACCGGTATCCAAGCATGAATAGTATAAACAAACATAATATCGACAGACAAAATAAATGTGGCGCATGAAATATCACAGAGCACACACAAATGTCAATAAACTGAACAGTTAAAATAGCAAACTAACAAAACCCAAACATTTTTACCATGGTCTTCCTCAGTGGTCTCATGAAAGTTGCTTGGCAAAAATGCATTATATGAACAAATCACAAAGTAGCATCACTTGTTAAAGCTATAAATGATACCCACCTGGCCAATACTCAAATGGGCTTTGAGTACACCATATAAATGAATAATATAGGTACAGATAGGGTATAAATGTTGCTCCTCCAAAAATGTAATTAAAATAATAATAATTACATTACTTGGAGGAGCAACGTCTGTACCTTCCCACCCCTCCATATGTGTTGTGCATGTAAGAAGACAGGTGATTTGAATTGTAATCACTGTTCATTACATATTCATTTTAGAGAAGTACTGGAAAAAGTATCAGTATGCTGCCAAATTTGTGCAGTTGGTAAGATCCAAAACTCCCAAAGTCACCTTCTATACAAGATATGCCAAGTGTATGTTGATGGAAAACTCCCCTCCTGCAGATGTGGAAATTTGTTTTTATGATGGTATGTATCCTTAAGCTGTTTTCTACACATCCCGTCACCCATTAAATTGCATTAAATTATAAATTAGCCAACTGTTAGGGCATTTTAAAACCTAATAGAGATTTAGTTTAGTTTAGCTTTTATATTTTAAAGAACTATTTCCTATATACCACACAAAATTGTATACTTCAAAAAATCCTAATTTGAAATGTACTGTAACACGTATGGCATGGCATTATTATTAGGAGGAAACTACGTTCTTATAATACTTTATTTTATTGGCGATTAAATGTAAATATTAAGAACAAATTGAAAATCCAAAAGATAATTATATGAGTTTTAGCAGATAGCACTTCTTGTTAACACACTCAATTCAGTGATAATTGTTTTTGTAATTGTTTTTGAACTGTACGTAGTTGTTAAGTGCAATCTTCTGTTTACTAATTACTTCTGCTAGAGTGAGATCATATTGTCAATGTATGTGTACCCAAGGTAATGTGTTTTTGTTTTTTATAGGGGCAAAAATCCACAAGACAGCAGGCGTAATTAGAGTAATAGAAAAGTCTGGAAAAGCCTACACTATAAAAGAAGAGAGTGAAATTGGTTTAGAAAAGGATATACAAATATATGTGGATCATGCAAATGAGGTAAATATTATTTGTAATGTTTCAGTGGGTGTGGTGCACATGGGTAAATGCTTCCAAATGGCAAATTAGCAGACTTGGATTCCTTTTATTGTTCTAAATACATGACTGATTTTGAAAGGTTCCTATGAAGTTGAGGGGTGTAGAGATCAAGGAAATGTTACGGATTGAACTTTATCCTGTTTAACACTGATCATACTCCATGTCATGCAATAGGAAGGTTAAAAAAAATCTGTACCTTTTAATTTAGCACAATACATCAATGCCTCTGCCCATTGTCCCCGAGTATTGCATTCCTGCCCTTTTTGAAAGGAATAGCATGTTTTAATGCAAGTTTTCTATTTTTCAATATAGGGACATCGCATTTGTCTTGCACTGGAATCTGCTATTTTGGCAGAAGAAAGAAATGGAAGTGTTCCATTTTTTCCCCTTATTGTTGGGCGGTAAGCAGCCTCTTCTATTATTATTTTTTCAGTTGCACATGTTTCTCACTCTCCACATGAAATTTTTAGTTTGTGCCTTTTTATATTCTTAGTGGAAGTTGGAAAGTTTAAACATGTGAGCATAATTCTTCCATTACCAGGAAACCAGGGAACCCTGAGTCTCCAAAGGCTTTAGTGCTCCCTCCTACTTTGCCAGATACAAGCCCTTCTTTGGCGGAAATAGCCTTGATGAAGAGAGATACCGCCACCAGCTCTGATGCTTCAAGTGAAGTGCCTAACATTAATCCCCCGGTAAGTACAGGAGTGTGTAGTTCTTGCTTTTATTTGAGCCCTAGGAAACACTATGCTGGAAGGCTAAATTTAACCTGCCAAGTAAAAAAAATGTTTAAGAGGAATAGAGCCAATGGTATTGGGTTGTTGCCTATTTTAACTAGGTCTGAAACCCAAGTCAGGTAAGGTGCACCCAAGAGAGATGACCATTCTTTAAACACTGAAGTATATCATGGCTTTATGGTTCACAACTGCTATTTCCATAATTATATTCCAGATATCAGCATATGAAGGATCTGCATTTACATCAGCAACAACTGAATCAAGGAGCACCCTAAGTCACCCAAATGAGTGTGCTATAAATTCAGCTCAACTGTTAAAGTCTGTCTTTGTAAAGAATGTTGGCTGGGCTTCTCAGGTGAGCTGGTAATCAACAGCAAAGCAGAAAATTCAGTCTCTTGTGTAAAGGAAGATGAGCAAGCTGAGCTGTAATGCAGCAGTTGTTATACTTCTACTGAAAAGGAACTGATAGTATAATTGATGATGCATGGAATCAGCTCTGTTCCCTATTGAGAGTTTTATTTATTTATTTTACTTAATTGCCTCAATCTATTGCAGATCAGGAATTAGTTAATGGAAGAATACAAAGCTTTGTGCGTAGTTACTTTCTGCACTTTAAACTGGAATACGTTCTCCTTGCACAAATTGTCAGAACCTGCTGAAGTTGCACAAAATGGGCAAAATCAGGATTGTTTATCTTGCATGACAAAACACAGTAGATTGTATCCAGATTCTACTTCTGGAAGAGCGTTTCTTCTGAAGGAAGTGAACCTTCAGGTGCAACTTAGGATGGCTGTGCTGTGTCAATCCATGCTAAATAAAGCTTCTTGACTAGAAAGATAAAATGCTGGGAAAGAGTTCATTGTCGTATTTCAGTGCAAACTAATTCTATAATATTTTTACCTATTAGCTGACTAGTGGAGCAGTATGGGTTCAATTTAATGATGGATCCCAGTTGGTAGCTCAAGCTGGCGTTTCCTCCATCACATACACATCTCCAGCTGGTGACACAGTGAGGTGAGTGTCAGTTTTGATACTGATAGTACATTCCTGATTATTTCAGTTACTTTTCCAACATTTTGTATTGCTACTGTCATACATAATAGCACTTGCTGCCGTTGTAGATGATGTTGTACTGTGTATTGGTAACTCTCACTCTAGCCCAAGTTAATAATTGGTGGGGTGGTGGGAGTAACAAAGATATATACAAAAAAGAAAAAGACAAAACTAGATGCACTATATGTAGTAAAAGTAGAATATCCTAACTGTACAAATGTTTATCTGCTAATTTTCCTGTCCCTCTACCCATTTTCCCTTCTTATACTGTGTCTTTGAGTCTACACACAGGCTTATAGTGGGTACCTATAGTCTTTTTTAAAATCTTTGTACTGCACCGAAAATACTTTTTCAACCAGTCTACATGCCTGTCAGTTGAACACAAGGCTGTTGCCTGCACTGATTGTTTTGATTTAGCCTGGGAGGAAATCCGAGGGGGCAATTTAAGAAGATTGACCTTTGTTTGCAATCTGAGATGTTGAGTGGGTGGGGGTCCACTTCAACCTCACTTCTGACTTGCAGTATTAACAGTAGATTACATAGGAGGGTTACTGTAACAGATACTCTTTCTCAGCACGGCCCTCCAACCTGAACTGCACTGCTCTTTCAGCTCAATCTGCAATATGGGGTTAAAAGCAATAGGTAAAACTGAATGGTTGTACTCACAGCTTCAGCCCAATGCTCAATATGTAGTGGGGTCTAGTACTGCCGGGCAACATTGCAGAGTTGTATACTTCGCAGAGACTTAGCTACACTTCTGGGCTGTCAAAAGTCACCGTCTTCCAAGAGACAACACGAGGACAATGAACTTCATTTGCTTTGAAATTTGCATATTAAATAAGAACTGCTTTCAGCCATTAGGTTTGGATCTCATGATATGGTAAATCATCATAGAATAATAGCCCCTCAAGTTGGAATATCTGGTTTATATACTGAAGGAGTGAATTTGGAATTAACAAAGCCTTCTAACTTCTTCGCATTAAAAGGAGCAACTGTATACCAGCACTGGACCAAAATGTTAACTGGCTGAAATCAGTACTGGGTATATTTTATGTGTGTGCTATTAAATCTACTCATCTAAATATTTTGCTGTTTCCTAGGTATGGAGAGAATGAAAAATTGCCGGAGTACATCAAAGAGAAGTTGCATTGTTTATCTTCCATTCTGGTAATGTTTACCAATCCAGTTGGTCCGCACTGACAAACTTGAAACACGAAGGCTAATAACTTGGTGGTGATGAAATTACCTACTGTGGTGGCATGAAGCAGAGCTTCTTGAATGAACTCAGACCTTCTTGGCTGGTTAAAGCATATGATGATAAGAGTTGCTGTGTTCTGCTTAGCTAAGCACTTGTAAAGCTTTTTAAAGTATGACCAATCAAGGCCAAATTACTTGCATTTTTATATAATGGATTACAGAAACTGTTGTGACCACTGGTGCTTGTTACTTTTCATGAAGGGAGTCTGAACTCACTCTCTCTCTGTGTGTATGTGTGTGTGTTATTCTCTACTGTTCTTATAACTCTGGCATCAAAGCACATCTCTGCAGTTACAGTATTTGTGCCTGTAAATACTTTGTATTTTATGTTACTTTCAGCTGATATGTAAAGTGTATTGTTTTATAATTTTTATATTTTTCTAACTGTTTTTCTAATGATATAACCCTGCAAAGATCCTTTAAAAAATAAATGCAGTGGTAACTGTTCAGACCCCTTGCTTTATTCAACACAAATGCAGAGGTATGTTCTACTAAATACACTAATTTGTCAATAAAATTGCACTTCTACAATAGCAATCAATAATCATTTGCACACCTGCGCATATGGAGTATCCAAATGCTTGCACAAGTAAAAACACAGATTGTATAGCTTTCCTCCTGCAGCAGATGGTCTGATGGATTATCATGACCAGGGAGGGCTGTGTCACAGAGGTGGAAGGATTCTGTGCCAGTGAAACCCTGCTCCTTGGGTGCAACCCTCTTCTTTCTCATCTAGGAAAGTTGTCCCTTGGCTGTACTTCTGTCCAACCCAAAAAAATGCTCTGAAACAATTTCCTTTGTATAAAATATTCTGTACGATTATAAAACAAGAACTGCCAACAAGATACTTTTAAGTGAGACAATTTATTAGTTTCTGCTAAGTCATGTTAGAAAGCACTCATTAAAATTCAGAAGAGGTAGCTAATTATAAAAGTGCCTAAATACAAAGCTTTTTCAAGTTGTGTTTGAAAAACACTTTCAAGAAGACCTGATTCACAGAATCAAGGCATTTTAAGAAGTACACTACCACAGTAAGTAGAATTAGGAACCGAACTTTTGGAACTATATGCATCAAAACTTTCATTATGTTCAGTGCTGTACCAGTGATATATCTGACAATAAATTATCAGCAGTAAAACGTAGCATTTCTATAGGACACACTGGCTACCAAAAATAATAATAATCACGATTGAACAATAGTTACCCACAGCTAGGAGGTCTGCTCTTGAAATCTCTGATATAGGACAGAAAATGCAACAAGTCTCTTGTACACAATTTCCAAAAGTAAGAGAGAGAGAAGAACAATTCCACATATTAAGCTGAATGCCCAGCGGGGTCCCAGGTACGTGTAGAGTTGACTGACAAAGACTGGGCCAAGTATACGTGCAGCGCTTCCAGAGGCAGTCAACCAGCCCATGTAGACACCCTAGAACAGATCAGAAAATTTTGAGTGTTGATACTAAACTTCTGAAACATTCAAATACAAGCTATTATCAAGCCAGTCTTATCAAGAAACTTATTTCTAACTCTAAAACTGATTAAAATGGACTTTTAGGCCACCTTTTTTTTTTTTTTAAAAAAGGCAATTTAACTAGATGTTTGCATACAAACATTAGATAGATAAGCTGGAATGGGCCCAAAAGTGAACCCATGGCCTTGCATAGCCCCTCTAACGTGGCCAGGAAACAGACTTATGTGGTATTTAACTTCATTTTCTACATAGCCTGTCTTGCTACATACAGTGTTGTGTAAACAAGGCCACTTTCTCTGCCCCACACAACTTGGCAGCATGTGTTGCTAAGGGAGTGGCATATGGTACTTTCTCCAATCTCACTTGGAGTTGCATAGTCTTGACACTCCTGAGGCCTCACTTTCCCACAGACACCACAGGAAGATGTGAAGGATACAGAAGAAATGGGAGAAATAATAAACTTGGGAAGGATGAGTAGTTTTTCTCTGTATAAGAAAGACACACAAGACTGTCAGAGGCAGGATGTGCTTTGAATATCTGCTGGTGAGAAATGCAGGAGAGGATAGGACTTGCACTCAGATCTTGCTTATGGGCTTCCCACAGGCATCTCTGGTTGGCTGCAGTAAGACCAGGATGCTGGACTAAATCCAGAGCAGATTTGGAGTTGATGCAAGCGATGTGTGGGATGAGGAGCTCCATCCCACATATGCAATGGTTTAGTATGATATAACTTGTGACCTCCCCTGCTCGATTGGCTAGACTACAACAAAGTGCCACTGCTCTATGTTATTTTCTTCGTGTGATGGCACAGAACTCCTCCAGTAAAAAAACACTCTTTCATCAAGAGAATGAAACATTATTCCAAGTTCAGCAAGGTTACTGGCACTCTTGCAAAGGTTTCTAGCAAAATTTGAAATTAATTTTGTGGATTAAGACCTTATCTACACGTCACAAAAATCTTTCTTACCTGGGGCTTTGGTCCAATGATTTTTGAATATAAAGTGTAAGACATGACATTACAGGCTGGATAACCAAGTCCTAGTAGAATGACAGTAGTGATATATTGGCCCAAATAGATGACTGGAGTATAGAGGCACCAGGACTGTAACATAGGACATCCTGTTGCTTCAGTAGTATTATTGGATGGAAGCATCCATTCTAGTGTCCGGAGAGAGGCAAGGCTTTCACCAAAAGTCATTCTTGGAATAGAATTATTCTTTATGTCTGTGAAAAAGAAGATAAAAGGTATCATATATAGATATTCAGTAGGAAGCTTAGAAGTTTAATATTAATATTTGTACCTTCCCACTGGATATTAGGTAACTGATGTCCCCAAGGTAGTAAGACAAAGAATCCAACCAAGATAATCACTAGGCCTCCATAAAGTATAGCACGTTCACCAGTCCTGTCAGATAACAAAAACTATGATATAACAAGCAACTAGTTTAGAAAGGTTTATTGACAATCATTTACAACCTAGAGTTCATCAAACCTTTTAATTTCAGAATCTGTTGCTCTCATACTTAATAACTTACCTTTTGGAAAGTACTTTAACTGCTAAAAACACAATGACAGATTCAATGCCAACTGCACCGAGGATTAATCCATTGATAAACACTGCTTTTTTCCTGGTCCAGGAATACATATCCATTGTCAACGGTGTGGCTATGCTAGAGAATAAAACAAAACAAATTAGTATTCTCGATTTGTGCCTACAGCGATTGATGAGTTATTTGGACACCAGGCAACAGGAATCTCTGGGGTCCTAAAGAGCTGCTGTTTTCCCCTTCCTTTGGTACATGTTTCTACTTCTGTCTTATTTTTTAGCCCTTGGACTTGTCATAGTTTGCCCTTCCTTCCCCAAGCAACTAGAATGCATCTTCCTATGGTGGTTCACCTCAGTTCATGTTGCCCCTCTAAGATATTTTCTGCAAATACTACAACAAAATAGCTCACTGTATAGTTAACTTACAGTACAAGGCAACACTTATCTACTCAGAAATAAGTCTCTGTGTTTAATGGGGCTTTCTCCTAAGTAAGCAGGCATAGGATGGCACCCTAGGCTTTGGACTAGAATTGGCATTGAGGGGGAAATAGGGTTCTCCTACATTTAACAGTTGCATGGTAGGCTGAAATTCAATGGGTTAAGTGTTTTCTAGTACAGAAATACAATTATGGCGAAACCTTCAACATGACTGTACTCTGACTTTGTGCTGTATGATGCCTCTCTTATGTAATTATGATAAAGATTATAGAAAATGGAGAAAGCCAAAAGCATGTAGAGGAGGATTCTGGGAAAAGCAGCCTGTTAGTAGAAGTGAATGCTTAGCAAAGAGAACTGGTGGTGAGAAAGATGAAAAGTTTACCAGCTGAAGGCCATTAGTCAAGTATGTTGCTATGCTGCGTGAAATGTAACAAGTTGAATAGCTAAGGCTTTGCTGAACTGAAGTATAAAAGTTATTGTACATCTCTGTTTCATGCACCATTTCCCTCACTTGCAAAAGGGAGTCTTGAGCTGCACTGCAATGATAACAAACGCCATTTTGAAATTCAAAATGAGCCCATTGGTCCAAAAAGGATGGTGGATCCCTGGCTTAAACGATCTCTCAGCTCTCCGACAGCAGCTAACGGTATGAAACTACTTTGGAAGCTCCCACCTGACATTAATCTTAATAGCATATAAAAAATAACTCTAGCAAATGGGGAATGTGTCAAAGCAGACTAAAAAGGAGAAATATAGATCCCTACAAGACAAAATATCATGGCAACAAAGCTGGGAAATATTGGCAGGAATGTGGTCAACATGTAGAGAGATTCAACAATTCGGGAATATTTTAAGGAATTAATTACAAGTTGATTATCTTTAGATCACGCGGAGTTAAACAATAATTAAATGTAGATCTTTGATAATGAACAGATTGACTACAGTAAAGTGGTAAAGCAGGAGAATAAGTAGGTCATCCCCACCATTTTACGAGACATTGATAAAGCTGTGAGAAACACCTGCTGAGGAAAACCAACCACCTTTTGAAAGCTCCGAGAGGACGAGCAACAAATATTAAGAATGTGTGTTCTTCTGTCTGGATACTGAAATGTTTAGGGACCTAAAATTTCATTTTATATACCACTGACTTATTGACTGGATGTGAATGTTCTGGAATTTATACTGGCTTAGATGAAGTATGATCATAATGACCTATCTTGTTTTTTAAATCCCATACCAGCACATCCTTAAAACTAGAGCAATATCTACATATTAAATTGGACTATGGGTTTATTAATTTAACATATTTTTCCTTGAGGAACTTTAATGCCTCTCCCTGAACATGTATGTGGTACCTCTCTCTGCCTCCCAATTTCTGTAAACTCCATGGGAGGCTGGATCTGGGACAGATTTATTTTTGCTTATATAGTAAGTGCTACATATATTTATTGTGCTGTATAATGTGCTACACTTGACCTTAGCCAAAAGGCTGAGAAGAGATGCTGTGCCAGCTAAAATTTCAGTTGTGTATCTTCAACTATCAAATCTGATCTTCTTATATTGGAGTTATTAAGAGAGATTCCCAATATGAACTGCTTATGGGAATACAGCTGTGTTTCTTATTGCTATGACTTTGGGTCTTACTGTACTGCTACAAAAACAGATACTGGAGAATAAAGTATACTCACGTTTCAAAGACTGCAAAAACAAATAAGATAACAAGGAAAAGAAGGTTTGTTGATACAACAGCCACATGGTCAATGTTTGCTTGACTATCTTGACTCCTCTGTTCATTTTCTGTATCAAAACAAAAAATTTAATAATAGGACAGTGTTACGCAGTTCAGACGTAATGACCTTGGTTTAATAAACCATTGTTTATTAAGTCAAAATGAGGCAAGCCCCTGCAGTCCTTTCCTCCTTTTCACTTACGCACTAGAATAGAAAATGTTTTCTGTTACATCTGGGAAACTAGAGTTTACTCTTGGGTTACTATCTAGAATATTAAACCAGAGACTGAGCTATTGTTTCAGAGCTGAGATGTAACAGGAAGCTATGGTTTTCATAATAGTTTAAGCAAAGAATAGAAGTTACAAGTCCTTGTACTAGCAGAACTATTTCATTGGATACTTCCCTTTGTATGTGAAGTTTCATAGTAGCCATTTCTTTCTATTAATATTCCAAAGTGTACTACAATATTTTATTTTAAGTTTTCTACAAAAATATTACCTTCCGTTTCGAAGTTAATGCTGCTTTGTGGTCTTCCCATGTCATCTACATGATGTTCTCTAAAAATAATTATTCATTAAAATAATTAATGCACTGACGAAGCTTTGCAAGCTACAGCGATACATTACAACACCAAATCTTGTAATATCATGTTATGTTCCAAGTGGTTTTTAATATTTGACCACTTCATTTTATTATCATTTCTAACCCAATTCCTCAAAATCCTTTGTGTCAACATCAGTTCAGTAACTTTCTAGGTCATGTTGAAGTAATTTTGAATGCCATAACATTGAATAATTTGCATTAGCTATTGGAATCAAGTAATTCAATAAAGTACCGTAAATACATCTGCAACTGTCCTGTTAGTTTCTGGAAGCCTGACAAACATCGGTTAGCCCGATAATGAAATGAGTATAAATAATCCCTCATTTCCACCAGCAAGATTTCAATTTCACCTTCTCAGAAAAATGAAGCCATGCTCTTAGAAGATAACAAGTACAGTCCTCAGTAATTTATTCTGGAAAAAATGAAGTTCAGATTACCCCCAAACTAAACTTCTATTTCTACTCCAAGGAATTTGGGATATGGTTTGGACTTGATTGCTCCAGTAAATTCTCCAGGACTTCAAAACTCTTAGTGGCAAGTCCTCCACTTTCAACTTGGTATCATGGAGATGGTTTTTCTAATTTTCAGAAAGAAAATAAATCCCTAAATGACAATATGATTTAATTCATTCAGTTTTGAGGGACTCTATATGCCAATTTGAGAAAAGTTTGAAAGCTTCCCAGCATGAATCATATTATTTGCGCAAAGTTACAGAGATAATTTCTTCCCTATTAAGGCCAGGAAGAACTTGCCATTGCTAAGGTCAGGCGCTACTGTATAGTGTACATCAAGAAATTAAAATTAAAATAGGGCCAAAATATATTTATCCAGATGGCACACTCGTTAGATCCAAGAAGAAAATGAAATCTAGAAGTCCCAAAGAGGAACAAAGATTAAAAAATCACATATGCATAGACACCCCTACTCTGCACAAAAGAGAAATTAAGGATAAACACTTGGTATCTTAGAACAGTCTCAGTTTCTAATTACCTAAACATTGCAAATATCAAAACAATGTTGATGATTCCTAGGAGAGCTCCAAATAGAGCTGGTGTAGTGTACATGTTTATCTGAAGATGAATGGTTCTCCATGTGACTCCTTGTTCTCCAATAAGCGTAAAGAGGGTCTGAAAAACTAATCCAAAACATAATAGAGTTAAAACAGAATGTTAAGAGCATGTTCAAATATTGATGTTTTGCTCTGAAAATGGAATCCAAAGTATTTCATAAGAACAGTGCATTTATTCTACAAAAGAAAAATAAATCACTTCAAATTATATGGATTCTAGGGATTGAAATGACGACTTTGATGCTGCCTATACTGTCTATATATAAAAAGATCCTTGTGAAAGTTATAATTATTAAACGTAAAGGTTCTGTGCTCTTTCTATTATATTATCCATATGTTGCAATCCTACACACTTACACTACACACTTACATGGGAGAAAGTCCTATTGAGCCCTAAGCTCAATAGGGTCTGATTCACTTGCCTGCTTAATGTACCTTCACTAAAATACCAGCACTAAATTAGGAACTATTACCCAAACCTGCTGCTTCAGTACATTAAAAGCATATGAAAAACCATCTTCATACCCCTCAGTATCATCCTTAGAATTTGTGCTTGCAACTTTCTTCCAAATACTGTTTTAACTAAAGTTTACTTTAACACAGCAGGAAAATTTAATTTACACATACATATGCAAATAATTCAAGTAACATTTGAAGTATTTCTGATTCAGAATGCCAAGTTTCCACATACACATCAGGTTTCATTTGAAAATAATGAAAATACAACCTACGTTGTACCTGGTCCCAGTATGAAACCCACTGCTTGACAAGCACTAGTGTTTGCCATGGCACTTGTTCTTTCAGTAAGAGAGGTGGCACCAGCGATGTATGACCGAACTACTGCTACATTTCCTAAAGAAAGATGAACAGAAGGAAGTGCGTTTACTTGACACAAATAAAACATTAGGGATTTATTTTGTTTTCCTAAACTACTAGAAATGTTACATTTATTCCTCTTCCGCCATGTCTTATTTTAAAGAGATTCACAGATATTGAAAGCCATCTGATTAGAGACACCTTTTTGCTGAAGTGATTATTCACAACTGTATCCATCTAATTTCAGCTGTTAAAAACTTTTCAGTTACTTGGAACTCTTTAGCAGACAGGAGTTAATAGCTCATGTGCCTTACATAGCATTTTCGAACCTTAATGTGTAAAAGGTTCCTGAAGAAACTGCACTAACTTCCCCATGCTTTTACTCTTGCCAAATCTCTTATATAGCAGCTCTTTCGGACCATCTAATTTCACAGTGGATCTCTGTCACTATTGAGTCAGCTACTTAAAAATATTGCACCTTTGGGCTACCACTGACTCAGCTGCAAGGCCACAGAGAGCTATGGGCAACTCACCTGGTAAAATTGGGAGACCATGAGTCTGTATTTTGAGGTTAAGCAACAATGGAAATTATATATTTACACAATTTCTGAATTACACCTTGCTGGTGATGTAGCAAGTTGCGCTATGAAGCAAGATAAATTCCGTAGCTGCTTATGAGATTCTGATTAACCTAATAGCATAGCTGCCTTAAATAGTACACAGCAACTGCCAATCTTCCATGTAAATGTTTCTACAATTACCTGCGCCAAACCCCACCAGAGCTCGAGCAACCAGCATGTAGTATTTGTTGTGTGATGTAGGTAAATGGACATAGGCATAAAGAAAGTTAGCAGCCACTGAAATGGTAGTTGAAACTACAAGAGGCTCTCTTCTTGGCCTGTAATTGGACCATGCACCAAAGAAGGGGGAAGCTATCATCTGACCAATGCTATATGAAGCAATAATCCAGCCCAGGAAACTTGGATCTGCAGTTTTATCTATCTATGGAAACAACAACAAAAAACTTCAAAAATAAGCACATTTCATTCATCAGTTCTCAGCAAGTTTTACAAACAGCATCACAACATTTTCCAAGGTAATATAAATACTTTGAGGTATTGTCCTACTACTGAATTCATCCATTAGCTAAAACTGAAGAATTATTTGGGGAGAAACAGTTGAAAGGTATAATGCATTGCAAGGTGATAGAATTCAATTGAATTTATTATGGTCCCGGAACAGACTCACATACCAAAATAAACAAATCAGAAACACAATAAAATAAAGTTTAAATTAACAATCAATATAACAATAAACAATACAATTATGGCAGCAGTTAAAATATGGTTTAAGTCCTAATCTCTACAATATTATCTATAATTTGCTTCTAAGGCCTTAGTCTTTATAATAGCACAGCTTGTTCCCTAAGATCTATGGCAACAACACAAAATTTGGCCACCTTTTATCGTGATCTCTGGATCCTTGTCCTCTATCAGATTTTAAACATTGAGGTTCGGGCCCACTTGGAATTTTCTAAGTTTTTATTTTGGTATGAGCTTTTGTGTGCATGCACACTTCATCTGAATCAATTTTTAAATTTTGTTTCGACTCAGACCAACACGGCTACCTACCTGTAATTGGAATTTTCTGTATAACATGGGTGATAAAAACTGAGTGTATATCCCTGTAAAAACGGCATAGTAGCAGGACATGAGATACAGTTTCCACCTCTATTGTGCCACAAGGGTAAACTCATTCCATGTATGGTTTACCCACGTATCTGCCCTGCAACAAGGCGGACGGCAGTACGTTGAATCTAGTGAGGGTAAACGACTGTCTATATTTAGGTATTTGTAATTTTGACAAATATGTCGCTGGGATAAACCCTCTCCCATTATCTTTGATAGCTGGATGCTTATTCATCTTGCTCACATGACGCTGAAGTTCTACGTCCCAGATTCATTGGCGAATTGTTACTCTGGCTTTCTCATAGCCAAGAGCTATCAGTGTCTGCGGTGAGAACCCCAAACCTTTTAACTTTTCATACAGTGTAGATTTCCATTTGGATTGACAGGAATCCAACAGGGTTAATGGTGCCAACCCGACAGGGAAAAAATGAGTTTTAACCAAAATGGATCTTCAAGATCCGTATCCAAGTGCTAACAGGGGTTTGACCGAACTCTAAGTGGACAGCTACATTAGACACACAAGAGGGCAAGGTGATAGAAAATAATGTGAGCAGGCCCACCGCAGAATAAGGGACTATGTTTGGAAGATACTTATTAAAACCACCCTGCTTAATGCCCAATTTATGAAAATAATTACGAACTGCTTTCTCAATAGCACTGCTACAATGCTAAGGTATAACCAATGGGAAGTATTCCACTACATTTTCTTCACACTTTAGATGAGCCATAAAACAGCAAATGAATGTTAAATAGTAGTATTCTGAAAAAAGTTTTAAAGTAAACCTCTTTTCATTCAGCAGCCTGAATTTGCAGAATTGTCATAAATCGTCCCAGATTAAGACAACCACTTCAAATATCACAACAAAGAAACTCATTTATAGTCAAGTACAAAACAGATTACTTATTCAAACTCTCATGGTTACCTGTTGAAGATAGGGCCATATTGACATAATCACAATAGAAAAACCTGCAATGTAAAGAATTTAAGTTATGCTTCTATTAATAAATCATTATATAACGTGCTCCATATATTTGTCTGAATAAAAGGATTGTGTCCCTAAATGTTGAAAGTCCACAAATAAATCAAAGTGCAACCTGTTCCCTTATAATTTTTATGGAGGCATATACTGCCTTTTCTGTTTTATTCCTATTGGCTTATTAGCATGTGTCCAACTAAACAATCAGAAATCTATGACTCACTCCTTAAAGTATATGATCCAACAGAGCTTTCTTCCCCTAACAAAGTCACATGCTTTAATTAAGGCACAAGGTATCAGAGCTTATAGCCAGTTATTCAGGTTGAACTGAAACCAGTTGAGTTACTTTGGAAAAACTGATATTTGGATTAAGAGTCTTCCTACAGCTTTATCACATAAGAATCCCACTATAGCAGCTTGGGGGAGGAAACCAAATTATAGTTGCAAGCAAAATATTGCAGGCAGATTTTCTTGAACATTAACCTTTTTAAAAAATCAGGATAAACAGCAGTTCATTTCCTCCAAATTAGACAGGAGTGCACTGAGAACTAGTCTACACTTTACAATGGTTGGTATTCAGCTGTTTTACTCAGTAGACCTATTGAAATTAAGGGACATAGCATAGAAATATTCATTAATTTTAATGGACCTACTCAATAAAAAAATTTAGTTGCATACCACCCAACTAAATTTTGGCATTTGCTCCATACTGTGGCCAAAACATGTACAGTCGTACCTTGGTTGTCAAACTTAATCTGTCCCGGGAATTTGTTCCGACTCCTGGAACTGTTCAAAAACCAAGGCACGGCTTCCGATTGGCTGAAGGAGCTTCCTGCACTCAAGTGGAAGTTTCGTCGGATGTTCGGCTTCCGAAAAATGTTTGCAAGCCGGAACACTCACTTTCAAGTTTGCGGCATTCAGGAGCCAAAACGTCCGAGTACCAAGGCGTTTGAGAACCAAGGTATGACTGTATACATTTCGATAAAAAAGTTTCCATAAAGCATTTTAATTTACATTCAATACAGACATCAAAGTGGTGCTGCAAAGGATGTTATTTTACAAACCAACACTGCTGAAGAACATTGTGAGATACATTATCCGAATGGATCTCCACCGGCTATTGTAAAGCTGTAGGGTTTCCATAACACCATCAGATCTGTAACAAATGAAAACATAGCTAAAGATTAACAACTTACAGCAATCTGTTCAAGAATAATAAGCACTCAAAGCAGTCCCTCTATGACAGGGGTAGTCAACCTTTTAATACCTACTGCCCACTAATGCATCTTTCTTGATGGTAAAATTTTCTTACCGCTCACCAGTGCCCGATGGAAGTGGGCGGTAGGGACCAGGTTGACAACCCCTGCTTCAGTATTTAAATACAACATTTTTTAAAAAAAATCAGATAATAGGCATAATGAAAACCTTTCAAAGGAAGGCTCAACTAAAAAAATGCCACCGGAATAAAATAAATAATAAGAGCCCTTTTAAAAGGAGGCGCCATAATACCAATATTCGTGGTGATGCTTTGCATTTTCATCTGGAAGCTTAATATTTGATTCTAAAGTTCAAAGCCTAATGACCTTTTGGCGGTAATTAAAACAGTATAGGAATATAAGCACTAACACCCCCCCCCCAAACAACAACAAAACAGCACTTCCGCCCTCGCCTGGACCACCAGGCCCTTCCTTTCCTCAGCGACTGACAATCCCACACCAGCCCTTATTTCAGGGGCCTGACTCCGAGGCGAGACCCAGTCAAGGAGCGCAGCCCCCCTCCGCCTACCTCCAACTGTGGGTCCGGGGGTCCAGCAAAGGCTCCTCCTCCTGCCCTTCAGGCACAGCTTCCCAAACAGCATCGTCGGCCATGGTCGGCTTACGAAGAACATCAGCAGCAGCAGCGCTATCAGGAAGAAAGGGATGGGTGGGACGGGAATCACGCCATTCCACACACGCCCACAGCCACCCTCCTTTCCTTTACTCTGCGTCTTCCCGTTCAAGCCGTGAGGTGACACGCCACGTGACTGACGGCGAACAAAAAAAAAACAACCACCAGCACCCAACAACACCAGGCACTTGTTGGTCACGTGAGAGGCGAGGCGCTGATTGGTGTAAAGGCGGCTTTCCCCGCCCCCTGCCCCTCCCTCTTGCCGCTTCTCGCGCGGAGACGAGAGAGAGCGGGAAGAGGGAGGGAGTGACAGCTGCGACCTTCGAAGTTCTCCGTTGCCCCGCCTCCTTCCCTCATTCACTGTGGCGGGACGGTGAAACGGAGTCCCGAAGGCTGGTGAATGAGAGGAAAGGCTGGGAGAGAGGGAGAGGCTGGAGGACGAGGACGGGGACGAAGAGGAAGGAAACATCCCGCTCGCCTCTCCCTTCTGCCGCTTTTTCAGTGTGGCGGGTGGGGAGAATTCATTTTTTTTCATTTTCTGCCTCCGCGCGGGCAGGACGTGCAGCCTGACGCGTCTCCCTGGGTGGCGGAACCTGGGTAAGGGGAAAGCCTGTGGGCTCCTGGCCGTCCTTGCCCAAGCTTGCTAGGAAGCGCGAGAAGACCTCCTGCACCTGCGCGGGGTCTTGTGTTGTGGCACAAGTTGGGGCTGCCCATAGCTGTCAAGTTTTCCCTTTTCTCTCAAGGAAGCCTATTCAGCATAAGGGAATTTCCCTTTAAAAAGGGAGAACTTGACAGCTATGGGCTGCACACGTTGTCCTCCGTGCCTTCATTTCTCGGGAGGAAGGGTAAATGTTATCCAAGGACCTTCCTTTATTTTATTTATTTATTTATTTTGCAAAGTTTTGTTTCTTTGTGTTAGGCGGCAATCCAGTGCATCTTCCACATGGGAACCAGCTGTGACTTTCGCTTCCCAGTATCACGTAGGATCGGACGGTCCATCCCTGCCTAACCAACCGCGTTGTTATTTTATTTGTTGGCGGGTCTGGTTGAAGGCGCGTTTCAGGGACAAGCTCGCAGTTAAATCAATCGCGAGCCCACGGCGCCCTTATCCATATGTGGAAAGCTTTTGTTTGCTTGTGAAGGTTATAACGACAGTCTATAGTCCATCCGTTATGGTGAGAGGAAGGCCAAAGAGAAAGGAACTTCGTTGAAGTGTGTGGATGTTGTATAAGTATACGGGCTTGCTTTTGCTTTGCCTTATACCGGTATGTGTGTATCAGTTTTCTAAAGAATTGCTCTCTCTACGGATCCAGTGGCTATTGCTTATTAAAGCACCAAAGTTAGGAGGCAAGAACAAAATTCTGAAGGTCTGAAACATGCTGATTCTGGCAAATAAAAAAAATGGATCTGCCTCCTTTGGGTGATACTGTACTATATTACCCTCTTTTTCAAAACTAGTGTGAGAGCCAGAGTAGTTCAGGGTATTGTAGCAGCAGGCACCCATAGTGAGTGAAGTAGCTCATAACTCTGGCCTCTTGGTGGTGGGGTAAGTATCTCTGTACAGTATGGTTTACAGTGTCAAATAGAAGTTGTTCTCCAGATTTGTTTTATAAAGGGGTGCTGAGGGGAAATCTGAAGCCTTTCCTAGTAGCATATATACTCTTAATATTTTGAATTACATATGGAATCTGACTCATTCATACTTTGAACCAACAGATATGAAGAGAGTTGCGGTTAAGAGAATTCTGGACTGACAAGGTTGACAGGTATGAACAACTTCTGGTTGAGAACCTTAATAGGTGTATGTTTTTAGTGTGTGGGTGTTGTACAAAAGTGTGGTATGAAAACATTTCTTTCCTTTTTATTCATAAATTACGTGGCTGGTTTTGTTGTTTTCAGGATTGTCGTACATTTCACAGTGTAGATTGCCAGTGATTTATTGTAGGGGGGAAATGGTGTCAACATTTTCTTTTTGTATACAGTGGTACCCCAGGTTACAGACGCTTCAGGTTACAGATTCCACTAACCCAGAAATAGTACCTCGGGTTAAGAACTTTGCTTGAGGATGAGAAGAGAAATTGCACGGGGGCAGCGGGAGGCCCCATTAGCTAAAGTGATGTCTCAGGTTAAGAACAGTTTCAGGTTAAGAACGGACCTCCAGAACGAATTAAGTTCTTAACCCAAGGTACCACTGTATTGCAAAGATATTGCATCCAAACCATGACTAAGACAGTCCTATGCACAGTTAGTTGGGAGTAAGCCCCATTGTATTAAACAACTTATTTATTAATGGACATGAATAAGATTGCACTGTAAATCGCATTCCTGATGTTATAATACTGCTGTGTTATTCATGGCCTACTAATTATAGTTGTATTTCTGTTCTTTCCTGTTCTCATTTTGATTCCAAATTGCAATGTGTTTATTTGAAGGCAGTGTTTTTGAGGCCAGGGTTGTTCCTACAAATTTTTCACACACTTTTGGATTAGTAAAAACTGGTAGATTAAGTTTGGCAACATATTATCTTCTCAGCATACTAACCTTGTATGCTATCATTGTGAAACTTTACTTTAGAAATGAAGCATGATTGTAATCATGTTTTGACGCTCTGGAAAAATGCTACCTTATACCAAATATCAAGGTTAATCTGACATTACCAAAAGTTGAGAGGGGGTCATTGTCTTGTGTTTCCTTGGGTTTTGTTGTTTGGAGTGTGTCCTTGTGTGAAGGAAAAATAACTAGCTTTTGCAGTAATCGAACTATAGTTTGAGCAGAATGTTGTAAATTTGAAATATCTTACGTAGATTCTAGACTTAAAGCACTTCAGCTCCTTGTTACGGTAATTTTTCATCCAGCATTGTATTTATTAGAAAAAACAGCAACGAATAACCTTAGCTATCAAATTCCTGACATTGCTCTTGAAGAGTGAGATAGAAATATGATTCCATTGATTTGTTTTCAGACAAAAAAACTCAGTGGTAAATGAAAAGACGAAATAGCAGTGGTGAAATATTAACTAAGCAATTACATTATGTCAAAGGATAAGGCAGGTTGCTTTTGTTTGCTTTTCTTGGTAAGTGGTAGATCACCACAGCAATGGTACTGAAATGATTTTCAGGAAGGAAAAGTCTCTCAATGTTTGGACATAGCTTCTGTTTCTTTAGATGTAAGGTAAAGGTAAAGGGACCCCTGACCATTAGGTCCAGTCATGACCGACTCTGGGGTTGCGCGCTCATCTCGCATTATTGGCCGAGGGAGCCGGCGTATAGCTTCCAGGTCATGTGGCCAGCATGACAAAGCCGCTTTTGGCAAACCAGAGCAGCACACGGAAACGCCGTTTACCTTCCCGCTGTAGCGGTTCCTATTTATCTACTTGCATTTTGACGTGCTTTCGAACTGCTAGGTTGGCAGGAGCTGGGACCAAGCAACGGGAGCTCACCCCGTCACAGGGATTCGAACCGCCGACCTTCTGATCAGCAAGCCCTAGGCTCAGTGGTTTAACGGAAAAGTCTCTCAATGTTTGGACATAGCTTCTGTTAGATGTACATTTCACAATTTAATACTTTGACCTAGAGCTATCTTACAAAAGTCACATCTTCTATTACCTTAGAGTTTACTTTGGAAAGCATGCTAAAAGATCTCAGTTTGGTGATGCAGAAACAACTTAGTTTTGGAATGCCTACCAATAAAAATATATTCTTGCAACCATTATATTACGTATGTATTTAGGACATTGAAAAGAGTATGCATGTTTTAAAATGAAGTTGAAAACAATGGGAAAGTTCATTCAGTTATTGCAACATTTACAAAATTGAAAGATTTACCCCCCCCCCCAAAGGAAACCAAGCACCTTTCCCTTCACTCAAACTAATGCATGTAAATTGAGCTCTCTTTGTAAACTGCTTACAGCTCTTTTCATTGTTACAAGGTGCACATTCTTTTCCAACTATAACAGTTTGTACTCTTGGGATTTTTCCAACATCTTTATCCACTAGGATTCAGTTCCTAAAATTAGGTGGCTCTGTACTCTGTGGTATGTTGCTTATGCCACAACAAGTATTGCTCTGTTTAAACAGCTGTGTCTTCCGCATTGGTCTAGGTACCCTTATAATTTAGCCATCTGCAATACAAAATAATTTAACATGTAGAAGGTTTCTTTTCAATATCTCTGCAGTGTGAACAGCTGTGAAGGTAATAGGCTGGTTCAGTGTGTTTTACATTTTTAAAAGTTTCCATTCTTCTGTTCAGATTGGTTCCTATTATCAATATAAGTATTTTTGCCTACATAGCTTTTCCCATTTGTAAAAGAAAACAAACTGGATTAATAGAATGGCTTTTTTCCTTTCACTGATATTTGCTGTTGTAGCAGAATTGCAACAAATTGTTGACAGGCAGCTTATTAAAGGTGCATCAAATCAAGTGCTAATAAATTCTACTTCCTTAGTCATTTTCTTAAAGCAAGTACAGGATTTCTCTTTAACGAAGATTAATGTGCCAATTTCAAGCATGTTTTTGAAAGTTATACTGTATTGTGCAATTTCTGTGTGTTTATAACTAGCCTTTGCTTTCATTGGAAATAAGAGTTGTACTTTTACAGTTAAGAAGTAAGAGACAACAGTACTTTTCGCCAGTATGCTAAACAGCTCTCTCTGCTCTTTTTCTAGATGTGTTTTGCTAATGGGTGTGAGTAAACTAGATGTCTTATACAGGCGCCTACTTCTCACTAAGCTTTTTATTCAAGGATGGGGAAGACCAGAAGACTTGAAAAGGTAGTTATGCTCACTCATGATTATATTCCAGATTGGTATACATCCTCTGTTTTTAAAAAATAGTACCTCCAAAGCTTATATTCTGAGTTCACACTGAAAGCCTTAAAACAGTTTTCTTATACTGTATGAAGGAAAAGTTAGAAAAGCATTTGTCTCAAATTGAAGGGTAATATTTGTGTTACTACATGTTTAAATTTAAAGACTGGTATCACATTGAAAATAAACAAAGCTTGTGCAGGAGTTATTAATGTTAACACTGGATATTATAGCATCCTAAGTACCGTATGGGTTGTTCCGTGACAGTGTGGAATTATAGATCATTCAGGCCAAACAAAGACTAAATTATAAAACACATTTTTGTGTCTTGTGTGTAGTAATAGCTGAAACTTAACACTATTTTTGTCATTAACAGAATATTTGCATTCAGAAAGCTTATTGGAAACAGAGAAAAATGTCAAAATCTGGTTTCAAGAGACTATCCAGTGCACATCAACAAGGTATTAAGTTGCATTTATTTTTTAAGTAGCTTAAGAGTCTATGCAGGTGTGCAATCCTGATTATGAAAAAGGATAAACTTTTGTTCAAAGGGAGGTATCTTTTCTTGAGTTGAAGTATATCTATAGAAAGGAACCTATGCTTTGTAATCTGCATGTTGCTAGAATTCACTAGATATTAGTGGAAGGGCTGTAGCTCAGAGGTAGACCATCTGCCTTGCGTGCAGAAAATCCTTGTTTCAATCTCCAGCACCTTCTGGAGAGTTGCTGCTAGTCAGTGTAGATGATACTGAGCTAGATAGACCAATGGTTTGACATTGTATAAGGCAGCTTCCTCTGTCCCACCAAATGTACTTGTTAATGTTTGACAGCTTCAGTAAGAATGCAATGTTGTTACTGTAGGTTGAAGAGCAGTCAGACTGTAAGATACTTGATGGACAGTTCATTTCCCCCTTGGCTCATTATGTTCCAGATATCATGCCACCAGAATCCATCACAGCAAGGTAAGGACAGGCACCTAATGTAAGTTATGAAATTACAAAGAGTGAGATGAGACAAAATGCTGATGAAAAGGTGACACATAACATGCGTTAATTTTGGATAAGGATAGGTTTGCATGTTGGCTAGGGCTTTGTCTGCACTGAGTGCCACTTGGAACAGCTCCTTACCTTAAGTGCTGAGAGCTCCTCTTCAAAGTTTTGTCCCAGTAAGAATAATACTACAATTAAAAAGGTCCTAACTATTGCATGCCTTAAGGGACATTTTAGATCACGTACAATGCCCCCCCCCAATACACATGGGTCAGTTATTCTGGATTTGCATTTGATTGGAGAAATGCCATATATGATGGCTAGCAGCAGTTTTAATTATAATGGTAGCTGGAAAATACAGTATTTTCTGCAATCATGCTTATTACTTAAGGGGGGGATGCATTACTAGTCCTTGATGTAAAATATTTTTGTGTGATATTAGTTGCTAGTCTGTTAACTTTCATGTAATTTCATGTAGGCATAGTTTTTCAATGATTGCTTTCTATTTAATAGGTTTCAGTTTTTAGTACCCAAGCTATGGAACAGCAAATACAGACCAGTGTGCATTCATTTAGCAGGCACTGGCGACCATGTAAGCATACAACATTACTTCATTAATGCTTTAAAAAAAAACCTGTTACACTTGTTTTATTTAATTTCATCTTATTAAACTTTTGTCTCTTTAGTACTTTTGGAGACGACGCACGTTAATGGCCCGTCCAATGATCAAAGAGGCCTGCATGGCTTCACTGTTGTTAGAAAACCCTTATTATATCCTTTATATAAAGCAAAATGTATCTGTGAGGCACAGGTCTAGAGAGGAAAGATGCTGCTGCCTAGTCATGTATTTGGTTCGAACACTAATATGGTGAATGGAGATGTCAAATATGTCAAAGCATATGAAATGTAAACCATTTATATGTTTCCTGTATAGATTGGTAGCTTGGAAATTGACAGAACTATAGTAAATGACCTAAAGATTATACTTGAGTATGTGTGGTTCTGCTTGAAAAGAAATCACATATTCTGTGGACATTTTGCAACTCTTAAATCTCAAAAAAGCATAAATAACTCAAATTAATGTTGTGTGTATGTAATGTGTGTGTAAACTGGGCTTGTGGGTTACTATCCACTTTTCTCCGAAACCGCTTCACCGATTACGTTCAAATTTGAACACAACGTCCAAAGCGAATGTCCGAAGGCTCTTATAAGGTTTTCAAAGATAGATGCCACACCTCCGCCAGGTGAAACCCAAAGAAACGCCTGTTCCAGAATGCACCATTCATCTGAAAGTGCATGCTGGGAAAAGAACCAGGTTGCAAACCAGCACCCTTTAGCGTTGGCTACACTGGTACTGCACCTATAGAACCTTCCCTCTCAACAGCACCTCGGCTGCCGTTTACATACTAGGCTGAAGCCTTTACAGACTAGGCCGAATGGAGGTACTGACTCGCCTGGATGGGGGTTGGGGGGAGGAGGGGACGGGATAGGTCAGGACACTGTGGGGCCAGTCACAGGCATGACCCGGGATGGGGGGAAGAGGGGGCATGATACGTCATGGGACGGGACAGGGTGGTGGCAGTCACAGGGATTAGCCACAGCAACGCATGGCAGGGCCAGTAGTTATATATAAAGTAGAACTATATGCAAATAGACTCCAGGGCATCATTATCTAAAATTAGGCACATTTTAAATGCAGCTTGGAAAGGACATGAGGACCATTTAAAGAAAAAATAATAGGAAAAGAATGCATTGCCCCACCTGATTGCCATGCTTGCATTTGGCTTGTCACAGTTAAGAGATTCAGTTTCCAAATTACCAGCCAGCAGTCTTTCATAAAATATTAGTTTTCTGTCTCCCTGTTTGAGGCTGCTATATTAATTTATCAATAAATCTGAGGTTTTTTTTAATCCAATCCTCTTCTGTTGGCATTTTGATAACACAAAAATGGAAATCTATCACCAATCGGTCAGCTGTTAACAAATTCTGAATTACTTTCTTATAGAGATATTATCTTTATCCCAAGATGTAGCCCAAGAGGACGAAAACTTGATTCACATATTATAATTTTCTTATAGTTGGCAGCAACTAAACATTCAGAATGTTTGTGTGGAACCTGTCAGGATCATGGCCATTATTCTAAGCAATGTTACTGAAATTCCTAATAAAACAGTAAGACAAGTTTTTCATATTCCTGTTTAGTTATATATAATGACTTGCCTAGATAAGTCATTCAGTGATTGAAATGTTATGCATGTGTGAACTCAAATCTCCTATGTCCAACGTAATCCGTGAGCTCACATTATCTCCCGTTTAATTGTTAAATTGCAAGCCTTAACCCACAGTTAAAATAACTTTTTAGTGTGCACAATTTTTTTAAAAAAACTTCTAAATATAAATTGTATTGAAAATGTTGAGACTCAAAAGGTATATACATTTCCATATTAATTTCTTTGACTCTTATCTGTACATGGATGCAGAAAACCCAAGGATCAGTTGTAAGTATTAGGAACGTACCGTATTCTGTGATACATTTAGGAAATAGATATACTGCTTAAAATTTACAAGTTATATCTTATTTCTGATTATCATGTTTTTTTGACTTTGTTTTTTTATTTCTTTCTGCAAGAAACTCATTTTAACGCACAATGGTCAATAATACAAATGGGAATATTGCATTCTGCCACTTTAGGGGCTACACAACCTTTTAAAGTTGCTACCTTCTGCATACCTTGAATGTGAGAAGGTTTTGATAACTGTGTTAATGCTGAATGCCTTCCAATCCTTTATATAAGCTATTTCTAGAAATAACCTTATTCCAAGTATGTAGCAACTTGGTGTTGCAAGATGTTCAGATGCAGGGCCGGCTCTGCTACGCCCGCTGAGAGGCGCGGCTGAGGCTGCCCCAGGCGCACCTCCGCTGTTCAGCGGCTTCAGGCCACTCTCCGGAGGTGCGCGGGCCTGGGGCCGCCTCCGCCGCGCGCAGGGGCGTCGCAACAGGGGGCAGGCAGCGCCCCCTGGCCCAGGGCCGGCCCTACAGCAGGCTGGGTGGCGCAGTGCAGCTGTGCCCGTGGCAGCCCGCTGTGCTTGGAAACGGGGGGGGGGGTCGGGCGCCGGGCATGCTTAAGATGGCCCTGTTCAGATATATTAAAACTAGGTCATTTCATAGACTGCCAATCATTGTAAATAAATTGTAAATAAATTTCACAGTGAAGACTGTATGTGGCTGTAACATTTCACTTGTTTCTTTTGCCAACCATTTTGAGTGAATAGTGGCAGCTTTCCCCAACTGAGAAGGGGAGGATAATACATTCCCCATCCTTGCATCCCTTCTGTTTCCCCAAATTAGCAAAGTGCTCTGAACAAGCATAGCATGATGGATTCTAACTAGGCACCAGAGCTATCCATCGTAAAGTTAAATTGTTGCAGTATACTTGTAATACTGCATAGTAGACAAAACTTGGAAAATAAATCCTGTAACTTCACTGCAGGTATCTCTGCAAAACAAATTTGTTTAATATTGTAGCAGGTTTGAAATTCTGGCCTTAACAGTAATTGTAGATTGATGGATAAGTTGCACGAAATCCACAGCTTTTCTTCATCTGGCAGTATCAATATTTTGAGGCCTTTTTGTCATAAAGCAACTTTATAAAGAAAATATTTTACTTTATTGGCCAAAATCCATTGCTGGCAGTTTTGTGTGGACTGTGCTCCTGTTAACTGTAGTTCAAATAGCTATATAGTTGGGTCCAGTTCGTCCAGGCAGCAGCTATTAGGTTTAAATATAACCATAACCCTGCCTCACATTAAATGAGAGAGAGTTTTCATGAGGTCAGTGATCTGAATTGTAGCAGATATGATTATAGGTGCATTTGTTAATATATATATTTAAAGTTTGCCTTTCTTTTCTCGGGAGAAAAGAAGATCATGTCTGAAAAATGTCTCTGACCTGTTTGTCATGGGAGGAGCTCTTGTGCTAGAATCAGCTGTTCTTCTGCACTGGTTAGAAAGAGAAGGCTATGGACCCCTTGGGATGACAGGAATATCCATGGGAGGACATGTAAGAACCTTCATTTGAAAAATAGTAAATCAGTTGAAGCTTACATATGTCTATCATTAGTTGGTTTTAAGTGTTGTAAAATAAGTTACAATATAAGTGATTAATCTAAATCACATGACATAGACATGAGAAATGGGAAGTGCAGATATGGAAATGGCCTTACATTTTCATATTCTATTAGAATGAATACTGAATATAGTTTGATCAAATTCTTATTAAATTTCAAGTTTATGTCCAGGTACAAATCCCAGGTACAAACCCATGAAACATATGAAGTATTGTTGGCCTATCACTTACCTTAGGCAAGCCTATCTCAACAAGTCTGTTGTGAAGATTAAATGAGAACCTTACTTACGTTACTCAGAGATCCTTAGAAAAAGAGCCTCAGGATTTGTATTAAAGAGGGAAGGAGGATTCCTTGGAAGAAGGATTTGTATTGGATCCATACATAATGATTAAAATGATGAAATGCTTTTCAAAATCTGAAGTTCTTAGATAATATTTTTATATAAATGCCATTTAAATTGGTTGTGAATAAAATCTGGAAGGGGAAAGAATTGGGAAGGTTTTTTTTAATATTCTAAAATATGTTGAGGGGCGAAAGCTATTTCTCTCAAGTAGTAATTTCATTTCACTTGTGCTTATGAAAACAAAATAAGTCTGTCGCTCCCTAAGGAATTATGATACCAACTGTGCTGTATACCAGTAATTTATTTCAATTTGCAGTAAATGCATTGTGTGTGTGTAAAGAAAACAGATAAAGATTTACATTAAAAGGATTTTGGGAAAAATATACTGAGGTGACTAATACAATACGAATCACAGATGCTATTCATCTTCAGTGACAAGCAGTATGTAATCTGAAAAAAATATATTATCTTCTATTTGACAGATGGCATCTTTAGCAGTGTCAAACTGGCCTAAACCATTGCCACTAGTTCCTTGTCTCTCCTGGTCTACAGCCTCCGGTGTTTTTACTACGGTAATCTATTTGTAGTGTACAATGTCAACAAGTGGGAAACCAAAAGGCTTCAAAGCCCTAATATTAATCAGGTTTGATTTATTGTTGGGATATTTTATAGTAGAAATACTTTGTGTTCTTTGGGTTAGGGTAGAGTTACCAAATATTGAATTGAGGAGCAACTTTTTTTTTAAAGTTACTCCTTCTCAGTAAAAAAGTAAAGGGACCCCTGACCAGTCACGGACGACTCTGGGGTTGCGGCGCTCATCTCGCTTTACTGGCTGAGGAAGCCGGCGTACAGCTTCCGGGTCATGTGGCCAGCATGACTAAGCCACTTCTGGCGAACCAGAGCAGCGCACGGAAATGCCGTTTACCTTCCCGCCAGAGTGATACCTGTTTATCTACTTGCACTGTGTGCTTTTGAACTGCTAGGTGGGCAGGAGCTGGGACTGAACAATGGGAGCTCACCCCGTCACGGGGTTTCAAACCGCCGACCTTCTGATCGGCAAGCCCTAGGCTCTGTGGTTTAACCCCCCAGCACCACCCGTGTCCCTCACCACAAACTCTCCATTTCTAAAATGGTTTATGATCCTTGCCCTTGTTTGTAGATGTGCCCAGAGAAATGTTTCACAGCTCATGGGGAAACTTTGCTAAAATGATATAAATTAAAATTATTTTTATATAGTTGGTGTCTTTAGAACAAGGGTTCATAATGACTTGCCACTACTTTACAATATCTTTGATTTCAGGGTGTACTGAGCAAGGCAGTGAACTGGAGACAGCTTGAGAAACAGTATTATTCAGAGAGTGTTTATGAAGAAGAGATCATTCAAATGCTTGAATATTGTGGAGTAGGTATAATTTTATTTTTCATACTAAATATTAACTACACAATAAAAAATTCCGTCAGTAGCACCTTAAAGACCAACTAAGTTTTTATTTTGGTATGAGCTTTCGTGTGCATGCACACTTCTTCAGATACACTTGAAACAGAAGAGTCAGTCCCTTATGTATACCTCAAACTTAGTTGGTCTTTAAGGTGCTACTGAAGGAATTTTTTTATTTTGCTTCGACTCAGACCAACACGGCTACCTACCTGTAACATTAACTACACAGTTTGACCATTGAAAACATGTCACAGTGCTCAAGCACTTCAGCAAAAACATTAGATATGAAGCTATAGGATTTGTTGTAAAAATATCCTTGTCAAAAGATGCATTAACATTGTTCATGTATTATTATTTTTACTCTTCTACTCTTGATTATTTTTACAGTGGTGAATGGTGGATTGTGAGAGAGCTTGTCAAACTTAGGAAGGAGCATTTTCATCATATGACTAGAACCAACCAGAGCATTTAACCATAAAATTGAATTTTTGGATTGCTTTGGTAAAAAAATATTGCATTTCCTCTTACATTTTGTATGTTGGTTGCTAAGTGGCTCCCATGTTTGTTACATGTTCACCAAAAATTTAGTAAAATACATAGACGTTCATAGATGCTTAGAAAGTATAACTAGGGATTATTTCTTGTTATCAGGTTATAAAAAATAATAATGTAAGGATCCATAGATAGAATATCAGTTGCTGTCTTTTCAATAGGAAAATGTAATGGGCCATCTGTCTCATTTCTCTTCTGTTCCCATGGCTGTGGCCAGGTGTTGGGATTTTTTTTAGGTCACTGTTGTAGAATGTAGAGGACGGCTTCATCTTCTTCTTTAGTGATCACTCTTAGCCGAGCAAGATTGTCTTTCATGAACATGATCTTAACGGTGTGTTCCTAGATCAGTGTTTCCCAACCTTGTGCCTCCAGCTGTTTTCGGACTACAATTCCCATCATTCCTGACCACTGGTCTTGCTAGCTAGGGATGATGGGAGTTGTAGTCCCAAAACATCTGGAGGCACAAGGTTGGGAAACACTGCCCTAGATGACTGTGGAGGCCAATTCTGGATCCACACATCCTTCCACAGTGGGGACATAGGTTTCTGGGCAGGAGCTGATCACAGTGAGGGTTTGCCAAACATGCCTTCCTCTTAGCACGTCTCTCCCTGAGTTCAAGTGTCTTCAAAGTTCATGACACCATTGGGTAAAGGCTGTTGTCCAGTTGGAGTGCTCGCAGGCCAGTATTTCCCAGTTGTCGGTGTTTATACTACATTTTTTTAGATTTGCCTTGAGAGAGTCCACCTCTTTTGTTGACCATCAGCTTTCCATTTTAAAGTTCAGAATAAAGTAGTTGCTTTGGAAGACGATAATCAGGCATCCGAACAACATGACCAGTCCAACGAAGTTGATGTTGAAGAATCATTGCTTCAACACTGGTGATCTTTGCTGCTTCCAATACACTGACATTAGTTCGCCTGTCTTCCCAAGTTATATGTAAAAAAATTTGGAGACACCGTTGATGAAATCTTTTGAGGAGCTGGAGATGGCGTTTATAAGTGGCCCACGTTTCACAAGCGTACAGTAAGTGTTGCAAACAAGCATTTTGTTTTCCCTGGAAATGTCCCGGTCCTCAAACACTCTGCACTTCAATTGGGAGAATGCTGCACTTGCAGAGTTCAGGCGATGCTGGTTTTTGGCATCAATGTCGGTCCTTGTGGAAAGATAACTGCCCAGGTAGGAAAAATGGTCAACATTTTTGGATTTGTGGCACAGCAGAGGGGTTGCTTTGCACTTCAATTGGGAGAATGCTGCACTTGCAGAGTTCAGGCGATGTTGGATTTTGGCATCAATGTCGGTCCTTGTGGAAAGATAACTGCCCAGGTAGGAAAAATGGTCAACATTTTTGGTTTTGTGGCACAGCAGAGGGGTTGCTTTGTGCTTGTTGGTGTAGCACTTTGGTTTTTTGGATGTTGAGCAAGAGGCCAAGATCTTCATAAGCTTTTGCGAAGCTATTTAGGATGGTTTGGAGGTCATCCTCTGAGTGTGCACACGCTATGTTGTCATCTGCATATTGAAGCTCTATGATGGAGGTTATGGTAACCTTACTCTTTGCTTTCAGCCTACTCAAGCTAAAGAGGTTTTCATCTATTCGATAAATGATTTCTATCCCGGTGGAGAATTTCCCTTTGACAGTGCTCCTTGCACTCCTTGTCTCTATCCCTTTTAGTTCAGAAATAATTATGGAAGGACTTGGAGAAATGTGGCAGTGGTAGAAGAAGGGTTCTTTATCCTCCTACTCGCCTACGCAGTCTCTAAGCTGTTACATATTTTGCAAAGGAAACAAAAGATGTGCTAGGAAGCCACTAATGGGTTTGAGGAAGATGCTGAGCTGTTGCCACATCAAGTGGCTGCGAGTAAAACTATTGCCTGGAATTTCCAAAGGAGAATGGAGAACTTGGGTTTCTTTGGTGTTTCCAATGCTAGTCATGTATAACTATCTTCTCAAAATATTGGGACTAAAAGGTACTTCTCCTAGGAAGAAAATTATCAATCAGTGGGAAAGCATCTTGTTTGTTCTCCAGGAACATTTATTCTATGTTAAGCAGAACTGTGAACTGCATATATTGCATATTCCTTTACCCTTTCCGGTGGAGTTGGTACTGTATGCATTGTAAGTACTAAACCTTAGGTAACAGAATACACACAACAGCCTATATTGTTGTAAACTGCTTGAGCTTTTTTTTTTTAACAATCAAGTGATATATAACTTTTGTGAAATAAAATAATGAATAAATATTCCATTTTCCAACCAAGCGCCCTGTAGAATGAGGATGATTTAATCATTTATGTTTTCTTTCTCCAAATTTTCATTTCATCTCTCTGAGGATGATTGTGGATGTGCTTGCATTTGCACAGATTTCAAATTTCTAAAAATAAATTCCACCCCACCCACCCCAGATACAGTTAAATTAAAAGTTGTTAACAGAGGGGTGCATTCATAAGACAGTTTCATACAAGCCAAAGGTTGGGATATGTCACTTTAGTCTTTTCTATGTTTACATAGTTTAAGTGACTCACATTAGAAATTAAATTGTTCTCAAAATTCAACACTGTCAATTGTATCTTATAATGTATAATGAAAGAGATATTTGGTGTTGTAGTCGCCATATACTTGGGAAGTGTCTTGAGTTAAAATATAAAAGCTGCCATATTCTTTTAGAGCAAAGGTCACCAACAGTGCCCTCCAGATGTTGCTGCACTTCAACTTCCATCATCCCTGACTTACTAGCATGCTAAGTAAAGTTCATGGCAATTGGGAGTCCGACCAGCATCCATAATGCACTACATTAGATACCCCTGGGTTAGGGTAATGGAACATCTAGCTCATTCAAGAGAGCAAATTATAGAAGTTGCCACATACTAAACACACACACACACACACACACACACAGCCAGAGAGCGCAAATGTTTTAGGATTAGCAGAGTAACTGATAACTTACAGGATATCTACCTAATATTCAAAGTGTCTTAATTGAATAGATATTTTTGTTTAGACAGATTCATTCAAGATGGGACAAGACTTTGTTAAAAATTCTCCTGGCAGTGTGGACAGTTTAAGCAATCTGGATCTGCATTCCGGTATGCTGAACCTGGATACCAGAAGCAAAGTTCTATCTTCGGAAACTGGTCACTGCCTTAGCAGTAGCAGAACTACTCTAAGTACCTCAGCGGAAGGACTGTTAGTGCAAGAGGCGTCAAAAATGCAGTGCATAAACCAGACGTTTTCAACCAGCAGCAGTAGCAATAAGGATTTTACCAGTAATCAGAAGCATCTGATAAGTGGAAAAAGGGACAGTTTACAAAGAGAATCTTTAAGATTCATGAAAGGGGTGATGGACGAATGTACTCATGTAGCTAATTTTTCAGGTACATGATATTTTAATACAGTTTTGAAATTGTTCTTTTTGCTGCCCTCTGCCTATTTCTACCCTGTTAAATAATACTTCTGTTTTTAATGTTTTCTTTCTCCCAATTTTCATTTCTGCATTTCTAAGTAATCTCTGAGCACATAAAGTGTTTAAACTTGATTTTTTTTCTCTTCTTCTTTATATCCAGTGGTGCCTAGTTTGTCTCATATGACTAGAAATGTAGTTTATATCAGAAGTTGCTTAGTCTGTTTATAAGTGGAGTTATTTGAAGCCTAACATGATCACTAACAGCATAATTCTCTGGTCTGTGCAAGGCAAAAATCAAATAGGGTTGAGCACAGCTGTTGTCTCATTGTAAATTATGCTGAACTGGTGGAACAGCAGCTAGGTCAACACACCATCAACATTCAAAGCTTTGTGTGAGCAGAGAAGGTATAATAGGGGCTAGTGACATTAATAATAATAATAATAATACTGTAATTATTATTATATTTATTTATACCCCGCCCATCTGGCTAGGTTTCCCCAGCCACTATGGGCGGCTTCCAACAGAAGTATTAAAATATGGTACAATAATTTATTAAACATTAAAAGCTTCCCTAAACAGGGCTGCCTTCTGATTTCCTCTAAAAGTCTGGTAGTTGTTTTTCTCTTTGACATCTGGTGGGAGGGCATTCCACAGGGTGGGTGCCACTACCGAGAAGGCCCTCTGCCTGGTTCCCTGTAACTTGGCTTCTCGCAGCGAGGGAACCGCCAGAAGGCCCTCGGCACTGGACCTCAGTGTCTGGGCAAAACGATGGAGGTGGAGACGCTCCTCCAGGTATACTGGACTGAGGACGTTTATAAGTGGGACTAGGGCTCCTTGTACTACAAGGCAAGGTGAGGACCAAAAAACATTGAAATGAAAAATTTGAGCACCAAGGCCAATTATTCTCAACAAAGCCCAACAGAGAAACATAATGCAATACTGTGCCATAGACCATGCAACATATTGAAATGATAGGGCATGGCCATAGATAATACCCCACTGCCCCATGTGTCTATGAACCAAAAAGGGAAATACACAGGGAAGGAGGCCATAAGGTCAACATGAGACCATTGCAGATCACAAGATGATGCTAACTTATATTAGAGCAGGTTATTAGGCTATAAGGTGGTTGGTGGTTGGTTTTTCAGCAGGATCAAGAAAGCTGGTTTCATGTTCAGAATTTTCCTTTGTTCTTCTTTCCCATCTAACATAAACTACTGACAGTGTTGCATCAGCAGTAAAAAAAGAACTAAGGCTACATTAAATAGTTGCCATTTGCTCAAGACATAATTGTGAATTCCCATGCAATTAGCTTGTAATTTTAACCTTTCTGTAACATTGTCTTCCGAACTCAAGATAGCATATTTAGCTTTAAAGAGTTTTGTTCCTTGTTCTCAGTTCCAGTTGATCCAACACTGATCATAGTAGTTCAAGCCAAGGAGGATGCTTATGTTCCAAGAACTGGTGTACGTAGCCTTCAAGAAATATGGCCCGGATGTGAAATCAGATACTTGGAAGGAGGTCATGTTAGTGCATACCTCTTCAAACAAGGATTGTTCAGGTGAGGCATTGATTATGCAATGAAAATCAAACAAAGCTTTTATACTCTACTACTACTGCATCTCTTAAGTGCTAAGTATACATATTTTGTTGTGGCAGTGCTTTAAAGTCTAAATGTTGCCTGCATTCAACAGACTTAGGCCACTTCAAAGCTAGTAAGTCATGGTTTTGTGCTATCTGAACAAGCTGAATTGAGTCTTGGGCTTATGAAGTGGTGGTGTATAAACCTAGGTTCTCTTCTAATTTATTTAGTGCTAAATGAGAGCATTACAGTGGTGCCTCGCTTAACAAACGCCCCGTAAGACAAAATTTTCGCTTAAAGAAAGGATTTTTCTAGCGGAGGTGGCCTCGCTAGACAAATTCGTTTTACGAAAAATTCGTCTAGCGAATCGCAGTTTCCCATAGGAATGCATTGAAATTCAATTAATGCGTTCCTATGGGCAATTTTTTTTTAAAAAAAATATTCAATGCATTCCTATGGGATTCGCTAGACAAATTTTTTGTTATAAGAATAGACCCGTGGAACGAATTAAATTCGTCTAGTGAGGCACCACTGTACATCTGAATGGAGCTTTATTTCCTACTCAGTTCTGTTTTATATTTCAGTTGTTGTACTTGTTACCCCTAAGTTGTGGATTTCTGAGATTTGTGGCTTTGTTTACAATTGGCAGGAAGTGCCCAGGAATTTTTAGAAACATTTGTGTGTGTGTGTGTGTGTGTGTGTGTTTTATAAATGGATAGTGTAATCTATGAATTTTGACTCATGACACTCAAAATTTGGCGAAGTCACACCAAGTCAAGTTTGGTCCACCAACTTAAATTAAAATTATGTCCATTGTTCAAATGTCAGTGAAGACTGCTGCACTCACCCCGCCCCTCCAGACCTGGAACCCTCATGCTGGGTTTGGTGATGATTTATTGAGAGGCAGCCAAATCTATGCCAAAAAAAGTCCTGTATCGCTCCACTAAATTGAATAAAAATGGCACCTAGCATCCAAACATTGCTGAAGACAACTGCCCCCACCCTGGCAATTTTCATGCCAAGTTAAGCAACAATATTTCAAATGGTGGCTGAAGTTATGCAAAAAAATGGGCATAGTCATGGCAAAGTTGTGTTTTATTTCACCATTTTTCTTTATCGTATTTTTCACTCCATAAGACACACTTTTTCCCTCCTAAAAAGGAAGGGGAAATGTCTGTGCGTCTTATGGAACGAAGGCACTGGATGGCAGCAGGATCCCTCGAACAGAGGGATGCCTCTGCCGCCAGAGGGACGAGCAGCCTGAAAGCAGACTGCTCCTCCCTCTGCCCCCAACAGTGGTTGAAGGATGGGGAGGGACAAGCAGCCCAAAAGTGGGCTGCTCCTTCTACTGCCGCCGCCAGCGGCATTGTTTCAGAGTATTTTTTTTCTTATTTTCCTCTTCTGAAAACTAAGTGTATCTTATGGCCAGGTGTGTCTTATGGAGCGAAAAATACGGTAAAACTGGCATGCTGCATTCAAACATCAATGTAGGCCACCACCCCAACTCAGGAACCCTCAATTTTGCCAACTATATCTCAAGAAGTATCCGAATGCTGAAAACAGACATATGGACAATTTTCTAAAATGTATAGTGGAAGCAGGTGCTAAAATCTTTTGTTAGAACACTGTGCTGCATCTGAACAAAAAAATCTTGTAAATTATTAGTGTACCTTCATTAATGTTGTTAATTTTCTCTTTCTCTTAGACAAGCTATATATGATGCCTTTGAACGCTTTCTCCAGAAATATGCTGTATAGCTCTGTCCTTTGGAACTGTTCTATATAGACTTGTTCTGAGCTCTTTCTTACATGGATCCTCATGTTGACCTCATGTGGAGAACAAGTCAGACATAAGTTCAGTTAAGTCACCAACTGGATGGTAAATTGAACTTGGCGTTATATCAGAATGAAATCAACCAGTTTCAAACTTGCACCAGTCATGCCAATGACAATTTTAGCACAATTTTTTAATACAGGTAATATCTGTCTAATGATTAGGCTGATTTTTAAGACTATTGTTATTTCGAGAATACAATTATCCTTTGAAGAGAAACCAATACAGGTTGCTTAAATTTTATGTAAATTTTAGCATAAGTTTCACACACCAGGTTGTCACTAGGAATTCAAAAATTCCTTCAGGGAGACCAGCTAGACCTCAATAATGAGTTCAACTTGAAAAGTTTATTCATAATAAAAAGTATTAAGATGGTCTATGCAGACTCTGAGGAGTAGGCAGCTACATACCCCCACAATCTTCAGTGTTCCCTGGCCCTATTTCAACTTCAGTTGGAAGAACAAAGTTTGCACGTTACTTTCCTGCACCTCATAATTGCTTCTTTAAAACTATTTGTCCACCTTTAATCATTGAAAGCACCATGCTAGGTGTGCTCTTATTTTAAAATGGAGGGAGGAGGTGCGTACTTCTGTTGAGGAATCATAAAATGTTAATTGACTGAATTGTTACACCTGAAATGAAAATAAAGCGTGAATCCTTCTGTATATGTATGTTGCATGTTTAATGTTGGTTTTCTTACAAACTATTTTGCATCATGTTGCAGTAAAGAGGGATTAACTTCATTTGGATCCAACCCAATATTGTAGTTAATTCCTCTTTAGTTCTATTGAAATCAATGGGACAATTTAGTGAAGACTAAGTTAACTCTCAATTTTTTTAATTGGATGAAAGTGACCATCTTCATTTGGATCCAATCCTTATCATCCCCATCATTCCCCATGCTGCCTCCCACATAGTTCCAGAAGGTCCCCCAACACTCCAGAACAGCCTTCAATGGGGCTGCTGTGTTTCGGGGAGCAGGACTTGTTGAAAATAAATCCCCCCATTATTCAGTGGTTGCATCCTGTGACTTGAGCTAGGCTCACAGAAGCCCTTCATCTTACCCATTGTATTTTCTTTCATATTATATGGAAGTTAGTATGTGCTGTTGAATTTGATAAAATATTATTGTGGCTGAATCCAATAAAGTTATAACTTCTGCTCACACAACACAATTTCTCTTTCCCTCCACCCCAAATCTGCTAGAGGGTTGGGGGGAAGCTCAGAGGAGATTGGGGTTCTGTTGTGTGAGTGGAAGTTGTTAAACCCATGCAGAGACTTAGTTGGATACAGCGCTCTAGGTGCAACTGGATTGTGCTGAATAATTAAAGTTGAAGTCAGCCCACTTATCTAGGAATAGGTCCCATTGAATTTGGACATCTTTAGTACACCTGCATAAGATTGTACGTACTAGAATAATTTTTGAAGAGCACAGTCTGATGAAGAGGAAGTTTATTAAAAGTACTTAAAGAAGCAGCTTTAAGTGGATTCCAGATACTGCTAAACTCTTGTTCAAAGTAATTTCATGGAGAACCTAAGTATTAAAACTCACTCCTCTGATCAGTTATGGATAACTGCAAACCCTCTAAGTGTCCCTATTTTCCAAGGATAGCCCCGGATTTACAGAAGCCATCCCGGTTTCTGATTTGATCCCAAAATGTCTCGTTTTTCCTTAGGATAGCCCTATTTTCATCTGAGAAATGTTGGAGGGTGTGTAACTGGCACAGTATTTCAAATTAAGTATTTATGGCCCACATGAGTCTACTCTATGTCTCCTTTTGGAGTGTTCCAGTTCCAGGTTTATGGAACGCCAGAATTGGCAAAAACGGATTGGCTTGAAATAGCTGAGTATTTGAAAATGGAATCTGCCACAATATTATACATCTACAGTACTAGAATTTTATACTGCAAAATCTGCTGTAGCAGGAGCAGTAACATGCTTGAGTGTCCAATTTAGTGATTAAGGGGTGGTATTCATTGCTAGTGCTACCCAGTGTAGACACACTTAAGTTAATGGACATGGTGGGTTCCTTGTAAAGCACTTTGAGGTCTTTTTCAACAATCAAATTTGTCTAAACATCACTATTCTAAGACTACTGTTTATGTGTTGTGAATTACTGTGTCATAATCATGTGCTTTTAACAGTATTTTATATAATTTATTAATCTTGCATTTAAAGTGCATTCTATATTTCACAGACCGGCAAAATTCTTGGTAACAAAGTCTTTGATAAAAAAGTTTTGTGGCCTTACTATATTCAAATGTCTCTAATACCTAACATTTCATTTAAAAGAATTTACTAATGGTGTTCTAATCAAAAAGGAAAATCATAGTTAAATGAAAGTAAGTTTCAGAATTCCATGTACTTTTCTAACTGCATTTTATATTTTTCAATAAAGCCTTGCAAAAACATTTTCATGCTGCTGGTCTGTATTGTGAAGAGCCTTCTTGTAGACAGTTGCTGAGTCATTAGGCTCCAATGAAAGTACTATATCCAAATTGAGTAGCCAAACCCAGTTTTAGTACCGTAGGCTCTGCGACTGGGATTGCCATACTCATGGGCTCTACGTAATCTTAAATGGCAACGTTTTATATGAAAATAGTTGACTTCTTCCAAGACAACTCTCCCAAGAACCTGAATTACTCAATAGTTAAAAAACAAAACACAATGCTCATACATAAAAAATACTATTTGACATTTCATATTTGCTGTATCTAATTATTGTCTACCTCCAGGGAATATAAACTATTTGGAGTATGCTTCAGCATAAAGGTGTTCTCAACCAGAAACATCACCTGTTTTGTCTTTGCTATTCAGCCTTGATGACTGTAATGAATGGCATTGTTAAGATGTTCTCAGTTCAATCTTGAATATATGACAATGGAAATCATTCTATATAAAGAACACAATTTCCTGAGACTTGAGCCAAAATTAGTCCTCAATCTTTATGTCCTGTACTCAGAAAGCTTATTTAAGAAGGATCTTATATTTAAGGACTGATTTATCCAGATAAGCACTGTCCATAACCAAAGTAGCATGTAATATCCTTCAATGGACAGTATGAGCCAGTCGTCTTCTTTGGCGATCACTCGTAGCCGAGTAAGATTGTCTTTCCTAAACACGGTTTTAACAATGAGTCCGTAAGTGACTGTGGAGGCCAATTCTGGAACCACACGTCCTTCCACAGTGGGGACATAGGTTTCCGGGTGGATTTGATCACGGTGTGGATTTGCCAAGCATGCCTTCCTCTTAGCATGTTTCTTAACATGAGCCACGAGTAGACAAGCAGCATTGGGTATGTAATAGAATGAACAGAAGCATCTAGCATCCACTGAAAAATACCACTTTCATTTGTCATTTAGGTTCTTCTGATACGTTTTTATCTATTTACATGATTGGCAGGCAGTTTTTTCCTAACCATTTCACACACAATTTTATGAACTGCATGCATTTTAAGTGGCATGTTCTAGTTGCCTTCTAAAATTATTTGTAATTACCGGTATGTCAATTTAGTATTTATGTCATTTTTAAAATACCTGTTTTCCATTCCATCTTGTGGACTTTTAAGAGCTGTGGATTGCTCGTCAGGCAATTTTTTTATAAAAAAAATTATGACCACTGCTCCTTAGAAGTCGACTGTATACATTTCTGAGTTGAACACTGAGGAAGACCATGTTGAAACAGTGTCATCATCTGGATAACTGTCTATTATTTGCTATTATTTGCATCGGCAGAACAGATATCGCTAAGCATTCAAATTATATCACTGGAGGAATTTTATTTTGATACCATATGGACTGTACTCTTGAATATCACTTCGCTGCAACTTATACATTTATGCCCTCATTTTTCATCGGTCCACGTGTTGCCACTGTTGTCTTTAGTCTGGAGTTCGCAACACAGGGGTTAGTTGATTTAGCAGAATGAATTAAAGCAGGTGCAGGGCATTATTGATAAGAGTTGTTGAAATGGTAGGCGCCGGCTGAACCTTATGTCTTCCAGAAAGTAAACAACACCCCTTTGTTTAAAAGGGTAGTTACTGTTTTTCAGCTTAGAAGAATGGAAGCAACTTGGGTTATTGCAACATGTACATAAAATGGAATTACAAGTTGAAGTTGGCTTCTAGCTCCATATTTGGTTCTATTATTATTCTATATTTGGAATGCATGGATTGCTATGATACCACCACTGTCTACTGCTTTGGTGCTTTCTTAAATGTGCATGTCACAAAGAACAGCCACAAAGCTAGATAGATGTTGCAAGTGAAGATGACAGCATCTTTTTAGGTGCAAATCGCTTTTCATGTTTGCAGAATTAATTTTCCAAGAGAAAATCTAGTCGTTTGTCTATTGTGTCATGGTAAACATGTATCAGGGGAGCCTACAGCACAACTGAGTTTTATTTCGAAAGATTATTAGCTACATTGCTCTGGAACATTTTAATCTTATGGAAAGCCATTGTACATTAAGCCAAAACTGAAAGAGGGCGAGAAACTGCCGCATTCCGAATGCGCTCATGCGCTGGTGGAAACTTCAAAAGGCTAGTGCTTCCTCCTACAGCATGCAGCCGCCGGGGAGGGGGGGCAGGGATGTAAATGATCTTTCGGCAGTAAGCTATAATCAATGCAACAACGCTTAATTATATTGCCCAGGTAGTTGTTTTTAAGTCTGCAGTTTCAAGGTAGCCTGCCCAAAGCCCCTTAATAAAAATAAAAAAGCTCCCCAAAATAACCCTTTCCCGCTTCTCCTGAGGCGAATAAATGCTGGTGTGGCCGAAGGTGAGCTTCGTGCACAGGAAGCCCCTTCTCAGGTGCTGACGGGCCGCCTTCTTTCGCGCCCCGTCCCTTGTCAACTGACTTCCTCTCTCCCAGAGACTGGCGTCTGTCGTGCTCCGCAAGAAGCGGCATTCCTTCGGCCCACCCAATTCGAAGGGGAAACGGTGGCGTCCCCCTGAACAACGCCGCCGCCGCCGCTTCCTCTTCCTGGGTCCTCCGTTGAGGACGACCGCGCGGCCATCTCCGCCGCCGCCTCTAGCTTCCTCGTTCCGGGCGGGGCGCAGGCGGGGCTAGCCGAGGCGGAGGAGAGGGGAGCGAAAATGCGAGCTCGGAGAAGAGACGCTCGCGGCCTCCCTCCGCGCTGTTGGCCGTTGTGATGTCATAACGCGCCGAAGGGGTTCGGAGAGGCTCCGCCCTCGTTTTGCAGAGCGCTTCGCCCGTTCGCCGCCGCCGCCGCCTCCTCCGCCTTCTTCTTACCCCCCTCCCTTCACTCCTTTCCCTGACTCTGTCCCCGCCCCTCTTCCCACCCACCCCGCCTCCCCCCGGCGCGAGGAAGCACACACGCGCGACAGCTGTGACGGAGCTCCTTGCCGGACCTCAAAGCAGGCCCCACGAAAACTGTGCCTCGGCTCCGGCGCCTCCTCCTGCCCCCCCATCCCCGTCCCTCAACCCCGGGCGGCCCCTCGGCAGCGACGCGTTCTCCTGTCTCGTGCGCGGCCCTCTCGCGCGTCTCTCTTCTCTACAACCCCCTCCCTCCCCCCCCGGCACGGGGCGGTGGCGGTTGAACCACCCGCTGAGGTGAATGAGCTACGCCGCCCCCGGAGGCCGCTGTTGGGGCGGGGGGGCTGCTTCCCCGCCAGCCGCAGCCCCCGTGGGGCGGGCCAGGCCCCCCGCACGGAGCAGCTCCGCTTAGAGGTTCTTTTTCTTCTTCTTCCCCCTCCCGCCCTACGGCAGCCCCGCGGGGAGCGGAGGGAGAGGGGCGCGCGGGAGGACAGCGGGTGCGGACCCCTCTCGGCATGTCCGCGGCCGCCCCGCAGGCACCACTTCGCGGCGCGGAGAAGAGCGGCGGCGGCGGGGGGGCCCGGCTGCCCGAAGAGAACCATCAGGAGCAGCTCCTGTTTCCTTCCGGCCAAGTGACCGAAGCCCCCCAGGAAAGCGGCTCCGGCGAGGGGCTGCAGCAACAAGAGGGCGGCGACGACGACGAGGAAGAGGATAGTAGCAACGGCGACAAGTGCCAACCGGAGCAGCAGCAGCCTCACGCCGTCGAGGCCCCCCCGCCCAAGGATAACCCCTGGACCCGCTGGAAGCCTCCCCCCGTCTCCGGCGGCAGCTTATCCCCCTCCAGCGCCTCCGCCGGCAGCGAGCTCGCCCCGCAGGACTCGGGTAAGGAAAGGGCTGGGCGGGCAGGGAGGTTGTGTTTTGAACTACTGCGGGGACGACGAGAGCCCCGCGTGCTGCTGCTGCTGCTGCGCCTCCTTCTCAAGTTTCTTTAAAGCGTTCCCTCTCTTTCTCTTTCTTCACCCTCCCCCGCCCGCTTTCGGCGGCGACCCCGAATGACACAGGCTTCGGAGAAAGGCGTGTGCTTGCTTGCCTCCAGCCATCCAGCCAGCCGGTGCCAGGGAGCTCTTTTCAGCCTTGCCTGCCCTCTCTCATGTTGCATATATGGTCAGATTAGGAAAATGAGCGTGAAGAGGTGTGGCTTCTTCTGCCTTGGAGTTGTTTTATGAGGTGGACGGTGAGAGCGAAGCGGTTGGGAAAGCCAGAGCTCAGTTGGCGGCGGTAGGGATGCCTGGAAGCGAAATCAGCTACTTCTTATGGGGGGACGGGACTGAGAAGAGATCCAGCTTGATAGACGTTGTGGTGGTGGGGGGACACTGTTGTAGTTCCACTATGCCCATGCAGAACTTTTCTGTGTTTTTGTCCTTCATTATGCCTGTTGCTTGGTCTGCTTCGTGTCAGAATCCTGTGCGGATGCCACTTGCCTGCAGGGAATAGTTTATTCCTGCTTGCATATAAATCACTGTTGTGTATGTACCTCTGTTGTATGCATATATACTGCAGTTCTACATATTTGTGAACTTGTACGTATGGGTGGTGCTATAAATAAGTTTACTTCCAAACAAAAACTTAATGAGTTACATATGGAATAGCCTTTATTCTTTCTTCGGTCACTGTGCATGTTTGTCAACACTTGGCATTACCTACAATAAAACTGAAATTATTGAATTATGTATAGAGTTTACTTCATTTTTTCTTAAGGGTGTTATTCATAGTTTAGGGTTCCTGTGATAGTATGCTGGTGGAAGCAAATTCAAGGCTTTTAAACATATACCGTATTTGCGCTAACAGGTCTTTAGAGAATGATCATTGTAGTAATTAGTCATGCTTTGCTTTGTAGTTCATGCTTGATGGTCTTGCAAGAAACTTTAGCATGTACTGTACTGTATATAATTTGTGGATCACAAATCACAGTATGCCACCGTGTAGCAGGAATTATCATGAAATGGTATTCAGATTCAGCAGCAGTAGTTGTAACACTCTTGGAGATAATAGATGGTATTATATTAGTGCTCTGGGACTTAGCTAGATTAAAGTGATATAACAGTACAATTTCAAACTTGGATAAAATAATTCATTTAGTTGAATTCTTAAGTACTTGCTCCCTGATAAATGTGTTGAATATCCTAGCTTAAATACCTTAGAAATAAAAATAGAGTTCTGCCTTAAATAACTAGCTTTTGTATTTTACATTTAAAAAATAGGGAAAGTAAAAGGTTAATTAGCATTAATTAGGATTTTGTTAAATAATTTGTTTTGCATATCTTCAACTTTCATGTAATAAGTTCAATAAGTGATGCTATGCAAACTGATTCTACACAGTAAGCCTGCAATTTATGCACATTTAACTTGTGTACATTCGGCTTTATGTGCTTGCCTAGACAGATAGTTACTCAGGCACTACCTTGTAGTGCTAGAATAGAATATTAAAGCAGCCGTGTTCAAAAAAGATGCTGTCAGATATGATATGCCTGACTAGTTCTTGCTCTAAATGTGGTGGTGGTTAGTAATATATTATGCAACTTGACCTTTTCTCCAAAATGCTTAGAGTGGTGTTTATGACACTCCCCATTGGTCTCCAGATTGGGGGTTGCCTGAGGCCATCATGGTGCACATGGTTGCCACTTTGGAGAACCCAATAGTACAGTACTATTCCTCTTCAATACAATGAGCATAATCTCTACCACACAGTTGTTGTTTTGATCATAGTACGTATTTCTCTTTTGGATAAGTTACTAACTCACATTTAAAATGTGTTACATATTAAAAAGGAATATATGAGAAAGTAGTACAGTGCTGTGTATAGTATATCTCTTCCATCTTAAATTCCTACAGTGTACAGCAGGGGATCCCATTCTTTTTGGGCTCGTGTACATTTGCACTCCTCCCTAGGTTGTTAAGGGACCCAGGTGGCGCTGTGGGTTAAACCACTGAGCCTAGGGCTTGCTGATCAGAAGGTCGGCGGTTCGAATCCCTGTGACGGGGTGAGCTCCCGTTGCTTGGTCCCAGCTCCTGCCAACCTAGCAGTTCGAAAGCACGTCAAAGTGCAAGTAGATAAATAGGAACCGCTACAGCGGGAAGGTAAACGGCGTTTCCATGTGCTGCTCTGGTTTGCCAGAAGCGGCTTTGTCATGCTGGCCACATGACCTGGAAGCTATACGCCGGCTCCCTCGGCCAATAATGCGAGATGAGCGCGCAACCCCAGAGTCGGTCACGACTGGACTTAATGGTCAGGGGTCCCTTTACCTTTACCTTTACCTAGGTTGTTAAACATATACTGTACAGAGAAAGCACCCCCTCCATCTATACTTGATACTTTTTGATAGGACTAGGAGTTATAGTCCTATAACTGCTAGTTATAGTCCTATATAGTCCTCCCATCAGATGTCAAAGAGACAAACTACCTGATATTTAGAAGACATCTGAAGGCAGCCCTGTTCAGTGAAGTTTTTAATGTGTGACATTTTAATGTATTTTAAATTTTTATTGGAAGCTGCCTGGAGTGGCTGGGGAAACCCAGCCAGATGGGCGGGGTACAAATAATAAATTATTATTATAATTATTATAATCTTTTCCTCATAACCGCCAGAAAGATGCAAACGATTAATTGAAATTAGATTAATTTAATTATTTAGCTAGCCTGCTAAGCACTAGATAGATTTTTGTTTTAATTGGATTTTGTTTATAGTACACTATTTACATTCTTAATGTTTGAATGACTTTTTGAAACTAGACTGTTTTGTGCCTTTATTTTTACTTTTCATATGTCTGTTCAGAATATGATATGGAGAAGACATGAAGCATTAATCATGTATTAGTCAGCTATCTGACAAATTTGTAATATTTGCCTTGTATGCTAATACAGTACAAAGTTTATAAGAGTACGATATTTACTTTTCCAGAATTTTGTATTCCATATGTGACAGCTGTGGGGGCATAGACTGAAATATTTAAGTAGCTGTCTGTTACATATATCTATAAGCATAATGGTAAAGTAAGAATTCGTCTGACATAGACTGGATATTTGTTCTGAAATCTACAAATATGAACTGTGCCAGTTTCTGCTCATAAAGCACTAACTGGAGTATAAAAATACATTTTTAATCTATTCTTTTTCGAACAAAATCTTTTTTTAAAGCTATCATAAATTGAGATTGCAATGCATCTTTATTTTTGTAATATAGTCTACATGTGATTTTCAGTCATCCAGTTTTATATAGGATCCTATATATCCTATCCAGAAGTCCCATTGATAGGATTGATAACAATGGGATGTAGTTTCTGGTAAGTATGGATAGGATTGCAGCCATAAGATTCTAATTTATGTGAGTTATTTGATGTGAGTAATCTTAGCATTTTACAAGGCTAATAGCAGCATTCAAATTAGAATTAACACTTAAGCTAATTTGACAAGCTGAAAAAATGGTTTTTTTCAAGTTCGATAGTTATCCAGTTAATTAAAAAAATCATTTGTACTTTGTGGAATTTCTTTGTTTCAACTTGTACTTAAACAATTTGAGAGCAGTAATTAATCATACTATTTAAATTTTGTGATGAACTTGGTTTTGTTACTCTTTCTAGATTACTTGAATCACATCTTTCTTTTATTCATTTTAGAATTACTGAGTTCTGCTAAAGTCATAAAGGCAGGAAAATCAAAAGTAAAGAAATCGAGTAAGGTATGTTTTAGGAGTCCAAATCAGTTTTATAGTCTATTAATTCAGGTTTAAATTATTATATTAGTAATTAATACTTTCATAATTAATTATTAAATTCATTTATTGTAATATACTGATAATCCTGTATTTGCATATTTATTTAAATTATCATAAGAAGGACTTCATTGATACCACATACTTCATATGAATAGGTTTTTTAATATGGAAAAATAATGGGCTTCACCCATATTACTGAACTGTTGAAACAAAGCTTTTAAGTTACCATATTATTCAAGTTCAGGAAGAAAGATAGTGCTGGTGGTCTTACATGAAATCCTTTTCTCATATCCAAATGTTGCTTTTTAAAATCTACTTGTATATGCTTTTTGGAAAGTGGGAGTACCCAGAAATTAAACTGTTGAAAGTTGTTTTAAAGCAAAACAAAAAAGTTTATTAAAGTTTTATTGATACCTTTTTCAGAATAGCTATTATCTTACAATATGGTCTATCCTTTGAACTGAACCAGGGATAAGTTACTGTAGGAGCATCTTAAGAAGTAAAACAGCTAGTCTGAGTGTTGTATGTAATTTTCCAAAGTGATGGAAAAGTTTTCCTTACCAAGAGTTATACAGTATTGGAAATAGAGGATAAACAGAAAAGCTATGTTTACTTGCTGATTTTAGCTTCAAGCAATTCACATCCATTGATTGTTAATTATTATGCAAATTACTTCATAACATTAATATCAAATTTGAAAAGACTGCCTTCATAAAAATGTCTGAACACATTTTTTTTTAAAAAAAAAAAGGTGTATGGATTCAGAATTGCTGACCACATTGCTGAGTTTGCTTTTACACTGTGCTATTTTGCGAGTAAGGATATGTAAGAATCAAGAATTTTTGTTTTGTGATTTCATTTCTGTAAAACTGTAGCATAAATCCAGTGTCAGATGGGGGTGCTTGCTTGCTATTGAACAAATGTTTCTGGACAGTAAGATGTGTTCATTACCATTGCAGGCAAATGACTTCAGTGATGCATCAAACTGGCCAACACCAAGTGAAATCGCCAACTCTGAAGTAAGTACACTTCTAATATTTCTTTGTAACAACAATGAAGTTTGCCTCTTCCATGTGGCAGGTATCTCTTGCCCCATAGAAATAACAAACAATATTGTACTCTTCTGTTCTCACAATTCTGCCTACCAGCCAATTTTCTCCTGTCTCTGCACTGTCCTCATAATGCTCTTTTCATAACAGTATTGTAACTTTCCCAGCTTCAGAATGCTAGACAAGCTTAGGTTCAATGTGGTAGCAGAGGAGCTAGCAGCTATAAAGTACAAGAGATGGAGGTGAGCAAGCTGGTCAACTGTTAGTCTGCTTGTAAGACTAGTTTACAATGAAGGCAAATTTATTTTCTTAACAAGTTTAAATTGCAATGACAACTTTTACTTATTTCTAGATGGCTTTTCTTTTCTATACACATAAAAATAATTTCATATTGTGACCTTTGCAAAACACAATATCAATGAGGTATGATAGAACTAATTGATGCACATAATGTTCAGTTCATTCTTAAAGCATATTTGAGTTGTACAAGGCTGATCTGTTAATTAATGACAATTGTTTTGCATACAAATGACCTAGGTATCTGTTTGGGAGATCAGCAAGGGCAGCTAGACAATTTGCAGAAAAATATTTTTGGGCAGCCAGCCCTCATTCCCTCTCCTAAAACATTCTGTAAATAGCTCATGGTTCTCTACCCTATGCCACAGGACTCTTGTAGCTGGTTTTTCTGAAGTATGATTTAGAAATCTGATCGATTGTGGAATTATATGGTACTTAAGATGAAAAGGATCAGTCCCAATCTTCTGTCTATGGCAGCAAAACCCATTGCAACCTGTGTTCTGCAAAGCTAAAACTAGAGTCCCAATCATGGTTTATTTGGGAGAAATAAACCATAAGCACTGGTTTGAATGTTACACTAATGCAAGGCTTGTGGTTTGTTGCTTCATCTGAACAAACGAAGGAATGAAATGGGAGCACTTAGGTTTAAACAACCACAGGGTTTAAACAAACCACACAACTTGGATTAGTGTTACGTGAAACCCTGTTTGAAGGAGAAAGAACATGGACCACCATCACTGCTGCAAGAAAGCTGCTCCACCCAGAGTTCTGTCTGAGTGGCTTGTAGTAACAAATGATCTGTCTCTTTGTAACTCACCTACATGAAAGTGGTTTACAGAGAAAGCTACCATTGCTCAGCTGGGGTAGATACCAAAAGTGGTTTTGAAGCAGCAGCAATTGCTTATTTCTGCAAGCTGCCTCCAAAGAAAGAAAGAGAAAGAAAAAGAGAAAAGGAAGGATTGCAGAGGAGCCTGCTAGTAGAAGCATGTGGGGGAAGAGAAGGGGGGCCATAATGGATTTTACTATTCTTACATTAGCTGGAAATCTAACTCTACTAAAATGGAATATAGTCATACCTTGGTTCTCGAATGCCTCGTACATTTTGGATCCCGAACACAGAAACCCCAGAAGTAAGTGTTCCAGTTTTCAAACTTTTTTGGTAGCCGAATGTCTGATGCGGCTTCAGCTTGAGTGCAGGAAGCTTCTGCTGCCAATCAGAAGCTGCACCTTGGTTTTCAAATGGTTTTGGGAGTTGAATGGACTTCTGGAATGGATTATGTTCGAGAACCAAGGTACGACTATTCGGTTATACATATATATGAAAAGGCAGTTTTTATTACTTTTTTTGTAGCAATAAACAAATTTAACAATGAACTGAGGTAGACTTAATCAGGTTAATAATATACGACAATATTGACAACACTTCGCAAAAAAAGTCCTTCTTGGGTTTGTCCATATGTTCTTGTGCTCACTGATGCGATTGGGGAAGGCAATAGAGGAATTGTGGTAACAAGCCCCCCTCACATGTTAATTGTGCCATGTAGCTTGCTTTTGCAGGTTCCTTGGAAACATGTACAGAGCCTTCATACATATAGCTGGCTCTGAACACGTGTGAATAGGGACTGTACAGATCATACATCGGCAACCTCCAGCCCATGGGCCAGATCCGGCCCACAGAGGCTGTTTATCTGGCCCATAAGCCACCCGGTCACCGAGCCGCCCGCTCGGCAAGTCCCCCGTGCGCTGCGCTAAACTGGTGTGGTGCAGCACGGGGACTTGCCGAACGGCACCAGAAATGGTGCCTGTTCCTGCACAGAAGCTGGAAATCATGCCTGTGCAGGTGCCGAAAATCGCTTCTGAGCAGGCATGATTTCCAGCGTCTGCGCAGCCGCAGAAGCAATTCCAGTGCTGCAGACATGCGCAGAAGTGATTTCCGGCACCCCGGACATGCACAGAAGCGATTTCTGGTGCCCCGGACATGGGCAGCGTGGTGCTGGAAATCACTTCTGCGCATGTTCGGCCCACAGACAATAGTCCGTTGGAATGCTCCGGCCCACGGCCAGAAAACGTTGTTGACGCCATATAGTATAGCCAACACATATAAGTTGAGGCTGGGACTTTCTGCTGTGATTCTGTTCCTTTGCATATGTCAACTGAACAGTTGATAAAAGGACAGTAGGAAAGAGTGGTTTGCTTTTTTATCATGGAGCTCAAATTTGGCAACAGGGATGGGATGGCTGCAAATATTTGAATGGGGTTAGGATTAATTTTTTTCTGTTGTGTTACAGTGTAAAAATATAAGCAATCAGAATAAAAAAACACCAATCAAAAAGGAGAAAGAAGAGAAGAATGAAAGGAAGAATAATAGCAGAATCAAAGAAAACCTGGAAATAAATCCGGATATTCCTGGCGAAAATGTTAGTGAAGATGAGGCTCAGATTAACAATCAAAAGAAAAAAGGTTGGTCTGGGCTAGCATATTAATAACGTTCTCTATAACCTCAGGTATCATGACTAAATTTAAAGAATGGAGCTGTAATGTATGTTTGTGCTCTTGATTTCTGACATTCTTGTTAAGTTCATTGACAGTTTTTTAAAGGTTGCAGCTCTAATTTACGACTGTTTCAATAGTGCTTGTTCTATTGTGCTTGCACAAATCTTGCTGTATTAATATTTTAGAATCTAGCAAATCTTAATTTTCTTAAAAAATTAAATTTGGGCATTAATTGGGCTTGAGGGCATCCTGAGCAAGTTTGCAGATGACACCAAATTAGGAGGGGTGGCTAATACTCCAGAGGACAGAATCACACTTCAGAATGACCTTAATAGATTAGACAACTGGGCCAAAGCAAACAAGATGAATTTTAACAAGGAGAAATGTAAAGTACTACACTTGGGCAAAAAAATGAAAGGCACAAATACAGGATGGGAGACACCTGGCTTGAGAGCAGTACATGTGAAAAGGATCTAGGAGTCCTGGTAGACCACAAACTTGACATGAGTCAACAGTGTGATGCAGCAGCTAAAAAAGCCAATGCAATTCTGGGCTGCATCAATAGGAGTATAGCGTCTAGATCAAGGGAAGTAATAGTACCACTGTATTCTGCTCTGGTCAGACCTCACCTGGAGTACTGTGTCCAGTTCTGGGCACCACAGTTCAAGAAGGATACTGACAAGCTGGAATGTGTCCAGAGGAGGGCAACCAAAATGGTCAAAGGCCTGGAAACAATGCCTTATGAGGAATGGCTTAGGGAGCTGGGTATGTTTAGCCTGGAGAAGAGAAGGTTAAGGGGTGATATGATAGCCATGTTCAAATATATAAAATGATGTCATATAGAGGAGGGTGAAAGGTTGTTTTCTGCTGCTCCAGAGAAGCGGACACAGAGCAATGGATTCAAACTACAAGAAAGAAGATTCCACCTAAACATTAGGAAGAATTTACTGACAGTAAGAGCTGTTCGACAGTGGAATTTGCTGCCAAGAAGTGTGGTGGAGTCTCCTTCTTTGGAGGTCTTTAAGCAGAGGCTTGACAGGCATATGTCAAGAATGCTTTGATGGTGTTTCCTGCTTGGCAGGGGGTTGGACTGGATGGCCCTTGTGGTCTCTTCCAACTCTATGATTCTATGATTCTAATTTCTATATAAAGAAATTTCATTAGCTTTTTCTGTGTGACGATCAGTAACCTCATACTGCAAATGCATGCAGATGAATCCTTAGATAAAATTTTAATCTAAGGCAGAACACAAAAATCATATTCAGAAACAAGGAGCTGCTTCAGCACTTTGAGTGCATCACATGAGTTTTGTCATGGGAGGGAATTCCTTAATCCTCTGACAGTGTCTTGTTTCCCCACAAGTCACTTAATGAGGTGGCAACCAACCTAATATCCTGCTTATATTACAGGAAAAACTCACATAGGCTAGAAGTATGAAACAGATAATGTTCATCTGGGATTAGCATAGGTTAGGTTTCCAAAGAGTTCGAAGGTAGAAAGGTGCAAAAGAGTGAGCAGTTATAATATTAATATTACTGCTATGACATAAAACTGTTCACTGTCTCCAAAGCACAATAAACTGAATAGTATTTTCAGTGCTATCACCACAGAATCTATGAACGTGGTAAAAGGCACAGTGGGATTAAATTTATGAAGAATTGCTTTAAAAGAGTGTCCTTTTAAGATCTATTACTGCAGCAGTCTGATTTTCCCGGGTTTGCATACATGCAAGGAATCCCCACAGATACAACAGCTCCCTACCTTTCATTTTGTGGAAGGTGCCAAAAATGAAAAGAGGCAGAGCTATCATGCTTTCCTCCACAGCTCCCCCTCATCTAATAACTTGCATGTTTTCATACTGTCTGAATAGGACTTCTGTAAACTCCAGTTGAAATGAAAATCATCTTATCACCTCCCAAAGTGCTCTCTCAAGTGTTTGAAATTTGAGTTTGGACTGTGCATAGGATGAGAAGCTATTTCTTGTATGTTCAGAACTAATTTTCATGAAGCACTGTATTTTTCCGTCTATAAGATGCTCCCATGTATAAGACACCCCCTATTTTGGGGGACTCAGATTTAAGAAAATGAAGGGAGATGGCCCAGAGTATAAGATGCCTGCCTAATTTTTGACATTATTTTTAGGGAAAAAACCTAGTCTTATACACGGAAAAATACGGTAACTTTCAGAAAGTTACTTTGTGACATTTGCTGTTATTCTTAGAATGAATTCATATGTGCATATTTATTCAAAATGTGGGAACTAGTACCTAATAAATCTAATATATTTTATAGGGTTAATGGGTATTCTTAACAGCATTCTAGTTCTGTATTTTACACTTGAAGGTAACAAGCACAAATGGGTGCCACTTCATTTAGATGATATGAAGCCAGAAGGCCAAGATAGACCAGGATCTCGGAACAGTTCAAGATCTCAGCCAGAAACAGGCAAGCTTGTGCCACACAACAACAGACGCAATGAGACAAGAACTAGTATGTCATCTAAATTTTATTGTTTTGTGTTTGTATTTAATTGACAACTACTTGTTGTTAAAACCTCACTTCTGTAACTTTAGGAATCTACATTTCTTCTCCTGTTTCTAAAAGGCTGGCGACGGGATAGAGAAAAACGAGATGATCATGATGAAGTCTCTAGTGTGAGAAGTGAAGGTGGCAGTATTCGAGGATTTTACAGAGGAAGAGGAAGAGGCAGGGGCAGAGGAAGAGGACGTGGAAGAGGAAACCCTCGAAGTATGAAAATAGAAATTATTAAGAAAAAATGATTTTGACAGTTTGAATAGTGTCTATTCTCATAGGAATTAGTTATTTGCCATTTATGTCCTTCCATTGTGAAAATTGTCCTCCTATTCCCTGTTGTCCTGTCATTAAGCAATTATTGGTTCCTGAGAGAGTGTCCTTTTATCCCATGATTATAATGTTACTGAGAAACTTTGCCATGTGTTTTCTTAAAGTATATTTCTACCCCATGACTCCTGTATATATGGTATATTGTAAACTGCTTTGAGGTTTTTTCTATAATCAGGTGATATATAATTTTTATGAAATAAATAAAATAAAATGTTGACTCTCAAATAATTCTAAACATTGACTAGGTCGAGGCTTTCTATTTTCACATACTTAGACTCATAATTTGTATTAATTCACTTTTCCTCCTTCCTGAAGTGAACCATGAATACTCGTATGGCTACCGGGAACAATATAACGAGAGGACTGACCAGCCATTTCAGCCAGATCTTAACACTAGTATGATGTATTACTACGATGATGGAACAGGAGTGCAGATGTATTCTGTTGATGAAACACTACTAAAAGAATACATTAAACGCCAAATGTAAGTAGACGGCTCTGTGTTTATGGTGCAGGTGGCTGGGGAAGCGAGATGTTAAACTTTGTCCCTGTGCAAGACTACATTCATTTAATAAGCCAATTGTTTCAAATAACCTGTGGCATAGGTTGGAAATGCTACAAACATTTCACTGTGAACTTTTAATAAGAACAGATCTTGAGTTTCTTGGTGTTATAAACCACATGCAATCCATGTATACATACATCCTTACTCCATTCTGTCTGGCATTTTGTTGACATTGTAACTTAGGTATGCTTGTGTTACGGTATAGTAAGACTGTGTACATATGAAAACTTTGTAATTATGTTGGCTTGGAAGTAATTTTGCCATTCTTAATTTTTCTTTCCAAAGTACTTATTGGTGCTTTGTCATTGTGTTTGAATTGAAGAAAACAAATGGCATATAGCTATAAATGGAAATGTTCCCTGTATTTGAATGGGTTGTGAAAAGCCATTTGGAAGGCTGGTTATCCAAATCCCTGGAGAAAATTATTGTTGTTATTATTAATTAAATCTCTGTACTGCCCTTCATTCAAGGATCACAGGATGGTTCAGACATTTCAGATTGTAGTGAAGGGTTTATGAATTAGCATAATGCACACCCTCTTTTGCCATAGTTTAATGGTGGCTTTTGTTGCTCTTGCATTTTATGTGGCTTGTTGCTTGCTTGTTTTGTTACAGTTGATGCAAATGAAAAAAAGAAAAATAAATTTGGTTTATTGGCAGATAAATTCTGGCTTAAGGCTGTCAGTTTCAATTTTCCCCAGTTATTGTTGATGGGCCTTGTGAAACCTGACAGCAGACATACAGTTCCATTTCAGATTAATCAGCTGGCTTCAACTGCCCTTAGACACTACTTCTTTGTGGTCAGATTTCTGAGCTTGCAGAATCCAGATCCTCTAAGGTAGAACATGATGGTGTCCCCCTCTGATGCTCAGCACATTGTTAAACCAAATATTGGTCATATATTCAAGTTCTGCTATTAATAGTAGGGTTTAGTCAGATATCCCAGTAGGGGTTAAATTATTCACAGTCTCCTTAATTAGTTTGGAAATTTCCAAGCCTTATCATGGAATGTGCTACTGTTCTTGGAATGTTAGAGGCTTTTTTCATCTTCCAAATACCATAGTTTGGAAGGTCTTACAATTTTCTAATTGGGTGTCTGTCCAACCTTTTGTTACAATAGGTCTTCATTTTCTAAATTATTAAGTACTAGAATTTCTGGACTATGTTTACAGATTCTGCAGCCATATAGAAATAAAGCTTTAAGACAAGTTAGAATATGCATAATTTAATTTCTTGTATTGCTAATTATAGTTTCAATTAAATAGCTGGCCTTGAAACCCTCCTCCCCCAAGCTTTCTATTTGTTCTTAATCGGGATAACCTTATAAGAGAGAAAATTAATATAAGGTGCATACTGTACATTGTTGTTGTTTTTTAAACCCAACCATAATTTGCATTTGTTGCCATAAAACTGCACTTCCTTATTTTCTAAGAGAAACCTTATCGGAATCATTTTGAAAATTAATATAATTGGTTCCATTCTGAAAATAGAATTCAGATAAAATGAGTTGCTACCTTATCAGTTGCTACCTTTTGAATGTTGTGTAGAATTCAGAGCTAAAATGATTATGTATTTTTGTCATCAATACAGTACCTCGGGTTGAGTACACAATCCGTTCCAGGGTGCCATTTGCACCCCGAAAAGTACTCAACCTGAGTGGCGCTTTAGCGCATGCGCGAAGCGTGCAGAACACTTCTGCGCATGCGGCGTGGCGAAACCCGGAAGTAAACACTTCTGGGTCCGCTGAGTACTTAACTCGAAAATACACAACCTGCAGCGAATGCAACCCAAGGTATGACTGTATTGATTTGTTGGGTTCCATGGTTTTTTTTTGGGGGGGGGAAGGCCTAGAACCTTGAGGGTATGTCTTCTTCCTATTTCATAGTTTGGTAAAGTTATACTACCTATTTCTTCCTTCAGTAGCACCTTAAGGAATTTTTTTATTTTACTTCGACCCAGACCAACACGGCTACCTACCTGTAACTACCTATTTCTGTCTCCCATGGGGTTGTAGGATATTATTTCAGATAACCAGTAACTGATTTCAATAAGCTATAAGTCTGTCTTGGGCTAATTTTTGGGGGGACTCCAGATGTACATTTTTACACTTTTCGAACCATATCTACTCTTTGCTCTTGAGAGCATCTCAGGAACCTTTATTATTAACTCACTTATGGAAATGTATTTTTCCCCTTCTTGCTGAGTTCCATATTTGGACACTTTTCAATATCTCAGAGATAAGAATCTTGGGTTTCTTAGAAGCTCCTTCAAACACTTGAGAGCATTTTCTAGGTGACCACAGTGAATATAAGCCAAGACAGGGGTGTAGCAATAGGGGGCGGGGGGGGGCGCCCCGGGCTCCACTCTGCGGGGGACAGCGCGGTGCCCCCTCGCCACCTCCACCGACGGCCGGTGCATGCGCCCGCGGCTTGCTCAGCTCACGCTTTGATTCTTTCTGCTCGGGTCAGTCACTACGGAGCGGGTTTGGCGCTGACGGCAGCGGTGCTGGAGCTCTGCCGCCGTCAAACTGCGAGCAAGCTGTGGCGTGGAGTGAGTTTTACAGGGCGGCCCTGTAAAACTCGCTCCGCACTGCGGCTTGCTTGCAGTTTGACAGCGGCGGAGCTCTAGCACCGCTGCCGCCAAACCCGCTCTGTAGCGCGCGCGCGTGCAGCGTCCCTCCGTAGCGACGTAGGGACATGCTGCGCCCCTACGTCACTACGCAGCACGTCACTATGGAGCGGTACCAGGGCGGCCTGTACCAGGGCGGCTTGCGACGCCGCTGAGCCAAGAATTTTTACTTCCCAGATGGACTTTAAATTGTCACTTTGTAGAAAAATATATTCTGCTTTAAGGCAGAGAATATGTTAGTATCTTTAGGCAGTTTCTTTTTACTTGTGTCTCTTTCAAGGTTACTGAAGTACATGCATATCTTCCCGATCTTTTCAAAGCTCATCCCTTTCTTTTATCCACATCTTTTAATGTTTGTGTTTTATCGTATAGGATATGCATCCCATGGTGGTTTTATGATAGTATAAATTAATCATTCTAAGAATTGCATTTTGTAACTTAAACTTTTTTCCCTTTCCATGATGATGCCATTATTACTATTATTCTGGGAACATACTATAAATAGTTAATGCTACTTTGAGGTAGTTGAAGGAAGGGCCACTAATAAACTTAACTCCATTACATGACTATAGTAGTGGCTACTACTATACGCTCATAAGAGCCTTCTGGATCAAGCCAATTGTCCCATCTAATCAACCATTCTGGTGCTTGTGAGAAACACAAGCAGAAACACCCCACCAGGTGCTTGTGAGAAAGACCCAAGCAGGACCCAAGCAAAAGAGCACTCTCCCTTCCTGCCATTTCCAACCACTAGTGTTCTGAAGCAAACTGCCTCCATGGCCTCCAACCGTGTAGCAATGGAAAGCTATTGATAGTTTTATTCTCGAATACTGAAGTTACACATTATTGATGCAAGGTAAAGAGAAAATAAAATGACTATTTTTTTAACTTTGGCATTTACTTCTGCACTGTATTGAAAACAAGGATAAGATCAGCATGTGTCCCCGACTGTGCAGTTTGTTTTGTTGCAAATAATTATACCTTCAATTCATATGATATTGCTTATCATAGTAGGTGTGTGTACTCGATTGCATATTACTCCTGTGTTTTTATACAATGGCTGTTCATAGTTGGGGTGAAAAAGCATTCTGCTGCCTGATTGAAGACAGGAAACAGTTAATAGTTTGGCTTCTGCTGAGTAGACTCCTGTTCATATCCTGGTTTTCCTGAGAAGGAAAATCTCTTCTATGCCCTTTCTTCGCTTCAACTGGCTCCTCTTTCTAACCTGTTAATTTTTCAGCACCTTTTATTTTCCTTATCTTTGTCTTATGGAAGAAAAAGAAACCTGCCTTCATCTGTCTGCCTTTCTTATTTTCTCTACTCTTGTGGCTCTTCCTGAGAACTCCTGCAAAGAAAATCAAACATGCTCTGCACATGGAGAAAGAAAAACAACCCAAGTCTGTCAAACCTGTGATTAAGATGCTGCCAAATCTGGGTTTGATGTAGACTGCTTTGATCTAGAGTCCTACCAGATTTTGAAATCATAAGGCTTCCTTTGCTTCTAGTTTCATAATAGAACATCCTAGGGTGAACTCAGAACCAAAAAGTGACCAGAAAACATGAATGACACTGGTTTGTCAGACCTGATCGCAAATGCAAAGGTGTGGAGCAGGTGGGAATTTGCCCTACATGGAAGCCCAATAGCCATCTAATTATTGAAGACTGTCAAACTGAAATGGAGGGCATTTCTGAAGCCCAAAATAGACCCTGTTCCTCTCAGCCAAAATTGCCCAGGCAAGGAGAAGTTCTTCCTTTGATGGAGGAAGCAAATAATAACTTCCCAAAGCTGTGCATTTTATCTGATTTTGCCATAGTAAAAACAGGCTTCTGAAAAAAGCATTCAGAGGAATTGCCCTAATACATTCCTTCTCCTCAACTCACAGGCAGTTCTCAACTCTGCAGATACTTTTCAGAGGATGGCACAAGCCAGCTTGAGGACTTATCAGAAGAGTCCCTCTTGGTGGCTCTTCTAAAGTAGGTGGAGAAGTGTGTATGTTTTTCATCTTCCAAACTAGCTACCAGAGAGGGTCTCCTTTCTGTCACCCATACAAGACAATTTAGAATACTGTACATGTGTGTCTGCAAAACCTGTCGACCAGAAATTCCTGCAACAAGTTTTCTACCTGTAACACGAGCCCATTGTCTTTCTCCCAAGATATAGTTTCACTTTGGAAAATTGAGTTTTGTTGGTTGTTTTTTCATCCCAACTGTGAATGTACTATTGGCTACTTACTGTGAAAGGTACTTTTTTCTAGTTGGGGGTTGAAAAGCAACCAAGCTTCAGTGGGCCCAATGCATACCAGGCTTCATTCTCTCCTGTCCTGAAGCATCTCTCAGTCCTCAGTCAAAGCACTCAGTTTTTGCTATCTTCTTCGTGAAATTCCCTCTTCGCTCCTTTCCCCCTGTTTCTCCCCACAGAAGCAACCCTCTTTGCTTTCCTCTTTAGGCCTTTAGCAGACAGCAGTGAAACTAACAAGTTTACTCAGCAAAGCTGGGGGAGGAGCTAACGGTCTGTCTTCACTCAGGCTAGCATAAACCATTCCTATGACTGCTTTTACTGGTCATGGTAAGTGAAGCAATGGTGCTTTATTTTGATAAGTTATTTTATTATTATTTAATATTCACAGTGGTATAGGATGATATCTTCAAAAAGTTAGTAAAGTGAGAAAACAAATATTTACTACAAAGAAATAAGTAAGCCAGCTTTGATACAGGGTGATGGTAGTTTAGAAGAACATAGTGGGCTAACCAAACATTCTTCTTTATTTAGTGAGTATTATTTCAGTGTAGAAAACTTGGAAAGAGACTTCTTCTTGAGGAGAAAGATGGACCAGCAAGGATTCTTGCCTATTTCTTTGATTGCCAGTTTCCATCGTGTGCAGGCTCTTACTACAAATGTTAGTCTAATATTAGAGGTAAGCCAATTTCAGTTTTTAGTCCCTATTGTAATATAAATCATTTTTCGGGAGGGGGGAAAATCTTTTTTGGAAACTTGAATTAGAAATGTCAACAAAACTTGCTTCAATTTTTTGTCTAACCTAAAGCTACTCAGTGCTTCAAGATCCAGTTTTTATAAAATAGTATATTTGAAATAAAAAAATACCAAAGCAACACATGTCTAATATGCAAGCTGATTGATATAAAATGAATTTCAGCATATTTTTGTTATTTCACTTGCTATTGAGGGCTGTTAAATGTAGAAATACGTGTTCCTTTAAAAAAACACAAACAACTAGTAATACATCTTAGTAAAGCAGAATACGTTATTAGCTCCTTACCAGCAAGAAGAGATACATTGGTCCTTCTTGGTATCAATCCTACATTGTCAGGAATAATTGAAACAATTACAAAATTCATTTTGAAAGAAATAGGTCAGAACATATCCATTGGAACTATAAAAAATAAGTCAAGATGTGGTAGCACTTTTGGGGTGGACTTCTTGTTTCTAAATGGAAGTGTATGATCTCTCGGACTCTTGCAAGATTTAGGAAACAAGCAATCTCTGCTCTTAGATACCCCTTTGATACAAAGAAAAAATAGATAATCAGAAAGGCATTGTTGGCTTCATGATGAAATGTGAATCCTATTGATTAGCTAAGTATGTTTTCGCTGTAGAAAAGGTGTAATATATATGAAACAGCCATTTGAAACAAAAAAGTGTTTATTTGTATTTGTGTCATCTAGGCTTTAAAGGACAGTACAGAAGTAGAAATAGTGGATCAGAAGATGAGGAAAAGGGTAGAACCAGAGAAATGGCCAATTCCAGGACCCTCTCCACGCAGACCTCCACAAACAGACTTTTCTCAGCTTATTAACTGTCCAGAATTTATACCAGGCAAAGTTTTTGGTTCACATACTGGTAAGGTATTTTAATTTCTTTTTCCACCTAACACTGAAAAACATGTGAGCTTCTGTAGGTTGAGGACATGCACAGAACTCCTTTCTTGTGCAGTAGGCCACCCCAATGCTACTGTCCCACTGTACTGCTTGAAGTTTGATCTTACTCCAAGGGAGCACTAAGTTGAGGGTTCTTTAGGAGAAAACATCTTTCCTATCTTGGACAATGAGCAGCCTGACTTCTATGGCAGTTGCCTTCCTTTTGATGACACTTGAATATGCAGGTAGATTGGCTAAGGTGGCAATACCTGCACTAGAATAGATCAGTGTTTCTCAACCTTTTTTGGGCCACGGCACACTTGTTCCGTGAAAAAAATCACGAGGCACACCACCATTAAAAAAGTTTTAAAAATTAACTCTGTGCCGCCCTATATTATAATTATGACTGTAAGAAACACTTGCCAAATATTGCTTTCCAGTGGGTTAGTGATGTTTATTGGCGGCCGCCAGGCTTGTTTGCACTGAGCTTTGGGAAAGAGGAGGAGAAATATTGCTTTCCGGCGGGTTCAGTGTTATGTATTGGCGGCCGCCAGGCTCGTTTGCAGTGAGCTTTGGGAAAGAGGAGGAGAAATATTGCTTTCCGGCGGGTCAGTGTTTTTTATTGGCAGCCGCCAGGCACGTGACAATGCAAATCGCCCTTCTCGTCGCCGCACGTCGCCGCACACCAGCCAGCGTCTCGCGGCACACTAGTGTGCCGCGGAACAGCGATTGAGAAACGCTGGAATAGATCCTTCATGAGATTTCCTTTTCAGCACTAGCTGATGGGATATCACAGGGCTTGGAGTGCTTTGCCTCCCTAGATAACTACCAAGACACTTGTTTGTTGCTGCTTTTTTGTTTCCACTCTTGCTACCTGTTTTTCAAGTTGCCTGCCATCTAGTAGACCTTCTCTTGCCATGTAGTTCAATTAATGGTTGTAGTTATCTCCCAAAACTGGGAATGATTTCCTCTCTGTCAGTGATATAAGTGTTGTTGGCTTTGACGTCTGAGTCAGAGGAGGAATCAACTCTTACATTTTTCTTATTACTGTCCTACCAACTAAACAGGAGGGGAACGTGACAGTAAATCAGTGAATGATTCAAAGTTACAGTTCTACACTTGTCAACTACACCTTACATTTTAAAATATTCTGTAGACTTATTTGTATTAAAAGACATACCAATAAGGACATGAATGGAAAAGTAGGTCAACTTCATGAAGGAAAAATAGTAAGTCCAACGATAGTAAACAATAGCCTGATCTGTTCTAAATACAGAAATAATTTTCAATCTTAGAATCTGCACCAAGTTCTCCAAGAATGGGAAGTCTAAATACTAAGAAAAGCAATGAAACAAGTAACCTTCAAACTATGTCTAAAGGATTATCTACAAGCTTGCCAGATCTGGACTCTGAACCTTGGATAGAAGTTAAAAAAAGACATCGTCCATCCCCAGCAAAGCCAAAGGTATTGTAAGATGTTCGTTTTACAGATACTGTAAAAAGTATTTCAGAATACAGTAGTTCTGTGCCTGGAATGCTAGAGAAATAAGGCACATTCAAATGAATTTAGAATTGGTGATAAAATGAGATTACTATGTGTTGATTTCTCTCTTGATTTTTCTGGCTAATTTTATAAAGGCACTATGTGTCAAAATACCGTAGTTGATCATTTCCTGTGCAACTTTGAAAATGTGGATTGAGACATGGGATGTAATGTACTATGACCTAAACCAGTCATCCCCAAACTTTGGCGCTCCAGATGTTTTGGACTACAATTCCCATCATTCCTGACCACTGGTCTTGTTAGCTAGGGATCATGGGAGTTGTAGGTAAAAACATCTGGAGGGCTACAGGTTGGGGATGCCTGACGTAGACACATGTCTAAGTACAGCCTTCAGGCCATCATAACTTTAGCAAATATACTGTATTATTTTAGTGATTTTTGTCTCAAGCACAAATTCTCTCTGTCTGTTAATTATTCATTTTATTCACCTTTACATACTGTTTTCCAAAGTGCCTCACAGTATTATTATTTTTTAAAAATAGACATAAGCTTGTCCTTGAGCTTAAATGTGAATAGGCAAGATGCATATGGAAGGGGGGAAAGGTAGAGGAGGGAGATCAGCTTGACAATGCCACAATTACATGCTGAGTTGTGTATAGGCACTTGTATCCATCTGTGCCCATGTTGATATTCCTTTGCTGATTCTTTTACTTGAATTGAAATGAGTTTACATTCCAGTGGCCCTATGGTTCACTCACTGGAGCAGGGGCTAGTGTCCTTTCCCACATTTCCGCATTGCTAAAGTAATGGGAACAAGAGCAGCACTTTTAGGCAGGGAAGGGTAGACAAGCTCTGCACAGTTGCTCCTGCTGGCACTAGACTGGTCTTCACATTGCTATTGTGTTTTTCTTAGGAGGGAGGTACTTAAAGCTACATGGATCCATCATTGGTACATGTGCTTACATTATACCCCACCTCTGTGGAAAGCAGCCATAGGTGACATGCTACTGAATTTGTTTTGGGAAAAGAGAAGAAAAATATGTAAAGCATGCCAGCTACAATCAAAACATGCCAGCCACAATCAGCATATTGAAATAAAGGGGCTTAAGCATGTTTGGCTCTCTATTGAATTGTGGCCAGTGTTAGAACTCTATTCACTATAGAACTATTTTTTGAATTGAGTTGTAAGCCTAAGAAAAAAAGGTGTGGTTTTAAGAAGCGTAAATGATAAATTGTTAATCCTTCTGTTCCATTTTGTATGATTTGGGATGCTGAAACTGCTATTCGTGCAGTTAATTCCTCTGTTCATTTTATTTCCATTTAGATACCTTCCCAATATTATTTCAAGAAGTGATAAATTAGCTTTGATTCACTGAAAGTGTGAAACACTTTTGCCTTTTCCAGGAATCTGTGCCTGCACTTGAGGAGATGTCAGGACAGCAGCAGCCACTGCCTTTAGAGGAACAAGAACAGGAAGAACTTGATTTTTTGTTTGATGAAGAGATGGAACAAATAGAAGGCCGAAAGAATACATTCACTGAGTGGTCAGATAGTGATTCAGATTATGAAATTGATGATCAGGATTTAAATAAAATTTTGATTGTAACACAAACGCCACCATATATGAGAAAACATCCTGGAGGAGATCGCACTGGCAACCATGTCTCACGAGCAAAAATTACATCAGAACTTGCCAAAGTTATTAATGATGGCTTATACTACTATGAACAAGATTTGTGGACAGAACAGAGTGAAAATGACTGCATTGCTTTGAAGGTAATTATGTGTGTGATCTGTTCATGAAGAATAATTTAATAAAGAGGTATTAAATGGTTATTGAATCAAATACATATGTTGTGGGCTGAGATTATCAACTAGTAAATTAAGTAGAAATCCATAAGCTAATAAAGTTTTGGCCTTTCTTGTACTTGTGTTGGTAATACTAGAATTTAGACTTTAAATGAATGAACTCATTGTCAATATTTGAGCTAGATCAAATTTTTAAAAAATAGTAAGTGACATGTTTGCAGAAGAACAAGATACATTTAAATTGAGAAACTAATGGTTTAGAAGTCACTTGTCTGGTCTGTCTAGGTTTTCTATTACTATCTTTTTCAGGTTCAGTGTTTAAAGCAGGTCTTTTCCCGCTTTAGGCACAGAAGCTTGAGATCAAGGCATTTTGTTCTTAGATTTTTTAGTGAAATTACTGTGGGCTTGCGATGTTACTCAGTGTGTGGAACATAGCAGGTTTTGTTTATCCAAAGATAATGCCCACCTGGGTGTAGCCAGGATTTATGTTAGGGGGGGACAAGCTTCATGTTACTGGGGGTGGAACCTCTGTTTTTATTGATTTACTTGCCGGGGGGGGGGGAGAGGCTGCTCCCCCTTGGCTACGCCCATCCCTGCCATTGGCATATAATGCTATACACAACTGGAGATGTGAGAGATTAGGGTACAATTTGCTTTTCTCCTGCATATTAAAAAAGATGGGCCAGTTGGCTGAGCAGCATTCTTAATCATTCTTGCTATCAAAATCTTTCTGTTTGGCAAATTGTTTGATAAGGGTGATCACCTATTTCAAACATGGGATATGAACCTGGAAGGACTGGTTTTCTTCCATTTTAGTGTTTTACTGTCTTCATGAGCATGACACAGTTTCATTGCAGCCTGCTTGCCAGTTGAAATAATTACTAAAATATTAGTAAATAAGTTATTATTTAACAAATAGTTCATGTTGATATGGCTTGTTTCAGCTATTATCCTATAATTTATGATACATTGTTACAGAAGCTTTTATCCCCACTTCAGCAAGAAGTTGAAAACTTTAAGAAGTTAAATCTCATCAGTAAAGAAGAATTTGAAAATCTTACGCCTAAGCATGCAATTGATCCAAATCAGGAGGTTCCTCCGGGTCCTCCAAGATCTCAACAAGGTATATATTCATAATTATAAGTTATCAATATGGAAGTTGATATGGTGCAACCTGATTGAGAACTCCATGAGTCCTTCACTATTCACATGGAGTTCCAGGTGCTTATAGTGTTTCCTGTTGAGCTTGGTTACAAGGGGTTACTTTATACATACTGAAAGTATTTGCAATGAATTTTTCTTACAAGTAAAAATGGGGGGACTCTTAATTAAATATTGTTATACTAAGAAGTTAATAAAAGAAGATAACAGTAAATTTAAAGAAACAGATAAACACAGAGCTGGGTAAAAGGCCTCGAAGAGCAACAGAAAGCAAGGTGCCTAGTGTTCATCTGTTAATCTGCTGGTCTTTCTGTTTAGACTTAACTGAAGAGCTGGCTTGTAAATTGTTTGGCATCCAAGAAATACCTCCAACAACAATGGCTCGCTCACTGCCAACAGCTGTCCCTGAATCTCCTAGAGTCCACCCTACCAGAACACCCAAAACACCTCGTACACCAAGGCTACAAGATCCTAATAAAACACCAAGGTTCTATCCTGTGGTTAAAGAAGCAAGATCCATTGATGTTAAGGTAGCTAAATTCTTTCTACATAAACTTTCAGATCATGATACTTACTGTTATTTCTTATTGCCAGAGAGCACAGGCTTTGTAACACTTTCAAAATTCCTGCTGCTCAAATATTGTAGTGTAGGAAATAATAATTTTGGATTTGACCAAAACTGCTAAATCCATTGCGAAATATTCACACTGTTAACTTCTTGTTTAAGGTTAGGCAGTTGGGTAGTCAAGCTCAACTTTATGACCTCACAATGCATATGATATACAATGTGAAACTATGAAACTTGACTTTAATTAGGCTGTGATTCTTCAGAAAAGTGGCACCAGTCACATCAGGAAATTATAATGCTATATTTTATTATAGACACGAAGGAAAAGAAAAACACGGCATAGTACAAACCCTCCATTAGAATGTCATGTTGGCTGGGTAATGGATTCCAAGGATCACAGGCCAAGAACATCTTCTATAAGGTAGCAATATTTTTTAAGATTATAACTTAGTTTAATCTTCTGTGTTCATAGGATCATTGGAAAATTGCTTAATTACACAAAATAACAAAGCAAGTAAGAGGAAGAGAATAATGAGAGGAATGAAATACTCTTAAAAGCTGCAAGGTTTGCACACATGAGCAACAACTGTAGAGGGAAAGAGCAAGTGCTCACACCTATTATGTTGGGGAAATTGTTATAAATGGTGGGTATCCTTCAAAACAAACACACACAGCCCCTAACTACAAGATATGTTCAGGTGTTGCCTGTTAATGAGCATAACCTGCAAACATATATTGTCAGGAGTTTCATAGAAATATATATAATATTGAATGGAAATCTCTTCCAGAACACAAATTTGTGTTACAGAAAACAGCTTGTGCTTATGAATGGTAGTACACAGTTTACAGGTACTTGCCACATTGTTGGCTTACAGTTGTATTGCATCTTGCATCAATATTTGTGAAAACATTTTTATCTAGTTAAGTTCATGCATTGTCTCAATAGAATGGCTACATTTGGACAATCATTTGGGATAAAAACAAACCGCCTGCATTCAGATGCAGCTGCTTTACTTCTTTTTAAGTGCATGGGGAGGCAATCCAAGTAGCTACATCTGAACTGGGAAGCTAGGATATAAACCCCTGGTTTAAACCAGCTCTCTGGATTGTTTTCCTGCTCATGAAGGTAGAAGCAAAGCAGTTACATGAAGATGCAGGAGGCTTATTCGTTTTTTAATTATCCAAATGCAACCATTGTCATAGTCACAGCAGGGAACAGTCATGACATTCCAGGTATAGGACTAAGCAGTAGGTAAAAGCTGAATGCAAATATGAAACCTTCCTTGGATGTATAGTAGATAATACTGTGTCATTTAGACTTGTTTTCTGAAGTGGCAGCTAGTAATTCCATATCTGTTGTGCCAGAACTGAAGGGCCTTTGCAATCCTTTGCAATCCTACAGAGTTCTAACAAATTGTCAGAAAAAGCAGAGCTGAATAAAGAATTAGGTATGGCAGGATATCACACTAGAAAGGGCTTCCTCAAAAGTATGTATATGTAGATCCAAATCTATTGGGTTTGCTAAACATAAATAATTTTCATTATACATACATTATAATCCAGCCTGAACCTTGTGAAATCAGAGCAGATTCAAAATAAATTGGGGAAAGTGTGTTGTGTACACCTTGAGAATCTCCTACTTTAAAATGCAGGCAACAAATGGCATATTTTATGTTTCCGTTTACCCAAAATTCCCTTCATGCAAAAAGCTAGCATGATTAGAGAAATATTTTTATTTAACCATGCTTCCTGCTATACATTTAAATGTATTCTTGCCACCTTCATTTTGAAATTAGTATAGACCCTGGAGGCATTCAGAATGTTCGATTTGACTTTAACTTTGAGGATCGTCTGTTGGTGACAGGGTTGGAAAGATGGTTCTACATTATTAATTAAAAGAGAATGCACAATTACCTATATTCAAAAATGTTCTGAAGAATTTAAGCAGCTTGTCTATTTTCTATAGTAGTTCAAATGCATCGCCATTGGAAGGTGCTCCACTATCTGGAAGTTACGGCTGTACTCCAAATTCGCTTCCTAAATTTCAGCATCCTTCTCATGAACTTCTAAAAGAAAATGGTTTTACACAGCAAGTGTACCACAAATATCGCCGTAGATGCCTAAATGGTAAAAACTATGATTTTTTTTCTGCAACTTTAACGAGAAATAGCTTTTTGTCTTTAGTTTTAAGAACTATAACCATTTATGTTCTTGCTTTGTGTTTGTTCTTATAGCTTGTAGGATGTCAACAATGTTATATAACTACATATTTTTGGAAGGGACTTGGATTGCAAGTGGGTGTTCCTGCTAAAGTAAAAGGGGAGGCAGTTTTGATTATCCCTCTGCATCCTTTTGCCCTCAGGGCAGCTTTTCATTGCTCTCTGCACAGGAAAGGAAGCATGGCCAAAAATTGCCTTTTAGTTATCTTTATAGAAAAATCAGGTTTGTGTTTTGATGACCTGACCTCACTGGAGCATAAAATAGAAAAATTCATATATCTGAACAACGGCAGACCAACACAGCTACCTACCTGTAACTCACTGGAGCATGGCAGAGACAGAAATAAATGATTGCCATAAGCGACTTTAACATTCACTTCTTTTCAAGCGGTAGTGTAAGGTGTATTGTTTTTTGTTGGTGCTCTTTTGTGGGATAGATTCATACAAAGCATCTGTTCTGAAGAAAGTAGAATTAGGCTGCTAAATAGATTATCTTTCACCTTTGCTACCTTTTTATTATTTTTGTCTCCAGAAAGGAAACGGTTGGGAATCGGCCAGTCTCAAGAAATGAACACACTATTTCGTTTCTGGTCCTTTTTCCTCAGAGACCACTTTAACAAGAAAATGTATGAAGAATTCAAGCAACTTGCTCTAGATGATGCAAAAGAACACTACAGGTAGGGCTTTGTTTCACTTGTAAAGTCATATACGGTACAGGAGTGCCAACTTGTGTAGCAATATTAGTGGCATTGCTTTGGTGCTTCTGAAACATTAGTATAGCAAAATAAAGTGGTTCCAGCTGCAGAATAGAAAACTAATATTTATTTCCATCATGTAATGTTTACTCTTGAATATAGAGCTTACAACAGACTGTAAAAAATTATCAGATGGATAATTTAAGAGACTTTTGCTAGGAATCATTGGCTGTCCAGTCTTCCTCATTGGATAGCAGCTTTGGGTGCACTAAACAAATGGAAAGATTCTTCTTTCAATGTCTAAATTTTTGCCAGAGTTTTGATTCAAAGCAAATGACAGAAAAACCCAACAGGCAGGTGCTTCCACCGTCTCCATTTTTTGTTTTAAATAACATAAGATTAGGAATCTTTGTGGGATTATTTACAAGTCTGGTTATATTTGATAGCAATATACTCACCACTATTGTGCTGATAACATGAAAATAGCTCATATCAGGGCCTGGGCACTGTCCAAAATTAAGTCAGGTATGTTTCTCCACTAACTAGTATAAGTACAGTTGTTTATCATCCAGAATCCCCACCTCCACTTCATCATATCTAAATTCCTCCTGTAAAAGTCATCATGAAAATATGCTGTTCTGTTTTCAAGGTATGGCATACTCAGCAAGAAACAAGGTAGCTGCCTGTACTGAGGGGTAGGGGTGCGTGTGGGTGAGAGAGAGAGAGCACTAACTCATGAAAAATTGAATAGCTGGATAAGCTTCCCAGATTTCCATTTCTGATCCTTAAAGTGATGTTTTGTTGTTGTTTTTGCTATAAGGAGAACAATAAATATGGTAAAACATCATCAAGAGATTTTTGTGCTCTTATTCTTTATTCACTGTTCTACAGATATGGTCTGGAGTGTTTGTTCCGGTTTTACAGCTATGGGCTGGAAAAAAAGTTCAGGCAGGAGATCTTCAAAGATTTCCAAGAAGAAACAAAGAGAGACTATGAATCTGGTAACACCTTCTTCATAATGGTCTTGTGTAATATTGCTTGACTTCATGCTTAATTAGTTTTAAGACATCTCCAACATGTTCTCTTATTAGGTCAACTCTATGGATTAGAAAAATTTTGGGCTTATCTAAAGTATTCACAGTCTAAAACTCCACCTATTGATCCAAAACTTCAAGAATACCTCTGTAACTTTAAAAGATTGGAAGACTTCAGAGTAGATGTAAGTGTTCAAGATATCTCAAGCAAATTTATTTAGTGTATTAACATTACTGACTGATTTAAGAGACACAACCCCCAAATTTACTGTAAAGTCAACAAATGTCTGTTATGATTGGAGGGTAAGTTCTGAAATGCCTTACATCAGGCATCTCCAAACTTCGGCCCTCCAGATGTTTTGGACTACAATTGGGGATGCCTGCCTTACATTCTTACATTCTGAAATGTAAGATGGTCTGAAGTGCCAAACCGGTTTGTAGTCATGCTGCACATTTTCTATTCTGCTTTCTGCATTATGAAACTTTGTACAATTCAAAGTGTTGGTGCTGACTTTTAAAGCCCTAAACGGCCTCGGCCCAGTATACCTGAAGGAGCATCTCCACCCCCATCATTCAGCCTGGACACTGAGATCCAGCGCCGAGGGCCTTCTGGCGGTTCCCTCACTGCGAGAAGCAAAGCTACAGGGAACCAGGCAGAGGGCCTTCTCAGTAGTGGCACCCGCCCTGTGGAACGCCCTCCCATCAGAGGTCAGAGAGATAAACAACTACCTGACATTTAGAAAATACCTAAAGGCAGCCCTGTTTAGGGAAGCTTTTAATCTGTGATATTTTAATGTATTTTAATGTGTGTTGGAAGCCGCCCAGAGTGGCAGGGGGGACCCGGCCAGATGGGCGGGGTATAAATAATAATAATATTATTTATTATGTCATCTGTATAGATAATCTTGGATACCTGACAGTGACAACTAGAGCAAAGCAGGTCTTAAAAGAGAAAATGTTATTGCTGAGTTCCCGTTATTTATTCCCGTTATTTATTCAAGAAACAATTTCTAATATTTTGGCATGATGTCACTGCACTTCAGTCATTTGGAGTAACCTTTAAATGCTCAGGCTTTGAGGTTCAAAACTAGATCATAATCAGTTCTGATAACTGCAAGGGTATAATAATATTTCCATACTTTCTTTCAGCCTCCCATTAGTGAAGAATCTGGGAGAAAAAGACATCCAACTGGTGAGGAAAGTGATCGTCATAGACATCAATCCAATTCTTCCAAGATCCTTGCTGGTAATTCTACAGCTGCCTCTCAGGCGTGGGTCCCAATAAACTTTCCCACTACAAATACTGTACAGGAGTTGAGTAACAGCATACACCAGAACAGTACTGCCACAAAATCAAGAAGTGATATACCTGAGCAGTAGACTTTCATTAAGCTTGAACCTTGAGATCAACTCCTAATGCCAGTATTTTAGCTCAAGGATCTTCAGGGAGAGCTATTTTAAAGCTTGATTAAAAACAAATGTATAGGAAAACGAAGGATCGCATTGGTTTCTCACAAAATTAAGTTCCAAGTACTTGCCCTTGATCAGTTGTACTGGGTTTGGCGAATAATCAAAGAGATCCTAGGGAAAATATATTGGTCTCCGTGTTGCTGTCCCTGACTTATTGTTTACAGGATCTGCATTCCAATATTATATGCAAAAATACTTTGGGATGCCTTATGGTTCAGCTCATACTTCTTAAAGAAGTTATGGTATACTCATGTAACTTACAAAGCTTTTTCATTCACGTTTCCCATCATTATTTCTACTTATAGAAGCCAAAAAGAAGACATTTTTAATGGAGAAATGACATAAGTTGATAAATGCATATATTACTATCAACACTTTTTTAAACAGTACATGCACACTCCATGCTGTATAGGAATGTGCACGTTTCTTGGGTGCTGGATTTTGTTTTGCTTTTTAGTTACTTTATTTCAGGATCTCTTTTGCGTTGAGTATGAAATTTTGAGTTAGGCATCAATCTCTTTGGTTTAAGGTGTTTTATTTTATGCTGGTTCATATTTGTACTTAGGCAAAAGTAGATTGCAGAGGGGAAGGGTTATGGCTTAGTAAACGTTACATCTTTTAAGTTTAAGCAGAAGGATAAAATAACATGTGGCTCACTAATCACCCTTCAGTTAGAAGAGATGCTTGTGTTTTCCGTTTAATTGCTCTACTAAGTGACTTGCACTTCAAGGAGAGGTTATTTTTAAACAATTATATTTTGTTATTTGACACTGTTTTTATTTAAAGTACAAATATAGTACATACTAAAAAATGTTGTCAAAATGGGTTTAAATAAAGTGAAAATTTAAGACTCTGCTACGACCAACTGAACTTAAATTGTCCAAGTCATCACTTTTCCTAAATGTAAATGATTAATTCAAATAGTAGTTATTTGTATTGGGAGGTAGAAGTTAAAGGGATACTTAACCTGTAATTACCTGTTCATTTCAGTTATTGTAAATTAAAATGCTTAGAATAAGGAAACAGAAAACCTCCTTCCCTGAAGTGGAAGGAGTGGTAGGAATAGGTGCATTTTCATTACATACAGCAAAACAGTGATACTTAGCTGTCTTCAGGTAACTTTCTACAAATAAAGCCTAACACTGTTTGATGCCTTATTACTGGGAGATATCCTAAGTGATCCAACATTTTAGTTTTATTGGACTTCTTTGGTGGATATGGTTGAAATCCATTGCAATTTTCTGTCATTATTGCCTTGTGAATCTGAATAGAACAATTATGAATATGTGCATATTTGTATATGAATATAAGTGGATTTCCCAGTAATTAATTTCTACACACAAACTAGCCTTTTAGAACTACTTTGTTTTGCAAAGGAACTAGGAATTGATGATACACATTTTATATAGCATCTTTTCAGTGTGCTGAAGTTATACATCTCAAACCTGTGCTCTATCTATGCCACCTCCTCCATGAAAATGATGCAATTGTAAATTTGGATTAAACTGTATATAAAAGAAATATATTTACTTTCATTTATTTGAATGAAATGTGTGCATATCTAGCCTTTAGTATGCATAATTTGTGGTATCTTTGCAGATTTTATAAAAATACAAAAAAGTCACCTTTGTGTAGTGTGTGGTTCTTAAGTAATCCCGTTCTTTCAACTTATGTAGTAATTTTGTTGTTATTAGTTAAACTGGCATGTCTAGAGCTTATTGCAGCAGTGAGTGGAACTAAGCATGACCAGGGGCTTTTGTTTTCTGGCCAAAATTTAAGTTATGAAAAAGTCTTAATTTACCTTCTTAATTCACATGATTTTAGCAGGTACTGGTGGTGATGCGGTAAACAATGTTGCAAATATAGGAGAATTTGGAGTGTTGCTTTTGCATAATGGAACACACTATAGACACTGGCTGTCAGAGATTGTTCTAGCAGTGAGCATTCCCTGACAATTGCAGAAGAGAGGCACCCTGGCTCAGGCAGCATCCTAGAGCCCTTACTGCAACCTCAGGGGGAGGGATCAGGGGAAGTGTCCAGCGGGGAGATGCCTCGCCCTTTTAAGTTCATGCCTGACTTAAGACATTCCAAGGTGCGCAGGCGCAAAGGGAGGAGGGCAGGAATCCCACGCTTACTATGCTGGGGGAGGAGCAGATGCCAGGCATTGGGAGAATCTTCGTCAGACTGATCGGACATGTATTCTTGATACTGAATCACATTGTAAATATCAGGCAAAATAAAAGCCTTAAAGACAGAATGGCTGTGGTACTAGTTTCTCAGAAGTAGTCAAACAAGGACCGAGACACTGGCAAAAATATATGGGCTTTATTCAAAGCTTGTAGTACTTGGTATTGTATAGCTGCTAAACTTCACCTGAATATTTTTCCTGCAAGTTGTTTCTTGGCTATTAACATTTGACTTTTATTTCCAGTTGATTAACTGTGATTTTGATTGTAAAGAAAGAGGTGTGTTGTGCTTTTGTTCTCTAAAACTAGTTTGCACAACTTCTGTCCACCAACTCTGTATAGCAGTTGATAGCAGTTGACTAGGCTCTTGCTGATCCTTATCCTGCCTGGGATAAACAAGGGTTTGTCATACAAGGATAAAGGGCTGAATATGGCTTGATGGCTCCGTTTGTGCAGACCACCTATACCACCTGTTGATACGGCTGTTCATGCACTATGTTCCAAAATTCTAGTGTTTGTGGCAAGAAAACTCAGATTACATTATGCAGATTTAAGTTTATGGAAAAAATAGGCAATGTGTTAGGCTAGTTCATAAAAATATATTTTTTAATAATCAAAGTGCTTAGCAAATGCTGCCTTGATGCATAGAGAGAGATGTTTAAATGAGCAAGAGTACAGAGGAAAATTACCACATGACTTGCTTGGTAGTTTTAGGTTGCTTGTCTCTACTATTTGAATCCCCCTTGAGTCATAAAAATCTGTTGCTTGTTGGGTAGCAAAAGGTCAATCATTTTACCCAAATAGTTGATGGGAATAGAAGGAGGGGGATTAATCCTTTCTACACAAGTTTTATTTTTAAGGTTTTAATTTGGGGACTGTGGAGCTCATTGCCAAGGAATCAAGTCTCTTGGGCTGGATTCAAACATGGTATTCTTGCATCTGATATTAGCTGAGGAAATACTGTGTTCCCGGCATTCAAACTGCAATACTTGGTTGCTGTTTGAACAATTTCGTTGTTAAATGTTTTATACCTCATCCTTTGATCAGTTTCCCAGATTGGCTTTTATAATTTCGAAAAGAAAAATTGCTATCAGCTGCTAGAAGGACAGAGCACTCCCTCCTGCAGCAGCAGAGTGCATTTTTGTGCTGGGCAAAAGGAGGAAGCTTCCTTCCTCAAAGCCTGCTTATTGTCTGCCGAGAGGAGGGACAGAGTTCAATTCCATATGCCTGTGGTTTTTCCAGGTGAGTTTTTAAATGCAATGCTGTTTTTAAGAGAACATTAACTGCATCAAAGACTAGCTAATGGACACCATTCATTCATTCATTCATTCATTCGTTTGTTTGTTTGTTTGTTTTATTTGTATGTCACTTTTCCACAAAAGAAATCATGCCCAAAGCGACTTGCCATAAATAAAACAGGTTGCCTGGAAAGCCCCCCCCCAAAAAAAACCTTGATTCATGGTTCCTCAGAAATACAATGGGCAGTAGGGCATTTCTTTCTTTGGCAAGCAGAGTGTTTTGTTTTTAAGTGCATGTCTTTGTAAAATAGTGACAAGTCATGGAAGGCAAAGGTTACTAAAATCACTAGCAGCTGATTGTGTGGGGAAATGCTAATGTGTGTCATAAAACAGATTTAGAAAGTGCTTCTAATTTATTTCTGTTGGGTTGAATAGACATAGTCTCTGATGAAGACCTTGGGTTTTAGAGGCATATATCAATTTACTATGTTTATGCTAGAGGTGCCATCATACATTAGATATAGTTACAGCCTGCTTCTCATAATAGACCTCAGAAGGCAGTTGCTATAATACACATAAACTTAACTTAAAAATGAAAACTATCAATTTAACAATGAGAGTAGCCAAAAACACACAATTAAAACTAAAAAACCTCAAATATGAAAGGCAGACATCAATAAATACTCCTACATCCTCCAAATGCCTGGGCATAAAGTTCTTTATGTAGTTTTGGAATTATAGAAGTATATTTGGGACTGATATTTCTAAGGGGAGGAAGTACATTCCACAAATGGGGGGCCACCACAGATACGGCCTTTTCCCTCATCACCACATAATGGACATTGGGGTGCCAAGAAGATCTTAGGATATGAACGGGCTTGTACTGAGGAAGGTGCTTCTTTAGCTTTTTCCGTCCTGCATAGGAGGTTTTATATGTGAACACCATCAATAGGCATCTTGTTCAGTCACTTGGCTCTGTTGCTGAAACAGACAAATCCTGTTCATTTAAAATGGTTGCTTGAACAGATGGGAACTACACCCTACACAGGAGACTATTAAGCTGCAGGTTGTTTTGTTAGCTGCTCAACACTATACACTTAGCAAGTTTCAAAGCATACAGTATTAAAAAACGACCATCAATTCAACACACAAATCATACAACCCCAGCAGCCTCCATTAGAAACCAACCGAAAAACTCCAAAACGCAGCAACACTAACAAAGCCTTCATAGAGCTGGGTCACATTCCACCAAATGCTTGCGAAGAAAAGGGAAGTCTTAACCTGGTGCCAAAAAAGATGTCTGTGTCTCTGTGGGAAGCAGTCCTTACTGGAGAAAGTATTCCATACACTTGGGGGCGGAGCAGGGAGGATGGGACACAACTGAAAAGGCTCTCTCATTGGATAGCTCAGTTGGTTGGAGCATGGTGCTGATAATGCCAAGGTTGCAGGTTCGATGCATGGGACAGCTGCATATTGGACAAGATGATCCTCAGGGTCCCTTCCAACTGATTTATTGCCAACCTTCAAGCACCCTGGAGAAAGGCCTCGTGACTTGAGTGGAGGGAGAACACAATGTGACAATGGTCTCCAACTATTACTATGTCCTTTATGAAAGCCATCAAAGTAGAGCTTTAAACCTACTTTGTATGATGAACTGCGTCTGTACTTTTTATTCATATCTCCATATAAAAATATACAGTATAGGTTTTTTTTTATCCAGTTGGTTGCCCAATGCATGTATTAGTTAAATGTGGGTTCCAGATTTGAAAATATTGAACACTACTGCAGTAGGCTGATTCTGAGTGGCAGCAAGCTTAGTATCCTTTTCAAATAAACTATTTAGGGTCCAAACACAGTTCTTAATCAAAGGGATTTTTCAGCCTCCTGGCTTCCTGTAGATCAGTACCCTCAAACATCAGCAGTCTTTGAAATGTGTGACCCTCTACCCATCGGAATATCAGCAGTTCTCTTTTGCACATAACAGTTTTTGAATTACAGCCAGCATCTTTAGGCTCCTGTTTGAGGGGCAGGGGTGGTGGGCCTATGGGATAAATTCATAGGGGATTCCTGGGGATTGGTGCCATTCATTCTTGCATTTCTTAAAAGGTGCCAAGTACAAAACTATCAAAAGGTTTTGAAAGCATGGTTGGCTCTTTCGACAGCTGATATTTGCTTGTACTGTGCATGTGCACATCTAACTCAAGGTGCCAAGAATAACAGTTTTCAGTGGGGAGGAAGAGTGGTTTCAAAGTAGAACAGGACAGCCCAAATACAGCAATCTGATTTAAGAATCTCTCAGTTTTCTGCTCTTCCTCACAACCACCTGAAGCTAAGGATTTGTTTGTAACGTAAGTGCAAGCAGATGCTCTTGCTAATTTTCTGCATCTAAGCAGGAAAATTTAATTTTCCTACAGTGGAGGAGGGTATCGTCAAATGGGTTGGTCCTTCCATGCTGTAATAGGGCTGTGGAAATCGCTTTTAACTGCCATCCTGTGTTGGAGAGGGCCTCCTGCAGTTTCTGTCCTGCTGAGCTTCAGTGGTCAGGGCAATAGCTGAGTTTTGCCAAACTTTTCCATTTGCCTATTTCTCTCCCCCCCCCTTGCTTCTCTTTAGGTTGGGGGAGTTGATGAGGCAGTTGAAAAGGACAGGGAACCCCAAAGCTGCAGTGTTTCCTAGATGGGCAGGGGGTGGACAGCCCTACATTTCAATGGAGGATCCTTGGAGGATCCCTTCAAAATGGGCTTGCACAGATACAAGCAGGGAATCTGCATCTGCATTGAAACTACAGCCCAGGGAGCAACATGCAGCCATAGTGGTGTGACTGTCTCCTCAGAGCTCTGCAAATAAAACCACACCCCAGGAGAAATGGCTGGTGCAGTGGGTGTCATTGCATATTCATCTCATACATACCTGTTGTGATATACTCATGATCAAGACAGCAGAGGTAAGTGTGAAGAGAATGCCACCCACTATCCATTCTCTGAACTCTGCCACTGGATACATCATGGTGCAGGACTAGTTGCAGACACCAAGTTTCCCCAAGACAGACCAGGAAAAGGCAAGAGGACCACTCACCACCACTACCTCTGCTAGCTAGTGATTGGGCATTACTCAGTCACCAGTGTTGTCAGACAAAAGAGTGGAGGATCTCCTTTATTAGTTCTGGCCTTAAGGGGTGGTATGTTCCCAGTCTCCTTTCTACGAGGCCATTTTCCTCCATTATCACCACATCAAAGCATTTAGTTACCTTTACTGATCCAGATAGCTGAGAATACCTGGTTAGAGTCTTGATGGTGGGAAAAATGGGGGAAGTCTACTTTGTGACGGGATACAAGTGGACACTGCTCTCATGAGTGGTGTGCCTCAGACACAGCATTCAATACCAACTTGCTGCCGCTGCCCACCTTTGCCTGTGTGAGCATTTTGTCCCCCTCCCATCACTGTCACACCACTAAGGAGCATCAGCCATGCTCCTGTTGCTCCTGCTACGCTACGACCACATCAGCAAATCCCATGGGGCCAGTCATCAGTCCAGACCTATAGCAGCTGACTCGTGGTAGCAGTAGTTGGGCATATCACTAATTAGGAGAAAGGAGGGGAGTTTTGTAGAAAGGAGGGCAGATTTGTAAGATACCATGTACGGTAGGTGTACTAAGGATGTTGAATTTTTGGTAGTGGTGGGAGGAAAGTCTTTAAAGCTTTACTATAATGGGAAAAAAAGCTTGCATTTCTGTGTTACAAAGCACCCACTCTTGCCTGAAAGGACCACTGCTCATTCCATGTGAAGTGCAAATACCACTGTAGTTCAGTATCAATCCTCCGGACAACTGTAGGGAAGTCATACGATCATCAGTGTTGTTGTGTGTCATTGTGAACTAAATGGTTCTCTCCAAGGTGTCTTCAGAGGTGGTCTCAGCTTTAGGTGGGAACCACAATGAAAAACCCTATTATGGATGGGTAGTTTTTGAACATCCAATCTGACCCTCTATCGTAGGAAAATGTTGCACTTACTGTGGGAAGTTCCTCTTCTACAGTAGATTGAGGGTATTCTACCTGGAGTGATTATTGCTGCTAGGAATGTCTGGCTCTCTGCTGGTGCTATTTAAGGATAGAGATGCCTTACATGTTTCCTCGTCTGTTATTTTTGCTTTTCAGGGTTGCAATTTCTGAATTGTTCAGATTGTTGCTGTTATATCCCTAAACTTAGGGAGACACTCTCTCATCCAGGATGGCAATTACAAGTCTGATTTACATAGCCCTGCCCTACTGGAGTGGGAACACCAATTGATTTGGGGATACCCTGCATCCACTATAGAAAGGGAAATTATGTTAAGTCCAACATTTTACTCCCTGAATGTAAAATGACGAACACAGCACACTAACAATGTATCTACAGAACACTTTATTTAAAAAAAAGTAGGAACACAAATTGTTCATTTCTCAAAACAGACTGCATTATTTCAATTATGGAATACATTTTTGGAGTGGAAGAGTTGTAACTGTGGCTCATCAGTGGAGGCTTATTTTCAAATTAAAGGACAACAGCATGTTCACATTTAAAAAAATGGGGCAGCAGATAGAAAATCTTCCTATTGACACCATAAGAACATTCTACTCACAAGCCAACCTGAGCATGGTCCGGAACTGTTTGGTCATTTTGGACAGGAGGAGGATGCTGTTTGTTAAACACACTATATCACATAGCTTGAAGATCACAGCTGAGTTTTCTTCATGCACGACACATGGCTGTCTTATTACTGCATGGCATGATTTTCCTTGTGTTGGTCATTGATGGCAGCTTAATGCTACTTTATTGACTAATTTACAGGAAATGCATTCAATAAAAAGTTAGTTTTTTTCCTTTACCTGCCACATTGATAAAAACAAGCTGTGCTTGTAATATGCCAAGAAAAAGGAATGACAACCTTAAATGAAAAGTAATAGCCAAAGCATGTCTACATACAGACATGCTCCACTGTTATATGCCACCTGTTTGCTCTCATTCATCTAAACTGTACCTGAATGTCACATTTCTGTTGTGAATTAAGTGTGATGACTAAGTAAAAATGAGCTGGGTAAAGCTTTATTTAATAGCAGTGCAAAAATATTTAATATCTCCAATATTTCTTCTTTTACTCATACACACGAGTCCTGGCCACCGATACTAGCTTAATAGCATCTACATAAAGTTTGACAGCACATTTGGTATTTTACATGCTTTATTAAAATTGTATTCATATTTACAGTATCTGCAGGAACCATCCCTCCATTTCTTGCACTTGAGCACCCACATCCATGCGCATTCCTCATTTCTCAAAGATATGAGTCTAGGCTCCATAAATTTAGGGAAGAGGTGGGCTTGTTTATTTAAAAAGCAAAAGGGGAGTGCATTTGGCCATTACACTGCTAATTAAGTTTATGTATATTAACATATATATATATATATGGCAGTAACACTGAGTATTCCTTTACATTCTATATACAGAATGACATCAATGTTTTCCAGTCACCCGAATGTTCTAACTTCAGTCCTCAATGCTGCTTTTAGTGACTCAGGTCACATTTGGGCTTTTCCCTTAAAACAATTCAAGTCTCTAAGTTGAAATAAGGCACAATTATTCCGATTTGATTGAGGGGGAAGGAAAATCATAGAAGCTTCAGATGATACCTTCTGCAGATAAATTTTCCTTTATCCTCCAGGAGATTCTATTTGAAACCCTTTAATCTGCAGAGATCTGAAGTAGTTTTCTGCCATGGAAACCAATGGCCCACAAACTAGTCTGAGTATTTTCATTTTATTATGTTTCAGCAGCCAAATTTACTTGGGATTCCTTAACTAGGTTTTTCATTTAGCGTCAAGAGAAGTAGAAAATGGCATATGAAACGCTTAAGCTTGTAAATAACAAACTGTTCATAGGCTTCAACATGCTAAAAAGATTAGTTTTCTTTGCATTTTAAATCCCTGCGCCCATTCCATTTCTGAAGCCTTTCCAGGCATTACAGTTAAACTGCAACAAAAAATATGTTTGGCAGCAAAGAATGCCTAGTAATCAATTTTTTGTTGAGAGGGTAATGATGTTCTTGTACAAAACCTATCAAGTCGTTTTCCGCAGCAGATGAACTGTACCCAAAGACACAGGGCATTCTGTGATGGGGAGTAAGAGATTGCAGTTCCAAAGGCCCCTGACTTTGGTGATTTACAATGTTTATTCCTGTTTAGTGTGATCCTTGGTATCTTCCTCATCTGTATATTCTGATGGTTCCTCTCCTGGCTTTAGCAGTCTACCTACATAGTCATATTTTTCTGAAAAAGACATGTAGATATTATAATCAAAAGTTACAACATGACATTAAACATCTATATAAACATTGGTCTATCTCTCAGCCCATTAACTTAACGTTTTTAGTTAGTATCAATGATTAAAGGTGTAATTACACACACCTAAGCTGTTCTCTTAGCTTTCCCCTACCTGAAAAACATCCTCGTATACTGGAAATAATACTCCCACAATGGAAAGGTTAGTGTTTATGGGGGGGGGGAGGTCTTCTTGACACTGACTTGTCCACCCATGTTCACCAAACAGCAACAAGTGTCAGAGGTTAACTGAACTTGCAGAGAGCAGTGGCTTTTGCCTCTGCAACCACTACCCTCCCCTGTTGACTGTTAAGGAACAGTCAAGGACTAAGTTCTGCCTGCACAAGCATCCTTGCAAGAATGTCTCTACAATGATGTGAATGTACTGCAGTCCCTGAAGGGTACACAAGCAACTCATGAGATAGTGATCTTGGAATTCTGGAAGAACCCCTGTGATCACTCCCAGCACAGCAGTACCTCCTTCCCCCACAATAGGTACTTAGATTTATGCTGATGTTTACAGAGGCACTAGGTATCCTAACCTTCCTTAATCTGGTGTCCCCCAGATGCTCTGGATGACAACTCCCATCAATCCCAGCCAGCACAATTTTTTATCTTGCTTGCGGCAGCAGAATTAACAAGAGGCAACTGTATACTTAGACTTAAAACCAACTGCCTCCACATCCTCCTGATTCCCCCATCTGATCCAGTATTTTCACTACTGAGGAAGGGAGTTGTCCTGTTGTGCCCAGCCATGGAAACCTATTAAGGTGTCTCTTACCTCCCCTTCCACACAGATACACTATACCTATGCATATTAACTGAATATTTACATAAGCTGAACCATGACATTTTCAAACTAAAAATCACTAGCAATGTAGTAAATACCAATTTCTGCAAAATAATTGAGAAACACATTTAAAAGTACTCACTTTCCATTTGATTTAAAGGAATATCCCAATTTAAACATTACCTTTAAATTGCATTTCCCATTCTCTAACGCTTTCCATTTGCACAGCATTTAAGTCTGATAAGTCATCATATTCATCTCTAAGAGCATCTTTATCTAGACAGAAAGTTGCCAGTCCCCTTGAGGCATCTCTGCCAGCAAATATTCCATAAGGACCCTCTGAAAATAGAAAAAAAAACAGACCCATGTATTCAGTCATTCACTTGCATTATCCTTTCAGAATAACATTGATGTGTTCTCATAATCCCTTACCCCAGATTAATGGTTGCCAAACATCAGAGCTAACTGAACAGTTTAATAAACTTGAGCTTGAACAAACAAGCTTATTCAGGAACTCAAACTGCTTTGCTCCTTTGTCCCAATTATAATATTTTATTTTAAAAATACATGACAAATGCTAGTCACACAGTGGATGAGTGCAAACATCTTTAAATTTGCATGACTGTCTCTACTCAGGACTGCAAAATATAAGTTTATCCTACTTTCCTGGACAGAGCATTGGCTAACACAGAAGCTGAACAATCCACAAACATGAACTTTCCTCTACAAAATGCTGTTCAAATGAAGTGAAATGCGCAAGCTAACAAAGGAGGTCACTACCGTAACTCAAATACTATATAAGCCATATGATACATGAATGGCAGAACAGATTTTGGTTAAAGAAACTGAATCTATAACAAAGCCACAAAACATTTAGAGAAGCGTGAAATATTTTTCTTGGTAAAGGTAAAGGGACCCCTGACCATTAGGTCCAGTCATGGATGACTCTGGGGTTGCAGCGCTCATCTTGCTTTACTGGCTGAGAGAGCCGGTGTACACCTTCCGGGTCATGTGGCGAGCATGACTAAGCCGCTTCTGGTGAACCAGAGCAGCGCACGGAAATGCCGTTTACCTTCCCACCGGAGCGGTCCCTATTTATCTACTTGCACTTTGACATGCTTTCGAACTGCTGGGTTGGCAGGAGCAGGGACCAAAGAATGGTAGCTCACCCCATAGCAGGGATTCGAATCGCCAACCTTCTGATCTGTGGTTTAACAATTGCTGTAATGGAACTTGGCAACACAACTAACTTTTATCAACCTGACCTTTGGAAATAGCTGAACTTGAAACTTAAGATTACATAACATGTAGAAAATTACTAAATGACTTTTTAAAAAAGGCACAGAAATTCAAGTTATGGAAATAAGTTTGTTGTTTTTATTCAAATGAACAGTGACACTATTATACACTTATCTACTGAAACAAGTCACATAAAGGGTTTAACGTTTAATAACAGAATGATAGCAGTCATTCTCATTAAATCGTATATGACCAATTTGTGCTGAATTGGCTCATATTATCTGATCAATGGACTGCTTCAGGAATTCAAGATCACATGGTAGAACATATGTAACCTAAATATAACAAAAATAGTTTAGAACAACCTACAACCACAAAAACGACTTTCTAAAACTTTTGTCCACATTGCAATACTAGGATTTCAGATAAATACATATATTAAGGCTTAAATTCATTAGTGTTTTTCACAACTATGCACTTAAAAGAGTTTAAGCATATTTTACCTTGCTATGCTTGGAAAAAAACATTTTCTATTATACTTTTGGGTTAAAGGACAGACCCAAATGTTAGAAAGAAAATGAACAGAACTCTAGTTTAATGTGAAGAGAGATACATTTTTATCAAGAGTCATAGTTTATAGTAGAAAAATACAACTATACCAAGAAGCTACCTGTAGCCTCAAAAACAACTGCAATGATAAATCAGTACACCAACACAGACACTGAATGTTTCATTAAACAAAGCTGCCCCATGCAAGAACTCCCACTTGCACAGTGGAACTCCCACAAAGCTTACATGATGCGCGCGCGCGCACACACACACACAGAGAGAGAGAGAAGGGGAGAAAGAAGAGGAGGAAGAAGGCTTTACTTTCTCCATCTCTGGAGGAGAGGGGGTGTGACTTAGCTGAGTCTATCTAGCAATACAACCCTGTTGTCCTTTCCGACACTAACTACTGGTTGTGCATAGTTATGTTTGAATATAATTTCCCACAGATATCACAAATTTTATGAGCATGGCAAAGCTTACAAAAGTCCTGTAAATAATGCAATCTGGGTTGTTCAGAAAAATGATAAACAAAGCCAATTTTGAATTAAGAGAGGTCTGTTTAAAATACTGTATCATGAAAATCTAACTTCCAGCAGTTTTCAACTATCTTACACTTCCACCACACAGCAGTAGCATCCAATCTCATCACCACCTCTCCAGCACTTTAGTGATATGGGTCCGCTAATCATGTGTACTGTAGTTTTAATAGGTCTAAATGCCATTAATGAATCACCTATAATCATTCTCATAATCATAGGCTGAAGATTTGAACTGTACTTTGTTCCAAGTCTCCTTACAATTTTCCTCCTCAGTTCCATACATTCCAGCAGTGTTTCAAGTTATTAAAAGGATCACTAAAAAACCTCTGACTGTAGACTCAAAAGGAAAGCACCCCAATATAGTAGTCAGCTTTTGGACATGTAAAGAGTCTTTTAAATGTTAATAATTATTAAATTTCTAGATCACCCTTCATCCGAGGATCAGAGTGGTTTACAATATAAAGACACAACAATATATAACATAGTAACAAACAAAAGCAATACCCCTCCACGCAGTTAAAAAGCTTGTACAGTAGTTGTTTTTAGCCAAAGGCTTTGGGTGAAGAGGAAAGGTTTTGCTTAGTGCCTAAAGATATGAAATGAAGGTGCCAGGCAAGCCTCCCTGGGGACAGCATAGTACCTCAAACCTAGGAAACCTGGAGAATAGTATCTCAAACTGCATGGCTTCTTTTTGTTTTTATTATACATTTTGTGGTCACTATATTGTATTTTTATCTTGTGAACCACCCTGAGATCTAGGGATGAAGGGTGGCTAAATACATACATACTGTAAGTGCGTACATACATACATACCCTTTATTAGTCACATTAGATATGATTGCACTTGGAATCCCTAAAAAAATTGTGAACTTAATGACTGCTCCTAAAATAGTATGCACTAGAAACCAGAAATACACCAATTCTCCATCTGTTTAGGAGTGTCTATTAACATGTGTGGAACTAGCCAAAATGGGTATGTTGATGAAAGGCACAGAAGGGCTCACAATTTTATTGTTTACTGGCAAGCAATGGTAGATATATCAACTGGGACATTAGTTTGCTTTTTTATTATTATTACTTTGAAATAAGTAATCAAAGTCTAGGCCTCTGTTCATCATGATCCCAGGGCAGGTTATATTTGTTAGCCTAACAAATACTGTAATTCGTAAAATTTAAAGCATAAAAATAATGCTTCACTATGTAACAGTTAAGATTACCAAAGAAACTGGTATCCGATAATTTGTCATTTCTTGCAATGACAGCATAGTTCCATGGGACAGCTGTTCGTATTGTTCATAAACCCCTCACCCAAATCTATTCTGATAATATCATAGCAGTTACAAAAAAGAAATCATCTGGGCAGCTGAACAACATAGACTATCATATATTTATTGTTACTACTGAAGCGTTAATTCAGGGAGGTTTTAGATTCCATGAAAAAGGCAAAATCTAGACAAAGCTAAACATTTTGCAATCTATGGACTTCAAAAGCATAAGCATGGCTTTTACAGAAATGAGGAGGTTGAGAAATGCCTAAGTTTGGCTTATTGTGTTCTATTAATACTCTTAAGCTGAATGTGTTGTGAGTAGGTGATTCTCAGGTCTCAGAATTAGTAGCCTATTAGCAGCACTCCTCCTAAAATAACAGGTGCATAGGTTTTTTTGGGGGGTTGACATTGCTGATAGGGCTTGCCGATCAGAAGGTCGGCAGTTCAAATCCCCATGACGGGGTGAGCTCCCATTGCTCGGTCCCAGCTCCTGCCAACCTAGCAGTTCGAAAGCACGTCAAAGTGCAAGTAGATAAATAGGTACCACTACAGCGGGAAAGTAAACGGCGTTTCCGTGAGCTGCTCTGGTTCGCCAGAAGCGGCTTTGTCATGCTGGCCACATGACCTGGAAGCTGTACGCCGGCTCCCTCGGCCAATAACGCAAGATGATCGTCGCAACCCCAGAGTCGGTCACGACTGGACCTAATGGTCGGGGTCCCTTACCTGGATATTGTCTCCACCACTAGGAGTGCCAGCTCCAGCTAGTTGGCCAATTAAAGCTGTTCTTGGATCAGGATGATCTAGTTGCAGTTGTCCACACTCAAACAGCTCCTGATCGAACTAACGCAACACAATTTACATGGGTGTTTCCTTAAAGATGACCTAGAATCTGCAGCTGCCGCAGAGTGCTACTGTCCAGCTGTTGTGCAGGGCAGCAAGAAATGGTAAATGACACAGAACATGAAAGAATTGTGCTAGCTTACCAGGTCCAATTCAGTAAGATAATAGCATTAAAAAATGGGTTAGAACTCAAGTACTTGCAGGAATGCCTTCCCCAGTATCAGCAAACCTTTGTTTTGAGATCTGCAGGGGAAGCCTAGCTTGTAGTACCCTCAGTGAATTTGACCTAGAGGATCGCCACACGAGACAGGGCCTTCTCAATGGTCTTGCTCTGACTGTGGAACCCCTTCCCTACCACACTCAGACTGTTCCCCACAGAGGGCAACCAAATACCTGTTTGTTCCAACAGGCCTTTGGGGTATAGTAAGTGGCATAATTTATATGGTATTTCTCTAATTTAGTGCTGACTTGTCTGCTATACTTTGTAGTGTGCTTTTACTTTGCTCTACCATTTGCTTTTAGCCACCCTGCACTCTCATGAGAAGGGCAAAATATAAGAAATAAAATCTCCATTAACATGGAGTGCTTACCAGTCTCTATTGTGCTTTTGACTCAGCATCATTTGATTCACTGAAGTCACATATGTTAACCTCAAGTTTACAAGCCACCACTTCTTTCAGTGTTAGATGGACAAGCATATTCTTATAAAAGATGTCTCCTTTATTAATAATTCATTTAGTGACCCATCCATGTTAGAAGGCTGAAGATCTTCTGTAGGAGTCTTCCAAGGTACTTTCCAGGAAGGTTTATAACATAACAGATACCGATACACATATTGCTTATTCTTTAAGTAAGTTATAATAGTTTAAGAATTAGTTTTACTAATAGTACTTTTTTGTTATTAAATATCAAAACATATTGTTGCTGGGAAAATGAGATTCATTTCCTCAGTTGTGGGATCACTGTGTTTTGGACTGCTGTATTGTGTGATAGTGAAAATGTCAAGATACCTACTTGATAGTTAGCATATTGTGGCCAGTATATAGCCTGCAGAGAGAGCTGGAAAAAATTAGTTTCAATGCTCAGCACAATGCAAGACACAATAGACCCCTATTCCAGCATCAAATTCTCACAACTGATTCCAGTATTCAGGGAGGAAGGTTTAGTAGCCCAAATGCCATGTTATCTATTTGTACCTACATTACCACTGTTTTACTTCACCAGCACAAGTTGCACATTTGCAGTGTGTAAGTGGTCAGCAAGATATTTAAATAAACAGGGCCACAAAGTTTAACCACTCAATTAAGGTCTTTAATGAATTAAAAATATCATGATTAATGGACAGATCTTTTAAAATTACCTTCAAAATAGATTGCAACACTATTTAGAGATATTCACAATTCTTTTACACAGAAAAATGCCTCTTCTAACATGCTTACTACAACCTATGTGTACATTGTCTGTGCTTTGTTTGGAGAAGTTTTTAACTATATACAAACTGACTTACAGTATGCACATCTGTGTGTACACAGAACCAAGGCAATCAGAGTTTCATTGTGACTGACCCCCAGGCAACTGAGTACAGCAGGGATGGGGAATATATGAACCTCCAGATATTGTTCCCGGCCAGATGGGAACTGAAGTCCAACAACATTTGGGGAGGGCCACAGATGCCCCATTGGTTGTGCAATTTTTTTAATTAAAAATGCAGCCCCAAACTCATATAATTTGTAAATTTATTCTAACTATTAACTTTCTATGTACAATGAATTTTTTTAAAATCCTTGCCCTACTTTTCCTTCACTACCTACCTACTATATACTTCACAAAAGATCATTGGGAGCCTATTGAATAAAATAATGTTTAATTATTAAACCCGCTACTTAGTAGGACTTACTTGCAAGTAAACATATTAAGAACTGGACTATATATTGCCAATCCCCCACCTACTTTAATATATATTAGGTAAAATCTAATCAGAAGCAAGACAAATTTTATTCCAGCTGCCAAGAACTTTGCACAGTTATGAATCAATAAGCCTTTATCTGCACATGGTTAGGACCAGTATAAGATGAAGTCCACAACCCCACGTCAACTTCTTATAAACTTTATTCTGTTGTAACTATGTGTAAGACTGCAGCCCAATTACCATTGCAATTGCTGAGAGACTTGCAGAAAGAGTAAATATCCAAGCCTTAATAAAATGAATCTGGATTCCAACTCACATTGTAAAAGGCTGGAACTATTTCTAGTTAGTTAATCAAAGTCCAGAGAATTACATGTGTAGGGAATGGGAAGCAAATATGCCAAAGACAGCTTGCTCACTCCAGGGCAAATATGCATTCAAAAGGGACTAAATGTCTGAAAGTAAAGCAGATGTGTGAACAAGACAAGGAATGAAAGTTTAGGTGCCCAAGACTGTATTTGTGGGCACCATGGCATGCCCACAAGGGACCCAGGTGGCGCTGTGGGTTAAACCACAGAGTCTAGGGCTTGCTGATCAGAAGGTCGGCGGTTCGAATCCCTGCAACGGGGTGAGCTCCCGTTGCTCCCAGCTCCTGCCCACCTAGCAGTTCAAAAGCACATCAAAGTGCAAGTAGATAAATAGGGACCGCTCCGGCGGGAAGGTAAACAGCGTTTCCGTGCGCTGCTCTGGTTCACCAGAAGCAGTTCTGTCATGCTGGCCACATGACCCGGAAGCTGTCTGCGGACAAACACCGGCTCCCTCGGCCTATAGAGCGAGATGAGCGCCGCAACCCCAGAGTCGGACACGACTGGACCTGATGGTCAGGGGCCCCTTTACCTTTTACCTGGCATACCCATAAACAAGCCCTCATATTTGCCAAGGCCCCCTACCTCCTTAGTTTTTTTTAATGATTATTTTAAATTTCACATTATTCGGTTTGGTTGGATGTGGGCTACCTGTTTCTGTGTAGATGCTGTCTGCTTCCTTGTCTGTATTTTATTTGGGGTGTGTGTTTACCTTTTGTTTTGGAAGGGAGAGTTCAGAGATCACCAGCGAAATGGGTATTTTGTGGTTCCAGTGGCACTTCCCTGCCTCCAAATGTGCCCTGAAACCCGCCCCACCCCCAGCCTGGGGGTGTGGAGCCTGCTATATCTTCTTTCTCCACCTACCCATGTGGGTGGGCAAAGCGGGCCTTTCCCCTTCCCCCACTTACTTACTTACACCTGCTACTTGGGGGCGGGGGCGTTTCTCCCTTCTTCCCCCTCCCAGCCTTTGTCCCACCCTCGCTCACCCAGGAGGCATGTATGCCCCACCCCCGCTAGCCCCCTTCCCCCCGTCCCCCTCACCGGGCCCGTAGAACTTGCTGCCTTTGGTCACGTCGAAGACTTTGCCGTTGACAGCCAGGAGGATGCGCGCCGCGCGCGCGCCGTCATACTCGCGCAGCTGCTCCAGCGTGAAGTCCCGCCGCTTCATGCGGGGCAAGGAGTCGGCCTGGCCCTGCTGCGCCGCGCCCCCCACTCCGCTCCTCTTGCCCCAGCGCCTGTAGAGCCGATAGGCCGCGAGCGCCACGATCGCGAGCAGCGCCAAGCTCAGCAGCATGTCGAAGCCGCCGCTCCCCCCGAGCCAGCTGCCGGCGGCCGTCTCCTCCGGGCTACTGCTGCTGCCGCCGCCGCCGCCACCCCCGCCTCCTTGTTCAGTCCTTAGCTTCCCATCCCCATCGTCCGCCATCACTGCCCAGCCAGCGCCTGCCTGAGAGGAACCGCTCCGCCCCGCGACGGGGGAGGGAGGCGGGGAGGCGCAGGCGGGGCGCCGTCTGACTCTTCCTCGCCCGGGCTCCGATTGGTCACTGGTAAGGACACGTCACCCACGCTAGCTCGCGCCCAGCAGAACGAATGAGAAAGAGGCGCACGCGGTTACCCAACGGCAGATTTCCACCTTAGGGGAATTTTCGCCTGGGAGGGGTTGGTTGGAGAGAGAGAGAGAGAATGTGTGCGCGCGCGTGGCGTCCGCGCGCGAGCGAGCCTTCGCCCTCATAAATTCTTGGCGCTCACGTGGTGCCGACGGAGGAATGCCGCGCGCGCGTTGCGGGCGCTGGACTAGAATATTCTTTTGGGGGGGGAGAAGGGGGCTCGTCGACGCCATAAACATGCTTCTGTGCTTCCCCGCCCTTTCCCTTATCGATTATAAAATCAGGGCGGCGAAGGCGCTGCTTATCTCCGAGAGGCTCCCGGAATTTTTTCAATTTCTTTTGCCTTAACAATGGCGAAGATGCATGAGCGTCGTCATGAGTTGTCAGTGGTATATTGCACCTAAGAACACGGGGCGCTCTGTGCAAATAAAATAAAAATCAGGTAGGCCCTACCTCACAGGCTTGTTAACACTCGCCCTGAGAAAAATGCTGGCTGAAGGAGGGAAAATTTGTACAGTATATCGTCCCAGCTGCTGGAAAGCACGGGCGAGAGAGGGCTCATTTGCGCGGGCTTCCTCACAGGCATTGGGGTAGCCGTTGTGAGAACGGGCGCAGGGACTAAGTGGGCGGTTGGACTGACCCAGCAGGCTGTTTTTAATAGTTAGTGGCTGCATAAACCCCTTTCCCTAATGGACTTCTTTTTAAAATAAGCAACCCCTCCCCCCAAAAATATCCTTCACCGAAATCCACATTAATTCGCTACGGTATTTTGTTTTAATTGTGCTTCGGGTTTTTTTATTCAATATGTCCCAGTTTTTATTCTTTAACACTATTCTACCGTGTTTTGTTTTGTTTTGTGAGTTGCAGTTATATGGCTGCTGTATAAATGAACAAAACATGCCATTTTCCTAGTACCCACAGGACATGCTTTGCACACCACATCAGGCCCAGGAGAAAGCAGGATTTCCTATTTTAACACCTCCCCACTCCAAAGCATTGGTCACAAGCTCCAGAGGCCTTCTGTAAGCGCTTGCTGAAAACAGTTTCTCTTGTTGGTCATGGAAAGGGGCATCCTATTAAGCTACTGTAATTCTAAGATTCTTGACCAACTTCTATCTAGGACTACCTCACACTTGTTGCCAGCCCTCTATGGATATTACTGGCATACAGTAAGAGTAGGGCCCCTTGTACAAACGTGTGTGCACATGGGTAAACAGATGTATACACCACTCCCCTAAAAAGAAGTGATATAAGAAGGATGTTTATGTCTGTAGCAGGTGGGGTCAGAATTAATATATTGCAGAAATATATCAGATGTTACTGAACTGCATCTCTTTTAATCCCCATCTAGCATGGCCATAGTTCAGGGATTATGGAAATTGTAGTTCAGGCATCCCCAAACTTCAGCCCTCCAGATGTTTTGGACTACAATTCCCATCATCCCTGACCACTGGTCCTGTTAGCTAGGGATCATGGGAGTTATAGGCCAAAACATCTGGAGGGCCACAGTTTGGGGATGCCTGTTGTAGTTATTAGTGTTGGAGGGTACCACAGCCCCAAGCTATGGAAAACACACCAGGGGTAATATTCCAGAAAAACACTTTCATATGGCAGTGCTCCACACAGAGCCATAATGGTTAAAATGTGCTTACTACAAGGAGTCAAGCTGCAGTCCAAAATAGGTTTACTCAAAAGTAGGTCCTACTGAAACCAATGAAAATTACTTCCAAGTAAATGTTTTGGGATTTAAGCTAAACAATAACAGACTTCCACATCTGACCTTGTCATTCCAACTTCCTGTTGAGCATATTAATCCATGCTATTTTAAAGCAGACTGCTTAAGCAAATATAATGGGTTTTTAAAACTGCAACTACAATAGAAGGAATTCCTTCTTTAATCCACCCAGAACAGAACAGGAGTTTCATTGGACAGTGTATTTTATCAGTGAACACCATATTCGGAGTACAGGGAAGAAGGGATGGGTGTAGCTTATCTGGATTTCCTTACCGTTTGGAATGGTGTTCTGAATATGTATAATCCATTACTAGTTTAATGCCATTTGCAATTTAGTTGGACAAAAATGATTACATAGATAAATATAAATGCATGGAAATTTCAAAGAGGGGTGCTGTAAATTGCTAAACATTTTGAATGAGGTTTTTTCCTGCTCTTACGTAGAGAATATATATAGTTGCCATAAGCAGAACACACACAAGCGAGAATAGTAATTGACCAGGTATCGATTACCGATACACAGATTCATCATATTTATGAATTGTACTGTAATTGTACAGTAACGAAAAACCATCTACAGTAGATTGATATATACAAATGTAGGTAAATTATGAACCCTTATGTTATCCCTAAAAAGAATAAAATTATATACAAGTAGATGATAACAGTGCTTTTTTCTGGGGGGATGCAGGGGTATGCATACCCCTAAACATTGAGGGGTAGTAATTCAATATGAGTAGGAAAAGAGTAACCCTAAACAATTTTTTTAATAGAAAAAAAGCGCTAGATGATAGTATGGTTGCAGGCAGGAAGGCCACCTAGTGATAGATTTTCCTACATCTGTCCCAAAAAGGTAGTCTGTTGCTAATATAAAGACATGGGAGAGAGTGGTGTAGGACCATTGCATGCATCTCAAAGCATCAGCTAGGTTCCCTTACCAAACAAGGGTAGCTCCACTTTATTTTCATGATGCTGGTGCAAGGAATGGATCCAAACCTGACTTTGAGGACAGGCTGGCCACTTCTTAATTCCTTTCATGCCAAAACAATTTCTCATTCTATCCATTTTTTGTGATTCTGACATGGGGTTCTGCTGGTGTATGACTGATTGCATTGATATAGCATTGCCCCTAGCTTTGTGCCAGTACAATCATGTTGCTTGGCTGCAACAGGTTCTCTTTGACAGCATCAGTACTATACTGGTGCAAATGGATTTGGGATTGGTGCTGTCCATTTTAACATATGTCATTTAAGGACTGGATGGTTCTCCAATTTTATCATTACGTCTCTAACCCATTGTTTTTAATGCATTTACAATATCTAATAGAGGGCAGCTCCTTTTTATAGCAAAATCCTCAGTTATATTTAAGAAAAATAATGATAACAACAATGCTGTCATAAATAATACAATCCTTTTCAGTTTACCTCAAAATGTAAAATATACGGTATACAGTAGCTATATTCTGTTGATAGCAGTCTTTCCAAACATTAACAAATAAATTCTGATTTAAAGCAAAACCCCTTTTGCGAGCATCCCATTCCTTACCGTCTCTAATCTGAACTAAATGTGTAAATGGTGTTGTTTATTACTACATATTCCACACTGTTCACCCAGTCATTTTTATGTGGACCATGTGCATTTCCCCATTTATTTGCCACCTCATTTTGAGTTGTAATGATTTTAACACCCACCAATTATTGTTTTTCAGCTGGTGCTCTTTACATATATCTACAAGGCAAGGTAAGAATCTGAATACTTTCAAATTCCTTAAGAAGGGCAGCCTGTCCTTCACCTGTGTATTTGCATGAAAGGCTTGCCTTGAAATTTTTAGGTGTTTTCCAGATAGATTTGTAAAAAAATACAGCTGCTGCTATATGAACACACACAGAGACAGACAGACACGTTAAGAAATTTATTCACATAGAGCTGACTGAACATAACAACTTGGTCAGACTGTCCTGTACTTCGTTTAGGAACTAGTTTGTCAACTAATGGAAAATAAGCTAATTGTATGGGTGTGGAAAACCATAATTCCCTTACCTTGCCTGTATAGTTGCCTTCTCTTAATTCCATTCGTAAATTAGGAAGAGGCCCACATGAAGAATGCTTCCCTATGTGAATGAATCAACATGTTCACTTTAGAAACATACCCATGCTCATTCTCAGACTTTAAAGTAACCCCTCCCCTTCTCACCCCCACACATTTATTTTGAAGCTAGATCCAGTCATTTCAACAAAGCCTACTTCTAAATCTTAAAGATGTTTTGTCTTTTTCAAGACCAGACTCCTTGCCATCCTGTCCTCTATAATAACAGTTCTTTTCACCCTGTTAGTGAAATTAGGGGCTTAACAGGTTATCAAAACTAGAGTGGCATAATGCATGATTTCATGCCTCTGGTAGACACACCCTCCTTATCTGACTGCACAGAACCAAAGGATATACTGCTGCCACACCCCCTGCTTTTCCTTGTTGTTCCAGAGAGTAGGCAGGAGGATGAAACAAGGCAGGGAGTTAGCATACATGCACTGACTTTGATCTTTAATCGCCAGGCAGTATTTTATTTAAAAAATCCATAGCACACCATGGTAATTTCCAAATTTGTCTAAACTTCAAGTAGATCAGCTCCTTGAGATACTCAATGAAGATGGTGCACATATTTATATATTTTTCCACCGAACCCACTGAACTGCTCTTTTACTGTCTCTTATTTTGTCTGAAACACACACACCTGCCTGTAATGGTTGGTGACATGCACAGCGACATAGCAATCCTCATTGTTGAGCTTTTTTTAGGAGATCAGCCAAAGTTTTTTAAGAGGCCGGAAAAGTTGTTGAACTTTTTTGGGGAACATCGCCAACATTTGCTTAGCTGGCTTTTTGAGGGACACATCAGAGCACATCGGAACATATTTGAGGGACACATCAGAGCACATCGGAACATATTTGTTTTTTTGTTTTTTAAATAATTTTTATTAGTTTTACAGGTTACAAAAAGAAAAAATATAAGAAAGATACTTACATAAACAAATTTTCCATCTTCTTTCCACCCCCCTCCCATGGTCCCTCCCCTGCCACAGGAGAATCCCATGCAGACGAACAGTTGAAGATGGTTCATTTTGTGATTGGGTTTATGTCCCCCCCTCCCCCACCCCCCCAGAGCCCCCCATCGGAACATATTTGTTCCTGAAAACAGAAGAATCACACCAGACTTATAATAATCAACCTCTGTTTGAGATTCAGGAGAATATTTTCCAGGTTTGGGGAAGGTGTGGAATCATATCCAGACAGGCATATAGCCCAAGCTTTTACTTTCAGAAATTCACTGATAAACTCCCAAAAGAGCAAGGTAGAAATAACAGTGATAACATTTCCCTCCATTTCTATGCATTCAGGATGTATCCCCTGCTAGGAGAGGGGCTTGTAGGAACCACATCCACACACCTTTTCTGGAAATATCCTGGAATTGCAAATGGCCCAGATCTACCTGACCTGACTTGCCCAGCCCAGCAGCTGCTGCGGCTTCTAATGAGTGAATGTAGGGAAATGGTTAATACAGAGTTTGTTTCAATAAATAAAACAAGCCAGCCACTATTTCTCCACCCAATCAATCAATCAATCAATGCAGAATGATTAAGTAAAAAATAGATACTGGTTATAGAAAGAGACTCATTGATGTTTGCTTGTTGTCTCTCTGGCAAGGTCACAAAACAAATACTAAACTAATCAACAACAAAAATAGCTCCTCAGAAAACACACTAATTCCTCTAGGCTTCAGGGAAATAGCCCTGACCATGCTGAAAACCAGTGTATGATTCTGGTAGGCTAATACTAGCACATAGGGCTGTTTCTGAAGCAGTTCTGACTCCTCCCATGTCTGCTATAGCGGTTGTTCTGGACTGGTCTCAAAACAACAGATGGCGGAAAAGCTTTCCTAATTGGACTGACTTTCTGGCAGCCCAATCAGTTACATGGGTTTTCTACTTTGAGACATGTGAGAGGGACCTCTGTGCCATAGCTATACTTTTGAATTAGGGTCGTTTTGAGTAATTTAGAGAGCATATGGACAGAGAATGTGAGAATGACAGAAATGCCTTGGTAAGTCGAAAGAAGTATAAAATGTGGTGCAGAAAAAGTGTGTGGCTCTGAGATTTTGAGGGGTTCTTAAAAACTTGGTTGACATTTTCAGTGTGAGTGTTGCTGAGCCCGAGTAGCCGCAGTGGACTAGCCTGCACTGGGCTCTTTCCCTCTGCATCCCTGAATCCCAGTGCTGGGAAGGTTCCCAGCATTCTCTTGCATATACCCAAGTTTGGAGTTGAAAAATCCATACACCCCTGCCTGCCATTTTGCAGCTTCCTGCTGCAGTCATACCACTCCCACTGAAATGACACCATCACCTCCATTGGGTCATCCATTTCTTTGATGCAGTTGTGACATCATTCTTACATGTTACAGTTTTGTTGAACATTCCTCAACCATTTGTGCAGCCATTATCACACCCAGGATGCAATGACATTGACTCTTCTCAAACACCAGAAATCTTTAAGAGAATTCCCCTCTTTTGTGGATTATCAGAATTGCACAGATATGTTCAGAATGCCACCTTATCAGCACCGCCCTGTCCATGTCTCAAGTTTGCAGAACAAGACTGAAACACAGCTATAGCACTCCCACCCTCTAAAGTCTAACTCTAAGAAGCTTTTCTGTTTGAGCAGTTTTTAAACTCTAGGATAAGCTTTTCATTTAGAATGAGTTGTACAAATATGTCTTGTTTAGTTTGATGCTTAAAATTAACATTTTTACTGTGTATACAGTACTAATGTACCCCTCACTAGAGGGCTGTGTGGGCCAAAAGTCCAATAAACAAATAAGAAGAGGCTGTTAACCTTGCAGTGTGCTGCAGTGTCAATTTTGCCACAACTCAAGTCAAATTTGCTAACATATATGAACAAAACATGACTTTGAACAAAATCAGAACAGTTAAAGTTGTGGAAAAACAGTCCTAGTCACCATTCTCTAAATGCAAATCATCTATCAAACGATAACCTCTTTCTCCTGTCCTTACTTTATGCTAGTTCATCTATATATATAAAATGCAAGTGTCCCTGCGTCCACGTTTTCCCGTGTGTCCCTGGGCTACTGCGCATGTGCCCCACCCCAGGGACACAGGGATTGGACCAGAGACTTGGAACGAACACACCACGCGCTTTCCCCACCGATGAAGAGAACCAGAACTCAGTAAACGAGCCACTGGCAGCTTCTCCTCACGCCTCACGCTCGAGAGCGGCTGCTGCTGCTGTGGGCCCTGCCGGCGCCGCCATCTTCCCGCACCCCATTCTCCCGCCTGCTCAGCGCTTGGCCTCTTCAGCTGCTCGGTAGTCCATCGGGGGAGCCTGGGGCCCTTGGGGCACATCCCCGCCGGTGGAGGCAGCGACAGAGGCGACGCCTGCGCGGTCCCAGGGCTTCCCCTCCCTTCTCGCCCGGCCGCTGGTTGTGCCCACCTCTCCTGGCGGTGTGCTGTGAGGCGGCGGCAGCCGCCGCTCCTCCCCTCAGCCACCTCCCGACTCCCCCTGCCCTGCAAACGTCCTTCCTTCCCGTCGGTCACACGAAGCCGCCTCCACCCTCCACCGGCAGGGATGTGCGCCGTGGGTCCCAGGGCTTCCCCTCCGTTTCAGCCCGCCCGCCCGTTGTGCCTGCCTCTCCGGGCAGCGCGGCGTGAAGTGACGGCCGCGGCCCCGGCTTTTCCTATACCCAAGCGCTATAGCCAAGGGTTACGATCCGGCCTTGCCGTTGCCGCCAGCGCTCCCCTCTCTCATCGCCGCGTTTGAGGGGAAATTAAAGCATTTGGGGCGGAGGGGAGAAAAAGCCGTTGGCGCCCGCCCCTCTCCCGGCTGCGCTTTTATTTTTATTCTTTATGGAGTGTTCCACCTGTTGAATGCCTGCCTACCCGGCACCGAAAGCGACCCTTCTCTCTGTCCTCTGCGGCATCCGCCTCCTCCCCCCTTGGCGACGGGGCGTCCGAGGTGGCGCAAGCAGGCAGCCAGGCATTCGCGCGGGCAGCCCCTGATCCGAGGGTGGGGTCCTCGCGGGGTACAGCAACATGGCGGCACTGCTTTTTGCTTTTTGCCCCTCTTTCCTGCCTCTCTCCCTCCTGCTCCCTCTTTTCTTCCTTCCTTCCTTCCTTCCTTCCTTCCTTCCTTCCTTCCTTCCTTCCGTCCTTCCTTCCGTCCTTCCTTCCTTCCGTCCTTCCCATCTTTCTTTCTCTCCCTCATTCTTATTCTTTCTTTCCCTCTCCTTCCTTCCTTCCTTCTTTCTCCCTTTCTATCTTCTCTCCCTCTTTCTTTTTATTTCCTTCTTTATTCCCTTCCTTATTCCCTACTCTTCTTTCTCTCCCCTCTTTCCTGCCTCTCTCCCTCCTGCTCCCTCCCTCCTTCCTTCCTTCCTCTCCCTCATTCTTATTCTTTCTTTCCCTCTCCATCCTTCCTTCTTTCTCCCTTTCTATCTTCTCCCCCTCTTTCTTTTTATTTCCTTCTTTATTCCCTTCCTTATTCCCGAATGTTCTTTCTCTCCCCTCTTTCCTGCCTCTCTCCCTCCTGCTCCCTCTTTCCTTCCTTCCTTCCTTCCTTCCTTCCTTCCTTCCTTCCTTCCTTCCTTCCTTCCTTCCTTCCTTCCTTCCATCCATCTTTCCTTCCCATCTTTCTTTCTCTCCCTCATTCTTATTCTTTCTTCCTTTCTGTCTTCTCTCCCTCTTTCTTTTTCTTTCCTTCTTTATTCCCTTCCTTCTTTCCTACTCTTCTTTCTCTCCCCTCTTTCCTGCCTCTCTCCCTCCTGCTCCCTCCCTCCCTCCCTCCCTCCCTCCCTCCCTCCCTCCCTCCCTCCCTCCTTCCTTCCTTCCTTCCTTCCTTCCTTCCTTCCTTCCTTCCTTCCTTCCTTCCTTCCTTCCTTCCTTCCTCTCCCTCATTCTTATTCTTTCTTTCCCTCTCCTTCCTTCCTTCTTTCTCCCTTTCTATCTTCTCTCCCTCTTTCTTTTTATTTCCTTCTTTATTCCCTTCCTTATTTCCTACTCTTCTTTCTCTCCCCTCTTTCCTTCCTCTCTCTATCCTGCTCCCTCTTTTCTTCCTTCCCATCTTTCTTCCTCTCCCTCATTCTTATTCTTCCTTTCTTTCTCATTCTTATTCTCTGAACCCCGGGATGTTCTAGCGCCCGTTTACTCAACGGGCTGAATTACACTAGTATGCTAATATTTTGATGCAAACATTGGAGAACATAAACCAATCCTGCGCAAACATCTGATTAGAGGACAGAAGACTGAAATATCCTCCTTCTCTTGTCCTTTTGTTCCCTTGTCCTTTAAAGCACATACATTTCCATTGCAAATATGTTTCAGCATGTGTGAGGCAAGGCACTTTGGCTTAGGCATTTCTGTTTAACAGTTGCTGTCTGGAAAAAAATCTGCTGGTTTGTCAAGCTCCACCCAGTGGTTGTGTAAGCCAATCCTCCCCCCTGAATTAACCAGCTCCTCACCGTAGGATGCCTTTTTGTACATTCATGAATATATTGGAAAGTTGTTAAAAATGTAAATTCAGATTGCAAGCTCTGTGGGACAGAGACTTGCTTTTTTCTTTTTCTTTTGTAATTATGTTAAAGCACTAAGTACACTGATGATACTAAAAACAATAAAGAGGAATGTGGGTGCTCAATACATACGGCTATATTGAAATTACATTTGAATAATGCGACGAGGTTTTTGTCTAGGGCTTATTTAAGAAACTGCATGTGCTCAAATTTCTACTCCTGCACAACTATTAAAGGTAGAAGAGCCCTTTCCTCTTTTGTACTACTTATTCCTTATCGCTAGTTGCTTGGAGAAAAGTGCTAAACATTTACCAGGCTTGGATGACATATTAAGCCATAGTTAAAAATAAACTATGGTTTAATATGCTGGTGCATGTTCTGCTCGTGGTTTGTTTGGAGAAAACAAATAATAAGCACTGCTTCACATGTAATGCAAAGTCAGACTAATAATCACAGAAAACAACTTAATGGAGTTGAGTTACATCCCCAAATAGAATGCTTTATACACTATCATAGGTTGGCATATATAGGACTAGAGGAGTAGTGGTCTCCCCCCTTTGTGTCTTGCTGCCTTTTTCTGGCAAAGGAAAAACCCTTGAGATTTTTTGCTTGTAGTTTAGGAAGGATGTTTGGATTTGACAGTATCCCTCTCCCTAATCCCCAAACCCAATTATATGAATTAAGATGCAAATGGAAATCTAGAAGCACAGGCAGCCAATTTGTGCTGCTCATGCACATGCAATTGGACTTATATTCTCTGCATGCCATTTTAATGAATTACAGGTCCTGTTTGATGATTGATCTTGATTTACAGATCAACCAGATTACAACTACAGGCTTGTTTACCTCCAACATAATCCACTCACATTTCAGAAAATCAAGTCTAAATGCATGTTTCCCTCCTGTTTACAGCTTCAGTGGTTACTAAAACCTGAGAAAATATATAGCAAAAAAAATTGCTTTCTATAGCAGAGTTTGCATACTCACTTCTACTGTTTATCTACCCGGACAGGTCTGCACAAGTTGTGATCTGTGAAGCTGAACACTGCCCACCACCAGTCATGCATGGCAGCTTGATCTACTTCACAGTCCTTTCTTTCCTTCTGGTACCCATTCTTAGAAAATCATTGCCTCTATTTTGCCCCTATTTTTGCCTTTTGGGGACCCCTGGTTAAAATATTGTTATGAGTTTAGGGTGGGGGAAAAATAGGCAGTATGCAGAGACACTTCTAGTCCTTGCATCTAGCAATGGTTAAAATATAAGCCCGGCTGGCTTCCTGTTGAGGTGATTGTCTGTGTAATGGGTCACTAAGGGAAACAAATGAAAGGGGCTCTGTGTTAGAGGACAAATGGATGGTAGCAAATGGGTGAGGCCCTCCCCCAGTTCTCGGATAGTTTTCAGACAAAAGGCCAAAGTAGAGAGATCAGATAAATGAGCTGGAAGCTGGAAGAAAAGCAGCAGGCTGGAAAGGCAGAGCGAGAGCCATATTTGATATCTGTTTCTGGTTTTATTATTTATTTTATTATTTATAATAAATGCACACCATGCATTTAAAGCAACCCCCCCCCAATCCCAGAAACTATAGATTATCCCCTCATGGAGCTACGACTACCAGCACCCTTAACAAACCACAGTTCCCAGAATTCTTGGGGGTTGGGCAAGGGGAAATGTGCTTTAAATGTATGTGGTGTATGAAGCCACGGTTTTTCCAATCCAGACATTGCTTCTAGGCAGAGCAGCTCCAATGCATGCACAGAGTTTATGTACCAGTGAGAATTTTCCCATTCATTCCATTGAAGAGTTCTGAAATTAGTGGCCAGAAGAATGCAAATAAAGGTTTGCTTCTTCTGTTGATATGGATAAAGAAGCCCAGATGAGCAGGAAAGTCTTATGAGCACCCAAACACCTATGGATATGAATCAGGGTAATGTAGAAGAAAGGCCTAAGCACCAAGCCCATTGAACTCAGACATACCCAACAGTTAGTAATCTTTCAAAACATAAACTATTACATCATCCTAACAGAGGCTGGTATTTGGATGCCAGCCTTAAGGCTTATACAGTGTAGAATTCCTGTACTTAGATTCAATGTTTATATTATGACAGATTGATGCAGATTTTTTTCTTAAGGTTAGAAAGTTCTGAGACTGTTTTGCAAACTTTTTGTCATGAAGATATGCATGCAGTCTGTCTACTTATTAGGAAAAGTACAAATCGAGAAAACAGCATGTGGTAGCTGACTAATAACTTGGCCTGAATCTTCATCATTTTTGTTTGGACAGAACATGCTTATTCACTGGTAGCTTTTATGCAGTTTCTCAGTTGCTTTTTTGGTGGTGGTGGTGGTGGTGGGGGAGATATCCATGTATAAGACGCCCCCCCCCCATTTTTCACATTATTTTTTAGGGGGGAAACCTAGTCTTATACACGGAAAAAATACGGTATTTCTACCATCCCAATTTCTTTATGCCTAGTGGGTGGGTATTTGGCTCTTCCCTATGCTGCAGATTAACAAAAAGAATATATACAATATAACTGCCCTGTGAATCATGGCACAAGGTTTAAACTAGGTTTCCTGGGCTACCTCAATTCCACTATATATGTTCACCTGAAAGTGAAAGCTGGGAAAATCTAAAATGTGTTTTGCTTTATTTTTAAAATCCATTTTAAATTAAGTTTCTATTATACATTGTCAAGATTTAAGGCTATAATGAGACTTGGATTGGTGATGTGACCTGATTGATATTAGGTGAGGATTTATTTCAAGTGTATGCCAACACCTATCTGTTGCCAAAGGAAGAAACTTCCAGCTCGCCTAGGAAGTCTCCTCATATCATTAAACTAGAGTGGGCAAGGCGATAACTTCCAGATCCTCACTAGTATGGATTCTTCTTTTAGTTAACTGTTTAGTGGACTCTATAAATAGCAGTTGAAGGAGTGAGGGAGTTAACAGGATTAAGACCTCAGCATATTCCATGCATGTTTGTGTGTGTGTGTGTGTTACACAAGGGATGAGGGACTTGAGACCCACTAGAATAATCATCTCCAGCTGGTGGGTCAGAACCCACTACTGAGTAGTGGATCGCAATGCCAGTACTACTAAAATATAGATATATTGTTTAAAAAAGTAATGTTCATGGGAGGTAAAGGTAAAGGGACTCCTGACCATTAGGTCCAGTCGTGACCGCCTCTGGGGTTGCGGCGCTCATCTCGCTTTATTGGCTTCCAGGTCATGTAGCCAGCATGACTAAGCCGCTTCCGGCAAACCAGAGCAGCGCACGGAAATGTCGTTTACCTTCCCACCGGAGCGGTACCTATTTATCTACTTGCACTTTGACGTGCTTTCGAACTGCTAGGTTGGGAGGAGCAGGGACCAAGCAACGGGAGCTCACCCCATTGCAGGGATTCGAACCGCCGACCTTCTGATCGGCAAGCCCTAGGCTCTGTGGTTTAACCCACAGCGCCACCTGGGTCCCATTCATGGGTGCTAGACTCCCCCAAATTACTGGGTTCAGTAAATGTTAGAATTTAATCAAGACTTAGAGTGTTAAAACTGTGCTAGACCTGTGTGTATTTAAGATGCTTATTAGATATTTCTAATTTCCTGTCATCAGCATGTGTCAAAAGCCAGGACTAGTTTCTTGTGTGAGGCTATGACCTGTTAAGACAGGGGTGAGCAAACCTTTTCAGCAGGGGGCAGGTCTACTGTCCCTCAGACCTTGTGGGGGGGCCGGACTATATTTTGAAGGGGGAAAAAGAACAAATTCCTATGCCCCACAAAAAAAACCCAGAGATGCATTTTAAATAAAATCACACATTCTACTCATGTAAAAACACGCTGATTCCCGGACCGTCCACAGGTCGGATTTAGAAGGTGATGGGCCAGATCCGGCCCCGGGCCTTAGTTTGCCTACCCATGTGTTAAGACAATAATGTGTCAAAGGAACTCACCAGAGACTCCTCAATAGATAAAGTGAGAAGCAATGTGGGTGGGAGTAAGAGGTTAGGAGAGATGTGACCTAGAGAGCAAGGCAAGCTGCAGAGCAATGCCAGAGAGCCATGACTGATTGCTGCTGGAATCTAAAGCTGTCGCTATGGAAGAAGCAAGACCCTCTTGGAGTGTAATGCTGTGAACACCTCCATCAAAGACTCAGCTTGTATATATGTGTAAATTAACTGTATATCATAAAGACACCACAGTCCCCACTGTGCCTTATTTCCAAAAGGAAACATGGCCCCTAGATAAGTGTTCCTGGAACCCCCTGGAATCTCACACCGCTCAGAGATTGGGGTGGTGGTGTGTAACAAAAAGAAATGGATCACCAAGTGCATATTTAGGCAAAAATTTATTCTAGGTTGGAAAAAGATGAAGACTAGTGCTTTTAATTATATTAAGTATAGCAAACTATGGCAAGCTCTTAAAGAAATGGGAGTGCCTGATCACCTCATCTGTCTCCTGAGAAATCTCTATGTGGGACAAGAAGCTACAGTTAGAACTGGATATGAAACAACTGATTGGTTCAAAATTGGGAAAGGAGTATGACAAGGATGTATATTGTCTCCCTGCTTATTTAACTTATATGCAGAATTCATCATGCGAAAGGCTGCACTAGATGAATCCCAAGACGGAATTAAGATTGCCGGAAGAAATATCAACAACCTCAGATATGCAGATGACACAACCTTGATGGCAGAAAGTGAGGAGGAATTAAAGAACCTTTTAATGAGGGTGAAAGAGGAGAGCGCAAAATACGGTCTGAAGCTCAACATCAAAAAAACCAAGATCATGGCCACTGGTCCCATCACCTCCTGGCAAATAGAAGGGGAAGAAATGGAGGCAGTGAGAGATTTTACTTTCTTGGGCTCCTTGATCACTGCAGATGGTGACAGCAGTCACGAAATTAAAAGACGCCTGCTTCTTGGGAGAAAAGCAATGACAAACCTAGACAGCATCTTAAAAAGCAGAGACATCACCTTGCCAACAAAGGTCCGTATAGTTAAAGCTATGGTTTTCCTAGTAGTGATGTATGGAAGTGAGAGCTGGACCATAAAGAAGGCTGATCGCCGAAGAATTGATGCTTTTGAATTATGGTGCTGGAGGAGACTCTTGAGAGTCCCATGGACTGCAAGAAGATCAAACCAATCCATTCTGAAGGAAATCAACCCTGAGTGCTCACTGGAAGGACAGATCGTGAAGCTGAGGCTCCAATACTTTAGCCACCTCATGAGAAGAGAAGACTCTGGAAAAGACCCTGATGTTGGGAAAGATTGAGGGCACTAGGAGAAGGGGACGACAGAGGACGAGATGGTTGGACAGTGTTCTCGAAGCTATGAACATGAGTTTGACCAAACTGTGGGAGGCAGTGGAAGACAGGAGTGCCTGGCGTGCTATGGTCCATGGGGTCACGAAGAGTCAGACACGACTAAATGACTAAACAACAACAACACAGCCCCATCATTCTTGTGTCCCATTGGTCATGTTGGTTTAGGCCAGGCATCCCCAAACTTCGGCCCTCCAGATGTTTTGGACTACAATTCCCATCATCCCTCACCACTGGTCCTCTTAGCTAGGGATCATGGGAGTTGTAGGCCAAAACATCTGGAGGGCCGCAGTTTGGGGATGCCTGGTTTAGGCTGATGGGAGTTGGAGTCTTGCAACATCAAGAGGACCACAGATTCCGCATCTCTGTTTTAAACTCTAACCGTGTGATATGGACTCCCTGAAACCACCCCCACCCTTGAAGCAGGGCGCGAAGATGCTCTTTCGTACATTCACAACTAATTTTAACTGACACACAGCCAATCTGGCTTTGACAGAGATTGATTGAAATGTTTGGCAAAATTTTAGCTGGGTTTCTCTATTAAATAAACATGTTGCGGGCATGTATGTGTGTGTGAGAGAGTGCTTACATTTTGCATTCAGGACCATGTCTTGCAGCCAACAAAAAGCGGTGGGGGTGGGAATGAATAAAAAACAAGCAGGGTTGTAAATATTTTTCAGAGTTCTGCCAATGCCACAAACTACTCAAGCTTTATTTCAAACATACCTTGATATATTTACCACCCTTAATAAAGTTACCTTTTAGTTTTCTATATATGTATTTACCTTCAGGGTATGAATGAAAGTCAAAATGCACTGTTGTATACAAACAGGGATGTAGATTAAATTAAGGCCACACCAGTGAGATCTACAAGTATCTTTGAGCAGAACATGTGCCATCAAATGCTGTCAAGATTATGGGCAGTCTTTAAGCAAGTCGATAAGCAGGTTACATTCCTATAAAATAAGGGCAAGGGAGCAAATTACCCTGAATAAAAAGCATGATACCCTGTTCCGAAATGTGAAGAGATTGTGATCTGGGAGATCTTTAGATAAAAAGTTCATTTCTCATTATAAATATAAAATATGAATATTCTGAGGTCTGACCAAGATTTTTAATACCATATGTATCACTTTTATAGCAAATATTTAGTTCTATCATTCCATGTGATAGGGGAGGATCCAGTTAATGTGGAAAGAGAAGCTTCCCAACAGGGGATTGTGTGAAATACAACACAGATTTGTACTTCATCAGTAGACAGATATGCCTGAAAATATGACTAATGAGTTCAATTCCTTACCAGCTTTAGGGACCAGGATGATGGGATACCGGTATATGCATTTATTTCCCCATCAGTCTCTTCAACTCGCGCCCTGTAGTGTATATGACTCGTCCATGACTGCTTTTTAAGGTTAAGGGAAGCCGAGGCATGTTGATTTCACCCCCTGCTCCAGTTTTCAAGTTTCACATACACATGCTTTAAGAGTCTTGTGAATTAGGATCATCAGACATTGGTAACAGTGCAATCTGGCAGATTTATCCAGTTACTTAAAATAGGGATAACTGTGGGCACTTGGGAACCACAGCACAAGAGGCATTGCTAGCCCTATGCTCAGCGTTTTGGGGACGGTTCTTCAGGGTTTCAGACAGGAGCCTTTCCCTATTGTACTCAGAGATGACAGGTGTTGAGTCTGAATCCTTCTGCATGCCAGAGCATGTGCTCTTCCACTAAGCTGTGACCCTTCCACCTGCAGACAGGGAGTGACAATAATTGTGGCATCCATCTGTCTCAAAAGACAGTGGCATGTACCTCTGGAGGAAAAGTCAAACCCCTGAAGAATCACAACTGTGGCCACAGAGACCACTTACTCGTAATTGCTGCTTCCCATGTTAGAAGAATAATGTTGATACATACTAATTTTACTATGTTTCTTTAGATGCACCAATGTTTGTAAAACATGTTTGTGAAGGCTCTGGACTCAATTGTAAACACTTCAGTGATCTGAGTTCATCAGGAATAGTCAGGAATTGTAAAATATATTTCACGTGGGAGGGTGCACTATCTCTTTGGAAAGCAAGGTTCCAATTGATTATTATAGCATTGGAAGAAGAAAATAAACATGGAAGGCAAACTGTTTACCTTCCCCAAGCAAAGCTAGCTAGAAATGGAGGGTTGTAGCCAATGTTATTCCTACTCAGAGTTGTCTCATTAAAAATAATTGTCATGACTATCTTAGACCCATTATTTTCACTGCGCCTACTCTGCCGGAGCTGAGCTCTGATTGAAAAAAGGCCCTGGCTGATGGTTGTATTTTTATTTTCAGAGACAGTGCACCACCATCATTCCTTTGTTCCTTTTATGTATATACCTTGTCTATTGCTTTTGACTTGACTTTACCTCATACCCTTAATTCACCTTGGCTGGTTAGGGCCGTGGCCTGAGGAGACTTCTGAAAACTTGGAAGGCTGCATTTAGCCCCTGGGCCTGAAATTCCTTGTCCCTGCTTTAAACTGGGAATATTTCCACCAGGTGAAAGTGAGAATGAGGGTCATATACTAAGAACCAACTAAATTATCTGAGTACCATTCCTTATACAGTCAAGGTGGCAGCACCTGTGCACAAGAAGGCAATATCAGCAAGTTTGGGAGAACCTCAAGGTTGGCAGAAGTACAAAAAACTGGAAGACAAAAAAATTGTAAGATGTATCTGTGGGCAGCGGCGGAACAAGCCGATCGGGCACCTGGGGCAGGGCTAGCTGGGGCAGGACGCTCCGCAGGGGCTCCGAGGAGTCTGCCTGCCTCCTCCCACTCAGCCACCCTACAGCTGGGGGGAGGCAGCGGGCGGACCGTTTGGGCAGGGCAGAGCCTGTGTGCGCCCAAGCCACTGTGTGTCTCCTAGGCACGTTGAAGGCCCTGTGATGAGTGCTACCTGGCATTTTGTCACCCCCCTCAGCGGTGACACCCAGGGCATACTGCCCCCACCACACCCCCTTCCTCCGCCCCTGTCTGTGGGGTGGGTCAACACCTAGAAAACATCCCAATAAGATATTGAAATTTATGGATATTGTGCTTCCACCAAATCCAAGCTGTCTCTAAAAGACGTGTTCTGAGCACTGAAGATGAAGGAAAGGGAAAGGGAGACACAGGAAGCTGCCTTATTTGAGTAAGACTGTTGTCCAGTCTAGCTTAGAATAGTCTAAATCAGGCTTCCTCAACCTCAGCCCTCCAGATGTTTTGAGACTACAATTCCCATGATCCCTGACCACTGGTCCTGCTGGCTAGGTATTATGGGAGTTGTAGGCCAAAAGGCTGAGGTTGAGGAAGCCTATAGAGTCTACATTGAGTAGCAGCTCTCCAGGTTCCGGTTTCCGCCGGCAGGAATGGCGGACCTGTTTTCCATCCCTCTGACCTTCGTAAGGAATTTGGCGGTTGCTAGGGGAGTAAATGGCAACCCCCTACCCTCTCCGGGGGTTACGGAGAGGGGCCGCTGGCCCGCGATGCCCCCAGACCCACTCCGACTGTTTATGGAGTGGGGGGAGCTTGGGCTGAAAAGCACTTACGAGGGCCAGGACTCCCGGACGCTAATCTGCATGGCGGGGATTTCCATGGTTAAAGAAGATAATTAGGCTTAAATCTATGGACATACTTCAGAAGGAGGGGAAGAAGCGCTGTTTACTGCTGAGAAATTTATGCTGCTGAGGGAGAGGAGTCAAAGGCTGTATATCATCTGGAAGAAGGATTGATGGGGACGGAGCGATAAGGGAATGGAGTCTTTTTTTATTTTTCTTCATATGAGTTACTTCGTACCTTCCCAGACGCGATGTCCTGGCTTGTTTGGAGTGAAAGAGAAGCAAAAGACTGTGTGAGTTGAACTTTATAAACTGTTGTTACTGAGCATATTTTTTAAAGATGTGGAGTTGCCGATGAGAAAAGCCCCCCCCCCCTAGTCGGACGGAAGGAGTCCTGGACGCGTTCGGAGGATTTATGAGCTGTGACGCACTTTGAATTGGAGCAGCGACCTGAAGCTAAGTTCAGCTATAGGGCAAGGAGATCCATTAATTTACCAAGAGTTTATGGTTTGATGTTTGGGTCTTCTGCCTGGAAAAGCTGTAAATTTTATAAAGATCGTTAATCTTCATGGCTATGAGAGAAAACGAAAGTGATTTGAGCTTTTTAAGATGGCGCTGCTTCGACGCAACAGGGAGCTCCAGACTAAGAAGATTTATGGGGAGGCTGGACTGATTAACCCACACAGGAGAAAGAACATTTGTGAAACCTTGTTTGATATTTATCTCAGCAGCTGGGAAACAATCGGTTGAAAGTGGAAAACATCTATGTGACTGTAAGGGGAAGATCTGGATTATTATGAACTTGGAGGACGATTTGAACTTTAGAAAAAAGACGGCAGTGGACGGTTGCGAGGAATCCCCAATTTCTTGAAGCATGGGAACCCAAATAAAAAATTCTCTAGACGATTTGGCATAACATTCGGTCTGATTGATATATACATGTGTATAATTTGAAATAATGAATGTGATATAATTGGTTTTAATTGGAAAATTAATAAAAATATTTTTTTTAAAAAAAAAAGAGTAGCAGCTCTCCAGGGTACCAGACAGGAGTTTCCCCCAGCCCTTCCTGGAAACTTCAGGGATTGAACCTGTGACTTTCTGCATGCAAAAGCCTGAGTTCTGCCACTGACATGTCCCTTCCTCATGACAAACAAAGTATCTTTTATATGACAACGTTGAATGCTGCACACAGTTTCCTCCAATTTCATCAGACTACAGGTGCTGCAGCATCATTAAAAACACACCCACTATGTTTTAATGATGACAGTTGCAATGAGAGGAATAATTCTAAAGTAATTGTGATGAGGGATATTTTTGGGTAGCGTCCTTTGAGAATTGTCATTAACTGTCTTTTTTGTGCGTTGTAACCTTGCCAGCATCTACATACCATCATTGTGTGTTTTGATGAAATCACAGCCAGAGATTTTTTATATATATAAAAAGCCCATTAGTCATTTTGTATTTGTTCCAGTGAATATACCGGTAAGTATGCAGCGCCATGCAGAGAAAAGGGATATTCAGTTTATTCCCTACTTATTTTATATTAGACAACACCACATGATGAGAAGAACTACATTTTCCTGCCAAGTGAGAAGTGCTATTTGTGCTTCAGCTGAGTCCTCATTTTTCTTCTTAGAAAAAACTTGAAATATTTCTGACAATACATGAAATGTCCAGAAACAGTCTGGTCATAAACCAAAAGAAAAAGAAAAAGACCAGCAACCCGCGCCCCACCCAATGTCAGAAAACTATAAGAAGTGATAAAATGGTAGTTTCAATTTTTAGCATTTTCTGGCAGAACAGATTTGGGTAAAAAGAATGTGCATTTTGAAGTCCAAGCCCAATGTGATAATGGTAGATATATTTTCTTCAGTAAGATAATATTTAAGCTTTTTTTAAAAAAATGTTTTTAATAAAGTAAAATAAAAATCTTTAAGCTTTTAAGGGAGATTTGTCTCCTTGAATAACCCAAATAGTTATTCATTAACTGACATGTGATAGTTTTAATTTGCAGTTTTAGATTTATTGTTTGTTTAGATAGTTTCGGGATCAGTTTCAATATTTATTTTGGCAAACACGTTACTTAATATCTTAATAAACCTCTGAGTGCTTCCCTGGCATAGTAAAAAAATGAGAACTCTCTTTTTCATCTGTAATTCACTATTTCTGTAATTACTATCACTGTAATTTCACCTTTGCTTTTTGTGATTAAGAATGAAATAGGGACCGTTAGAGATTTTACTACAAGGGTGTACTTTAAGTTTAATATGTGCAATATTATAATAATCCCTTTCCTAGATTTTTGCACCCCAAATTCCAAAGATTGACACAAATATTCTGTATTCATTATAATAATGTAAATCTAATGGATACATGGGGGACCCAGGTGGCGCTGTGGTCTTGATTAAATTCTAACATTTACTGAACCCAGTAATTTGGGGGAGTCTAGCATCCATGAATGGGACCCAGGTGGCGCTGTGGGTTAAACCACAGAGCCTAGGGCTTGCCGATCAGAAGGTCGGCGGTTCGAATCCCTGCAATGGGGTGAGCTCCTGTTGCTTGGTCCCAGCTCCTGCCAACCTAGCAGTTCGAAAGCACGTCAAAATGCAAGTAGATAAATAGGAACCGCTACAGCGGGAAGGTAAACGGCGTTTCCATGTGCTGCTCTGGTTTGCCAGAAGCGGCTTTGTCATGCTGGCCACATGACCTGGAAGCTATACGCCGGCTCCCTCGGCCAATAATGCGAGATGAACGCGCAACCCCAGAGTCGGTCACGACTGGACCTAATGGTCAGGGGTCCCTTTACCTTTTTAATGGATACATGACTTGGATATACCACAGCTTTGCTCCAGAAAGCAACATACTGTTACTATACACTGTACTATACAATAATGCTTGAAAAGGTTTGAACCAGAATTTCAGACTTTCTTCAGACCTTTGAGCCTGCTTATATACAAACAAATAAAAAAGATAACTAAGTCCTCCTTGGAGGAGGGCACCAAGTTCATTGTTTAAATTCACATTGGCTTTCATTTCAGATAGAGAGATACTCTGTAGTGCAAAGTTACACAGTCTGGTCATCTTCCCTGCCCTCAACTCTGCCATAATGCTGGCAAGCCATAAGCGGAAGCTATTATCCTTTATCAATACAAATGCCTAAGAAACTGAATAAACAATTGGATTAATAGGAACATGTGGGGGCCTAATCCAGATTTAGTTAGCCACTCTTCCATCCCACAGTAATCAACAGGACTAAAGAGTGATCAGCTTAGTCAATATCCAACCACTGAAGATAGAAAATTTTAGTTCTTCATGCAAGAATGGAAGACGGGAAGAAGAGACACTTAATAAGATCAAAATTTCAGTGTTTATAATTTTGTGTGTGTGCACAGAGAGGTGTGTACATTTTGCATACACGGTGATAGGTGCACAAAAGGAAAGGAATTGAAAATGAAACTGCTGCTATCATAATGCCATCATTGGGCATTATGATTACTTTGTACAGTTCTGGTCACCTCACCTCAAACAGGATATTGTAGAATTGGAAATGTTTTAGAACAGAACAACCAAAATGATCAAGGGACTGGAGTGACTCACCTATGAGAAAGTGTTGCAATGATTGTAGTCCAAATGTTTTCGACCATACAGTAGTAGTAGTGTCCAAAAAAAGAAGGGGTGTTCTATTGGTGTGACTACAAATTATCAGAAGCAGAGAGTCAATTCATGCAAAAGCCTTGCAGTATAGGGCTGCCTTCATAGAGTATGACAGTACAGGAACAATAGTGTGAGAAAGGAAACAAAAATAGCAGCAGATGAACCAAAGATAAGCCTCTTGCAAGCATATAGTGTCACATTTTCGTTTTCCCCCTCCATCTAGCTGTTGTCTGTCTTTTTATTAAACCACTAGCTGACCCGGTCACACGTTGCTGTGGGTTGTTTTTTTTTTTGGGGGGGAGTATTGATGTCTTTTGTGTTTTGAATGGTAATGGTTGCATAACTTGTTTTAGGTTAGTGTTTTGATGTAATATGCTTTTCCCGATGTATGAACTTTGCCCTTGGATTTGTTGTTTTAATTATTTTTGTTTTCTTATGATTGTTTGCTGTGCCTGACTCAGGGTCCTTGTTTCCCAGGAAATGGGGAGGATGTGTCCATTCCCCCTGGACTATGTGTTTTTTCCTCCCACCCCGTTGTTGTGTCTCATCCCTGTGATTACTCCTATCCTGTAGCGACCCATGAAGTATCCTGTCCCCCTCCCCCCACCCTGTGGCTCCCCCAACCCTACATCAGCCCATTACCTATTCGGGCCCCTCCTCCCCCGATCCCCCACCCAGGGCTCCACTCGGGATAGTATTTAAAGTAGAGTAGAGGCCTAGTTTGTAGGCTGTAGAGCTGAGGCCTAGTCTGTAAAGTGGAGCTGTGGCCTAGTCTGTAGGCTGTAAAGTAGAGTCGAGGCTTAGTCTGTGAAGTAGAGTCGAGGCCTAGTCTGTAGGCTGTAAAGTAGAGCCGAGGCCTAGTTTGTAGGCTTTAAAGTAGAGGCGAGGTCTAGTCTGTTGGCCTTGGCTTAGGCTAGTATTTAAATGCAAGCCGAGGCCTCCGCCCTGTATCTCCATTCCTTGGTCCTGGCCTGAATCTGTGGGTTGTCTGGTAATGGCCGCCTTGGTGGTTTCAGTTGCTCGGTTGATGACGTACCCTTCAGAGCTTTTGCTGGTGACAGTGCGCGATCTGCCTTTCTATTGGATGCTGCTGGAGTCTTCAGACCTGCTGGTGATGTATAATTTGGGTGCCACTTTTTTGTGTTTAATCATTATTTTAGGTATGAAAGGTTTGTTTTTTTGGAATTATTTTTATGCCAGATCCCTCCCTGGTGGGCAAGCTACGCTTTGCCCTAATTTGATGCAATTCGGTTCAGCGGTTACCTCCACGTACGCAGTGTCTACATTTTTATATATATAGATTAACATTCAAAGTACTTATATTTATTAAATCCATTATAGAAAAAAGGGGAAGAAATATTGAATAAAATATATAGGGCAATGTTTGGAGAAGAAAGGACAGATACCTATTTATTTTCTCTCTTTCATCTTTAGACTACTCAAGTGACTTGTCTATTGTGAAGGCCTCTCCCCCCCCTTCCTGTTCCATGTTTTACGCATTCCAGTGCTATTTTCAACCTCTTCATTTTACTGAGACTGCTCTGTGTAAAATTCCTAATGAGCTTCTATATGTTAAGCTGCAAGGACTTTTTCTGCTCTTTTTCTCTGTGAACTTTTGATCCAGTTAACTATTCTGGTTTCTTAGGGACAAAGTAGAGATAACAGTGGAGTTACCGAATTTTCCGGTGTGTAAGACAACTTTTTAACCCAGGAAAATCTTCTCAAAAGTCAGGGGTCGTCTTAGACACCGGGTGCCATCTTATAGGGTCGGTGCCGAAACCTCCGAGCCGAACTGGAGAATCTGTGGTCGCCGCATATGGTGGTGGGAGCTCAAAAATGACCGCGGCCACATCCCCACCATATGTGGCGACCGTATGAAAGCAGCAAGGCCCACGCTGTACAAGTACGGTAGAAGAACATCTACTCACCAGGATTCGTGCAAGGAAGTGACTTAACGCGGTCCCGATGACGAGGTGAGGGGGCGCCTCACCGGGAAGGTGTAAGTGAAGGGCGGAGCAAGCTGCAGGTGTCCGGGACGCCCAGGGTATGGAAAAAAGAGATAGAGCGGCACTGTGCCCAGAAAAACATGCCTCTTTCACCCATCTGGCCCGCCCTTGTATCCTATTACCATACCTCCTTCTCTGCCTCTCAGATCTCACGCCTGAGGACTGCAGTGAAGCGGCGCAGGCATGCATGTGCAAGATCTGAGAGGCAGAGAAGGAGGTAATAGGATATAAGGGCGGGCCAGACGGGTGAAAGAGGCGTGTTTGCGCTACTGCTCTGATAGTCCTGGAGACAGGGAGAGCTGAGCAATCTAAGCAGGCTTTGTATACAACAACCAGCGAATCACCGGTAAGGTACATCGCTTGCCGTAATTGCCGTATATACAGTTGGAAGAGCGGTAGTCTTATACGGCGAGTATATCCCAAACTCTATATTTTAACTGGGAAAGTTGGGGGTCGTCTTATACGCCCAGTCGTCTTACACACCGGAAAATACGGTATGTATGTTGCTCATATATCTGTTCCATCCATGTCTAAATCATAGTATAAGGCATGGGTCTTCAACCTTTTCTGACCTGGAACCCGAATTTTGCCCTAAACCTGCGTTTGGTGATCCATTTGTTTTCTCTTTTTTAACCATATATTTGTATGGTAACAATGCTCCTGTAGAGACCCACCTTAGATCAGGTTGGGACCCAATAGTGGATCAGAACCTGCCAGTGAAGACCAGTGGTGTAGAGATTTTATACTGTAGAAGAGACTTAGCTCAGTGGCAGAGCTCATGTTCTCCATGCAAAATGTCCTGGTTTAAATCCTTGGCATTTCCAGGCAGACCTGAAGCAGGAGTGGAGAACCTTTCTCCCTCCAGATCTTGCTGAACTAAAACTCCAATCAGCTCTAGCAAGAATGACCAGTGGCCAGGTATGATAGGAGTCATAGTTCCTCAATACCTGGTGGGGGCAAAGGTTCGCCACTCCTGCTGTTGAGAGCTGCTGCACTTCAAACTTGCATCTTATACTATGATGGTTATTATGCTATCTTGCTTACTTGGTCTTCTTGTAGCTTAACTTAAGCCTACTGCTGTCAACTCTTCTGCCAACTTAATTAAACTACATAGATAAAAAAATTAAGTTATGCTTCTATCAAACCCCATTGATTTCAATAGGACTAAAGAGTGACCAACTGAGTCTGGCTTCAACCCAGTGACTTCACAGAAATGCAATCCCCATCCCATTGATGGACTTCAGGATAAATAAAGACCCTGTTACTCAAAACATTCTACAATTAACAAACAATTGAATTTCAGTCATATTTGCTGCTCAACTATGAACAAATTCTACAATTATGTTTATGATAATTACATTCCAGACATTATGACGCTATGCTGTTAAAATACAAGTCTTAATAGAGTTCCGTTCCATTTAAAAAAATGTTTTTGCAATAAGCAAATAAGCTATAATCATATTAATTACTAAGTTAACACTGTAGTTCTTTTCACTTCCTCTTAATCTCACCTGTATCTGCAAAGAGTTCCTCCTCCTTCCGTATCTCCTTGCTGTTTGTGTCATGCTTTTCTCTAGTAGCCTATGAATAGAGGCCTGTGCATATTACTTATGTACAGCTCCTACCGGTAGTAGCAACTGCTGTCTTTGCTACTACCTTTTGGAGTGGAGGATGTTTTTGTTTTTGCAGGTAGAACACCTGCTGCATAGTCACGGCTATGGTAAAATCCTGGATCTCTCCATTAATTTCTATGGGCAACCAGTCTTTGCATTTTATTTGTTTAGATTTATATGTCTCCTTTCTTCCAGAAAACTCAAGGTGGTATACATTGGGTTCTCCCAACTAAGTACTAGACCGATATAGCCTTAGTTAGATTTTTGAGTTATGCCTTCAGACCATAATCAGTATGTAAACTTATGTAACCCTTCACAAAACTGAATTCATGGCTGTGGACAATGCACCACCAGCTGTGTGTGTACACTAAAGAAGTACTGCAGTCTAGCATCACAGCCTCCCTTAATTTCAAAAAGTTGCCTGTGTTTTCAAAGTTACATTTAAGTTATGTGCACTAATCCCATCATAATAAAAGGATTTGTGCTTTCAACACCACAAGCAGAACTTTGAAAAAGTAAGGTAAAGGTTCTGATATAGTCATCAGAATAATCCATAGTACCTCACGCTCCATGAAATATGGCTATTTAATTTTGAAAATTACCTGCATCAGGGACATTCCTGACACTAAAGGGGTTGCCTATGAGCTACGGTAATATTTGAAAATGAAATGTTAACAGACTGAAAAGACCAAGTTTCAAAAAGACAAAATGTCTTTCCTCAACAAGCCTTGACAATTCCTTGGAATTTTCCTTATAGAAGAATAGTTTATTACCTGTGATTGGAGAAAAGGGAATTGCTTTCTTTAATTGAACCCTAACCTTATCTTAGTAGAGCAGAAGGAAGGGTTTCGGAGAAGGAGAAATTATTAGAACTTGGGGAGGGGGGATAGACTTTGTTATGCAATGTCCCTCTTAAAGGATGCAGTGACAGTTTGGATCTGGAGGAAAGCAGGCTGCCCCACATGGGGTGGGGTGGGGCACAGCACATCTTCCTGTGCTCTCTCTTTGCCCAAGGATGTGTCTCTCCACCTTCCTTAGAAATAGAAGGTGAGCCCCCATCCCTTCTGCATCATGGAAACTAGCAACTGAATAATTAGATAAGGGACTTTTAAGAAAACACAGGTAACATTCCCAAGGAGGTGTAGCAAACTGCAGTGCAGACTTTGCCAGCCTGCATAATACTTTGATTGCCTCAACTCTCTGCTGAGTCATTTCTCAAAAACTGAAGCGAGGGGGTGGGACGTAAGCCAGCAGCGCCCAGTGGGTGCTATCTATGATACTGTCTTTCCTGACGTGCCTAAAGAGACCTGACTTTGCTTGACTCGGCTTGCCTGAAAGGGACACAGTTTTACTGCTTCTACTTGCTATGTGAGCCCCAAGGCCCAGTAGAGCAGGATAATGTTATCCCAAAATCAGGTGTTCTTAATGGAGTACTCTCAGGGCCTGCTCGCAAAGTTATAGTATGTATAGTCACAAGAGGGACATAGCTGGAGAATAGCTGGTTCATGGTGGCTCTCAATTTGTGGCATGCAGGTTTGGTACGCCCATTTCCATGAACATCATCCAGCTTGTGCAAGACAGCTGAACAAGACCTCATCTTGACCAAAAGGTGAGACAAGCTCAGGTCTGGGTAAATGTGATCACAATGGATTTGCATTAAGTTATTAAGTCCAGTGTTTCATACTGAATGAAAAGAAGTACAACAAAATCCTATTGCTTGTAGCTATGTAGTTAAGTGACCAGAACTGAACTATGCTAAAATTTCATTCACATTTCTTTTTTGTAATTTAGTAGCTATATTTTGCTTCTAATTTTCTGTTCACAGCTCCTTATGTTAAGTTGTTTGTCTTGTTAAACAACTCTTGTTTTCATTTGTTTGCCAGTCTGGCCTGCTTTTTTGAGGATCCAAAACTTAAGATATGTTTGGGAATGTTTTATAGCTTCTAAAATAAGATGACTCTACAGGAGCAGGTATTATCTGTGATTAGGAATCTTGTATATAGCAAGAGATGTTTTTCTGAAAGTGGCCAAAAGGTGGCAGGAAAGGAAATTCTATACACTGCAAGAATTTCCAGGCACATAATCTATTCTACATCTGCTTTTCACTATTCTAAATGATAGGAAACGAAACAGCTCAAATCTCCACTGAGTTAATTTTAATGTTACTTAAAATCACTTCAATCTTAAGACCCAGCAGTTAGAATCCACAGCAGTGTTGCTTTGAGCATGCCATTTAATGCAATATGTTACTCTCCAAACAGATAGCTCAGAAACTCATAGAAGAACACTTATTCTGTCCTGCACTTGTGTATGCTAGTGCCTAAACAGGCTTGCACTCTGCTTAACATACCTTTGCCAGTCCAAATAAGAGATGCCATGGTCCCAAGGAATGGGGGCGGAGGGACCCTTTAATAACATTAGGTTGCAGCCAATTAAGTAGTATTCGGATACACCCATTGAAATCAATGGACAAGATAATGTTTGGTTTATAAGGGGTGGGTTGATCTTCTAGGCATCATCCCAAGCTTCATACGGTTTTGTATATATAAAAAACAGTTTCTATGAATTAATTTTCTATGAATTTTCTATTAAATGAAAGCTGAACATGCATTTCTTCAAGGGGACACACAATTGAAGGCCCTACAACATTGTGGATATGGCCCTGCATGTGCCCTTGACCTGAGATAATGTCTCTTGCTTGCCTGGATGGAGAGGTGTCCCTGACTTTTGTAAGCTGGAATGAAGCCTACTGTACAAACGTTAAGAGTTGTAATCCGTGTTACATCCATATATATATATTTTTGTCTCTCACCTCACCCACCAATGTCATGTGGCCCTTGGGCTGGGACCGATTCCCCATCTATACAGTTCATTCACAGTGTTTAAGAAATGAATAGGGAAAGTGGAAAATAAAAAGCATCAATGCCCTTTGTGAGAGAATAAAATAAATAAAGTTGGAGGGGGAAAGGGGTGATACAGATATGCTGCATCAGTTTGAGCTCTTTTCCATGCATCCGAGTGCATTGCTTACAGTAGTTCTCCAAACAAAAAAAGTAGTTTGTCAGCTTTTCTGCGTGTTTAAAACAAATTAGACATGCATCCCAAAAGGTGTGCTGTGATATTAAAGTCCATTTTATATGCTCTCTGTAGTTTTCCCCTGTGGGCACTTGTAGCCATATGTATTCTTGGGAAGGAACAGCCAGTGTTGATTCCTTTGTAAGTTATAGGAAGCTGACATGGCTGAAATCACTTCAAGAGCTGGGGAAAGACTGGAGGATATATCATAAGATCAGCCACAAGCTGTGCTTATGAGTAAACAATATTAATCCCTTTAGATCGGTTTATTAAAACCATTTCCTGAAGACACACAGAACATAGTGTTTAATGAAAGTGCCATTCCCATTGAGTTATGAGTGCCTGCCTCCATGGTTCAGAATAATTAGCTGTTTCTTTATTTGATTTCCCTGAATTTGAATACCTAAGGGGAGGAGAGGCATGCAGAATGGGCCCATTGAAACTAGCTAGAAGATAAGCTGGGCCAGAAATGACAGAAAATGAATAGGATATGCCTCAAGAGATAAAAAGGAGTTTCTAAAGTTCCTCTGCTTACTCCCTATTTCAAATAAAAGAGGTCAATGCAACATAAGGTTGTGCTCCTACATCAGGGGTGGGGAACCTCTGACCTGTAGGCCAGATGTGGCCTGCTAAGTCTTCCCATTTAGCCTGTGAAGCCATTTACTGAGACCACAACTGCTTGCTCCGCACTTGACCTTTTATGTGATGTCAAGGGGGGGATGCTCTTGCAGAAAGCAGGATTGAACTCTCAATGTATTAGCTGATGCACAATGAATTCAATCCTGCTTTGTGCTGTATCTCTCCTGACTCCATAGACCAACTTTGACAGGTGAGTAGGACAACCTACCTGTCAATGACCTGACATCAAGATTACATCAGATTATTGACAGCTGGAGGTCCTGCCCACCTGTCATAGCTGGTCTTCTCAGGTTGGGGAGATAAAGATCTGTCCCATTAGGCCAAAAATAGGCCAAATACTGCTTGCTCTCCACCATTGTCCTATATATATGTAAGTTTTTGCTCAAGGTGGGGAACAGCATATAAAAACAATGTGAATGATCCAGTCAAAATTAAGAAGTTCCATCATATATTTTAAGCATATGCTAGATGGCCAAACTAGATGCGCCATTAATTGCCTGAATGTGATTAATGCCAAGTGGGATCCGGACTATTAGGGGAGGGAGAATTTAATCCTCCCCGCCCCGTGCTGTGATACTGGGGGTGGGGGCGGGGGAACCAGAGCTGCCGGTTGTATTGGGAGGAAAGTCTCCATTGAACCATTAACTTAGATTGATTTAGCCTACTGTATTATATTTGAAGTTTTAGTCTTATTGTGTTGGGTATTCTGTACATTGTTTAGAGATAACTTTGATTAAGCGGCATACAAATTGTTTGTATGTATGTATGTATGTACAGTATGTATGTATGTATGTATGTATGTATGTATGTATGTATGTATGTATAAATCCATCCATCCACTGCTGCTTTGGGAGGTGTTGTACATGCATTAGCCACAGTCCATATATATTCTGTATTAGGAAATACAGCTTTGATCTGTAGAATGACCTAGCTGTGTTTTAAGCTGGTAATGTGTACACAGCCTAGGTTTTTGGTTACTGTTTACTGCAAGGCTATATTGCTAGAGTAGACCTAAAACTAGGCTCCTATAAGCTTATCACCCTTAAGATCCTGCTCCTGACACACATACCCTTCAGCTTTTGGCACACAGTGCCTTTGTTGGGCCCCTGTTAAATTAGTTAAAGAAATTAAAGAAATGGATGACACTTATCTTAGATGCAGATGGTGATTGGTCACTGAGTCACTTGACATGCTAAGTTCCAAAGTTGCTTGGCATTCAGTACTCTTAATAACTTGAATATGGTGTTATTGATAGCCAAGTGGACAGCATTCCTGAATCATTCTAGAGAGGCCAGATCTGAGACTCATCACCAGCTGCAGACTGGTCCCATACCTCTCTTTTTTCTCCATACTGCCTACAAAACTCCCCCTTTTATATTTCTCCTTCAAGCAATGCATCCAGTTGATTAGTTATCCCTGCCTGAGTCTCCTGGGCCATAAGCTATGACAGACTCCTAACAACATACAATTCTAACTGTAGCTATCATGGGCGTACCCAGGATCAAAACTAGGGGGGGCAAGGGGAGGGGCCAAGGCACGGAAGGGGAGGGGCCACAAAGTGGGCGGGAACGGCGAACTCGCGCTCCGCCGGGCTGTGCCCCTCCCTAGCAGCAGGGCTGGTAGGCGGAGGCGGAGCCCAGCCCAGCGGAGCGCGAGTTCAGCGTTCCCGCCCGCCGCGCCGCGCTCTCTGGTTCCCCGCCGCGCTTGGCCTTGCCAGAGGGCGCGACGGGGAGCTGGAGGGAGGGCGCAGCGCGGCGGGCGGGAACGGCGAACTCGCGCTCCGCCGGGCTGTGCTCCGCCTCTGCCCACCAGCCCTGCTTCTAGAGTAGGGCAGCTGCCCTAACTTGCCGCATGGTGGGTACGCCCTTGGTAGCTATTCATATCCTTTATGGAAAAGATTACTGATTTGCTCTGCAAGTTGCTCATTGATTTCGCCCAGGGCTTTGTTTTGCCAATACACACAGTAGGATATTGGTACAATTTTGCAGGTTATTATTATTATTATTTACAGCTGCAGGTACTCAGAAATGAGTCAATTCATGAATAAAGATGTTGAAGTTACAATTAATCTACACAATCTTTTATGGAAGAAACACTTTTATTCCCATCAGATTTCTTGTATAAAATAAAGTTCACAAATCTCTGTTCTGCATTGCTTTGTGAACAAAAAACTAAAAAGTCCCATTTACACTGCAAAAGCATCTGAAGACACAAGGTGTAACTTGCCAGAATTTATCTGGATACTTTTAGGGGCCCTAGAATAGAAACCACCAAGGGGAGCCAACAGGGCAGATGGTATATACTTGCTACCACCTCTTCCTAATAGTTATTACGGTATTACTCCTAATTTGTGATCTCCCTTCTTAATTTGTATAGATTAACACTGTGGATAGCATTTGTCCATATTTTCTGTTGTCATCGCTTATTTTGCATATGAAACAAAATCTCAACTGAGAGTTGTAAATATCAACTGCTTGTGAAAAACTGTTGCTCCTCAGCACCTCCCTAATGGACTGCTTACTCTCTCATTTTAAGGACTGCTGAAATAGACAGTGAGCTCTTGTGCCAGAGTAACTACCGATAGTACCGGGTAGTCAGAAATTGCTGCATATCAAGATCTCTGACCTGGAACTCTTTCTCCCTTTCCAGTCCAGGCATTGCAAAATATGTCAGTTTTATCTCTGGACTGGACAATTAACACTTTCTGCATTCCAGAGAGAGCAAAACTAAATGGAATGTGCTCATGTTGGAAGATGCTGACACAACAGTTACAAGAAGACCCTGAAAGTGCTTAGCAATGGATCCGCTTTTCTCTCCTCCTGAAACCATATCTTAAATGAGCTATACAAAATAAGCAGAAGGTTGCCTACATACCCTACTATAATTAAGCCTAAGTATTTGTAGCTGTCTGAAATTAATGTATAGCCTTCCCCTATTTATCCCTGCCTCTAGTTTTCTTTCCTTCATCTCCTCTATGGGTTTAAATGAGTAGGAGAGGATATATTAATTGCAATCTATATTTCCAGGCAACCATGTTTGTGGGTTGAATAGAGTTTTAAAAGCCCATCTTTGGCAGCAAAATTAAGCATAGGAATTATGCTGTAAAGCCTTGTTTGGAGCAAGTCCAGCTATGAGGTAAGCTGGCTCCCCTTTCTTACCCAGCTTAATAAAGAATCAGGCAACAACCTGGGAAGTAAGTTTTAAAATAAGATTTACTTAATTTATAATCATGTGTTGGTTCATAGCAATGACAGCAGCAAAAACTATGCAGGCAAAATACTTACATTTACAGTATAACCAGCTTCAGACACCTGCCTGAAGCTGGAGCAAGCAGAGGCATCTCTGCATCCAGCACAGGTCAAAGAAAGAGAGAGGGGAACAGGAAGAACTATATATAAAGTTATAAATTCAAACAAAAAGGCAATCGGTTCAGTAATATAAAATAGCAGCCCCGCCCCCGGCTGGCTTAGCCCTTAGAGGTTCCAGGCATGTATACCCAGCTGCCCCCCACCCCGAGCACAGGGCTGTGTTCTGTTGCAAGTGCATCTGTCTTCTGCACAGCATCCTCCCATAGACAAGCTTCAGCCTCTGGCAACTGCTCAGTTTCTTCACAGGTGGAAGGTTCTAGGGGTTGCACAATCCTTGCGATGTAGGACAGTCACGGGTCTTGATGAGCATCAAATCTCTGGCTCTGCAACTGCACCCAGTTCCTTATTGCCCTCCAGGACAGATATCTGATCATCATACTCCGTGTTGGTATCTGCCTATCAGCAATACAGCTCTGTGGACTCATGCTAACTACCAAGAATCTCTATTTGTTAGGTTTGGCTGCTAATCTCCCACAGTCCTAGCCATTCCATTTAAGCTTCTTGGTGTTAAGCAGGGGTCAGCAACCTTTTTCAGCCATGGGCTGTCCCTCAGACCATTTGGTGGGCCGGACTATATTTTGAAGGGGGAAAAAAGAACAAATTCCTACGCCCCACAAATAACCCAGAGATGCATTTGAAATAAAAGCACACATTCTACTCATGTAAAAACACCAGGCGGGCCCCACAAATAACCCAGAGATGCATTTTAAGTAAAAGGACACATTCTACTCATGTAAAAACACACTGATTCCTGGACTGTCCATGGGCCGGATTGAGAAGGCGATTGGGCCGCATCCAGCCCATGGGCCTTAGGTTGCCTACCCCTGGTGTAAAGCAACCTTAGGCCCAGACTGATTTCTGCTTAGGTATTTTTTTATAAAATCTCTCATCATTCCAGGTCATTCAGCTTGTAAGTAGCACATGACTTTGACAGTGTAATCCTACGTGAATCACACCAGGAGGAGAGATGCCACCACAATATGAGTTCATCAGTCACCATTTCCAATACCCCCTAAACCAGGCATCCCCAAACTGCGGCCCTCCAGATGTTTTGGCCTACAACTCCCATGATCCCTAGCTAACAGGACCAGTGGTTGGGGAACATGGGAATTGTAGTCCAAAACATCTGGAGGGCCGAAGTTTGGGGATGCCTGCCCTAAACCAGTGTATTTCAAATATAGCATGGGATTGCATCCTATAAGTAGTACCAGAAAATTAGACAGATCCATTAAGAATAAAGCTAGCAATAGCTACTAGCCATGCTGACAATTTTCTTCCTTCACTGTCAGGCAATATGCCTCTGGATACCAGTAGCTGGCATTGCTCATCTCCTGCTTTTGGCTTTCCTATAGGCATCTGGTTAACCACTGTCAGAACAGGATGATGGACTAGATCAGGCACCCCCAAACACGGCCCTCCAGGTGTTTTGGGACAGCAATTTCCACCATCCCTGACCACTGGTCCTGTTAGCTAGGGATGATGGGAGTTGTAGTCCCAAAACATCTGGAGGGCCAAGTTTGGGGAATGCCTGGACTAGATGGACCCTTGGTCCGATTCAGCAAGACTCTTCTTATATTCTTAATGGCACTGGAAAATTCAGTACCCTTATCCCCATAGCCTATAGCATGTGTAACCCTTTCCCAAATGTGCTTGGTTCCTGTACAGTGGATGTTTCCTACTGTATGTCCTTAAGCCCTTGTGGTCATTCTGGTCTCTGTCCCCATGAACACAGGTCAACCATACCAATGGTATCCTTCCCTCTGCCCTCCAACTGAGGAATCTCCTGGTGATTTTCAAAACAAGCAAACAGATAAATGGACTCTTCTGTACCTTTGCAAATGTTATTTTTGGCCTTTCAAGTAACTAGCAAGAAAAGAGGTCACTTTTTTTTATTTCATACTAGAGGAATGGGTAGGTTTAAGGAAATAATGGCTGTTATTATAAACCAACATGCTAGATGTTTCATGTGTTGCTGTCTCATTACACTCTTTCTGTCAGCTGGGTAACAGAATTTCCAGGATACTTAAGTTATATCTACACCACACACACAAAGCACATTTAAAGCATATTCCCCCCCAAGAATCTTGTGAACTGTAGTTTACCCCCACACTGCTGCAATTCCCACCATCCACAGCAAACTACAGTTCCCAGGATTCTTTGGAGGAAGCCATGTGCTTTAAATGTATGGTTTGGCTATAACGTTAATGCTGTCTATGGAGTTGCTTTGTTTTCTATGATAACCTGTCACTCTGTTTCCCTACATCTAATTGAAGTGCGCTTAAAACTAAGAACTGAACACGTGCATTTTCTCAGAAATAGTGTAGAATTTTGTTTCATCCTTTAAAAAAAAACCTTGACCCTATTTCACACCCCTGGGCTATCTAAGGCAAACATCTATTTGGGAACTTAGATAAATCTACATTTTATCATCCCAAACTGCCTACAAGGAGTAATTAGTATTGGTAGGAAATAGGGACAAGTGCAACTCTTAAGCATGGGTCTTCTGGTTTTCAGCTTCGAAGAGGGTAGTCAGGGTGCTATTTATACGAGTCTAGCCAGTTTTAAGTAGCCAAACAAGGTATGCATGGAACTACATCAGCTTTAATCCTGACTGTCAGATCTTCAGGACCCCTGATTCAGCTAGTCTTAGCTGAAGGGATTGGGTGGCAGCAGATAGTTTGTATGTGTGCCAGCCTGAAAGCTGGTCTGCCTCCTTTCAGGCCAAACAAGATGTTAAATGCAATTAATGGACACATTTTTTGTTATGTAAACAGAAGCTACGGTAATGGAAGTTCCTTTTTAAATGCAAATTGACACTACAGATAAGTGATTCCCCCTCCCCAACCATGGCAGAGAGAGATGGTCCAGAGACTCTTAAGATTCCCTGTGACTTCTGTTTACAAAACAGAAATTTGCATGGTAATTATCCATAATTTTTGGTCTTCTTTGTTGTGTGTTGTTAGTCATCCCAGATCATTTCTGTGGGTGGCAACCAGGTGAGTCACCCAGAGTTCTCTGTGCAACCATGGCTGATACTTTGTCAGGTGATAAAATGAAGTTAATCTCAACTTTATACAAAATGACATAGGAAAGGGAGAATTAGCTTATGCTGCAAAGCTACGGTAGTATCAGATATCCAGGTGCAGAGGATGAGAAATTAACTTTTGGAGGCAGGGTGGGATGCTGAAATTGGTGCTCTGATGTCATCAACCTTCTTCCTTACAAAGGCTCTTCCTACTTCTTATCATTAAGAAGCTAAACATATCTATAATTTCACACAGGCTTTACACCTGGCAGATTGATTAACCCAGACAAAGCCGTGGATAATTGGATTTTAAAAATCCAAGTATCACTTGTACTAAACTTGTCTCTGAAATATATCTATAATGATATACTACATATTATAAAAGTCAGTCTGCATAGGATAATGGGGTCCTTGTGTCTGTATTAATTAAACATTTTACTAGATTAATATTGTCTCTTCCAAATTGGCAGAACATATATGTTCTCTGCATGGCAAAGCTACTGATGTATCTGGGCAGCAAAATATATTTACACAGCCTAGGACCTTGTAAGAATTCCCAGGGGAATTCGAGGGACTGGACTTGAGAGGAGGCATCCAGCTCTCCTCACCTTCATGATCCTTTTGTCTTGGAGCAAACTCCCCCTAGCACCAAAAGGTTCCTTGGGTTTGTGAGTTGGGAATATCTAATGATAAAGCAGACACATCCCAAATCCAATTTCTTTATAATCCCTTAATCAGAAGTCCCCCTCTTGGGAAGAGGGAGAAAATTGGCTTCAAAGGATGTTTGCCACTGAACATGCATTCCCCTAGGTTTTGGAGTACCAGGCTGTTGCTTCCAGGAATATACAGTATTGTGAGGCATCCTCAAGCCCTACTAGTTGAAAGTCAGGGGCCAGTTCTGACCCCCACCAAAATTCTGGCCCACTCTTCCATCAGGAGATATCCTCTCTCATTCTGCCCTCCTCTCTGTTAGATATGGTACAGTGGTACCTCGGGTTAAGAACTTAATTCATTTCGGAGATCCGTTCTTAACCTGCAACTGTTCTTAACCTGAGGTACCACTTTAGCTAATGGGGCCTGCCGCTGCCACCATGCTGCCGTCATGCGATTTCTGTTCTCATCTTGAAGCAAAGTTCTTAACCCAAGGTACTATTTCTGGGTTAGTGGAGTCTGTAACCTGAAGCATCTGTAACCTGAAGCGTCTGTAACCCGATGTACCATTGTAGTTGTTTGCGAGTCAAATACATGCACACACACACGTCCTGTCAATCTGACTGGGTTATCCCAGCTACTCTGGGAGGCTTCCAGCAAATTAAAACACAATGTGACATCAAACATTAAAAATTCCCTGAAAAGGGCTGCCTTCAGATTTCTTATAAAAGTCAAATAGTTGTTTATTTCCTTGACATCTGATGGGAGGGCGTTCCACAGAGGGCATGACTACCGAGATGTTGAAAACGTGGTAAAATGGTTAAAATCCTTTGGTGTTACGGTAGTGACAGATATCTTACACATGCACACACAGGAAGGAAAGGAAGAAGAAGAAGAAGAAGAAGAAGAAGAAGAAGAAGAAGAAGAAGAAGAAGAAGAAGAAGAAGAAGAAGAAGAAGAAGAAGAAGAAGAAGAGGAGTAGTAGTAGTAGTAGTAGTAGTAGTAGTAGTAGTTTGGATTTGATATCCTGTTTTATCACTACCCTAAGGAGTCTCAAAGCGGCTAACAATCTCCTTTCCCTTCCTCCCCCACAACAAACACTCTGTGAGGTGAGTGAAAGACTTCAAAGAAGTGAGTAGCCCAAGGTCACCCAGCAGTTGCATGTGGAGGAGCCAGGAAATGGGCTTGAAACTGACTGTCACACACCTGTACTTACCACAGCTTATCACTTGCTGAGCTGGGAGTAAGTATTGGCCTGATAAGTATGGAGAGAAGAGGGGGGGGGGGAGAGAAAAGAGAATACAAGGACAAGAAAATCAGAGACAACGGATTTATTTATTTATTTTAATTACCTGTATTATTATTTTTGTTAGTAACAGCTCAAGCAACAATAACTCAAACAACTCACATACAGCACTTGAAGGTTCCATGTTAGAGAAGTGGAAAGAAGGAAAGGAACACAAATAAGAATTGTATCATGAATGATACTTAATTTTTCACTTCCAAAAAGGAAAACGGAACACATTCGAGTATGCAAACTGGTTACTGAGCCTATCATTTATAGTGCCCTGTCTTTAGAAGATCAGTCATGCAAGACCAGCAGGGGGAATCCTTTTTCATGCGGAAGGAATCTACTTCAGGGAAAGGAGCTGGCAGCAGTTTCTGTTTTATGCTAGCTTTCAAATAAAAAGGCCTAAACACTGTCTCAAATCCATTTTGGGAAGCACCGACACAGTTCATATATTTTGCCAGGAGTGGTGCTGTCTGCACATACTGGAGGAGTGAGCTCACACACACATACTTCTATCCACTGTGCAGACAGCATCTAGTGCAGGCTTCCTCAACCTTGGCCCTCCAGATGTTTTGAGACTACAATTCCCATTATCCCTGACCGCTGGTCCTGCTAGCTAGGGATCACGGGAGTTGTAGGCCAAAAAGATCTGGAGGGCCGAAGTTGAGGAAGCCTGATCTAGTGTGAACTGGGCACTCCATGACATTGGCAAATCACTCAAAGGCCTAGTTTAAAGGAAGACTCATACACTGCAAACTATGATTAGTTTAGAATCATGGGGCAGTTTGTGTTGAGCATCCATTCCACACTTATTATAATTACTTATTACAATAACTTACACCCCACCTTTTCACACTGAGCTTATTCCTCCCACCATATGGGAAGTGACCTATACCCATAGGTACCAGGTGTTATAAGAATTCTAAGGGGGAACTTTGGGGAACTTGAACCAGTCTCATAGTGGAGAAGCTTCTGACAAAGCTGAAGTCCCAAGGGGAAATAAAACAAAGCACATAAAGGGCCCATTCCCTCTCTTGAGATAAAGCTGAAATTTACATATAATTCTGCATTAACACGTCAACTATTTAGCTTCAGGCCTTGTGCTTATAAATATGAGTATTGCCTCTTTACAGTGATAATTTCTGTGCAGTTAGTTCACAGTTCGAAAGCACATCAAAGTGAAAGTAGATAAATAGGTACTGCTCTGGCGGGAAAGTAAACAGCGTTTCTGTGCGCTGCTCCGGTTTGCCAGAAGCAGCTTAGTCATGCTGGCCACATGACCCGGAAGCTTTCTGCAGACAAACACCGTCTCTTTTGGCCAGTAAAGCAAGATGAGTGCTGCAACTCCAGAGTCGTCTGCGACTGGACTTAACAGTCAGGGAGGGGTTAACAAGTCAATTATTTAGCTTCAGGCCTTGTGCTTATAAATGTGTGTATTGTCTCTTTACAGTGATAACTTCTGTGCAGTTGGTTCACTGGAGATTATTGCAAAGAGACGGCACAATAATGCAATCACCATGCAAATTCTTAATTTGCAAGACACTTTTGTTATTTGTTGCTTCCATTGGAAGGATCCAAATGTGGTCACCTAGGCCTCTTTTCCTGGCCATACCTCCTCTCCAGCCACACTCCAACTCATTGGGCTGCACTCCTCACTGTGTTTTATTTTTGTGCCTGGCTGGTGTATGTCCTTGAACTCTGATAATGCCTGTTAACTTGTCTGGATGGAGACTAGAGAGGGGTTTGTAAGTATTTTTGGAAATTTAATCTACTGTACACTGGTAAAATTTACATTCATTGCTCTGCACACTTTTGCCTCTAGTCCTGTCTACCACTGGCATGTGGCTCCAGGAAGATTGCTCAGAAGAAAATGTGGCCCTCATGTTGTAAAATGGTTGCCCAGCACTGGTCCACAGCAATACCATATTGAAAACTATAGTAAAACCGTGCTATGAAAAATCTCTCTCTCTCTGTTTGTCATTGAAACTTGTCTTGCATGATAAAATAGATCAAGTGCATGCATTCTGATATAATCCTAGTTTTTAATGTAGACACATTTCTTAAACCAGGGAAAAATCCCTTTGATTTTATGGGTGTTTTTTTTTTTAAATGCATGCCTTGGTTAATAAAAATAAGTACCGTATTCTATTGGTATGCACTGAATATATTCAAAGGAAGCATTTCTCAGACTCTCTTAGAATAATTGAATTGGCTGTTTCATATGCTGTGGAAAGTCTAGGTTATTTAAGAGATAATTTCCAAATGTCCACCTTTTGACTTTGGAGTATGAATCAATCCTAGATTATAAAAGCACTAAGCATTCACAGTGAAAGAGACCCGAAAGCTTGCTTTTCTGGACTGGATGTGGAAAAGACAATCAAGAAATAATTCCATTAAGGAAGACTGGAGCACCCATAGACTGGGGTGGTTACTCACCAAGGAGAATACAGGTTGCTTGGCATGAAGCTCCCTATTGTTACATTATTTATTTTCACTTAATAAGGGTATGATTCAAACCCCCTGAGAAGTGCTGCTTGAGGGCATTATGATTAGGTGGGGTGGGGTGAGGTGGGGTTGGGCTATACAGTGGAGGCCCTACTATGTCCACTGAAAGTGCAGGTAGTGGCGGAGCTTCATGCTCTGCCACCGGGGGCGGAGAGCAGGCGTGCTGCCCCCAGGGATGTGGCGCGCGTTCTGGGGCGTGGCGCGGCATGCGCAGGGGCGTGACACACGTTCTGGGGGCGTGCTGCGCATTTTGGGGGCGTGTTGCCCCCATCTTCCTACGCTACTGAGTGCAGGTGGGTGACTAGTGGGAGACTCCAAAAGGGGCATTGCTGTGGTTATGGATGCACTGGATCCTAGGGTAGATTGCCGTATGTCTCTTATTCAGTCTCCTCTGCTGCACCAGCAGGGAGTTTGTGTAACAAAAAAGAATAAAAGCCAACTACTGTAATCCAGCTTGGTTGACAGGAGCTGGCATGCCTGAAGATGCAGTCGAGGACTTGCTGCTCTACCCCTCTCTGGCTGTGGCTGTAGAGACTCAATACAGGAGAGACATGTTTTATTGCAGGTGGGACAGACGAAGGCATCTGGTTTTGCTGCTACAGGTACACCATGGTGTTTCTTCTCTCTGTTCTCCCAGCGGTCAGTCCTCCTCTAGTCACTGCTGTGGATACACGACCTGTCTGTCTGTCTCCAAGCATCATGATCGCCTGCAAAGGATTTCCATATGGCGGGATTAGTGTTGCCTGCCTTCATGTCACATTTGCAGACATCTATGTAACAGTCCAACCCCCTGCAATGCAGGAATCTCAATTGAATCATACATGACACATGGCCATCCAACCTCTGCTTAAAAACCTCCAAGGAGTGTCCACCACCTCACGGCTAATCAAGGCTTCTAATGGAATAGCCATGCTAGCCGCCTGGGTGAAAGGCGAAAGCAGAGAGTTTGCAGTGATTTGAGCTACAGGCAAAGCGGCAGACTGGGAGCCAAGAGAGACAGAGCAATGTCTGATTTCTGTTTGAATTCAAGGCTGCAGCTTTGGAAGAAGCAAGGCCCTCTTGGCATGTTAATGCTGTGAACCCCTCCATCGCAGGCTCAGGTTGCATATAGGTATATATAAACTATGTAGCATAAAGACATGACAGTCTCTGCTCTGCTGTACCTCATTTCACAGGAAACATGTACTAAGAGTAAGCACCTGGAATCTCACACCGCTTGGATATTGGGGTGGCATGCAACAATATATTGAGCTTTGCAGTAATATTAAGAGCTCTTTAAAAGTTTCATATGCTGTTGATCTAATAATATGGTCATGTAACTCATAAGGATTAGAAAAGGGGGGACGACATGAGAAAAACCACAGATGCAAGGCCATAAGCTCACACCTGGAAAACTCCCATACACCAGTTCTGCACATTTACACCCTCACCTCCTTGGGATGATTCATCCCAAAATTGGATGCTTCCCAGCTCTTCTTGGCTTTCCCACAGGGGCCGATGTAAAAGCTGCTCTGCAGGCTTTTTGACATTGAGCCAATAGTCTGGTTCCATTTTTGTTCAAATGGAGCCTTTCCCTTTCATACAGGCCTGGCTTGTCCCTAACCATTTTCTAGTGCCTAATAAATTCAAAACTCTTCTTTTGGCACCACCATTCATCCATTCCTTTGAGTCCCTTTGGCCCTGCTTGTCTAGTGTGGAACAGGGAGAATTTCTGAGAAAGCAACCTTGGAATGTGTAGAAATTCACTTCCTACTTAGGAACTGACATTTTTCTTTCCAGGCCACACAATTACATTTCCCTATGTTATTGGTGTGGATGTGCTCAGTGACTCCTTTACTCTTTTCCAGCACTAATAGCCTGCCCAAACAAGAATGACATCTGCAAACTCCACCCCAGGTAGACAAATAACCACCCAGTCTACATGCCTAACAAAAACCCATCTCTCCATGTTTTTAATCACCCGCTAAGTAGGAGTCCCCTGCTTCCCAATCTTGGAGGAGTACGGTATCATATCCCTGAAGTTTTAGTCTATAAACCTCCCTGCCTCCTTTGACTTCTCCAGATAAGCTGCCTTGGCCTCACTAGAACTAATGTTCTCCGAGTCAGACCTAATTTCACCAAGCATACACTCATAACTTATGTCCAGCTTTCTGATAGTCATACATATTACATTTTATGGAGTACACTGGATAGCCCCGGCCAACTGTGTGGCTTTTGAGCCCCATAGCTGGTTCTTGTTTGTTGGATTTGTTTATTTGAAAAGGTAGGATTTGCAAAATCAAAAGGGGACAGGTTGGCTGACCAGGCCTCTTCTCCCTGTTGCTAAACTTGCATTGGTGCTTAATGTGCTGGTCTGTTTTAACTGTTTAGCTCAATGCTTTGGCACTTGGGCTGTGATGCTTCATCAATTGAGGCTCTCCCCATACAGTGGTACCTTGGTCTCTGTTGACGAATATTTTGGTTTTCAAACGCTGTAAATCCGGAAGTAAATGCTTTGGTTTTCAAACATGCCTCAGAAGTAGAACATACCACGCGGCTTCCACTGAGTGCAAGATCCTGAAGCCTAGCTGTTGGCTATTGAGTTTTCAGTTTTTGAACATTTCAGAACTTGAATGGTCTTCCCGAACGGATTACATTTGAAAACTGAGGTACCACTGTACTTGTAAATCTGGGGTTCCTTGAAAGTTTACTTTGCTTTTATTCTGTTAGCTGGCATCCCTCAACTTCTGCTGCAGCAAGTTAGATTAAGAAGCCTTGATTAAAAATAAGGGTGTGTGAATCAGTTGTTGGGTTGTGCCAGATTCTGGTGCCCTTTGGGTGCCAGGTGAAGACCTTTTTTTCAAGGACTTTTAACTATTTTTGATCTTTTCAGTTAGATTCTTTATATTTATATGGTGTTTTATGGAACTCCCATGCCATGCCTATTTTTAGTCATCACTAACTTTAGCTGGTTTGGGGTCCAGAGGCCTTACAAAAGAAATAAAAGCACACATACACCATCAATTGAAGAAAGCACTATGTACAACTCACAGTAGGAATTAACTCTTATTTGTGCTCTCCGCTAGTTCTGCGAATGGATGCTAGTTGATTCCCCCCCCCAAAGCAAGAAACAAGGATATTATTAATAAAGGTTTCCCAAGAAAAACGCTTTCCAGACATTTGAGAGCAAAAGCAGCTTCAAGTTCAAAGAGCCCCCAGAGAAGATTTGGCCAGCCACCAAGAAAGAGTGGAGTCTTCACTGCCAGCACCTGAAAGGAAATACAAGCATTTTCTACAAAGTCTCATTCTAAAAGAGCAAATGGCAATGAGGAGCTCTGAGCCAAGTTTTTTTAATTATAATGCGAGGGAGACAAATGGATGACCTAGGAGTCATAATATATTGTGCACCTGGATGTAGGATATACATTTATAGGGAATAGAATAAATCTTTTCATATGGCTGGTATTTCTTCCTGCAAGCACTTTGACAAAGATGAACAATGTCTGCAAAAATTACATTTAATGGTAGATAAAGCACAAAATTTTGTTGACTGTAACCAGCTAATGCAGGGGTGAAGTGCATTCAAGAGTACATTAGCATACCTTGTTATATGGACTAATTAAACATATTGCCAAGTAGGATATTTGGCCATACAGGGGATAAAAAGGAGTATGACTTTTATTCTGCCCTGGCCAATCTGCTATGATTTTCTTTTTTTAGCACTGCAAATAGATCAGCTGATTCTATGAGAAAAGGTAGGTTTTCCTAATACAGTATTACACAACTAAATGCTCATTGACCTTAGTGTGTATTTGATGATGTAGCATGGTATTGGAGCACTGTGCACATAAATACAGAATAACCTGTTTCCAGGTATAGGCTGCTTTTGATGGGTTGGAGTGGTTGGTTGCACTCCACCTTGGGTCTTAGTATTAATTCCTCATCCTTGCACTAGATAGTGGCACATATAAGGTGGCAGATAGATGTGGACAAAAAGACCAGAAGAATTATCAGGAGAAAGGTACTGTCAGCACAATCTGATATGTTGTTGTTTAGTCATGTCCGACTCTTTGTGATCCCATGGACCAGAGCACGCCAGGCACTCCTATCTTCCACTGTCTCCCGCAGCTTGGTCAAACTCATGTTTGTAGCTTCGAGAACACTGTCCAACCATCTCGTCCTCTGTCATCCCCTTCTCCTTGTGCCCTCCATCTTTCCCAACATCAGGGTCTTTTCCAGGGAATCTTCTCTTCTCATGAGGTGGCTAAAGTATTGGAGCCTCAGCTTCAGGATCTGTCCAGTGAGTACTCAGGGCTGATTTCCTTCAGAATGGATAGGTTTGATCTTCTTGCAGTCCATGGGACTCTCAAGAGACTCCTCCAGCACCATAATTCAAAAGCATCAATTCTTCGGCAATCAGCCTTCTTTGTGGTCCAGCTCTCACTTCCATACATCACTACTGGGAAAACCATAGCTTTTAACTATACAGACCTTTGTCGGCAAGGTGATGTCTCTGCTTTTTAAGATTCTGTCTAGGTTTGTCATTGCTTTTCTCCCAAGAAGCAGGCGTCTTTTAATTTCATGACTGCTGTCACCATCTGCAGTGATCATGAAACCCAAGAAAGTAAAATCTCTCACTGCCTCCATTTCTTCCCCTTCTATATACAGTATGTCTATTCAAAAGTTAGTCCCACTGAGATCAGTGTGGCTGACTTCCAGGTAAGTAGGTATGGGATTATAGCTTGATTCTTCTTCCCAGTCTCCTAGGGAATATGGGAAGCTGCCTTTATACTATTGCTCCATGTATCCCAGTACTGTTTATAGACTGTCAACAGTCTCTCCAGGATTTAAGACAATATTCTTTCCCTGGCCTACCTTGAGATGCCAGGGATTGAACCTGGGACCTTCTGCATGCAATGTAGATGCTTTACCACTCAACTATGGTTCTTTACAAAGGAATGAGAGAGACTGAGGATGGATAGAAAGGAGGAAAGAAATAGGACCATAAGGAAAGAAGATAAGAGTATGAAGGCCTAGCATCTAGCTCCTGATTTTCAACCTGGCAACCTGTCTATAATCAGTTTCACCTTTGCCAGATTACAGTGTCAGAAAATGCAAATTGTGCATTCATAATATATAATGACACAAATTTGTAGGTAAGAACAGTTTTGTATGGATTGAGCAAGCTAATGGGAAAGAGGCATGAACGAAGAAGGTCATATTTTTACTATGAGCGCATTTACCCACAGTTCTAAAATATTGGTAATTCCAATTAGTAAATGTCTATTTTATGGGGATGCTCTGGCCCCTGCAGCATCTTCCCATCTCCACCCAACGCATGCTACCCCACATACAGAATTGCTGACATGCTCCCATTGGCATCCCTCGCATATGTGGAGATCCATGTATGCAAGAGGCTGAGGGCACACACTGCTACATGTTCTTTTTTCTGTTATTCTCACTGAATCTTTGGAATGGAGGGTATGAACTTAACCATCTAAATACTGTAAATGCTTGTAGTGCCTAATTGCTGTGGGCTTCATATTAGCAATAACTCAAGCCTGCTGAAGGGTTATTTTTGTCTGCGTGTTTCCTTGGTGCTTAGTTGATTACCGGTAGCTGGCAGTTTTTCTGAAGTGACCTCTTCAATACTTAAGATTTATAACCAAGTGTATTTTCATTATATATATCAGTGTTACCACACAAATTCACTGCATTTCTGTCTCTGGAAGAACAGAGTGCTTCTCAAAATAGACCCTTGGCCATCAGCATTAGCATGGACCATGCGTTCTTGATTAACCAACATGAAGAAAAGTCAAAATTGAAAGTAGTCCCTGGAGGGGAAATGATTCCCCCCCCTTAAAAGTAAATTGTGCAAATGTTCACCTTCCCCCAGTTCTGTTTGCCTGAACTGCTGCTGATTCAGTTTCTTTTTTCTGAAGTCACATGCTTTGTCCCTGCCAACTGTGGATCATGTGAACATGATGATTTCACAGCTAGGGGTAGAAGGATCTGTTAATTTCGGCTCTCAGTTTCTTATTTTTCTTTTCTTAAATTCTGCCCGCCACATTGTGCAGCAATTTACAATTAAATAATAATAATTCTCACAAAAATTCATCAGCATTTTTAGTGTGAATTTATCCAAATAAACACATTTTTATATACTATTTTGTACATTTCTGCAAACAATTTCCCCACATATAATGCATGTTTGTTTGTTATTTTCACCAATATATTCATTTTTATGCACATTTTCCTAATACCGTGTTTCCCCAAAAATAAGACATACGCATAAAATAAGCCGTAGCAGGATTTGTACGCATTTCCGCAATATAAGCCATAACCCGAAAATAAGACATGGACGCAGCATCTCCTGGCAACAGCTCGCTGCCCTCAGCCATGCCGCTCCGCGCGGAGCCCTTCCCTTTTTTTTTTTTTTAAATACATTTTATTCCAATTTTCCAAATTCAACAAATTAACAAAACCAATCTTTTATACAAAATCTTATATTCACAACTTTTACCTTGCTCCGCCGAGCTATGACTTCCCCCCCTCCCTTCATGCGGGTTTCTTATTAATTCCTTTTTTTGCAGTTCCTTTTTTAACATATTGGTCAATTCGTAAGGTTTATTTTAATCCTGCGAGAGTTTTTAATGATCTACAGTTTTTCTCCATATAGTCCACATATTTACTCCAGTCCTTTTGAAACCTTGTCTCCCCCTGGTCACGAATCTTGCATGTCAATCTAGCAAGTTCAGCATAGTCCATCATTTTTATCTGCCACTCCACAATTGTTGGTAATTCCTGTAATTTCCATTTTTGGGCTAACAAAGTCCTAGCCGCGGTTGTTGCATACATAAACAGTGTTTGATCTTCTTTTCTAATCTCTCCTCCTATTATTCCTAACAAAAATGCTTCTGGTTTTTTTGGAAAGGTATATCTAAACATCTTTTTCAATTCATTATATAAACTTTCCCAAAATCTTTTAACTTTTTCGCATGTCCACCACATATGATAAAATTCACCATCTTTCTCTTTACATTTCCAGCAACTTTTATCACTCATTCTATACATTTTAGCTAACTTAACTGGAGTTAAATACCATCTGTACATCATCTTATATACATTTTCTTTCAAGGCAGTACATGCTGTAAATCTTAAAGTTTGATTCCATAGTTTCAACCACGCATCATATTCAATATTATGCCCCAAATCTTTTGCCCATTTAATCATCACTTCTTTTGTCAACTCATCTTTTGTATACCACTCCAACAACAGATCATACATCTTTGCCAAAAGCTTTGTTTTGCCTTCTAGCACTTCTATTTGAAATTTGGATCTTTTATCCTCAAAACCTATTTTTCTATCTTCTTTAAGCACATCATTTATTTGATGGTATTCTATCCATCCTGTTAACACTCCTTTAATGTCCTCAAAAGGTTTTAAACTCCATCCTTTTTCAGTTTTCGTCAAGATTTCCTCATACGTGGCCCGCCTCTTTTCCATATTTACTTTCTTAACTGTTAATACCTCTGCTGGTGAGACCCACCAGGGTGTTTTAGTCTCTAACAGCCTTTTATTTCTTTCCCACACCTCGTACAGAGATCTTCTTATCACATGATTCGTAAACCCGGTATGTGATTTCTTTTTGTCATAACATAAATATGCATGCCATCCAAATCTATTGTTAAAACCTTCCAAATCTAACAAGTCCGTATTCTCTAGAGTTATCCATTCTTTTATCCAACAGATACAGGACGCTTCATAATAAAGTCTCAAGTCTGGCAGGGCGAATCCACCTCTTTCTTTCTTATCTACCAAAATCTTATGTTTTATTCTAGGTTTTCTCCCCTGCCAGACAAATCTTGATAAAATCTTTTGCCACTCTTGGAATTGCCTCGTACCTTTAACCACAGGTATAGTTTGAAATAGGAATAACATCTTAGGTAATACATTCATCTTTATTGTTGCAATTCTTCCTAAGAATGACATTTTCATATTAGTCCATCTTTCCAGGTCTTTCTTTATTTCCTTCCATACTTGTTCGTAATTATCACTGTAAAGATTAATATTCTTTGCTGTCATCCATATTCCCAAATATTTTACCTTTTTAGCCACGTCGAGTCCATGTTTTAACTGTAATTCCTGTTTTTCTTCTTTCGTCATATTCATTGCCATAACCTTGGTTTTTTGTCTATTTAATTTGAATCCTGCCAATTGACCAAATTTCTCCATTACTTCTATAGCTTCTGCAACACTTTCCTTTGGATTTTCCAATGTTAAAACTAAATCATCTGCGAAGGCTTTCACTTTAAATTGCTTTGCACCTACCTTAATACCTCTAATTGTAGATAGGTCTCTTAATCTGATCAATAATATTTCCAGGACCATGATGAACAATAACGGTGATAAAGGGCAACCCTGTCTAGTTCCTTTTGTGATTTCAAAATATTCTGTTAGGGTGTTATTAATTATCAATCTTGCCTTTTGCTCTGAATAGATCGCCTCGATCCCATTCACGAATGTATTCTTCCCAACCATTGATTCCAAATTCCTCTTCATGAATTGCCAAGATATATTGTCAAAAGCTTTCTCAGCATCTACAAACATCAAGACAGCTGGTTTATCTATCTTGGTCTCCAGATATTCTATTACATCTATTATGTGTCTTACATTATCCTTTAGCTGTCTACCAGGAAGAAAACCAGCCTGATCCTTATGTATTATTTGATTTAAAACTTCTTTCAATCTCTTGGACATTATATCTGCAAAGAGTTTGTAATCATTATTCAATAATGAGATTGGTCTATAATTTTTGACTTCTAAGCCATCCGTATCCGGCTTTGGGATCAATGTTATGTATGCCTCTTTCCATGTATTTGGGATCTTTCCCCCCAACAGAATATCATTCATCATTTCCTCTAAAACTGGAACCAACAGTTCATTCAGTACTTTATAATATTTCGCCGTTAAACCATCTGGTCCTGGGGCTTTACCTTGTTTCATTCTCCCTATTGCTTGTTGTAATTCTTGTGTCGTTATCCTGTTATTTAGCTTTTTCCTCTCTTCTTCTGGAATTGGTTTCAATCCATATTTTCCTAGATACTCACTGATCTTCTTCTCATCTTCTTTCTTTTTGCAATACAAATCCTTATAGAATTTTTGAAAGGTTTTCTTAATCTCCTTTGAATCTTCCGTCATTCCTCCCTCTGTTTTAATCTTAGTTATTATGTTCTGATTTTGACGTTTCCTTAACTGCCAAGCCAACAGTTTTCCTGTTTTATTCGCCGATTCGAAATTTCTTTGTCTCATTTGTTTTATTTTCCACTCAATCTCCTGATTGATCAACATGGAGAATTGTGTCTGTAACATCTTTATATTATTCTTTATTTGCTGATTCTCGGGTTTATCAATCAGATTCTTCTCATTTTCCATGAGACATTTCAAAATTTCTTCTTTCTTCCTTTCTTTCTTTCGTTTCAGAAAACTGTTTTGCTGTATTAGAAAGCCTCTCATCACTGCTTTACTTGCATCCCATACCATATCCAGTCCGGTATCCTTGTATAAATTCCAATGAAAATAGTCTTTCAGGGTCTTCTTAGCTTTCGAGACCACCTCTTTATCATCAAATAAATCTTCGTTCATTCTCCACCTGAAGGACTTTTGGTCTTTGTTTTTCAATTCCATGAATATAGAGTTATGGTCTGACAGTGTACGTGGTATTATCTCTGTTTTACTCACCCTGGGCACTAGTTCCTTGGAGTTCCACATGTTATCTATCCTTCCCGAACTCTGATTTGGTTCTGAGAAGAATGTAAATTGTTTAGTTGTAGGGTGCCTCAGTCTCCAAATATCCACTAGACCCAGGTTTTCTACTAGTTTAAAGAAGGATTTTGGTAATTTACCTTCATTCTTCCTTTTCTTGGTCCTATCCAATTCTGGCACTGTCACTCCATTAAAATCGCCCATAAGCATTATCTTTTGATCCATATATTCAATCAGCCTTTCCTCCAGATTCTTGTAGAATTCAGCTTTATTTTCATTCGGTGCATAGATTCCCACCACTAACATTTTTTCTCCCTCAATCGATATTTGAGCCGCGATTATTCTTCCTTCTTCATCTTTAAAAATCAATTTCGGATCTAATTTCTCCTTTATATACAAGACCACTCCTCTCTTTTTCTTTTCCATCGAACTTATAAACTCTTTACCCAACCTTTTATTTTTAAGAATATAACTATGTTTTTTTGCCACATGTGTTTCTTGAAGACAAATTATATCCAAATTCTTCTTCTTCAAAACATGATCAATTTTATTCCTTTTAATCTTATTATTCAAGCCATTCACGTTCCAGGAATGTATCTTCAATGCCATTTTACTTCCTACTATCAGGAAGAGCAGAAAATTATTTTGCTAAACTTGGTCGGGTTCTTTATTTAAATCCTTATCTTCTTCTTCTTCTTCCTCTCTCTCTGACTCTTGATCTTGGTCTTCTTCCTCTGCCTTTTCTTCTTCTTCCTCTCTTCTCTTTCTCCTCCTTCTTTGTGGTCTTGGGTCTTCTTCCTCTTCCGCTGTTACTTCTGCTAGAACAGCCAGTTCTGGGTCCAACTCTCCCAAAAAATTTTCGTACTTCCTCAAGAATTTTCCGATATCCTGTATACTTGTCAGCACATGTCTCTTCTCCTTATAATGAAACATCATTCCTTCGGGGTATTCCCATCTATGTTGAATTCCATTTCTCTTAAGCAAGGCCACCATTGCTTTATAATTGTCGCGTTTTTTCAAAAATCTTCCTGGTATCTCTTTAAACACAATTATAGGCTTACCACTGATGATTAGCTTGTTGGTGAAACTCAGTCTTAAAATCTCATTTTTCATCTCCATTGTATTGAATATCACCACACAATCACCAGGTGCTTTCCTTGCTTTGGCCTTTGCTGATTTCACCTTAATTCTAAATACATTTACAATTGTCTGACTCACTTCTTCATCTGTTTTTCCCATCCATTTTGCCAATTCAGCAATTATTCTCGATTTGATATCTTCTCCCGTTTCTTCAGGAATACCCCTCAATTTCAGATTCAACTGTCTTTGTTTCATTTCTATCAATGCCAAATTGTCAAGCATTTGTTCATGTGCCTTATCCAGTTTTTTCACTTTGTCTTTCACTTTATCCGTTTCCTTTTTAACCTCTTTTACTTCTTTTTGTGTCTTCTTAATTGAATCTTCCATTGTTTTGGATCTCACTGACAGATCTTTTATCTGAGTCGAAAGCTCTCCCACCGCTCCTTCAATCTTCTTGTCAATCTCTCCCAATTTCTTATCCATTCGCTGTTCACTATGTTTAAATTCATCTTTAATTTTTTGCCATAAAGCTTCTAGATCTTTAACTTCTTCTTGTTTAGAGCCTCTTCTGTCTTTCGGTGTGCTTGCCGGCTTCTTTTCCTCTTTACCTGCCATTTTTATTCAGGAGGGAAACAAAAACAAACAAACAAAAGAAAAAAAAGCAAAGAAAATCCCCCTTCTCACCACTAGAGGGTACTGCTCAAAATCCCAAGTTCCTGCAATACCCAATTTACCCCCAGATGGCGCTATACTTTGTCCCAACTCCTAAGTATGTAAATTCCCTTCTCCACCACTGGGTGGTATACTCTCAATTCTCAGTCCTCTTTCAGTACTTTTCCACTCTCAGTACATAGAAGGATTACAGATTGCAATTCCCCTTAACTCAGTCCCTCCTTAATAAGCTCCTTTCCGCTTCTTACTCAATTGAGTTCACCTTTAATTTCAAAGACCTAAAACAAAGAAGCCAAGTCCCGCAACTCTTCAGCCACTTGCAGGCTTAATCCACATATAGAATCCAATGCGACCCAAAAACAAGTTAAAAGCTTCAGCCACTTGCAGGCTTAATCCAATTAGGGATAGTAAGGACCCCAGATCTGCATTTCTAAAGCTGTAAATCCCCCTCTTCAGCCTCTTGATGGCTCAATCCAAGATCGGCCCCCCCTTCAGAGCTCAAAGTTAGTGTAGGAATGCTCTACTCATAATTGTTTTAGAAGTCAGCCTTCTCCTCCCCCTTCTTCAATGCTGCAGCGATATTTAAACAGCTTTCAAACAACTCAAAGCCGATCGTATTTTCTGGGCTAGAGCACAGATAATACACAGTATCTAATTAGGGAGAGTAGAGACCCCAGGTCAACATTTCTAAAGTTGTAAATCCCCCTCTTCAGCCTCTTGATGGCTCAATCCAAGATTGGCCCCCCCTTCAGAGTTCAAAGTTAGTGTGAAAATACTCTAGTCGTAATTGTTTTAGAAGTCAGCCTTCTCCTCCCCCTCCTTCAGTGCTACAGCGGTGTTAAAACAGCCGATCGTATTTTCTGGGCTAAAGCACAGATGATACACAGTATCTAATTAGGAAGAGTAAAGACCCAAGATCTGCATTTCTAAAGCTGTAAATCCCTCTCTTCAGCCTCTTGATGGCTCAATCCAAGATCGGCCCCCCTTCAAAGCTCGAAGTTAGTGTGGAAATACTCTACTCGTAATTGTTTTAAAAGTCAGCCTTCTCTTCCCCCTCCTTCAGTGCTGCAGCGATATTAAAACAGCTTTCAGGCAGATCAAAGCCGATCGTATTTTCTGGGCTAGAGCGCAGATAATACAAAGTATCTAGATCACTTGCAGATCCACCACCAAGATAGAGACAAAGTATCAATATAGAGTCTTTAGGTAATTCTTTTCACCCCTCAAAACTTGCCTTGTTACAAAATAAACAAGGGCTTCTGCAAAACTCACTCCGCAGGCAGTCAGTTTCACTTTCCATAGCTCAGCTCCTCCGATTTTCTTACTGCGCCATTTTCTCCCGCTGCTGGGACGGGCCCCGTTTTTGCGCCCCACAGCTTCACAAATCCGATCTCTAATCAGTAACCAATTATCTCCTCCGTCTTTTGACACGGATTATTTATAATTTAAGAGAACTTGCTGCTTACCATCGGAAGCCAGAGACTGCGCTTAACGGAGCCAGTGGTCTCTCCCCTTTCGCGCCCGCAGCTCAATCCCACGCCCGGTTCCCAGGCTATAAAAACCTAGAAAAACCAGGCGTAGGAGGGCACGCTGGGCACAGCTGGGTGCCACGACCCTCAGGGTAACCCCCCCTGAGGTTTTAGAAGTCCGCAGAGCCTTTGCGTGACTTCAAAGCGCTCCGTTAAGCTCGAGATTCCCCGAGAGGCTATCTCGCACTTCCTTTGATGTCCGCAGCTCGCCGGAAGCCCACCCCGCGCGGAGCCCTTCCCGCTGGAATAAGACACCCCTTGAAAATAAGCCATAGTGTGTCTTCTTGAGGAAAAATAAATATAAGACAGTATCTTATTTTCGGGGAAACACGGTATATGCATTTTTGTAAACATTCCTTTGTCGGCAACTGCAAAGTAAAATTTGGATAAGTGTGAATTTCAAAGAATAGTTGTGTTTCAGTTCACATATTGTTCAGAAAGTGTTAATTTGACAGATCCGTACATAATAATATCACTAAGGGCAAATGAAGCCAATTCAGTGAGGTCTGTGCTGCCTCAGTTAGCAACACTTTTGAGACTTCTTGAAGCAGAAATTGCTCATGAGAAGCATGCTCATTCAGCTTAGCCCTAAAATTAATGCCTGCTGTGTTGTTATAGTTTATTTATTTTCTTACTGATTGGTTACATTTATATCCCATCTTTCCTCCAATGACCCTAAGGTGATGTTTCTGATTGTCACAGACATACCACTTTATCCTCACAACACCCCTATGTTAAATGCAGCAAGGGCTGAAAATGGGAATCTTTGGCTACCCCACATTGTGAGCTGCTGAATTGCATGTTGCAACTTCTGCTTAGGCAGCTTAGTATCTTCAGGTCCTGGACCTGGACTCCCTCCACCCAAACAGGCTGGTGATTGGATCTTCCTGGACAGGCAGGACTTTAATAAAGCTTTCCATTGCAGTTAGTTAAGCCTTACTTGAACAGTAAGGTCTTCCTGAGTTCTTATATTCTTTGATTTTGGCTTCCTCGTTGATCATGGCTTGTCATGTTTTGGAATTACTGTACTCTTTGGTCATCCACTGGGTTTGTCCCATGAGTCACCTTAGACTGCTTCCTATTGATGAGTCCTGACCAGTGTTGGCCTAAGGTATTTTGCTGCCTGAGGCAAAGGACAAAATGCCTTCTCCTTCCCATTCCATTCACAAAAGCCAACAGTTGAACCTTCCTTGAATGCTGGCATTTAGACAACATTTTCCACTGCACCTGAGGCAGCAGGCTACTTTAGGGGGTCTAGGACAGACCATGTGGTGCGTATGTGTGTAAACTCCCCTGTGATCCTTGAAGGAAGGGCAGTATAGAAATTTAATGAACATCATCATCATCATCATCATCATCATCATCATCATCATCATGTGTATATGGGTTAAGTGTGTATGTGTTCTCCAGCACAGGGGAATGACCAGGTATGGGGTATGAACAGCTGGGGGGGCTACTATCTGTGTCTCACAGCAACTGTTGTCCAATACAGCCACCTTACACTGCCTGATGTAAGAGGTGGCCCCGGTCCCAACACCCTTAGGCTGAGAAATACCCAGTGAGATACTCAAGGACACCCAGTGAGCTTCACTAGGTTGAAATGTGAACCCAGGTCTCCCCATAATTTGCACTCGAGCGTCAGAATACATTGTGTAATGGTTATATGTTCCAAGGTGATGGTGAAGCCTGAGGGCCTGCATCTCATGATGGGCAAACAAGATAGGCAGTTCTGCAAGAGGATCCTCTTTCAAAGTCTCCTTGCTTCACTTATAAAACCAGGAAAAGGTCCCAAATGGTACAGCTTTATTGAAAATACCCCAGTGTTTTTCTAACAAAGCTCTCGTCCATGGAAATGACTTAAAATTACAAATCCACATGCCTAGGAAATTTAATTTAGTTGTTAATCTTTAAACATTTTTTGAAGAAAATACTTGCATGGTATGCCTTGGAATCCTCTTTAAGTCTTTTGTTTACATTGTTTTGGACTTTCCTTTCTCATGTAAATCCTCTTGTGTATCACTTCTAACTTGACTCTGTCTTGCCTCCTCCGTTCCTAGAAAGTTTGCTTGCTGCAAGCCTGCCTAAGGCACATGGGGTGATTTAAATGGCAGGCTGGGGCCACTTCAACAGTGGATGTGCCATTTGTTGCTTCTTGGCCTTTAAAATGATTGAATACCATGGAATGCAGTAGGGATGCCATAGGCTGTGTTGAGGACCCCAGAGAGTCTGATACAGCCCCAGAGCCTTGCCTTGGCCTCTACATTTCCATGTTAGTTATAGGAGTCATCAGTTCCTACTATTCCGATCTCCTTTTCATCATGTGAAATATAGGTTACCTCCTTGTTTATTGGCCTGCTTTCTGCCTGGTATTGTAGTTTGCTGAACATCCATTGGCCCCTCTCCCCTACTACGGTACTTAAAGGTAAAGGTAAAGGGACCCCTGACCATTAGGTCCAGTCGTGACCGACTCTGGGGTTGCGCGCTCATCTCGCATTATTGGCCAAGGGAGCCGGCGTATAGCTTCCAGGTCATGTGGCCAGCATGACAAAGCCGCTTCTAGCAAACCAGAGCAGCACATGGAAACGCCGTTTACCTTCCCGCTGTAGCGGTTCCTATTTATCTACTTGCATTTTGAGGTGCTTTCGAACTGCTAGGTTGGCAGGAGCTGGGACCAAGCAACGGGAGCTCACCCCGTCACAGGGATTCGAACCGCCGACCTTCTAATCAGCAAGCCCTAGGTTCTGTGGTTTAACCCACAGCACCACCTGCGTCCCCTACGGTACTTATCAATGTCTATTAATCATATCAGGGCAAATGGGACCATTTAGGCAAATAGGTCACTGCCTCACCAACCTCAGTATGACCTCTGACAGCCCTCACCTACATGACTTCTTAAAACTAGTCCAAGGGATGGTACAGCGTATCAGTTTTCTCCTCCTAAATCTCATCATTGTCCTTGTAGAATTCAGCAAGGAGGATGGTGACAAAATTAGTTTGTCCTGCCTGCCAGTGTCTATCATACCACCTGACTTCTGCCCTACCAATTCCAATGGGCACCAGCCACCATTGGCTGTAATAGACAAAAGGTTTCCAATTATGTTCAGAGGCAATAAACCAGCAACCTTTTCCCAAGCAGTCACTTACCACAGTGTGCTTAGACCCACTTGGTAGGTTAGTTATCTGTATTGTTTTGTCAAGTGTTAGAATCTTTTCACTGGATTTATGTCCTGATGCAAAGGTATGATAAAGTTTTCATCACCACTTTGCAGGATAGTAGACAATATTGTCAATTGTGTGATTTAGCTATGTGGCTAGCTGCACATTGTTGCAAAGACGATTGCTTTTCAGCTGCAACAGACCAAGATGGCTAATCCCTCTGAAGCTTATACGCAACTTGGTGAATTGTTGCCTGTATTTGTGTGTCCCTGTTGCAGACAGAATGCTGGACTAGATGGACCCTGGTCTGATTCAGCAAAGTGACTTGTGATGTTCTTAAATAGAACAAAACTGTAGTTGCGCCAGCTGGCCTTGGGCAAACAAATCTTTCCCCACTACTTACCGTATCTCCAAATTTCTCTGCCTTAGAGAAGGAAAAGCATGGCAGTGAGAGGTCAGTTAAAAAGAAGACGTGGCAGCCCTAGACTTTCTTTTGGGGAAGGCTAATGCTCCTTTCTCTTACTTTGTATACTATAGTGTAAAGTTAGTTCCCCACAAAGTTTGATACACTTCTTGTCATCTTGCTGTATACCAGCTGAGCACCTTACATAAGAAGCATAAGCTTAAGTGGAACAAAGCCCATGATGATGAAGGAGTTCAGGGTAAGCATTTGGGGTTTATCTAGTTTGCTCGTTAAAATAAAATGCTTGTTCTCTAACACAGTTCAGAATACCACAGTAAATCATACCTCTAAGTTAAGCTCTAGCCTTGGGGCTCTATCAAATTTAAGCCTATGGTGTTCTGTGTTTGTTCCCTTCATGTCCAAGCTCTTTCAGACACCCATCTCTTCCTTTGCAAACAGCAAACTGCTTCATATGTGAGGGAGTCATACATATGAACATCTGCATAAAGCCCCCCTTCACAAGGACACTGAACATCCGGCCACCAGGGAGTGTGACCAGTAGATGTCTTGTGTCTTGACTAGCAGGTGCAATCCTGCTCCTCAGTCCTGTGTTCAGTGCATTCATAAAGGATTGTGGTCTGAACATCCCCCATTGAGCAATGAACACATCCTAAAATTCTCACAGGGAGAGATAACAAAATAAACATATTTTCTAAGCAATGAGGCGATTTAATAAATGTTTTTATTCTTGGCATTGTAAGGAATTATAATGATGGTTTATATCATCTCTGGTGTTTTGTTCTGGCAGTATTTTTCTTCTCTGCATATGTTTTTCATTAGTTATTTTTTTAACAGTAAGTTAAAGCCTAGCATAGTTTTTGTTAGAGTCTATGTGTTGCAGTTATGTAGTCAGAATAATAATAAAAATAGCATGCAAACCATATTTCAGATGCACTTTTTAATGCTGTCCTTGTCTATTGTAACTGTGTATCCAGAGAGTTGGCTTTGATAGCCTTATAAAAGCTTTCTGGATTAGAATTTATCCAACTGGACAGAAAGTGCTTATAAGCTAAGGTTACCAGATTCCCCCCCCCCAAAGAATCCAGGGACACTTTTTTTAAAAGGGGGGGAGTTATTACAAAATAATAATTAAGAAGTAATATCTTCTCTTCTGTGGTCTCCTCTGTTGCATGACCTTCCTCTGGCCTTCCTCTCTTGTAGCGCTAGCTGCCGTGGCATAGGCTCGGCTCGGGCCTGGGCTTGGCCACGTGTCCTTGCCCTCCCGGTGCTCTCCTATCTCTCCTCATTAGCGACGGCTGCGGCAGCGGCTCTCCTCTTTTTTCTCCTTCCTCTTTTTCTCTCTTCCTTCTCCTTCTCCTTTCCTCCTTCTCCCTGTGTCGGCTCCGGGGTTTTCCTGGCCCCAGAGTGCTGCTGGGCAGTTGGCCAGGTCGATTTGGGTCGTGGGGTGTGTGTGTCAGCTGTTCCCCGAGTTGACGTGCCGGGTATCCCTGGTTCCCCCTTGGCAGTGGCAGCGGCAGTCTCAGCAGCCCAGAGCCAGCCTGGTAGTGCATTTGGCTCTGGGAGCTGCCTGCTGCCAGCCATTTTCGCCCGAAGTCCCCATATGATGTGTCTTGTGTCGTTGAACCAATCACACAACATTCATTCTCTACTAATAAATCTACAACACTTAAAATATAAACCCCGGGACGTTAAATGGAATCTGGGGACATTCCAGGGACGGATTTTGTCCAGGGACAGATTTGTAAATCCGGGGACTGTCCCCAGGAAATGGGGATATCTGGTAACCATATTATAAGCTTTCCCTGACCCAGCTCTCTCTGTCTTCAGTTCCATTCTTCCTTTTTGTCTTTGTTCTTCCTTCATGCTACAACTTCCTTGAATGCTGACCATGGATTGGCTATCTAGCCATTGTAACTTTCATGAAATTCTACTCAATATTGATCCAGAGTAGATTCCAATGTATTGTTAGCAGAGTAAAAACTTAAACACATTGCAGGATTCCCAAAAAATAGATCAGAGGCAATTAATATTTCATCCAGCAGAGCTTCACTGCTACTGAAGGCAAATGAACATGATGGACACAAATCCAATACATTCAGGATTGGCACTGTCCATAAGAAATCCAGTTGCAGCAGACTTAACTTAAACTTAAAATAAATTATAATAAGTCTAAACCTTAACACTAAGCATACTACTGTGTTTCTCCGAAAATAAGCCATACCCCGAAAATAAGCCACTGTGGTTTTTTTGAGGAAAAATAAATATAAGACAGTGTCTTATATTTGGAGAAACAAGGTATGTACAAAATACCACATCAGAAGGAAAAGAGATAGAAAGTGAAAGTGAAACCCAGGCTCCTTCTGGCCTTTTAAAGTCAGAATGACCTTGACAGAAAAGATAACAAAACCAGTTTAAGCCAGCTGTACTCAGCTTCTCTGAAGGAATAACCCAAACATCATGAACCTTCTGCTTGTTTCTTTCACACAGAGAAACTTCCAGAACCCTATAGAATTAAATAGAATAGGAAAGATCTCTGCACATCAGATCAATACTTTCTGTACTGTACTAAGAAATGCAAACTGACAGTAACTGCACACAGTAATGGACCTCCAAAACTTGACTGGGATTCCAGACTTCTTGTATACCTGCCTTGTAAGGAGGATGGCTACAATATGTGCTTCCATGCACAGGGAAAGTGAAGCAGCTGGTACACTCATGGCAAGGTGGTGTTGCAAATTCACTTGGAGGAGTGGTATGGGGATGTTCTAATCATTTACTCATGTTTTTTTCAGATATAGATAACCTCATCAAGTGCTGTTTGCTGTGCCAGGGGAAAATACAGGCAAATATATTTTTCAAAACACAGAGCAAATAGTAACCTGTGTGTGTGTTTTTGTGTGTGTGTGTGCTGAGAGAGAGAGATTGGGTAATGGGGAAGAAGAGGAATGGTTAGATATGTTCACACACTCTTGATGCTCTCTGAAGCAAATTAACAACCTCACTGCACTGCATTAAGTATTCAAAAATTGAAATCGCTGGATTCTTGGCACAATATGAAGTCTGTTCCTCAATCACTAATTTCATCCAGGCGAAATGAGTGAGCCCTTCTGTCATATATTAGGAACATAGGAAGCTGCTTTATACCGAACTGGGTCATACCTCAGTACTGTCAGCACTGTCTGATAGCAGCTCTCCAAGTTTTCATGCAGAGGACATTTCCAGCCCTAACAGGAGATGCTTTGGACTATCTGCGACCTACATGTAGAGTAGATGCTCTATTCATGAGTGACGATCGTTCCCTGTTTGACCATTGCCTCTTCATCAAGAATAGAAAATACTCAGTGTTCACCTTGCATTTTACTATAGCCCTCCCAGTTAGATTCACATGGAGGGCCAACTTGTTGATTCAGAAGCACTATTGACACCCCAAGATGTGCACAGTACAGTATGCAGCTCACATTATATTTCCAAACTAAACCTCCAAGGCTGCATACTGAATTCATTGGGACTTACTTCTAAGTAAACATGGTTAGGATTGCCCTGTAAATACCCATTCTCCCTTCCCACCTTTTAAACAGCATTGTTTCAACCAATCAGTAGTGCACACAATCAGTTTCTTCCCCAAATGTGTGGAAACATATGGAACTGAGCTGAATTCTTCAGAGAACTTTTTGAATCTGTACAAGGGCAGTGAGTACACTTCTATAGTAGCTTGGCTTTTGAACATATATGTGGATGCACCCTGAGCTAGCTGATTCTTCTATGTCTTAATGTTCTGTTCTGCAACACGCACACAGTTCTCTTAGTGACAGGATCTTGGCTTTGGTTTTGAGTTTTGTTCTAAAATTAGTATGCTACTTCACTGCTCTCTCAAAATGGTTAGCCCTCCTGTATTTTATTCTGCACATCATTTGTCGTGCTATGTTGCATTCCTTTTCTGTGACCATGTTATACATAGCTGCTGTTTTCTAATATGACCTTCACAGAAAGCTTGCCCTCCTAATTTGAAGAGAATGTATAACAGCTTTGGATAGTAATTTCGAATATAAAATAAATAATTGCTTTATATCCAGAAAATGTAAGTTATGTACAGTAATTTTAAACATCAATCAATCTATATATATATATAAATGTAAAGGGTGCATGTGTGTGAAACCGAACGGTTCTCAGAAACTGCTTGACCGATTGCGGTCAAATTTGGACACAGCGTTCCATGCCACTGTGCGGTCGTTTGTATAAACTTACATTACACAAATATGATACCTATCACACCTAAAAACGTCATTTTAGGTGGAAAAAAACCTAGCCCCCTCCAGTGGACGTCAAAGGAACAGCCGGCATGTTCCTGCAGACTCAAGGAAAAAGCCACGGTAGGAGGAGAAGGGGGAAGGGCAGGGAAACATGGCGTCGGTCGGGGGGGCGGGACGGGACTTAAAGTTTCACTTTCCCTTCTCAGTTTCACTGACTCAGCCACAGCAACGCGTAGCAGGGCCAGCTAGTATACAATAAAAGATGATTAACATTCAGTCCTGCAATTCACATAAATCAACAGTATGCATTGCTGGGATCAAGGCTTGCTGTGTAAAGCCAGAACACCATTTAGAAAGCTGGAAAAAAAACCAGATTTTTATATATTTAATCACTGCACAGTGAGGGACAAATGAGGCTTCCTGTCTTCCTCTTAGTCTTTCTCCTCCTCTCTCTCTCACTGGATGCTGATGCAGAAGATATGAGGACCACAGGGTTTGATTGGTAGCCAAAAGAAGTGCTTGACTGTGGTCCAGATCCAGAGGTGGGTTGCCTGGGTACATTTGCTGGTACTGCTGCTGGTTCCTTTGTGAGGAACATGGTGATTGCGTCAACTGTTGCTATTGTCTTTTGAGCTTATCAAAAATTTCCTTGCATGGTCTAAGAGTGTCTGGAATCCCATGGATGATCTTGAAGCAGCATTCCATGGAGGGGTCAAATTATGCAATCAGATCATTTACTTTCTTTATTACTTTGGAAGAGTTGAGAAAATTTCTGCAGGTTCCAGCTTGCTGGCTCATGCTTGCCATCCTCATTCTCACATTCTGAGCTTGATCTAATTAGTTCCTCCAGCTCTTCGACAGTCAATACCTGTGGGTCCTCATTTAGCGATTCTACTTCTTCCTGGATGAGGCCAGCAAAGCCATCACCATCCACCTAGCCATTTGCAGAATGTCCTCCACCTCAGTGGCAATGCTTGGAAATTCCTTTAAATTGTGCACACATTCCTCCCACAAGTTCTGCCAGCATGCATTCACTGTTTCAGCCTTGATTGCATCGACTACCTGTTTGACGTAGGTGGTGCAATGGGCAGTGTTGAAAGACTTCCATGCTGTAAAGCCTTTTGGCGAAGATCAAGTAAAATGTAGTGCAGGGGTAGACAACCTAAGGCCCGTGGGCCGGATGCGACCCAATCGCCTTGTCAATCCGGCCCGCGGACGGTCTGGGAATCCGTGTTTTTACATGAGTAGAATGTGTCTTTTTTATTTAAAATGCACCTCTGGGTTATTTGTGGGGCCTGCATGGTGTTTTTACATGAGTAGAATGTGTGCTTTTATTTAAAGTGCATCTCTGGGTTATTTGTGGGGCATAGGAATTTGTTCATTTCCCTCCCAAAATATAGTCCGGCCCACCACATGGTCTGAGGAACGGTGGACCAGCCCACGGCTGAAAAAGGTTGCTGACCCCTGGTGTAGTGTATACCAGCAGCGAAACCATACAGCTCCTTCAGCAAAGGCTTTATATGCTGGTGGGAGGCCCCTCCAGTTCGAAGCCTTGCTGTTGCATTCTGCACCAAATGCAGCATCTGGATCTAATGTGGGAACAACACCTGGTCATTGTTGGAAGCATGCAAAACCTACCTTATGCAGGTAATATAAGTAAGTCCTAACAATGTATTTAGTGTGATTTACACCCTGGGCAAACATGACATAACTATGGGCAAGCATGACATTACCCTTAATGTAAAGTAGTTTGAATGCCCCCCGCTTAAATAAAAAAAAAAGCAGTCAAACTACTTTGACTTTATATCAATGGGGAAACTTTTCTCCACAACATTCATTTTCGGGACCATCTTTTCCGGGTGTGTGTGGAGGCAGGGCAAGAGACAAAAGTGGGTGGAGCCAAATGTATTTCGTTCTTAGATCTTTTCTTATATAGTGGGACCTCTGCTCACAACCACAATCCTTTCTGGAGGCCTGTCCTTATGGTGAAACAGGTCGCTGGGAGAGGCGCCGTTGTGCGTGGGCGGCGATTGCCCGCTTCTGCGCAGGCATGAATGGCGATCATCACTCCTGCGCAGGTGCGAACGGTGGCAAACCTGTCGGTTACTTCCGGGTTTGCCATGGTCATAACTTGGAACATCCGCAAGTGGAGGCGGTTGTAGGTAGAGGTTCTACTGTAAATACTTTTTCTCCTTTGAGCGTAGGTTGAGTTGAGGTTTTATATTTTATATTTTGCTTTCCCATAGTTTTAGTTTTATATGCCGATTTCCCTGGTAGAAATTCTGGCACCAAGATTTTACTGCCTCTAAGCATCTGCTGAATTCTTTATGCTGCTATTTCATGGTTAAATCTTGGTGCCAGAATTTTGGCAATCAAAGCAGTAGCAACTTGACACAGCTCACAAGTGCTCAGGAGTCAAGATTACCACAAAGTACATTGCACTTTTTTCGGAAAAAGAGGCCTCCATTTGATTCTGTCAAGGTCTGGGCGGTTTCTTCTGGTGACAGTAGTTTTGTCATTTGCACAATGCTCTCTTTCCATTGAGGGACCCAGATGGCGCTGTGGTTAAATCACTGAGCCTAGGGCTTGCTGATCAGAAGGTCGGCGGTTCGAATCCCTGTGACGGGGTGAGCTCCCGTTGCTTGGTCCCAGCTCCTGCCAACCTAGCAGTTCGAAAGCACGTCAAAATGCAAGTAGATAAATAGGAACCGCTACAGCGGGAAGGTAAACGGCGTTTCCATGTGCAGCTCTGGTTTGCCAGAAGCGGCTTTGTCATGCTGGCCACATGACCTGGAAGCTATACGCCGGCTCCCTCGGCCAATAATGCGAGATGAGCACGCAACCCCAGAGTCGGTCACGACTGGACCTAATGGTCAGGGGTCCCTTTACCTTTACCTTTACCTCTTTCCATTATAATTCCAATAAGTTAATGCTTTAAATAAATGGAAGCTACTGAAGTTTTGCACACTGATTTCTATTGAGCTTTTCTTTAACTGGTTGAATATCGGTCACTTTGTATGTGCCATGCAGCAATGTGTCACATACTGTGTTTTAACTGTACATTGTGTATCAGAATAAATGACACACAAAATGACACACAACATTTCCTGTAATAATGCTAACTGGTGACATTGCCAGCAACAGCAAGAACAGCACTTCATTGAGAAGGAAGATGAGGATTTATAAGGTTTGTGCTGCCCTTTCAGTTATACTGGGCATCAGGGGTAAAGGGTGCCCCACATGGTATTATGAAATGAAAAGTTCTCTGTTGTGCTACCAGTAGCATTACTGTCTATCATCTATTGTATTCTGCTGCTTGTGACATTCTGGAGCAAGGGAGTTTCAATTTTTGTGACCTCTTAAATTAATGGATATCTGGCCAGGCCAGGGTATTTTAAAATACAACTTAATTTGGCTTGTCACAGTAGCTTGAAAACATGAACCCTTCCCTTGATAGCACAGCATCCACTCTAAAAGTTAGTTCTGCTTTCGTGGTTATGGCATCAAGCATTACCATCTCACTTTGTGCTGATAGGTATCAGTTTGCCTGTTAAATTGTCCTGGGAAATAGTTTGTGTTCCCTTTTACACAAATCTATGAGGTAACAGATGGAAAATGGAACATAATGAGTGTAACCTGAAAAGCAATTTCATGGGCTGTAGTACTTGGATGGTAATAAATTCTTGGGTTTCAGTGTGATAAAGACATAGTTTTCTGTGCCTAGCTTTACCATTAGGAAAAAAGAGGCTGAGCTATTCGTGGCAGAACATGTCTTGCCACGTGGCAGCTGTTGGTAGTTATTACTTACAGTAGTGATAGTTTAGCTGCAGCAGGTGATTATCTTCCCAGTGCTGCCTCAGTATAGGTGCTTCTGAGGTTGGGAAGAGAAGAGGTAAAGAAAGGACAAGAAGACCTGATGCTCTAAGGAAGATCCAAGCAGCAGGCAACGTGTCCCAAAATGGCAGTGGAGAATATTGGTGATGGAGCAGCTTATCAGCCTTTGGTGGGCAGAGCTCAGTAAGTGCTGAATCTCTTGAGAACTGTTGGCTAATTTGGATGTGTCTGCAAAGGCACTTTTATAAGGTAGTATCATTCACACATCCATTTTCTTTAAGTGCATGACTTTTGCATCTGGTTGGTGAATATTGGGGTTTTAATGAAAATCAACCCCTTCATGGATCAATGCCTTGTCGTGGCGAAGGGGCTTGAATAACTCAGAGAAGCTATGAGCTATGCCATGCAGGGCCACCCAAGATGGACAGGTCATAGTGGAGAGTTTTGACTAAACGTGATCCACCTGGAGAAGGAACTGGCAAGCCACTCCAGTATCCCTGCCAAGAAAACTCCATGGACAAAGACAACAGGCATATAAAAGTTATGACGCTGGAAGATGAGCCCCTCAGGTCGGAAGGCGTCCAACATGCTACTGAGGAAGAGCGGAGGACAAGTACAAGTAGATTCAGAGCTGATGAAGCGGCTGGGCCAAAGCCGAAAGGACGCTCAGTTGCGGATATGCCTGGAAGCGAAAGGAAAGTCCGATGCTGTAAAGAAAAATATTGCATAGGAACCTGGAATGTAAGAACCATGAATGGAGGTAAGCTGGATGTGGTCAAAAATGAGATGACAAGAATAAATATCGACATCCTGGGCATCAGTGAACTAAAATGGAAGGGAATGGGCGAATTCAGTTCGGGTGACTATCATATCTACTACTGTGGGCAAGAATCCTGTAGTAGAAATGGAGTGGCCCTCATAGTCAACAAAAGAGTGGCAAAAGCTGTAATGGGATGCAATCTCAAAAATGACAGAATGATCTCGATACGAATCCAAGGCAGACCTTTTAACATCACAGTAATCCAAGTTTATGCACCAACTACCGGAGCTGAAGAAAGTGAAATTGACCAATTCTATGAAGACCTACAACACCTTCTAGAAATGACACCAAAGAAGGATGTTCTTCTCATTACAGGGGATTGGAATGCTAAAGTAGGGAATCAAGAGATAAAAGGAACAACTGGCAAGTTTGGCCTTGGAGTTCAAAATGAAGCAGGGCAAAGGCTAATAGAGTTCTGTCAAGAGAACAAACTGGTCATCACAAACACTCTCTTCCAACAACACAAGAGACGACTCTACACATGGATATCACCAAATGGGCAGCATCGAAATCAGATTGATTATATTCTCTGCAGCCAAAGATGGAGAAGCTCTATATAATCAGCAAAAACAAGACCTGGAGCTGACTGTAACTCAGATCATCAGCTTCTTATAGCAAAATTCCAGCTTAAACTGAAGAAAGTAGGAAAAACCACTGGGCCAGTAAGATACAATCTAAATCAAATCCCTTATGAATACACAGTGGAAGTGAGGAACAGGTTTAAGGATTTAGATTTGGTGGACAGAGTGCCTGAAGAACTATGGATGGAGGCTCGTAACATTATACAGGAGGCAGCAACGAAAACCATCCCAAGGAAAAGGAAATGCAAGAAAGCAAAATGGCTGTCCAACGAGGCCTTACAAATAGCGGAGGAGAGGAGGCAAGCAAAATGCAAGGGAGATAGGGAAAGATACAGGAAACTGAATGCAGATTTCCAAAAAACAGCAAGGAGAGACAAGAGGGTCTTCTTAAATGAGCAATGCAAAGAAATAGAGGAAAACAATAGAATGGGGAAAACCAGAGATCTGTTCAAGAAAATTGGAGATATGAAAGGAACATTTCGTACAAAGATTACCATAATCAAGGACAAAAGTGGTAAGGACCTAACAGAAGCAGAAGACATCAAGAAGAGGTGGCAAGAATACACAGAGGAATTATACCAGAAAGACATGGAGGTTTCGTACACCCCAGGTAGTGTGGTTGCTGACCTTGAGCCAGACATCTTGGAGAGTGAAGTCAAATGGGCCTTAGAAAGCACTGCTAATAACAAGGCCAGTGGAAGTGATGATATTCCAGCTGAACTATTTAAAATTTTAAAAGATGATGCTGTTAAGGTGCTACACCCAATATGCCAGCAAGTTTGGAAAACTCAGCAATGGCCAGAGGATTGGAGAAGATCAGTCTACATCCCAATTCCAAAGAAGGGCAGTGCCAAAGAATGCTCCAACTACCGCACAATTGCGCTCATTTCACACGCTAGCAAGGTTATGCTTAAAATTCTACAAGGCAGGCTTAGGCAGTATGTGGACCGAGAACTCCCAGAAGTGCAAGCTGGATTTCGAAAGGGCAGAGGAACCAGAGACCAAATAGCAAACATGCGCTGGATTATGGAGAAAGCTAGAGAGTTCCAGAAAAACGTCTACTTCTGCTTCATTGATTATGCAAAAGCCTTTGACTGTGTCGACCACAGCAAACTATGGCAAGTTCTTAAAGAAATGGGAGTGCCTGATCACCTCATCTGTCTCCTGAGAAATCTCTATGTGGGACAAGAAGCTACAGTTAGAACTGGATATGGAACAACTGAGTGGTTCAAAATTGGGAAAGGAGTACGACAAGGTTGTATATTGTCTCCCTGCTTATTTAACTTATATGCAGAATTCATCATGCGAAAGGCTGGACTAGATGAATCCCAAGCCGGAATTAAGATTGCCGGAAGAAATACCAACAACCTCAGATATGCAGATGACACAACCTTGATGGCAGAAAGTGAGGAGGAATTAAAGAACCTTTTAATGAGGGTGAAAGAGGAGAGCGCAAAATATGGTCTGAAGCTCAACATCAAAAAAACCAAGATCATGGCCACTGGTCCCATCACCTCCTGGCAAATAGAAGGGGAAGAAATGGAGGCAGTGAGAGATTTTACCTTCTTGGGCTCCTTGATCACTGCAGATGGTGACAGCAGTCACGAAATTAAAAGACGCCTGCTTCTTGGGAGAAAAGCAATGACAAACCTAGACAGCATCTTAAAAAGCAGAGACATCACCTTGCCGACAAAGGTCCGTATAGTTAAAGCTATGGTTTTCCCAGTAGTGATGTATGGAAGTGAGAGCTGGACCATAAAGAAGGCTGATCGCCGAAGAATTGATGCTTTTGAATTATGGTGCTGGAGGAGACTCTTGAGAGTCCCATGGACTGCAAGAAGATCAAACCTATCCATTCTTAAGGAAATCAGCCCTGAGTGCTCCCTGGAAGGACAGATCGTGAAGCTGAGGCTCCAATACTTTGGCCACCTCATGAGAAGAGAAGAATCCTTGGAAAAGACCCTGATGTTGGGAAAGATTGAGGGCACTAGGAGAAGGGGACGTCAGAGGACAAGGTGGTTGGACAGTGTTCTCGAAGCTACGAACATGAGTTTGACCAAACTGCGGGAGGCAGTGCAAGACAGGAGTGCCTGGCGTGCTATGGTCCATGGGGTCACGAAGAGTCGGACACGACTAAACGACTAAACAACAACAACAACAACAATGAAAATCAAAATAGATCCTGCAAGCCTGAGTTCCATCCCACCCTTGGTGCATATGGCATGAAAGTTTTCAAGATGCAGCTCTTGGAAGGGATTATGTGGCAAAGTGACTCTTTGGCAAGACACTCCTTGAAAAAGGAGTCTAGAATTAGGCCCTTTCTCTCTGAAGTAGACTAATCTCCCGTGTGAATTGCTCAAACAAATCCATATATAAAAACAACTGAGAAATAAAAAACGTAATTTCTTTCCTCTTATCATGTAAATCTGCAGCATATTTACAGGAATAAATGTTAGTAGCAAAGTATTTAAATTAATGCCAGTAATTACCACTATTTTTTTTCTAAGTGTTTATAACCTCTTATTTTCTTCAGAGAGAAATTAAACTCTAGTTGAATATTTGTTTTAGTGAGAACTCTGCAGCCTGGGAAGGAGAACAGAAAACATACTTCTTTGCTTATTGTGTCAATTGTTAGGTGATATGCTAATGCATACCTATTCCATCTACTGTTTCAATCAAACAATAAATATCTCACTTATTAGCTAAAACAACTTTATGGCTTTTGGCAGAAATTAAGCCTTGTTTTGGTGCATTAATGTTAATATTTATGTTATCTAATGCTTCACGTAAAAAGGCTTTGCTGCACAGAGCCTGTGTGAAATCAGGCTGTGTTCTTACCAGTAAACTTCAATAGGCTTTTTACACATTTCAGTCTCTGTAGGATCACAGGTTTCAAGTTAATAAAATAGGCAAAAGGTTACTATATTTAGACCCCAATCATAAAAAGCTGAAATATGTAATGGTGGTGGTACCAAGAGTGGTTGTACTGTTGTTACAGTGCCCTCCTGAGCATGGCAAAAGTGATTACAGCTACATAAACATATGGGTGTTGAACTACGGTACTATTTTGATCAGCCCCCTGAAAGCTCCCATCGGAGCCATTCAGTGAGTCCAATGAACAGGGATGATGGAGCTACAAGTCCAACATATGGAGTGCCACAGGTTAGCTATTCATGAACTACACTCATTGCCTCCAGACATTTTGGATTACAGCTCTCATCATCCCTGACCTTTGGTCAAGCTGCCTCAAACTGATGGGCATCATAGTCTGAAACATCTGGAGGGAAGGCTGGTTTAATGTGTAGCATGCAACCATAACTCTCATTTCTCTTAAATTAATTGCAGTCATCAGAGTCTGTGTGTGATTGTTATCAGAATTGCAGTGCAATGAGAGGGTTTATGTCTCCTTTCCTGCCACAACTCCCTCAAATCACGCACACATGGCTATGAGGCGTGGGGTGGGGGAGTTGGAAAAAAGTTATTTCCCCACCGTTTGGTTACTGAGAGTGACTTTGATTAATTGATGTCTGTTTTTAACTTTTTATGGTTTCTACTGACTCAGGGCCTTCACAGCCATCACCACCCCCAAGCCCAATTCCTTGGAGGATTCAAGGATCTCCTGCTCCATACCTGCCCAAAGCTGAGCAGGAAGCGACTGAGAGGCACAAACTGTTTGCCTCCAGGCCAGATGCTTGTCCCTTTAAGAAGCCACAGGGGTAGTTTGGACTAAAGAGTTATATAAACTTACAGGCAGCCTCTAGTTTTCATTGGAGTAAGCTGCCATCTTGGAACTCTTTAATGTGCTGCAACCCTGGACTGCCTTGCTGAGCCACATGCTTCTGCTGAAGGTTATGACATGACACTTCACCTCTTGTTTGACCCTCAATGTGGCATTGTTATTTATTGCTTCCACTCACAGTCCTGTGTGGTTAGGTCGCTGATATTGATATTGTGCCCATTGGGAGCTGAAACTGTGAGATAATGAACACACAAAGCTATCCAGTGAATACATGGAAGAAGCTGAGATTAAATCCAGGTCCAGCTCTATCTATTGGGTCACCCTGGCTCTCTTCTAATTATCTCCTAATTACATTGCTAATTTGCTTTCTTATCTTTATACCACATTCTTCTTATTAGCTATCTATTCTTTATGACCACAAATGATTCATATCCACAGCTAAATTCCTTCTCAGTTGTCCTAAGGAACATAAATAATCTACTGCTACACCTCTCTTAGAAAATGGGTTAGAGTGAACTCGGACTAATGGATAAAATCATGTCTCTCGTGAAGCCATAACAAAGTTCTAATTTACTTCAACGGGGTCAGCATGTTATTGGCTCCATTCCTTAGAGTATACACTCAGTTTGTTACTGAGAGAACACAATAAAAGTATTTTGAATAAGACAGCCCAGTACTTTTGCTCTGGAATGTTTCAACTCATAAAAGGCCTGATTTCAAGATAATAAATATCCAGTCAGTACCTAGAAGAGGCAAGCCTTGCTCACAGGTTGAACTATGGACTGGTTCATACATTACTTTAATAGCAAGGAGTAAGTATCAACAGCTGTTAGTCATGAGAGCTAAAAAGAACCTTGGTGTTATGAGATGTGATGGATGCAGAACTGGTGGTGGCCCTCACTGCCATGTCCTGCTAGGGAACTTTTATTCAGAGATATCTGCCTGGCCACTTTTGTAGACACTTTGCTGGCATGGCTAGACCACCATCTGTTCTAGAAAGGCAGTTCATAAAGCCAAAACTCCTAAGGTGGACAAAAATAATGCTCTTTCCGGCATAAGAGTCTGATGTTGTTCCATCTCAAATAAAATGCACAGCTGGTTTGTGTGTGCTTGCTTGCTTGCTTACTTATTTAATAAACTGATAGGTGCACCCAGGCATGTCAAACCTGCGGCCCTCCAGATGTTTTGGCCTACAACTCCCATGATCCCTAGCTAGCAGGACCAGTGGTTGGGGAAGATGGGAATTGTAGTCCAAAACATCTGGAGGGCCGCAGGTTTGACATGCCTGGCACCCTTCCTCAAAACGATGCCTGGACAGGTTACACATAAAAATATATTAATTGTCTTCAGTAAGAACCCTCCTCTAAGTAAAACTCTGTGGAACCACCAAGTTGGTTAAACAGGCTATGGAGATGCAAAAGCTATCAACTGCATCTGAAGATCGTATAGGTTATAATAAATTATTGCTCTGTTTTTCTGAGGGAATATTTACGAACATTTTGTATGGTAATATATTCTATATGTATTTATTCTGATACTTTGGTTTGTGGTGTATGTGTTAGTACGAGTGTGTGTATGCATAAGGCTTGGTTGGTTAAAGAACAATAAACCATACATTCATAAACAATAACATCAATAAATGCATAGTATAAAACATCCACTAAGGGACACGGGTGGCGCTGTGGTCCAAATCACAGAGCCTAGGGCTTGCCAATCAGAAGGTCGGCGGTCAAATCCCCGTGACGGGGTGAGCTCCCGTTGCTTGGACCCTGCTCCTGCCAACCTACCCTGTTTCTCATATTTTAAGACATACCCATAAAATAAGCCATAGCAGAATTTTTAAGCATTCAAGGAATATAAGCCATACCCTGAAAATAAGACATAGTGATAGGCGCAGCAGCAATGCCGGCCGCAGCAGGAGGAGGAGGAAAAAATAAGACATCCCTTGAAAATAAGCCATAGTGTGTTTTTTTGAGGAAAAAATAAATATAAGACATGTCTTATAATATGAGAAACACGGTAGCAGTTCAAAACCATGTAAAAATGCAAATAGATAAATAGGTACTGCTCCGGCGGGAAGGTAAACAGCGTTTCTGTGTGCTGCTCTGGTGGCTTAGTCATGCTGGCCACATGACCTGGAAGCTGTACACCAGCTCCCTTGGCCAGAAAATGAGATGAGTACTGCAACTCCAGAGTCTTCCGCGACTGGACCTAACAGTCAAGGGTCCCTTTACCTTTAAGGTTACCAGAAACCTAGATATGTGGCAGGTGATAAATTAATAACAGCTGGCACAGTGTCTCAGCCTCCGCTAAAAGCCTGGATGAAGAGTTGCTGCCCAGTTAGCAAGCTGATGATTGAGTATCCAAGGAAAGTGGCCTGCTTCCCTGCTAACTCCTTCATGTGAATGGGCTGAGTTTAATTGTACATGTGTTTTATATGGTATAGCACACATAGGGCATTTATATGTGCAAATGCTTTATCTGTCATGTCTATTTTGGCTTGTTTATTCTTAATTATTATATTAAAGGTAAAGGGACCCCTGACCATTGGGTCCAGTCGTGACCGACTCTGGGGTTGCAGCGCTTATCTCGCGTTATTGGCCGAGGGAGCCGGTGTACAGCTTCCAGGTCATGTGGCCAGCATGACAAAGCCTCTTCTGGCGAACCAGAGCAGCGCACAGAAATGCCATTTACCTTCCCGCTGTAGCGGTACCTATTTATCTACTTGCCCTTTGACGTGCTTTCGAACTGCTAGGTTGACAGGAGCAGGGTCCAAGCAACGGGAGCTCACCCCGTCGCGGGGATTCGAACTGCTGACCTTCTGATCAGCAAGCCCTAGGCTCTGTGGTTTAACCCACAGCGCCACCTGTGTCCCTAATTATTATATTGCATGTGCTCAAATCTCCCTTGCTCCTGGTTTCTTGCAATTAAAGTAACATCTGAATAAAGTAGTACAGTGGTACCTCGGGTTACAAACGCTTCAGGTTACAAACTCCGCTAACCCAGAAATAGTACCTCAGGTTAAGAACTTTGCTTCAGGATGAGAACAGAAATCGTGCTCTGGTGGAGCGGCGGCAGCAGGAGGCCCCATTAGCTAAAGTGGTGCTTCAGATTAAGAACAGTTTCAGGTTAAGAACGGACCACCGGAACGAATTAAGTTCTTAACCAGAGGTACCACTGTAGTACAATTTGAGGGCCTAGAAGGAATTTGTGGATCTTACCATACAATTAAAAAGTGAACTTGCTGTAAGAAAATTAACAAGAGAGCATTGGGTTCTACACATCCCTACATTAAAAATGGTATTTATTAATGAGTGAGATATATTACTTTGGAAATGTTCTGTTTACACCATTGATCATCCTGGGAATCAACAAATTGACTAATTTCAGCCTCTGATTTCTTTACAGTTTCGTAGTGTAAATCAGAAGGTAAAGACAGTCAGTTATCTGTGGCAAGATCACCTCTCTGTCTTCTGGGAAAACAAATCATGTAAACCGTACTGGGCTTTTAGTTTTGCTATGCAGGAGTGAGTAAAGTGCAAGATTTACAGTATATGCAAACACAAGTGACCCGTGAGTGACACTGCAACAACTTGAAATCACTTGTCTGTGTAGATAGAAGTTGTTGTCCCACCACAACACAAACCTTTCCAGCCTCTATTGTAGGTTTAACAGATTTTATTTAAGGTGGTGGTGGGGAAATAGCCTTAAAGAAAGAAGTCACAACAGATGTATAGAGATTGGGGTTTTTTGTGACTTTTATTTTTATTTTTTTCCAAGCTTGTCAAAAGTGACCATCTAGTGTGTACCGTAAATAAGCCTTTAGGTCAAATACAAACTCTACAACAAGTACTCCTTGCCATACACCAATGATGAGATCACAGGACTGCCTCCATAGGCTGCTATTGAAAAATGCCATGTACTGTAGCTGGTTTTGGATTCTGATGACCTGGATAATGGGGAAGACTAGGGTAGGAACCAGGCCATCTCCTCAGCCCTGCTGGGGCTAAAATAGGGCTTGTGCAAAATATCCTCTTGTAGAGGATAGAGCTGGAGACAGTCCCTTAGTTAAAAAACTAAGGGACTGTTAAAACCCCCAATTTGCTGCAATATCCTACCGGTATAGCCTATTTTGGTGTATGCAAGGGTATGTACAGATGTACATATGGACTTTGTGTTTTTACTACAGTACTGACATTTTGAGGTTGCCTTCTCAGATGATGTGAGCAGTCACTTTGGACAGAGAGGCTTGGGAGCACTAGTGTGTGTGCAGATGTGAGGATTAGGTTTCAGTTCTTTTAGCATTGCAAATCTGGTATACAACCTTCCTAAATCCTATTGAAGCCGATGGCATTTAAGGAGCCTTGAGGTGTGCCTGATTGCAGCCTAAATGTTTCAGAAAGAAACTGCAGAAGCCAAGCAGGGATGATGAGAAAATGGGATTGCTATAGATGTCACTCAGCATTCCAGTGAAGAAAACAACATTTTCTGTAGAATAAACCCATTAAGAGGCTTATGTTTTGTTTGCAGAAGTTCACTTTGGATGCTTTCAAAATCTCTGCTTCATGGGGACATATGTAGTATAAATCATTTGGCTTGTTCTTCTGTTTCTTAAGACATTATGTTTATAAATTCTTTCATCTAGAGTTGCCATTTATCCTGCTTCCTGTCAGATAAACAATCATTTATTTTTCAGATTTCAGTTATAATATTACATATGTACACTTACATAGTTTTTTGTTCCAGTGAGGATTTTCATGGGGGAACGGGTAAATAATGTGATATGGGACACATCTTAGTGTCACGGAGAAATGATGACTGATAAAAAAGAAAACTCTGTGCAAGGTGTGTGAGAGACCACCTCACAGTGGATCATGTTTATCCTTTCTTGCAATCAAAAAAGTGTCACAACTGAAAATGTTGGTGCAGTGGAGAATAAAAAAGCACTTGGTGATGCTGAACAGTCAAGTTCTGCTTGTTTTGCACTAATACTGACACAAAAGATGATAAAGTAAGAAGGGAGGACTTTCCCCATTATATTCAAGAATGTTCATCATAAATGTGTTAATAATCCACAGGAGGCTGGGGTGTAGGTTGTCCCCACTTTGAATGCTAGGTTGTGTACAAAGCATTTCTAAAAATAATCTATTTCCCAGTGTTGGAATAGGGTAAGTGAAGTGAGTGGCAATTGCTCTATCGTACACGACAGATTACAAGCAAGTTATCCCACACTGCTTTGTATGCAGGGCTTTTCACATAGGCTTCGTTTGGGCTGGCTACAAAAAGAAAATGGAAAATAGAAATGCAGCCCATTTAGCAAAGTGTACATGACTGTTTTGTTTATGTGTGCTCTGGAGAGCTTGTATGTATTAATGACAGACAAATGTACCGTACATGGTCCCTTTGCTGGCAGTCAAAGAAAACTCTCCCCAATGAAACAAGCAGCTGAAGTAAAGGGCTGTAGCTTACACCCACTTGAGAGTTACTACTGATGTGACAGTTCTGTGGCTGCTAATGACAGGATTACTGTGGCTGTGTTGTTATCCAGAAAGGTTCCCCCCCAGACAGAAAGTACGGAAAAACAGGGTGAAGCAGAGAGCTGCTGGTTCAGACTGTTGGCTTTCCTTCTGAAATTGCTTGGCGTTGCTTGCAAAGGAGCCCTTTTGTGTACTCTGAAGTTTGTCACTGTCACTCTGGTTGCAGGCGGCTCCTTCTCCCCTGGATAAAGAACAGTGCTTGGTGTGAAAACTTTAGACTTGCATCACCTGGAGTGTTTTGTTTGGACAGATCTTCACACTGCCAGCAGCTGGGAATTAGCATTTTAACCATCTAAACAGAGAGGACAAATACTCAGGCTGGAATATTCTTTGGATGCAAAAAAGGAGAGGCTCCCCTAAGCTTTCTCATGCCCCTCAAAGGCAAGATAAATTTGATTCCAGATTCCGATGGCTTTTGTAGTGTCCTTGTTTTCTAGCAGCTTTCCTATTCCTTTAATGGCAGCTTGAGAAAATCAAACTTCATTAGGTGAAGTTTGTCCCAGTGTACTGATATAGTAATAAGATTTTTTTTTTAACCTGATGAATTAGTTTTAGAATGAACAGAAAATAAGAAGAGCCCAGATGGGTCGAGCTAAAGGCCATTTAGTTCAGCATCCTGTTCTTGCAGTGGCTAATAAGATGCCTATAGAAATCCTGTAAGCAGGACTTTAGTGCAACAGCACTCTACCGTGTGTGTGTGGAGGGGGGGTATTTTGTTTGTTTATTACTATCTTAGTTTTGTTTTTATATTGTAAACTGCCCTGTGATCTTCGGGTGAATGGCAGTATAGAAATTTAATGAATAAAAATAAAATAAAAATAATACCCACTTGTGATTTCCAACAGCTGATATGCATAGGGATAGCAGAGGTATAACAGAACATGATAGCTATTAGCCTCTGATAGCCTTATTCCCATAAATCCGTCTAATCTTTTAAAAAATACATCCAGGTTGGTTGTCATCATCTTGGAGCAAATTCCCTAATTTAGCTATGCTCTGTGTGGAGAAGTAATTCCCTTTATCCTGAATCTTGAAACTTTCTGTTTCATGAGATGAGTTCTAGAATTATGATAATGGGGAAAATAATGCAGAAGGAGGAGGAGGAGGAGGAGGAGGAGGAGGAGGAGGAGGAGGATAGTAACTATTGGTGGGTTTTCTCCCTTTCCAGAATCTGAAATCTTCCAGAATCTGAAATCTTGTGAGAGCAATAGCTAGTACAAACATATTCCTTCTCTTGAAACAGAGTTGTTTACATAATACTGTGATATTACTTCTTCAACTCTATATCCAAAGAATTACCCACAATATCCTATAAGTTTTGTACAGTTATCAGGAGATGTTAACAAATATCCCTGTGAAAGTACAGAAAAATAAATATTAAGATATACCGAAGGTCTCAGAGGCTTCTGTTTTAACACTTCTCTGAATTGTTCATAGGTGGTGGTGTCACATAAAAGCCCCATGGGAATTTAATTTGCTTCCTTACTTTTCTCACTGAATATAGATTATTTTAAATAGTACTGTTACAGCTAGGGATGGAGGAACCTGCCGATTTTAGTTCCTCTCGGTTTCTCATTTTTTCAGCCTTAAGTTCCGTTTGCCCTGTTTTTGCATCAGTTTGCTACACACACATGAATTTTCAGGTACATTTTTCCTAATTTTGGTACACAGTTTTGCCTAATACACACTTCTGCAAACCATTTCTCCTAATACAATGCATCATTACATGATACTTTCACAAAGGTGTCCCACAAGACACACATTTTTGTATGTTTTGGTGTGCGAGCTACATTAAAGTGTAACTCAACATGAATTTGTTCATTTACTCCACCCTTAATTACTACTTCCATATTAACCATATCCTGTCTAATAAGGGCTAATAAGGCTTGTTGGATCCAAGTGTTTTATAATTTTATAGGGTTTGATAGTATACAGTAATGATCTTTCCATGTTTTCTAAATTGCACCCTTATTTCATATATTGAATAACAGCATTCATTGCTTCAACTCTTGGCTTCTAAAATCTCAAACATAAAAGGGCAATTCCAGTAAGTAGGCAAAATTTTTCCAAGCTGGCAAGCACAATTAGAGGTCCTATCCCCCCCAATACTGTACAAACAAAACAAAAAACAACTTGGCCAGGCCAGGTTAGCCATTGCAATGTATCCTTTCTGTGAGTAAGGTCCATTGGACTTGGTGAAACTGACTTTTGAGAAGGCACACATTTATGGCTCTGTAATTCAGACTGCAATCTCCATCTTCGGGCTTAATGCAGCCATCAAAGCTACAATAGTCTTTTTATTTTTATTTTAAAAAACACTTTATTTATTCCCCCCTCCTTCCCCCCCTTTTTGCATACTATTTCATTCAGTGAGTTCTGAAGAACTCAAAAGTGTGCACATGACTTTGAAGCATTTAGGCTGGTCCTAATAAAGATGATTCCCAACTGTGGATTTTGAAAATCTCAGTTTCTCTTAACTGTAAAATTATGTAAACTAATGTTCTTCTTCAGAAAGTATCTCAGGCAATATTAGAAGGGAGTAAACTGTTTTCTTCTTAAAAAACAAAAAACTATTTTGCAAGTGTCTCATAAAGATGCAACATCCATTATCATGTTATACAGCTATCTTCAATGTTAAGTGTCTGGTCTTGACATTGCTTATATAATCACGTCTATAAAGGGATATTAGGACATAGACCTTGACTAAATAACTGTGAGGATACATTTCATATAGTAAAGTAATTGCTGAAGATCCAGTAATGACAAAAGAGCATTGGAAAAGCATGGAAAATCACACTATAAATCACTGTGCATCTGACTTGCCCCACAGACCTGGAAAGCAAATAAAATACACTATTATAGCAATTACTGGATGATAGCTGGTTTTCTGTTGTTGAGAACATGCAATTCTGAGTGATTCCTTTAGTTCTTGGGTTCTTTGGGTCAGTAAGCAAATGTTGACTGAATATTTAGCAATTGGGTAGAGCACATGCTTACTGGGAAGCAAGTGCTATTATGGTCAATGTAGTTTACTCCTCCATAGATGGTAGCCACTGCCATTTTAACAGTGATACAACACAGGCAGAACACGAAGGCACAGAAATAACCAAAGTCTTAATGCATTAATAGGAAATAAGGTAAACGCAAAGTACAGACGATACAAGGTGGATCAGCAACGACGCGACAGACAGGTTGCCGGCGTTTAAGACCTGTTTCGCCCAATATTGGGCTTCTTCAGTGGTATCTTCTTTAGTGAAAGTACAGTTTCTTATTTAGACTTAGGCCACAGTGTTTTCTTGTATTCTTTATATTCTTAGTTAGAATATATTTATATACTTATGTTAGAGAAGAATGTGGTGGCCTAAGCCAAAGCAGTGGGGGGTGGGTTGAGACAGGGAAAAGTGAGTAGGTCTCACCATTGCCCAGTAGGCCACAGGCAAAAACAAACAGAATATTGGGCTTTCACAATGGGGGGGGGGGGTCACAGGGATGAGGCACAACAAAGGGAGGGGGAAAACACATAGCCATGGGGGGGGGGAAGAACCCTGAGTCAGCCAAAGCAGTGGGGGGTGGGTTGGGACAGGGAAAACTGAGTAGGCCGCAACATTGCCCAGTAGGCCACAGGCATAAACAAACAGAATATGGGCCTTTCACAGGGTGGGGGAATCACAGGGATGAGGCACAACAAAGGGAGGGGGGAACACACGGCCATGAGGGGGAGGTAGGACCCTGAGTCAGCCAAAGCAGTGGGGTTTGGGGACATTTTCAGGAACACGCGTGGGTGAGGGAGTCTTATTTTTGAAACTTAGAGTAGGGAAGTCAGGGTTGGGACAGGGCAGATGAAGGAACTCTGAAGGGAGATTCTGAATGTCAATTTAACAGAAAAGGGTCCATTTAACACAAAAACCCACAGCAATGCATGGCCGGGCCAGCTAGTTTTTATATATTTTTTCCTGTTTAGGTTATGTATAACCACTCAGACTTTTTTTTTTAAAAAAATCATACAGTAATACATCAAATCAACCAGCAATAGTAGCCACTGCATTCTTTGGTTGAATTCCCCTATCAGAAATATAATTACATGGAAATTCTACTGAGACTTTAATGGGGCATGTATATGCATAAATTTAGAACTGGGTCCAGAGCTGCAATCATATACCCAGGGCCAGCCCAAGGCAAAGGACAAGATGGCTCCTTGCCCATTCCATATACAAAAGTAGATTACCGTATTTTTCTGTGTATAAGACGATATTGGTTCCTTAGAAATAATACTAAAAATAGAGGGTCATCTTATACATGGATAACGGGTGTGTGTGTGTGTGTGTGTGTGTGTGTGTGTGATTGGTGGCAGCAGCCAGCAGGAGATTTGCAGTGGTGATAGGGCAATGCCTGCTGACAATTGGCTGCGGCAATTGGGCGGGCTATTTACGGCAGTGGTGAGGCATGCGTGCAATCGTCTGTGATTGGGACGGGTGTGCTTTTAGCGGCGAGGATGCAGACGATTGGTGTTTGTAGCGATGCGTATGATTTGCATTGTTGGGCAGGCTGTAGAGCGATTGGCGGTGCCCCCCCAAAAGCTCAACAACTTTGTTCAATCTCCCCCCAAAAGAAGCTCAACAACTCTGGGCAACCCCCCCCCCCCATTTTTTTGTTGCGGTCCAAAAAAATACATGGGGGTGTGTTATACATGGAAAAATATGGTATATTGGCAGGTGAATCTTACTTCATCACTTGCAATGGGACAGTGTCCCCTGCCGCACCTGAAGGCAGCAGGTTTGTTTTGGAAGGGAAAAGGTAGAGCATGGCACACATATAGTTCTGTCATTTGCTGCTCTCTGCCTTCCCGCACCTGCCACCTGAAGTGGTTGTCTCACTCAGCCTAATGGTAGTTTGCCCCTGGCTATGCCCACTGTGCTCAGTATTGCTTATCTTTGAGGGGACATGGTTAGGATTGCACTGCTAGCCTCTCCAATTGGTTGCTCATTAGGAATCTGCTCATTAGGAAGCATCCATTTTAGATATTTTTTATTCATACTGGAAAGAAGTGACATATTGAAAATAAGTATTCTTTATTCAGTGTTTGTTCTGTAAATGTAACTGCTTTGTTGGTAATGATAGAGACATATGCTGGCTGCTAATGTTATACCATATGCGGGGAAACAAAATGCCTTTTATGCAAATGGACGTTTCATTCTCATTATGAGCTAAATGTTACATAGGACTATGATGCGCTGAGAAGTGTAAAAATCTGTGTCTATTTAGATTTACTTAAATATGAGAGAAATGAATGGGGTGGGGAGTTAAATTTCCAACAACTGTTTCTAACAAAGAGCAAGCCCCATCTCTTGAGTAAGTCCCATTTCTCCTTAACCAAGGCTGTTGGAGTGAGTTAAAAAACACTTGAAGTGAATATGCGGCCAGCATCTTTGGTGCTAAAATAAGCAGGTGCTCAGAGGAAATGGCTCTGCAATAATCACCATATCGAAAGCAAGCATATTTACACTTAACAATAGAGAGGCTGAAAAAGAGCGAGTAGTGTCTTTTCTTTTTTTTAAACTGCTTTTCATGCAAGCATTGATAGGAAAGTACATCTGCTTAAAATCTTTTCTAGTGCTGCCCAGACGGATTTGCTCTCTGCAAAATCAGTTTATCAGATTTTGGCTCTGCTACTGGGGAGAGCTGCAGTTTATATTCAGATTATGCAGGGGCAGAACAGATATGTCTTAAATGGGTATCATCCCACTCTGTAAAAACAAGTTCACTTCATGTTACAGATTACAAGGAGAACTTTGTTTCTTGGCACTTCCTACTCTGGTTAATGAATGATGAAAAGTCTTTCACTTTTTTGTTTATGTTGTGTTTTAACTTTTTTTTTCAAAGGCAGAGAGAATTGACTCTGAAAAGCTATATACATTTGAGGTTTAGCATTAGAAGGAAATCACAGAGGCACAAGTAATTAAAAAGACAGCGTAAAGTTCCTAATATAACCTCTGTGCCTTTTATCAGGGGTAGGCAGCCTAAGGCCCGCAGGCCGGATGCAGCCCAATCGCCTTCTCAATCCGGCCCACAGACGGTCCAGGAATCAGTGTGTTTTTACATGAGTGGAATGTGTGCTTTTATTTAAAATGCATCTCTGGGTTATTTGTGGGGCATAGGAATTCGTTCATATTTTCCCCCAAAAATATAGTCCAGCCCACCATATGGTCTGAGGGACGGTGGACCGGCCCACGGCTGAAAAAGTTTGCTGACCCCTGCCTTATATTAAAGAAGAACTTCATTGAACTAGGAGGAAAGAGACCCAGTGCCTAGACTTGCCACAAACAGAGTCTGACCAGAAGGTTCTGATTGTCTTGGGCCCCCTTGGGATGTCCTTTTTATTGAAGGTTCATGATGATTTGTGCTCATGATGCTATCAGATCTGTCACATGTTATCATGCTTTCAATACACTTTCAAAAGGTTTGGGACAGTCACTCTGCTTCATTTCAAATGAGTGCAGATCCCATAATAGTAGTTCTTACTTTGGTTACTTTGGGACTGGATTACCGCTCTGTGTGGGGCTTCCCTTACACTTGATCCAGAAGCTGCAGTTAGTGCAGAATGCTGCAGCATGATTTTTGACAGGAGTATGGCCTTGTTAGCATATAACACCTGTGCTCAGAGATAGCACTGGTTGCCAATTTGCTACAGGGCCAGGTTAGAGGCGTTACTATTAGAATTGTTACTGGCCACTTCCAGGGGTTTTGGCACTTAACCATAGTTTGTGTTTCCTTTAGGAATAAGGCACAATTGAGGCTGTAGTGTCAGTATGAAATATGATTTATCACATATTTACACCTGAGTCCATACTTGAGTGAGTTCCCAGCATTCATAACTCAAGAGGGCCGTGCTTTTTGCAGGAATGCAGCATTGCGTTCAAAGGCATCCCAAGCATCATCTCCGTACCTCTTTCAAATTGTCTATGAAAGCCTGCCAAAAATTCTCTGCCTGCCCCCTTTCCATAACCTCATTTTTGAACCACCACAATTTTTTCCTCACCCTACAGCAACACTGAAATCCCATAGCTTCTTATACAACAAATGTTTTGGTTTATTTTTGTAACACTTTTCCTGCACTGCAGCTCCTCCGGACAGCAGCCATGTAATTGCATTGGGGAAGCATCACAGAACAAACCAAAGCAGAATAAATCCTCCACCAATGCACTGTTATTGTGTTAAAACCATGTACGGTATTGGAATTATACCCTCAGTCCTGGAAGTGTTCCAAGTTAAACCCTTAGCACAGTTATTATATGTGGCTCAGATTTGGACAGGCACTCACCTTGGATCTGTGGAAGCTGTCCAATCAAAGTTCGTAAGGCAAATTTTCTCTGTACCACCCTGTGTCCCAAATGCATCATTGCGCCTAGAGGCTAATCTTCCCTTGGTAGAATTTTGGATCTGGCATAGGACACTTAACTATTGGCTTCACCTAAACTCAAATCCCCCTGGTCTAATATCCCTAGTGCTGCAAGATTGTCACAAGAGCGCCTGGACTAAAATTGTCTATCAAAAACTTCACTCTTGTGGTTTATCACCACAACAGCTACTCACTTTGGATTTTAGTAAAGCAAACAGTCTGATTTGTCAGCACCTAAATGATATTAAGCGTCATAACAACTTGGCCACAATAAGGAAGTTTTGCCCATGGTATGACTATTTTCCAACTTCCCATTTCAACTCTCTGGCACCCTATCTGCATAACCTAGCAATTCTAAAATATTACTCAAGATTGAATGCCCTCGGCTGTATTGGAGAGACGATTCCAACAGATTCCACACGAAAAATGCTTATGTCCCTGTGGAGATGGCAATACCGAATCGCTGGCGCATGCCCTTCTGGCTTGCACTCCTTGAGGAATGAGGTTATCACTCCTCTTTTATTGTCCATTCCGGGTTACCCAACCACTGCCACAGTGTCCTTTCTCTTGGCAGATCAAGATGAGCAGGGGCCAGCAAAAGGTTGCAAGATTTTTAGCTGTGACAATTAGCTGTGGCAATTAGAATAAGATCAAACTATTTGACTATTGTTTCAAAACCCTAAAAAGTATTTTATATAATTGACTTTTTATTTCTATTATTTGTATATCGTATTGTTGTTTTATTGCTATGGCTGATGGCTGACGCAAATAAAGATTCATTCATTTATGTATTGGAATATACATGCCATAAAACACCAGTCTGGAAGGACACTATGTATTACTGTCGTGAATCTTTATTGGCTATGTGGTCTAGCAATACTTGACTTTGGGTACTTCCAGATGGGTGTTTATTGTGGGACTAGTATTTTTCATTCATTTTTTTTAAAAAGCACCCAGACAACATCATTGGCATCAAAATGCTAGTCCATATCCCCTTGATCTTTAATCTGGATTTACAGTACTATTTTAGGGATAAATATGATAATTTAGTTATTTTTTAAAAATGTGTGCTGCCAGTGACCTGTTTACATTATTAAGTCCCTGTCTGGATGCCCCCTGTTCATCAGTGGTGGAGGTTTTCTGTGCATACACGATTTAATGATTTCTGTATGATTATGGACATCCTTTGTTTTTGGTGCCGAGTGTGTGTGTGTGTGCGTGCGCGCGTGCCTTGCTGGACTCTTGTCATTAACATATTCTTTCAGATATCTTAACATGTGGGATGCAACTCACCCACCTAGAAATATATTTTGCCCATTTTGGGTCCCCCTTTTTCTGGTGCCACCGCTGACAGTAAAGGGACCTTGTTAGACTTCTGCCTGAAAACCAAGTGAAATATGAAACAGAAAAAATATGTAACAACACTTTAACAATGCACTCCTTTGCATGCCTACTCAGAAGTGCCATCAAATTCTGTGAGATTACTTTCAATTCTAGACATAGGTATTGGGGAATAAGCCCCACTCAACGTAGAGGGAGTTGCTTCCAAGTAAACATGCATAGGATTAAACTACTGTAATATTGTGATGGTGTGCTGCCTCTAGCCCAACAAATGGTTCCATTCCTCAGCTCTTCTCCAGAACAACTAACCTGCATTCAAAAATCGCCACAAGATATTCCCAAATCAATGTGGGATCCATATATTCCAGATATTGTGAGACTATATCACTATAATACTCCCTGCTGGGGATTATGAGAGTTGTAGTCCAACATCATTTTGGAGGGCTTCCCTTGCTCTACACTGACTTGCAGCTCTCTAGTCTTTCCTAACACTATTTGGGGATACCAGGGATTGAACCTGGATTTTTGTTTACAAAGCATATGCTTGACCATTCCATGGGTCACCTAAATTTGTTGAATAATGTGCAGTTTGAAGCTCACTCGAAGTATTTTATAACTCACTTTCTATCTTTCAGCACTCTTGTAAGTATTGGCATTTACTTCAGGCAAGTAAAAACATATAGGTCAGGAATGGGATATATGAAATCAGCCCATTTTCATCCTGGAAATCGTCTTTGCAAAGCTCATCTCACCAATATCCAGAGAAATGAATTATTATAAATGCTTTGCCATTCATTGCAGGAATGTTAAAACTGTCCTTTGTGATTGTGTTTATAATGAAGCAAATGCACAGTGGCAGATTATCAGTTATTCATTAAGAAAGTGTACTGGTGAAGGGGAATAAGGAACTTTCATTTGTGCCTCAGATCTAGCACTGGCAAGTACTACCATAGCATGCAGTTGAGCTAAAATTATTTTGGCAACAGAGTAAAATATCAGTCCAAGCAGTGATTGTTTAGATGATAGAATATTTATATCTGAGCAATACAGTTATCCGGGATCCTTTGGCTGGCATTGTGCAGATTGCCATTTTGTCCAACTACTTAAGAAGATAAAAAGAGCCCTGCTTGATCAAATCAAAGGTTTATCCAGTCTCTCATTTTGTTCTCCCAGTGGCCAACCAGATACTTGGGAAGCCCACTATTGAAGGAAATAGCACTCTCCTGATCTTTAGCAATATCAAGAGGCATATTCCTTCTGATATTTGAGGTAGCATGTAGCCATAGTTACTAGTAGCTACTGGTGAATTTTATAGGTAAAGTATCTATTTTCCTCAAATGATATGTGGTGTATAGGTTGCATACATTCCATATATTTAAAACACATTTAAAGTGCCCGACTTCCCGCAAGAATCCTTGGAACTGCTGTTTTTTAAAGGTTTTGGGAATTGTAGCTCTATGAGGGGTAAACTATGTGTCCCAAGATTCTTTGGGGGAAGCCATTTGTTTTAAATGTATTTGAAATGTGCTTTAAATATATTGTGGGTGTACAGCCATATCGCTCTAATCTTGGTGGTCTTTGAACACTTTTAAAACCAAATTTCCATGTTTGTTTATTTTTAAATCAATACATACTGCTCAACCAATAGCATTTAGTTTTTTTTAAAGTTGTCATGTGTTTGTTTTTCATACCTCTTTAATTTTCCAACCTCATTTCCATCCCTTCAACAGAGCCTTCAGCAGTTAAATCAAAACTTATTCCTCCCAATATATAAGTACATTTATTTAAAAGAACCCTTTCACACATTCAGCTATCATTCACCAAGCAAAAATGTAAGAACATAAAAAAGAGCCTGCTAGATCAGGCCAATGGCTCATCTAGTCCAGCATCCTATTGTCACAGTGGCCACCCGGATGCCTGTGGGAGTGGGCAAGCAGGACCTGAGTGCAACCATGGTTTCCCTTCCTGTAGTAAATCAATGAACCATGGAAGCCCAGATGAGGAAAAAGGAAAGATGAAGGACAAGGAAAATTGTTATTTCAAAAAACCTTTAGAGGTTGAGTGTTTGGGGACATGGTAGTTGTGACTGTGGTGACATCTTAGCAGATGAAGGGGTGAACATTATTTAAAAGAGAGTACTAATCTTAAAAAAGAGGGGGTGCTAAAGTAACAACTAACTAAAAATAGGAAAAAACAAGTAAATGAGAAATAGTAATCTCCAATGTGGCAAGAACATACCCTTTTTAAGACATGTGCCTTGCATTCATTCAGCCTTGAGGATTTGAGAGAAAGTGTTTATTCGCCTTGGAGAAAATGATGATAAAGGTAGCTCTGTACTGACAGTATTAGAAAACAAAAATGGGTTGCGTATGTACAAGCTAATGTGGGAAAATTATGTATTAAAAATTCTGGAATAGAATATTAAGCCAAGATGCCTGAAGCTCATGTGTGGGCCTAAAAGATGTAAAATCCAAATGATTTAGATCCACTGATGCTAAGTGCTGAAGTTGATGTTACAGTCTGGATGGGTGGCTGCTGCTAACCTTTTTTCACATCTGCCTCCTTAAGAAATGTATGATGTGATATCATTGTATTCAGCTTTTCTCCATCCTGCTCCAGTTTATTGGCTGTTGTGTGCAAGCTAGAGCCAAAATTGTGTAAAGTCAGAGCATTTTGGGTTCAATAGCAGGTGGGATTTCTGAAGCCTTTCCCCCAGACGCCCACCCAATTTCTGCTCCCATTTTTATTTTATTTTATTTTGCTAAACATGTAAAGCTGAATATGCACAAGTTAAATGTGTGTAAGTTGTGAGTTACCTGTATTTGCATAAGTGATGCAATATCTTTCCACCTACAATGCTGGTCACAATCCTATATCAATATTTATAAATATTTATTTTAAAAAATGGCTTTCTTTTCAGGAATATTTTAACATTCCACACTAGCAACATGAAGAGCTGGTTTTAAAATGTTTTCCAAAGTCTAGTTCTTGCAGTTTCAAACCACAGTTCCTGAATTGCATGGAAATAAGTGTAAATTCAGTATTTCAAGATTTTCATGCCAAAGTTCATGTTTCGAAATATTCTGTCAATATAACCAGACATATACAGATAGAATGCACATATATTTTGTATTAAAAATCTGATATACAAACTGGTATACAACATTAGAATACCCAAAATGTTTTATTTATTCCAGCTGACTGTTTACATTATATTACATTACATTATGATAGGACCCAGGTGGCGCTGTGGGCGCCGTTTCCAGCTGCTATCCTGCATTGTTAGATATACCTGTCCCCGGGACAGGTGAGGCTATTGCTGATCCCTTGTTTTCAAATCCGAAAGTTGACAGCTATGCAATCTGGTTAAGAGGAAATTTCCATCCCGGACCCCATGGTTTTGGCTCCTCGCCTCTCCCCCAAGACTCTGCTTCTACCACCACAGCCAGCATATTTCCCCTTGTTTATCTTTCATAGACCTCGCTAAAGGAAAAGAGCCAAAGGGCCCCCCGTCACAAGCAACAAACAAACAAACAACCGGGTGGGGGGCGACCAGCCGGGCCCGGTCCAGCGGCCGAAGGACTCAGAGCACCCGGGCTGCCAGCTTGCTCCTGCGCGGGACAGCAATCTGTTGTAAGCAGCCTCGAAGGTCGCTTATTCGAAAAGCGGAATAGGGATCTTCTAAGAAGCAAACAAGCTGTGGTTAAACCACTGAGCCTAGGGCTTGCTGATCAGAAGGTCGGCGGTTCGAATCCCTGTGACGGGGTGAGCTCCCGTTGCTTGGTCCCAGCTCCTGCCAACCTAGCAGTTCGAAAGCACGTCAAAATGCAAGTAGATAAATAGGAACCGCTACTGCGGGAAGGTAAACGGCGTTTCCATGTGCTGCTCTGGTTTGCCAGAAGCGGCTTTGTCATGCTGGCCACATGACCTGGAAGCTATACGCCGGCTCCCTCGGCCAATAATGCGAGATGAGCGCGCAACCCCAGAGTCGGTCATGACTGGACCTAATGGTCAGGGGTCCCTTTACCTTTACCTTACATTACATTATAATATTACATTACATTACATTACATTACATTACATTACATTATATCAATATTTGGGTAAGAACTGGGCTGGTGAGAGGAAAGAGTAAAAGGACCACCAGAGGGCAGTACATATGAACTCCTGCTCCTTGACCACTGGAAGCCCAGTGAGGCCTGTTTTCCCTACACAGTGAATGTACTTGAAAGTGTACTCTATACTGTTGTTTTTTTAATTGCCACAAGACATAATTTTCAAAGAGGAACAGCTTGCTGTCACTCTTTCTGCTTCAAAGGAAGGGGGGGGAATACAAAAGCATGCAAGTGCAGGACAATGCAAAGCAAAAGGCTTTTGGCTACTGTTAAACACTCACACTGGTTTCCTTAAGAACTTGACTTCTTCTGGAAGGAAGCAGATCACATGTCTTTTCCCTGAAAAAACCCAATTAGTTATATTGATATCTCAAAAAGCTTAAGGTGACATATGTGGTTCTCCCCCTACCCATTTTATTATCTACACAACAACCCTAGAAGGTAGACTAAGGTGGATAATAGTGATTGGCTCAAGGCCCCCCACTGAGATAATTAGGGATTTGAAGCTGGGTCTCCCCATACCTAGTCCATATATCACATTGCCCTGTATGAGCTAATATTTATTCTGATTATGAAACCTACAGGGCAACTGACAGGCTGCAATCTGATGCTCACCTGTCTATGTGTGAGGCCCCTTGAACTCAGTGGAGCTTATTTCTGAGCAGTCATGTATCAGATTCTAGTGTCAGTTTTTGTTTCTGAACAGTCTGTTGCATTTAGCAGCCTTCAGAAGCTGAAACATATTTAAAATCATGTGCAAATTTGTTCTGTGCCTGCCTACTCAGAAGTAAGTCCTGCAATATTGGGCATGTGTGCTGCATACATAAAGTTGGACATATACTCCAATGAACTCAATGGGACTGACTTTTGAGTAGACACCCAGAATTGCGCTGCTTGAATAAAATCCCCTATTGACAATAGCATTGTGTGAAGATTCCATCAATTTCCCTGAATAAGATGGGTGAGGTTCTTTTTTTAATATATATAAAAAAGATCCTTTGCTTGTCAGCACATTCCCCACACCCCCTGCTTCCTGTCCCCGAAGTAAATAAATGAGAAGAGACTTGAGGAAAGGGCCAGCGCCAAACGCAGCTTGGCACATTAATTCATTGCATAAGCACTATTTTCTATGTCACTTTTTATTGTGTGTAATTAATTCAACAAGAATTTTATTAGAAACAATGAAAGTGTCCATGGGCCAAATAACGGCACTGGATCACTTCCTCGCCATTGTATGAGTTAGTTGTGAAGTTTGGTGAGAGGATTAATGCCTCCTGTAATTCAGGGGGTTGCCCTTTGATTTTAGCAACCCTTTATATACGTTTTGGCTTGGCACCTTATTCTTTTGGGAACCTTGAAACGGTTTTGGTTGCTACATGGCTTTATTGGTTTTATATTCCTAGCATTCAGTTCCCTAACAGTCAGCAAGTCTCATTGTCTAGCTCTAATCTAGAGCTTGTGCTACAGTAACCTTTTGTAAATTTGTTTTTCCATTTGATTTTTTATTGAGATGAGCAGTTTGACAAGTATAGCTCCTTTAATAGTAGATAGCTGTTCTTATTGTCCTTTCTCAGTATCTTTTATTCACCAGGTGAAGTCTGTCATGTTCAGCTGTACTTTTAACACAGTGTGATTTTTACCACTGTTGCAGTTTTATTCTGATTTTAGACAGCTTTTAAAAAAAATATTGTTTAATATTGTTTTAGATGGCTTATTCATTGCATTATGATTGATTTTTTAAATTTCTGTAAGCTGCCTTGAGTACCTATTTGTTTATCTAGCTGAGTAAAAAGATTTATATGCCACTTTTCAGTTCAGAAACTTCCAGGTTGGTTTTCCATAACCAGAAAGGAGTTCCATTTCTTAGGTTTTGGCACTAGCGACTGTGACGCTGGATGGGCAGGTTGGGTGGACAAACTAGGGCATATCATTCGAAGTATGATTGCAATTGGGAGGTGGTCACTGTCCACCCTAGTGAAGACTAAGTACTTGGGGGAACAATGTGGAGGAAAGCCAAATGTAGTCAATTTCGCTTGCTCCTCTGGGGCATATGAAGGTAAAGAAGCCCTCGGACTGGTCTTTAAAGGTGCCGTGTACCCTGTATAAGCCATGATTAATGGCGAGTTCTAAAAGTGCGATGCCATCCTTGGTCACAACCTTGTCATAGGATTTCCATGGAATATACGCCATCTGGTCTGGTAAGCATTGCGAGTTAGCTATGAATGACTTTATATCTGGCCCAATTCTTGCATTAAAATCCCTCATAAGAAGGGTCTCTGAGTTAGGGAATTCTGACGTTGACTTATCTAAGATGAAACTTAGGTCTGTCCATAAGTGGGTTGGTCGGGGGGGGGGGGAGAGACGGTGGAGGGATTGTAAAGATTTATACATATGAAGTCTCCTAGAGATTGGCTGGTAATGTGGAGAATTTTGATGTAGTTGGATTCGAGCCAGGGAAGGAAAGAAGCAGAAAGCCAGCAAGCCTGGGAGATGAAGGTGACCAGCCCGCCACTGGGGCGCCCGTTACGATGAGTTTTCGACGCCGGGGTCACGAAGGCATCATAGCCTGGTAGGGAAGGGCAGATGTTATGATCCGAACACCAGGTTTCCTGTATGCCAATGATATGAAATTTTGTAAGAAAGCCCAAGACTTCCCTATCTCCTAGTTTGGAGCCCCAACCTGCCACGTTCCATGACATGACATTCAGGCAGTCAGGGAGTATCTTGGCGGAAGACGGTAGTCATTTTTCCTTATTACCAGGGAATGATGAATCCTGAGCTTCCTCGGGCAATGGAGGGCTTCTTTGGGGTGGGCACATCGGGGATACAATGAGCTTATTAATATGGCCAGCAGGGTCTTCAATAAGGAATGGGCTAGGTCTTGGAGTTGTATCTTCATTGACGTTAGACTGTTGGCTAAGCCGTGAAGCTGTGAATGGAGAGGTTACCAGAGAGGGATGTATGAGAGTAGGTGGGAGTAAATGGTTTTCTGACTGGTTGTCGCCAAGGGAAAATTCTAGGTCTGGCATTGAGGTAAAAGAACCCAGGGGGCTTGCAGATGGATTCCTGATCTTAGTTGGGCTCTTGGTTATTGGAGTCTGGGGAGAACGTGGCAGGAAAGTTTGGGTCTATTGGGTCTATTAACGGTGGCAGGGATGAGCTGTCATTCTTCAAGGGTGTAGAAGCGTTTTCCGGGTGGGATGCTAGGTCAATCGTTGGAGGAGACCTGGATTTTATGTTAGGCTCGTGGTGGGGATGTTTGTTCAGGTATCCGTTTGAGTATTGCAGATAATTGCTGTGGCCGTCCTTCAGGGGGAGACCCTTTTGGGACAGAAGAAGTTGTTTGACAAAGTCCAGTCTGTCAATGATTTCTTGCTGCTTCACTGGGGGGAGGTTTCCATAACCTATCAAACAGTAAAAGAGCATAAAAGAACAATCATGGCAAAAACAACTAATATGCCATATGTTTAAAAAGTCTAGGCAATGAAAAACAATGGGCTGCAATCCTATGCACAATGACTTGGGAGAAAGTCTCATTGAATTAAGTGAGCCCTACTTCTGAAGGGATTGCGCTGCTGAATACATGAATGTAAATGCTATGTGAGCATACCCGGGGAGAGGTTTCCCTAAAAGTGGCATCACAACTGACAAGACCCTCTCCCCCCATTCTATGCAGCACACTTCATAAGGGATAGTTTTGGTGTGTTACATTCCAGGCTTTTCACGTGAAAAAAGCAGCAGCAACAATGAAACAAACATGTCTTTATCCTGTCTGAAAGGTCAGACACAACTCTTTTAAAAATTATTTTATTTTTATTCAGGGGTCCCCAAACTACGGCCCCCGGGCCGGATGCGGCCCAATCGGCCTCCCAATCCGGCCCGCGGCGACCCCCACCGCCCGCTGCCGCCGCCCGCTCTTACGGCGCGCGGCGCAGCGACGATCTTAAAAATCGGCAAAAAATCGCCGAAAATCCTTTGTGCGCATGCGTATGGGCCTCTCCCGACCCAGAAGAGGTCATTTCCGGTGCACTCCCCTGCCCTCCGGCCCGCTGCACGGTAAGTCTGGGGACCCCTGTTTTTATTGAATTTTATCCCATCCTTTCTTCCAAAGGAACCCAGGGTGGCATGTATGATCTAGTTGAGATTCTGCATTGCAGGGGATTGGACTACATGACACTTGGGGTCCTTTTCAACCTTACCAATCTGTGATTCTATTATTTCTCACTAGTCTGGAACGTGCCATGTCATGTAAAAAGCAAACGCAAGATCTTCCTATGCCATTAGCTTTTTTGACCCAGCACTTTATTTACAAGGCATGAGTACAGTAATGTAGCATTGTAACCACTTTTTCTCATTGTGCCTTATAGTAAGTAACCAAATACCTTAAGTTAGGCAAGTTTAGAAAAAAGTCAGACTGTGCTCCAGTCCCAAAAACACACTGCAAGTATCATATGTGTCTGTAGGAAGAATTTTGCTAAACATAAGAATGTAATAAGAGCCTGATGGATCAAGCCAATGGCCCATCTAGTTCAGCATCCTGTTCTCACAGTGTCCAACCAGATACCGTGTTTCTCACATTTTAAGACGTGCCTATAAAATAAGGCATGGCACGATTTTCATGGGTTGAAAAAATATAAGACATACCCCGAAAATAAGCCGTAGTGCTACCGTATGTGAGCTCTACTTGGTGAAGAGGACAAAAGTGGCATTTGCGGTGGAGAGGAGAGGAAGGCACGAAGAAGAAAAGAGGAGCGATTAAAGATGCTGCCTCATGAATGACCTCCGTGTGTGTCTCTTTCTCTCCCCCTGTCCGCGTCTCTTTCTCTCCCCCTGTGCGCGTCTATTTCTCTCCCCCTGTGCCTCTCTCTCTCTCTCTCTCTCTCTCTCTCTCTCTCTCTCTCTCTCTCTCTCTCTCTCTCTCTCTCACACACACACACACACACACACCCACACACCCACACACACAGCCCACCTCTTGCTTCCCCCCATCTTTTCCCCCTTCCATTCTACCAGTATGTGCCCAGCCATGAGTTGCCTGTTGATTTCCTCTTGATGGCCGAGACAGAGAGCAGGGCAGGCAAACTGCAGCTACAGTAGGAAAGTGGCGAGCTCTCGCAGACACGCGGGTGATTTTTTTAAACTCGTTTTGCCGAGAGACCCAGACAACTTGCATTCCTAGGCTTCAAAGGTTATGCATATGAAAGAGGAGATTAAGGAGATAGATAAAGACAACTTCCTATTATCACCTTGCCTTTGTCCTGAAAGGTAGAAACCTTATTGTAGCCATGAGATCTGGGCATCAAAGGAAAGTACTTAACAGCTATTTGATAAAGCCAATTGTGATTTCAGGCAGCATCTGGCTAATCAGTCCTGAGAGAGAGAAACGTGATTTCTAAATAGAGAAATAAACACAGCCAGTTGTACAGCATCTGTAAAATCCATATAAAAAATCATTTCCCTGTTATGATCCAGCCCCCGAATAAGACACCCCCCAAAAATAAGCCATAGACTTGTTTTCTTGAGTAAAATTAAATATAAGACGTGTCTTAAAATGTGAGAAACACGGTACTGTGGTAAATTGTAGATCGTGCTTTGGCTGTCTTTGGGCCTGTGGACTCAATTGGAATATTGAGAGAGTGCTGTACGCACCAGTCACAAAATAGTTGCTGTGGACGTGTGGCATAACCCAAAATAGCTGCCACAGGGGATGGAGCATAATATAAAATGGCTGCAACATAAGGCTTAGGGAGGAAGGATTTGCCAAGCGTACACCGTATCAACTCCCGCCCGGAAACCTATGTACCCACTGTGGAAGGACGTGTGGGTCCAGAATTGGCCTCCACAGTCACTTACGGACTCATTGTTAAATCCATGTTTATGGAAGACAATATTACTCGGCTACGAGTGGTTGCCAAAGCAAGGGAAGAAGACAGGATATAAGTTTAGTAATAAAATGAATGAATGAATGAATGAACGAATACAACAGCAGAAAGAGACAGAACCATAAAATGGGTGACATGCTGCCCCATCAATGGTGGAAAAAAGTACCTACATCAACCATCACCGTGCTTGCTCACAGAGAGAAGCTACTTTCCTGTCTCCTGTGTTCAGAATGCGAGGGAGGTTCTCAAGTCCTGCCATCCAATAAAATGTGGATATGTTTAAGGAGGCATGTTCAATGTAGGAGAGGCTGAGCCTGTGCAAACAGGAGTTGAACAGGAAGAGCAAACGGGCTTATGCAGTGTGTATTTTTGAAAGAATATTTATTAAGACCTTTTGCAGGTGCCATAGGAAATACTGGTGGGTGCACTCACAATAGTGGTGATTACTCCTGTTGCAGATAGCCATTTTGGTTCATTGCAGGGAGGGGGTGGCACCTAAACGTTACAGGATGGCAATACCTTGATTTGTACCTATTACAATTTTGTGGCTTTGGGTTCTTCTCTTTTCTTAGTGAATTCCAAAGTGGTCTACAGACCATTCATGGTGAATGTTAGTTGTTTCTGCCCTTAGTAAGCATATTTCAGAGACTATCATCATTTTATTACCTATGGAGGTATTGGGAGGTGTGCATGGTCCTTTGACCCTGAACCTGCTCTGTGGGGTAGAGAAAGCTCCTGCTGATGCTGCTAGCTGTTTATACAGTCTGTTTTCTTTATTCATGAAAAGGCGCATCCATATACACTGTTTCCCGCTTCTAGATGCCAAATCAGTGACAGCATCAAACTCACAGTCACTATACATTTAAAACATACAAATGAAATATCACTTCCCTCCTGTTTAATAAAATTATGTTTTATTGCCATTGAAGCAGAATAAGTCAAGTATCAATAATATACATCAATAGTTTGAGCAAGTTTAATTCCAGTTGACAACTGGCATTTGCAGTGCTCTTTAAATGTAGCAAGCTCCCTAGTAAATGTAACTAATGCAGGTAATAAATGCACAAGTGTTAGTCACACACTGTAGGAAAGCAAGGAAGATGCTTTTGTAAGTGGTGTGGCTTTAGGCTCTACATCTGAAGGAACAGATGTTGATCCATTACCACAAATCTGCCAGTGCAAACAGATCATGCATTTTCTTTAAAAACAAGAATACATGTAAGGTCAAAGGCAAAGAATATGTTAATACAAAGCTCAGTTTACTTGAATCAGTATTTAATATATATTTCTACTATAAATGGTTCTGGCCAGTTACACTACTGAGTGATGCAGTGTGGACTTATAGAATCTTTATGTAGAGCTGAAATTGCTTTGCTGTACTGTTTAACTATTGGACTTCCAAAACATATGTTATGAGAGAGGTCCATGATTGGATCTTTTGACTTTAAAAATGAAATAAAGTGCTGGATTGGAGGACCAGCTGCAGCAGCACCGTGGGAAAGGGTTAATCCTTCCTTATGCACCATTCCTGAAAATGGTATGAAGAGAAAGGATTAAATAGATATTTAATCTGTTTTCTGGCACTTTTACCCTTATTTAATCCTGTACAGCTTTTAAATTGTTGCTGTTGTTTTAAAAAATAGGAAGACTTGATTGTAAACCTGATCTCCCAATTTATTAAAAACAACAGCAGCAGCAGCAGCAGCAGCAGCAGCAACAACAACAACAACTTAGAATCATAGACTCTTAGAGTTGGAAGGGACCCAAGGGTCATCTGTTTAGCCCCTAAGCAGGTATGTAATTATTTATTTTCACAGGCTTCGTCTCCTTTTTCTTTGAGGCTTTCTTTTTTTGGGGTATGTGTTCTTATATGCACAATTTTTGTTGTTGTTTAGTCGTTTAGTCGTGTCCGACTCTTTGTGACCCCATGGACCATAGCACACCAGGCACTCCTGTCTTCCACTGCCTCCCGCAGTTTGGTCAAACTCATGTACATAATTATGTATTGTTTTTATTTAAAAATAAAAAAGAGTGATCAGCACCTCAGCACCTCAGTTTCCTGTAAATTTTCGGCCACCATAAGATTGGCAGACACGTTTTTTAAAGCATGTGTGCTTACCCCTTTGCAACACTTGGACATGTGTGGATCTCTATGGCAAGGTAACTAAGATCTCCCTGTTGCCATTTACTTTGTAAGTAACGTCATTTAAATTGCAAGATTACTCGGGTGACTGCATCATAGCATAGATTATTTTGTTTTGGAAAAAGTTATTTTTCTTGAATCTGAGTGACACATGGATGAATCACCCACACTGTGAATTGCGTCAAGATTACATGTTATGATCATAAGTATACAGTATTAGCATGTGTTTGCGTTTTATATGGTTTTGTTTTGTTTTTTAAAAAGATACAGCTTTGTGACAAGAGAGTGTAGTCTTCTCTAGCAGTTAAGTACTGAATTTCTGAGCCAGGGTTAACAAGCTTTGCTTCTTATATACAGTTCCATTCTCATGTTCATGTCAGTTTGCTTTTGTGTCAGTACGTCAGCATGTTGATTTGTTATTTGCTAGATGTGTGGTGTGACCTTGTACTTGGAACAGTTGAGTCCCTCCTCTTAATCTCACATATGTCATTCTGCACTGATGATGCATTGGCTGTGGTGGGCCCCACAACTCCCAACTCTGGAAGTATACTTCTGGCAGTGTTTTGTTTTCTCTTTGTAAGTAGTTCTGATGTGGAAGGTCCAAACTGCACAAATTTTGAACTTGGCACAAGGGTTCCCGAAGTAGGGGCAGTGTTTTACATCAACAGTGGGCCACTGGTGGACCAAACTGTGACTTTGGCATGACTTTACCTGATTTTTGGTGTGATGTGACCAAATTGAACTGATCAAGATGTTTCTGATTACATCGTTTCTCAATTTGGCATGATGCTTCCAACCTGCCCTAATTTGGATGGCTCTGAATATATTTTCATCAATTTGGCACAAGAGTTCCCAAGGTGGAGAATGCTTTCTTCGTCTACGTTTGGAGGTCAGAGGCCACGTTGAATCAATTTGGCGGACCAAATAAACCATAATTAAGCATTGCCCCCACCACACACTAATTGATTTTGGGGACTGGATGGGGTGTTCCCCCGGTCAGGTTGGAGCCCTGAGCTGGTGTGCATGTGTGTACAGCACTAAAACTCACAAATTATCAGTTAAAAAAAATCACAATATTTGTTGGTTTCTTTTAATTCCTGGGCAGCTCCAGGCACTTCCCACTAGTGGCTAGATGGTGTTTCTTTTAAAAAACAAAAAACAAACCCAGAATTTAACTCTTATTAGTGTGAAGAGAAGAAATGAAATAATTATCATTCAACTTCATAACACAGAGTGTGCTGTGCTTTGTTTATTCCCTAAGATGAGTAGGTCTTCATTAACTTCTTTATGTGAGAAAACCAATTAAAATGTGACTATCATTTTCTAAAAATAAACAACAGAATGCTGAGGATAGACAATGACCATTTCTTATAACGGTAAACATGAACACTTTGAGGGAATTCCTACTACTAGAGATTAGATTCTGGCTATAAATTTGACATTGTTGGACAGGGCAGAGTTGTTGTTGTTTTTTGTTCTTTACATTTTTACATGCTTTATAACATGTTTCTAACCCTGAAGGCGAAAGTGCTGGAGGAGGGAATTTTCCAAGAATCTGGCTTAAAAGGTTGGGTGGGTGGAGAGAGGAGATAGCTAAGACTTAAAGGAGGGCATGACTGAGGTTGAGCAGCAGGGGAAAAGTCAACTTTATTAGCTCGGTGTTCATTTTCATGGCATGAGATTCTTCAGGGATTAATGTGAAATATTTCAGATGTAAAAGACGAAATGAATGTTATCAAGTAAGAATGATATACAGTGAAATAAAGGAATGAAAAGGATTTAGCAGACCTGACTCTTCACTGTTACATATTCCAGTACAGTGGTACCTCGGTTTATGAACACAATTGGTTCCGGAAGTCTGTTCATAAACTGAAGCGTTCATAAACTGAAGCGAACTTTCCCATTGAAAATGGATTAATCCGTTCCAGACGGTCCGCGGAGTAACCGTTCATAAACTGAAGCGAACTTTTCCATTGAAAGTAATGGAAAGTGGATTAATCCGTTCCAGACGGGTCCGCGAAGTACTTAAACTGAAGCGTTCATAAACTGAAACATGGGTGTAATTGGTTCCGGAAGTCTGTTCATAAACTGAAGCGTTCATAAACTGAAGCGAACTCTCCCATTGAAAGTAATGGAAAGTGAATTAATCCGTTCCAGATGGGTCCGCGGTGTTCATAAACCGAAAATTCATAAACCGAGGTGTTCATAAACCGAGGTTCCACTGTAACAGCTCTGGGTGTGTGTACACACACACGCGCACACACACACACACACACATTAGCAGTCAGTGTGGTAGGGTGTGTGTGTGTGTGTGAGAGAGAGAGAGAGAGAGAGAGAGAGAAAGAGCGCACCAACAAACAAACAAACAAACAAACAAACAACATCTTTAGGGTTCCCTCCCCCTCCTGCCTGGAGATGACAAGATGGCTGCAACCATGAAACCACTTAACATTCAACCTGTTTTATTTGCTTAACTCTGCAATCCTACACCGAAGCAAGCCCCATTGAATTCAGAGCTCCAGTTAGTGTGTATTGCCCTATTGAATACTGTAGAATTAATTCTCAGTAAGCATGCATAGGATTCACTGTATGGGGCTTCCTTTTGAGGCATATGCTTTTCAGAGCTGCAGTGTTGTATGGTAGAGGTAGTTATCTCCTGTCAAAACCAGGCTAATTTAGAAGCAGCTTAATAATGTTAATACTTGGAGCAGTTCACAGCAAGCCCCAAGCCTCACTAATTTGGGTATTGCACCAGTCTAACCAGGATCTCTGCCTAGGCCTTGACTGAGAATTGCTAATGGTATCTTTACAGAGATAAAGGAGAATTTCTGCTTTAAATCTATTTGGGTGGAAAATATTTCATTATCAGGAATGACCTTTCTCTGGTTTATCTCAGTGGTATGTGCCTTAGAGATGTAGGATGTGTCCGCCAGGATCAAGTTTTGATTAGCTAGATAGAGGGGTAAGCATAGTAAAATGTTTATTTTCCATCCATCCATTTCTACTCCTTTTCTCTTAGTTCCTAAAGAGACAAGGACCTTAATTTATTGGCTTTGCAAATGCTCTATTTGTTTCATTCTCAGTTTTCACAGGAGCTTGAATGATAGTTCTTGGGGTTTAACTTTCACAGCCCAGCCATGCTATAAGGTCACAATCAGGTACATCTGCATCATTGTCTTTCTCTTTATATTTCAGTTCCCTTTTTCAGGCATTTCCTTTGTATCTCTGTCTTGATCATGGGCTGTACTTTGCATTTAAAAAGAACGTGTAGAAGAGCAATGGTAGCTGTGCATTTTCACACAGCAAAGACCTCTCTAGATAGCTGCCTGCATTATCACTGCTCTTCATTTTTCTGTGCTTCATGTTGTGAAGAGCTATGTCAGGGGTCCCCAGACTTACCGAGCGGCGGGCCGGTGCCCGCCGCGCCGCCCGCGCGGTGGGCCGGACGGCAGGGGAGTGCGCGCGCAGCGGGCCGGAGGGCGGGGGAGTGCGCGCCCGTGCGCATGCGCACACGCACACGGGCGGAAAAAAATAGCCGAAAATCGCTTGTGCGCATGCGTATGGGCCTCCCCCGACCCGGAAGTGCACCAGAAATGACCTCTTCCGGGTCGGGAGAGGCCTGTACGCATGCGCACAAAGGATTTTCGGCGATTTTTTGCCGATTTTTTTGATTGTCGCTGCGCCGCGCGCCGTGAGAGCGGGCGGCGGCAGCGGGCGGCGGGGGTCGTCGCGGGCCGGATTGGAAGGCCGATTGGGCCGCATCCGGCCCGGGGGCCGTAGTTTGGGGACCCCTGAGCTATGTTATATGCCCTACAGGATGTGATGGAGTGCACAGACTAAGGACCCTTCAAGTAAGTTATTACTGTGTAGGGCTGGTCCTTAGGCCAGTGGTTTTCAACCAGTGTGCCGTGGCACCCTGGGGTGCCTTGAATGAAGGTCAGGGGTGTCGTGGGCAACACTGGCCTCTGTCCCTCTTTCCTTCCTTCCTTTCTCTGATACCCTCTCGTGTCTCTGCCTCCCAAAGGCTTGCACAGCTGATTGTTGCAGCAGCCCTGGCTACAAGCTCCCCAGGAAATGGTGCGTCTTGGGCTGGCCAGGGGGTGCTGGTTGCCAGGAGCTGAGGCGGCTCAGAGAGAGGCTGTGGCAGCTACCTGGAGGATTCCCAAGGAGAGGAGAGGAGGCTGAGGGAACACTTCACAATGGATGGTGTTCGAAAAAGGGTGAGAGGCTGCCAGCTCAACTGGGCCCCTGAGCCCCACAGGGGTGCCACATAAATAATGCAGTTGGTCAAGGGAGCTGTGGACTCAAAAAGGTTGTCACCTCAGGCAACTGATTCCAGGAGTAGTGAACAGGCAGCAAATTGTTATTTCCACCCTCCCGTTGTTGTTGTTGTTGTTGTTGTTGTCTACTCCCAGGGAGAAGCATTTGTCTCCAGGACCAAAAGGTCAGCCTTGCATGTGACCCACTTTGATTTATGGGCAGGGGGTATATTTTCAGTTTTTCCTCAAGTGGCAAAATGTCTTGTTTTGGACTACAACTACCTGTTTGTTTTGGACTACAACTACCACCAGCTCAAACTCCAGTGGACACTGCCCCATTAGGACAAATGCGACACTGCCCCACCAACCAGTGTGTTCCCACCTGCCCACTTAATTTTTTTAAAAAAATATATTTTTATTAATTTTCCAATTAAAACCAATTATATCACATTCATTATTTCAAATTATACACATATATATCAATCAAACCGAATGTTATGCCAAATCATCTAGAAAATTTTTTTGGGTTCCCATGCTTCAAGAAATTGGGGATTCCTCGCAACCGTCCACTGCCGTCTTTTTTCTAAAGTTCAAATCGTCTCTCCGAGTTCATAATAATCCAGATCTTTCCCTTACAGTCACATAGATGTTTTCCTCTTTCAACCGATTATTTCCCAGCTGCTGAGATAAATGTCAAACAAAGTTTCACAAATGTTCTTTCTCCTGTGTGAGTTAATCAGTCCAGCCTCCCCATAAATCTTCTTGGTCTGGAGCGTCCCTATTGCGTCGACTCTCAACACGAAGCAGCGCCATCTTAAAAAAACTCAAATCACTTTCGTTTTCTCTCATAGATAAACGATCTTTATAAAATTTACAGCTTTTCCAGGCAGAAGAACCAGACCTCACACCATGCATAGACTCTTGGTAAATTAATGGATCTCCTTGCCCTATAGCTGAACTTAGCTTCAGGTCGCTGCTCCAATTCAAAGTGCGTCACAACTCATAAATCCTCCGAACGCGTCCAGGCACTCCTCCCATCCAACTAGAGGGGGGCTTTTCTCGTCAGCAACTCCTCATCTTCAAAAAATATACTCAATAACAACAGTTTATAAAGTTCAACTCACACAGTCTTTTGCTTCTCTTTCACTCCAAACAAGCCAGGACATCACGTCTGGGAAGGTACAAAGTAACTCATATGAAAAAAAATAAAAAAAGAAAGACTCGCTTCCCTTATCGCTCCGTCCCCATCAATCCTTCTTCCAGATGAAATATAGCCTTTAACTCCTCACCCTCAGCAGCATAGATTTCTCGGCAGTAAACAGCGCTTCTGCCCCTCCTTCTGAAGTATGTCCATAGATTTAAGCCTAATTATCTTCTTTAATCATGGAAATCCCCGCCATGCAGATTAGCGTCCGGGAGTCCTGGCCCTCGTAAGTGCTTCAGCCCAAGCTCCCCCCACTCCATAAACAGTCGGAGTGGGTCTGGGGGCATCGCGGGCCAGCGGCCCCTCTCCGTAACCCCCGGAGAGGGTAGGGGGTTGCCATTTACTCCCCTAGCAACCGCCAAATTCCTTACGAAGGTCAGAGGGATGGAAAACAGGTCCGCCATTCCTGCAGGCGGAAACCGGAACCACCACCTGCCCACTTAAAACCATTCCAGGGGATGGCACTGCCTGTCAACTTCCTCCTTCGTCTCAGTGTTGCCCTTACAGAATTCAGCAGGGAGGATGGGGACATGTCAGTGGTTCTGGTTCCAGCTGCTGTTGGTCTCTTTGTCTTCTGCCCAGTGGGCAGCAGCCACTGCAGCCCAGCCAGCATGGCCAATGCGCAGGGATGCTGGGAGCTGCAGTCTAAAACATCTGGAGAGCCACAGGTTACCCATCCCTGAGCTATCAGTGCCAGTAACTAATACCAAATTGAGGAAGTGCAAATCTTGTAACACTTCAAACCACCTACTAGCAGTAAAGTATTATTGATATTGCTGCTAAGGCAGAAGTTGTCAGTGTGGTGCCTGTGGGCAGAGATTCACCTGCATAAGTCTTCCCTGGCACCAGAAAAGCCCCCTTCCCCTGCTGAGTATAGATTGTGGTATGTGCTTGGTTGAAGTTTGAGTGTTGACCATGGCAGTTTCTCTGGTTTGCAAATGTTGTTGTTGTTTGTTGTTTGTTATTTATTGAATTTATATAACACCCTATACCCGAAGGTCTAGGGCGGTTCACAGAACATATATCCATGGGCCCCAAAAGGTTGGTAACTTCTGTGCTTAGGTTAGCTTTTAGCATTTCCTCATGAGGATAGCTGACCAGCAGTCACATGAATCATGTGTAGGCATTATTCTATAATTCCTCAGAGAGTGCATGGTTTTTGTATCTGCACTTATAATTATGGCAAAGCTGGGGCAACAGATCCTTAGATATGTTTCCCCTTGGCATTTGCTCCCAACATGGCCGCAGCCTAGGTCATGATTCTCCTTGTTGAAACGCTATGTGCTGGTTATCTTTGCCACAACATCAAACTCCATGCCTTGTGTTCAGATGGTTATGTACAATGACTCTAAGCAGATCTATTCTCAAAAGAGCTATGCTGGCTTGAAATATGAATGAGGTTTGCATTGGCAAAGCAGAATGATGCTGCCAGCCAAGTCAATGGTTCAACTACCATTGTTTCCAAGACTGCTTCACTTTCACTCTCAGCCTTCCATTTTTCTGCTTCCCAATTTGTGTTTCTACACCACACAGATATAACTATTTTTATTCCTTTAGTTGACAGCAAGAGAATGCTGTTTTGTTTTGTTTGCTTCTTAACTCAAGCCTCTGTACTAGCTAATGAGCCACATTCTCAATGTTCATGTATTTCATGAAGGAAAGAGTGGTAGAATTCCAAGCTGGTCATGCTTACACACATCTCTGGCCTAGAAGCAACTAGGGGAAGGGGAAGAGGTTCTGGTGTGAACTGCATTCCCAAAAGCACAGTCAACTGAAAAGCAAGCAAACTCACAAAAAAGAAAGAGAATTGCCCTCTAATTCAGGATGGAGGAATCTGTCAACTTCACCAGCATTTTAGTGTTCATTTTTCCTAATATGCACATTTTTGCATATAAATAGGCCTAATAGAATGCATTTGTGTGTGCTATATTCACCAGTATATGCATTTTTATCCACACACCCCTAATATATGCATCTGTGCACATATTTTTGTGTTGGAGAACTGCATCACAAAATTTAGAGGGCTTTCAAATTTCAAAGGATAGCTGCATTTTTGCTTGCATATACTTTCGGGAAATGTGAATTAAGTATTCATGCAAATACTGTAGCATTGAGTGAGAGAAAGCAGGGATGAGTTTGATAAGCTCCACCCTCTCATTGCAATCACAATTACCTTCCACAAATTAGAGGGCAAGCTTCTGAAGCACGGCATCTCCTGTACTTGATGAAGACCAGTGTTCTTAATGGCACCTGCAGCCTCCACAAGTGCTATAAAGGTCTTCATGGGCATTGGGTTAGTGACTTCTGCTCTAATGAACTGGGCCTCCACTGACTTTAATTGCAGAGTAGGAGCAATGAAGAGTGGAAACAATGCAACACACTAAAATATTAGAATTCAACAATGACCATTCATTGTTTGTAGTCATGTTTCAATGATATTTTCTCAGTTAAGAATGCATACTAATAACTTGGGGCATCAGTCACAAGGAGCCCTAATTCTGCCCATACTGTGCATACCTATAAAATCTAGCACTGTGGTGTGCATATAATTAAAGATTACACAGGTTAATTTTGCAGCTGTTCCTAATGGTGGTCCTTATCAGAGGGCTGGGTTTAAAAAATAATAATCTGTATCATCTATATGTGATGAATCCTGGCTAGTATTTGTGTCTAATCAAAAAGCCACATTTTCTTCTTTGCCCAGCATATATGCAGAAAGACAGTCTTCACTCTGAACATGAAATCTGCAGTGTCTGGTCATGTTCATTCAGGCTGGTGACTCTTTTTTGTTTCAGAAAGGTGCCACCATGTTCTTAGCTGAGGAAAAATTAAAGCCCTTAGCTGAGGAAAAATTAAAGCCCAGTGCCAGGGGAGCAGAGAAGAGATTCTCTTCTTGTTCTCACATAATTACTCTGCAGGTATATGGTTTGGTCAGGGAGCTGCTCCTTAGCCTACTCAGCATGAGAGTTAATTTGGTCCTGAGCTGAAATAGCAATCCTGCCTTTAATTACAAACAAAACACACTGGGTTGATCTTCCCAAGAGTCCATCTTCCTCAATATCTCACCAACCAGACATCCCAGCTGACCTTACAAACATGGTAAAACAATAGCCTTCTTAATGCATTTAAAACCCATTTTTAAGTAAACATGTGAGACAGGAACTAAGGTAGTGCAGCAGCTGCACCTCCATGAGGTTGGAAGGCAAACACTTGAAGTGCGGAGCCTCATGTACTCCCTGGGAAATCAGGGTACAAACAAACAAAAACAAACAAGCACGCAAACAAACACACTAGGACTCTCTATGAGTCCAGGAGGCTCCCTGCTTCAGACAGTCACACTTCAACTTGTGTGGGGAAGGAAGAATATACAGAATAAAAAGAGCTGGTGATTTCCAGCATAGAGGTCCTCTTCAGATAATATGTAGCTAATTAAGGTGTGGAAGGAAAAGGGGGCTTCAACATGCTGCCTTCCACTCAACCTTTATGCATTCATTGGTCCTTTGTATAGAGCTGTTGTGAATACTACATGCAAATAGGCTCTATAGGAGTGATCTGGTATCTTGCATTTTGCAGGGTAGCAGAGCAGTCACAAAACTTTCATGTGCATAGATGATGCACAGAATATCTAATCAATATATCAAGGTTGGGAGTGGCAGACTGGCCCTACTACATGTTGATTATCCATACATGTCAACTGCTAATTCCAAGTGCTGAACCTAACACTGCATATGGTTCTCAGTGGCATTCTACTCAGGAAGCTCAGGGCTTATTTTCGGCCATAGTATGTGCCATTTTTGTTATCTGATCATAGTAACTGCCTAACAGTGAGCCAATGCAAATGAGTGTGTTATGAGAAAACTGTTAATATGCCATGACAAATACATTGAAATAACACCAAATAATAATAATACATTTTTGTCCTGCCTCCTGCTCAAGGCAACATATAGGTCTCCACTGTTTTATCCTCATTACCAGACTGTGGTAGGGTGTGCTGAGAAATAGCGACTGGACCAAGAGCTTCAGGGTCAAGAAAGGACTGGAAATTGGGTCTCCCTGCCTCGGCTTAGCCAACACTCTTGCATGTTGCATGGACTTCTGTGAGCCCAGAGTAGTAGTATCCACAGTGGTGGCTTGCTACATCTCTGCATGATTTTCTATTCTGGCCTTACCTCGTTCCATTCAACTTCTGATGGGGGACACACCATTCTTCTGTACCCACATTGTGTATGTCTGGATCATTCCATCACTTCTCATTCAGATACATCCACACCATACACTGAAAAAACCTTCAAAGTGCATAGTCCCAACAAGAATCCTGGAAACTGTAGTTTGTTAAAGTTGCTTGGAATTGTAGCTCTGTGAGGAATGAACTACATTTCCCAGGATTATCTAGGGGAAAGCATGCAGTTTTAATGTGCTTTTAATTTATGCTATGGATATGAATTATGTGACTTCATAAGATGCTGCCTTTGCATCCCTGCATGAGTTGTTGTTCTGGCTATGCTGCTGTTTTCAGTCTATGAAGAGAAGGTAGCAGTGGAGCAGGAGTTGAGGCTTGCAAGATGTTCATTTAGCATAGTGGTATTTGGATCTTACTGCATTTTCAATAATATCATCAAGAACATGAAGCGGCCCAAGTTTTGGAATTGAGGTTAGATGTTTTCTGATTTGTTTGAAAAATAGTTTACTTTGCTGAGACTGATTCTGACTCAAGCAAGAGTTCATCACTGAAGTGGCCTTTGACTTCCTTGACAGGAGATGTACTCTTTATCACCATGATATGCTTGGATAAATTACTTAGCTTATTATAATATATAAAGAGCAATTCTTCTGCTGAATCACAGATGAGACAGAGCAAACAACAGCTCATACTTCCCTTTCTCCACGTGTGTATGTGTGTAGGGTGTGTAGCTGCTCCCAACTTCCTTCGTTTGGAGACCTTCTAGCATCACAGTGCTGAATAAGGTGTGACTTTTTTGGCACATGGGTAAAAGGGTTGCCAGAGGGGATGCATTACCCTGTAATTAGTGCACATTAACCATGCTAGAATATCTCTCCTCCCTCCCAGCAAGCTTATTTTTTCATGTTGAGATTATGATAAACCTAGAGAAGCGTTCTTCTTTAATTTGGCAAGAGATGCTTTGAAAAAGACACATGCCTGCTTTTGCCCAGGGAAAAATGTAAATCCATTGATTAAGGAAACATGTCTTAGGCCTGCCACTTCTGCATTTACATTCCATATTTTGGAATGCAAGAAATACTGGTGTAGTGATATCCGGGTGGACTGTGTCTCATTAGTGGGCTGTTAGCAGATGGTAGCAACAAAATACAAATATCTCAGGAGTTGAGGTTGCCTACTTTTTGAGCAACCCCTACTTCTGTGTCTTTTAACAGCAGCTGGATTCTTCTTTCTCTATGCTGTGAGAATCTTGAGCTGCTAATTTCTGCATCTCATGCTACTGTTAAAAGTGAGATAAAATGGCATGGCGCTTCCTCTCTGTCCCTCCTGCATCAGATGACAAACCAACATAGGGCTCAGTTCTAGGACAGGAATAATAAGGTATCAATAGCTACAAGCCATGGTGGCTAATTGTTATGGGATTGGAGGATCAGTCTGGGTTATATCTGTGGGTCCCTTCCAGACTTATGATTCTGCATCAATGAAGTTTTGAATCTAGTAAAGGGGTCACTGAATGGGTCAGAACAGTTCCTTAGCTGTCTGGTTAAATGCTACCATGTACATGTGCAAAGAGGCTGCCCAGTAGTCATAGAGACAAATGGAGGTAGCCCTCCTCACCTCCCAATTTGTTGGAAACAACATCACCTTGTTAAGGTAGAAAAACAATAGAGTTTGTGTCTGCATTTTGGAAGCTGGAGATAGAGAGGTTTTCCTGGCTCTGTGCTGGACCCAAAGCTATGGCTTGGTGATCTCCCTGGGAACCTAACGGGGAGGCAAGATTTGTTGAGTGCTAATACTATGAGCCATTCCATCTTATATTCTAAAAACACTACCATCTCAGTTGACTGTCATTCCAAGAAAACCAAACCTCTGAGGCCCTGCATAACATAAAGCTTGGAGCACTTTCTCTACAATGAAAGGCTAAAAGATTTCTTCTTCTATTGTTTTAGGATATAAACAAGGCAACAAAAGAGGGGCATACATGATAGTGGTTTTTAGAATTAGGCATGCTTTGGAGAAAGTTGACAGCTGTTTTTCTCTTTCTTTCATAACATGAAAACTTAATGTAGCCATCCAATGAAACACAACAATGAAAATTATTTGCTGCTGCAAGATATGGTGATGACCATCCACTTGGGTGGCTTTAGAAGGGGACTAGGCAAATTCATGGGATGCGGGTGGCGCTGTGGTATAAACCACTGAGCCTTGGGCTTGCTGATCAGAAGGTTGGCGGTTCGAATCCCCGCAACAGGGTGAGCTCCCAACAGTCCCAGCTCCTGCCAACCTAGCAGTTCGAGCAAGTAGATAAATAGGTTTCCGTGCGCTGCTCTGGTTTCGCCAGAAGCGGCTTAATCATGCTGGCCACATGACCCGGAAAAACTTCAGACAAACACCTTCTCCCTCGGCTAGTAAAGCGAGATGAGTGCCGCAACCCCAGAGTCGTTCGTGACTGGACTTAACTGTCAGGGGTCCTTTACCTTTACCTTTAGGCAAATTCATGGAGCAGAGATGTATTAGCCTATTTGTCATGATGACAAGTTGGAACTGCAACATGTGTGTGCTTTGTTTACTGTTCTCCTCTCACTCCAATAATGATAATAATAATGATAATACTATTTTATTTGTATTCTGCCCTTCCCGGCTAAAGCCGGGCTCAGAGTGGCTAACAACAGATATTCTGTTCCCTACCTCAATCAGCCAGCGATCTGTAGCTCAACCCTCACTGGGTGGTTTTTTTGCTCCTACCATTATGTCCCGTCCCCTGTCCCCCGATATTTTTTAATCTCTTCCTTTACCTATAGACTTGAAGTAACCAATGTGTAGAGTGCTGGACTTGGATCATGGGGAACTGAAATCTATTTCTAGTTTAGCAATGGGCATTCTTGAGTGTTACTATACATCTAAATTCTCCATCTGTAAAATGGAAAGAATCTCATACTTTGCATTTCCACTGTTTGTAATTTGAATATATTGGCTATAATGTCCATATATTTAAAAGGATGCTCTTCCATGTTCTACCTACCATGAACAATATTTCACTTGTACAAAAACAGCAAAGAGAAACTTAAATATACATTTGGTGCCATGTATGAAAAGCCATTTTGGGCATGACCAGAGGGATGCTTTCCTGTGGAGATGGTTCCAAACTCAAATGCAGAACTGGAATCTGGCACATTGTTTTGAGGGCTGATCTTGCTTCATGCCCTTAATACATAGCTGCCAAGTTTTCCCCTTTCTCGCGAGGAAGCCTATTCAGCATAAGGGAAAATCCCTTTAAAAAAGGGATAACTTGGCAGCTATGCCTTAACAATACCTCATGTTGAGCTGATACTGGTGCATAATAGGAGTGTGTGTGTGTGTGTGTGTGTGTGTGTGAAATGAACACTTATAGACCTGTGAAACATTTGATGCAGAAAGCATTCTTTGGCTGAGTGGGTGATAAATTGAAATAATTTATAAAATTATTACTGGTTTTAAAAACAAAAAGGAAAATCAATACATCCTTATAAATATAAATAACCACAACATTATAGTGAAAGGCTGGATGACAAGTGAATGTCGTCCAGTTCAGAACTGGCCCCCTGGCATAGGAGCCCCCCTCCCAAATATTTTTAAGTCTCCAGCATCATACGGTTCTGGTACGCCCCAAGCAGAGAAATTGGCATGCCTGTTAGCCATCTCTTGATTCTCTTATTACTGCTTCGGGTGTTTCTCCTATATTTTTTTTAAAAAAATTCATTTCGCCATGGTGCGTCCTTTGCAAAAGCAAGGAAGCAAGCAAAAGCCCAGGTAGCAGGCAATGCATAAGCCACAGAGACTTCTCCTTTAAAAGAACTTGACAATTTTTGGAACGCGTGAGATCCGTCTTCAACACCCACTGGCTGCTGTCCCTGCGTGAAATGCTCCTTCTTTTCCAAAGAGGCGGGTCCCTCGATGCGAACCTTCGGAACAGAGGGAGTCTCCTCCCTGCACAGTGTAAATGGAGCATGACATCTTCAGCTCTTTCAGGGCTGCAAGGAGTTAAAGCAGACAGTTTCCAAGTGCGGTAGTGTCTCTCGTTCTCTTTCCTTGCCTCCTCCCCACCCTGTTTCTCTCCCCCCTATTTTCCCCTAGTTTTGGCAGGGGATTAAAGTAGCTCCCCCCTGTGGCAGCAGTGACCCAGAAATGAGTTTGATTCACAGAGTCCTTCCTCCATAACAAGTAAAAACGTCAGTCAGAGCGAGTCTCTCTCTCTTCCCCTGTATATGTGTGTGCGTGTGTGTCTGAAGGGAGCCACAATCTGCTCCCACTCTCCAGTGCTTGTCTGAACTCATGAGGCAGCACAGACCCCTCCGTGCAGAGCAACTCCAACCTCACTGGCAACCATCGCAGCAGCAACAGCAGCAGGTAACTGTGCCCAGGCAGCGCCTTACGCTCGCCTCCTCTCCGCCCGTCGCCGCAGAACGAGCCGCCTTGCACAGCCATATTTGATGTGTGGTGGGGTTTCTTTTTTCTTTTTTGGTTGCTTAGCTTTGGAGTTCTCCAGAAGCAGCTAGAGAGCAATTTAATGCCGAAGGTCGCTGCCTAGTGGAAATAATATAGTACGTCATTAATATGGCGCCAAAAGATTTGCTTCTTGATAGGGAGCAAAAAGGGGAGGCAGTTGAGTTGCAGCTTCACTATCCCATAAGCAACTTGTACATTGCTGGGGAGGAACCGGGTGGGGGCGAGGGGAGGAGGGAAAATCGGCGATTATTTTGGGAGCTTTTGAGAGCAGATCCGAAAGGGTTGCGCGCGCGGCGGGGGGGGGGGGAGGAGAGAGTTAAGGGCTGGCTGCATATTTTTTTAATGTCGCTGCAGACTTTGCTTTTAGCCAAACCGGGAGCTTTTTTAAGGTGAATGAACCCGGTTGTGGAGTTGTTGGGGTTTCCACCCCCCTCTTCGTGCCTTAAGTGTTGTTTCTTCGTGCATCCATAGACTTTTGGTTTAGTTTTCTTTGTCGGTGAGGTGGAAGGCAGGCTACCCTAAAGCGCATCCATGCTGGCTGATAGATCAGCCCTACTCGGAAAGTGAAAAGCATTGTAAGAACTTGGGAGACAGATGGCAGCGGCAGAGCGCAGGTCCTTTTTAGATAGATCTCTCGGAAGGGGGGGAGGGGTAGCCAGGGAACCAGGATCTGTCGCCGTGTCACCCACATGTTCAAAATACCCATTGCATTAATTCAAGGGCAGGGAGTATACAGAGGGCAAAAACACAGTTTACCAAATAAATGCATCCTCCCTCCACAGATCGGATTGTGGTTTTCCTTTCCACGGAAAGCTTATAACGGTTGGGAGGACATAAAGCTTAATTTTGCAGTATTGATGCTTAACTTGGTGCAGCAGGGGCATTGTGTAGACCCGAAGATGAGCATTTTATTTTTATTTTTTGCGGTGGCGGAAGCACCTCGAACCATATTTTTTATTTTATTTTATTGGTTAAAACAACAATCCGAAGCGTGCTGTCTTTTATCTACTATCGCGGGAGCAAGTTGTAAGACCCCAAAAGTGCACGTGTTAGGAAGTGTGAGCTTATGGATATCAGGGAAACAAGGGGTGTGTGGTGTGTGCAGTAGTGGCGGGGCTTGTTGTTAGACTGCTGTTCTGCTGGGTGGCAGCAGATTCTCTCGGTGCTCAACGCTGCTGCTGCTGGCGTGGATGATTAATGCGGGGAAAGGATGGAATGTGGAATGTTGCCCTGGGATTCGAATCCTCGTAGAACAGCCTCATTTGCTACATGCGCCTGCTCCCCCTTAAGGAGGCGGGCCTTTTTCGCTGGGCTGTGCGTGGAGACGGAGGAGCCCAGGCGGACAGGCAGGTGCACGGCGTCAGCAAAAGCCTCAACTTACCCATTCTTTTAGTGACATCTCACCCAATCCTCCCCCTTTGCAGCGGGGAGCTTAAATACATGTATGGTTGCTGTGCAGCCGCAAACGCTGGCAGGTGGTGGGTGCGAACTTTTCAAAACACTCTGCAATCGAGGGGTCAGACTGCCCTCAATTCCCCTCTGCATCAATAATCGCACAGAAATGGAGCAGGCTGGTGAGGCTCGGGGGCCGTTGGGCTTCTCAGAGGCTGTCTCGGGTGCGCGTTGGCGCCTTAATCTCTCCCTCCGCTCCGGACAAAACCTGGTAGCAGTCTTGGTGGTTATGTAAGAATGCATTCGAGAAACGTCACAAGGTGTACTCGGGAAATACGGGCGCGTAGCTGCTAAATACACGGCAGATAGGTTAAATGTGGGTTATTGAACAACGCCGATAAGACTAACAGGAAAATGTAAGGAGTGTGTACATGGTGCCTACACTGGCGGAAGTATGGATCGGCTCTGGGAATGTGGAGAGCCATTCCCCTCTCCGCGTCAAAGCAAATAAAATGGGTGTAGGTGGTGGTGTTTTCAAATAACCGCATCATTGCCACCTAACAGCCCGTCGTCCGTTCCCAACCTCCAGCAGGAGGAAGGGAGGGGAATGCAGCTGATGCGATCGTGGCCCCTTGCTGAAATTAGACAAAGCCGCCACAGTGCTCTTCTGCTCGCCCATCTCCTTAGGCTTGTTATATATATATATATATATTTGTGTGCGCGGGGGTGTTACTTCCCATCTTCAATCTTTCCAAGCTGCTCAAATCGTTGGAGGGTTTTCGCCTCGACCCCCGCCCTTTCCTCCAATGCACCCTTTGTGGTGGGGATTGGTATTGTGTCTTTCCCTCCCCTTCTCTCCAGCGGGTGGGGGCCAGAGGGCGTTTGTTTGTTTGCAACCGCCTGCTGGATGGTTTCCTGTGACAAGAGGTGATACAGTTTCCAGAACTGTCGAGGAGTGGGAGGAGAGAGGGAGGGGAGAGGCAGGCAGGCAGGCAGCTCCTCCAAGGCGGCTCTATGCTCGATTCACTCAACCTCCCCTCCCTCCTTCCCCAGACATTACAACATGGAGATCAGGGGGGAGGGAAATCAGGCAACCGGGAGGGTTGCGTGGCCGCTTTGAGCGCGACGAGAGGTGGATTTGGGAGGGAGAGCGAGAGAGCTGCGCCGGGAGCACCAAGTTTGATTTGCAGCCGGGGTTGAGCGGATTGGTGCAGCCGGGAGGAGAGGGCGGAGCGGAAGGAGCCAGGCTGGAGGATGCGACGAGGAGGGCCGGTCAGTTGCAAGTGGAGAGACGAGCGGTGGGGATGTGGCTGGTGCGCAGGAAGGTTCCGCCGGTGCCTCCGCTTTTCACCCTTTCCGAGCGCCGTCCCGGTATTTCTGCCCCCGCCTCGCCGTCCGCAGTGGGACCCGCTACCAGCGGGAGCCGCGGCCCCTCCTTTGCCGGGTGGATTGCGAAGGCGGCCGGCAAAGAACTGCTGCCTTGAACGGGTTGGGGAAGCGAGTGGGCGGGTTCAGGAGACGCGGCTGTACCTTCGGAGCAGCTGTTGCCCTCAAACTGAAAACGGCAGCACTTGAAAGAATGGGATGGAAATAAAAGTGTGTGCGCGAGAGGGGGAGATACTAAGATCAAGCCTTCGTTGGGATAGTTGTCATGAGGAAAAAAAGCTTAAAAGCACAAGTTGAAAGTTCAAGCCCCTATTCTTTCCCCCACGGGGTCCTTTCTGTCCAAATCTGTGCTGGAGGTGAATCCTTGCGATAAACCAAGTGTACAAAGTTAGCTGCTCAGGATTTTATGCAAGTTTCATGGCAGAACAACAAATTGTTCTGGGAGGTCAGATGCACCAAGTTGTATTTCTGCTAAAATTAATATGCAGAACAAAGTAGAAATATGTCATATGAATCATAGGATGCATACTCTATCACGATTGACAGTCTTCACAACACTCAAAGCAAGAGAGTTTTAAGGGTGGCTCCTGCATCCCCTTTCAGAGCATGCTTATAGATGTAGTGAGGGTTCTTGCCTGTGTTTTGAGATCATAGGTGTAGGTTATCACAGATTGTTGTTGAATGCAACAGTTTGCTCTTGAGTTTGTGACCTGTGTGTTTAAATCTTTTACCACCACTGCTAATCTTGAAATACAGTGTGTAATCCCTAAGTGGCAGGTTCTGTACAATTTTTGAATCTGTTCGTCAAGATACTAAAGGACATCATCTTGACACATAATGATAAATACAACTTTGAATGAATTATATTTGTCAGTGACTGTCGTAAATAGAGACCATGGCTGCGATCTAGCTCAGAGTCATACCCACTTAAGACTTTGGTCCTGTTAATGCTTTTTGTGCGATCTAGCTCAGAGTCATACTCCATTGGTCTCTGGGGCTTATTTCTCAATAAACATATATAGAATTGCATTGCACATCCATTTGGTTAAATATTTATAAATGGACACTGCAATAGGCCTGTTACTGTAATAAAATATTGAACTGTGTTTCCCACAGCATAGCTATGATGCAGCTTTTGAAAGTGATCACTGTCTGTCTCCAGTAGCTTGAACCTTTTGAAACGGATTCTGGTAACACCTTCCTCCACACTTAAGTTGCTAAATAAATCTGATGGGTGAGAGGTAGATTAAACTAGATGTGCATTGTCTAATTTATCACTGCCAGAATACATGAGAGCTACTAAAACCAAAATAGGTTGCTTGGCCCCTTCATGGTGGCTTCAGAAGCTACAGAGATACAGAATAATGCTGAACTAATTTTAAACAAAATAATATTCTGCATTGGTGCAAAGTTAGCAGAAAAATCTACTGAAGTCAGTTGTGCGTAACAGAAAGGCACCTGTGTATCAATTACTCTGTGACTTTAGGTGTTTCATTTACCGTAAATGTAGCCCAAGATTAGATGGTACACTTCTTTACCAATATGCAAAATAATATTTGAAATGATCTCTTGCTTAGATGTTCTAATTAGGTCTTGATACAGCCAGTATCATATCCGTTCATGGGCTATTTTGGAGAAAACTAATTCTTCAGTCTGTCTTTAGGGTGTACATTTGCATTCTCCCTGTGCTGTCTCTGTAGTGGTTCTGTGCAGTTTATTATAGTTGCACCCGTTAACACTGTTATAGTTAATGATCTGTCAGAGCTGGAATTATAAATCCTGTTTACCCAGGGGTTTATGGAAGTCATTAAAAGTACTCTGGAAGGAAAAACAGGTTATAAAAGCTTTGACCTGGGGATGCACATTTAATGTCCATATAAAAATCTGTTTCTCTTCAGCCATTAAAATAATAATTGTAGCCACTTTGAAACTACATTTTCTCCACATGCTGCTGTTCAACCTATATCAAGCTTTGTAAATATATATATATATATATAAAGACTTCCTAAATATTGATATCCCTAGAAAGTAAAAAATGGAATATATCTTATTTTGTTGTGTTTAATTTTACACAGCAATACCTACATTGCTGTCTAGTGGAAAATAGGTAACCCCCTATAAAATGAGGGAATGGGACAATGTCTAAAATGTTACTGCAAGATTAACTGAATCTTACAATATGAACATGGTGCGTTATTGAATCTATGTTGATGTTATTGTTTATATAGATACATCATTGCACCTCCATAGTAACACCTACAGTAATTTAATTCACTTTCTCAACTGTCTTTTTACACTGAAGTGGTTAGGGTTGCTTTTCCCTACTTTCCTCCTAAAATCTTCTAAAGTGTAGCTGTGTTCAGATGATCATATCTCAACCCCTTTGCAGCATGAGCAACCAAACAAGGAAGTCTTATAAATTGAAACAGGTTCTCGTGTCACCTAAACCAGGAAAAACAACTTTGGAACAAACCAGGCTATTAACCTGTGGGTTGAAGCTGTTTTCAAAGGCTGGCTTGTTCCAAAGTTGGCAACCATGATTTCTTAATTTGTATTTGAACTAGAGCAGGCATCCCCAAACTGCGGCCCTCCAGATGTTTTTGCCTACAACTCCCATGATCCCTAGCTAACAGGACCAGTGGTCAGGGATGATGGGGATTGTAGTCCAAAACATCTGGAGGGCTGAAGTTTGGGGATGACTGAACTAGAGGCTTCCTGGTTTAACCATGGCTTCTGTAAAGGTGGCGTGCACAGGGAAAATACTTCTTAAGCTGAGATATGATCATCCAGACCAACTCAGAAGCTATGTAATAACCCATAGCAAGTTGTCATTTTCAAGAGAAGTTAATTAGCAACCAAGCGATATAAATATGTAATGTTAATGCTCCCAATACTGACCTCTTGGGGGGGGGAATCAAAATGTGGGTTGAGCTAGTAAGTTGCATGTTACTGTCCCTAAACCTGTTGGCTTATATAGTGGTTTTTGTTTTGTTTTTAAAGCCAATTCAAGGGAGCTTTGGAATATAGCAACCAAAAATAATCAACTGTGCACTGGCTGTATTTATCTATGGAGGGCAGGCCATCTGAGCAGGGAAGGTGGGGAGGGAGTGAAAACGCTGGATGGATGTGATATGGAAATATTCAAGTTGGAAAAGGCAAATGCTCCTTCCCTTAGGCTGATTAGAGTAAAATAAAAAAAATTCCTTCAGTAGCACCTTAAAGACCAACTAAGTTTATATTTTGGTTTATATTTTGGTATGAGCTTTCGTGTGCATGCACACTTCTTCAGATACACTAGAAACAGAAGTGTCAGACCCTATATATATACAGAGGGTGGATGGCTGTTAATGGCTGCTGATGGCTGCAATTAGTCCTGGGCTGAGGTGCTAAAGAAAGCTTGATCATGCATAATGAGATAAGAATCCGATGTCTCTATTCATCCCAGGTGCTTCCATGGTTTTAAGCTTGGTAATGATTTCCAATTCAGCAACTTCTCTTTCCAGTCTGTTCCTGAAATTTCTCTGTAATAAAACAGCTGCTTTGAGATCTTGTATAGAATGTCCTGGGAGATTGAAGTGTTCTCCTACTGGTTTTTCAGTCTTATGGTTCCTGATATCAGATTTATGTCCATTTATCCTTTGGCGTAGGGTTTGGCCTGTTTGTCCAATATAGAGAGCTGAAGGGCACCGTTGGCATTTGATGGCATACACAATGTTAGAAGATGAGCAATTAAATAGTCCTGAGATGGTATGTTGGATGTTGTTGGGGCCAGTAATGATGTTGTCCGGGTGTATGTGGCAGCAAAGTTGGCATCTGGGTTTATTGCAGGCTCTGGTACCAGTGTTCATGTTAAGTCTGGTGGTTGTATTATTGTGGGTGAGGAGTTGTTTAAGATTGGGTGGCTGTCTGTAGGCAATGAAAGGTCTTCCTCCCAGAGCTTGAGAAAGGGAGCTGTCATTGTCCAGGAGAGGCTGTAGATCTCTGATGATGCGTTGTACTGTTTTAACTTGGGAGCTGTATGTGATGACTAGTGGTGTTCTGTTATTTTCTTTTTTGGGTCTGTCTTGCAGCAGGTTCTCCCTAGGTATCAGTCTGGCTCTGTTGATCTGTTGTTTAACTTGCATGATCAAGCTTTCTTTAGCACCTCAGCCCAGGACTAATTGCAGCCATCAGCAGCCATTAACAGCCATCTACAGGTTTACCACTCCCATCAGCCCATCTCCCATTCCCACCCACCCCCACCACCCTCTATATATATATAGGGTCTGACACTTCTGTTTCTAGTGTATCTGAAGAAGTGTGCATGCACACGAAAGCTCATACCAAAATATAAACTTAGTTGGTCTTTAAGGTGCTACTGAAGGAATTTTTTTATTTTGCTTCGACTCAGACCAACAAGGCTACCTACCCGCTGATTAGAGTGTTTCCCTGTGTGAGTTTTTTGTGCTAATCATTTGCTGTTTTGTAGAAATGTAGGCTGCTGCCTTACACAGATCATACTGTTTGTCTATTGAGTCTGTATTGTCTACTCTGATTGGCAGCAGCTCACCTACAATTTCATGCTGCAATTTTCTCCAGCATTTGTATCAGAGATCCTCAGGTTTTGTTAGACTACAACTCTTGCCAGCTTCAGCCAGCATGACCAGTGGTGAGGGATGATGGAAGTTGTAGTACAGCAACATACGTAGTGCAGCCGCTGGTTCTTCGTCCCAGCTTTAATAGGAGATGCCAGGGAATGAACATAGGAAGGACTAATCTGTGTGCAAAACATGTGCTCTGTCACTGAGCTAAATAGTCCCTCTGTGTTATACAAGCCTTATCATTCTTCTCTGCCTCTTCTAAGTATAGTTTGCAAATGTTGCAACATTATTAATCATAGCATTTCCTAAACAACTAGTGATTGCAGGCACAACTCCTTTAAGATAAACATGTCTCTGGGATAAGCTTCTGTTCATCTCCTCTTTGAAAATTGGCCATGCTTCTTATTTTTTTAAAACAGTGAGTTACGAAAAAGACATTTCCTTTCCCACCATGACTCTTTAGGAATTAATGCAAGACACAGTTGGAAAATGCCCATATGCAGGGGTAACTGAAACTTGATTCCAGAGCCTAGGGATTTCAACTATTTTTCTGTGCTAAGGTGTCAGCAATTTTTTGAAAGTTCAAATACACAGCATAGACTGGCTCATTCTTACCTGAGTTCTAGTTTTGCTTTGCAAAATTCATGCTGACTCTTTAAGTGATAAAGATAAAATGTTTAGGTAGCTTGTTCTTGAGCTTGCAATTACTTGTTTCTTAAAAATATGAAACACTTCTATTTATCCATCATGTTTGGGAATCTTGGAAGCAAGTGGAACTCTCCAGAGAAAATGTTAAAACCTTTTTTTCTTAATACTCTTGATCTAATGTGGAAATCTGTGAATAGGAGCCTAGAGAATTTTAATAGCAGAGTCCTGCAATAATTTTGGAATATTCTTGTTGAATTGTTTGAATGTTTACTCAGTTGGTCTTTCTTGAACCCAAGTTTGGTCTTCTCATCATACATGATTCAGCAAAGTATTCCCAAATTCTTACAGTGCACACTATTAGTTATTTAATAATACTTTATTTATTTCTTACATTTGTATCCCATCCTTCTTCCCAAAGAAGCTGAGGGCATCTAATAAACCTATCATAAGACATCTAAAAACTATTCCAATGCAGATACAGACTTGGAAAGATATCTACTTAAAAGGCTCGTTGGAAGAGGAAGGTCTTCAGAAGGTGTTAAGGGACAATAGAGTTTGTGTCTGTCTCATATTTAATGGGAGGAAATTCCAAAGGGTAGGTGCCACAGCACTAAAGCTTCTTCCTATATTGTGTGGAACGGAATGAGCCTCCTGATAAAATTGTATCTGCAATCAGCCCTCACCTGCAGAGCGCAGTGATCAAGTGCATATATAAAGGGTAAGGCAGTCTTTAAAGTAACTGGCTCCCAAGTTGTAGAGGGCTTTATACACCAAAACTAGCACTTTGAACTTAGTTCAGTAACTTGGCACTAATGCAAAATTTAACATCTTCAAAATGCTCAGTGGGAGCTGAATTACCCATTCAGAAATCTTCCTTGTATTGCACTACTTCAGACTGCTGGCTACGCAACAAATATTTTCCAACTTAAAAATCTCTGTGTGTAGAACAAATAAACCAAGGAGTACCCTAGACTTTAACCTACTTGACATGCTAACTTTCCATAGGAAGAGAGTTTTTTAAAAGAAACATTGGGACTAGTCTTCAGTGGTTTATTCATTCCCACCTTCTTTGTGGGTGACATTCGTTTGCTTCTTCTTGTCATAAGAATTTAATATGTCTGAAACAAACAAAACTTTTTTATGTTAGGACAAACCAGCTCAAAGCAAAGCAGAGCAATTTATATTAAGAAATTCTGTCATCAAGTGGCTAGAATGCATTTCTGGCCAATGCCTTTCTACACATCTGACTTAAGCAGAAGTCATTCTGTAGATATGATATCTCAGATAAGGACATTACAGACTGTTGGAGTAATGCAGTGCTTCACTTGGTTGAAACTAAAATATTAGTGGTTACTATAGGAAACTGGCTTATACTGATTCAGACCATTGGACCATCTAGCTCAGTATGGGCTGTGCTGATTGGCAGAGGCTCTATAAGGTTGCAGGCAGGGGATCCTCTTAGCCCTACCTGGAGATGCCGGTAGTTGAACCTGGGACCTTCTGCACGCAAAGCAGGCACAGTATCCATGAGACAGTAGTTATTAGGCCTGCACTTAAGAAGCTGCCCTGCATTGAGTCAGGCTATTGGTCTCTATAGCTCTGTACTGTCCAGTGTCCTTGGTGGCTGGCAGTGAGAAGTCATTCTCAGCCCTAGCTGTGACCTTTTCCTTGTAGGGAGTGTGCTCTGCCACCAAAGAATGGGCCTTGAATATTGCAAGTTGAGAGGTGATGTTTAGGTTTTTTGTTTAATATAATCATATGTAAATTATCTTTGTGAAGGTTGGCAACCTACTAATAAGTTGTACGTGAGAACTTTTTACTGGAATTTAGATACAGTATTTACAAAACAGCTGGAGGTCAGATATGTACAGTAGCTGGCTGTTCTGTGAATGCTGGCTGCAGTATTTGTTTTTTTGTACCACCTGGTTGAAAGGGCTTAACAATCCTTTTGAAAAGGGAGCTGTTCATCAGTAGAATGTTATGCTTCCATCTTTCCCAGAAGTGGGACATAGCTACTCCCTAAATTTTTGATACAGCTTGCAATGTTTTGTCTGCCTTTATCGTTGGTTGCATCCTGTGTTTAACCATCTGTGGATGAGTAAAACAAGGCTTGTAGATTTCTGTTTTTTCACGCTTTAGGTCCATAGCATTGAGACGCATTATTTCGATTGCAAGAGACTGAAATGGCTAGCATACTTTGGACAAAATCTGCTCAGTTTTCTGCTTCTGATTAGCTGTCTAAAGTGAGGTCTTTATTCAATTTGTACAGTTCAACCTTATCTGCCTCTATAGCTTGTGCGGCATCCAAATATCTGAATATCCAGACTTTTTGGCAATAGGGATTTCTGTTTACCTGGAATTACATAGCAGCAAGCACAAGTGTAACTAAGAGTTAAAGATAATGTGACTATGATTGCTTAAAGTGATGTTTGCTCCATGAGAAATGGCCCATGGGTTCTAGTGTGGTTTCTGTCTTATGAGTCCGGCTTCTCTGTTGAGGGTTTGTAATCTAAGCATATTGCTCTTTTTAAACATCCATTACAATTAGACATACTTTCTACATTTCACTTGGCTAGATGTCCGTGTTGTAAATGCCAGTGGAGTGGCTTATTAGAAGTTGCTGTTCGTATGACATCTAATCAGTTCAGTGTCTGAGCACCAAACTAGAAGCAAATCAGCTTGGCAGCTGATTCCTGAAACTGCACCTGGAAGGCGTGCCTTGGGATTTTGCTGCTAATGGCTTGGCCAGCCCACATTGTGATTGGAACTGAAACATGGCAAACTAAGCCTCATGAGATTTGATGCATGTCCTAGAGTACTTGTCACTTTAATTCATGCTGAACATGCTTTGCTTCACTTGTTGTGTCACGTTTCCGCTTTTTTAGCTCCCTGTCACCCTCCTTTCCTGGCCTTTTAGCACTTGGATACTCACTGGCTATTTTTATGTTGTAACAGAGTCTGCATTTATTGCATAATGTAATGCTTTGGAGCATCATCTCTGCTGAAGGGACCTATTAGGATAAATAGTTTTTCACTTCTCGGGGATTATTCATGTAGTCATTTAAGTATGCTGATGTCAGCACACATTGGACAGATTTAGTGGGTTTTTGTCATTTTAACCAGCCTCATGAATGTTCCGGCACATGTCCAGGATGAGACTAGCCACAGTCTGGTTCTATTAGCTTTTCAATTATTTTTAAGAAAATGGTTAGTCATGATCTAGACATGTTTTGGAACGCTTTTAAGGCCAGGCTGCTAAGCCAACACAGGTGCTGATGTTTTCAGTCATTATCAGGGAGAGGCTGCTTAAGTACCCTTGCCAAACTCATTGGTAACCAAATAAACATTTATAAAATTTGTCTATATTCTGACTCCTTCTGAATGCTGAAAGTGTTGTTCATTGATGGGATGTTGCTACCACATGTGTTGAAAAGATCCTTAAGCAGTGTCCTAAATGTGGAAGTGAGAAACTGAGACCAAATGTTTTCTTACATTGCATGTTTTTTTCTTCTAAAATTACCCATGCTTTGGCTTTACTAATCCTTATCTGTATCACTGATGGCTATTTCAGTGAAGGACAGGAACTGGGAATTCCTGATAGCTGTCAGAATAAATACAGCAAGTGCAGCCATAAGAAATAATAAACATGTAGATGACTTCTCCACTTGCCTTGCTGCTTTGATTTTTTAACAAATCCTGAATTGCAAATCAGAACAACCTAAGGATTTGGGAGCACAGCAGCAGTACCATTACTGAGAGACGTTTCGATATCCTTTTTTCTGTGTCTCAGTGGGGTAGATTCTTGCATTGTTCTTTCTGCCATGAAATTACTTCTTGCCATGGGGAGCCACATGGGACTAAATTATGTGAAAGGCTCAACATGGATTAGGATTGTGGCCAGCATGAACATAGTGTTGATGATTTGCTCAACTTGTGTATCTATGTTCTTAATGCATTTTGAATTAGCCTCCCACAACACATCTTCACATGCACACCCCCACTCAGGAAATGTTAGCTCATTGTGAACCTAGTCTCTGTTTGGTATACTGTTCAGTTACAGTCTCTGTTTCTGTGTTGTCATAGGAGCTTAGTGATTGGCTAGTGTGGGAACATTTCTATGCATACTGCTTGCTCAATTGAGGGATGCAGTGACCTTTGTAATTAGTCTTGCTGTTTTGATGCCTCCTACGGTTGTAAAACCTTTTCATAAATGTGTTGTACAATATAAATATTTGCTAAATAGGGACAAAGTATATGCTCCGTTGCAGTTGCTTTAAATTTGCTAATATCAAAGCCATAAAAAAGATCTTACATCTTCTTGGGGTGAGCTTGGCTTGAGGATTCCATCAACATTGGTGGCCCAGGACATTCTACTTCCTGAGGCAAAGGACAGTATGGTGCCCCATTCCTATTCCATGCCCAGAAATCAGCTGGGCTAGCAGTTTTATTTTTCAAAATGGTGATTGGACATTGTCTTCAACTGCTACCACTCCCCAGCATGTTGCTTAGGGCCGCTGCTGCACTCTGTCTAATTGTAGGGCTGGCTCCTGTCAACCAACTTAGATATTCTTTTTGGCTGTCCCATGGGATGCATTCTAAATTGAACATATTCAGGATGTTTGCTGCTTTTATTTATGCTACTTAATGGCACTTGCTTTCATTTGTGAGCTCTTTGATTCAGAATTTGATAACTTCTGGTTTCTGTTGCATTTCTTCACAGGCTGCCTGCTGTTACCCGGGAAGATCATGAAACGAGGTCGACTTCCCAGCAGCAGTGAGGATTCTGATGATAATGGCAGTAAGTGCTCCTTTTTGTGCTTGTATCACACCAGGTTTATGAGTTTATTTAAACACACACACACACACACACACACACAACTTTGCATATCATACTTTAAATAACAAAGGTGATTTGCATATCAGTTGGGTAGAGTGCTAATATGAAAAAGCTTTGCTAAAATCAAACAGATTTCAATAGGTGAAGTAAGGCATCCCAAGGCTTTACAGCTGATTACACAGCATGCAGTAATACATTTCTACCCCAAAACCCAAACAAATTAAAGTTCTTTTTTGGTTTAAAGCGTTGAAGTAAATGTTTGCTACATCAGTTGTAAATGTTGTCAAGTGTTCAGGTTGTAATAAGGGGATCAAAGTTTGATTTGAGGCTGCTTGTCACGCTTATGTCACCATTTTCTTATGCATATCATGAATGGGGTTCAAAATACTCCTGTTTTTCTATACACTGCTTATGTGTAAGCAGGCCCCTTAAGTTGACACCTAGGAAAAGTTGACCTATTGTGCATGTTGTTTTTGATACCCACTCCTGTGGAGTAATTTAAGCAACTGCTTCCTAAATAGTGGTTTGTGAGAGCTTTTGTGAATGGTTCATAAAGTAGACAGTGATGAGACCATGATACAAAGGGTACAGTAGCTTTTTCCAAGTAGTGGGGAAAAGAGACAATTTTGGAATACAAAATCCCTTGCAGTTTTTTATTATTTGGAGGAACAGGCCCACTCCCACACTGTGTTCAAACTGAAATGCTGCTGTTTGCCAACAAATGAGATACAAAAAGTAATATATTATTTTGAACATTTGCATTGCCATATTTGCAAAACAAGTGTAGATTGGAAGCCTGTGAGTAGGAGCTTGCTTCTTTTTATCTCTGTTCAACAGCTGTGGTCTTAAAAACACATATCTCTTTAATACTTCAACATGTAATATTTGGAAGCGCCCACTTTTTCAACTTTAAAAATGTACTTTGTGTGTAAACATTACAGTCATGTTTGACAATTTAAGGTAGCTTTTCATAACTGTAGGTTTTGGGTTTAACTATTGCATGCTCTTATAATAATTTGAAGCTTATGTTTAAACACTGGGAGAAGTCTTTGTAAGAATGTGTGGGAAATGGGAAATATCAGTTGTACATTTTGCCTGGGGTGAGCTTATCACCCAGAGAAATGAATTGCCTGAATCTATCGTTAGAGACTCATTTTCCTTTCTGCCCAAGAAATGTACTAGAGCTGGTGCAAAGTCTGATTACCTACAATAGAACTAGCCAGACATGTATAGATTTTGGAAGCTTTACATGGATTGCAGACCTCTTCACACCATCAAGATGGCATGATAAGAATCTGCTGTTCTGGAAGTGATCATATGAGTGCTTCATTAAATAACTGTCCAGGCCTCAGGTAACTTTGCAGCAGTGTGATAAATGTGAATTCTGTTTGGCCTGTGGTGAAGTAGTCACATGACTGCATCATTGACTGCCCAGTTCTGTCAAGATCTTTTAGGTGCATATTTCTCCCATCAGGAACAGGATAATGACCTGTTGAAATAGGTGGCAAATCCCTCTGGAATGACAGGGTAAGGATCAAAGGTGACAGCTGGGAGAGCTTTCCTCACAGAGTGTGTTTCTCACCTCTGAAGAAACAACATGTTCTCCCTCATGATCTTCCCTCACGTTCAAAAGAGGATGTGTGTGGAACAAGAGAGAATTTGCAGAAAATAAAACTGACAAGAAAGTGGATATATCCCCTCTAAATTCCTAGTCTAGTTTGATGGGCAGATGTAAGGAAGACACTAGGCATCAGCTCTGCAGATAGCTCTCCACAGAAAGAAAAAGTGCTACAGATTTCTTATAGCCCTTCTCCTGCTTGAGTGACATGGTCACAGGTAGTGATATTAAACTCTCGAGAATCTTTTGGAGAATATTCTCGATTAATGAGAATATTAGAGAACTTCCATTTAAAATTGGAGAATATTCGCTGGTGATGGCACCAGTAATTGCCATGTTAAGGTTTGGTATAAGGAAACTCAGTAGTTAAATCATATTTTATTCTTCTGTTAGAACATGTTCATGTTATAGGATAAGTCAAAAAATACAATTGGCATGTTAAGGTTTGATACAAGTAAATTCAGTAATAGGTATCTTGTGCTTCTAATAGCTCTAGCAATAATTGTTTTGGTGACTAAAACAAAACTATGTACATACATATAAAAAAGAAGGCATTAACATTGAATATATTATCATTATATGATAATATATTTCAGTATGTCAATATCTGGTAAATGGTACCTTGTACCATTGAATGGCACTGCAAAAACCAGTTAAAGGTAAAGGTAAAGGGACCCCTGACCATTAGGTCCAGTCGTGACCGACTCTGGGGTTGCGCGCTCATCTCGCATTATTGGCCGAGGGAGCCGGCGTATAGCTTCCTGGTCATGTGGCCAGCATGACAAAGCCGCTTCTGGCAAACCAGAGCAGCACATGGAAACGCCGTTTACCGGATTCCCGCAGTAGCGGTTCCTATTTATCTACTTGCATTTTGACGTGCTTTCGAACTGCTAGGTTGGCAGGAGCTGGGACCAAGCAACAGGAGCTCACCCCGTCACAGGGATTCGAACCGCCGACCTTCTGATCAGCAAGCCCTAGGCTCAGTGGTTTAACCACAGCGCCACCTGCGTCCCTGCACAAAACCCAGTTACTGGCACTAAATAAAACTATAGAAACAACTGTTTAAATCAAGGCCACCTCACATGCTGTTACACATAATTGTATAGGCCTAGGTACTTTAAGTGTATAAAACATTAAAGCTACTTTCTGTAAAAAATAATAATCAAAAATCACACTGTATGGCCAAGGGTATATAATTGCTAATAATACGGTAACACCAAAATAGAAATAAAGGCTATTACATATAGTTGAAATACATACAAATTCAAATGTTCATCAAAATAAATGAATAGCATTTTTAAAACTTAAAATAAAAAAAACAAAAAACTTTTCTGTAGCTCACATTTCAGAACTGCCAATGGTGAATGACACAATGCCCAGTAATGTAACTGGATAAAACAACAACACCATTATTCATTACTTACACTGGCAACATCACAGCTTGACTTACTATTTACTACAGATTGTTGTCCTGCTCTTTAAGCACAAAACCCCCCAAAACAAATCCTCTATATTGCTCAGCATGTTAATTTGGTTGTGTAAATGGGCCCTACCCATAGTAATAGGTTTTTTTTCTTAGCTCTCTGTGCAGCTAACATTGGTTTCATTCAATCTCTCTCTTGAGTTTAGATTATTTGGGACTGAGGTTTTTTTTAGTTTAAAAATAGAAAAATTGTATCTGTGATGAATCAGTGGTAGCAGTGGCATTTAAAAAAAATGTTTTACTTCTCCAAACAAGTAAATTACTTATTCTCTATTTGTATAATTTATGTAGCTCTCAAAGGCATTAGATGTGGCTTAGCATAAATGAATGCTCATCTCCTGGGATGGAAGGTGAGATTTAAGTGCAAAGTGTTCTGGGGCCCTCCTGGCTGTTGAAGTCAGAAAGGAAAAAAAATGTAGTGGAGTTTGAGTTTTGATTAGTCTTTTATGACCTAATTGTAAATAGGGGAACATGGACTGAGTCACTGAAGAAAGGTATTGCTATTTTTCAATTCAGATATGATGCAGGCCTAAGTTAAACATCTTTCAAAGGGCAAATTACAATATGAAAAAGATTCCTCTAGTAAAACTCTGTAGTGAATTATGGTGGTTTGATTGAAATGCATTGGGAAGATTTGCTTGTTTTCTACTGATGTAACATTTTATTATTATGGCCTGGTGAAGAGGGTTTGCAAGTTGTGCTGAATTTTTGATTCTTGGCCTCTTGCTGTTGGAAAACAATCCCAGACAACCTTTAACTTCTAAATATTTTCCAAATAATTGCATGAATTCAAGTTTTTATTCTGTCAACTTGGGGCAAAGGCTTGCTAAGAAAAAGTAAGAAAGCCAACTATTTTTTTGGTGGTGTCAGAAAACACCAAGAAGCTACTTTGCTTTTGCCTTTGTTTTTATCAAATGTGTATCTTATGGTTCCTCCAAGGAGGTCATGGTGATGAATAAAGGTTTGTTGCTTTAAATTTACTTAATGTTCAAAGCTAAGGAGTTGTGTTTAGTACTGTGCTGGTGGGATTCTGCTGGTGCAGTGGGATTTTCCTCTCCTCCTCCACTACATGCTCTCAAGAGTCTACTCCAGAGAGTGCCCAATCCTCTGGAGCTGATTTTGAGGCTGGGCAGCTGAACACTGGAGGAGACAGAAGAGGAAGGCCCATTGAACACACAGGAAAAATTTGCACCAGCTGAGCTGCAGCGCTTGATAAAGCCTCAGAGCTCTATTCCATGTTCCTTGAGATGTTTCCGATTATATGAATTAAATGTTTTGCTGTGCTTTTTATCCTTTTGATAGCCATAGCTTTTCAGGTCTCCATCCTATGCGCACTTAGAAGTAAGTTTATTAAATTCAACTAGACTGCCTGCCAAGTAACATATTGGGAGCAGGACTGTCAGTTAGATCAGCCTAGAATGGCTTATTTTTTTGGTATGAGCTTTCTTGTATCATTTCTGATTCTATTTTGTTCTGTTTCTACACTTGTCAGTTTTTTGGCAACATTCATTCCACCCCCTTTTCTCTCCCCCACCCCTTTCTTTTCAGTCTTCTGCCTCACTATTCCTTAGAAGACAAAAGAGATAGGAAAGAGGAAAAACAAGGGGGTAGAATAAGTGAGATCCCATTACCAGGGAAAGCAGTTTAATAGTTGAGATGAATCTTGCTTTCCTGATAATACATCCTTGTCCCCGTCCCTCTTCCTTGACTGTTAGCATGCTTCATGTTCTTAAGCCACACTGAACTCTGTGGTCCTGCAGCTTTAGAGTATAATAATGCTCTCACTGAACTAATTGGCAAACCCCCATTGGCTTTAATGGGAGTGAGCTCCTAGCTTTTAAACTGTTCATACTGAGGTTGGGAGCTTTTCAGTAAAGTGTGTTCTGTAGCCAGGTATTTTTGCATCGTGCTAAAGTCTAGTTCTGCATAATTTTAACCACACTCAGATAAAAAATGTGCTAAGCCCATCCCAAATGTATTTTATCAAGTGAAATGTTGCGTAGAAGATCAAAGGGAGTGAGTACAGCATGTTTAGTGATACCTGGTGGAAGAAGGTAAGGAATTTGTTTAGCTTAATACAAAGAAGCAAGTTCAGAACATAGTGAAATTCTATACAAAACGATTGAATAAACTAGAAATATATTCATGTTACTGCAATGGGAGTCTGTGTGTAGGCCACAGTAGAATTACAGAGCAGAAATAGCACTAAGCAGGCATTGCAGTTCAGTAAAAAGGAAATGTGATGGTGGGGGGAGTGGGGATCAACAAGGATAAGGTGGGGATCAACACTACTCTGACCCTATCCCCTCTTGTTTGAGAGCACATCACATCACAATACTGTTGCTGAAGTTGCATAGGTCTGGGGTTTGGTCTGAAGAGTACAAAGATGTATAAGCTTTGAACTTGTTAATGACTGTGATAGTGTAATCTCTCCTATAAAGATAGAACCAGCCTTGTATTTAGGGCCCTCCAGCATTTGACAAGTAAAAACAGCTAGGTATTCTTGTTGAGTTAATTAAGCATGTGCCTCCTAGTGTGGTTAGTGAGTGAGCTGCTTCCAAAAGGAATCTGGCAGAATGCCTCACCCCTAAGAAGTTTGGAAACTGTTAACTTCAAGGCATTCATTTTCATACAACATGTCTTAATGCAGTGGTTAGCAAACTTTTTCAGCAGGGGGCCAGACTGTCCCTCAGACCTTGTGGGGGGCCAGACTATCTTTTTTTGGGGGGGGGGATGAACGAATTCCTATGCCCCACAAATAACCCAGAGATTCATTTTAAATAAAAGCACACATTCTACTCATGTAAAAACACCAGGCAGGCCCCACAAATAATCCAGAGATGCATCCTATATAATAAAGTCCAAGTGTCTCTGCGTCCAGTCCCTGTGTCTCTGGGTTTGCGCTACTGCGCATGTACCCCACGGGCAGCCGATGTGACTTGGAACGCAGAGACACTTGGAGCGCATGAGGGCACGAGAGAGACAGACAAGATGGCAGCGGCGGCCGAATGAAGCGCCAGGCAGCGGCAGCCGGATCCGCTCGAGCTTCTCCCTCCCTTCCTAGCCCTCAGGGCTACCTTTCCTGAGAGGGCAGAGAGAGCGCTGACAGCCACGGAAGCGTGTGGAGGGGGACGTCCGCTTCCTACAAAGGGGCCTGGTTGCGAACGGAGCCTCGGGGACCAGAGTCCGTCCTCCCTCCCCCCATCCTCCATACTTCCCCCGTCCTCTTCTTCTTCCTCCTCCCACCGACAGACCCCTCGAAATCCTGGCTTTTTCGTAGCGGCAGCTCCATCTTGGTCCACCGCCACCTCCTCCGCCTCCTCCTCACAACCCTCCCTGGCCCATGAGAGGAGCGGCGGGGCCGCGGCCTTCCCTCCCTCTGTGCGCTCGGCCGCGGGGCACGACAGGAGAGCGAGTTTGTTTGCTTGCGTTCCCGGCGCGCCCCGTGGCCGAGCGCACAGAGGGAGGGAAGGCTGCGGCCCCGCCGCTCCTCACACATATGTTCTAGCGCCTGTTTATTTAATGGGCTCAATGACACTAGTTTTAAATAAAAGGACACATTCTACTCATGTAAAATCACTGATTCCTAGACTGTCCGCAGGCTGGATTTAGAAGGTGACTGAGCTGGATCCAGCCCCTGGGCCTTAATTTGCCTACCCATGTCTTAATGGTTAAATATTGAGCTTTAGCATAGAATAATGGCAAAATCCCATGAGATGCTCCAGAGGGAGAAAGAAAGCTAGGCCTGTTTTTCAAAACTTCATAAACCCCAGCAGAAAAATTACCTTCCTGATTTCTGACAGAACTGAAGATGGAACTTCTTTGGATATGTGCTGGGATTTGGAGAACATAAGATATGGCAGAATTATCACTCTTTCCATGCCTTCAGCATATGAGAGAGTACCTTATATTTTCCCCAAGTTCTCAGTGTGTGGCTTGCAGTGGTTGCTTGTGCCCATTGGGACTGGTAGGGTGGAAGGTAGGGAGGTGGCGCCAGAGCAGTCAGCTATAGTGAGTATGGACAAAAATTACCTTCCTTTAAATTGCAGTGGAAATCTTCCTTTGTCTGAGATCCAGACTCTGCTTCTTCATCTCTCTCTTCGTCTGGTTTCTCTGGGATCCCATACCTTGGAGCAGTGCTATTTTTCTAGAAAAAGAGGTGCTGGAACTCACCATGAACACCTCCCTTGTTCTCTTTTGATGGCAATGGTGCTCACCTGAGAGGTGCTGGAACTGAAAAGAAGCCCTGCCTTGGAGACACTTTCACATCACATTCCTGCTACCTCCTCTTCCTCCTGAGAAGTCTCACAATTGTCTTTCAAACTACCCACAGATGGAAGTGCCACATTGGATGCAATCTTCCTTTGATTTTTTTTTAAGCATTAAACAATGATGTATTAAAAATAAAAGTTCTTAATTGTGAAATCACCTTGTCTTCCAGAATCTGTCTGTGGGTAGGGAAAGGCCATAGGGGAAGAGCTGTAGCTCAGTGCTAGAGCATCTGCTTTGCATGTGGAAGGTCCCTGGTTAAATCCCTGGTATCTTCAGGTGAAGCCGGAAAAGAGCCTTCCCTAAAATTCTGGAGAGTCATCTAGCCCAAGGGTCTGACTCTGTATAAATCAGTTTCCTATGTTCCTAAAGGAACAAGTACAAATATCTGTTTTTAATTTGTATAGATGTGACTGTAATACTGTATTACTTTCTTATTGAATTGCCCAGAGCTGCAATATAATTATTGAACAGCCACATATGATGTTGACTATCTTTGGCATATTGGATTAGCTGTAGAGCAGTGAAGCTTTGCCTACTGTCTTGCCACAAACTCTTAGCATGCACTTTTGGTATTCATGGTTAACATGTTGGATAAGTACAAAAGAAGGTATATAGGGATAAATTAAAATAGGAAGTGTGTACCTTTTCTGTTGTTGCTAGGATCTTAAAAATGTTGACCCATTTTCCTGGTTGCTTGTAGCAAGTTAGAATCTCCTCCTGAAAACCACATAGGGCAGTGTTTCTCAACCTTTTTTGGGCCACAGCACACTTGTTCCGTGAAAAAAATCACGAGGCACACCACCATTAAAAAAGTTAAAAAAATTAACTCTGTGCCGCCCTATATTATAATTATGACTGTAAGAAACACTTGCCAAATATTGCTTTCTGGCGGGTCAGCGCTGTGTATTGGTGGCCGCTAGGCTCGTTTGCACTGAGCTTTGGGAAAGAGGAGGAGAAATATTGCTTTCCGGCGGGTCAGCGTTGGTTATTGGCGGCCGCCAGGCACGTGACAATGCAAATCACCCTTCTCGTCGCGGCACACCAGCCAGCGTCTCGCGGCACACTAGTGTGCCACGAAACAGCGGTTGAGAAACGCTGACATAGGGAAGTTTTTATAAATCGGAAAAGGGTGGGTTCCATTTCCTTTAAGGTGATCAATGAGCCACAAACATCTAATAAAGTTATGTGTTAGCAGGCAGACTAGTAGAGGGTTTTTCCTGGGTAAGTGTCATTTATGGATTAGTTGCAAGGTGGGGTTATCTTTTCTTGCCAGAATGATCAGATAAAGAATAGTATTGTTGCTATACACTGCATTAGAGAAAGCTAATTGACCAGCAGATATACCAGCAGTGATAATGTCAGAAGATACCGTGCCTTGTTAGACCCAACGGGTTGTATCCAGTGCTGTCCTTTCCCTTACAGAAAGCTCTTCGATCCAGAAGGAAAGTGGAGAGGTGATTTTTGTGAATTCTCCTGCATCACCCTTAACCTTCCACACTGTTCCAGCTTTGGATACAATAGTGTATTGGATATAATCTGAAGACAATGCACCTGCAGTTATAGCTGTAATAAAGTAGAATACTAACCGTAATTTATGGTGCTTTAATGCCATACATTCCATGTTGTTTTTTTCCGGGGGGAGAGGGTGGTGGTTCAGAATTGCTTGTTTTGCAGGCAATTTTCTGCACAGAGTTTGCCCTCTGACTGCGGCTGCATTGCGTGGGACTGGTGGCTAGATTGTCTGAGATTCCATGATCTTGGCAGGCTGAGAAGGAAGTCTGAAATAAGGTTTTATGATGATGGGCTGGCAGCTCAGACTGTTCTAACCACTTCCATTTTCTGCTCCAGCTGCATGGTTTCCCAACAAATTGTGCTGTTGGCAACTGTGCCCACTCTTGCTCAAACAGAGCCCAGAGTGAGTCTCGGCAGATGGAAATACCAGCACTGAGCAGGATCAGCAGCTAGGCATGCCTCTCTATGTTGGAAACTCTGTTGTGCTGTCTGATTTTGCAGTGTAGAAGCATTGTATTTACAGTGGGGAAGACTCTGTGCAGCCTCCAAGAGGGGCTCAGGCTTTGAAGTGTCAATGAAATGATAGCAGCCTGGAGCTCTCCTGGGACACAGCTGGGTGCTCTGCAGCTGGTTTTACAACACTGTTCTGCATTATGCACTCTGTAGCTAATCTTATGCCACGCAGCGTAGCATATTGGTGGCTGGGCGTGCTCCCTGGGACACCGGATATGCTCTGGCAGCTCATGGGGACTTACTCATTTTTAAAATGTCAGATTCTCTGTGTCTCTCTGTCTCTTTCCGCCTCACCTGTCCTTGGGGAAAATGTGTATACGCCAATATATGCAGAACACTTGGAACACATAATGGGCAGAGTGATGATACTCAACAATAGACATGTGTGCTGAATTGAGAAATATCATTCTATCCAAGTATTTAACCATTTTACACAACCCCCCAGTATTTTGACTTCCTGATAATGAGTTTTCTTTTAATGTGGTGACTGTTGGACTTTGTGACCTAGTTTGCATAATCTTAGTGCTATGGAGATGATTTGTCTTAGCAGAGTTAGCAAATACGTAAGCGGACTTTTTTTAAAAAAAAATATTTTGAGTGGCATCAGCACTGCTATCTTGTTTGAATTTTTTGTTGTTGTTGAAATATTTCATTTTAATAAAGCAGCCTTTCCTGAAAACACTGAGAGGAAGGAAGGCTTGAACCCACCTGAGGACACCATGATGCCAGGTGACAATTGCACAGGAAATAATTGGATGTGCCCATTTAGAGAGCACTTGAATTCAATCTGGAGATGCAAATGAAGAATGTGAGCCCTGCTTGTGACCGGGATTGACTCCATTTGGAATCTATGATTGGGAACTTCTGAGTTGTGCTGATCCCAGGGGGCTTGCACAGGGAGCCAAATAAAAGTAAAAGGGGGCCTACATAGGAGCATTCAGGAGTGTGCTCAAACCCTGCCAATTGTTCCTTTGCAGCAGCAGGTCTGTAGGGCAGGTGGGCATGGCTGATGAAAGCAACCTCATAGTTCAAATTAGTACCCCTGGCAGGCCCAAGATTGGCCTGGGGGCCAGAAGTTCCTTGTGCCTGGCCTAAACTAAGCAACAAATATTGTCACCCTTCCTGAACTATTTCCTCCTGTTTGCTTTTCTATCTACTGTCGGGAAGGACTGCAAACATATTAAAATGAATGCAGTTCCTAACACAGTAAGAAAATGACAGAAGGTTGGTAATCATAAGAACTGGGTTTAATTCTGCTTTAAAAAAGCACATTGCAGTGTTTACATCATTACTCAATTTGAGACATGCCATTCTCCCCTCCTAATATGCACATGCTTATCATTACTTGTTTTAAATAAAATAATGAAATGCATACCATCATCTAATCTTCTTCCTACTTTGATAGTGGAATATCAAATCCTACAAAAATAATACAGTTTAGTTGCATTCAGCCATTACTAGGCAGAATAATAGCCTCAGTACATCTGTTTGATTTATTACTATTTTAATTTTTAGCCTGCTCAGTCAGCAGCTCCTTCATTTAGCCTCCTCAGTGAGCAGCTCCCCCCCTCACCATTTATTTACTCTATTTTTTATTTTGTTTAATAAAAAACATACGTATTACTCAAAAGGCCTGTCTAGTGCAGCCCCTGCCACAGACAGCAGATAACTTTGGGTAGTTCCCATGTTGGAGATGGTAATGCCCCACCACTTGTCCCAGCATCTGGTAACTTACAGAACATTATTTTGCTTCATTTCTTGGCTGGTGGACAAAAGGTTTGGCTCTCTGTGCACACAGTCGGAACTTTGATGGTATACTTACACACATGCATGGACAGACAGAACAACCATGGATTCTGCTGGTAACAATTTTGACAGCACTTTTTCTAGTTGGTACAATCATGAATATAGACCAAGAACAAACAAAAATATATGGAGATGCACATAATAAAAATAAATTTGTCCAGATAATTTGGGGCATAATATCTTGACAAAGGGAAAAGATATAAAAGATTGGTACAGGATAATGGTTTCTGAACAACTCTGTTTTTTAATGTAATATGACCCTTTTTGTAAGATCAACTGCATCTGTAGAGTACTGTACCTAACTTTTCAATAGCATGTTTTCCATGAGGGTGTGGAGAAAAACCTGAAGAACAGCTGCAAGTCACTTGCTACAGTTGGTGCCTACTGTTGTATTAATTGTATTAATTTATATGAAGATGGAACTATTACTGTATATTGAATGATCACAGGGACCTTAAACTGAGCCAGCAGTTTTCCTCCCACACGTTCATTATGACATATAGACCAAGGAGTGGAATGAAAGTGTAGCTCTTGCTTGCCATAGTGAACTATTTATTTTTATTTATTTATTTCATGACATTTATTTCCCTCCTTTCTTCCAAGGAATTCAAGGCAGCAGCCATAGTTTTTCTCCTTCCGTTAATAAACTCCCAACCACCCTTTGATGATGTATGTGAGGCTTACAGAGAGAGAGAGAGAGACTGGTCCAAGGCTACTCAGTAAACCTCATACACTCTAACCACACTGGTTCCCACTGAAGTTGGCTTAGACAGCTTATGTGAAAGAGGGATGAGCAAAGGCTACCCTGAGTCCTGCATCCTGCCAGAGAAAAAAAGACGGTATAAATAAATTGATGGTGATGATAGAGACCCCTTTTGGGCCAAAATAACCATTGTTCTCAGTTCCATGTTTCTTTTCCTCTTCTAGGCTTGTCAACCTGGTCCCAGCATTCTAGGTCTCAGCATCGGAGAAGTTCATGCTCTAAGCACGAAGATCGGAAACCATCAGAGGTATTCTCTTGATTAAATGCTCTTGCATCTTGCTGAAACACAGATGTGTCTCCTTTTCCTAATACTTCTTTTTCTTTCCTTTTTCTGCTCCGTCTCAGCTGGCACCCAGCAACCTTTCTTCTGGCCAGGAGATCAGGGAGCTCAGCTGCTGCCACAGTCCCTGCCAGCATCAAGTTAGTTATTTAGCCATGAATATTGGGTTAGTTTGGCACCAACCCAACCTAGTTTTTTTTTAAAATAGTCCTTTTCCTTTTCAAAATATATATCGGGGAATATGTTTTATTATTATTATTATTTGTGGTGAACAGTGAAAAATGTGTACCTAGGAGTGTTTCCTTAGTTTCCTAACCATTACGTGGCACTTACGAGTAATAGTCCTTGTTCAACAAAGCAGTCAAACCAGAAAACTTTGTCTCCTTGAGTGCTTCATCTGCATTGCTTTGAGAACAGATCAAAGGAGGAAATACAAATCAGTTTGAACTTTTATGATGGATCACCAAGTGCAATCTGTTGCACGCCTTACAAATTGGCAGATGTCCTTTGAGCCAAATATGAAACTAGAAGAAAAGGGATATTCTTTGTAGGTTGAACTTATTAAGAAGACTGTCTGGTTCATCATAACCAGATATCTTATATGTTCATGTTCGGGGTCTTGCCCTGGCAGGTTTCTAAAATCTTTATCCCTCGCTTGTTCATGCTCATGACTGTGGACAGTATAATCCTTTGGCCAAGTGAATTAATATGTATGGGTTGCCTCTTTTGTTCTGGTAGTAGAAGCAATTCCATGCATGTAGATTGGAGAAGTGGAACCTTTTTGACACAGTGTGCCAGATCTTTATTGCCCTCCCCCTCAGCCCATGTGCCAACTTTAACATGTGAGTGGAACCACCCACTTAACATCTTACATCATGGTGAGGTCAGGTGGCTGAAATATGGGCTTTCCTGCTTGCCTCTCAGAGTTGACTTGCAGGGTGTGGGGAGGGTTCTGCTTCCCCAGTGCATTCCTTACAAGGAACATGCTAGAAAGCAGCACCAAGCAGGGTTGCATGGAATGTGCTGGTGAAGCAGCCCCCTATGGAGATCAGAAATGAACTCTCTGCTCATCAGCTAGTGAGCAGAGTTCATTCCTGCTGTCCATAGGGGGCTGCTTCACCAGCACATTCCATGCAGGGGAAGTAGTTGGCAGCTGGGTATGGTTTTGGGAAAATGGCCTTGTGGGCTAAAGATGTGCCTATGGGCTAGAGGTTCCCAACTCATGATGTAAATGAATGCCTGCACAGGCCTGCTTCTTTCACTGAAATGAATAGGAAAGCAGTTGCTGATGGACCTCCCATGCTTATAATTAGATATTGGATATGTGTGTGTTCCTGTATGTTTCCCATTTCCAAGTAGCTTTCTTTCTCCACATCTACCTCCTTGTAGCATGTCTGTTTTTATATTAATTGAATTGGTACTGAATGCTATTATGAATATTTTAATATTCTAACAGCAATATGTCACTTTCAAAGCTCCCTATATTTATTTAAAGCATTTTACCCCTACCTTTGCGTAAAAAGGCTCGAAGAGTGGCATACGTAAGATCAATAACAGTGAAGAATGCAGTCTGTGTCTATAGGCTTACAATTCGAAAGACACTAAATGAAAGGGGTAAGAGATGAGGTGGGAAGAGGAAAGGCAGGCAAACTCAGCACCAGTTCTTAAAGTTATATTTGAAGAACTGTGTGCCAGTCACTGGGTTGGAGGTCAGTAATTCTGCAATGCTGGATTTAGGCATGCGGTTTGCATCTGCAGAGCAGCAGGAATGGCAGTGCGAGGCAGTGATTCTTGGAAATTATATCCTTGATGTTCCATTGAATCCTCCTTTGTTTTGTGGCCAGAGCAACTCATCACAAATGTTCAGCTCAGGCGTTCACACCCTGTTTTTCTCTAGGCAGTTGAAATAAGGGGTTTTTTTAGTCTAAAATATTGTCCCTGGCACAAGAGTAGGCATGGGCAATATATCAATATATTGCCCAGGACCGGTATGTGGGGGGAGACCGTGATGACCGCTTCACTCAGTGGTCTATCACCGGTGAAACCACCACCGCTCATGAGTCCCTCTGCCTTCAATGCTTTGAGAGACAAACAAACTAGCTGGGAGCTGGAGGCAGTGGGACAAGCGGTGGCGGTTTCACCTTCACCAGCGATATACTGCTGATGAAACCACCATCACACTCTGCCCCGGCAGAGGGAGAATCAAACTGAATTGGCGAGGTGCTGCTGCAGCTTGTTCCTTCCTTCACTTCTTTAAACTGCCTGTTTGAAGAGCGTGCTGCTGCCCTCACCTCAGCCAAGCAGTTTTATGGCGCCCCTGACCCGCCATTGGCTTGCACAAGTCAGTGGTGGGATGGTGCTCCCCCTCCCCAGCTGAGAGATCCCTGCTCCTGCTTCTACATGAGTAGGAGCGGGATCCGGGCTGCTCAGCTGCTGTCAACCCCCGGATTGGAAGGTAAGGAATCCTATGAGGCTGTCAACTCCTGGATATGAAAGTAAGGGTGCTGAATGAGGGAATTTCCCGCAAAAAAGGGAAAGTTGACAGTACTGGCGCAGCATGAGCGGCAGGGGACTCAGGGCTGACTCCACTGGGGGCAGGAGCCAGTGGAGTCTGACCAAGGGGCTTAGGGCTCGCTCAGCTGGGGGCCGGTGCCTTAGGTGAGCAGCAGGCTGGGGCCAGCTGTATTGGCCATATCCTGTGAGGTGCTGGTGTGAAAGCACCTCAGCTCCCATGATGAGAGCTGTGGCAGTTTCACCCAGCATCTCTCTGGCTGGAGCCAATGCAGTTTTTTCCAGCATCGCAGTATATCGCCCAACCATGATGTTTTACTGGTGAAACACTGTGACGTTAAAAACCCAACATTGCCCAGCCCTACACAAGAATAAAATTATTCTGTAGCTTTTGATATTTTGCAGCATTTTTAGAGTTCCTGCAGTATTTTCCCCCCAAAACACCATGTTTCTTTACATTCCTCTTTTCCTAAGCATTCTGTTTTTGGTTTTGTTTCTCTTGAGTTCTTCAAAAATTATTGTTTGGTAAAGAAAGGGTGTTAAAAATTCTGAAATCTCCCTCCCACTCTCTATGCAGTTGTGGGTCACAGGGGACAGACAGGAGCTGTTGGTATGTCAGGAGTGCCTTCTCAACCTAAATGTAATATGCTTTCTATTTAGCCAAGAAGGCAGAGTCAACCATTTCCCATCACTCCTGTGTGGGTGGCTCAGTAGCCTGTACACCATCATTTGAGTTGTATCAGACTCTGTGATACCTTTTTATATCCCTGTTTTAATCTGTCCAAATTCCTGACTAAATCTACTTTTTAAAATAAAAAATCACCCCCCCTTTCCATTTTGGTTACACCCATGGTGATTTGAACAATGTTTAACTTTATACTTAGCAAGACTGTACAATTTGCAACTCTCTAGTCTGGTGGAAAACTCTGAAAGGGCAAAATGTGGGAAGGCTCACTACATAGAGTATAGAAAACCCAATTGGTGAATTGGGTGGTTCACGTGAAATATATTTTACATCACTGCTAGCAGTGTTTGGAAAATGCAGCAATCCTCAAAGCATGTAGTCTTCGTCAGTCCCAGTAAAGCACTGCGATTAATACACGACAAGTGGTTTGAGGATTTCTGCCAGGTAAACAATATTATTTTGTGTCACACACACAGAGAGAAAGAACAAGAGGGAGAGGGAGAGGGAGAGGGAGAGGGAGAGGGAGAGAGAGAGAGAGAGAGAGAGAGAGAGAGAGAGAGAGAGAGAGAGCTTCCTGGTCAACCTGTTTCCGCTTTATAAGAGTGTGGAGTGGTGCTGGCTGTGTGCCTTGCTGACTGCACTGGCCATAAACTGATGAGTCTTCAGACAGAATATTTTAGAGGTCTTGCTGGTACTGCATGGACTGATTTAGTCACTGTTTGTAGCAAAACCATCTGGCCTCACTTCTTCCTCCATCCTGCCCCAGCACCTTTAAAACTCCAGATAAATACCCTTCTGTTGGCATGTGGCAGTTAATATAGAGATTTGAAGATGAGGTGCTAAGCATGAATGATCCTTGTTACTTTGTAATAGCAGAAGCGCAATAAGAGATCTGGAAGGTGCTTAGGCATGCAAAGCCTTGCTCTTTTGAAGCCTGCCACTTCATGGTTTGTATTTTGCTGATGAGCAGTGACAAATCAGATTGCATTGCACACAGGCAACTGCTTTCCGCAAAGATGTATGGCTCTAACTCATGACACATGTTGGGTTAGGGACCCTTTCCCTGCTTGCTTGTGGCTGATAACTTCCTACAACTTCCCAAGATGTTTTACTAGTTTCAGAAATCATTCACGTTCAAAGCACAGTTTGAACCATAGCTACAAACAGTTGTAAATCTGGATGGCAGATGTTGCTTCTAGTGGTAAGCATTGGAGATATATTGGCTATGAACTTTCCTGGCTGATATTTTGGTTTAAACTATGAGACCCAGTATATGTAGCATGTCCTGGGTCTACAGCATTTTTTGTGGTGTTGATTCTTAAATGGATGTACATGGTTGTTCATCTGACATGCATTGTGACCTGCTCGTATCCTGTATCCTCCTGAGTTTCATTTTCATGGTGGCTGAGATTCTGCAGAGATGCTACTTTCATGATCATTGGTGCAGATTTAGACTCTGCCTTATTATATCTGTTAGAATGGGTGCAAGTCTTGCTGTTACCAGCTGTGCCACATAGGAGTGAATTGAAATGCAACTGGTGATGTGGTCTTAGGTTGTGACTTTTTTTTTACATGTTAATCAACATCTGATAGGGTGTACTTTGTAGGAAGGTGCCTCCCCTTGAGTTCTACTCATAAATGCCACTCATGTGTCTCACTGAGCATGCGCACGGAGAGCAGAGTTGAATGCCTTGCTGGCTCTGCTCCCTCCTGGATTGTTAGCCAGCTCTGCATAATTAGTTGAGCTCTTAAGTGGAAAGATATGGTTGAAGCTGAAAGACTTTGCTGGTTTGTGTGAGGACTTATAATCATTTCTTATTGGTAGGAGGGAGAGACCAAACAAAGCAGGAGACAAAGTGCTTGCAAAGTATCTGTAAAGTATGGTTCGGCTGAGCTACCCCCTGGGAAGCTGTCAATTCTCTGCCTTGTTGAAACACTTATCACAATGTTATTTCGATACTGTATTCAATGATATGGTGATTTATTGCATAGCCCTAGTCCTGACTGGTAGCTGTGGCAGATTTATTTGATCTACATGTGTTGGGGATTGGGCCTGGGATATTGAAGATGCAGAGTGTAAAGATGCTGTAACACTTGGATACTGAAATATCATCTCTGGGCTCTGAACATGTGAAGTATGGGACATCTCTTGAAATGAGGATCCCAGTAAACAAGAGATGCTGAAATTACCTATTTCCCCCTCTTTTCCCTTTTTAGCCACTAGATGTACAGATATCAGTAAGCTTCACAAGGGAAAGAATTAGGCTATCTCATCTTGGGATACAACTCCTTGTGTTGGGGTTATATTTAGGGATATTTGGAATTTTTGCACTTCCTGTTGAAATTGACGATAACTGTTTGCCCATTTGCTTGTGTCATGTGATTTGATTTGACATAGGCAACTTGAACTATGGGCCCCAAGTCCAAACTGTATTTTTCAGTTCTCTGTTTCAGCATGCTGATGTGGTTTAACTTTCTGGCCTCTTAATTGGCAATGTTGGTGACCTTGTTGTGCACCGTGCTCCATGGTTACCCAGGAGCTGTGAATCATAGAGTATAAATATCAAATATCAGTGTCTCATCCCTCCCCCATTCTCACTTCCTTTCTTTGCAGGTATTTAGAACAGACCTGATCACTGCCATGAAGCTGCCTGATTCCTACCAGCTGAACCCTGATGAGTACTATGTGCTGGCAGACCCTTGGAGACAGGAATGGGAGAAAGGCGTTCAGGTGCCAGTCAGTCCGGGGACCATTCCAGAGCCAGTAGCCAGGTATAGCTTAGTGAACCCATTAGGAAACAAAACAGCTGTCCTATCAGCATCACCTTTCAGCAGCCTGTTGGGTTGCTTACTGAAAAGCAGATCACCTGATAACTTGGGTTCCATTCTGCTGATCAAAACGTTACCCTTCCTAGGTAAAGGGAAGGTAAAGGGAACCCTGACAATTAGGTCCAGTCGTGACCGACTCTGGGGTTGCGCGCTCATCTCGCATTATTGGCCGAGGGAGCCGGCGTATAGCTTCCAGGTCATGTGGCCAGCATGACAAAGCCGCTTCTGGCAAACCAGAGCAGCACATGGAAACGCCGTTTACCTTCCCGCAGTAGCGGTTCCTATTTATCTACTTGCATTTTGACGTGCTTTCGAACTGCTAGGTTGGCAGGAGCTGGGACCAAGCAACGGGAGCTCACCCCGTCACAGGGATTCGAACCGCCGACCTTCTGATCAGCAAGCCCTAGGCTGAGTGGTTTAACCACAGCGCCACCTGGGTCCCTTGTTACCCTTCCTAGCCAACTGATTTTGCCCCAGCAAATTGCTGTAGATGAAAGTCAAGCCTTTCCCACCAGCGGCTGTACTCGTGAATTAAGGACATCACAAGCCAGACTGAGTGCTTACTTGCAACAATACATGCTGGCAGAAGGAGGACTCCTGTTTCCTATTTGAAAATGAGTTCTTCCTCATAGAACATTTGTTGTAGCCCTTCCTTGTGAGCAGATCCAATGTTGTGTGCACTGCCTACTCAGACATTCCAGAAAAGAAATCACAACACTTTAATGAGTTACTTGCTTCTCTTGTGTCACCTATCCCCCCTCCCCCAAGAAAAATCTGGAAGTGGAGCAGTCATCAGTGACTCTGGCTAGGATGTGGTATGAACTGCACAAACAGTTCCATGGATATATTTTTGTTAATACATCCTTTTTGAGAATCATTGTGATTTTGGCTTTCTTTAAAATGCAGCAGGGTTTTAGCTCTCATTGTTGCTAAGGAATGCCAGCAAGCACCGGTAAAATGTTGATAATTTTTTTATGGCATGTTTACAAGGCTAGATTTTACTTCTGGTGATCATGATGAGTGACCTGCACTAAGTCTAATTTTCAGAACTCCCTGTGATCTAGTCATTTGAACCAATTACAGCAACAACAGATGCTATGCAAAATTCTAAATTCTTGAATGTCTAGCCCAAATGAAGTCACATTAGAAAGTGCGTACATTGGTACAGATTTGCCTGCTTTGTACAATTTGTTTAAGTAGCGAGTGAACAAAGCTGGCTTATACCAAATGAGACTCCTTGCCCTTCTGTCTCTCTCACCCAGTATTGTCACTCTTGACTGACAGCAGTTCTCCAAGTTCTTAGGAAGAGGTCTTTCCCACCACATTTTATCTGATTTCTTTTAACTGGAGATGCTGGAAATTGAACCTGGGACCTTCTGTATTTGAAGACCCACACACAAAGCCCCAGTTCAGATTTCTGCATTCAAAGTCCAGAGGGCTAAATGTTTCACCACTGAACCTAGACATAAAGAATATGGAAGCATCCTCCCATTGTTAAATTCCCACCATCCCTGACTATGTTGGCTGGGGCTGATGGTAGACGAAAAACATGTTGAGGGGGGGGGTCACAGTTGCTCCAACCTGGCCTTAACTCAGAGCAGGCACTGGGTTTCTTTCTGAAAGTTTCTTTGTGAAAAATTCCAGATGACTATGGAATTTTTTGTCTATAACCTCTAGCCCTTGTTCCTGTCATGAGTATTGCCCCATGATTCTTTCATGTGACTTCAGCCTCCGTTAGCCTCCAACTTCGAAATGCAGTCTTGTGTTACGAAGTAGATCTGTGATTGCATAATTAATGCTAAAAATGCAGCATGGCCTGTATTCTAAACCCAGTTTTGGTCATATCAACATCTTTTCCCAAGCAGTGTAAATCTGATGCTTTTAATTTAGGTCAGAGGTGGAGAACCTGTGATTCTTATCTCCCATCAGCCAGCATTGCCAGTGGGCAGGAATGGTGGGAGTTGTAGTCTAGCCACACCTGAAGGGCACAGGTTCCCCATCCCCAGTTTAGATTCATGCAGAAAGAGAGTGGCTTATAAACATTCATTAAAATATTCATTTTAACCGCAGCAGTACATTTAAGAACCCATTGCTGTTTTGACTGTGTTGTATCCCCCATTTTCCTATTTTTACACTTTCATCTTTGCATGACATCTTCTTCCTGTCACAATAGTATAACTACAGAAGACAATTCCTAAATTTCCAGGACAGGACACAGGTTATTTAGTGTTCTTACCTTTTGTTGAACTTTGGGGCTTGTGGCAGATCCATAAAGTCAACATACAGAATATGTAGATGCCTATACAGTTCCATGTATAGGCATCCACATATGGATAATTCCTACAGGCTGAATATAATCTTGTTGTTCTCTCACCTGGCACAGTGCATAAACCAGTGATGGGCAACCTTTTGAGCTTGGTGTGTCAAATTTCGCTGGAAAAACTGAGCATAACTCTGGTGGTGTGTCACTTCGAGAAAAAAACCCATAATTTCACGATATTTATAGTTTAAATAACAAAAATGTATAATTGTAATATATAACTGTATTTAATAAACCAAAAACTAATTATTTAACCAAACCAAAAAACCCTTATTTATTACAAAGTGCCCAGAGTTGTTGAGTTTGGGGGGAGCTGCTGACCAAAGTTTTGGAGGTTTTTTAGGGGGGGCAAAAGTTGCTTTGCTTTTTTTGGGAGGGATGCCCTAAAGCTGCTGCTCTTTTTTTGGGGGGGGGGGAAGAGAACAGAAATAAATGACAAATAATACCTTCGCTGGAAGTAACACGCAGCACCGTCATAGTCTGCTAAAGCGCCAAAAACACCAGCACAGAACAGGTTAAAAAATGAACGCTGTTACACCCAATCATGGTCTGCCAAAGCGCCAGAAAAAACAGCACAGAAAGGGTTAAAAAACCAATCTCTAGCTACCAACAACAACAACAGCAACAAAAAGGATCCAGGTTTTAACAGCAGAGACAATCTGTAGCGTGAGGAGGAGCGGGAGAACAAATGGGGGGGGGCAACAACAACAGCGTGAATGGGCCGATGGGGCGCGTGCCAGCAGTGAAGGCGCTGCGTGTCACATCTGACACGCATGTCATAGGTTCGCCATCACTGGCATAAACAGTACAACAGACTGCTGGAAGAAATGGGAGGTCAACTCACACCTTCCAATTCCTCACCCAACTTTTCCTCTCCATTGGGTGCAATTTGGTCAGGGTGGGAAGGAGGAAATCTATTGATTTCATGGGAATCCTTGTGTGAGAACTATGACTTGCATTTTTACACCTTTTGTCACTCTGTGCTGCTTCAGTGTGGACAGCAGAAGATGGAGAAACATTGACTGTTTTTTTACACGCCCAGAACATCTATCATCTACTGACCATGCACTCTCTCAGTACATGGATTACAATACTATCTTTGTAGTTTCTAGAATAATAGAATAACTCGGTTGTAATTTACATGATCTGGTGTGCTGTTTGAGTGATGTTTCTTCCTCCATATTTGTGTGCTGCAATTAGTTGTTGTTTTTTAAACGAGCATCATTTTTGTGTTAATTTTTCTTGTGTATGTATTTATTATTCAGACTCTGGTGTCAATTTAAATACCGTATTTATTCTAATGTAATGCACACCTTTTGGGGCCAAATTATATCACAAAAATTAGGGCCAGCAAATATCCTTTTGGTTTCAAGATTTTGAAAATTGAGGTGTGCATTAGATTCGATGGCGCATTAGATTATCATAAATATGGTATGTTGTAAGGTAACGAGGGTAATTTTAAATGGAAAAAATAGGATATAGATGCTTTCAATAAATAATAAAATTTATGTATTTTTATTTCTGCAGACGTGCATCCCTCTGGTGCTACAATATTGGCAGATGATCTTTTTCTGTTGTTGTTATTTTATTATTACCGTTATTTTGCTGCATAGCAATTTGAAGCTTCTGGCAGTAATTGCATCGGAGAATGAAGGTTTCACCACTTTAAGGAGGATTGCAACCTGGTGTAATTAACACCTCCTGTTCGCTACACTTGCAGGGTTGTATCTGAGACAAAAGCAGTCATATTTACAAGACCTCGGAAGTACATCCTTTCTTCAGGTTCTGAGCCCCCTGAGCTTGGCTACGTCGACATTCGGACCTTGGCAGAGAGCGTCTGTCGCTATGACCTTAATTTCATGGATGCAGCATGGTTGGAACTGGCTAATGAAGAATTCAAAGATATGGGTGAGTGCAACATCCAGTTACGGCCAACTTTTGGCTGAGCTGTGAGACAAGTGACAGGGAGCAGTCTGGGGTGGTTGTAGTGCAGCTGCCAATTCATATGGTACACGTTGAAGCTTCCAGAGAGAAAAGGAGAAGGCTAGGAATGCTCAGAAGCAAGTTGTATATTCCTGCATGTGGAGGAGAGGGGTGTGGAGAACTGAGGGGAGAGAAAAACAGCACAAATGTCAACACTATTTTTGTTGGGTGGCAACAGTCATCTCAAAGCTCTAATTCCTAGATTAATGTGAAGGAAGTGGAAAAAGGAAATGTGTCAGGAAAGCCAATTCCATCTTATCTTTAAATGTATTAATAGAAAAGTGAACGATATTTTTGAAACTGTCCGTTGTTGTTCAGGGACTTCGTTAGCTTCCAAACCCTTCAGGTTTCCCTAGAACTGACGGAAAAAAACTTGGAACCGCTATAGTGACATTCAGCTCTTGGCCCTGCTAACTAATGGCAACACTGTCTTGGACTTCTGACAATTGTTTCATCCATTTATTTTATTTTAATGTCTGTTACATTTTATTCTGTAGTAGCAATTCATTGTTGAAACCAAATAGTCTTTCAAAAAGCATCTGGAATTGTTTTAAAGACATTTAAATTAAGAAGGCTTAAGAGTCAACTGTGAAATGGCTAAAATTAGACAAATGGTCTAAAGTGAAGAGCAGTATGTTCCCTTACAAAATGAATATTTTACCCCTTATAAAGGTGTGCAGTTCTGCAGAGAGCCTTATAAAAACGTAGTAATAGTTGGCAAAATAGCCCCAGGAGCAGTTGGCTCTTTAAAAAGCTGAATACATTGAAATAAAACATTTGTATGAGATTTTCAACCATCCACTGCAAAATCATAGAATAATAGAGTTGGAAGAGACCACAAGGGCCATCCAGTCCAACCACCTGCCAAGCAGGAAACACCATCAAAGCATTCTAGACATATGCCTGTCAAGCCTCTGCTTAAAGACCTCCGAAGAAGGAGACTCCACCACACTCCTTGGTAGCAAATTCCACTGCTGAACAGCTCTTACTGTCAGAAAGTTCTTCCTAATGTTCAGGTGGAATCTTCTTTCTTGTAGTTTGAATCCATTGCTCCATGTCCGCTTCTCTGGAGCAGCAGAAAACAATCTCTCTCCCTCCTCTATATGACATCATTTTATATATTTGAACATGGCTATCATATCACCCCTTAACCTTCTCTTCTCCAGGCTAAACATACCCAGCTCCCTAAGCCGTTCCTCATAAGGCATTGTTTCCAGGCCTTTGACCAAATCAATATGCTACGCTTGGTTTTAAAGTTTTGTTTTGTCCAGTATGTGTGGTTTGGATTACTGGCAATAAACAAGAACTGCATTGTATTGATGCACACTTTTTCTTGGCTTTTGTTATTGTTATCTAATGGATGCCTTTCAGCAGATTATTTTGAAGGTACAGTATGTGAAATTGTAAATAAGGTCAGTCATTCAATGTTAATAGAGTGATCTGGTTATTTGTAGATTGATAGAAGAAGCTGTGTCCCTCAATGTCTCTGTTATATTAAAAGCAAACATCATTGGATTGATTTCCCAGGGATGCCTGAACTGGATGAATACACCATGGAGAGAGTTATGGAAGAATTTGAACAGCGATGCTATGACAACATGAATCATGCTATCGAGACTGAGGAAGGGCTTGGAATTGAGTATGATGAGGATGTTGTCTGTGACGTTTGCCAGTCTCCAGATGGTGAAGATGGCAATGAGATGGTGTTCTGTGACAAATGCAATATTTGCGTTCATCAGGTACAGCAGCCAGATGCAATAATAATTGGAATTGAGAGTAGTTTGTTTAGATTTCACCGTGGTAAGAAGGAGGTGATGAGGATTTCATAAGCCTTGGGTGCTTTTTTAGGATGTATGGTTAATAGTAGGTGGAAGCATATATTGAGGCAAAGGAACAGGGATCCGTAGAGAGGTGATGTCATAAGATCACAGAAAATTCAGATAGGATGGTTAAGTTGCCCCATTTTAATGGGTTTCTGGATTTTAAAATCATTAGCTTTGGTTTCTTGCATGTCTAAGTGACATTTTGCTTCTTTGCATACATCTGAACCCTAGATATCTCATGTTTTTTTGTGTGCCTTCTCCATGAGAGGTCTGAAGGACGACAACTGGAGCACGGGCTTTTTCTGTGGTGGTTTCCCATTTGTGGAATGTGCACCCGAGGGAGGCTTGCCTGGCACCTTCATTACATATCTTTAGGTGCCTGGCAAAAACCTTTCTCTGTAACCAAGCCTTTGGCTGATTAACATTCTAAGGGCCTTTAAATGTCTTTGTGGGAGGGGGGGGGTTATTGGTTTGTTTTTGTTTTATTATGTATTTTTAGTTTTCATTTTGTATTTTTATGCTGGGAACCAACCAGTGTTGTTGTTGTTGTTGTTGTTGTTGTTGTTGTTGTTGTTGTTGTTCTTCTTCTTCTTCTTCTTCTTCTTCTTCTTCTTCTTCTTCTTCTTCTTCTTCTTCTTCTTCTTCTTCTTCTTCTTCTTCTTCTTCTTCTTCTTCTTCTTCTTCTTCTTCTTCTTCTTCTTCTTCTTCTTTGTACAGAAAAAAACAGGATGCATCCAATAGTGTAAACAGAAAAGAGAAATGAACCTTAAAGATACTGTAAAGAATGCATGTTTGTTGTTAAATTAGCCTGACATGTTTCAGCTTCAGTGCTTTCTTCAAGGGCTTATCTGTTGCTAAACCACACATAAAAAGCCTTTAAAAAGCTTTTAAAATACAATATGTCATTGAAACCTCATTTTCAAGTCAAATTAACAGAAAGAAAACCTATTTTAAGTAGAACCAGCCATATCTTATAGCTCATACAAACATCCTTTCCTAACTGCTCAAAAACATCATTGGAGTGCATCAAGTGATTGGTAATTTGTGGATGATTTCTGCTTGCTTTCATTTCTCACAAACCTGGGTTTGCTTGCAAGTATTTAGTTCTGCAGTTTGAGGTGGGCTTCTTAAGAGCTTTTGCCCTTCAAGATCTTTGAAATGGATGGTTTTTGACCTCTTAATTTGTCTTGAAAACGAGGTTTATACAATTATGCATAACTGTATTTTAAATGCTCTTGCAAGGCTTTTCATTTGTCGTTTAGCAAGTCTTCTACTTTTGTAAGTGTTCTACTTTATACAGATAAGCTCTTAGGCCAAAACACATTGGGTTCATGTAACAATAAGCATATGTATTTTCCAGCATCTCTCATGTTTCTGACATTACCTATCAATTTGGTTCCCACATATTCCTGTTCTTTGGAAAATCTGCCACTTAGTTTGTTGCTCTTTTTTGGGGGAGGGGGGTAACCATAGCCAAAGTAACATAAGGGCTCAGTCCGGTGCTAGTCATGTATCAACAGCTAGCAGCTCCCAGTAGTAATGTTGCACCATCCAAATACATATATGGGAAAGCTTCTGTAGGCAGCTCATTTCTTGAGATGATCAATAAATAAAATGTATCACGCAAGTAGGCAGACAGTCTGTTTGCATAGGGGAATGTGGAGCTGTCATCCTCATTTTATTCATCTTTCAATTTAATCTATTCAAAAATGTCCCAGACCCACAGACAGATCATTGGATCTGCTCTTATTTGCTGTCATAGTCTACTTTTTGATAAAGATCACCATCTTTTTGTCTGGCATATATAGCCATGCCAATAACAAGCGTGTTCAGTATATGTGGAATGTGGGGCACTTTCATTTATAATGAACATGGTTGGAAGTGAATAAGGCATCCCATGCAACACAGCAGAAATGACAAATACTTTTTGGTGCAGAAGATAATTTATATGGCAGTTTTTGAATCTATCAGATTTTCTGGTTGGCTACTTCCTGTTGAGGGAAAAGTCTGTCATGTGTTCCCCCACCAGTGTTTTAACTATGCCCATTCATACCTGATACCTGATAAGCAAGAGAAGGGTAATTTTGTCTCTTGGGTCCTGCAATTGATGAAAACATAAACGGTACATGTGTTTTCATATCCAATAGGACAAACTGCCTTTTGAGCATGGTTTGCCTTGCAAAATTACTTTAGAGTTTCTTCTAATTATTTTTCATCTTTTCCTTTTAATACGTTGGCAGATGTTCTTATTGCATTTTGAGTTCAGTGAACTATACAAAGTTAGAAACAGAGCCAAGAAAAATGCCTCTGAAGGCGTCCTCTGTTTGTGACAAGAAGAAATGTTAGTGACACAGCTGTGGTCAACCTTTCCTTGGGGCAAAGGTTGAGCCAGTGCCCAAAGCAGTAGCACTTGTGCCATTGGAAGACCTCCCCCTATTTTTTTCACCTTCTCATCTTTCAGATGGACATAGAAGTTAATGCTCTTATTTATATGTCATGCTCTTATTTTAGTCTCAAAGTCCTGGCTTAACTCCAATTGAGATAATTATTAACCCAGGCAGGAATCAGCCTTCCCTTTGCTGTCACAGCTGGTTATGATAAAAAAATTCCTTCAGTAGCACCTTAAAGACCAACTAAGTTTTTATTTTGGTATGAGCTTTCGTGTGCATGCACACTTCTTCAGAAAATTACTTCTTCTTCTGAAGAAGTGTGCATGCACACGAAAGCTCATACCAAAATAAAAACTTAGTTGGTCTTTAAGGTGCTACTGAAGGAATTTTTTTATTTTACTTCGACCCAGACCAACACGGCTACCTACCTGTAACCTGGTTATGATAGTTCTCTTTATTTCCTGTTCCAATTTCCTTACTATTGCAGTGTAAGACCTCTCATATCTAGGGCAACCTAAGAGGCAGGTGCAAATATGAACTTGGTGTCACGAGTACTACTACTACTAATATGGTTCTGCATGTTTGGGGATCTGGAACTAACTTCACATGCAGCCTGGTCGCAAATCACGGTAGCTCATGTACTGGTGTGCTTTCTACATGATCCAGTTGATATTTTGGGGAAGCCAGTTCCTGAGATACCACAGTCATGTGGAGTCCTGACCAATTGGAAGCTGTTTTAGTGACAAATCATACAGAAGAAGTTAGAATTCATCCTTTACAGCAGGGTTGGGGAACCTCTGTTCCTCAGGCCAAATTTGATACCGGTACAGGTCTCAGTGTGGCCCACAAAACTGTTTTCCTCCTCATATGTAATTTCAGGTGTGGGACAGTTACAGGTGTAGCTGGGTTGGCTGCGCAACTAAGTTCCCCGTGGGAAACTTTGCTGCGCAACCAATCCCTGTAGAAAGCAGCTTTGCTAACCCTGTGCTTGGTGCTCTTCCAAACCGGGATGTCAAAGCTGCTTGTGCTGTGGTTCACACATTTGCTGTGAGGCTGAACAAGGGGAGTATTATAACAAATGTTATGTCCACCAAACGTGCTATAGAAATATTAGCAACAAGACCATACAATGAAGTGTCCTTTTTATTATTTGTTAGCATTTTAATCATTGCTGCATTTTTCTGGGAGAGTGCTAGAGTCCTGTCTAGTCAAGTTGCATGGGATCAATTCCAATCTGTTACCTCTGAGGATGTGGACAGGCTGCTTGGACAAGTGAAATGACCACCTGTCTCTTTGATCCTTGCCCATTCTGCTCATTAAGAGCTAGCCAGGAAGGGCTGGGCGATGGGTTCTGCGGGTGGTGAATCCTTCCCTCTTTGAGGGAGCATTCCCAGACCCAGAGTCATTTTGGACTCACAGCTGTCCATGGAGGCACAGGTCAGTTCTGCATCCAGGGAAGCTGTCTACCAACTCCACCTGGTAGAGAGACCAGCTGAGACCCTTCCTGCCTGTGTACTGTCTCACCAGATTGGTACATGCTGTGGTTATCTCCCACTTGGACTACTGCAATGCACTCTACATAGGGTGACTCAGAAACTATAATCCATAATGCGGCAACTAGACTGGTGACAGGGAGTGGCCACCGGGACCATACGGTATAACACAGGTCCTAAAGGATCTTCATTGGTTCCCAGTACATTCCCGAGCACAATACAAAGTGTTGGTGCTGACCTTTAAAGCCCTAAACTGCCGTGGCCCAGTATATCTGGAGCGTCTCCACCCCCATCATTCAGCCCGGACACTGAGGTCCAGCTCCGAGGGCCTTCTGGAGGTTCCCTCACTGCGAGAAGTGAAGCTGCAGTGATCCAGGCAGAGGGCCTTCTTGGTAGTGGCACCCATCCTGTGGAACGCTCTTCACCAGATGTTAAGGAAATAAACAACTCTCTGACTTTTAGAAGACACCTGAAGGCAGCCCTGTTTAGGGAAGTTTTTAATGTTTGATGTTTTATTATGTTTTTACTATTCTGCTGGGAGTGGCTGGGGAAACCCAGCCAGATGAGCAGGGTATAAATAATAAACTTATTCTTATTCTTCTTATTTCATTCTTCATTTCACTTCTGTGTCATTGTGGCAGGCATGCTATGGCATCCTAAAAGTTCCAGAAGGCAGCTGGCTGTGCCGAACCTGTGCTCTTGGTGTTCAGCCCAAGTGTTTGTTGTGTCCCAAGAAAGGCGGAGCCATGAAGCCAACTCGTAGTGGGACTAAGTGGGTCCATGTTAGCTGTGCCCTCTGGATTCCTGAGGTGGGTGTTTCAGGCAACTGATTCCTCTGCACACGCTCAGAATGGAGAGTACAGAGTATTGTATGTTTTATAGTGAGAGCAGACAGCCTTGGTGGTGGGTGTCAACAAGGAGTGTCAGGTACTGCAGCCAGTTGGAGAGAGTCTTGCCTCAGCTGCATCTGAAAATAGAATTTGCAGGAAGACAAGGTGCAATAGCACCCATCATCATGGACCCTGGAGTAGTGCCACCTGTCAGTGGTGACCAAGAGGATTTGCAAGAATGTGAGGATACAAACAACACAGCTAGCTATGGAGATCTGGGTTCAAATTCCTGTTTGTCAGTGACCACAGACCAGTCACTTACTCACTGCATATCCTACTACCTCAGAATGTTGTTATGAATACAGCTTTGGGTGGTGGTGCTGAGGGAATTATACATGCTGCTCTGAGGTCCTTAGAAGAAGGGTGTGATAAAAATGTAATAATTTTCTATCCTTAAAAAATAGGTTTAATAAATGGTTGGACACTTAAATAGTTAGCTTACCTTTTCGTCCATAGCAAGATCACTCCAGGATAGCCATGCTTCCTGTTCTTTGTTCACTACTTGATTCCCACCACTCCTTCTTTATTTATCTAATGATTCTTAGGTGAGCATTGGCAGCCCAGAAAAGATGGAGCCCATCACAAAGGTCTCCCATATTCCCAGCAGCAGATGGGCCCTGGTGTGCAGTCTTTGTAACGAGAAGGTTGGGGCATCAATACAGGTAAATCACTCTGACTGGGTATTATGAACATGCATTTGCTACAAAAATCTCGCTACTGTAGTGAGGCTTTCATTTTTAACTTCCATCAATTTAGGATTTTAATTTGGGGGGGTCTGCTTTGGACTGAAGATATTTAGGCCTTGTTGTCATATTACACAATGATTGCTAAAAGCAAGGACCCTTACTTGAAATCTGAGGTAGTGAACTTGTAGCCAGATAAATGTTGTCAGGCCCCCAACTCTTTATCAGCCCCAGTCAGCATGGCCAGTGGTCAGGGACGATTGGAGTTGTAGTCTAGCAATGTCTAGAGGGCCTCTGTTCCCTACCACTCCCACTTTAGTTGGTTAGCTACACAGATATGCAACATCCTCATATTTTGTTTCTCCTGATAGTTTCCTAAGATCCACAGTCTCTAAAATCTATTTTGGTATAGGTATGTTTAAAAAAGAGTTTCATTTCCTACTTCCTGCTCTTTTGTGCCACTTCCAGGTTTGCTGCGATGTGTAAATAGGAAACTCGTGTAAATAGGAAATTGCCTGTACCCAGGACTTTTTTTCAGCCGGAACTCACCAGAACTGAGTTCTGGCACCTCATTGGTCCGTTCTGGCACCTCTGCAGCATTGTGGCACGGCATTTGGGGCTGTATGCCAAAGGTTGCGGGCTGCGCAGTTGAGTAACGAAGCTGCGGGCAGTGGTGATTGGTGCAGGCGGATGGGCAAGCGAACGAAGAGATGTTCTTTAGGGCCAGTATCACAACGTGGGTGGTGCTGTGGGTTAAACCACAGAGCCTAGGGCTTGCCGATCAGAAGGTCGGCGGCTTTCATAAACATGAAAGAATTGCTACCTGAATAGGGAGCTAACCTGAATGTATCCTGTATGTGTGGGTGCGTGTTTTAACTACAAAAGAAGCAATTGTTTAATATGGAGAAAGATGCAAGCATATAGCAAGCAATGTCCTCCCCTCTGTAGAAGGGAAGTTGGGGGAATTCTTTTCATTGACTTGCCCATGCAGGGCTTTCGAGGAAACTGAACTTGGCTGTGGGGCAAGGGCATGTGTTAGGGGATTGCTCTGTGTGTAGATCATTCAGTTGCACTAGCCCCTCCCTGGCTTCACTCTCTACTCTGAATCATTGATATGCCAGAGATTCAGTAGTGCAGCCAGACAGCCTTTCAAGCCCTTTGCCAGAGGCTTTGTTTACTGCTCCCTTTCCAAACAAAGTGTAAAACAAAAGCACAGAATATGAATCATAGAAATCTAATTGGTGCCCAGTGCTTTAATAAATAAATAAATACTAAAAGTCCTTTGCAGACCTTCATCTGTTTGCTTGAATCTTTGCCCTGAATATAGATACTAGTGGGTGCGTCCTGTTCTTCCTTATGAAGGTCCTGCAGAGTTCATAATGCAAACATCCAAAAAGGGCATTGCTGTTGCTTTGGGGAGCATGCCTTTTACAAAAACACCCACGCACGTGCTTGAGGGAAGGATCTCGCTCGTGGTTTTCTGGTATTACTTTTGCACATTGGGTTACTTTCCAGTATTACCCATTGCTATAACAAGGAAAGGCATTGATGTATGTATGACATGGGTGGTATTTTGGTTTCCCCCTGCAAGTGAATGTGTTTGGGCATGCTCTGATAAGGTGGCACTTGATCAGATTGTTGGATTGACTCCTTCCACATCCTTGAAATACACCGATGGGCTTTCATTCTGATTTTTAGTCTCTTAAGATCCAAGAGCGCTTTGGTGAAACCACCCCATCTATCCTGAAGTGCAGGATCAGGCTAGTGCACTTAATGCAGGTTGTTCATACATAGACTGCCACCACTTCTTTCTTCAAAACCACCTAGGTTTGGGGTGAGAAATAAACACACAACTTTTTTTTTTTAATCTGAGAGGAGAACAGTGTTAGGAAATTCCCTCCTGCCTAAAGGCAGCTGGAATCCAATGTGTGGTTCCTGCTACCTCCATGCTAAGCAAGTAGCATGGAAAACCAACTGGTACATCTATATATGACACCTGTTAGCTAAGTGATCCTAGGATTCAAATTGAATGTTCAACCCTGGTCAACCCCAGGATTAAAATTAAAATATTTATGGAAAATACAAGATAGTGGGCAAAATAGGGAGTTTAGTGAAAGAGTGAAAATAAAAGTTTGTTCTAAATAATCCTACACTTAGGCAGTCTTACATAATATTCAGCCTAGTATAGGCCTGAATGCAGGCGTAACTTGCTTCCTTTTATTGACTATGTCTGGGGTAAGAAGGGTGGGCTGGTTCATTGATGGATCTAGGGAATTTCGCCATTACGAATTAGTGGGTGGTGGGTGACAAACTTACATCAGCAAGAGATGCCTCAGAAGGGTTCTGGGTGCAGGCCTGCATCACAAGCACACAGAGCAATATCACCACTGAAATGATGATAGAATATCTGTAATTATATGGCTGCAGATTTAATTTAGGAGATCTGTACATTCTTGTAAAGAATGTACAGAATATCACACGGTCTCAGAGAAGGGAACTGTAGGACTGCAATCTAATATATTTAATGCTCTTAATGTAAGTTTCCATCGCAGATTAACATTTTGCTGCTTGATTAATTTGCTTCTGATGGCAAGTAAGATGTAAGCTTTGGGACTCTTTAACAACCTTCCACGGCACAGATCATTCAGTTGTTCTAGCTTCATCCTCCTTGTGCCACGTGTGATATAAAAGAAACTTAAAGATGACTTCCCTTTCCTGTCTGTGCATAGCTGGTAGATAGTTCAAAACTGTAAGAAGTTTCATGCTTAAGAGAAATTGTCCTCTTCCTTTAGGAAATTGAAGTTATGGCTTCATGATATATAAATGTTGTTATAATTAATTGTTTCCAGTTGAGTGACCACTTAAAAGCCAGGTCCTTTTAGCCATTGTCAACCCTAGCAATAGCCACGTTGACAGCTTCCTTTGGGAGCAAGGTGACAGTGTGTCTTTTTTATGTGTACATTTGAACAGGAGAATTGAAATCACTGCATAGCTGCACAGCAGTAAGGATTTACTTATTTATTTTGACACTTTATATACCACTTAATTACAATTGTATCTAAGCAGTGTACAGGGGACTTTATGCAAGGAAACTAAAAATGAATTAAAACTGTAAAATTAGAATTCAATTAAAAAGCCTGCTGGAATAAAAAAATAGTATTTAGTAAGCACAATAAGTTTTGGGGGGCAGGCTTGCCTGACCGTAGCTGGACAGGAGTTCTATAAAACTGGGTCCACAATAATGAATGCACAACCCCTGGTGGCTATAAGCTGTGCATGGGAGACAAGTGACACCCCCAAAGACTTAAGTGACAAAGCAGAAATATAAGAGATAAGGCAGTCTTTGAGATAACCTGGACCCAAGTTGTTAAGGGCCTTGTAAATTAATACAAGAACTTTGAACACATGGAAGCATATGGGCAACTAGTGCAACTGAATGCTAAATGTGGATTTCTCATACTCTTTAACCTAGAGGTGAGAAATGACAGCAGCATAGAGCCCAAATTAAAATTCAGTTTTACTGTATGGAGAAACTGTTCAGTGCGCCTTTAGGTCACTGTCGGCCTGTTTGTCAGTGAAGGTTTATTGGGGAAGGCCAGAGGGCAATGTACATCTCACCGCCTTTCATATTGTGCCTCAGTGTTGACTTTATTCAAGTAGATTTATCTGAAGCTTCTACAGTTTGAACCCTGCTGTGCACTTTTAAATGACATCTGGCTGCTGAGTCAACCTGAGTGGGAAAACACTGAGGAGGAGGATAATTGGCTCCTTTTCACAAAAGGACTGTATAAATATCCTTCTGCCGCACACATATTTCTCACGTGAGATACGTTTGGGTTAAGTCTGGCATTTTCCTGTCATCATAAATGTCAGTGACACTCATTTATTCCATCCTCATTGGAGTTGGAGGAGAGCCCTGAAGGGGGGGAGAGGAGAGGTAGCATGTAAAGGGATTTTTCTATGTTAATGCCTATCGAAGCACATCCTGAAACATAAGCTATTTGCTTCATAGAGCTTTGCTGTGGCTCTTTGGTAAGGAATGGAGAGAGGAACACAAGCTGCTTGTTTGAGACCCACAGAAGAAGTTCTGAAGCACTTTTTATTTGTTACTAGCTGTACCCAGCCAAGTGTTGCTGTGGCTCATCCCTGTGATTCACCCCACCCCACCCCAACCCGTCCTGACCCATGACCCATCCCAATCCCGTCCTGCCCCCATACCCAACGCAGGTGAGTCCACACCTCCACTCCCTGCAAACCTGAGCTGAGGTGTTTTGGAGAGGGAAGGGGACGGCAACGGCGTGGCGTGGCTTGGTTTTCGGCGCAGTGTCGGCGGTAGGATCCCGGCTGATATCTGCCCTGCCCTGTGAGATGCAGCTTCTGGCTTCTATTTCCCAGCATGCACTTTTGTCTTGAGTGGTGTGTTATGGAACATGGGGTTTTGGGGGGTTTACCTGGCACTGTTGTGATGTCTGTCTATGCAAACAGTATGTGGTTACTCACGTATTCACATGTGACGTTGCGTCCAAATTTGAATGCAATCGGTCAAGCGGTTTTGGTGAAACGTGGAGAGAAACAAACATGGTCGGTTTACATATATATATATATATATATATATATATATATATATATATATATATATACACATACATACACACACTCCTCTGCCTTTAGAAATCTCAGAGCAGTTTATGTGGGGCTTGTGGTAGTCCTCCATTCAGGTACTTATTGGGTCCACACCTGCTGAACTTCAATAATGCTGCAGTATTAAGTGCTCCCAGGTTGTGTGGCCACATGCAGCCTACATGTGAGCTTCTTTGCCAATGATTCAAATATGATAGCAAGCAGCAGAAATAGCTTTTTTAATGGGATGTGCAAGCAACTGCAGTGACAATGAGGCAGGAGATGGCTATTACTTCAGCAGAAGTCCACTTGTGGTTCTTGAGATTTGAGCCACTGTGAATATTTTTGTATCCCACCTTGTGTTGGGCTCAAGGGAGCTCATAATGAAATTTAAGATACATAGGCCTTGCAAAACCATGTGATTGTTTTTACACAACCTGTTAGCTACAAACATAAAATGTAAATGTTTTAAGATCTGTTCTTCCATCCCCTCCTCTTCCCACACCTACAGTGTTCAGTGAAAAACTGCCGCACAGCCTTCCATGTCACTTGTGCATTTGACCGTGGCTTGGAGATGAAGACTATTCTGGCCGACAATGATGAAGTCAAGTTCAAGTCTTACTGCCCCAAGCACAGTTCCACCAAGAAGTCAGATGAGGAAAACCTCAGTGAATTCACCAGCCAGGAAAATGAGAATGGGGCACAGGACAGTTCCCCTCCTGCTCACCTAGAGCCTTTTGACAGCATGGATCAAAACCAGGAGGAGGCCCACAGGGTCAGCGTTCGCAAGCAGAAGCTTCAACAACTGGAAGATGAGTTCTATGCCTTTGTCAACGCCTCAGAAGTGGCCACGGCGCTGCAGCTTCCCGAGGACTCTGTAGAATTTTTGTACCAGTACTGGAAGTTGAAGCGGAAATCAAACTTCAACAAACCTTTGATCACCCCAAAGAAAGATGAAGAGGACAATCTGGCCAAACGGGAGCAGGATGTTCTGTTCAGGCGGCTACAGCTTTTCACCCACCTCCGGCAGGATTTGGAGAGGGTAAGTTGTTGTGTTGTTCAGTAGGTCTGAAAGACTAATTTTGCCTCAGTTGTCTTACCAATCCTGATGTTTGAATGCTGTTGGATCAGACATAAAAATCCTGCTCAATGCAGCTGAAAGGTGCACAATGGTCAATGCATGTGGCCCTGGATCTCATCCTATGAAGGTTCTCTCAGAATGATTAGAGAAGAGGTGAACCTGCAGTTCCACCTCTGCCCGTCCTTTTGCTGGCACTTCTTTGAGCGTAGTGGTGTGTTATGACATGTTCAGGCAATCAGTAGGGATTTCCTTCTACATCCTTTGTGCTTGCTATTTCCCAGATCCTTTGCTTCAAGGCCTGCTTCTGACTTGCAAGGTGAGGATGGGAGAAGCAGTTGCAAATGGTAAATTTGTGGGCCTTGCTATGGACTCTGAAACCATATTTGTTCTGCATGAGTAGACTTCCCAGGTTCTCTCAACATTGCGAATTCTTTATAAATACATCCATTTGTAGTTGCAGGGGTCTTCCCTTCATTAAAGTGAGTAGGAAAACCCCCTGTGGGCAGAACAGCTTTCTGTGCACTATAGAGCTCCTGTGCTCACAAAAAGCCACTGGAGTGTGTGTGTGGCTGTGATAGAAAGTAATAAACTTTCATCTATTCTGTTTGATAAGTAATGTAGATTCTTGGAGATTTTCAGTTTAGTGTGGCATGAACACCCCTCTGGGAGAATGTGAAGCCGTTCTGAAAGCTACCTGCCTTTGATTGATGCTTTGAACAATGTGGCCATTCTGAACTTGTTCTCAACTCCAGTATTTAGCTCCAGTATTTCTTGGGAGAAAAGCAATGACAAACCTAGACAGCATCTTAAAAAGCAGAGACATCACCTTGCCTACAAAGGTCCGTATAGTTAAAGCTATGGTTTTCCCAGTAGTGATGTATGGAAGTGAGAGCTGGACCATAAAGAAGGCTGATTGCCGAAGAATTGATGCTTTTGAATTATGGTGCTGGAGAAGACTCTTGAGAGTCCCATGGACTGCAAGAAGATCAAACCTATCCATTCTGAAGGAAATCAGCCCTGAGTGCTCCCTGGAAGGACAGATCGTGAAGCTGAGGCTCCAATACTTTGGCCACCTCATGAGAAGAGAAGAATCCTTGGAAAAGACCCTGATGTTGGGAAAGATTGAGGGCACAAGGAGAAGGGGACGACAGAGGACGAGATGGTTGGACAGTGTTCTCGAAGTTACGAACATGAGTTTGACCAAACTGCGGGAGGCAGTGGAAGACAGGAGTGCCTGGCGTGCTATGGTCAATGGGGTCACGAAGAGTCGGACACGACTAAACGACTAAATAACAACAACATTTAGCTCCAGATCTCTTAAAATGAAAGGGTTTGGGAAGAGCTTCTAAAGAATCTCTCCAAACTGAGTGAATGGGCAGTAAAATGGCAAATGCGATGCAAGTGTAACATGGTGTACATTGGAGCAAACCACCTAAATTTCACCTATGTGCTTGTGGGGTCTTAACTGGCAGTAATTGACTAGGAAGACCTTGGGGCTGTAGCGGATAACTCTGTGAAGATATTGACTCAGTGTACAGGAGCAGTGAAAAAGGCAAATTCCATGCTTGCGATCATTAGGAACGAAATTTAAAATATAACCAACAATATGTCATTATACAAATCTGTGGCGCAATGGAATATTTTGTACAGCTTTGGTTGCCTCACCTCAATAAGGGCTTGTAGAGCTAGAACAGGGCAACCCAAAGTGAGGAAGGTGGAAATTCCACAGGGTGGGTGCCACTACCGAGAAGGCCCTCTGCCTGGTTCCCTGTAACTTTTCACAGTGAGGGAACCAGCAGAAGACCATTGGAGGAGGACCTCTTTGTAGGTTCTTAATGTGGGAAGTAGGAATAAAGAAAAGTGGTCCTCTGTGCTGGTGTAACATACCTCTCCTTCAGCACTAGTAACACATGCCAGATTGGGTTGCAAAATGTCTTCTAGCTTGGAAAAGCTCCTCTTTTTAGGTGGTTTTTAAAATTCAAATATCAACTTCAAAATATGTTTCTCTTACGTGAATCAACATAGTGCTGCACATTGTGTTTTTAGGTACGAAACCTAACATATATGGTGACCCGACGGGAAAAAATTAAAAGATCTGTTTGCAAAGTCCAGGAACAGATATTCAATCTCTATACAAATCTTGTGGAGCATGAAAGAGTTTCAGGTGAGTTCCGTTTGTCTTTTTGTGTTGGAGTATGGCATGGCAAATGTGTTGGCATACTGGTCTGGAATGAAAATTATTGCTGTAATGTTTTCGTGCACTGTAATGAAATGTATTGGCTTGCATTTCACCATAACCCTGCACACTGAGAAAAAACCACCAACCACGTTTAAATATTTGAAAGACTGATAATTTCTCTGACTTACTGAGGGACTTGTGGATTGCTATAGTAGATAGCTATTAAAAACCATTGCTAGTAGGCCTCTGTATGTGTTTTGCCACTTGCTGGCTCTTTTTATATTTTGCGATGGAGATGATCTGCTTTCCCTCCTGAAAGTTGAATAGGTTTGCGCTTTATGTTTTTACATTTCAGATGTATTCAGTTTCATAACTCCTTACCCACCAGCCTGTACTTCCCAATATAGTATTATTCAATCAGTGAAGTGTATACAGGTCCCACTCAAAAGTATTTTCTTTATATAAATATAAAATCACTTGCTATTTATGTTTATATTCGTGCAAGTCTGAATCTTACCTGGCAGTTATTTTCCTCCAACATTATTTAGCTGCCATTATGTAGATTTCCTTAGATCCTACTCCTCAAAATTTCCTTTACTTAATTCTTACAGCTTCTTAATTAAAATTCTTATTTTTGCTTGCCCTCCATCTAAATCAGATTATTCACAATCACAACCTGGGTACATGTGAACAATTTAATTTTGTTCTTATCTATAATCTAGCAATTTATTAAAGCATATTTATTTCCACTTGTATTGAAATTGAGTGGCAATTTCAATAGTATATTAGCACCCGCAGACAAATTCTAAAGCACAGTTAATATTTGTTTATGTTGTCTTACTTTGAAAACTGACTCAATTTTTGTGCAGTGAGTTTAGTGGTCTATTCAGTTTTTTTCATTTACATTGTTTTGTTGATGCTTTGCAACTAAGACGCAGGGGAACATGAGAAAAGGATTACATAAGTCCTTGTGTTCCCCCACCCACAGCTGACAATGAAAGCAATGTTCCAAATTCTGAATTATCTCATTGTGCAAAACTGATTATTAATTTTAATTAAAATCAGTATTGTTTGACAAAATATATATATTTGCTGTTCCGTTATGTGCAATAGATAACTTTATGGTCTGGATTATGAAACCAGGAGTATCGTTCCCCCTGCTTGTATTCATCTGGAACATATTTTTATTCCTTCTTTATAACATCAGGGGCATGAATGTCATAAGATGAACAATGCATCCTAGTTGCTACACTTAACTTTCTTTTACAAATGGTTGACAACTTGACTCTCTTCAACCACAATTGAAATTTATCAAATGCTCAAGGAGGAAAATACTGCCAGGAGAACAGAGCTCCAAGAGTCTATTATGTTAAAAATGAATTGAGCTAGAAAAGTCTGCCTTTTTATCACATTCTTTAAACCTAAGTGTCTTACTCTGACAAGCAAAGTGCTTTGGAGACAGTCAGAAACTAAGTGGAACAACGACCTTTCTTTAATGTGGCTTGCCAGTCAGAAAGTGCTTTAAAAGCATGAACCCAGAAGAAATAGCTAGCTTTTAACTATATATTCTTCAAAGACGCTAGTACCCGTTGAGCAAGAAACTGCTGCAGCTGAATGACCTTCCCATTTCAATCAGCAGCACCAGTTTAGCTGCCTTAAAATCCAGTGTTAAAGCATTGGATGTTGGTGTTTTTAATATGTAGGTTTATTACAACATCCATGCAACCCTGGCTTATGCTAACATGGCTGCTAACATAACCCAACCCTGAGGAGTTTTCTGGTTTGGTGCAATATGATCTAGCTGCTAGTGCAGCAAGTAATAGAATGAAGTGGCCAGTTTGCCACTTCTGTTGTGGCTCGACAAATTCCTTCCCCAGTCCCCTTGTTCTTGCATTCCTAAGGCAGGCAGCAAAGCTGGGCCTCTGTTGGGTTGCCACCCCTGGCTAATGGAGATGTGTTCACTTTGGTGAACTGTAAGCTTTAAAGCACCTATTCTCAGGGCAAGTGTGTTTTCGTTAAAATCTGGGGACAAAGCAAAATGAGATCAAGCTCTGACATCTGTAGTTTCCTATGCTTATGCTACCTAATTAAACGACCAATGAACATACAAACTTTGACATTCAGCAAAGTGTACTCACAGATTTGGACATTTCAGTATTAATTTGTTTCCAAACATGCAAAGTGTCTCATTGATTTCACTGGAACTTCCACATGATGAACACAGTATATTTGGGAGTTCAGCACTGGAATGTCCTGTAGATTTCAGTGGGAGGGTTAAGCACATTATCCCTACCCAACTGAAATCAATGGAATACCGATAGGCCTATGACCCTCAGAAATCCAGTTCATATCAGTGGAAGCTGCATTCAAGTAACCACACTTGTGATGAATCTTTGATTTAAATGGGATGCAGGTGGCACTGTGGGTTAAACCAGAGCCTAAGGCTTTCTGATCAGAAGTTCGGCAGTTCAAATGCCTGAGGCGAGGTGAGCTCCCATTGCTCGGCCTCAGCTCCTGCCAACCTAGCAGTTCGAAAGCACGTCAAAGTGCAAGTAGATAAATAGGTACCGCTCCAAGCGGGAAGGTAAACGTTTTTCCGTGCGCTGCTCTGGTTCGGCCAATAACGCGAGATGAGCGCGCAACCCCAGAGTTGGTCACGACTGGACCTAATGGTCAGGGGTCCCTTTACCTTTATGTACACCTACCTTTCACTGAATCTGGTCCCCTGGGTCAAGTAGAAAAATATTACTGTCTATTCCAGTACTGCTTATTTGTTCCAGTTTGACTCTCTCGCCAATATTCTGACACACCATATATCCGTACAAAGGCAAGCAACATCTTGCCTTAATTTTTAGTTATTCTGGTGATATTTATTAAAACTCTACAATTATTGCCCCATGTAACTAAGCAGAAATAGAGAAGTCAGCCTCTGATGTAAAGGGACATGTATTTAATCAGGGAGAAGTGGGGTTTTTTCAGAGCAGTAAAGCCCTATTAAAATCTTGCCATTAATTAAAAAAAAGTTTGACACAGATAGCTTATTGCCACATGTTCAGTGTTGTGAAACTGGTGCTCCGTGTTTTAGCTGTTTAGAGAAAACCCTTTAAAAAAAAACCAGCAGGTTGGATCAAGACTAGCTAATTGAACCTAAGTACTATTGAAATAATTGTGACACCTTAGTCATGACTTAAAGGCCCATTGATTTCACTGGGAACCAAGCACATTACTTAAGTCTGGATCCACCTAAAGGACATTCTTGGCTATGAAACTCAAAAATGCTTGAAAGCTGCTTCAGATAAACATTAACCCATTTGTGTCTTTGCAGGCATGCCTTCCTCCTCCTCCTCTATGGAAAATATAATGCTCTTCAACAGTTCACCACTGGGCCCAGATGCACCTCAGATAGAGGATTTGAAATGGCACTCAGCTTTCTTCAGAAAGCAAATGGGCATGTCATTGAGTCATTCTTTGAAAAAAACACAGAAGAGAGAGCGGATGAGGAGGAGCTCTGGGCATGATGACAAATCTTTACTCAAGCAGCCCAGCCAAAGGGAAGGCTTTGCAACTCCCAGTAGCTTTTTCAGTTTTGAAAAGACATTTGCAGAAGCACAAATTGGATCAGCACAACAGAAGAATGGGGTTGTTATAGCAGACCACAGGAAGAGAAGAGACAATCATTCCCATTGTGATGTGATGAAGGTAGGACTGAAGGAGAAACCTTCTAAACACAACCACAAACCCCTGAGACCCAACGAACTGTCTCAGAGGCAGTTAGAAAACAAAAGGGCCGTGAACCACCCGAGTGGCAGGTCAGCACCTGGAACCCGGAGGGATATAGTGCCTAAATGCAATGGATCTTTTTTCAAAATGAACTATAATCCAACTCCGGTTAAAGTGCCTACGACACCCAGAAGCCCTGTGAAAAACTGGGGAGGATTCCGAATTCCAAAGAAAGGAGAAAGACAACAGCAGGGAGAAGGGCAGGAAGAGATGTGCCGCCAAAACTCTAACTATCCTTACTCGGGCCTGGGTCGAGTTTCCCCTAAAGAGAGGGCCAAAAGCAACTTAAAAGTGGACAGCGAGAATGATGGGTACGCCCCTGATGCTGAGATGAGCGATTCAGAAACTGAGATGGCCGAGAAGAAATGCAGGCAACAAAGGCTCAGTTCAAATAGCACTATTCCTAGGAGGACAGACATCATTAGGAGAAGCATCCTTGCCTCCTGACTAGAGAGTGGGACACAATAGCAGCACTGGAATCAGTGAAGCCCCAGCCTGGAAAAATTATCCACTCTGCGTTATTTATTGGTGTGACAAGAAGGGTGGGGGGGTCCTTACACATGGCTACAATATAAGCCAAGAGTGAGCCTGTTTTCTCCGGGCTGTAGAAATATGTTTACGTGCACTTGACTAAGAGTTTGTCCTCCACCCGTCATGTCCGTGAGATTACAACCTTTTTTAATTGCAACTTTTCTGAAGAAATCACATGAGAAGATGATCTTGCTATGCCAATTGATCAATAAGATGAATACAAATTAAAAGATAAAATCAAAATCAAACACTTAATGGGGGTAGATTTGGATGGGGAAACCCTGATTTAGGTGGATAGCACTAAGGATTTTCCTCTGTCTCTGAAAAGCACAAGCTGTTAGTACACAAGGATTTACAATGGTGGTTATAATCACCCTGCACTGCATCGTCCACTCTAAATTGTCACTTTGGTGATGCTGTGCTAGGACTAAGCCCTAGTAGTCTGCATTTTTTGTTGTTTTAGGGTGGTGGTGGTGGTGTTTTTTCCCTGGCAGCTTTATGAACCCCAGAAGAGTTTTCATAAAAGCCCATCAAGCAGGTAAGAGGAATTTACCATGACTACTAAGATACCTGAAGGGATAGAACCAAGCTGACCAATTGTGAAAACAGTAGCAGCATAGTGCTATTCTGAAGGGACTCAGACTAAGAGTATGAAAACTACTCAGCTCCTCAAATTTGGAGAGTATGTCTTAAAAGTACTTTTTATCTTGTTCTGAGAAGGAAGGCAGACTTGTAGCCTGCTATATTCTGCTGACAATGCCCATCCGAAATATGATGACAATTCAAGTGGGAAAGACTCAGTGCGTCTACACTGCAAATAGTAAATAGTTTTTGCTGTCATGGTTCCCCTCCTTCCTTGTCTACTCTCCAACCTGAGAACTGTAACTCTGATGGGCAACAGATTTTTCAATAACGCATTCTCAGCATCTCATCACACAATTCCCAGGTTTTTGGGGAGAAGCCATGACAGGTAAACAGGCTGAAATTTGCTTTGAAGATATGCCCATGTTTCTAAAGGCTCTAGTCAGCAGCCTTTCCCAATATGCACTAACGGTATGTGTTGGGATATGCAATTTTCTGACACACAAGGGTTACTTTAAATAAAAAGAGAAGGATGTAATAAATATATATATATTTTGAATACAATGGAAAGGCAATAAGATGTGAGTAGCGTTTTACATTCAAGCCAATTTAACAACATGATTTTATGATAAGGATTAGATTTGACCAAGGAGGGGCTTGTGTTCTGATTACATCATTTTAAGAATTGCAATAACTAATGAGAATAAGCCATCAGCAATAAGATGAACAGATCGTTCAGAGTCTTTTTCTTTCTTTTTTGCACCCATAGAGTGTGTGTCTCTATCGCGAGTGCATCTATAATGCACATAACGTAGTTTTAGGCTGCAGTAACTTTGGGGACAGAACTTTGATGTAAAATCAGATATAACCTAGTTTTAAGAAAGTTTAAGCAGCTGTAGGTGTTTAAAATAAAAATAAAAATGGGCAGCCCTCCCCCAGTCCATCAACAGCTACTTCACTCGCAAGAAGTGGGTTTACAGCTATGAAAGAAATGTTGAAGCCTTGCAATTTGACTTGAGTCTTCCAGGGGTTTCAACTGAGAACTGGATTGCTGCTGTTCCATCTTGCTATGCAAGTCACTGAATGATCAAAAAACTGCTTGGGGAGGTTGACACAGTACATGTTCCTTACATGCAAGCAGCCCTGGCCTTCTCCACTTGGAAAAATGTAATGTGTGTACCTGTGAATCAAATATATTTAGTAGGAGTTTGCATGATGATGTATTTTGGGAACCAGCTCTCAGAATTCATTCCTATTTGCTTCTGGAACAGAGGTCACAATCCTAAAACAAATGAAAACAAACTCAAGATTTAGAAATTAGTTGTGGGATCACATCATCTCCATTTACTCTTGGTTCCTCTCAGTTTCTTGTTTGGCACTGCCCATATTTACAATATTGCTTGTACTAGAATCAGAAACCACACTTGCAAGTGGAGCTTCCAAATCTAGTTTGGAGGGCAGATGTTACAGCAAACTGGTTTGTGCTTAAACAGGCAGCTGAAAGGGGATCCATGTGGGAGGGGAAGGGAAATGTGCAACTTTGTGGTTTGTACATGTTTTCTCAAACAAATGTTTGGAGGCGCATCTGAAGTGAACCTTAATGTATATTTAAGAGCCCTAAACTAGCAGGTGCTGTTAGCACACTGGAGTTTTAGCGCATGCACAGAACTTCACACAGATAGAGGCTGTTGCAAGTGCTTAACCAGAGGAATTCTCCAGAAGTGAAGTAAATAGAACAAGTCCCTCCTGCACACCTCTATTCTCAGTGTACTCCAATCCATGCCTAGCTTTGGATCAGAATAAGATTAAGACACTGAGGCCTTGAATCTTAACATGATCAAGATAGTGACAACAGTTTAGGATACTGGAAATGAAAAAAATAGTGATATGAAAGATGTAGTTTTATAAGGCTTTATTGCTTCTGATTAAACTACTCATATCTTATAGGTATGTTGACCAGGTTTGCTGCTTTAAAAGCAGATATGTTCTTGTTAAAATATGGGAAAAGAGGGACGTGATTAATTTACTTTTCAATACAGTAAGTATTTTGGGTGAGGGTTGAGTGAAATATTATCAGTTAGCCTGCCCTGTAAGGGTGTTGTTCATCAAGCCATAGAAGGAATAAAATAAATTTGATTATAAGTAAACATTATTCAATGTTATGACTTATTTTGAAAGAAATATCATAACATTTGCACTATTAGGAATGATAGCATTTGTGCAGAGCAATGCCTTACCTGTTTTGCTCCCCACCATGTTTAGGTTAATAAGCTTTCTGATTTTTGAATAATGCTGAACCAAAAATTAAGAAAAACAAAAGAGAAAAATAAATTGTGCTTTCCCCCATAGCTGCAACTGTACAAGTTACATGCTACTCTGAGAGGAAAAAGAGCAGTGATCCTTACCTACTACTGCATTCATTTTGTTAATATGGAAACAGCTGTTATTTCTTGTTAGGTTTCACCGTTTTCCTTATGCAGAATGCCCAAGACATTTCTTGATTTTGATTGGTGTACTACATTGAAATGTAGGCTTAATAAACCCTTCTGTAATGACCTGGAATGCTATCTGTTAGGTTTTGGGGATGGACGGATGGACACACACACACACTCCCTAAATGAATGGAATGTTATACATGTCTCATGTGTACAAATATTATTTAAAAAAACTTTTAAAAACTTTCATTACTACATTTGTAAAACCCTGTACAGATGATTTTTCACTATGTGCCTAGCTTTGGTGTCCATTTTGCTCAAATTTGAAAACAGGTGCATGATGACAAAAAAGAATCAGAAATAAAGTATATGTAGAGATGACTATTTTATATTACATGGCCCAATCCTGTATTTATTTTCCTCCCTTTTTGAAGTATTTATAAAGACCTAGTTGAAGATGGCTGTATTTTTTTGTTAAAATATTTAGTAGAATTGTGCCTTTGTCTGTATGTGAATAAATGCTGTACATTTTGCAATACACGTCAAGTGTTATGATTTGACATCTATGCTGCTACTTCCACAAGATTCCAGAAGCAGAAAAGCTTTTCAGCTAGACTTACCTTTGCAACTTCTGCCTAGGTGGCCCATCACTTTCCATCCCTACTTGGTGGAAATGCTAGGAGTCTGGATTTTCTCCTTGCTCTTGGATATAATCTGCTACTGAGGATTCCCCCTTCTCTGTTCATCTCAGTAGACTTAAAAATGACAATAACTCATCTCATTCCTTGTCTTTCAGCCCATTGCAGTCTTCTTCCTATAGTTATTTTTTCTCCAACCCATCTCAGTGAAGCTGGCCTTGGCTCACTGCCACCTCTTTGCTCTCCTCTCACATTCCTTCCTACTCTCACTTCAGTGACTCATGCTTACTCCATACATTTTACAAGGCAATCTCTCCCCTTTTATTGTATTGAAATTGTGAAATTTAAACATTCTTCGTCCCTCCTCTAAGTACCCACCATGGTACTCTACTATATAGACCCAAAGTCTTGTGCTGCACTTGCCAATTTGGCTAAGGTGCCAGTTTTCTGAGGCAGCTCTACCAGATAACAGCCTGCACTCCAGCAGAAATAGTACCCAGGGTTGCAGAAGGCCAAGGTTTCCCTGCCATGATGCTAAATTCCTTCCCATCCACTTATTTCTGAGAGGCTAATTCCCAGCCAAGTTACTCAGGTGTGTGTGCATTGGAAACACATGTCTCAAGCCATAATGCTAAAAGCCCTTTTGATTCTTTGGTAGTTCCTACATTATACAACATGGAAATGCAATAGTATTCTGAATCCTGTAAACAACATCTTTGAAGTATCCATCTGTAATAGGAACTGTTTGTATATCCACAAGAATGTGGGGGACCAGAAAAGAGTAGTATTACTGGTTTCAATTAACATTAAGGAATAAATAAAGTAAAATAATAAACACAATAGCAATTTTACAAGGGCCAATTTGTTTTCAAATTGAGCACCTTACATGGGAAAAAATAGTTTTAAAATGTTGAGTTTATTAACACAGCACTAGGTACTGTCAGTTGTAAAAAAAAAACACACCTTAAAATTCAGCAATTGTGTATTTCAAACTTTGTGGCAAAGTTTTCTTCCATAAAACAAAACGTTATATGGAAAACCACCTTTCCATCTAGCTTTAATTCACTTCAATATGTATTTGCAGTTACCTGCTTAATGTTTATTGTGGAGAAGCCACAGTGATTATTTTCTCGGGCAACAGTGATGCACATTTTTATAGAAGTCACTCTGTGCATGATATGTCCTAATGCTCCAATGCTGCTCTTAAGAAGCCCCAACTTACATGTTGTGTGGAAGAACAATATATTACTTTCAAGTATTTTCCAACTCTATCAAGGAGGCAGCCTTTTTCCTCTGCATTGTAATCACACTGAGCTGTAATTAAAACAAAACAAAACAATAATTTGTTTCTTCAGTAGGAATCTTTAAACTAATTGGATTATAATGCAAGCTGAAGTACAGATAGAGTGAGGAAATTATTTTATTTTGCTTCTAGAATATACTTAAGGTATATATATATATATATATATATATATATATATATATATATTCAAATGATTCCGAAGTTTTTTTCTGAAAGGTTTACTGAGTGAAAGCCACCTTCATTATGAATACATAGAAGAATTGCACAGTTGCCAGTTTTAAGAGTTGTTAAGACCCTGATTCAGCTCTTCATTAAATGATCCAATTTGAAGGCTGCCCAGTTCAAAGTGTTGGTGCTGACCTTTAAAGCCCTAAGCTGCCTTGCCCCATTATACCTGAAGGAGTGTCTCCACCCCCATCGTTCAGCCCAGACATGGTCCAGCTCCGAGGGCCCTCGGGCAGTTCCCTCACTGCGAAAAGTAAAGTTATAGGGAACCAGGCAAAGAGTCTTCTCGGTAGTAGTGCCCACCCTGTGGAACACCCACCCATCAGATGTCAAGGAGATAAACAACTATCTGACTTTTAGAAGACATTGAAGTTTTTAATGGTTGATATTTTATTGTGTTTTAAATATTTTGCTGGGAACTGCCCAGAGGGGCTGGGGCAAACCAATCAGATGGGCGGCATATTAATAATGTTATGATTAAAGATTTTTGGTTATGCAGCTGTAATAAGGGTGCTGATCTGATTTATTTCTAGATACCTGCTGAGATGCTGTGGTTGCCCTCTCTTCTGCCTGGCTTAGTCGCCTTTGAAGTCTGTTGACTTTCTCTTGATGTTCCATCATTAATTTTTCATTCTGTATAAATGAAATAGCTCATTACAAATTTAAGTTTATGTTATCAGATCATACATATTTCAGGAAACAAGGTTTAAGGAAGAGAAACTTGGTAAATGGCAAAGCCAGGAACCGACTAACAGGCAAACAAGGCAGGTTGCTCCTATGCATTGTGTCTACCCTTGACAGGGATTTCCAGTCTTCGGAATCTCATGACACAACTTTTATATATAAAAAACATAATATTAAGGAAGTTACAAGTACAAATTTCAACAGGGAAGGGGTGGTGCTGGACTCCTGAGATGCTTCAATCAGTTGGCCTTTAAAGGAAAGTAAGGACAGATGATGGGCTGTCCAGAGAGGCAGAACTATAAAGATCAGTGCTTAGGAGGGCTAATTGTGACAGAATTTTTTTTAGTTGTTACAAAAATTGAACCAGCCATTGCAGAAAAAAAATGACAAGCTAAAGATCACAGAAAGGAACCATCACCTAGTAAAAAAAAAAATTAACAGCGCAAAATTAGCTATGAACAAAGCTGTATGTTTTAATAATAGTAAAATAAATGTTTCTAGCACTTTTTTCCCAGTGTATGATCACAAATAGGACAGAGTTTTCCAGTTGAGAATTGCTCTAAGAACTCTAATAAACCAATTATGAGTTCACAAGATGTACATCTAGTTAAAACACAGCATTTGGATGAGGATCATTCTCTTACCTCAATAACCTTTTCATTTGCTCTTTCCAGCTGACAAAGTATCTCCTGGGTGTGAATTTTCTGACGGCTCAGCTCACTTCTATGAAACAAGATCAAAGAAACTCATTAATGAAAATCAACATATATGTTGACCTAACTCATTTCCAGAGGAATATGGGACAATCATATATTCTTCCCTCTTTCAAATTCCTTCCTTCCAATGAAGTATGAAAAGGATAGTACTTTAAGAGATACCAATAATGGCCATATTTAGTATTGTGACAGTACTGTTATAGGACAGATTCACAAAAATACAAACTTTTTTTATTAAGGACAGGGGACTTGTGGATTTCCAGGAGTTGGGACTATAGCTCTAATCATCCCTGACTACTCGCCATGCTGGCTGGGCTAATGGGTATTGGAATCCAACATCTGGAATGCCACATCCCTGCTTAATGTGACAAAATAAGCAATATAATCCTATGGACAGTGTCCATCAAGTATTAACCTAGATACCACTTATGTCATGGTCTCCCTACAGGGACACATGGGATCCTGGGCAAAGCTGGACCTTCCAGAGCTAAAAAGTGGGAGCAAACACTCCACTAAACTCAAGGAAGAGGTCTGTTGAGTGCACATGCCTTCCCACTCAGTTTTCTTCTCATTGAAGTCTGAGTAGCAACTCAGTTGTTGTACAGCTAGTTTGGAGGCATTTTATTTTCATAAATAGCTATGGTTGGTTGTCTTATTTGTATTGAGCAAAGTAGCTCCTGCAACAAGATGCACACTGTGTACAGGAAATCTTTACCTCGCCCTGGCGTCTTGTACCACTGAGCAAATGCCAAAAGTCCTGCCTACTACCTCAAATTTATTAATGAAGCTTGTAGAAATAGAACATCCTATCTCTGTGAACAGGTTTGCAAGCTTGAGGCTGGGGCACCCCAATCCCTTCTCCTGCAATGGATCTTGTCCCAAACTCTGGTTTGTCTGACCCAGGGTTTCAACTGCCCTACGAACAGGAGGATGTGCAGATTTTGATGAACAATGCATTTTTCACACCCATGGAATACTGAAAGGAACAATGTGTGCAAAAATGTATCATAGGAGGGCAGGAAAAATCTACGCAGGCACACCTCAAGTGATCAGAGCAAGTTATTTTTTATTTGTTTCCAAGATCCACAAACTGGGGAATCCTAGAAACCACACTGCCTTGGGCTCTAGGACTCATAGCATTGTTGTCTGGCTATGAGAACTCTTTCCTCTCATGTTCTTAGGGCCAAACTAGATGTTCACATTACATAGCAGGCTTTTCTTAAATAATTCTCATTGTGAAGGCTGCACATTATAGCTCTCCAATCTCCCACCAAGATCAGAATGGAGATCACTGCCACCTCTCTGCAGTGCTAGGAACCTAAGGGAAATGAGACCCATTGGTACCATTTCCTAAGGCTCCAAAAGCCATTCTGATCTCTCTGGGGAAGTGGAGAGAGGAGCCTCAGGTTCTCACATGTTGTCTTTACAATGAGAATCAGCTCCCCTACCCCCAAGTAGTTAGTTTGTGTAATCTGAAGGACTAGGAGGAAAACTATAGTCCACTACTCATCTTCCAGTGGCTCAAAAACTGGGACACCCTGTACACATACAAGCTTCTGCAACAAACAGCAGTAATGTTACCAAAAGCTTGTTCATCTTCACACCTTCTACGCTTTATCTTCTTTGCCAATTAATCAACAGTTGGCAGTTCACCACACACAACCAGACTGAAACATTAACCTTTTTCACTAAATCTGTTTTGCACTAAACACTATTTTGCATTACTCTTCCCCCAGTAAATTAAAACACCTATTATTTGCATTGATTGTTCAATTTCCTAACCCCACTCTACAACAACACCCCCACCTTGTAACCATCTGTATATATGTCAAACAATTCATGCATCTAACAATTGAACTCTTGCACACAAAACCCTATGCCACGGTACATTTCTTAGATGCGGGTGGCGCTGTGGTCTAAACCACTGAGCCTAGGGCTTGCTGATTGAAAGGTCGGTTCGAATCTCCACGACGGGGTGAGCTCCTGTTGTTCAGTCCCAGTTCCTGCCCACCTAGCAGTGTCAAAGCACGTCAAGTGCAAGTAGATAAATAGGTACCGCTCTGGCGGGAAGGTAAACGGTGTTTCCGTGCGTTGCTCTGGTTCGCCAGAAGTGGCTTAGTCATGCTGGCCACATGTGGACAAACGCCAGCTCCCTCGGCCTATAGAGTGAGATGAGCGTGCAACCCCAGAGTCATTCGCGACTGGACCTAACGGTCAGGGGTACCTTTACCTTTAACATGGCTACCCTTTTGCGTTTGGTAATTCTAAAATACCAAGATAGTGAAAAGCAGTTGTCCCCCAGAAGAAAGGTGACATAGTATAAAACTATCAGAGCGATAATCAGTCCCAATTGTTCCTACATATTCCAGAGAATTTGCCTTATTAAAATAGGTAAATGAAGTTTGCAGAAAATTGCTCAAGTGTCTACCACAAAGGCTTATGTGTGGAAAACAAAGGTGAGCTGTTTAGTAGTAGAGCAGAAAAGATAATAAATCTGCCAGCTGTGGGAAGTGTTTCATGCAAAATTCTCATGTGACACATACAGCACATTCCAGATGTTTTTCTATTGACTTATGCCGTATTATGCTTCAGTTATTCTTAGTAATTATATATTTTGTAGACTGCCAGTACCTGCAGCTGTTTCTCATCCTGTTAACATTTTTAATCAATATCTTAAAATAAACAGTTATGGTTGCCAAGTATTACAGAATTCCAGCCAAAAATAACAGGGTAGAAATGAAGGGGGGGGGACTCAAAGGTCCCTAAATATGATGTAATTTATTTAATAGACTAGATGGTATGTCAAAAGAACACTGCTCTAGCTAATACCTAATAATGAACAACTATACTATCCCAGAAGGATCAGTCTTGGAAATCATGAGAAAGCAGTACGACCAAAAGCTTAAAGATATAAAGATACAACCATGATTCAGAAAGAACGCCTATGAAACTCAAAACTGATTTATTCAAAATAGTGTTAATTTAAGGGGATCCAAACAGCTGCACAGGAAGCTTTTGTTTGCCCCCTCTCCCATGCTGCATCATTCACTGCCTGAAATACTACTCTGAGAAGCTGGAGAATGCTGCCCGGAAACATCTGATGTGGTACAATGAGCTCCTGAAAGAGGAGGAAACTGCAGGCACTCCAGTGTGCACAAGGTAACTAGCATCCTGACCTTAACTTGTTAGCCTGTGCCTAGCATCAAACACCTAAGTCTCAGTGGATTCAATAGGAATTACATTTCCCCAGCTGAAGGAATGTTTACAACGAATGTGTAAGATTAACAGCTATTCTTACTTGATTTTGAGAGAGGAAGGGTAGTATAGAAATGCTGGTGATAATATTATTACGATTAATAATAGGTTGGCTCATACCACCACAACCCCAAACTCCTCTCTGATTTCACAGTACAGTTTGTAACAGCAGTAATGAGCAAAAAGGACTGTAGGATTATAGGTCATTATGATAGAAATAATGCCACTGAAGATACTGGGGGATCTTTGAAGAGCAACACAAACAATTTAAGTGACCCATTTTCATTTATCCCTGATTTTTATAGCCTGCTTTTCAGCCAATTAACTCCCAGAGTGGCTCTCAACATGATGGGGCTCCTTAGTAAGGTGAAAGGATTTTAATAAATGAAAGGCACTGAGGTCACTTCAACATTAGGAGCATGCACAATTAGCATACGCTGAATCTGCATTATCGAGATCTGAGTATCTTAAGACACTTCAAGGAACTCCCTTGGAGACTTGTTAAAACTGAACCTGGAAATTCTAAAATACATTCCCATAATGCCTGGGGCCACCTGACTCTATGTACTTTAATGGGTATTTCATATAGGATTTATCTGTTTGTTTCAAGTATCTCAAAGTTTGGGAATTGGTGCTGCAAAATGGCATGCGTGCGAACACGCGCACACATGCACACACACACACACACACACACACACACAATATCTCTCTGTCCTATCCTGAACAAGAATAGGATTGCTACTCAATCCTTTAAACCTATGTAACCTTAAGTGATGATGTAAGTATAACTGCCCTGATGTAAGGGTGTCCAAGAAACAGGTGGAGTTCAGGGTGTGGTGGAGAAAAAAAATGATGAAGTTGCTATCTTGGTTAGAATTTTATTCTCCACTGGGAACTATAAAAGCAAATATCTACCCCCATAGGAGCCCACAGAAACTCCAAATGATCTCAAATAGGCACCACAGGGTGGCAGTGCAGATGGGGCTCCTTACTGGCCAAACTACCCCCACTTCATGTACCTGTGACAACAATGCCAAATGCAGTAACCAAATAGTATATAACATATAGCCACTATTGCTACTGCTTGGTAAACACTTATGACTTTTTATTTCCTTAAAAGTTTAGAGCCAATGAAGGTGTGACAGAGGCAGGGCCAGAGTGGTATGTACCTCTGACTGTAATAGTAAGAGGCAGTGCCAGATTTAGGGTGGTGTGGAAGGTTCTCCTGCACAGGGCCCTGAGCCGAGGGGGCACAAAATTAAGAAGATTCATTTGGTAGCACCACATTTTGACGTCACACAGAGTGCCCTATTACAAAAGATTACCAAAGTCCATCCTGTAAGAGGACAGGTGCACAACTATCCTTGCATCTGCTGCTTACCTCCCCATAGTCCTTCCCATGAGTTGTGGTATGGGAATTCAGTTGAGAAAAATAACTGCCTAGGGAGGATAGAAGGCGCAGGTACATCTTTTCTTGTTAAATCAGACTATGCTACAATTTCCAGGTCCTGACTGCAAATGGGATTTCCTAGTTTGAAGCGCTAACAAAAAGAATATTCAATAAGCTTCTTCTAAACCACCTTTGACTCCCACCGGCACTGTTTCAGAAAGAAGCCAATTAAAGTTATTATGAACAACTTACTGATTTTTTTGTCCACACGTTCCCCCCCCCCCTTTTGAGTTGAAGATTTAGAAATACCTGCATACAATGATCAGAGCTCCGTGTTGCAACAGAATCTGGGGTTTTCACAGCTAAACACTTATTCAGATTCAGCAAATACTGACTCGGTTGCTATTTCCTGACCTCAGTGACCACTTTGAGTGCTAATACCCATCTCCTGAGGGACCCAGGTGGCGCTGTGGGTTAAACCACAGAGCCTAGGGCTTGCTGATCAGAAGGTTGGCGGTTCGAATCCCTGCAACAGGGTGAGTTCCTGTTGCTCGGTCCCAGCTCCTGTCCACCTAGCAGTTCGAAAGCACATCAAAGTACAAGTAGATAAATAGGGACCGCTCCGGCGGGAAGGTAAACGGCGTTTCCGTGCGCTGCTCTGGTTCACCAGAAGCAGCTTTGTCATGCTGGCCACATGACCCGGAAGCTGTCTGCGGACAAATTCCGGCTCCCTCGGCCAATAACGCGAGATGAGCGCCGCAACCCCAGAGTCGGACACGACTGGACCTGATGGTCAGGGGCGCCTTTACCTTTACCCATCTCCTGCAGCTTGACTGCATGAGGCACTGACATTGCTATTCCACTGCTCTACCACCTCCTTGAGCAGCACTGTTGATTTTTGGAATCACTTCAAAAGTTAATGAGAACATGCCATGTTCTAGCCACTGTTGAGAAGAGGCAATAAGGCAGGGTTCCTTTCCTTCCAGAAGCAGAGCAGGGTTGAACAATAGCCTCACTTTCCAAGAATAGGATAGACTTTATAGTTTATCCTGCTGCTTGTTGTTGTTGTTTAGTCGTTTAGTCGTGTCCGACTCTTCGTGACCCCATGGACCATAGCACGCCAGGCACTCCTGTCTTGCACTGCCTCCCGCAGTTTGGTCAAACTCATGTTCGTAGCATCGAGAACACTGTCCAACCATCTTGTCCTCTGTCGTCCCCTTCTCCTAGTGCCCTCAATCTTTCCCAACATCAGGGTCTTTTCCAAGGATTCTTCTCTTCTCATGAGGTGGCCAAAGTATTGGAGCCTCAGCTTCACGATCTGTCCTTCCAGGGAGCACTCAGGGCTGATTGGATAGGTTTGATCTTCTTGCAGTCCATGGGACTCTCAAGAGTCTCCTCCAGCACCATAATTCAAAAGCATCAATTCTTCGGCGATCAGCCTTCTTTATGGTCCAGCTCTCACTTCCATACATCACTACTGGGAAAACCATAGCTTTAACCTTTGTCGGCAAGGTGATGTCTCTGCTTTTTAAGATGCTGTCTAGGTTTGTCATTGCTTTTCTCCCAAGAAGCAGGCGTCTTTTAATTTCGTGACTGCTGTCACCATCTGCAGTGATCAAGGAGCCCAAGAAAGTAAAATCTCTCACTGCCTCCATTTCTTCCCCTTCTATTTGCCAGGAGGTGATGGGACCAGTGGCCATGATCTTGGTTTTTTTGATGTTGAGCTTCAGACCATATTTTGCGCTCTCCTCTGTCACCCTCATTAAAAGGTTCTTTAATTCCTCCTCACTTTCTGCGATCAAGGTTGTGTCATCTGCATATCTGAGGTTGTTGATATTTCTTCCGGCAATCTTAATTCCGGTTTGGGATTCATCTAGTCCAGCCTTTCGCATGATGAATTCTGCATATAAGTTAAATAAGCAGGGAGACAATATACAACCTTGTCGTACTCCTTTCCCAATTTTGAACCAATCAGTTGTTCCATATCCAGTTCTAACTGTAGCTTCTTGTCCCACATAGAGATTTCTCAGGAGACAGATGAGGTGATCAGGCACTCCCATTTCTTTAAGAACTTGCCAAAGTTTGCTGTGGTCGACACAGTCAAAGGCTTTTGCATAGTCAATGAAGCAGAAGTAGACGTTTTTCTGGAACTCTCTAGCTTTCTCCATAATCCAGCGCATGTTTGCTATTTGGTCTCTGGTTCCTCTGCTCTTTCGAAATCCAGCTTGCACTTCTGGGAGTTCTCGGTCCACATACTGCCTAAGCCTGCCTTGTAGAATTTTAAGCATAACCTTGCTAGTGTGTGAAATGAGCGCAATTGTGCGGTAGTTGGAGCATTCTTTGGCACTGCCCTTCTTTGGAATTGGGATGTAGACTGATCTTCTCCAATCCTCTGGCCATTGCTGAGTTTTCCAAACTTGCTGGCATATTGGGTGTAGCACCTTAACAGCATCATCTTTTAAAATTTTAAATAGTTCAGCTGGAATAGCATCACTTCCACTGGCCTTGTTTTTAGCAGTGCTTTCTAAGGCCCAGTGCTTTCTAAGGCCCTGCTGCATCTTAAGCTTATTCAGAGGACCAGGCTCCATTAATAAACCTTTCTGAACTGCAGTAGGGAAACAGTTTTCCCCGCAGCAATGCTTATCTATTGGAAGCTTTAAATCTACCTTCTCAAATTTTTGCTCTAACAGCTATTATTTCTGGACAATCACAAAACAGAGGAATGTTTATTAAAATCTAAACAAGAACAGTATCACATCTACATTTCCTGTTTGAATTATGGTCCCAGTGGATCCATACCCAGCTGCCTGCATTTGTTAAAAATGCCAAACAAAATTATATTACTTACTTTAAACTATTTATTCTGCTTTCTGTAGCTTCTGTTAGTTTCTTTGTTTCCTCCTTCCACCGATTTGTTGCTTTCTGTTGAGCTATCAAGAGGCGTCTCAGCTCAGCAGTAGACTTTCGATGCACATCTTCCATCTCTTTCAAACGAACTTCAGACCCATGCTCTTTTATTATATGCTCATTCTCCATTATGCTTATCTATAGTATAAAAAAGTAAAATAAGTTTAAAGCCTCACATCAGTTCACGGTAGCTTTTGTATTTTGACTAAAGGACTGAAGTTTGTTTGTTTGTTTGTGTGCACATACTGACAATCAGGCTATATCTATCTGCAAAAGATTACTGGACTTTTAATTGTGGATATAAGCTGAAAGAATTCATTTCTGAATGAATACAGTAACTAATTTGATTGAAAAGAGATTGCAGATTGTCACACTTGGATCACACATGATGAGTAATAATTGTTTCTAGGTGTGCAAATCTTTCATCCTTTATTCATTTTATCACTGAATGCTTGAATCCCTGCAGTAAAAATTCTGTATGAAGCCCTGATTTATCTTTTAGGTATCAGAGCAAAAACTTGAGGCTGTCCCCAAGTCTCCATCCAACAACAGCTAATTAGTTCAGCCAACTATTATGCAAACTCCAAGTGTAAAGTGCCGAAGTGAGCAACTGAAGGGCGTTAACCAACTATGGAAGGAAGAAGACAAGTTAATGTGTAACTTTGCTGCAAAGAAGAGAAAACAGCTCTTGCGGGGGAACAGAAGAGAAAGTTAAGGAATTAAGAGGCAGATGATAAAAAAACAAAAAACAGGAATCTTCTCTTACAAGCACAGCATATAAGAGAAGTAGGAAGAAAATGAAAGGGATAAGCAATAGTGGATCTGAATCATATCAAAATTGAGGTTGGTAGAGTTGCATGTACAAAATGCTCCTTATCCCTTTTTTAAAGGTGATGTCAATAGTCATTGGGCCGAAAATCCCCTTGCACTATATTGTGTTGTGCATTTTCTAGACATTTAGGTTGTATATCTCTTGTTATAGAAAAAGACTAACATGTTAGACTGTTTGCATTATGTATGATTTTTAAAAAAGTTTTTGCTGTCTGGAAGTAAATTACTTGATTGGGAAAAGAACCAAGTGGCACGTAGTTATCCAGTCCTCCTAACTACTGCCTCCAGACACTGGAACATTAATGGAAAAGTCAGTTGTGTCCATTGCTTACATAGCTGGGTTGATATGTGGATAAGAAACATTATTATAATGGCAAAAGGTAATTTTAGTATATTTTGAAAAACACCAAAGGAGAAGAATGGAATACAAAATTAAGGAATATTAAACTATGGCAATATTGCTGTGGTGAGAAATTTGACACCCTGTCTGTCTCCCTGTACACAGATTTCTTCTTTCATTGAATCTTTGAAGATGTGGCATCAAAAATAAAATACCATATAAATGTGAATACCTTTAATTTTGCAGCTTGTTGTGCCTCCACAGCCAGCTTTCTCAATTCTTCCATTTCTTTTTGAAACTGCTCGTTCTCTTGCTGGAGTTTTAAGCGCTCTTCACTGACAGAGCCACAGTTCTTTCTTTCAGATTCCAGAATACTTTGCAACTTGTAAATCATTTCCTGACCACTGTTTCTCTGTTCCTCATAGCTTGAAGTTGAGGAAGGGAGGAGAAATTCACAAACAATATTTGGTAATCCATTATTGAATGGAAAGGTAGGATACAAATATGTTAAACGAATGCAGAGAGATTAATATATCAGTCTTCAATTAAGGTGAATGCATAATACATACAATGTTCAGTAGTGTGGAATTTGAATGATCAAAAGGCTTGGCAACTAAAAAGCGAAGTATTCCCCACTAAGTTTCATTTTTTTTTGTATGGAGCCTCTCTGCTTAGAAAGACTTCCCTGTTTATTTCAGTTATTATATGGAAAGCTCTGGACATGCCTTGAAACATTCTCAGGGCTTTGAATAAGAGCAAAAATGAAACACAGCTAGACAATTTTGGAGCAGGTTACCTGAATAACTCGTACTGAGCACAATATGACTTACTTCTGTGTAAACATTCAGAGGGTTGCACTGCACATTATTTAACTTAATAACATTTCAGAAGACTATGGGAGGGTATTGAACTTCATATACTATTTAAATATGAGCCTTTTCATCTTCACTGTGATATGTCTTTTGAATACTATTACAGTAAGTGATAGTATTTTTTGAATGGATGTGCTGTGCTATGATATAGGGAGGATAATCTGATTAAACTTGGTATTAGTAGAAGAAACTCAACTGTGTAGGCAAATAAAATTATTCCTGCAGTTTTGCAGCTACAGCAAAAGTTACCCTAGTTAGCTTCAAGCCTAGCCTAAGGGATATGAATATATTACCCCGAAAAAAGCCTTTACCAAGTTACAAGTAAAAGAAGGAGCTTCTGTTTTCTATAGTCACATTGCTGCAGGGCCTCCCTCACAGAGCATAAGTTATAGTGAAACCCCTGTAACCATGTGACTCTTTTCTATTCAGTTGCAATGGGGGGAAATGCTTTGCAATTCCTTCCTTCTTAGATGATCTGAAGCATGATGCTGTCAGCAGCAGTAACATTCTAAGAGAAATGTACTCTTCTTATAAGCATTCAACACTTGTACACACACACTGTGGCAGGTTCTGTGTGGTCAGAAATAGGTTGGCTTCAACAACATCCATGACAGCAATATATGAATTTCCGTAAATTTGTGTCTTGGAGAAAGTTTATCTAAGGCTCCTGTTTCTGAGAGATTATATAGGGCTGGTTCTACCTGCTGTATGATGCCATACAACATGACTGGCTTCAAACTTTTGAGTATTTTCTTTTGTTGCTTTCATTTACTAGTACCACTTTTATATTGCTTACTCATTATGGTTTTCAGAAAAAAGTCAAAATTAAAAATTAAAAGAATCCTTTATTGTTCGAAAAGCACACGCTATAATGATAGACAGTGATCTGAACTCTTGTATTGCTTCATAGCTGACTTTAACACCTCCATTAACTTTACTAACAGTAAGTATGCACTTGTGTAACTGTTATGCAGTCAGACTCATAAGTTACGTGTGCCATGTTACTAAGCAACTGGGCCTAATACTAAAATTTGCCTGTTTTTATTTTAAAAATTGGAAAGAGACTGAGCGCCCACAGACTATGAGACCCTGGGCTGCAGTCTGCCCAGCCCGTATGTAAATTTGGCACTGATGAGTAGAAAGAAACCAATGTTTCTTAGGGAAATCCCAGACCTGTCCTTTGGGGGGGGGTGGCAATATGCCCATCAGTGTGGATTTTTACATTTTAAAGGAAATACCTGGGTTTGAGGGCGTAAGACTGCTCTGTATGCTCCAGTCACTGCCAGCCCAAGGTGGGGAAAGAGATGCATGGGAGTGGTGGCGGTGGTCCTGTGCACTTCTTAGGCTGTCCTCTTTTTTGCTCTTCAAGATATGGCAACCCTATCTAAGTTTCTGCTCTCACTCCTTCCCCTCCAATATGACAGATATTAGTTTCACTTTCAGCAAAACCTGACTTGTTATGCATGACAGAGAGATCATAGTTTAAAATGAACTCTAGTTCAGTTTCATAACCCATGGTTTGCAGCTGGTTTGTTTAGAAACTGGCCAAACCTTGCTTGAAACCACAATTTCTGGTTTGCACATAAGCCAGGTTTCATGGAAAGTGAAACTGTGCCAAAATCCTCTTCCTGGCTGCCTGAGAGAAAGGGTAGAGCATGCAACCCCAAGATTCCCAGCAGCTCATTCATGCTTGTGCACGTACCACAACATAAAAATATGGACAATGGATATAAAAACAAATGACAAAAGTTTCAATTCAAGGGACTTTCCAGTGAACTATTACTGAATGAACGTCAGTACTTGTTTATAAGTAAATAGTGATTACTTACTTCATTTCAAGTTGCTTAATTTTGTTTTGTGCTGTTTGTAGACTTCGCTGCAAATCATCTTTGGCTAGTTCAGCAATGAGACACCTTTGGTAAAGCTCTTCTAATTTTCTAGAATCACCTTCATTTCCTCTACCTTCACGATACACCTGATTGAAGTGTTTAAAAAAGAAAATTCACTTAGATCCTTGTAACAATAACCACGCTACTGGTGTTACACAATCAACCACTTTATAGTTCATAGTTTAAATTTCAAGATAATGGAATTTCATTTCTACGACGACTATCTCTTTCCAATGAAAATCATCCCAGTACCTATTCTCTTATCCTTCTGGCTTCAGACAAGAGGATTACTTTACCCAAAGCTTTTCATAGACTATTTAATGTTGTATTAACATGTTTATAATTAATAGTATGGTTGACTCGGTTAGGATATGTGAACTACTTTTGCTGCTTTTGATTGCTTTTAGCCCATTTTTGAGACACGGTATTATTTGCTGCTGTTTGTTTGATACTGATATTTATTTCTTACAATTTATTACTGTATATCCCACCTTTTAGGATACAAATCCTTTCAAGATGGCTTACAAGAAACATTAAAACAAATAAAGCTCTCCAGCAAATATAAATATATAATATATATATTATATTTTGGCTGGGGAAAGCCAGCCAGATGGGCAGGATATTATTATTTTTATTATTACTGAAAGACTTGAGGATCCTTCGCCCAGGGAAGCTGGTGGTAGGACCTGGTGGAGAGTAGATACCTCAGCTGGAACAGACTGAGGTGGTTTCCTGCATCCATCTCTCTCCTGGAATTATATTTTTGTTAAAGTGGATTTTACCTTCTTGTGATCTGCCTTGAATACTACTGTGCGGCAGAAAGGCAGCATAACAGACTTTAAAGAAATTGTGTGAACTGCTTACCTGTAACCCTCATCTCATCAATCTGTATATTTTTTTGCTCATACTCCTTTAATGTTAGTTGCATTTTTCACCTAGTCTTTTAAATGGGGGTTTTCTAGAAGACAAATTATAGAGAAATGCTCTTTCACAGAAAACAGCTTCTGTAGTCAGAGTAATTACTTTCCTTACAGAAACAGCTTATTGCAAGAAGCAGGATGATGAATCCATGGAATCTGCTCTGCATATAAAAATCTTATATCACATAGTTAAATCTTGCACTTAGGCCTTGCACATGGAAATTCATGTGGCATTTTTCTTTCATTCACTGCTCTCTGGACTGTGGTCATTTTTATTTTTGTAATTCATTGTTAAGTTAATCTCGAAAATGCTTTATGAAAGTTGCAGCAAGAAAAACAGAGCTTGCATAAAAGTGATTTTTGGTAACAGATTACACCCATCTTCTAATTCTTCAATACTTTTTTCACCATTTCATTGGGTTTTTAGTTAAACAAAGGATACTGTCACTGGATGGTTCATGGAACTGTTGTTTTACTATGAGTAATGACTTACATAAAAGCTACTGGTATCTCATCTATTTGCTCATCAACTCTAGTCTGAGTTTCCAAGTGATGGTATACTGCTGAGGCTAATGTGAGGTTGAACGTTCCCAATTCACAACTGAGCTCTGCCTTGAATTCACAATTTCTAAGCCTCAGCACCCTACTTCATATCTGTGATATAGGAATAATATAGCATACTAAAGCAACAACACTTAAGTGGAGCAATTCTTATTGAACTCAATGGGGCTGACTTCAGATACAAAGGGTAAGGATTGTGCTCTGGGTTGTTGTAAGGATTCTATGATAATGGGCCAGTTCAGACATCGTAAAACATGGTTTATCATGATGGGAATGAGCCACATTAAGCCTCTATGCATTCCACCCTTCCCTTTCCTCCTCCACTTTGAGAAGGAGGTAAGTTTTCACTTCCATTATCGACTAACAACACTTCTAATCTGTAATGAATCTTAAATATTCTTTTTGAAAACAAATCAGCTTCTTAACCCATGATTTCAAGTTGGTTAGATTAACAAATCAGTTATGATTCATCACAGTTTGTAGCGTATGGACGAAATGAAACTTCCTTATAAACATGCTTCTGATATCCTCATAGAAATGCCAGAAGAACAGAAAAGAAGAAGAGCCCAAAGCTTGCTATGGCTTGATTCTGTCATTTTAAACCATGGTTCATTGTGACTGAATCTCAACACTTATTTCCATGGATCTAACTCACTTCCCCAATACAGAACATTTCTGCAGTTTAAATGAAATCCACTATAAGCATGACAGTAACTGGGGGTGGGGATAATGCTTGATACTAAGACACATGTTCTGTATTCTCTCCAGAATGCATTCTTCTCATACTTTAACCCCATCCTACCACCAATTATCTTCCCTAATACTGTTATGCATTCCAGGCACACAATAAATTCCATGATGCAACCTTGATCAAATTTGCTCTGCATTCTTGAGATACACATTCTATATTGTGCAGCCTCATAACATGAAACAATCCAAATTCTGGAGAAAATCTGTTTCCAATCTCTGGACTGGCACAACTTACATCTCCTCCCAATTTCTCAGGGATATCTGGAGAATCCTTTTCTGACAGACAATGGCCTACACATTAACTTATTATCTCCAGAGACAGCTGACCTATATCTTTATAAGCTAACCAAAGAACTATGCTATGGGTCAGCCATTGTAGAGGAAGCAGACCTCGACAAGAACTTTGTATTTACCTCAAAAATACCTCAACAATAACTTTGTATTTACCTCAAAAAGGTTCCAATGTTTTGTCCTCTGTCTATTGTATCGCACATGCAAATATTAGAATTTTCAAGACATATACCGTATTTTTCGTTCCATAAGACACACTTTCCCCCTAAGAAATAAGAGGAGATTCTGTGCGTCTTATGGAGCGAATGCGTGGTCCCTGGAGCCGAATTGCCCAGGGGCTAAAGGCAGATCGTGCTTTTTTAAAAAAAAAAATAAAGAGCTAAAGGCTAACAAGAGGGAAAGAGAAAGGAACCCACTCAGCAGCTGATTGCAAGAGATCGGGAAGGGAGATAAGAAAGTTAGCTCCCTCCCCAGCCCCTTGCCTAGGCCTCAATTGTTGTCTGCAGAGGGAGACATGTGACTGACGGGGTGATTAGATTATCTGTCTGGAAACTGTAGAAATGGGTCCCTTTCCTAGAGAAGCTGCAGAACTGTGAGTTGAACCCCATAAAAACAGGATTTTTCCCTTTGCAAGGAAACTCAGCAACTTTGAGCTGTTCCTAAAAAATGGAGCTTTCCCCCTTTGCAAAAAAGCTGCACAACTCTGAGCTGACCTCCCCCCCCCCCAAAAAAACGGGGCTTTTCCCATTTGCAAAAAAAAGCTGCACAACTTTGAGCTGATCCTAAAAAAATTGGAGCTTTCCCCCTTTGCAAAATAAGCTTCCTCAAATATTTAATGGGGTGTTTCCTATGGTCAGGTGCGTCCTATGGAGCGAAAAATGTGGTAATCTTAGGTATTGGCATACAGATAAGCATAGTACATACTAATACATGAAAACTACTATGGTAACCATTTTTCACCTTCTCTAGCTCTTCTTCCACAGTTTGCCTTTCTCTAGCACTCCGCTCAATTTGGATCTGCTTCTCTTCACATTCCTACCAAAGAAGCAAAAGGCAAGCATTAGGAAGAAAAAGGAGCAAACTCTACTTGGCAAACAAACAATGCCAGGGTTGAGTCATCTACCACCTGGTATGTGGAGTAAGCACAAATGTCACTCATTTTAAGCTTCCTTTAAGTCTTCTCTGTCTTGCATTTTCTCTACATATAAAACAAGTCACATATATACTAGTAATTTAATCTTAATTTAGGTTGTTCTGTTGGGACAATAGTTTTTGAAATATTTATAGCACTTGTAGCAAATTAACATACAAGTAGCTTGTCATATAATTGATTATGCACATGATTTTGTTTTCTCTAACACACACTCAGGAGGGATGAGTGGCCCGAAAGGAGCCCTTTCTCGCTGCTGGTCCCACCGGCGCCGCCCGCCTCGTGTAAGGGCAGGCACAGGAGCTACTGTTGGGAGAGGGGAGAGGCGCTGCGGCAGAGGTAGCGGCGGAGGGACAAGCAGCCCAAAAGGAGCCCTTTCTCGCTGCTGGTCTCGCTGCTGCCCGCCTCTCGCTGTCGGCGGCGGAGGAACGAGCAGCCTGAAAGCTGCGGAGGAACAAGCAGCCTGAAAGCAGCCCTTCCGGGCTGCTCCTTCCTCCTCCGCCGGTTTGTGGTGTGGTGAACTGGCTTATACTCGAGTCAATAAGTTTTCAGAGTTTTGGGGGGTAAAATTAGGTGCCTTGGGCTTATATTCGGGTCGGCTTAAACTCGAGTATATACGGGTAGGTAAGAAAATAAGCAAAATAAAAATACAATGCTAGAACAAAAAAAATGAAAGGGATGGGGGGGATATTCCACAAAAAATTGCAAAGTTGGAGGGAGGATGGGGGCAAAGGGAGAATTAAGCATTTCTCCTCACTCCTTTATCTCTTTTTATCCTTTAAATGACTCTTTCTGTCCTGTTCCCCTGTTGAACCCCTAATCCCTGTTTACCTCAGAATCCCCTGCCAGGGAGACACCTATATTTTACCATGACCTTGCATCCAAGTGCAGATACAGTTTCTCCACCCCCGCCACAAACAAAACTTTTATCTTTTTCATCTTCTGCTGAACCTCCTCAAAAGCACAGGTAGAAAGTCTGATGAGCAGAGAGAACCTTCATTTTTAGCTTTTTGCTCAAAAACCTTTACTACTATGTGAATAAAGAGAGCTTGCATGAAAACTTGTTAACAAAATAAAATGTCCACATACACCAAAATCCTCAAATATTGTTGACAGACTTTAAGACTTGTTCCAGAATTTTGAAAAAGATAAAAGTTCTCCACCATTTTGTCAGATTCAGAAACAAAAGCATAAATGGTGATCAACTACTACCACCCAGCAACAGCCATTGCTGAATTTTTTAAAATGAAGATTCTGATGCTTACCTCGTAGCAACTCGTCACAACTTTGGTTTTTGGCGGTAGGCATTGGATTATCTCTGAAAGGTTACAGGTGGGGGGGGAGGTTGCTGTCATCACCTCCCCCAAAATGCGGAAGGGTATTCCCTTAAGGAGTCCGGGGGCGTGGCCATGTCCGAAGCCATGGTAGGTGAAGGCCTAAGACACGCCCCCTAGTGGTGGCCCCAGGGTGAGTTCCTAGTTGATCTGCATCGCAGGGCTAATCCAACGGTGGTTAACCCTTCACAGACTGCCAGCAGAGCGGGCTGGAGTCGGATATAGACGGTTAGATCCAATGCCTAAGCCAATACCTCTCTACACCCGTAATCAATAAAGTTGTGGCCTTTTATGCCCATTAACCTTATGCAATGTGTCCTGTGTCTTTATTTATTCCGGGAGGGCTCGGGGTATCGCCACACAATAATTTGACAGCATTCCAGTCAAAAGCAAAAGCACCTTTAAGCTTATTTTTTTTCAATGGGATCAGAGCTTCTTTCCCATCACTATTGATGAAATCCATAGGACATATGCTATGCACAACTGTGGCTGAATTTGCTTTTAGAATTTTCATTCTTCCAATGTATGTGACACAGCAGAAAGATTGAATTCATGATACAATTTACATTTCCCCCCAAAAAGTTTAAAGACAAAGAACAAGCAATTCCAATACAACTAAGGCATACCTTCTGGAGTGCATCAATTTCTTCTGCTAATCGAGATATCTGAATATTGCACCTTTTCTTTTCATTTTCTACCTTTTAAAATATATATATATATGTATTGTTTAGTGTGCAATGGTTAGTTTTTCCAGTCATGCAATGCACTATTAGAATAAACAATAAGAATTAAATTTAATTAAATTGCTGCTTGCTCATCTTGTCAACTGATCCCTGGCCTGATTACAAAAACATAAAAATATAAACAAGCTAGAACAATACAGTTAATAAAACATCCAGAAAAATATATATATATCATAATTAACATGCAAGATAGGCCCTGAAAAGCTTAGGTCCATTCCTATCTGAGAGCAAATCTGAGAGCATGCTCCCACCTATTTACTGCCAACTCAAGGAAAGTCCTCTGCACTTGCCACCATGATGTGGAACAACATTCCCCTAGAGATTACTGCAGGCAGCCATCTGGAGTATTGGTGTTCCACTGTTTGGTTAGAACACACCAATTTGTGGGGGTATGTCTGAGCACTGATTTTGAATACTGGGCTTGTTTGTGTATTTTAGCATTTAATTGTTTGTCTTTTGTTGTTTTATTGTATTGATTACTGTTTTTGGGAGGGTTATTGTTTTGTTTGTTGTTATGCTATGTATTTTTATAAAATGCTATGTGATCTTCAGATGAAGGACGGTATATAAATTAAATTTAATTACATAAATTCTTCTCGTAAATTGCTTTGCTGTTTTATATGGAAGACTTTCTATAAATGTTTTCTCCAATAAATAAAGTTTTAATCACAACAACTCACTTCCTTTCTAGTACTTGAAGCAGCATCTTGAAGCAGATGAGAAAATGCTTCCTTCATATTTTCAATCTCCTCTTCTTTTTGTTTTGCACATATCATTGCCTAAATGGGAAATGAAATGAATAGTCCTTAAAAAACTAAGTGTACTCCTGTTGAGGACAAAACAGGTAACAATTCTAAAAATTAAAAAGTTACAAGACCATATTCTAGTGAACAGAAAATTAACAAACTCTAAAACGCACTTTTTCTAAACCACAGAGCCTAGGGCTTGCCGATCAGAAGGTCAGCGGTTCGAATCCCCACGACAGAGTGAGCTGTTATTTGGTCCCAGCTTCTGCCCACCTAGCAGTTTGAAAGCACATCAAGTGCAAGCAGATAAATAGCGGGAAGGTAAATGGCGTTTCCGTGCACTGCTCTGGTTCGCCAGAAGCGGCTTAGTCATGCTGGCCACAATACCCGCAAGCTGTCTGCAGACAAACGCTGGCTCCCTTGGCCTATAGAGCGAGATGAGTGTGCAACCCCAGAGTCATCCGCAACTCGACCTAATGGTCAGGGGTACCATTTAAGTATGTTCTGGGTATAAGCTTTCATGTGCATGCACATGAAAGCTTATACCCAGAACATACTTACTTGGTCTCTAAGGTGCTACTGGACAATTTTTTTATTTATTTCGACTGCGTCAGACCAACATGGCTACCTACCTGAATCTAGATATCTGTTTCCTCAACCAACCTTCTTCTGAGTTTAAACAACTGCATTCTCGAGACCTTTTGTTTTAACTTTCCCACAGCTGAGAGATCCAATCTGAATGTCCTTCCTTCCATTGGAGTACAATAGCAATATGTATATGATCCAGTTCTTCATCACATTTCCCCTTGTCCTCCATGCCCTTTCTTTGTGCATAATTCTCCCACTGACAGCTCCCTCCTTCTGCTAGCCTTCCTCTTGCATGCAGAGGACAGACTGGATCATCCCCTTTTTCCATATCAGAGAACATTATGTTTAGTTTTTATTGTCAAAATACAAGTATAGTACTTCAAAGTTATAAGAAATTGGTTTCCCCCCCAAAACGAAATGGACTGGTATCAATTTTTTAAAAACTATTTTAAAAAAAGTATTACGGACTATATTTTAAAAGTTGTTTGTCTCTAGAGTTAGTTAGTTAGTTATTGTTACGGTTCTCGACCAGCATACACATATATACATAAAACAATCCAAAATACAATCTAAAATATAAGCAATAAATATAAACTTTAACCATTATAAAAATTATTAGATAAAAGAAGGTATCACTACTTGGGAGGGTACAGCAAATGGTAGCAATGGATCATCTTTGGCTCTGTCCTGAATTTTTGTTGTTGTTGTTGTTGTTTAGTCGTTTAGTTGTGTCCGACTCTTCGTGACCCCATGGACCATAGCACGCCAGGCACTCCTGTCTTGCACTGCCTCCCGCAGTTTGGTCAAACTCATGTTCGTAGCTTCGAGAACACTGTCCAACCATCTTGTCCTCTGACGTACCCTTCTCCTATTGCCCTCAATCTTTCCCAACATCAGGGTCTTTTCCAAGGATTCTTCTCTTCTCATGAGGTGGCCAAAGTATTGGAGCCTCAGCTTCACAATCTGTCCTTCCAGGGAGCACTCAGGGCTGATTTCCTTAAGAATGGATAGGTTTGATCTTCTTGCAGTCCATGGGACTCTCAAGAGTCTCCTCCAGCACCACAATTCAAAAGCATCAATTCTTCGGCGATCAGCCTTCTTTATGGTCCAGCTCTCACTTCCATACATCACTACTGGGAAAACCATAGCTTTAACTATACGGACCTTTGTCGGCAAGGTGATGTCTCTGCTTTTTAAGATGCTGTCTAGGTTTGTCATTGCTTTTCTCCCAAGAAGCAGGCGTCTTTTAATTTCGTGACTGCTGTCACCATCTGCAGTGATCAAGGAGCCCAAGAAGGTGAAATCTCTCACTGCCTCCATTTCTTCCCCTTCTATTTGCCAGGAGGTGATGGGACCAGTGGCCATGATCTTGGTTTTTTTGATTTTGAGCTTCAGACCATATTTTGCGCTCTCCTCTTTCACCCTCATTAAAAGGTTCTTTAATTCCTCCTCGCTTTCTGCCATCAAGGTTGTGTCATCTGCATATCTGAGGTTGTTGATATTTCTTCCGGCAATCTTAATTCCGTCTTGGGATTCATCTAGTCCAGCCTTTCACATGATGAATTCTGCATATAAGTTAAATAAGCAGGGAGACAATATACAACCTTGTCGTACTCCTTTCCCAATTTTGAACCACTCAGTTGTTCCATATCCAGTTCTAACTGTAGCTTCTCGTCCCACATAGAGATTTCTCAGGAGACAGATGAGGTGATCAGGCACTCCCATTTCTTTAAGAACTTGCCATAGTTTGCTGTGGTCGACACAGTCAAAGGCTTTTGCATAGTCAATGAAGCAGAAGTAGACGTTTTTCTGGAACTCTCTAGCTTTCTCCATGAATTTTTTGGGCACTACTAACTAGGTCAGCTCGGATTTTTATGCCTCTAGCACAGTTTGTCTCTAGAGTGCTACACTTTAGAGTTCTATTTACTACTGTACATCATAGTAGCAAGATGGTTCAGAATTGACAGAAAAATTTACACTAGCTCTATACAGATTATGCTACCTGAACTGCCTTACTGCAAACATATATGCCCTAAGATTCAAATTTTTTAAATGCTAACTTGTGATGTCATAGCCTTGGAATGAATGACCCAAACGATGATCCTTAAAATGGGAGCCCCAATGAAACATCCCAAGTTTTATTTAATGTTCAATTAAGACCATTGCTCCAAGAGAATGCAGGCACTTCTGAAATGTGAACTGTGTCTGGTGGAAGTCACTTTTCCTGAAAGTGCATGATGAAGGAAGAATGTAAAAAATGACAATTATACACAATACACAATTTGCATTATAATCCTTAAAGTGTGTGACTACTTGTCAGAAATACTTACATTATTTATACATAATTGAAAGTGTGAGGTGGCTTTAAAAAGGCCCCTTTTTGAACAGGTGGCTGTTCAAAATTGTAGCCTCTCACTCAAGTTCTGGATTATTCCAGCTATTTCAGAAAAAGAACCAGAGTGAATATACAGATATGCAGAATTGGTCCCTTGGTGCTTTGTTTACCTGACTCTTTTGCAGATTAGCTTCTTCTAAGAGTTGAATGCTCTTACAAGCCTCTTCCATAGCATCATTCTTCTCCCTTTCCATAACAGTGCACTTCACATTCAGTTCTTGGATTTGTTTTTCTAGGTTTGTTTTTTCTGTTCTTAGCTCTTTCAAATCTTCGGCAGCTACACAAAGCCTGCATATCAGAACAAGGACCACTTAACTGATTGAAGCTAAATCTAGGATTGAAATTACATTCAATTGTCAGCTCTTGTAATCTAGAGAGGGCAAGGTTATATGAATTTTCATTTGCCACAGTTCACTATCTTGAAGTGATTTTGAAGGTTAGTTTTCAGAAGTTCAGCAATTTTTCCTGGCAAAGGGACAAGCTCTTTCAAATTCAGATCTCATGACTGATATGTATATCTGTGCAACCTTAACTATTGCTATAACACCATGTGGAACTGCCCTTGATAATTATTTCAAAGGGCCCAGTGATCTAACACATTACACAGGGTCTTCAGCATCTGCTCATCTTCCAAATGCATTTCATGATGATGCCAATGTATAATGAAGGCCCAGACTACTTGCCTTCAACATATCCAGAAAGCCATTTCCACTCTATGTCTTTGGATAAGAGTGTTCTCAAAGGTTTATTGTGCATAACAAGTTAGGGCTGCAGAAACAGCCAGATAGGCAATTTTGCTATATAGAGCGAGATGAGTGCCGCAACCCCAGAGTCGGACACGACTGGACCTGATGGTCAGGGGCCCCTTTACCTTTACTCTAATACTTGCACACAGCCTTCCTAAATCTTGTGGCCTCCCAGTTGTTTTGGACTACACCTCCTATCAGCCCAAGTCAGCACTGAGGGACGATGGAAATTGAAGTCCAGAACACCAGAAGGCACTGGTTAGGAAAGGAGTAAACAAACCTTCTGTGAGAAGATAACCCTTCTGTGAGAAGACGCTGTCTACCAATGGAAGTGTACTTTTAGATCCAATACATAGAAAATTACAGTTAGTAACAAGTCTAGTTATAAGTCTAATAAGCTATATTTAATTAAAGAACATATCTGTAATGGCTTAAGCAAAAAAAAAAGGAATTCAAATTTCTCAATGCTCCTTCTTATGGTGCCAGAGAATCAAAAACACACACTCCTTATATCAATTAATGTTCTACCTTTTCTCCAGTTCTTTTATGCTAGATTGCAATTGATGCAAGCGTTTGTCTGATGCTTCCTCTCTTTCCTGAGCAGCAAGCACCTCTTCTTCCTGGAAGCCACAGAAGTCATTCAGAAATTATCAGAGCTTCGCTTCAATTTAAAAAAAAAAAAAAAACAGGAGCCAACCAACCAAAGTCTGATTAATGCCTTGTGTTTGAAATCAGAAGTAACATGACATACCTTTCTCTCTACCTGGGCCTGAAGATTCTCAATCAGTCTGGTCATTTCATCAACCTTAGCAGCTGCTGTTCTCAAGTCCAACTTGGATTGTCTACACGTAAAAATAAACACTCTTAATTTTATTTACTTTATTGTAAAAAAGCAGATTAGAGTTACTAATCACATTACTTATTTCATCTTAACTAAATTGTATAATCAAATAATATTTTCCCATACATTGGTCCACTTACATTGGACCAATAAAAAACCATATTTGTATATTTTGTATCTCCTCCATCTGTTTTATCTGTGAATCAGTGGCAAGATTACTGCTAAAACTGCTTCTATGCAGCCAGGTCTCTATGTGGGTACCAAACTGTCTGAAAGGAGCTGACCTCAGTGTCTTAACAAAAGCAACATGGATCCTAAGATAATGTGGTATGCGTATGGAGATTTTTCAGATACTGAGCCCATACACGTTCTAACAGCCACAGGGCACAGAACGTACTCAAACTATGGCATTCACTTTCACAAATGTGGCCACCAACTCTGATGGCTCTACAAGGGGATTAGACAAATTAATTTAGGATAAATCTATCAGTGAAAGCTAGTCATGAGAGCTGTATACCACCCCAGGACCAAAAATCTTATGCCTCTTTTAAGGGTCATTTAGGAACAGCAGCAAAAAAGAATTACTGCCGTTTTGGAAGCTTGTGGGCTTCCAAAAAACCATCTGACTGGTCACTGTGGGAAATGGGCCAGATAGACCAGATAAAGCTTTGATCTGATCCAACAGGGCCCTTCTTATGTTCTTATGAAACTTCTGTGAAGCACTTTTCAGCAATAACACCACCATCTCTATATGAAATAGGAATACTCTCTAACAAAACTGTATATACAGGGAATTACGAAGTGAAGTAGAAGTTTCCATCAGCAGGTGCTACTGCAATCTGTGGCTTTCAGCAGATATTTATTGTTCACACTTGAATAATTAAAATATTTTCTCTATATATTTTACTCTGCGTTCAAGCCCAGCCCTGAGACTGATCACCCTGATAAACATCCTTTTTTAAGAGCAAGAGAACGGTACTGCAGCTGTGTTCCTGCTTCTCTGTTGGAGGCTTTAGACATGATCTTTGTGGCTTTCAAGACCTGGGCTGATTCATTACTGGGACAAATTTTTAGGTGTTCCTATTAGCATAAAAAGTCTTTAACAGCTCTGGGCCAGCTTACTTCAAGTATCATATTGTCCATATATACCAGGCATCCCCAAACTTCGGCCCTCCAGATGTTTTGGACTACAATTCCCATCTTCCCCGACCACTGGTCCTGTTAGCTAGGGATCATGGGAGTTGTAGGCCAAAACATCTGGAGGGCCGCAGTTTGGGGATGCCTGATATATACCCATTTGACTCCTTTGATCTGTGGAACTGGCACTTTTAAAAGTATTCCTCACTTGTAAGGAACTGTTCTTTTACTGTGGCAGCACCTACTCTCTGGAACTCCCTGCCCATTGCTATTAGGCAAGCATCTTCATATCTACACAGGCCTTAACAGAATCTGGTAGGTAGGTAGGTATTTTCCTCAGAAGAGATCCCTCACCAAATGGTCCCAGGGCAGGTTAAAAATAATAATAAAATAAAATCACAAAAAACAGCAATATACCAAAGGAACACAAGCGAACAGCAGAGAACCTACACAAGCGATGCTGACAAAACCCCACACACATATTAAGCAAAATATAAACATCGTCACCTGACCCCACCCACCCTCCCCTATCTACCTCTCTTCCCCTTTTCTTCCCAATGTCTCAACAAATGAAACTGATTTGTAAAAATGTTATGAAACATTGCACATATCTTTGTAAACCAAGAAAACCTTAAAAAACAACAACCACAGAAATATGAGGGGGGAAACAGAACAGAATAGCAGGACACCGCAATGCAGCAATAGGGAAAACATCCACTCAACCAATCCACTAGGTTTGCTTACATAGCTACACTTCCACTTATAACTAAAAACTTTAACCTGATATGCACTAAACTGCTATGTTTCTGTGCTTAGTTCTGTTGCAGGGACAGGACCATTACATTAAAATATTTATTCACTCTCATTACTGCTACTTATACAAAAAGAAACCCCACAGGCTGTGACAATCAATTATTTATGCAAGTATTTACTAACACCACACACACACACACACACACACACACACACACACACACACACCCTGCAATGATACAGGAGACCTCTATAATTACATTTTCAACTTCAAATATAGTTTTAGAACATACCTAAAGCCAACTTTAACACCAAATGACTAGATTTTTTTTTTAAGCAAAAGGGCTGCTTTTAGCTATTTTTTCATTTCCTTAACATTAAATAATGTTATTTGAATCTCTAATGTGTACAAGGCAAAACAGAGATAAAAAAGTAATAATCCCATTGTGCACAATCCAGCGCTGCCATTCTGCTCATCAAATGGCTTTTGGTTCAGGAAAGGTACATGCTAATAATGTAAGAGAAGTGGCCATGATTTTTACTGATTTCACTTTCTCCTACAGTTCCAGCCTTGGTGCTATTCTGGAAAGTCCTTCAACCCTGTAGCCAGTTTTTATTCTGTGAGCAGAATAGCAGCATTGGGTTTGAGCCACGGAAAGTTAGAAAATCATGCAAACATTATGATTTTAAACATGTACTATTTGAGACGTCCTTTTTCATTCCCATTTGGAGAAACAAGTGTGAATCCTTGACAATCTGTACTATTAAGGAAAGGGGACATAGGGATGACCAACCTGCACTCATCACACACCACAAACCACCTTCTCACAAATGTAAGCTCTTACAAACACACATGCCACATATCCAATGTATGTGTTCACATGCATGTTCCCATCAGCCTTAGTGAGCACAGCCAGGTAAGCTGAGGCTGGGGTGGGGTGCAGCTCAAAACCTCTAGAGGGCTCCAGGTTAGCAAAAGCTGCTCTAAATCAATTTCAATTTGGATTAAGAATCAAAAAATACACACAACCACCACAGTTTAACCATAGTGGAATGATACCTAGAATCTGTGTTCGCATGAGCAGAAGGCACTTTCACTATTACCAGGCAAGGTCTTTATTTTCATAGATTCCCCACTGCAACCCTTCAAAAGAGTTAGGGACAAGAAGGGATGCGTAGTGCATGGAGTGCAGTGGACTAGAATTAATGAAACTTTCATTGCACAAAAACTTTTTGCTCATTCAAAAGTCACCTCTGGATATGAACCACTGTCACATAGTTTGCTGTTTCTGTGATGTTAGATGGGTTTAATAAACAAGGTAGAACAAGCTACTAGGGCTCATGAAATAAAATGAGGTTTCAGAAATCTCATTTATACCTCTGTTCCTTGCGTAGCTGGTCCAGTTCTACATTCTGTTCCGTTACAGTCTTCTTAAATACCTGATTAAGCTACAATAATGGAAAAGTCTTTTAATACATTCCAAAGAAAAAAAATTAAATTAAATAAAAAATATAAAAAATCAGTAAATATAGTATGGCAGATATATTTTTATTTGATGCCAAGACCTGTAGCAGAAAGTTCTAAAAGTTCTGATTACACATATTTACCTCAAGTAGTAAGAATTTGCTTTTCAATTTTTTTTTCTTTGCTAACAGTTGACTCCAAAATGTTTAAGTCTTTCATAATTTCCCAACTTGACTATCTTCTTCACAGGTTCTCCACTTCCTCTTAATCCTCTCTTAAATGTAGCTATTTACATCATTTGCCTTTGTTTTTTCATAGTATTATTGTCAACTTATGTCGTACTGCATTTTCATATATAATATAAAACAATTTTTGTACCCTATGCAGTGTTCATGCTCCCTTTTACAACCACTACTATAATCATTTTCACTACCCTCTAACAGAATTGACACAAAAAGTGAAGAAGAGAAGTGGAGGAAACAGAAAATTGTATATCATTATTTTGAATGATAAAAAAACCCCTAAGGAATAAAAGTAAATAAGTGTGGTTTCACAGACAGAGGCTTGCTTCTTCATGGTGACGCAAATCTGACCTAATTTTCCAGAGCAAGGGCCAATTATGTTATCCAACAAATAAATTAAAACAGATTAAAAATGAAGTAGAAAATATGGCATAGGCGTTAAAAAATAAGGTGGGGTTTGTAATATACACAGTTAAGAAGTGCCTAGGATCTGCTTTGGAGCTATTTGCATTTGTTTTATTTATTTTCCCCTTTTTAGTGGACATTCATATGAGATAGGCTACAACAGTTTCAAGATGTTATTATAATGTTCAGTGTTTCACTTACTGACTCTGTTTTTTCGTTGTTGAAATGCAGTTGCTTTGTTAGTTGCTGAAAGCTTGTCAATTGATCCTAAAAAGAAGATGCAGAGCATGTAATTATAATTTAAAGGATTTAACATCAACATAAAAATAAATGCTCAAGCTTAACATTTTAAACATTTAAGTACTATTACTATATTGTATACATTACCACTGGCTGTCGTCCAGAATTCTCTCTTTGACAGTTAGCCAGATATTTCAAAAGAAATACACAGCAGCAGAAAAAGCAATAATGGTATATTTCAGTCCCTACTGTTTTTTCCGTGTGTGAAAGAAATGGAAAAATGTACACACAAAGGACTCAGCCAATGCCAAGCTGTGGTTGAACATTCTGCAACCAGATGTGAGGCATTTCCACCAGAACCAATAGTTGCACATGTGTGTAGTAGTAATGGGTTCTATGTATAACAGCTATGCAAGTTAAAGAGAGGTAACCCTGCAATTAACCCCTGAAAATCCATAGATGGGTTTCAAAATAAGGAGCTTTGAAGTCATAGTAAGTGTGCTCCTTTTCTAATATGCCTTTTAGTTTTTAGACCTTCAGAATGCACCAATGTCACATTCTGAAGACAATCTCTGAAATCTCAAGGAAATGAGAAACAATCATGTTTTTGCTTTTACAAAAGCAATCCAAAAGTCAGATAAGTACCAGATGAAGAGCTTATAGAAACAATTTAAGAGCTGCTTTGCCAAAGGACAGAAGCTCTGCCCTCAGGACAGCACTTATGCCCCCCAAATCCTGACAGAAAAGTCTGCTGGAATAGATGCACCATTCAGTGGATGGTCTGAAACAGGATGTTACATGGGATGGGCATGATGGGGACAGACCATGAACAAGGAACCAAAGCCTCCTTGTTCCCCGGCACGTCAATGGATTGAGTCTGAATATGCACCAGCCACATAGCTGGCATGTCCATCCCACTGGGACAAAGAGAACAAAATTCCATCTCCCCCACTACCCATCCCAGCCAGAAGGACCCAGTATGGCCTTGGTTGTGGAAGAGCAAGTACCATGGAGTCTCACCCCCACCATAAAAGAGGACTGAAGCCTTAATCGAATTTTAATACATAGCTATTACAATAAACTGGATTACTTTTTGTTTTTGACTTTCAGCAATATGAATCTGTGCTTCTGTCATGTGTGCATGATATATCTGCTGAAGACGCTCCAATTCCTGTGATACTGTCTGCCAAAGTTCTACTGCATGTTCCTTTTCCTACAAAAATAAATGCAAATATAGTATATGAGAAACTTTGTTTCTGTTTAGTGCTTAAGATTCAGAAAACTGAAAGCAGAGGTTGTTATTTTTCTACAAAGCCACTCTGCATTATGCAGATACGGCAATATATTCCCACTTGCCTCCCAAAGCGATGGTACTTATTACTTACCTGTTTCCTATATGCTATATATTTAAACAGTAGGCAATTCTATTCAACAGCAACCTAGCTGCCAAAAATGGAATTCAAATGTGAAGATTAATTAATTACATTTATTTCCCACCTTTCCTCCAAGGGATTCAAGGTGGTATACACAGTCCTATTCTTTCCTATTTTACCCTCATAACAACACTGAAGTGGGTTAGGCTGAGAGTGAGTGACTGCCCCAAGGTCACCCAGTAAGCTTCACAGCTAAGTGGGGATTTGATCCCTGGTTCTGCAGGTCCTAGTCCAACATTTCATTCACTACACCAGAACTTATTACATCATCTTCAACAGAACTTAGAGGTTCACAGATTACCAATAAGATAAAATCCTGAAATTAAAAGCAAGCTTAAAAATCCTGACAAAATTTTACTTTTGAGAAGTGCATACACTGATATTAGTTCGCCTGTCTTCACAAGTGATGTGTAAAATTTTCCGGAATCACCGTTGATGTAATCTTTCGAGGATTTGGAGATGGCGCTTATAAGTGGTCCATGTTTCACAAGCATATAGTTAGCCACAATCTATAGCTAAACTACAGTTTCTTGAGAAATACAGTGGTGCCTCGGGTTAAGAACTTAATTCGTTCCATAGATCCGTTCTTAACCTGAAACTGTTCTTAACCTGAGGTACCACATTAGCTAATGGGGCCTCCCGCTGCCACCACACAATTTCTGTTCTCATCCTGAAACAAAGTTCTTAACCCGAGGTACTATTTCTGGGTTAGCAGAGTCTATAACCTGAAGCGTCTGTAACCCAAGATACCACTGTAAAAGGAGGGGAAGGGCAAATTCTGAGGAAATATGCTTTAAAACTACATACAAAAGAGTAAAGGAACCAAGGCAGGCTGGATGTTTGAATCCACTCACTTTATTTGCTAGTTGTAACTGGTCTTGAAGGTTTCTTATTATATTTTCATCCATGAATGTACCATCCCCTGAGGTAGGACCAGCTTGCAGAGCCTCCAACTGCTTTTCAACAGCCTCTTTCAATTCTTCATGCAATCTAGGTTACAAATATATAGACAAGCAATTTATTTTAAAATAGTAATCAAAGCCAATTTGATGGAAATGAACCATCAGCAGGAAAATAAACACTTCTCAAGTTTATAACAATGTATTGAATTATTCTGGAAGCTATAAGCACACTGAAGTCTTTCTACAGGATATACACAAGAGAAACAAACACTAAGAGCGGTATCTGTAGATCCCTTATGACCATATCCTGGCACAGTACCAAAGTGAACAGCAGGAATTTTCTGAGGAATTTAATAGTTCTTGCTGTGCAATAAAGAAACTGAGAAGCTAAAAACAAGTGGCTGCTGCTGTGAAAAATTCTGCAAAGAGGACGTTAGATTAGAAACATATCCTATAGCCATAAGACACAATTTAAGTTTCTTGTGGGAAATAGTGGGAGGAATTAAACATTGTGAAGAAATGCAGTACTGTATCATCCCAGTGATGTCTCTCCTTGTTCTTGGTCTGTCCTTTAGGGATGTATCTACTTCAAAAAAGGAGACCCTTTCCCCTTCCCTGCCAGATCTGAGCTTTCATCAAGACAATACTGGGCTCTGCTGTGGCCTCCAAAAGCCTGGCTCTCTGTTGTTGCTGGAGGGACAAGAATCGGAAAACCCACCGACTCCTATAGAAAAAGAAAGTACACTGCACCTAAAATTCAGCATGGAATTGTTACTTAAAAATTTGGAGGCCTGGGGTACTTTGGGAAGAACGGCAGGATACAACTTTAATAATAAGTAAATGTTACTAAGTTAACATAAATCAAGTACTCCAGGTTCCCTAGGTAAAGACATATATTTTTGTTATGAAAGAAAAGAGTAAACAGTTTTATATGAGCAGTATTACAGATATGTGACAAGGGTTAGAAATATACTAATTGCTTGCATTTAAGTATTTCTAAATATTAGGCTTGGTGGTTGAAAATGATGCTAGCAATAGTAATGCTCACTCTGAAAATGCATCTGGCAGCATGAAAGTGGGTGGGAAGAGACATTGATGGCAAAATGAGGAGAGGAGAGGAGAGATGAGGTGTGTTCAGATTGTAATCCTATACACACATACTTGAGAGCAAGTTTGATTAAAGTAAGTAGATCTAAGTCAGCTGCTAGGCACTGGTCGAGGCATTAAGCGTAAGCCTGCCTGCTCCTGCCCCATGAGGAGGGCCAGGTAACATCCGCCACAGCTGGGATGACTCACAGGAAGGGCCTGGCTCACATCCAGTCACCACCACATTCCCCTCATAGGCACCAGTTGCACCCCATCTGGACAGGGATAGTTATCTAACTTCTGTTATCTATGCTCTAGTAACCTCTGTTGTTTGTTGTTGTTTAGTCGTTTAGTCGTGTCCGACTCTTCGTGACCCCATGGATGTACCATAGCATGCCAGGCACTCCTGTCTTTCACTACCTCCTGCAGTTTGGTCAAACTCGTGTTCGTAGCTTCGAGAACACTGTCCAACCATCTCGTCCTCTGTCGTCCCGGTGGCCAAAGTATTGGAGCCTCAGCTTCACGATCTGTCCTTCCAGTGAGCACTCAGGGCTGATTTCCTTCAGAATGGATAGGTTTGATCTTCTTGCAGTCCATGGGACTCTCAAGAGTCTCCTCCAACACCATCTAACCTCTAGGTTAGATTACTGCAATGCATTATACATGGGACTGCTTCTGAAGACGGGTTGAAAGCTTCAGCTGGTGCAGAATTCGGCAGTGAGATTGCTCATTGGGACAAGACATATATACAACGCTAAACCTGGCCTGACTGCACTGGCTGCCAATTAGTTTCCAGGCCCAATGCAAAGTGCTCAGGACTGCAGTACCTCAAGGACTGCTTCTCCCCATATGAACCAACCTGGACCCTGCGCTCAAAATCTGAGCGACATGGTGACTTCCCACTTGCAGAATGCTCTCCCTAGGGAGGCTCGCCTGGCACCCTCATTACATATCTTTTTACCCCACTTTCTCTTATGCCGGGCCTTTGGCTGATTAAACAATCTATGGCCTTTTAAACTGTGGAGGGATTACTATTTTGGTTTGCTATTATGTTATGTATTTTTGTGTCTCTATATTGTAAACTGCCCTGTGATCTTCGGATGAAGGACAGTATAGAAATCTAAAAATAAATAAAGAAACAAAGAAACAAAAAATAATGCCACTCGGTGAATCGACCTTTCATTTTCCTTGGTAACTTGTTCAAGTTTTAGTCGCAATTCCCTCATCTGCACCTAAAAAAAAAAGCAATAAATAACTGTAAGCATTTATTTTTGAATAGGTGTCACTAAACTGTTAGACACACTAAAATTAAATCTCACGCACACCATGTAGATACACAAACATGTAGATACAAAATACTTTTTCCTAGTTCAGCTCCAGGAAAAAAAGAATTATAACACTTTATAACTTAGAACAAAAACTGTTTTTTAGTGTTGACAATATTATTCATAACGGGTGTTCAATGACAGACATACTCAAATTTACTCACTATTCAACTGGTCTACTCCGAGTATGATAAGCATTACGGTAGATTTCAACGGCACATGCTACTATCTCTTAAAATTTGATCTTAATAAGCTTGTGTGAAGAGCAACAGGAAAACACTCGTGTGTGTGATTCATACCTGACAGAACCTCAGCTGTTCATTCATTTCCTTCAGATGTCCATCATAATCAGCAGCTAGAGGAGATAGTCTAACGTAGAAGTAAAAATATACAAAATAAAGACATTGGTAACACTGACTGAACATTCAATTAGTTTAAAGGAGGTGATCTGTGGCTTGATACAACACAATCCTTCCCATTTCCTCAGCAAAGTGCTTGTCAATAGAGGGGGATGAGTCACACTGCGCCTTGTTTGGTGTAAATAAAAATCTATTTTCATAAAGGAATGGCCTGCCTTTCAGTGGAAGCTCTACTGCATCCAAAATGGTAACCTTAGAAAAAATTATATCCAGTGAAAATTCCATGCAACATTCACATAATTGTGCAAATAGATATAGGAGTGAAAGGACTAGTCTAGTACCTGATGATGTCCAAGAGCTTGGGTACTCAGACTTGCTATGGTTTCCCACATTGTAATTCCTAAGGCATGGGGCACTTGCGGCATTTTGACCCTGTTTAAGAGCCATGGGTTCTCCAAACACAGCTAATGGCATCACTGCCATCAAGGAACGCCAATTAACCTCAAGTTGCACAGCATGCTCCTAAACATGTTTATTCATGAGTATATTTTACCAAGTTCAACTGGACTTGCTTCTTGATATTGTGGGGACAACCAGCCTCCTATAACCAACATGCTTAAGTCACAAATGGGTTAATACTATATGCTATCCTGCCAGGTTTAGCTAGAGGAAGCTAACCTTGGAAGGAAGCTAATAAAGCCTACTGTTGTACCCCAGTCAATCAGAGAAGCTCAAAGCCACTTTTGAGTTTCAAACCATTAATTTAGGACTTTCACCATAATAACTAAGCCATGTTTTACTGCTTCTGCAACTTTTCTGACTGATTTATTGAAAAGCACATGAGCCTGACATTTGGAGGGTTTGTAAGTAATTTTTTAACTTACCAAACACATGGCTTTTTCCTATGCTGGGGGAAGAGGGGAACTTTGGAAGGAACTCACAAGGACATATTTTAAAGGTCTAACTACCTAAATTTCCATGCTTTACTTTGCTGCATATTTTGTGACTTTAAATCTCTGCTGGGCTTCTCTCACCAAAGAGTACTTGCCCCAAACCTGGATCCTGGCATCCAATAATTCCCTCATTTCTATATACCATTTCCCCCCTTTTGAACCAATGCTAAAATGGAAGTCAGCACCAAATATTAATGAGGCATAACAGTTGTTGTTTTTAAAAAAGGTAAAGCACCATAGAGCACTATCAGTATACACAGAGACTTCCTTTCAAATACAGATCAAGTTGAGAAAGGAAAAAATACATTATTGTTTCCTTTTCTAATTCTATATTTCCAAGCTTGAAAATAACATTTAAAAAGTGGCTGACAGAAAACAAACCAAATAATCAAATCACATTCAAAACACGGTAGTACTTTAAATTTAATTATAACACACACACAAAACAAACCGCTTTACCTTTGATTCATCAGTTCAGGCTCCACTTCATTGTTACCTCCTAAGGGATTCTTCTGAAATGAAACTATTTCCTTTTAATACTGTTACATATTACCACATATTTTTAAAAAGTGAAGCATATTTAATTTTCTAAAATCTTCATGTTTTGGCCAATCCATTCCATACGCAATGATGTTTAATTCCATATTCTGCTTTTACATTAAAATGATATATGTCATTTCAGTTCTTCTGGAGATAAACACAATCTTTTTCCACAGCAGAAAGAAAGTCTCCATCTATAATGACTAGTAGTGTTCCAAATGATGATTCACATACCACCTTATGATTAGAAACTAGAACAGAGTGAAATGTTCTCATCTAAGCCCATGTAAACATATTAGTTTCTATAGTACAGTACAGTATTACAAATTTGTGGCACACCACTCACTATAAGTGAGAGCCAGACTCTTGTTGTACTATGAATTTCTGTTTTTTGTTTTAGAAAAACTGTGGATTAGCAATTATTGTTGATCTATAAAGTTATAACCTGGAAGCATCAGTAAAGCATTTAAATTTGTAGCAGCATCTGATCAATATACAGTATTTCCCCAGTCAACCTCAGAACAATTACGAAAAGGCCTTTTAGATTTTAGAAATATGATATGATATGTATTATAATATACACACATCTCAAGGCAGTTCATAAATAAAGTCATACAGCAATTTTGTATTACGTAAAATATTTATAAGCTACCTTTATGAATAAAAATCATTAAAGGAGGCTTGCACAACAACAGAGAAACTACAATTCAGAGATCATGACAAGGTATGATTTGGTACAACTAAGACAATAAGGAAGGAATCAGGGTGGTTGAGGGGAATAAAAGGCTAAGAGAAGCAAGTGTATGAATCCAAAGCCCATTCATTTCTATTGTATGGATTCTTGTTATTTTAATCCACAGTTCTGCAGATATGTATTTATGGGCAATATTCTAAAAATTAAAGGTAAAGGTAAGGTAAAGGGACCCCTGACCATTAGGTCCAGTCGTGACCGACTCTGGGGTTGCACGCTCATCTCGCATTATTGGCCGAGGGAGCCGGCGTATAGCTTCCAGGTCATGTGGCCAGCATGACAAAGCCGCTTCTGGCAAACCAGAGCAGCACATGGAAACACCGTTTACCTTCCCGCTATAGTGGTTCCTATTTATCTACTTGCATTTTGATGTGCTTTCGAACTGCTAGGTTGGCAGGAGCTGGGACCAAGCAACGGGAGTTCACCTCGTCACAGGGATTCGAACCGCCGACCTTCTGATCAGCAAGCCCTAGGCTCAGTGGTTTAGCCCACAGCGCCACCTGGGTCCCTATTCTAAAAAATTAGTACTGTATAAAACAGTGGTTTTCAACCAGTGTGGCATGGCACCCTGGGGTGCCTTGAATGATGGTCAGGGGTGCAGCGGGCAACCCTGGCCTTCGTCCCTCATTCCTTCCCTCCCTACTCGGATGCCCTCTCACATCTCTGCCTCCAAGTGTCTTGAATGGCTGTTTGTTGTGGCATGTCTGGCTACATGCTATGCAGGCAAATAGTACCTTTGGGGCTGGCAAGGGAGTTTAGGCAGCCTTAGAGTAACCAAGCAAACAAGCGGCCAATGGAGCCCAGCCAGCCAGTCTGCCAGCCCCTTGCTGTTGGGAACGGGCAGACAAGTGGGAGGCCAGGCAGGCACCTTTCTTGTGCTTGCTGTGTGCAATGCCTGCCTGGGAGCTGAGTGCCCGGTGCTGAAGAAGAGCCTTTCCGCCATGCAGGCCCGGCAGCACCCACTGCTGCCTCCCAAGGTAAGATGCTGGCCTCAACTTTGGCCAGTCTCAGTTGGGTCACTAAGGTTGGGGGGATCCTCTTTCCAGACCCCTGTAGGGCACTGTAAGGAAACATCTCTCTTTGGGGTGGGGGGTGGCGGCTCAGATACCAGGAGAGGCAGCATTGGTTGCCCAGAGGATTCCCAAGGAGAGGGGAAAGGAAAGGAGGCTGAATGAACACTTCACAAGGGAGTGTGTCCGAAAAAGGGTGAGAGGCTGCCAGTTCTGCAGGCAAGGGATGACATAACTGGGCTCCTGAGCCACACAGGGGTGCTGCAGAAAGAAGGTAGTTGGTCAAGGGAGCCATGTGCTCAAAAAGGTTGAAAACCTCTGGTATAAAAAGTTCCTAAATAAAAAGACCTGGATAGCTTCTAACTGCAAACAAACTTTTAAGCTCCTCCATGCTCTAGTGTCAATAATTTATGCACAAATATATGAAAACTTGAATTTGTAGAGACGTCTAAAAAATAGTAACCTTTCCAACATCTTTCTACAGTGCATCATTTTGGTGGCTTACTGCAATGTAAACACCAGAAAATAAATTTACCTGTTCAAAGGTAGTTCTTGTTAGATTCTCTGTCTGAAGTTGCTGGGGCACATCATTTAGCCTTTGATCTGAAACAAATTAATCCCTTAATTTGCAGGACTGATAGTTTACATTATGAAATTCAACTAGAAATATTGTCTCCTAATACATTTGCTTCCTGACCTTATGAAGACGACATTTATTTTGGCAACATATAACTTAAAATGCAATATAGTTTATAGATCAGTTTTAATCACTTTTCACTGTGAATCCCCTTTCCTTTACTGTTATAAAAGAATGCACCTTTTCAAAAAATAACCTTTAGACAGGAATTCAACAAAAAAAAGTTTATTGCAATCCATACATACTTATTTGAGAGCAAGTTTCATCAAACACAGTGGACCACTTCCAACTAATAATGCATTGGCTTGCAGGGTAAGTAGTTTTGTTCACCAAATTTTATTTACCAACATCTTTGTTGAATTCCACCACCCAAAATCTAAGAAGATAGTAAAACATTATTTGGAGTCACCTTATTCATCTTTGCTACCAATTTACCTAAAATAAGAGTTCACTTGACAGATTTCAAATTGGTTGGACTTTTGTTAAACTGGGGTTCTACTGATTATCCTGGAAGTAGATTTTGATGTATGTTGACTCTTGTACATTATCCTTCACGTGATATTAATTCAGTCATTTAAATAATAATATTTGTAAATGTTTAATTTATTTCAACATGTATATGCTCCTTTCCTGTTAGACTGGCGCCTTCTAAGTCATTTATAAAATATATAAAACTTTTAAGGAGGACAGTTTTAACAATTTTTCAAAAGGCTATACAACCAGCAGTGCCACCTGGGGAAGGGTACCCTAGAACCCAGGTGTTACTCTAGGAAACCCATCAACTTAGGCTTCTGATACAGGTGGGAGGCAGAGCAGAGACTCTCCAGATGATCTTAACAAGCAGGCAAGAGCTCACGGCAGCAAGGAGTTCTACCCTAGGCCAATGCATTTACGGCTCTCAAGGTCACTACCTGCACCAACATATTGGAAGAAAATGGAGATTGAATAATACTGAATAACATCCTCAGAATTACTGACAGCAGTATTCTTGACTGGCTGCAGTATCCAAACATGCTTTGGAAGCAGCTCCACACTGAGGGGATTTCAATAATTCAACAATGATGTGCAAAGCATGTGCCAAAGCATGTGCAGCAGTGACAAGAACTGTCTTATTCTGGGAAGACTGCATTTGCTGCACTAGCTGAAGATGAGTAAAAGCACATCTGGCAACAGCAGTATCCTAAACCTTAAGGAGCAATACTGGCTCCAGAAGTATTCCCAAAATCTGAATATTATCATTCTTCTGCCCTAGTTATCTCTCACTTAAGGGTGTAATTGATAAGTCACTGAGATGAGAGTTACCGGTATCATTTTGGGGAACATTTTGTCAGGTATTTGTCAATTCAGAATTACAGTAAAACTGCTTATTTACTGCCTCTCCCAAACATGCCAGGGAGAGTTTCATAAAAATATAAAATATATTGAACCTAAAATTACAGTAAAAGTAGATACTCATTTGGGTCTGAAAACTGTATCTTTCTAGATTTGCCAAGTTGGAAATTTTTAAGGAGTGTCTGGGGCAACAGTTATGCAGGACAAGAAGTTAAAGTGATGTAGTAATGGATGGCAGTTTAAACAAACTGTTTTTCATTTATTGTAACCCATTCATTGGCTGTCTGTATTGAGTTGATTAGGCATGCTTTGGAGTTGCAAAACACTAGTAGGCAACTATATTAAGAAGCTGCAGTAGACCAAGAATAAATGTGTTTTCATATGTTAACACCTGGCTCCCAGTGGTAGCTATTAACATTTTCTGAGCATGTTAGATAAATGAAATTTAAACAGAACAGAAGTGTATCACAGCTTTTTCAATGATGTAACAAGAGCACCTTTGAAACTCCCTGAAAACAAATGCTTAGTGTTTCACTTTGTGATGCTAATATTTCAGCACCAATTTGATTAAGCTGTCATATGCAGCATATTCACCAGATCTACAGTGCTAGTCTTTACGAAACAGCCACTGTGTTTGCTCTATAAAAGGAGGAATGTTTATCTTGATGTTGAAGTAACACTTTTGCCTCTTTTTATATTTCTGTTTTATATACATTATTACTGTTTCATTTGATGGAAATGAACATGAATTTGAAAGGGTGAAAGATTTGCAAAGCATAAGAAAAATGTAATGGAAATTCTCCAGAATCTGAAGCACAATCCCTTGCATGTTACTAGAAAGTTGGGGGGGGGGGCTGTCCAATGAAGCTCAATGCTGGAAGAGTCTGAACAGGGAAGTACTTCACTCAGCACAGAGTTAAACCATGGAACTCACTCCCACAAGATGTAAAAGCAGACACTAATTTTGATAGTTTTAAAACAGGATTAGAGAATTTTATGGAGAATAAGGCTATAGCTACTAACCATGATGGATATGTTCTACCTCCACAGTGTGAGACAGTATGCCTCTGTATGGGGATGGGATGACAAGTTGGGAAAATGCTATTGCACCCAAGTCCCTCGTGAAGGTTTCCAATAGGAATTTTGTTGGTCACTGCGAGAATAGGACACTGGACCAGTCAGACCTCTGTTCTGCTCTAGAAGGGCTCCTCTTATGTTAAATCCCCAAGTTCAATGGGACTACAGTAGTGAGTTTATGATTGCATTCTTACTTATTGAGGGTAGTGCTTGTGCTGCATAGGTACCAGTTTCCTTTGACTGGACAACTGTCCAGGGGTCCTTTACCTTACCTTTACCTACAGGTACAAAAGCAGGATAATAATGAATAGGAATAATAATCGTATGCACACAAGTTTTACCAGATTCACTAATATTAGGTCTATGACCTTGAGTACAGCTTCAATATACAACACTGCAAGTCAAATCCTGGCTGGGGAGCACTGAGGTTTAAGAGAGTGGAGGCGTCACTGCTGCATCAGTAGCCCTGCTGCTCACAATAGCCTGGGCAGAAGGTGATAGGTGGAAGGCATAAGGTAGGCAAAGTGCTGGTCCAACCTAGCGCTGGTGTAGTGATCAGGCCCATTACCATCAAATGGGAGCCAATGAAACCCAGGCTAGCTAAGGCCCTCCTCAGAACACTCCATTTTGAGGTTTTCTACCTGCCTGCTTGCTCATATAGGGGGTTCTACTGACTCTGCTCCATGACCAGTGGCCAGCAAGCCGATTGCGTGGCGAGCCGGAGGGCAGGAGAGTGCGCGCCCTTGCGCATGCGCACACTTACTGGCGCAGTGGCGCGCTTCCAGGTCGGAAAAAGCGCCGGACATCGTTTGTGCGCATGCTTATGGGCCTCCCCCGACCCGGAAGTGCACTGGAAATGATCTCTTCTGGGTTGGGAGAGGCCCATACGCATGCACACAAACGATTTTCGGCGCTTTTTTCCGACCTGGAAGAGCGCCGCCGCACTGCACGCCGTAAGAGCGGGCGGCGCGGGTTGTTGTGGGCTGGATTGGGAGTCCAATGGGGCCGCATCTGGCCCGCGGGTCGTAGTCTGGGGACCCCTGAGCGAGACAAACCTAACAAATAACTCAGGAAAAGCTAAGTGAAACAAATATTTAGAGTTCAGTGAAAAACAACCAAATAGGGGCCTGACAAAGATGTCTGAGAAGCAAATTCCACAGATGTAGGGCACCACATTAAAGTGTCAGTCTCTCGTTGCTAGTGGTATTTCCGCTAGGGCCATAAACCTGACTCTGAGGCTGATCTTAAGACGTTGGGAGGTTCGTGACAGTAGGCGATACTTCAGATAAAAAGGTAAAGGGGCCCCTGACCATCAGGTCCAGTCGTGTCCGACTCTGGGGTTGCGGCACTCATCTCGCTAGTCCAAAACAATGTAGGTCTTAAAGGGCAAAACCAGCATAAACTAAGCCCAGAAACGAACTGGTAAGCAATGCAAGTGATACAGGGTTGGTATAATTTGAGTTGTTTAACTCCTGCTAGCAAACAAATAACCGTATTTCGTACCAATTTCGTACTCTCTTTATAGACAGCCCTATGTAGACACTCTTACAATAGTCTAATTTGGACAGAATGTTAAAATAACAGATACCAGGTCTGCTCTCTCCAGATAGGAGTGCACAGAATACCAGCAAAAGGAGGTAACAGGCACTTGTGGTCTTTGATGTTATCTGCACTTTAATATACAGCAACAGATCCAAAAGAACACCTAAGCCAGACATCCCCAAACTGCGGCCCTCCAGATGTTTTGGCCTACAACTCCTGTGATCCCTAGCTAACAGGACCAGTAGTCGGGGAAGATGTGAATTGTAGTCCAAAACATCTGGAGGGCCGAAGTTTGGGGATGCCTGACCTAAGCTGTTATTGGCCCCCACTTCTCTTTTATAAAACAGAAAACTTCTGTTTAAGCTTTTCAATGAAATACATCAACTAACAGTATAGGTCTGAATGAACTCGTATGCAGAACTTACTTTGATCTCTCGGAAAATCAGTTGCTCTTTCCATATTTTAACCTGGAAGGTCGCACAATAAGGTTTCTGACCAAATGAACTCCCTCTCATCAAGGTAAATACAAAACCTGTAAAAGTCAGATAAATGTAAGCAGCAAAACCTACAGTAATTCACTTCCATTCGTTTCTAACTTTAGTTTCTAACTGAATTCTCCTCAGAATCTACAAGTGTCCTATTTACAGAAAGATACGGCATGTGGAAATAATTCTGAAATAAAAACTGCTCTATCAAACATCGCAATGGAAACTCAGTTTTCAAAGCTGTAGTCCCATGCATGGGTGCAGCCCCCCCCCCATCCAATAAAAATGCACAGCAAACTGAGGTTCTGCCTTCCCTAACAAAAGGTCTTCCTTCCCTCACAAAATTCTTGGCTATGCCCATGATCCCTTGGATATCAAATATAAAACTTCCCCAGCCTACAGCAGCTCATCAGTGTACCATTATAAAGTTTAAAAAGATAAAAATAAGAACAGTCCTTCAACACATCCTTTTTATTGCATGTTCATGATTTGTGTCCATGCTGCAATCAGAAGGGTCATACATGCTCCTTCGTTCAACACTATTTACACACAAAAACCCACAACCATTTGTCCCTGCAAAAGTTTTGGGATTGTCATACTGCTTCATTTCCAGCCAGTACATAAGTTGTATAGAAAGTTATGGGATATCAGCAGAAAGTTACAACAAATGTTATGAAGCGAGGGGCTTTTTTTAATCTAGTTTTTGTTGTGTTATAGTCTCTCCCAACAGCAATTATATGGAAACACTGGGGGAAAGCATCTCAGAACCACTAATATTAAAAAAGAACAAACCCACCCCATAACGCATCATTATTGAACAAAAGAGCATATTGCAATGAAAACCCCCGTCTGAAAGGACCTCTAAAGTAGACATGGATTATGCCAGCGAGAAAAATGACTGCTGGAAGGTATAAACCCATAGGAGAAATTATTATTTAAGAGGAAGCGTTAACTGAAGAAAAATGCCTCCCCATACCTGCCGACAAGTGTATGTAATACACACGTTTCTTTTCAGACGAGGTCGCCTGTTGCGTGTCACATTGCTCTCTTGGAAGAAATGCGGAGCGGGGTGGGGGGTGGGGAGGGAACACGCGACCCTCTCACTCACTCTCTTCCCACACACGGACTGGGACTGACGGTTGGAACCCCGCCGCGCGCGTGAAGCGGCAGCTGCTCCCCGCCTGCCCTAATCCTCCTCTCTGGACCAATCACAGGCCCTCCCACCTCCCCCGTAAGAGACCGGCGCGAGACACCTGGTTAACCCGCCACCTCAACGCCGCCGATTACCATAACGACCGACGGACAGGAAAAGAAGCAAGAAACACAAGAGGAGTAGAAGAAAACGAAGGAGGAGGAGGAAACGGGTCCGCATATGACGCGCCTGACTCAGCCCGCCAATCGGAATCTAGGCGAAGGAGATGACTTTTTCCATTGGTTTAAAAGGGGGAAAGAAAAAAAGCATCACGTGCCCGCCTCTTACTTCAGGCTGTGCGAGGAAGCGGCAGAGGAACAAAACTGAGCGGTGAGTGGGCAACCGCTGTGAGTTTGTGTGCGCGGTTACGCGGAAGTTAGTATCTACATCTCCCAGGGACCAATTACTTCCGAGTAGACCTGTTAGGCTGCAGTCCTAGCTGGGAGGCATAGCTGCCAAGTTTTCCCTTTTCTCGCGAGGAAGCCTATTCAGCATAAGGGAAAATCCCTTAAAAAAAGGGATAACTTGGCAGCTATGCTGGGAGGGAGCCCCATTAAATCCAACAGGGCCTCCTCCTGAGCAAAGTAGCATGGGGGACTTGGCTGGCAGCTGCCCTATGCCCGGTCGCAGGGCTGGATTTCCTTCCCTCGCTTCCTGGTTTCGAAGCAACTTGCCTCCCCAACGCTCCTCGGTGTTATTGAAAGGGTAGCGCGGTGAGCTGAAATGGTGGCAGCTGAAACTTTTCCGTCTCCGGCGGTTTCCAGAGGCAGAGGGTCCTCTCCGGCGGGAAAAGTTGGCAACCGAACGGGGGCGGGGAGAGGGGAGAAGGACCTGGTTTAAATCGAAGAGGGCTGCCCGCATAGACTGTCCAGAACAGTCATTGCAATACTGTACTGTAGATTTCTACTCTACAGAGAGGATGAGATAAGGGACTCTTGGGATGTGTCTCACTGTCCTCTTCATCAGTATGTCGGCATCCTGGGGAAAGAGTGATTCTTCCACTTGCACGCACACAATATTGTGTTAGAGGGTGTGTATATTCCATAGTTTTTGCACATATGGGTCGTGCGGATCGGATTTTTTCCATCCACACATACACACTTTATATTGAACGCTTATCACAGTATGACGTCACATACCCACAATACTGGATGGTAATTAATGGGATGTATTAACACTTTGTGTTTCCCCTTAGTAGTTCCCAAGTTCCTCCCCAAGTTCTGGAAACCTGATGTCCTTTGTGGGCATACAAACACTACAACAGCATAGAATTGTAAAATTGTAGGGTTGGACAAGATCCCAAGGGTCATCTAGTCCAAACCCCTGCAATGCAAGAATCTTTCACCCAATGTGGAGCTTGAACCCCGTGTTGAGAGTGTCATGCTCAACTGACAGAGCTATCCCCATAGCTGTTAACCCTCCCGTTTTTCGCGGGAAACCCCCTTATTTCAATCCGTTTCCCGCCGCTATCCCGGATTGTAGATATCCCATAAATTTCCTGGGTTTCAAAGCAGCTCCTCTCCCTCCCTGCTGGCAATGGAGGCTCCACTCGCCCCCCGCGAGCGAGCAGCCAGCCGCCGCCCAGTAAAACCTCTACCTCGGCGGCTGGCTGCTCGCTCACTTTCCAATTGCTGCCAGAAATCGCCTCTGCGCATGCCCGGGCATGCGCAGAACCGATTTCTGGTGCCGCTCTGCCCCTGTCTGGGCAGCGGAAATCGTTTCTGCGCATGTCCAGATGCCGCCGCTGAAAGTTGTTTCTGCGCATTTCTGAACATGCACAGAACCGATTTCCGGTGCCGCACCGCTGGGTGAGGCTGCTAATCCCTTATTTTCCAATCCGTAAGCTGACAGTTATGGCTATCCCTCAGTTGGGATACAACTCGTATTCTCTCCTAGCCCACAAATCCAACATCATGGGTCGATATAAAGCAGGACTAATTTTCTTTGTGCCCAACAGTCTCCAGGCATGTAATAATATTGCCCAGGCATTCCTCCTGAGCTCTTCAAACTTAGTTCTAATCATAATTAACGTATATAGCCCCCCCTTGCCCCAACAAGCAGACATTGACAGGATATTGGAACCAACTCACATACTTTTTGGAAAAACTGGAGACCAAATTCCCTATCATTGACCCATCAATTGCAGGCAATTTTAATGCTAGAGCTATCCCTCAGTCAATTTGTAATTAGCTCACATTTTCCCAGTCCTGCATTCGAAGTTTCTTTTTACCACAGGCAATGGAGGGAAAGAGTTAAATAGTGCACTATCTCTGCAGGTATGGGCAGGAAGATGTATAATGTAGACAAGTGGGGAAACTGGTTCCTGGATAAATTGCATGACACCTCCTTTCTTGATATGCTCAACTCAACTTGCCACTCAGCTTAACTCCTTTAAACTATTTTCTCATATTGAGAAAAAAGTTTTGACTTTTATATTAGTCACACGGCCCAATTGGCCTCCCAATCCGGCCCGCGACGCCCCCCGCCGCCCGCTGCCGCCGCCCGCTCTTGCGGCGCGGCGGCGACCTTCAAAACCGAAAATCCTTTGTGCGCATGCGTATGGGCCTCTCCCGACCCAGAAGAGGTCATTTCCGATGCACTTCCGGGTCGGGGGAGGCCCATACGCATGCGCACAAGCGATTTTCGGCGATTTTTTTCTGTGCGTGTGCGCATGCGCACGGGTGCGCACTCCCCCGCCCTCCGGCCCGCTGCGCGCGCACTCCCCTGCCCTCCAGCCCGCCACGCGGTCGGCGCAGCGGGCACCGGCCCGAAGCCCGGTAAGTCTGGGGACCACTGGTCTAAACTATTGTCTTTTGATTGCTTTGTGGGTGGATTGATACTGAAGTATGGACTGCACATTACGGTATTTACAATACCTTGTTTTGTGTAGGGTTCCAACATTAAAATATGCTTTTTTAATGCATGCTCCAACTTCAGTTTTACCCAAAGTAGCCTAATAGTAGGCTAACAATGTTCCTACTTGATGTGTCCTGGGTTTCGAAGATGGTTTGAGAGGGGAGTGCCACAATGTTGGGAAAACACTTTCACATACCATATCCTCATTGTGTGGACTTGGTGTATAGGTAAGAAAGTGGTGTTAAAGTATGTACTTAAAACTGCTTAGGGTGATGGTACCTGGAAGGCTACAGGTAACAAGTGCAAGTTGTAGGGCACAAGGATAAGCTGATGGACCACAGAATGCCAATCAAGGGAGACTGCTATGTTTTGTACCAGTTGGAGGCAGCCATGCAGAAGGAAATATTACAACATTGGGGGCTTTTTAGTTCAAAGAAAATACAGTAGTAGGTTCTGTAACAGAAGTGTATAAAATTATGCATGGTATGGAGAAAGCAGAGAGAGTGAAGTTTTTCTCTCTTTCACAACATTGGCACTTAGGGACATCCATTGAAGCTGAACATTGGAAGCTTCAGGACAGACAAAAGACAGTACTTATAATGTATAGTGAAACTATGACATTTGTTTCCATGAGAGGCAGTGATGGCCACCAACTTGGAAGGCTTTTAAAGAAGATTCAACAAATTCTTAGACTGAGGACAAGGCTATCAGTGGCTACTTTCCCTGATGGATGTGTTCTTCCTCCATTGTTGGAGGCAGTAAGCTTCTGAATACATGTTGCTGGAAACCACAGAAGAGGAACATGCTGTTGCCCTCAGGACCTGCTTGCAGGCTTCCCCAAAGCACCTGACTGGCCAGAATGCTGGAATAAATTGGTCACTGGTCTGATTCAGCTCACTCTTAAGTTCTTAGAAGATATTGCATGAGTCGATTTCCAAGACTATTTATAAGGAAAATTTATTTTTATCATAAGATTGCAGAGGATATATAGCTGTATTTCAACTTTAACATGTTCTGCTTTATCCATAGGTAGGCCATTTGTTCAGCACCAATACTGCTGTGGAAATAGAACTTTATTTGGAGGGTGATAGTGGATTTGCATATTTATACAAGTTAAAGTTGAGATCACTGTGGACACCCTGTGGTGAAAATAGGCATGAACAGTCAGGTACTGAAAAAGGTATGGTGTTGCAGCAAGTCATTTAGTTCTCCTGCGTCTGTAATAACTCTGTACCAAGATCTTAATGGAACTTCCAGTAACACATGCAATTGGTCGACTTGCATATCTCTGTTGCAATAATGTTCTGTCACTTGCAATAATGGGTAGAAGGTGGGAGATTATAGAATGCTATTAATGTTACTAGCAGCTGTGCCCCTGTCTGCTCCATTCACTGCCCCCCACTATTCTTCCCACATTAACCCCCTAGAGCAGTGGTTCCCAAACTGTTTTGGCCATGCCCCACCCAAGCATCTCTAAAATCCTGATTGCCCTCCCCTCCTGTGACATATAATTCTTATTATTCAAAAAATGAACTCCTATTCACGTGGAGGAAGCCTAAAAGGCCATTCACTGTTAATAACTCATTGCCCCCCTTAAAAATCAAATTGCCGCCCTGTGGTGCGTGAGCCCCACATTGGGAACCATGGGTCTAGAGCTTCCACTTCCCACCCCTACTAAGCTCACTTTTCACCTTCCCAACCTTATTTCAGAAGCTACTAGTCTCTTCTACTCTGTTGTGCAAACACACTTTGCATCCCTGTTTTCACTTTCACCCCCATGTCCATGCCTCCTCACTTACTTTTGTCCACCCTCATTATAACCTCTTGCATCCTCCTACCACACATTGCAATTAATAAGCACCCTTTCTGCCCTTTGCCCAGTTATGAAGCTACCAACCTGGCCTATTCAGACTCTTTCACACTCCTGCTTTCATCTTCAACCCCATTCCCATGCCACCTACTCTGTCTTATTTTGCAACCCGCTTTGCACC